>NC_000085.6:41129846-42349846 GCF_000001635.26 Mus musculus
CAGGTCTCATTAGTTGACTGAGATAGATTTGAACTCAATCATTGTCCAGGCTGGCCTCCAACTTGTGATCCTCCTGCCTCAACCTCCCTAGTGTGTGGTTTATAAGCCAATACTACCCCACCAGGCTCCAATGCAAACTTTTAGACCAAATGAAGTATTCGACGTGAGAGGATGCATGCATGTTTGCTCTGTGAATGCTGTTTGCCTTGGGGCAGAATCCTCTATGCATAGGTGTTGGGTTTGCACACATTTGTATCTTAATAACGGTATGGTTTCAAAAGGCTACATTGCATGATAAAAGTGGCTCTTAAAAGCTGCCAGAACTCCTCTTTTGCCTAATCATCCCAGACACGGCCATTTAGGGACTGAGATTGGATTTCATTGCCCCTTACAACACAGAGGGAGAATCATAGTTCCTATTCCGTTGTAAGCCACAAGCTTCCAAAGATGTGTTCTCAGGAAAACCACAGGCAGACAGTGGCAGAGCTCATAACAACAGCTTGCCAAGTGTGGTCACTGCCTTCACTGCTGGCCATGAGCCTGAGCAGCTCCCAGCAGGCCCTCCTCTCAGTGTCCCAAAGCCTGTGGATGTCCAACCTTGCTAGCTTCTAGATTCCACCCAAGACCCCTTACCTGGCTGGATGTTTTCTCTGATGATGGTGACATGTTGGTCTCGGTCTGGCCGAGTGTGTTCATGCCAGAACCCAACCACATGGCCCAGCTCGTGAGCCACAATGCCGAACTTGTCACAGTTTTTCCCGATGGATATGGCCTGCGGGCCACCTCCTCGGCGTCCCACGTAGGAACAACAACTGGGTGGTAGAAATATGCATATTAGCAGGTCTGAGGATATCAAAATGAAGAGGCACACCCTGTTCCCATCTCACTTTGCTTCCCATGGTATAATGGTGCATTTGAAAAAGAAATGCATTTCAGAGGTGGGAGATTTCCATTGTCCAACTCCCCACAACGAGGTCACAATTCCCTCAAAATGCATCTCTGCCTTTTGGTGGTCACCAATCCCATTTAGAACCCAAAGGCAAAAATGGGCCTCCTACCCAGAATGAAGTGTGTCTACTCCTGTCTCTCTTCTAAGTTTTGTGTCTATGGGACCTACTTTGAGGGGTAGGTGGCTGAGTTCTCTAAAGGGTGCCTCTGGATATTATTGTCAATGGCTTTCAGTGAGAGTCTGTATTAGGTACAAGTATTTTTTTCAAGAAATGTTTATTTATTATTCCTAATACACAGGTAAACACTGGTTTGATGAGACTTTTATTACCATTTTGCTATTGAGTGGGATGTGTGTGTATGCACGGGTGCACGTGTGCATGTGTGCATGTGTGTGTGTGTGTGTACCTGATAGCACATTAGTGTGAAGGTATGCATACCTTTGCATGTACAGAGGTTTGCCAAAGAACAAAGTGGGTGCTGGGAATTCAAGCTTAGAGCCTAAGACTTCCAAAGCAAGCATCCTTACCCACTGAGGTATCTCTCTAGCCTGTTAGAATTGTTTAACTATGTAGCCAAAATGAGCTTAGAACTCATTATGTAGCCCAGGCTGACCCCTAAGTTTCCTGATATTCCAGCCTGGACCTCTGGAGTGCTAGGATTTCAGGTATACATCACCACACCAGGCTTATCAGAATACTTGAATATAAGGTATAAAAAAGAAATCAAAGGTGCTGGAGAGATGGCTCAGTAATTAATGGCACTTGCTCTTCTTTGCAGAGGAACTGGGTTTAATTCCTGGCACCCACATGGCACCTCACGACTACCCAAAATGCCAGCTACCAGGAATCTGATGCCTTCTTCTGGCCTCCAAAGGTACCAGGTCTTCTATGGAGCATATATACACAGGCAAAACACTCACACACATACACATTAAGATACATACTTTAAAAATTAAAACATTGAATAACCCCATCTGCTACATGTTGTGTATTAAGCATGTAAGCACGCACGTCTATGTTGGAAAAGACTGGCCTCTCTCACCTCTACTCCAATCCTTACCCAAAAGACAACAAAAAAAGCTATAACATTTTCCCGTCCTAAAAACCTATCAGACTATGCATGAGTAAAGAACATATTTAACTTTTTATTCATTTGTGATCAATCACCTTAGTAGAGTCTCCTGGGTTTTAAGTTTCTCACTTGACTTTCTGGGTTTCCAGGCACATGGTCATGTTAACTCTCAATAATGCAACCTTGGCCTCGTTCCTGCCAATCTCCACTGTGTTGATTTCACTTTCCCATCTAGGCATGTTAGCGTTTCCAGAACAGTGTTAAATAATTGTGCAGACCAGAAATCTCTTAGAGTCAGGTTCCTGATTCTAATGGAAATACTTCTAGGATCAGTGTGTTCTCATACATACATAAAGCATACACATACAAATATAGAGCTACATGAAAATTCACACTGTTATAATTAGCACCTATTCCTGCGATGCCTTGGTTCTTTTTTGAAACAGAAGTGTGTGCTGGTCACCTTCAGCATCTGTGGAGGTATGCCCAGATCTCTCTGATCTGTTAGCTATCCGAGTAGACTTCCTGGATACAAACAGGTCTTGTGTTCTAGACAAATTGATGGGTAGCCTTTCTTTTGCTGTCTTCACTGGGAGTTCTAACATCTTAGGTGGACTTTTGCATAGCTATTCATGTAAGGTACATCTGTACTTGTTAATTTCTTCATCCACTATGGATGCTTTCAGGATGGCAGGCAATTCCATGATGGTCCTCTAAAAAGCATTGGAAATGTTCTTCCTCTTACACACTTCAATGTTTCAATATCAATAGCATTGAAAGATCTAAAAGAATTCCTTATGCAACTCAGGATTTGGGGCTTCAAGGGAAAGAATTTCTTCCTTCTGTTTATCAATTTCTTTAAAAGTTACTATTCTGCCCAGCTGTATCACTCCAGGACATGTACTCAAAGAACCCTGTGTCCCATCACAGGGATGTTACAATCTGTGTTTATCACAGCTTTCTGTATTAGTGATAGCAAGGACACAGAACGAGCCTAGGTGTCTACCTTAGTTAGGGTTTTATTGCTGTGAACAGACACCATGACCAATGCACATCTTATAAAAGACAACATTTAATTGGGGCTGGCTTACAGATTCAGAGATTCAGTCCATTATCATCAAGGCAGGGACATGGCAGCATCCAGGCAGGCATGGTGCAGGAGGAGCTGAGAGTTCTACATCTTCATCTGAAGGCTGCTAGTGGAAGACTGACTTCCAGGCAGCTAGAGTAAGGGTCTTAAGCCCACACCCACAGTCACACACTTACTCCAACAAGGCCACACCTCCTAATAGTGCCACTCCCTGGGCCAAGTCTATACAAACCATCACAGTGTCGTTCCACAGGTTAGTGGATAATGAAAAAGTGGTACGCAAACACAATGGGATGTTATTTAACTGTGAGGAAAAGTTAAATCAGGAGAGGGAGTGGACCTATGAAGTGTAACACTAAGCACGGCGACCCCAGACTCAGGAAGACAAAAACTACATGTTCTCCCTCATGTGCAGATTCTGGCTTATAATGCATGCAAAAAGGTAAATAAGAGTAAACCACAAAAATAGGGAGTTAACTAAGAAAGGATAATGTTAGGTGATGAGAAAGGATGGATCGTGGGCAAAAGGGCACATGGGACATGAAAGAGGAAAGCCGTCTGAGGGGAGGGTCCTTGAAGGAAAGAACAGGGATGGAAGGAGACGGGGAAGAGAGAGGGATGTTTTCTGGAAACTCTCTTAGTATGAGAGGCCGTGTTTGCTGAAGAGGCACATGGGAGGATGTTTTGCTGAGAACAGACACATGGAATTCTTCTGGAAGCAGCCTGGGAAAAGGGCATGTCATGTTCTGCTAGAGCTAGCAGATGCTTAGAGAACATGCTATGTTTGGAAAGGATATAAATATAGTCCAACAGACAGTGGCAACGCTGTGTGGCATTGGTTCTCCTTGCCTTCTTGGCTAATCTTCGTTTGTCCTGATTCCCTAGAGAGAAACCCACCAAGGAACTTCTGGTGGTGGTCCAAGGGCTTCTTGCCACTTCCTCGGACTTGGGTTGACTGGCAGAGCCTCGAGGTTTCTTCTGGATAAAACTGCCATTGCAGGTTTGTGAATGGTGAGTGGATCAAGCTACTGCTGCTGATTCATGTGAACTGAACAGCTAATATGCTGACAACAAAGAATGGGATCACCCCAAAGAACAATTTTTACATATTCCCACGTCCCCCTTTTGCCCTACTAACCTTTCCTTCCCACTGCCTCTGGTGGGTGGTGGGGTAGACAGCAGGTTAAAGCATTTAAGAGTAAACTTATTAAAGTAGGTTGAGAAAAATCTAAGTCTACAAAGTTATTGATTGGTCTGTGCCAATGCTACATATTTATCTTGGAGTTAGCCATATTTCTTTCCCTCGGTGTTGCAGGAACTATTTACGATTCTGCTGCTGTTTCTCTGACTATGTCTCTTCTCTCTCATTCTAAGTTTGTGTGTTTCTGCACTGTTGCTTTTTCTTGCCTGAAGTAGTTGTCTACTGTTTTTATTTGGTCAAAGAATTCACTCGGGTTTATTAGCCCTATAACCTTTTGCTTTGTGTGTTTATTTGTGTTCTCATTGGGCAAATTCTTTTGTAATGGTGGTTTACACATACACACACACACACACACACACACAAGATCACCAGCTTCTTTGAATTAACAATGGTATCATCATTCTTAATTAACAATGTGATTTATTTTGTGGACAAATCTTTAGCTTTATCTCTTTCCCTTTGGACTATAGCTATTTCATTACTAGACATTATGCAGATCTTGATTACCTGATAAAGGCTCTAGACCGAGTGGAGTTTTTAACAAAAAGAGTGATGTTAACTCTACTCATTACCATGCCATTTCATTGCTTTCCTTTCTTTCTTTCTTTTCTTTAAATATTTATTTATTCTATATGAGGATACTGTCACTGTCTTCAGACACTCAAGAAGAAGGCATCGGATCCCATTACAGATGGTTGTGAGCCACCATGTGGTTGCTGGGAATTGAACTCAGGTCCTCTGGAAGAGCAGTCAGTGCTCTTAACCATTGAGCCATCTCTCCAGCCCGTCATTGCTTTTCAGTATGAGAATATTTTAATGCTGTTTCTAACCTTTACAAGCTATTAGGATGTTCTTAAATGTTATTGTTTATTTTTGCTTTTAAAATGTGTGTGTGTGGCATGCATGCAAACACACGTTTATAGGCATATGTGTGCCAGAACCCACATGTTGGGGACAGCGAGCAGCCTAGCGTGTTGGTTTTCACTTTCTACCTTGTTTGATACAGCACCTCCTGTTGTTCACTGTGGAGGTCACCGGACTACCCGGTCAGTGTGTGCATGTGTGTGCATGTGTGTGTGTGTACTTACCCTTGCGTGCATGTGTGCAGACCAGAGGTCAATGCCAGGTGCTTCTCTCTATTGCTCTCCACTTTGTTTTTTGACACAGGGTCTCCCACAGAACCCAGAGCTCACCATTTTGGCAAGCCTGGCTGGGTAGAGTTCTGGGGGTTCACCTAACTCTGGGCCCCACCTCTGGAGTTATAGACATATCCATCACACCTGGCTGTTACACAGGGACTGGGGATCTGAACTAACGTCCTCATGCTTTCATGGCAAGCTCTTTCCCACTGAGCCATCTCCCCAGCTAGCCTAACATATTTCTCTTATAATAACTCAATCCTTGCACATTATGGATTCTGAAGGAAGTCTGTAAGCCCACGGGGCCTCTAAAATAGCAGAAGTTCATATATTCAAACACCCACCTGTGAGCAGGGAGAGCCCGCCACTTCATCAGCTATCAGTGTTTCCGTGGAGTCCTGACATAAGTCTCCACTGGAATCATAAGCCATGCTGTCCTGGAGACAGGACCCACCAACAGTGAGTCTTCCTGGATCCTCACTATGAACTCACCTGCTCTGTGATCTCACTGAAGACAAAGAGCTTCCAGCAAATCCCATCCTCCCAAAAATCACAGCTCAGTGGAAATGTCCAGTGACAGAAACTTCCAGAGCCCACATCCATCTGTCGCCTCATACCGTGCTGAGGCAGTCTTACTTCCTACTTACCCACAGGTCCTGTAACTGAATACAATGAAGCTTTCCTCATCTGTCCTCTCTACGAAGGTCACACAGGTGTGCTTCTCCCAGTGCCTCATGGCCTGTTTGAAAATGGCCCTCTGGGTACCTGAAATGACAGGGCAATGCTGGTCACTCCTGGGCACACCTTCTTCAGACATGAAGCCACAGACTTAAGACAAAGTTTGCTCTTTTTTTGTTTGTTTGTTTGTTTGTTTTTGTTTTTCGAGACAGGGTTTCTCCGTGTAGCCCTGGCTGTCCTGGAACTCACTTTGTAGACCAGGCTGGCTTTGAACTCAGAAATCTGCCTGCCTCTGCCTTCCAAGTGTTGAGATTAAAGACGTGCACCACCATACTCGGCACTCTGATTTTTTAAAATCTTGTTGATAATGCTGTGTTTTGTTTTGTTTTGTTTTGTTTTAACCTGAGGCTTAAGAGAGGTTTAAAGTGTCAACCTGAGGCTTAAGAGAGGTTTAAAGTGTCAACATCATCTAAAACACACACACACACACATACACACACACATACACACACATACACACACACACATACACACACACATACACACACACACATACACACACACACATACACACACACAAACATACACACACACACACACACATACACACACACACATGCATACACACATACACACACATACAACTGTAACTAGGGAGATGATGAATGTGTTCATTAATTGGGTTGTGTGGATAATTAAACAATGTGTCATTATACAGTTATACATTATAAATATATCAGGTCAGCACTTAGACTATCTTGTGTATATATAGGTTTGTCAAATATTTTAAATGGTCTTTAAAAGGCTTTTTAAAGTAAACCAGAAAAGAAATCCATTGGGAATCACAATTCCCTCTGCTGAGGGTACCAGTCAGCTACCTAAGCCCTAAGGGATCAGAGGCAAGAGCTGAGTCACCGCAAGTTCAAGGCACCACTCATCTACGTAGTGGGTTTCATCCAGCAAGGCTGAAAAAAACAATTTGCCAAGGGGCATGTTGTGGCTGGAGAGATGACTCGGTGGCTAAAGGCACTTGTTGCCAGAGGACCCAGGTTCAATTCCCAGCACCAACAAGGTGCTCATAATCATCCCAGAATATTCAATACCCTCTTCTGGCTTCTGCAGGCACCGCATGCACAGACATACATGTAGGCAAAACATTCATTTTAGATAGATAGATAGATAGATAGATAGATAGATAGATAGATAGCTGATAGATAGATAGCTGATAGATAGATAGATAGATAGATAGATAGCTGATAGATAGATAGATAGATAGATAGATAGATAGATAGATAGATAGATAGATGATTGATAGATAGATAGATAGATAGATAGATAGATAGATAGATAGATAGATAGATCTCCTGAATACTCAAAACCTAGAGACTTGGAGTTTGTGGGTTGGGAGGGAAACTAAGAGTGTCCTAGGCTCCCAGCTTTTCCTTTGTACTAAAAGTATTTTTCTAAACATTTTTGTCTTACCCAGGTCACTCAATTGGTGGTTGCAGGTTTCTGGATTCGAGGGTGTCCTCTCTTCAGCATGGCATTCTGATCTCATTTTCTGTCATGCCTGCAGGAGAGTGCTCCCATGCAATCTATACATCTAATTGCACACCTGCAGGAGACTGCTCCCCTGCATTCTATACATTTATTTGCACATACATCTATACACTTTGAATGGTGTTTCAGTGTTTTCTAGGGTCCTCGATCTTGATTTCCTGTAAGGACTTTGCGAACAGCTGAATTTTATACTTTTCCTGACCCCGTCTCCAGAGTTCCTTGTTTGGAAAGTTATTGACTGATAAAGCCTCAGGCTGACAGTCAAGTCAGTAAGTATTCTCTAACATCTATCAAGATAAAAGAATATTTTAACTTTGCTAGAAGCAATGAGACGTTTCTAGAAACAAATAATTGAAAATTGCAGAGGGGGATAGAGCAGAGACTTGAGTTTACAATGATGCAAAATAAATGAATAAATAAAAATGAGGAAGCCCCCCACCATAGTCTCTAATACAATATAGGTACAGCGTTATATTGTCTCTCAAAAAATGTGCATATAAGATTAACTTACCTGTCTATCTGTTTGTTTGTTTGTTTATTTGACATCTTGGCATACTTAAGGTTTACATTATTTGTAGCTCAACTACCTATGAAAATAGCAATCTTGGGGACCGGTGAGATGGCTCAGCAGTTAAGAGCATTGACTGCTCTCCCGAAGGTCCTGAGTTCAAATCCCCGCAACCACATGGTGGCTCACAACCATCTGTAGTGAGATCTGATTCCATCTTCTTGTGTGTCTGAAGACAGCTATAGTGTACTTACATATAATAATAAATAAATCCTTTTTAAAAGAAAATAGCAATCCTACTAATTACATAATAACATAAAACCTTGTGCAAAATATTCTACTATACAAAGTTAACTCATGTTGATGAAGACAATATAAATCGTTGGTCAGAAAAACACAGCACACTAGACCAGAAAGAGTACAGTGCATGTGTGTACCAAAGAGCAGGGGCAGCTGCCCTCGGGGATGCATTTTAATCTCTGTGTGCGGCTTTCTCGGATATGCTGCCTGAACGACAGGGAGAAGACCTCTCCATTTTCTCATGGCAGTCCCTGATGAAGCATGGGGAAGCTAGAGTTATGTCACCAAGCAGAAGAGTAGCCTAGGAAGGTACCCATCTCTTCCAGGTTCTGCGTGTCCACTCTCGGGCCTGCTGATTTGCTGCTAACAGGCTCATTCAGTTCTCAGTGGCTGTGGCAAGTCATTGAGCCATGTGCTTCTTTTGGCCACTTCTTACAGAAGTCACAGTATCCCAGGGAGGTAAAAAGCTAACAAAGGTACTGAGAGGCTGGGATGCTCACTCAGTGGGGCTTTTTGTTCAGGCATCCAGCCAGGGATGTACTGCTGTGGGCAGATATAGTGAGTTCCTCCTCTGTACCAGGCACTGTCCTGGGTGCTGGACATGCAGGAATGAAAAGGGGTTACACCTGCTCCCGCAGAGCTTGGGCAAAGACAAGTAAACACAAACACAAGTGAAGAAACTTTGGATCATGGTGGATACTGTTAAAGTTACAGAGGGGGGTGTACATGCCCAGCTGCTGGTGGTGGTGAGGATCCAGGAGGATTGACCTTGGATTTATCATTTGATCAGCCAGGTAAAGCACTGGGGTAGTGTCCCAGGAGACAGGACAGTACACGTGTGCTAGGGACCTGGGGATGGGCAGCACCTAGAACAGGAAAGTGGCTGGTGAGGCTGGTTAAGGAGAAAAGAGGAAAGAAAAGGAGACAAGGCTTTGCAGGGAAGGCTCACCTGGGGACAGTAGCCCCAGCTTTAGTCTAGGTGATTTACATAGTGCAAAGGTAATGCCATGATACATTGGGGACAATTCTTAAGTTCTTACCTGTGTTAACTCATTTAATTCTATCACCAACTCCCTTCCTTCGTTCCTTCCTTCGTTCCTTCGTTCCTCCCTCCCTCCCTCCCTCCGTCTTTCTTTCTTTCTTTCTTTCTTTCTATTCGTTTTGGTTTGTTTGGTTTGATTTTTTTAAAGACAGAGTTTCTCTGTGTAGCCCTGACTGTCCTGGACTCATTTTGTAGTTCAGACTGACCTTGAACTCACAAAGATCCACCTGCCTCTGCCTCCAGAGCCCTGGAATTAAAGGTGTGCACCACCATGCCCAGCTACCAGTCTTATTTAAAGAACAGGGAACTACAGACATACACTTTAAATGATTTGTCCGGAGTGGAGACAGGATGCAGAGTCATGCCACATTGTGTGATACCTATGTGTAGCCTCTGGTTACCGTCTGGGGCACTCTTCCCGAGCCAAGGGACAGAGGCCAGAAGCCACCATGGACAGCTCCACACTTGTCTTCCTCCTGCTCATTGTTTAAGCCTTTTAAGGCTGACCTGATGAGACTCCCTGCTCCTCACCAAGCCTTCAGAATAGGGTGACCTCTGCAGACACAGCCCCAACAGAGGCTCTGGTGTCAGGCTACACTGGCCCAAGGAAGCCTTAGCTCGAGGGCTGCTGTGGTCCTGGCACCCACACACTCCCAGAGTCCCTTCTCAAGCCTGACAGCCCAAACATTGACTCCAAAGGGGTCACATCTAGGGCTACTGACCAGTAAAGTTTCCTCCAATGACATAAGGAATGACCCCTCCAGGCCAAATCCGCTCTGTCCTTGAGGTTGTAGCTCTTCGAACTCGAGCAGAGAAGGTCTTAGCGGTGGTGTTTGAGGTCCCAGGGTTAGGCAGAAATGTGGTGGCATCCTTGCCATCTGCAAGACAGTCAAAGTGTCAGTTATCTGCCAGTTATGCTTAAGCTTAAAATTGTATTGATGGTGGACCGACACAGGGGTGGGTAAACCTGTGTTCTAAGGGAACATTTTAACCACCAAGGTTTTTGAGAACCTGGTAGATAATATTCAGTAGCTGGTTTTTTTAGATAAACTGGCTAAGATCAAGTGGCTCCAGGAAACCAACGCCCTCTTCTGCCCTCCATGGGCACTACACTCACATGCATCCACCCACTCCACTCCACTCACCCACCCACCTACCCCATCTCCACACATATACATATAATTAATTTTTTAATATTAAAAAAGGTTCTACGTCCAAAAAGGACCTTGAAAATTGTGAGGATGGACAGAGGAGACTGTTCAAACTGCGATTCCCTGACTGAATCCAGACCACGCTGGACCTCCACAGAGTCATCCGGTGTGCTTGTTTAACACTCCTCCTTACTCTTCCTTGGAGAGCCTCCTCTCCAGTTTTTACAACCTCCTCCCTCCAGGAGGAAAAAAAAAACCAGCTTTTGAAAGTTCACTTTTTAACTTTCCTTTATTTGGCTATTCCCGCCTCTCTTCATTTGTATGTTTCTTTTCTTTTTCTCTCCTTAAAAAAGAGATCTTATTCACAACCATAGCATTTGCTTTCATAGCGTGCAATTCCACGGGTGTCAGTCTATGTATCAGGTGTGCGACCATCAGCGCTGTCTAATTGTATGACCTTGTCAACACTGCAGGAGGAAACCCTGACCCCATAAACAATCATTTCCGGTTTCTTCCTCTGCCTTGCCAGCCCGAGGTCTGCTGGGTTTCTGTGGTGCTGCCTGTTCTCCACATGAGCAAGGTCAGGCCACAGCAACCTCTGCCTCTGCCCCTTTTACTTGGCTAATTTTCAAGGCTCATCCACAGTTCCAGCATGAGTCGGCTCTTCACCCTATTTTGTGGCTCAGTAGTATTCTGCTATAGGGTCAGACCACAGTTAGCTTACCCATTCCTTGGTTAAACACTGAGTCATCCCAACTTTGGGGTTGTTATAAATTATACTGCTATGAACTCTCACGTACACATGCGCTTCTGCCGAGCATGCGCTGGGTGTGGAATGCCGGATCACGGGGCACCGTTTAACCCTTTTAGGAACTACAAGGCTGTTTCCCAGAGCAACTGCAACCTGTCTTGTCCTCACCAGCAAAGAGTGAGAATTATACACACAACCAAGTAAGACTGGATTTGGATTACAAGGCTTTTTAACATTTGACTATACATGTATACGAGTATATCAGCAGGCCCAAAAGAAAAATATTTCATATTAGTAAATTTTCTTCTTTTACATGTACTTGTTTATCTGTGGGTGTGCACATGTGTAGTGTGGGGATGCATGACATGGCATGTGGGTGAAGGTCAGAGGAACACTTGCTGGAGTTGATTTCTTCCCACTACATAGGTGTCAGAAATGAAATTCAGAATTTCAGATCAAGAGGCATGCACCATCTCTCTGGCCCCTATACATATTTTGAGGTTTATTTTTTATTTATGTATATGTGAGTGAAAGAGTGCATTCCAGATGTACATATGGGAGCCAACAGAGACCAGATAGAGAGAACATTAGATCTTGCGACATGCATTTACAAGCAGTTATGAGCCACCTGACATGGTTGTTAGGAACTGGAGGGTCTTCTGGGAAAGCAGGAAGCACTTGTGACTACTGAGCCATCTCTCCAGCCCAGAGCCATTCTTACATTGCATGTAAGTTTAAGTAGGCCTTGGGGTACATCTCTTCTCAATACCAAATATCTATCTCTTTTTCCTGTCATTGATCCTCCTAAGTGGATCTCCTCCTCTCACTTGAATTTTCCTTTTTGTCTCTCTTTCCATCTCTTTCTTGCTTTTAATTGGATGAAAAGCAGATCGTTTCCCTTGACTCTTCCCTGTTCATTAACATTGATTTTCACTTTCAATAACCATACAGAACTGAATGATGAATCAAGAATTCGTGGACTAAAAGATCAGTCTGAAAAAAACAGAGTCCCAAGTTTTATTCTGAGAAATGAGACTCTTGAGACAACTCCAGCGGAGAGCATGTAGACCGTGCCATCAGAGGAACGAGCATGGGGCTGGTGAGGTGGATGCATGCCCAAACCCTGGGAATCTCAGAAGCTGAGACCCATAGGCATAGAGCTAACTCCCTGTTTCCACGCCTGACTCAGATGCACATAATCAAGAGACTCCCAACCAGGTGGTCACAGACAATCTGCACTTCTCCACGCTAATGAGGCTCCTCAGACTTCCCTTCCTGAATAGCCTTCCGCCCTGCCCAAAACTTACAGGATCTTTGGTTTACCCAGGGTAAAGTGTATGCATTCAGACCCACCCCCAATAAAGAAACACAAACGAGCTAAGATCCTCTTAGAGAGCTGCCCCATTTGAGACGGTAGAAGACTTTTGCCTAAAAGAACTGTAGCACTAACTGGTGGGCAGTGGCGCTCCGACGTCCCAAAGGGAACCACAGACTGAGAACCCCCATTCAGGACTTCACTTTGTCCTCTGTTGGGAGCCGCGCCCACATTCGCCGTTACAAGATGGCGCTGACAGCTGTGTTCTAAGTGGTAAACAAATAATCTGCGCATGTGCCGAGGGTGGTTCTTCACTCCATGTGCTCTGCCTTCCTCGTGACGTCAACTCGGCCGATGGGCTGCAGCCAATCAAGGAGTGACACGTCCTAGGCGAAGGAAAATTCTCCTTAATAGGGACGGGGTTTCGTTTTCTCTCGCTCTTGCTTTTTACACTCTTGCTCCTGAAGATGTAAGCAATAAAGTTTTGCCGCAGAAGATTTTGGTTTGTTGCGTCTTTCCTGGCCGGGCGTGAGAACGCGTCTAATAACAATTGGTGCCGAATTCCGGGACGAGAAAAAACTCGGGACTGGCGCAAGGAAGATCCCTCATTCCAGAACCAGAACTGCGGGTCGCGGTAATAAAGGTTCCCGTAAAGCAGACTGTTAAGAAGGATTCAACTGTATGAATTCAGAACTTTTCAGCTGGGGAACGAGAGTACCAGTGAGTATAGCTTTACGAGGTAAGTCTGATCTTGAACTTTCTAAGGAAATTCAAGACAGTCTATCAGAAGTAAAGTGGAATATGTTTGGCCTTGAATTTTTTCTAGTGTTAGAAGCCCTTTTGTTCCTTTTCACATGTTATCAAGTGGTTAAGGCAGGGCGGATTCTAGATGAAATTCAGGACAAGCTATCAGAAGTAAAGTGGGGAGAGAGAGTAGGAACAAAGAGGAAATATGGTACACAAAATAAGTATACAGGCCTTTCCAAGGGTCTTGAACCCGAGGAAAAGTTTAGGTCAGGTAAGAATACCTGGGGAGAGATTAGAAGGAAGGAAAAGAAAAAAGAAAAGAAAAAAGATCGATTAGCGGAGGTCTCTAGGAGATACTCGTCACTAGATGAGCTCAGGAAGCCAGCTCTTAGTAGCTCTGAAGCAGATGAAGAATTCTCCTCTGAGGAAACAGACTGGGAGGAAGAAGCAGCTCATTATGAGAAAAAAGGGTACCAGCCAGGTAAAGTGCTAGCTAATCAGTTAAGGAAGCCAAAAGCGGCTGGCGAAGGCCAGTTTGCTGATTGGCCTCAGGGCAGTCGGTTTCAAGGTCCGCCCTATGCGGAGCCCCCGCCCTGCGTAGTGCGTCAGCAATGCGCAGAGAGATGCACAGAGAGGCAGTGCGCAGAGAGGCAGTGCGCAGACTCATTCATTCCCAGAGAGGAACAAAGGAAAATACAACAGGCATTTCCAGTCTTTGAAGGAGCCGAGGGTGGGCGTGTCCACGCTCCGGTAGAATACTTACAAATTAAAGAAATTGCCGAGTCGGTCCGTAAATACGGAACCAATGCTAATTTTACCTTGGTGCAGTTAGACAGGCTTGCCGGCATGGCACTAACTCCTGCCGACTGGCAAACGGTTGTAAAAGCCGCTCTCCCTAGTATGGGCAAATATATGGAATGGAGAGCTCTTTGGCATGAAACTGCACAAGCGCAGGCCCGAGCAAACGCAGCTGCTTTGACTCCAGAGCAGAGAGATTGGACTTTTGACTTGTTAACGGGTCAGGGAGCTTATTCTGCTGATCAAACAAACTACCATTGGGGAGCTTATGCCCAGATTTCTTCCACGGCTATTAGGGCCTGGAAGGCGCTCTCTCGAGCAGGTGAAACCACTGGGCAGTTAACAAAGATAATCCAGGGACCTCAGGAATCCTTCTCAGATTTTGTGGCCAGAATGACAGAGGCAGCAGAGCGTATTTTTGGAGAGTCAGAGCAAGCTGCGCCTCTGATAGAACAGCTAATCTATGAGCAAGCCACAAAGGAGTGCCGAGCGGCCATAGCCCCAAGAAAGAACAAAGGCTTACAAGACTGGCTCAGGGTCTGTCGAGAGCTTGGGGGACCTCTCACCAATGCAGGCTTAGCGGCCGCCATCCTCCAATCTCAGAACCGCTCCATGGGCAGAAATGATCAGAGGACATGTTTTAATTGCGGAAAGCCTGGGCATTTTAAGAAAGATTGCAGAGCTCCAGATAAACAGGGAGGGACTCTCACTCTTTGCTCTAAGTGTGGCAAGGGTTATCATAGAGCTGACCAGTGTCGCTCTGTGAGGGATATAAAGGGCAGAGTCCTTCCCCCACCTGATAGTCAATCAACTGATGTGCCAAAAAACGGGTCATCGGGCCCTCGGTCCCAGGGCCCTCAAAGATATGGGAACCGGTTTGTCAGGACCCAGGAAGCAGTCAGAGAGGCGACCCAGGAAGACCCACAAGGGTGGACCTGCGTGCCGCCTCCGACTTCCTATTAATGCCTCAAATGAGTATTCAGCCGGTGCCAGTGGAGCCTATACCATCCTTGCCCCCGGGAACCATGGGCCTTATTCTCGGCCGGGGTTCACTCACCTTGCAGGGCTTAGTAGTCCACCCTGGAGTTATGGATTGTCAACATTCCCCTGAAATACAGGTCCTGTGCTCAAGCCCTAAAGGCGTTTTTTCTATTAGTAAAGGAGATAGGATAGCTCAGCTGCTGCTCCTCCCTGATAATACCAGGGAGAAATTTGCAGGACCTGAGATAAAGAAAATGGGCTCCTCAGGAAATGATTCTGCCTATTTGGTTGTATCTTTAAATGATAGACCTAAGCTCCGCCTTAAGATTAACGGAAAAGAGTTTGAAGGCATCCTTGATACCGGAGCAGATAAAAGTATAATCTCTACACATTGGTGGCCCAAAGCATGGCCCACCACAGAGTCATCTCATTCATTACAGGGCCTAGGATATCAATCATGTCCCACTATAAGCTCCATTGCCTTGACGTGGGAATCCTCTGAAGGGCAGCAAGGGAAATTCATACCTTATGTGCTCCCACTCCCGGTTAACCTCTGGGGAAGGGATATTATGCAGCATTTGGGCCTTATTTTGTCCAATGAAAACGCCCCATCGGGAGGGTATTCAACTAAAGCAAAAAATATCATGGCAAAGATGGGTTATAAAGAAGGAAAAGGGTTAGGACATCAAGAACAGGGAAGGATAGAGCCTATCTTACCTAATGGAAACCAAGACAGACAGGGTCTGGGTTTTTCCTTAGTGGCCATTGGGGCAGCACGGCCCATACCATGGAAAACAGGGGACCCAGTGTGGGTTCCTCAATGGCACCTATCCTCTGAAAAACTAGAAGCTGTGATTCAACTGGTAGAGGAACAATTAAAATTAGGCCATATTGAACCCTCTACCTCACCTTGGAATACTCCAATTTTTGTAATTAAGAAAAAGTCAGGAAAGTGGAGACTGCTCCATGACCTCAGAGCCATTAATGAGCAAATGAACTTATTTGGCCCAGTACAGAGGGGTCTCCCTGTACTTTCCGCCTTACCACGTGGCTGGAATTTAATTATTATAGATATTAAAGATTGTTTCTTTTCTATACCTTTGTGTCCAAGGGATAGGCCCAGATTTGCCTTTACCATCCCCTCTATTAATCACATGGAACCTGATAAGAGGTATCAATGGAAGGTCTTACCACAGGGAATGTCCAATAGTCCTACTATGTGCCAACTTTATGTGCAAGAAGCTCTTTTGCCAGTGAGGGAACAATTCCCCTCTTTAATTTTGCTCCTTTACATGGATGACATCCTCCTGTGCCATAAAGACCTTACCATGCTACAAAAGGCATATCCTTTTCTACTTAAAACTTTAAGTCAGTGGGGTTTACAGATAGCCACAGAAAAGGTCCAAATTTCTGATACAGGACAATTCTTGGGCTCTGTGGTGTCCCCAGATAAGATTGTGCCCCAAAAGGTAGAGATAAGAAGAGATCACCTCCATACCTTAAATGATTTTCAAAAGCTGTTGGGAGATATTAATTGGCTCAGACCTTTTTTAAAGATTCCTTCCGCTGAGTTAAGGCCTTTGTTTGGTATTTTAGAAGGAGATCCTCATATCTCCTCCCCTAGGACTCTTACTCTAGCTGCTAACCAGGCCTTACAAAAAGTGGAAAAGGCCTTACAGAATGCACAATTACAACGTATTGAGGATTCGCAACCTTTCAGTTTGTGTGTCTTTAAGACAGCACAATTGCCAACTGCAGTTTTGTGGCAGAATGGGCCATTGTTGTGGATTCATCCAAACGTATCCCCAACTAAAATAATAGATTGGTATCCTGATGCAATTGCACAGCTTGCCCTTAAAGGTCTAAAAGCAGCAATCACCCACTTTGGGCGAAGTCCATATCTTTTAATTGTACCTTATACCGCTGCACAGGTTCAAACCTTGGCAGCCACATCTAATGATTGGGCAGTTTTAGTTACCTCCTTTTCAGGAAAAATAGATAACCATTATCCAAAACATCCAATCTTACAGTTTGCCCAAAATCAATCTGTTGTGTTTCCACAAATAACAGTAAGAAACCCACTTAAAAATGGGATTGTGGTATATACTGATGGATCAAAAACTGGCATAGGTGCCTATGTGGCTAATGGTAAAGTGGTATCCAAACAATATAATGAAAATTCACCTCAAGTGGTAGAATGTTTAGTGGTCTTAGAAGTTTTAAAAACCTTTTTAGAACCCCTTAATATTGTGTCAGATTCCTGTTATGTGGTTAATGCAGTAAATCTTTTAGAAGTGGCTGGAGTGATTAAGCCTTCCAGTAGAGTTGCCAATATTTTTCAGCAGATACAATTAGTTTTGTTATCTAGAAGATTTCCTGTTTATATTACTCATGTTAGAGCCCATTCAGGCCTACCTGGCCCCATGGCTCTGGGAAATGATTTGGCAGATAAGGCCACTAAAGTGGTGGCTGCTGCCCTATCATCCCCGGTAGAGGCTGCAAAAAATTTTCATAACAATTTTCATGTGACGGCTGAAACATTACGCAGTCGTTTCTCCTTGACAAGAAAAGAAGCCCGTGACATTGTTACTCAATGTCAAAGCTGCTGTGAGTTCTTGCCAGTTCCTCATGTGGGAATTAACCCACGCGGTATTCGACCTCTACAGGTCTGGCAAATGGATGTTACACATGTTTCTTCCTTTGGAAAACTTCAATATCTCCATGTGTCCATTGACACATGTTCTGGCATCATGTTTGCTTCTCCGTTAACCGGAGAAAAAGCCTCACATGTGATTCAACATTGCCTTGAGGCATGGAGTGCTTGGGGGAAACCCAGACTCCTTAAGACTGATAATGGACCAGCTTATACGTCTCAAAAATTCCAACAGTTCTGCCGTCAGATGGACGTGACCCACCTGACTGGACTTCCATACAACCCTCAAGGACAGGGTATTGTTGAGCGTGCGCATCGCACCCTCAAAACCTATCTTATAAAACAGAAGAGGGGAACTTTTGAGGAGACTGTACCCCGAGCACCAAGAGTGTCTGTGTCTTTGGCACTCTTTACACTCAATTTTTTAAATATTGATGCTCATGGCCATACTGCGGCTGAACGTCATTGTACAGAGCCAGATAGGCCCAATGAGATGGTTAAATGGAAAAATGTCCTTGATAATAAATGGTATGGCCCGGATCCTATTTTGATAAGATCCAGGGGAGCTATCTGTGTTTTCCCACAGAATGAAGACAACCCATTTTGGATACCAGAAAGACTCACCCGAAAAATCCAGACTGACCAAGGGAATACTAATGTCCCTCGTCTTGGTGATGTCCAGGGCGTCAATAATAAAAAGAGAGCAGCGTTGGGGGATAATGTCGACATTTCCACTCCCAATGACGGTGATGTATAATGCTCAAGTATTCTCCTGCTTTTTTACCACTAACTAGGAACTGGGTTTAGCCTTGATTCAGACAGCCTTGGCTCTGTCTGGACAGGTCCAGACGACTGACACCATTAACACTTTGTCAGCCTCAGTGACTACAGTCATAGATGAACAGGCCTCAGCTAATGTCAAGATACAGAGAGGTCTCATGCTGGTTAATCAACTCATAGATCTTGTCCAGATACAACTAGATGTATTATGACAAATAACTCAGCAGGGTTGTGAACAAAAGTTTCCGGGATTGTGTGTTATTTCCATTCAGTATGTTAAATTTACTAGGGCAGCTAAATTGTCAAAAAGTCTTTTTCAGTATATGTTACAGAATTGGATGGCTGAATTTGAACAGATCCTTCGGGAATTGAGACTTCAGGTCAACTCCACGCGCTTGGACCTGTCCCTGACCAAAGGATTACCCAATTAGATCTCCTCAGCATTTTCCTTCTTTAAAGAATGGGTGGGATTAATATTATTTGGAGATACACTTTGCTGTGGATTAGTGTTGCTTCTTTGATTGGTCTGTAAGCTTAAGGCCTAAACTAGGAGAGACAAGGTGGTTATTGCCCAGGCGCTTGCAGCTCTAGAACATGGTGCTCCCCCTGATATATGGTTATCTATGCTTAGGCAATAGGTCGCTGGCCACTCAGCTCTTATATCCCACGAGGCTAGTCTCATTGCACGGGATAGAGTGAGTGTGCTTCAGCAGCCCGAGAGAGTTGCACGGCTAAGCACTGCAATGGAAAGGCTCTGCGGCATATATGAGCCTATTCTAGGGAGACATGTCATCTTTCATGAAGGTTCAGTGTCCTAGTTCCCTTCCCCCAGGCAAAACGACACGGGAGCAGGTCAGGGTTGCTCTGGGTAAAAGCCTGTGAGCCTAAGAGCTAATCCTGTACATGGCTCCTTTACCTACACACTGGGGATTTGACCTCTATCTCCACTCTCATTAATATGGGTGGCCTATTTGCTCTTATTAAAAGGAAAGGGGGAGATGTTGGGAGCCGCGCCCACATTCGCCGTTACAAGATGGCGCTGACAGCTGTGTTCTAAGTGGTAAACAAATAATCTGCGCATGTGCCGAGGGTGGTTCTTCACTCCATGTGCTCTGCCTTCCTCGTGACGTCAACTCGGCCGATGGGCTGCAGCCAATCAAGGAGTGACACGTCCTAGGCGAAGGAAAATTCTCCTTAATAGGGACGGGGTTTCGTTTTCTCTCGCTCTTGCTTTTTACACTCTTGCTCCTGAAGATGTAAGCAATAAAGTTTTGCCGCAGAAGATTTTGGTTTGTTGCGTCTTTCCTGGCCGGGCGTGAGAACGCGTCTAATAACAGTCCTCCCCAATGTATCTTCATTGCTGAGTCAGACAGACAGACAGACCCCAGACCGACACTCCAGACTCCATGGTTTCATGTTGCTGTTTCCATGCTTTATAGAATTTCCAGTTAGCTTCTGTTAGCAGCGCTCCGTGTTTGGGAGACAGATGCCTTCTGATTCATCCATTTCCTATTCTTGGGCACCTACACCTTCTCCTGCCTGGAATCACATTCTTTAATGACTTTAACTGTTATTTCACGAGGATAAGACAATTTCTCAGTCTTTATCTGTAAATACTCTGATATTCTAGAATTCCTACTGATTACCCATTGGACATGACCATTCAAACCTCCATCTCCCTATACCTATTTGTGTGTGTGTGTCTTCATATTTTGTGTCTTTCTTTGAGTGTAGGGAGAATCTTTTATGTAGTGTGGGGAAGCAGCACCTATCTACAGAAAAGCTGTTGGCATATTAGCTTAGGCAGGAAATAGGAGGTGGGAGTTCCAGCAGGGAGAGAGGTTTCTGTAATAGAGTCAGGGAGGAGATTCACCCCAAATGCTGATGCAGAAAATTGTGTGAACCTGGGGAGAGGTAACTAGCCACATGGCAGGACTCAGAATAAACAGGTTAATTAAGTTACAAGCTAGTCAGAGAGCAAACCCAAGCTGATGGCCTAGGCAATTAGTCATACATTGTAAGTCTCGGAGTCATTATTTTGGGAACTTGGGAGCAGATGCGAAAGCCCTCAGTTACATCTGAGTGCTTAGACTTGCATGGTGTTCTGGGACCTGCTTTCCACTTCACATATTCTCTCTTCAGCTGTGTTCACCACACTATTTATCTTACACCTGCTTCAGTGGCATAGCTAACCAGCTACTCAAGACCTAGCCAGAAGACCCTCAAACATATCTTTCCTTTAACAACACTCTTTCTCCCTTTGTTTTAAATTCTTCCTTTGGCTTGCTCCTTATTTTAGTCATGCTTATTAAAATTCCCTCTGACTGTCATGTTATTGGAGTGAATTCTCTAATTTGTTGACGTCTGACTTTTCCTTCATTGATTAACTTCCTGTGTTTCTGGTGTTTTAGGACTCTTTCTAGCCTAGCCATTTTTTTTTAATTTAGAATTTTCTGGGAATCTAATACGTGAGTACTAGATTCACACGGTCTCTGCTCCTCCCTTATTCCCTCCAAGTCCTAGTGTCCTGGATTCCCTTCCACATTTGCTAATCCTAGAATTACTGTTGTCCTACACATATACATTAAAACCTTACTGAGTCCACCTAGTGTTGGCCATATGTAAACAGGTTTGGAGACTTCTTCTAGGAGCACTGTGTATTGTGGATCCCGGCTGTGGACTTGCTTTGAATTTTTTTCTCAGGACTCTTGGGATTCTATGGGTCTTGGGTGAGCTTTTCACATCAGTTTCTGAACTGGAAGGCTGGAGATTCACATCTGCATGAGGGATAGACTTTGTGACTGAAACTCTTGCAGAAGTTATTCATGTTCCTGTCTGAGCCTGGGACAGACAAGCAAGGCTGTATTCTACTCTCTGAGCCCTTTGAGGACGTCTGTTTTATGTGGGAGTTTACTGACCACTTCCTGGTTCCCGTGGCATGAAGGGCACATCTCCCATGTCTACATTGGCATTCCATTGGTGTTAGCACAGCAGCTCTGACCCCTAAGTCCTAGCCTGGTTTCGTTGTGCCTGAGTAGTCTCTTTACCATCTGTAGCCTGGGGGAAGCCCTGGTCTCTTCTCATTGGCCCTCTCACCTGCCTTTCCTTTGACCCCCATCCATGGTCGATGGAACGCTGCATGCCCAGGTTTGCCTATGGCTTCCTAGAAGCTCCCTGGAGCTATTTCTGCACCTAAAAAGTTGCTATAGGATACATCTTAAGGCTGAAACTCTTTTGCTGCTCGAATTTCTAGAACAGAAGTCATACACTTGCAGTCTTGGGATCAGCCCAACCCACAGATGTGTTTTATTTGGCCTGGACACTTTTGGCACATACTGTGTTTTTACAAAAAAAAAAAAAAAATCTCGCTTTGGAAGCCAACTCTTGAAAAATCCAGAGATTTCACATAACAATTTTTTTTTTTTTAAGACAGGGCCTTTCTCTAAACCCAATCTTTCCTTGAGTTTGTGTCAGCCTTCCTGCCTCTGCCTCCTGAGTGGTGGGATTATAGGCATGTGTCACTATACCTGGGCCCTAGTGTGTTTTAGGGGAGATCTGGATGTGGCAAGAGTGGACCATCTTCTACCTGGCTACACCCCACTGGAGTTGGGAGCACCCCGTCCCACAGTCAGGCTGCAGGTCCATTGTTAGGACCCTGCTCCACTTCACATAGTTCACCCAGCCTGTTTACACAGCCCCTTGCATATTGTTGCTACCCAGCCATAGAACTCATTGGTTCAAGATTTCAAATGGTCTAGCCGACCAGAAGAGAGCAAGAACTGAGGCAGGCATCTTCGTTAATGGTTCTGTTCTCAATGCCTGCACAAGGCCTAGAGGGTAGCAGCATTCGATATTTTTGTATTTTGAATGAATGAACTAACAAACAGACAAGCTAGTCTAAAAATAAACAGCCCAATGGTCCAAACAGTTCTGTGGCGGAAACCTCTCCAAAAGGTTGGCAGCAGCGAAGCCCTTAATGTTCACATCCTGAGACTCATCCTGTCTTAAGTAATCACAGGCAGAGATGTAGCAAGTGCAAGTTTGTTATTCATATCCCATATGGTTTTCAACAAGTCTCTTAATTTTCCTCTGCTGCCAATTCTCCCTTGGAGAATGGGAAAAAAAAAATCCTTCTCCATTCAAGGGACAAGCACTGACACATCCCATGTTGCCTGGACAAGCTGTGCTATATGGACACGTGACCTAGCATTGTAAGGGCCGGTTTTATGTGGCCAAGTCAGCATGGGAAAATCTTAAGTGCACCTGGAAACAGACTGGGGTGTAATTTCCAGAGATGGCTTATTGAATGACAGCTTCCCCTTCGGTCCAGTGAGAAATTTAATTTGCCGAGGACTCAACACAGGAAGCATTTGCCGATTAAAAATATGTCTAAACAGATGTTCTGCTTAGCCTGGAAGAGGGGTCTTAATGCAACTGTCATTATTGGATTTTCTTGGATTACTACTATCTGGAACCAGAGTCCAAATAGAAGGATGTAATTATTTATTACGGCCAAGAGCTCTGCATTTCAAGAGGAGCTTGGGGGCATCTGAAAGGATTTAACACGCTGGGGGTGGAATAGGGTGGTGGTGTTGGGGATACAGGACATTTTAAATTCCCTGGCTCTGGGAGCAACATGTCCTCTCTGAAAGTGAATCGGTCATTGCTATTCAATATTTCATTTTCAGCTGAAGGCACAGCCATGCCATAAACAGAAACACAACTGATCAGACTGCTCAAGCAAAAGAGCTGTAATTTTTACATTAGGCAAGTTGTAATTCATACTCCAGAAATAAGCACCCTGAATGCCCAGATATCTGCAAAACTCTCACCCCAACAGGCAGCAGCCAGAGTCATATCTTGATGACCATTTTCAAAAGACTTAAGAGCAGTCCCTTGCTCCAAAGGGAGCTGTAAATTGTCCTATGCAATGGCTCTCAAACCCGGGTATACCCTAAAAACACCGAGAAAGCCATGAAAAACTACAGCTATCTGCTCTCGCACTGTAACCCTACAGGCCTGGAGTCCAGGCACCTGCAGTTTTGCGAGCTCCTATCAAGGCCAAAACTCAGTGGAGTTTGGGAATCGTTGATAAAGCTCAAGGGCCAAGATTAAGAGTTTTAGGGGCAGTGAACTTATGATAAATGCTCAAGATAGTTACAGCCATTTACTCTCCATATGGTTATGCACAAACTGCCCCCTGGGCCTGACTGCTTCCTGAAGCGTATCTGTGGGACAAGCATGGAACCAAGCGGAGACTGTCAATCACTGGTGGTTAGGAAAGGCTGTGCAAGAGCCTGCAGGAACTGCCTGCAGTTGAAACAAGTTAAAATGGTTAAAGTGGGAGCCTGAGGGTAGTCAGGTTATACCTGGACATACAGACAATGACACTCACAGAGCGTCATTGAGTATGGGGTGGCATTTTGCAACTGTCTGTGGGATCCTTGCTTTGGGTTGCAAACAGTTTCCACTCTTCACTTTGGGACAAAAGCGTCATAGCTTGGTCTGGAAAAGGAAAAGAACCGAGTTCTTTTACAAATATGGTTCTAGACATCGGACTCTGCTCAGCTTGCCCAAGATATACCCTTGTGGCAGCTACACATTTCCCCTTACTAATAGCATTACAGACCCAAGGGTATGCTGGGCTCTCAGCTCCCAGGAACAGACTGCTCTGATCAAGGCTTCATTGGAATGTTGAGAGAACAGTCTAGAATCCAGCCCAAGGCTGCAGGCACAAAACCCTACCTTCAGGACTGAAGGGGTAGAGCTACATAGTGTCAGGAAACCAACCACTGCTAAAACTAACCGAGAACTGCCTCAAATCCCCTTTTCTGCTCAGCCTGTCTCATTCTGGATTTGTGGGAAACAGTCAGGCTGCAATTAAAGAGAAATCTAAGGTCGGTGTTTCATATCTTCAGTTCAAATAAAAACAAGATGTGCCCCCCAGGCAGGCATCCAGCGGTGTCCTAGAGGGATGAAGTGGGGAGGAGGAAGGGACAGAGGGATGAAGTGGGGAGGAGGAAGGGACAGACTGGAACAGACTGCCTTGACTTCGCCTTGGGGGTCTTGCTCATCCCCCCAGATTAAAGACTGTGGCTGTGGTGTAGAGTGGAGAGAAGGACTTAGCCTCTACACTCATTGACCTCTTCGGACAAGCCAGAGTCATCCAAGGGGCAGTTCTGTGGGCCTAGCAGGCTTCAGAGGTGTGGGTGGAAAGGGGAAAGTGTTATCTTCATCCTGCTTAAAAAACTCCAACATCTGCTGCCGAGCCGATTCCATGTGCAGCCCAACTAGAGGCAGAATTTTAATGGGCTGCAGGAGGCTTATTCCTTCCTGTCCTCCGTGCAGCTGTGGAACAGCTGTGGAAGCTCAGTCCAGGGATAGATGATGCATTCTTAGTGCTGCTAATATCGTTCCTAGAGGGGAAGGTGGGAGGAAAAAAGTGGAGGGATGCTGGAGCTGGTGGCATGCGCCTGTGATCCCAGTACTTGGGGACGCAGAGGCAGGAAGATCTTGAAGTCAATGTCAGTCTAGACTACACTTTGAGAACCTGTCTCCAAAGCAAAACAAAAGATGGAAAGCCAAGCTACACTTAATCACGTTTAATGTTTGCACTTCATATGAATATGTCTAATTCTTTCCAAGCTTCAAATGAAGACTTGGATAAAGTGACCGATATTGTAGCTACTAAAAGGTTCAAACCCAAGTGTTTCTGATTCTCCTGGCTTATTTGATTGGGTGATTTTTATGCCCTGCAAACTAGTGTATGCAAATACCCTGGTATTATCTATTCCTGATGAACACATGAGAAATAATGATAGTATCCTATGTGGACCAGCAAGTCCCCTGGTCTCTGTGAGCACACGCCAATGCTAACATTCAGTGGAGTCCACCTCTCTCTCCTTGAACTCTGACATTTGACTTGATTAAGTGTGGCAGAAGTAGTTATTATTAGGGCTCTCGGGCAGTCCCTATGCTTTCTGCTTTTTAATAGGCCAGCCACCTTGCTGTAGACTTGGATCATTGAAGAGGAGAGGGCAGCTAAGCTGTTCTGAACCATCCAGCCCAAGCTAGCTGCTAGGATGCAGTCGAGTGGGTGATTCTTGCTGACATTAGTGGGAGAGCCACTGCACTGAGTGAACCCACTCACTCCACAGAATCATGACATGTCATTGTCTAAAGTCAACTTCAAGGATGGTTTTCAGGCAGCAGGAAATCACATGAATATGGAAGAGAAAATTCAACATGACACCTATGCCATTTTGGTGTTGTGACAACTCTCTCCAGCTGCTTCTCCACACACTGTGATCCATCTTTCCCATCATGTTTGTCTGCAGCCAAATGAAGAGCCTCTGAAGCTGGAGGCACCATATGCTGGCAGCATAAAATATGGGTAAACGAAGCAGGTACTGACCTGAAAGCTGCATCCTTACAGGTAGGCTTTCATGATGCTGTAAGGTGCTACGCATGCTACCGGGGGGAGAAAAGCAATCCATAGTGTTTCTTAGCCAGATGTGAACCTTGTAAGCTATAATAAACAAAAACAGGCCCACCAGTGCAACTGTGGCATGAATATTATAGAAGTAACCAATCACTTTCTGATTGGATGTAAGACCAATTCCATGAATAGGAACCCAGACCTGGCACCATTATTGGGACAAAAGACCTGTTGGTAGATAGAAAAATATGCTCTAGGGAAGAATCTACTAACATTATTCTGCTTTAAGGCCATAGTATTAAAATAACTCCTAATGAGTTGCTGCTATATTCGTAGATTAGTCCATCTCTCAAGCTGAATCAGAGAAACTTCTTGGGGTTAACACAGAGACCCACAGCTGGTCAATGTGCAGAGAATAAAAGACTTCTGCATGCTCAGCCCTAAATGGGGCATCCATAGGACACTCCCCCTCCCCAGCTCCCTACTCCAAGGCTCTCGGAATATTGTGGGAGAGAGAATAGAAGGATTTCAGGAGCCTGAGCCGATGGATTACCATAAGAGAAGTGTCTTCTGGACACAACAGGGCAGAGGCATATACGAACTCATAGTGATTGCGACAGCACACATGAGACCTGCATGAGCTCAGACCAGACAAAACCCCAGTATGTGGGGTGGAACACAGAGTCCCACTCCCAGTCGATGAACTACTGGCATTTGATAGCTGCTTGGGAAGGAGTCTGTTTTCTTTAAGGGTGATCCGGGGTGAACCGTGATCCAGGACAAGCCCCACACCCAAGAATAATTGGGCAACACACTGAACTCAATAGGTCTGAGAGAGAGAAAGAGAGAGAACGTGAAGCTGGTTGGGTGGTGTGGAGAGAGGTGTGGATCTAGGAGGAGTTGAGGAAGAGGGGAAAATGATCAAAAACATATAAAGTTTTCAAAGAATTAATACAGATATTGTTAATAACTATCAAATAAGCAAAAGAAGAAAAGTATATATATTTGTTTGTTTTGATTTTTTTTTTGAGGCAGGATCTTGTGTAGTTCAGACCAGCCTCAAATTTATTGTTTAGCTGAAGATGACCTTGAACTTCTGACCCTCTTGCCTCTGCATTGATCCCGCTTCTGGGATCACAGGTCTGCGCCTTGACACCTAGTTTATATGGTGCTGGGAACCAAAGCAAGGGCTTCGAGAAAGCTATGGAAATACTCTGAATACAGCTGAACTACAGCCCAGGGGCTGGGGGGGGGGGGAGAGAAGAAGAAAAGAAAGGAGAAGATTCTAAAGGGACTGTCTGTTTATGGTCCCAGCTACGAGTTGCAGGCTCCTCCAGCAGCACGGTGGGGAAGGGGAATCTGCTGCTCTGTAAAGTAAGGCAACTTGAAGAAGGTTATCAGCTCCCCAATAGGGAACTAAGCAAAGGATACAAAGAGGTGAATACCAGTGTGCACACCCGGATCATTATCAAACACAGGAGAAGATGCTCACAGCCACCAGCAATCAAGAAGGAACACAAACTAAGGAATAATAAGCTACTGCTTATTGGTTAAAAATACCTGGTACTAGTGAGGCTCTGGGGAAAGGGATAACCCTCGTAAGTTACTATGGAAACATGTACTGTTATTCCTGAAGACACGAAATATTGCAACATCTATTAAAAACATGCTAAATGGGGCTGGAGAGATGGTTCAGTGGTTAAGAATGCTGCTCTTGCAAGGGACACGAGTTTGGTTTCTAGCACCCAGGTCAGGGCAGGTCAGGCTGCTTGTAATTGTCCACAGTTCTAGTTTGCATGACCTCTCATGCCCTACCCCAATCTGCGGTCTTTGCTTGCCTCATGGACCCTCTCCTCTGAGATGCATAGCTCCCCATGCCTTGTCATCCCTCTTCTCAGCTAACGAAGACTCAGTGCTCTTTGTGGGCACCTACCCATAGATACATACCCACATAGAGACACACATGGATACACATAGTTAAAAATAAAAATAAGTCTTTAAAAATCATGCTATGTAAATGAAAGCATGTGTTCAAGGATGCTTGTTGCAGGTGTGAGTCACAGCAAGAGCCGGAAGTGGAATGAATGCTAACAACAAGGGAACAATTGGATAACTGTCAATTTCTACTACAAACACAACTAAGAATTGCAAGTATTGCAACTGAACATACAAAGAATTGCAAATCTTCATAGGAATAAATTAATCACAACTACTTTGGAGTTTTCTGCAAGATATCAGTGACAAAGCACGATACATTGAAATGTGTATAAAATGCAATCCTTCATTAAAAAGAATAATAGCAAAACCTATGCATGCATGCATGTTGATGTGTGTGCTTATGTGTGTACAGTCCTCCTATGCCAACACAAATGCATGCAGAAAAACATGTAGGGAAGTGGAGAAATGCTATTATCTGGGAAGAAGAGAAAGGTGATTGTGGGGCTGGGGTAGGCAGCCAAAATAAGGGGGAAGGGGAAGCACTAAAGAATAACACATGGTGGTATCAAGCCATTTGTACATTTGTGTGAATGTATATGGAGTTTTAAATATTCACATGTGTAGGAGAAAATAATATTGAAGCAAAATCATAAACCATAACAAGTAATGATTTCTATTTCATCCCTACAGAGGCATCCTTAAAACACAGGATTCTAGAATTAAAAAAATTACTCCTTTGTTCTCCAGTTAACTCCAACACTGCCCTGAGCAGAAATGTATCTCCAAGACTGACAAATGTCCAGATGCCACCAGAACTCATAGGACTGCTGGCCCTTGGGCCTCTGAACCTTCACATGTAGAGGGGTCATGGGGCTATTTCTAGGTAGGCTTTAGACTGGCCACAAGCAGCCACCTGTCTCCATTATCCCTCCCTGAGCAGACTCTGGTCTACAGTGGCTGACAACCATTACCCCAGATCTACTGTCCTTTCATGCCTTATGGATGCTCCTCTTCTCTGAAACACATCAGTCTTGCCATCTCTCTTCTCAGGCCTTCAACTCACAAGCCAAGTAACCAGAGAGAAAAGCCAAACCACAGAGGACATAATTTTCTAGCAATCTCCAAGCAATAAACCCTGCCTTTCCATACCTCCCACCCCTGTAGTAAGATAGCTTTCCATACCCCTATCCCAGCAAGACAACCTTCCACGCCCCCTGTAGGAAGCAAGACAGCCTTCCATACCCAATCTCCCCTACACAGCAAGTCCCCTCATCCAACCACCCCACTCTCCACCAGAGGAAGCACTCCACATGGCCATTGCTGTCTGTGTGCATGCCCAGTCCAGCTGCTGACAAAGGAGGTGCCAGAAGACACCCAAAACTGGGATCTGGGGTCTGGTGATACCAACCGGGTCTCCTTTGGGAGTGATGCTAAAATTCTGATCAAGATGGAGAAGGTCATACTACGTTGTCAATGCACCTAACACCACTAGACACTACGCTTGGAAATGGTTAAAGAGTTTAGGTTATTTACCAAAATTTGCCGCATTTTGAAAGAAAAATAAAACAAAAGATCCTTGGAGGCCTGGTATGGCCTCCCATACATTACCCTTTCTTGGTGCCTGGATGCTGGCGTTAGAGGCTGTATCGTTTGGCCACCTTGCAGATGTCTCCTCAAGGCCTCCTGAAAGAAGGCAAGAAAAGAGGTAAAGACAGACCTTTCAGTAGCATGGAGGGAGCAAACCCGGCCATTGGGTGACCACCACGGCAGCAAGGATTTGGTCAACTAAGGTTTATTTAGTCTATAAATGCCTTTATAATTTTAATAACCACTCACAAACTAACAAAACTACCACCGTCTTTAGTTAGTCAAGGATGCTCAGAGCAGAATTAATACAGTTTGTGCGGAGTCCCAGGTCAGCCCCTTATCCACCTAGAGAATGGAATGGATGCACAAGGAAGTTCTGGTGTCAAGTCCATGTAGGTGGTGTCCAGCATGGCCGCTGAACTTCGCATGGAGCTCCATCACTGGGGAGCTGCTGTTCTGGGCTTTCTCTTTTTGTTCTATTTTCCCCACACGAAGAATCGTGTTTAGAAAACCACTGAGCTTTCTTTATAAACGGAACTCTGCAGACATGGTACAGCAAAGGCAGCAAGGATCAAATGTGTGTGGGCACAGCCATGTCTAGACACACTGTCAGCATTTACCTCTCTCAGAATATATCAGTCTCCTAGGACTAACTGCCCTACTGTGTGCTGAGGGGAACGATAGTGAGTCCAGAGTGGCCTTGTTCAGAACATGGTCTCCTGGTCAAAGATCCAAGACCTACCATGAGCCACTGGTGCCTGAGGAAAGCTTATATTTGGCACCATACTGACTGTCCAATGTGTACCCTGTGTCCGAGTTCACACCAGGAGAGGTAGTGTGTGGCCATTCACCAGCTCCTGAGTGGCAGGCTGTCTCATCCATGCTGTGACTCAGGCAAAGCCTGCAGCTGCCCTGGCCTCCTGTAGAGAAAGGACCCCCAACACCAGGCAGTGACAGGAGACTCCCTGCATCCTGCCTGGCTGGCCGGCTAGGAATGCGCTCACAAGGCTCCTGCAGCTGCTGGGGTCCGAGCTGCCAGCTCTCGGCCCTTGGGTATTCCAGTTGCGATATCATTTCCTCTCAGGCTAAAGGTCAGGGGAAATCCTGATGGTATGAAGTCGTTCCTCAGCACAGGAATGTGCCATCTGCAGAGAGAGGGGCGGGTCGACGCCAGGCTCCGAGTCTAGCTCAGCCTCCACCCCGCAGGCTGCGCAACTGCTGCCGAGAACCTGGGCGTTAGCATCTTTGGTCTGTCAAATGGGCTGCTGCGGGGACCAAATGAGGTAATGGGTTTGTTTAGATGTGTGTTCATTCAGAAAATATGCATCCGACACCTGCTATGTGCCAGATTCTGTTACTACTACTGGGGAGGTGACCTCAGGAAATTATATTCTGATGGTGCAGGGGTGGGGGGGGGGAGGAAGAAGGACAAATAAGAGTGAAGAATTTAAGTTGGCTGCTGGTGAGTATGAAGAGGAAAAAGGGAGATTCTAGAGTACCATTTCATGTAGGAAAGGAAAGCAGAAGTCTGAAGAGAGGCGAAGTCTATAGCTATCTGGCAAAGAACATTCCAAACGGAGGAATAGCAGGTGCAAAGGCCCAGAGCTGGGAGCATGCTCAGCAGCAGGGAGCTGGGCATGCCAGGAATGGAAGGAGAAGATATAGAATGGCAGTGAGCCTGTCAGCCATCAACTGCAAGACAAGCCAGGGTGGGGCCCTGCAGACAGACATTCTCTGGACTTCACCTTTGAGTGCCCTAGATTGGATTCAGGCATTTAACTGCATCTGCTTTCTGCATAACCGGAGCTGCTAACAGTGGACAAGAAGGAGGCATGAGAACCGAGGCTTAAATAAGTGTCTACAGGCAATGGGAATCCATTGTAGATATCCGCCAGTTTCATCCTGTTCCGCTTCCCAAAACAAAGCAGGGAAGGGAGCAGGAAGAAAGATCTGTAAGTGATGTCTGGACGCAGCCCTGGTTCACGATAAGCTGATAAGCCGGTAGTTCTAATGGAGGCACTGAGGGCAGCGGTAGAGGCTGGGGCTGTGGGGAAGGCTGAGGCTGTGATGGGGGGAGCCAGGTAGCATTGAGTTCTGCAGCAGGCAGGGGATTCAGGCAGGCTCTCTGATGCTGGGGGCTAGAACAGGTGAAAGGCTTTGAAGTTGGGAGAGACACACAGGTAGGTATGACTGAAAGAATCTATTCAGTGAATCATGGTGTTAGCTACAAGCTAAGAGTGTACCGGTTTGGGGGCTCCAGCCTCACAGACACCCAAGGAAGGAGACCAGGGAATACACGCCAAGAGACCACTGTCTTGAGGGCACTATGGTGTCAGTCATAGAAAGTCCTTGTCCCCCTCAGAGCAAGAACAACTTGCTCTGTTGCTTACGCTCAGAGGTATAGGCAACTCCAAAGAGCCCAGTGCCTTGTCCAGACAATCTGTGAGGGGACACCTGGCATTAAACGACAGAGCTGCGGCAGTTAAGAACACAAATTCCAACTCTGAATGGAAGTGCACATGCCTTGTCATCCCAGCACTGAGGAGGTAAAGGCAGAGGATCAGGAGAAGTTCAAGGCCATGTAGCAAATTCAAGGCTGGTCTGAGCTACAAAAGACAAAACCAAAACACTACCACCAAACCAGACCAAAGACAGGAGCACAGACCCTCCTCTGACCTCATCCTGAGGGACAGCAGACCCAGGCTTCCGGTTCTGCCCGGAATCCACCTAGTCCATGAGTTGACGAGCCTTGCACTCTTTGGATGCAAAGCCTCTTCCTGTCTTTGGGATGTGTTCGGCTCTGTGTGTGGCTGAGACCTTTAGTGACATGGCCCTCTGAGGTGCCTCTGCTTCACCTCTTGCCTCTACTTCCACCAACTGGACCACCCTAAGCTGTAGGAAGTGAGCTTCTATTTCCCATTATTCTCCTTTATTTTTGTGGAAATGGGACCTTACTACGTAGACTAGGCTGGCCTTAAACTTGAAATCCGCATGCCTAAGTACTGGAATTACAGGTGTGGACTGCCTTGCTACTTTCATCTTAAACATCTTCTTAAAACATGCCCTCCTTTTGGGCCTGGCTACATCTTCCTGGCTTCTCACGTCTCTCGTGGGACACCATTTCCTCTGGGACAGTGCAGGCTGGCACCCCTGCTCTTTCCAGCTGTAAGCCCAGCACCTCTGAACTTCCTCAGCCCCCTACCCTCTCCATAGCTCTCACTATACATGTCTGACATCTTTTTTGTGTTCAGCAGAGCCCCCTTAGTACCTTTTAGGTTTAGTAACAAAGGAAAGGGTACACACACACACACACACACACACACACACACACACCAGTCCTGGTACTCAGAACCTGGCACGAGGTGGGCGCCCAGTTACATAGGTGATGGATGGGCCAGGGAGCAGAAGACTGGGGCTTAGTGGTGTTTCAATGGATGGTGGCAATCACTAAACACAGCTCGGTTTAATGCTGTGGAGGAAACGTGTGTTTCTCGGCTTTACTAGAGAGGGAGGCAGCTAATGAATAATGGCTCTCAACATTGGCCACAATTTTGAATGACCTGGGAAATATTTTTTTTTAGAAATACTGAGGCCTGCCTCCCAACCCCACTCTGACCCTCAGAAGCTCTGCTTTAATTGACCAGTGGCATGCCTGGACATGGGGACTTTGAAAAGCTTCCCAGGTGATCTGAAGATCCAATCAAGATTGGTCACAGCAACCAGGAAAAGAAGCATAATGTTACAAGCCTGAGGCAGGAGGATGATCAGGAGTTCCAGGGCAGCTCGGTCTGTATAATGAGATTCTGTTGCCAAATAAAGGTGACCATAGCTTCTCAGAACTGTAAAAGAGGCCTCATCTTGTACCATGTTTTTTTTTTTTTTTTTTAAGTGAGTATTGGTGGTCTTCTTGGATCTATTTAATCTGCACCATACACGGAGGCCAGAAGAAAGTGTTGGATCCTCTAGAACTGGAGTTAGAGATGGAGTTACAGAGCTGTGAGCTTCCATGTGAGCGCTGGGAATTGGAGCCTGCTTTTCTGGGAGAGCAGCAGTTGTTTTTAACCACTGAGCCATTTCCAGCCCCTTGGTGATTTGTAAGATTTATTTTTCTTAGTATTGGGGTGGGGGGAGCATTGCTTGCTTGCTTCCTCCCTTCCTTTTTAAAGACAGGGTTTCTCTGGGTAACCCTGACTGTCCTGGAACTCACTCTGTAGACCAGGCTGGCCTTGAACCCAGAGATCTCCCTGCCTCTGTCTCCCAGGCATGCTCCACCACTGCCAGGCTGACCTTGTATGATAGTCTTAACCACTGAGGCCTTTCTTTACAATCTCACTAGGAACTGGAGATGTAGCATTGGGGTTAGACCACCCAACCTCAGAAGAAGCTGTGTCACCCCTAAAATGACGGCACTGTTCCTTGACAGACGAGGCTCAGGCCGAGACTACAAATGGAAGTGCTATAGAAGAGGAAAGTCCGGAGCTGGGCCAGACTCAATCAGTAAGGTGCTTGTCTTGTAAGTGGAAGGACCTGAGTGTCACCCCAGAACCCATGTGAGGAATCATGCTGACAAACTAACTTCTGCACTGAAGGGGCTGAGTTGGGAGACCCCCCGGGGCTCACTGGCCAGCCAACCTAACCTACTTGCGCGAGCGCGCACACACACACACACACACACACACACACACACACACACACACACACACACACAAACAAACAAACAAACATACTTGGGCAAATGAATTCATTCATAGTACAGGGGTATATTCTTCCTAAGGAATTGGCTGGAAGACAAAAAAGGCACACATATACATGTGTACACATGCACACATACACAGGCACATACGTATGCACAGGTATGTACACACATACATAGAAACATATCGCATACATTTGACCGTTGTTTAATTACCTCTTCAGGGTAACAATATGCAAAGCCTTGTAAATTTCATTAGTCACAGGGGTTTATTCAAACTGTCTCCTTTGCATAAGAAACCCAGGCTTACAGCTGGTCTCTGGGAAAGAAAGCCCTCCAGGCCTTGAAAAGAGAGCTTGCCCTGTCCAAAACTCTCTCTGAAACACAGTGGAGGTCAGCGGCCCGTGATGCATGAGGCCAGGCTGCAATGTCTCTAACCAGCATCTGCGATTCAATCCCACCGTTTCCTTTATGCAACAATTCACCGAATTCCACGTTGTTCTTTTTTCTAATTCACCATATAATTCACCTCCCAAGTTCAATTAAGAAGCAATCTGTTAGCAACTTTGGGAGCAAGCTGCTTTCCTTTGCGAAAGCCCAATTTTCTTCCGCTCCCAACAAAAAGTGCCTTAATTACATGCATCAGAATAGACACTGGTGTACACACAACGCCCTTTCATCTCACCATAATTAATGAAATATCAACGGTACACATCTGAGATATCCAGGCAGAAGGAGATAGGCTCCTTCAAACCCCAAGGGGACCTTGTTTCATAAATCAATATTGCCCATTTGAATAATAGTGACTATGAATATTCATTAATATGGAAATGCATAAACAAAACTTTAATTATTCCTTCTATTTTTCATTCTTAAAGCATAACATTACTGGATCCTTCATTTTATTGTAAACACAATAGCTACTGTTCTTTACTGCAGATTGTATTAGGGTGCCCTTATAGATAATTATAGCAGAAAATGGCTTTGAGTCAATCAAAGAAGAAGAAGAAAAAACCCCAAGCGCAAGATCCTACAAACCAGTTTACCAGCAGCCCATTCACTTCAGAAAATCTCGGTTGAGCACCTGCCCTGGACAGCAAACCGACGCAGGCTCCTGCCCACGTAGCCTGCCTTCATGGTGTCTGAGTTCTAATGGATTAGCATAAATAATAAGCTCATTTTTTCAGGGAGGAATTAAGCACTTTGAAAAAAAAACTGTAACTGAATTTTGTGTAAGACGGTGCGTGGCTGTGAGCTGGAACTTAAGACAGGGAGACACCTGTGTGCCAAGAGTAACAAAGAAACCCACACTTCAAGTCACGCTCCCAAGAAACACAGAGAAATCTGTGGCTGGAGTTGGGGCTCAACTAAAACCTGCCAGGCATAACACAGAGAGGGATTGTCCAGGGACACCTCACCACCTTGCCTAATGGTCCATTTAACACATAGCAAAGACGTGTTCCCATTTTATATAAGAGAGAACCGAGATTTGTAATCCGTGAACCAGGCAGTTAGTAGTGGGATTTGCATTCCTATCCCGAGGTTGGTCCATCAGAGTCCAGAAGCCACACTGTACTCCACGCCTCTGCCCCTCTCCTGTATAGGTGTGTCTAAGCCACCACGCCCAGACAAGACCCAGTGGGGGCTCACCTCCACCAGGAACTAGCAAAAACACAACTGTTCCACTGGGGTTTTAATAATTCACCAGGGGAAAAGGCAAAGCCCCTTTAAAAGGTCGATCCAAGAACAAACAAGACGGTCACTATGGTAATCGATGTGTGATCTTGAGGGAGCCTGTGCCAAGGAGCTTTCAAATTCCAAATGCTACTCACTTACTGATGAGTGAGTTAACATAGGCCCTTTGCTTAGGCATGCTTCACACATCCAGCTTTCTCCTGCCCCTGGGCTCCGTGTACCACTGTCTACCCACTCCATCTCAGTCACACCCAGCCTGGCCTTGCCTTCTTGGTTGTTTCCGCTATCCTTTAGTGTACAAAAACTACCCTTCCTCTAAGGGTTGATACATAAGTTAAGAGACAAATAATACATGCAGTGCACAGAATGACACCTGGCACACAGCAAGCACTTGCTGAATCGGCTCCTATAACTTGGGATAGGGGTGCTAAGGACAAACCCAGGGCTATGTGCATACTAGGCAAGTGCTCTATCACTAAGCCTCAGCCCCCGATATATTTTCGAAACCATCATCATCAGTATCATTGACTCTCCATCTCTTCTTGAAGTCTGAAGGAGTAGAAATGGGTGGAACAGCCAACCATTTCATACCGGCAGGGCATTTCATACCAGCGTCACAAGCCAAGGTAAAAATTCACGTTCTCCTTAACAGTTAACAAATTCAAGTTCAGACCGAGAAACTCTTGCTGGTACCGACAGTCATTGAAACAGGAGCCTGTCACTGCGACTGGCATCATATCTCTCCATGCCTGCTCCATGTGGTGTTTGCCTATAACCATGTAGAGGCTACACAGATACAGATAACAAAAGGAAAGGCAGACCTTAAGGAAAGACCTCGGAGGCCAAGCTCTGTGTAGTCATCCTGTTACCCCTGGAAGAATGATGCTGAGTGGCCAAGATTCTTTCTGTAGTTCTCAAACTGTGGCCTAGCACTCATAGAGGTAACTATCAGTCTGTTGGGTACTTTGCTGAGTACCGTGCTCCTGTGTGTTTTCTCATTTGCCACTCAGCATGATTGTATGAGGCAGACATTATTGCTAGCTTTCACTGAACTGAAAACTAAAGCTTTGAGTGCCTCAACGTTACCCGCAGGCACACAGCAGGTAAGAAGCAAACCCAGAGGGCAGTCCTAGTGCCACCTGCTTCTCCTAGTGGCCTTCGTACTTGAGGACTAGAGATGCCAACCTTGATCATGAATAGCCAATGCCCCAATGAAAGAGATTGTAAAGTCCCCGCTTCCTGGACAACTAGAAGATATGAGTCATGCTCACAGCGAGTGCTCCTTGGGTGAATCTCAGGGCAGGTTCTGGAGGCTCGGGGGAGCCTGGTGCATATTGTGAGATGTGAAGTCTCCATGTGACAGACACAGGCCTCCAAAGAAGGGGAACAGAAGGAGGAGGACAGGGAGAAGAAAAGCAGATGGGAAATGGAACCTGAGACTCAAGAGTTGTCCACTACTCTCTGCCTCCCCAGGAGACCCTACTGGGGGCTGCCTGAACACAGAGGTGCCTCAGTCAGAGCTCTGAGCCTCCAAACTGGAGATCAGGCTAGGCAGCCATGAAGACAGTCCTTCTTCAGGAATAGAGAATGGTCCAATCTGGGTATAAAGAAAGCTTCTCTTTGCTCTCTTTTGAGACCAGAACCATTCTAGAACTCCTCCAGAGCTGCGCAAGGCACCCCCACCATGGCCAGGAGCTACCTCTTGCTTCGATTGAAGCCAGTTCTGCAATGCAATTGGCCAGTTCCTGGTGTGCAGGAGACATAGCTGTGGAGCAGACACAAGAGTAAACTGAGGAAGGACCTGTGGCTCCCAACCTGGAAGTCCAGGAGGACTTCCTAAGGATGGCATTGGAAGACATGAAGGGGTTTAAGATCCAGGAAAGGGAGGGCCTGACAGGAGAAGATGTCTCCCTCTTGAGGACCAAGAGAACAGCTGGGATCCTTCCAACCACATGGTGCTTACAGCATATGCTTCTTGCAGCATATGCACAGCAGGTATGTCCAGAGGCTCGAAGGCTGGCTCAGTGGCTAGGAGCACTTGTTGATCTGGGGGAGGACCAATGTTCAGGTCCAAGCAACCATGCCAAGCAGCTCCTGACAACCTGTAATTCCAGTTCCAAAGGATCCAATGCCCTGGCCTCTGTGGATATCTGCACATGTATGGTGCATATACAGACATGCAGGCACATGCATATACATACCTATAAATAAACCATATACATGCACAAACATATAAGCATATGAGTGCTTCCAATCCAAGTGGACTGAATAAGACTGAGCACGATTCACGTGTGTCATCTCAACACTGCATCTGGGGTAAAAGCATTGTCGTTCCCGCCCCGCCCCATCCCCCCTTTAGCTGAAAGCAAGGCTCAGTGAGGCATGGTCTGCAGACAGCAGCTGCTGCTTGGAGATCTGGGAGCACTTGAGCTCGGTCCCTGCCTCTGCTCCCTGGTGGTCCAGCAGAGGAGGAGGGAACACTGGGGCAATGTGGAACGTGTTGGTGGGTGCTGCTTGGTCTTCAGAAGGAAGATCTAGTCTGTCCTCATTATTTACAATGATGTTCTTTAACGTGGCTGTAAGTGCCAAGATAGTGAGCCCCTAGTCCAATTCCAAGGGAAGCAAAACACTGTCTTGTGCACAGCATGGCTTGACCAGCTACATACAACACAGCATGACATATTTTGTGTGCTATCCTGTTTGAGTTTCCAACCACTGGTGTCTGTAGTTCCATGTGTGTTTATGCTCAGAGACACCGGCACTGATGTCTCAGCTATCGATTGTGTAACTTAGTCCTCAGTGCTACTCCTGGGTCTCTCTACAAGGCCCACTGCAACTTTCTTGAGATCAGGAGATGCTGGCGGCACTTCAGGACCACAACTGGGCACCACACTAAATGGCAAAATCACCAGCAAGAAGCAGAGACTCCAAATGAGTTAAAAGCGATACATGGAATATAGCCACCCACCCCTGGGAGCTGACCCAGGGAACAGGAGGCAATCAGAAAACATAAGAACACAGAAGCCCCAAAGAAAGGAAGAGAAGATTCTGATCTCTCTTGGGAGCTGGAGAAGTTCAGAGCTGTGTGGTAGAACAGGGAACAGACCAGACGGATACCTTCTCAACAGAAGCGTTTACAGCATGAGCAATTGTTGCTCAGACTGCCCTGCACCTGCATGGTGATATACTGCTTATGTGTACAGACCACCTAGAGTGGTCAGCAAGATGGCCACTAGATAATATATCCAGTGAGTAAAGGTTCCCTGGAGATAAATGCTGAAACACCAGCCCTTGGGCAGTGCCCATCTTATCCTATAACATCTATACTATCTGTTTCCTAGTGAAGACACATCCATAATGCATACTTAAATACAGAAATAGGAAATGTTCCTGCATGGACAGAATGCAAACAAATATACATTTAAGCCAATGTATATACTGGCTGGGATTAAATCCTGCACCGAACCCTGAGCTTGAACTTGGAAGAGCAGAAAGGACTATGAACAGGCAGGGACTAGGGCTTCCCCCTGTCCAGCCAGAGCTTCAGGAGAAGCTGTAGAAAAATTCTATCCCATGCCCTTTGCAGAGAGGCCCAATAAAGATTTACAGATATCTCAAAGGGCAAGTTCCATGTGCTAAATCACAGAAAGAGTAGCAAGAATTTCAGGAAATCAAAGAATTTGAGAAAGAAAGCAGCCCCAAGCCGTCTCTCAGACAGGAGCATCTCAGGATCAAGACCAACCTGGACTACATAGTGCACGTGTACAGAGAGAGAGAGAGACAGACAGACAGAGAGAGAGAGACAGAGAGAGACAGAGAGACAGAGACAGAGAGACAGAGAGAGACAGAGAGAGAGAGACAGAGAGAGAGACAGAGACAGACAGAGAGAGACAGAGAGACAGAGAGAGACAGAGACAGAGAGACAGAGATACAGGGAGAGAGACAGAGAGAGACAGAGACAGAGAGAGAGAGAGACAGAGAGAGACAGAGAGATACAGAGAGAGACAGAGACAGAAGCAGGGGCATCAGAAGATATTGGTTACCGTAAGTGATGCTCTAGGTACTGACATGTTGGGGAAATGTTGCAGAGACATTGATGTGTCCTCAGTGTCACCCTCCTATGGATTCACTGAGACAAGAAGAGCCTATCCCGATCCCAACTTATAGGCAGGGCCACAAGCCCTTCAGGCAAACTACAGAAGGTGTCCGTCGCCTCCACCTGCATTTTCTGTGTCCCTAGTGTCATCCAGGGCTTAGGAGGTAGCATGCTATATTACAAGCAGGTACCCAAGACTGAATATTCAACAGAAGGAAGAAAAGAGGCCCCAGATTAAGACCTTCTCTCAGGCATCCAGGTAATAGCTGAAGTTCTACCAGCCTACCTTAAAGGAGAAGAGACAAGGGACCTTGACCTGCATTATAGGACTTGCATCAGAGCCCAAGATTGTGCCTCTTCCTTGCTGGGTTACTGTGTAAGCTCAAGTGAGTTAGGCCAGGGACCAGGCAGGTGACACAGGTATCAAAAGAGGATTCTGAACTGATGGGACTGTGGGCAACTCGCAGAGGACCCGGCCCTGCTGAGCTCAGTCGAGTGAGTTATGCAACCCACTGATTGTTGCCATGTGGACTCTGGGCTAGTGTGACTGGACTTTCCAGCTCCTCAAGACAAGCCAGAGCTCTGGGTTTTCATGAGAAATCTGATTTTCAAATGTTGGCAGTAAATTTTAAAAATATAAGCACTACAAAACAAACAACACACATCTGCAGACCAGATTTGGCTGGGGGGCTGACAGCTTGGGACCTCTGGGCTGGAGGGTGGAGGGGACAGTCATGCCTGTAGGCAACGCTAATGACAGGCCAGAAGCAAGGCCCTGGGCTATCGTCACTGAGGTCTGGGAATGAAAGAGTATTGAAGAGCACAGGGCACAGAAGCAAAGCCCCACTCTCTCCTGGGCATCTGAAGACAAGCAAGGGACGTTAAAGAGGACTGAAGAGGCAAGATGGTCAGAATCCCGAGTGTGACTGCCCGACAGCACCCTTCTCACCTTCTCTCCGGATCTCCTTGGAAACCAGAGAAATGATGACATACCAACCTTGGTATAGGGAGTCCTATAAGATACACAGCTTGATCCAGGTCGTCCAGTGCATCATCCTGGAATAAGCAGGCCAAAAGCCTCATCCCGGACTCACACCAGCAGATTCACCAACCACCCAAAGCAATGTCCCAGCTCCCTCAATCTCAAGGGCTTAGTTCCCGTCCCTTTGTGGGAAACAGTCCGGGCTGTCTTTGGCTCTTCTCTCTAGCTCATTGATGTAGTTTTCTAAGAAGGAGCAAAGCTATCCCACAGTCACATGCTCCCAACTTCTGGGAGCCTTCTGGGCAGTCTTTATAAGGTGCCGTATTGGATGCAATTTAAACAGATTGGTCTGAAGCTCCACCAAGCATCAGACGAAGGCAAATCAAAGGTATTATTGTGACCCATTCTACACCATGAGCAGCAGAGGCCATGTGGACAGTCCTTACAGTATTCAAGGAGTTTACCAGAATAAAAACAACAATAACAACAAAAAACAAAACAACAACAAAACTCCCAAAGGACTCATTACTGACTCTCAGGAGGAGTCTATCTATCCAGTATGTAGATAAAAACCTCAGATGTCCCCGAAGCCTGCTCTGTCATAGAGACTCCAAGGCTGTGACACTGATTTTGTCAAAAGCCTGTTTCACCTGTCACCGTGCCCAAAAGAACAAGCTAGATTGGTGGGTTGGTGTGCCCCTAGGGGCAGTTTCCACTGGTCACAAGGAGCAACTAACTTGAGAGAGGCAGAGAGAAAGACTCAGACTCCCAGGATCACACTGAAGTGAGCCAAGAATTGCCACCTGAGCAAGTTCAGAAAAGTAGAGCATGGTGGACTCCTAGCACTGAGTCAGGGGGATCACAAGTTGGAGAGCAGTCTAGCTACACAGTTAGACCCTATATCAAAACCAAACAAAAAAATAAAGAGTGATCCTTCATTTTTACCAAAAAGATTTACATTAGCATTCTTTTCGGTCAGAGAGAACTTTTTTTCCCCTAGCTAGACTAGTGATATTGGGCATATTTATAAGGAGACTATATAAATAAAATACCTTTAGCAGGGCCATTTTGTTTTATTCTGCTTTAGAAATCAGCTACCATTTAAAGTAAGAATGCTATCAGTGCAAACAAAGCACACACACCCACAGTTAAAGGAGAGGAAAGATAGACTCGGATTAGGGAAATTCAAATGATAGTGTTTGAGGCACAATCTTTCTGACGCTCAGAGCCACATGAAGCAACTCTCCTAACGATGACCCCAAATCCAATGCATTAAGATGGCTGATGGGAGCCGGGTGTGGTGGTGCACGCCTTTAATCCCAACACTTGGGAGGCAGAGGCAGAGGCAGAGGCAGAGGCAGAGGCAGAGGCAGAGGCAGAGGCAGAGGCAGAGGCAGAGGCAGAGGCAGAGGCAGAGGCAGAGGCAGAGGCAGAGGCAGAGGTAGAGGCAGGAGGATTTCTGAGTTCTAGGAGTTCTAGGACAGCCTGGTCTACAGAGTGAGTTCCAAGACAGCCAGGGCTACACAGAGAAACCCTGTCTTGGGGGGGGGGGGGGAAGATGGCTGATGGGAACTCATATTGTCCCATGAAAAATGATGTTGCAAATGATATCCCGTTAGGCTGGATGATGAGGCTTGGCCCTAAGAGGCCAAGTTAACCCCAAAGGAAGATGAGCCTTTGCCGGGGGGATCCCTGTTTCCTTCTCCAGCCCCAGAGCTTGCTGCATCCGTCGCTTCTTTAGCCCACAGACATGGTGGGACCATACCGTCTTCAGGGTTGCTGTTTCTGTATCTAACTCTCCAGCCCTGTTATCAACCTATGCTGAGTTCTTTCTGTAATTATCTTGGTAATATCTGTTACTCTCAGCACTTTCACAGAACCCCTACACAGGTAGGTGCCACAGTGGGAGACACTTAAGTTATGGGGTCACAAAATAGGGTCCTATGGTGGCCATATAGGAGTAAATGCAAGGACAAAGGGTATTTGAGGTCCCTGAAAAGTGAAATCAGCCTTATTCCTCTCTTTCTATCGCACAAGTCCCAACCCTTCCCTCTGTCCCTTTCCCCCTCTTCCTCTCCTATCTACCAATTATCTATTAATTCTCTCATCTTTTGTGTATGTGTTTGCATCATGGGTGCATATCAAGTGTATATATGATTATGTATACAAGTAGCATGTGTGCATATGAATGAAGACCTTGACTTGACCTCTGTAGAGGTCAGAGGACAACCTTAGCTTTGGGTCATCTCCTTCCAGCTTATTTGAGACAAGTCTCTTTGTGGGTCACGGTTGCATAGTCTAGGCTAGCTTTCCAGTGATCCTCTGGGGATTCTCCTGACCATCCCCCATACCTCCTCACTCCCCAACCCCCCACCCCCAGTAGAAGTACTGGGATGATAGATGCAACGACCACTCTTGGTTCCCTGTGCGTCCTGGGGATCTGAACTCAGGTCCTCAGGTTTGCATAGCAAGAATTTGATGTACTGAGCAATCTCTCTAACCCTCATATCGTTCATTGATCATTAATCAACTGTCCAGATCTCAGAACAAACTCTTTCTTTAGAGCTACCTTACATGGAGTCTGTGTCTCATATCTGGGGAACATGTTGACTAGACTGTCAGGAGTTACCCACTCGCCTGTCACAGCGTCTCAAGCTAATCTTCTGATTCCAATTCATACTCCAAGATTCATGGCCCTTGAGAGCAGTGAGAATACCTGCCTGCCTGGCTCAGCACCCACTGTGGCCAAGAAAAGCAGTGGTGATGAACATCAACTCAAAGGTAAGCTTGCTCCCCCAACACTCAGTGAGCGCTGGCTGCTGTCCATGGTGTAAGTCAGCCTTGACTGAGGCCCTAGAGGAAGAGATGATAGAATCCTTATGTTGCATTCTTCCTTCCTTCCCAGAGAGCAGATATGCACTTTATCAAATGCCTCTTTATCATTTCAAACCATCTCACCAAACAAAAGACTTCATGGGTAGAGGCAGTGCCAAGCCTTGTTGGAGCTAATGCTGGAGCCCTGGTCCCTGTGCCTGCTGACTACCAGCCCCAGCTAAGTCCAGGTTCTGGGGTATTCTGACCTCAATAGAGGCTTTGGGAGCTGCTCACCCTGGTTTATTTTGGTTCTTACCTCGCCCCCTGATTTTGATTTGTGGACTTTTGCTTTCCTCTTGACTCTTGTCCCCATCATAGTCTCCCAGGCCAGCACTTCCTATGTCCTCCCCAACCCCCACTTTCCCTGAGGACCAGAGTCTGCTCTGCCCTGGTCTTTACAGCTGCCAGGCAGAACTAGAAAGTTTGCTAAGGGCCTCCCTAGTGCTACCTGGTGGGTCCCTGTAATCCCAGGCTGGGCTCACACTTACGCCTGCCTGGAAAGTAGTCTTAAGGAAGATGAGTGATAGCTGCAGTGAGGGAAGCTTCTGGTGTTACCTCCTAGCCCTCCAGTGCTTCACAATCGTGACAACAATCACTTGTCATTTCATCTCACTCTCCTTGATGATGGAAAAAAGCATGGATACAGCCGTGTCTTGGTACTGAGAACAGAAGGCTCCCCAGTTAGCATTCCTTACATGAAAGAAGGGAGGAAAGGGAGAGAGATGTGAATCATGCCATCAGAGAGACACCAGGGCAGGGTGTGGAGGACAGCACACGAAGATCAAGTTCCATCAAGTGGAACTCCAAGAGAAGTCTCCTGGGAGAGCAGGCTGACCATGGGAGACCAGCTGGATGGCTTCCGTCTAGGAAAGGCTGGAGCCGTGGGGCAGGAACCTGGATGTTCTCTCTGTCTCAGAGATGTCCTGAGGACCATGTTTTCCATCTGTAGGACCAGTAAGATAAGCTGCTGCCATGTGGCTAATGGACATCATTTTCAGATACTCCATGAAGGTAGTGTGGATCTGCCCAGCCCTGGGCCACCACTCTCAGGCTGAGACCATTCTCTGAGCTTGTACTTACTCCTAGGGCCTTTAGACAGCACACAGTCAAGTGTACAAGCCTAACACTAATGGCCTCTGGGAAAGGGGGGAGGAGGTTCAGGTTAGCCAGTATAGCCACTATGCAGTTCTTAGTCCCTGGTCAGATCCAGCCAGTGTATAGAATCTATAGTCCACAAGTAACATCATTTATACACCCAGCCTGATACTGGCACTAAGGAACGAAGGCCAAGAGCAAACTAAATAAGTCAGTACTGTTGAGGTCTGAAAAAAGAGAAACGCAAGCTAACTGCAAGTAGATAATGACCGGAAGCAAGAATTGTGTGCAGAATGAGGAAGACGTGCCTGCAGAATTCACATTTTCTTTGAGGATGGTAATGGAGGGAGTAAGCGTTTAGCAGGTCAAGGGGACAGATTGGAGATAATACTTGAGGCTGCTTCTAGAAGCAATGAAGTATAGACCTTAAAGTTCGATCTGAGATAACAAGAGATATCATTATCTTGGGGGCTAACAGAAATTTCCTACATGTTAGTTGGATCAAATCCAAGAGCCTTTCCATGCATGTTGCTACAGGCCTGGCTTTAGTATTCCCAATGGGTCATGGCAGGGCACTTCGAAGGAATATCTGGGGAGCCCAGAGTCTAGGACACAGATAAGGACCAGAAAGACTAGGAAACAAGAAAATAGCAAAATGTCAACCAAAGGGGATAGTACAGGTTTGTGTGTGTGTGTGTGTGTGTGTGTGTGTGTGTGTGTGTGTGTGTCACATTCTGGGATAATGTTTCCACTAACTACATTTATTTGATTCTCCCACGAGGTAAGAATTGGAGTACAGACAGTGACACATAGTATCCCATCTTATAAATAGAAAACGAGTTTGTCTAAATCCACAGCTAATCAATAGAGAGCCAGGGATGCAAACTTGAGCCTGCCCAACATCCACCCACAGCACAAGGCGAGAGGCCCGAGTGAACATCTTCAAGGGTGTAGAAGCACCAGAAATGGAAGGGCACAGACCACAGTCTTATAACTTAAAGATCAATAGTGTTTAAACTCCTTGAAATTCCAACGAAGTATGTGTGTGTGTCTTTTCTCGGAGAATTATTCATTGATGTTCATCAGACTCCCCCCAAAATCAATGTCAAATGCAAAATGATTCAAAAATTAAAATCACCAAATCTGTTATTCAGACCCCTCCCCACCCAGCTCCTGGGATCCAGTGAGAGGGATGTGGAAAAGAAAATGTCCCCTAAGCCTTCTGTCCCTCTCCAGCTTCTCAAGCCAGAGGCATCAGCAACACAGATCTCCAACAGCCAGGTGTGTCCAAGATGGCACTTGGCAGTGTCTAATGTATGAGCAGACAGATCTGAATCCTGGGCACTGCCCCAGCAAGAAGTCAGCCCAGTATTCCTATACTTAGGGCATGGGTCCTTCCCAGAACACCACAGGAATTACCCATGTACCCACCTTTCACCTGGACCTGTGTTATCTGGAAGCACTCCCACCTCAATGAAGAAAATTGGTAAAATACAGAATTTTTGTAAATAGGCTGGAGAATGTCTCACCATGGGTGTGGATATTCAGAACTCATGGTCTGTCTATGGGCCTAATTAAAATTACCCCATCCACTAATTCCCTCAAGAACCCTGAGGCTGAAAATGTGTTGGAGAACACATATATGCTGAGTCTGTTTTTAGATCCTCCCGCCTTGGAAAACAGAGCCCAGAAACCCCGAATCAATGTATCTGATTCAGGTACCTACATGCCTCTCAGGTACATAGCAGTCTCTGATGTCTGTCTTTGTAGTTTGAAACACCAGAGTTTAAATGGTCTTGAAATACATGAGGGTGTGGTCCCATTGGCCCTTCTATTTCGATGGCAACACAGAGAGTAAATGCGGGTACCCCTCTGCCACCCCAAGTTGTGGTCAGGATCAGGAATAGCAATCTAGAAGCCAAAGGGATGATGGGAGAAGACTTTATGACTCAAAGATGACACCCAGAGAGAGGACACAAGCTGTTATGTCTTAGACTCACTTCTGCTCATTTATTTACTTTGAGCCCCGAAGCCAAACTGCTGGGGTTCTGCAGGTGCTCTGCACAGATGGCAGGAGTTAAGGAAGTAAGAGGCTAACTTGGCCTCTTCAATGGGGATGAACACAGCCCAGTGACTCAGAATGACACTGTGGGAAACATCGATTTCCATCAGCAGCAAGAAGTAATTAAAACTGCTTCCTCTTTCAGAGTTCTTATAGAGATCAAGAACTCAGATCCATTATCCCAACAGAGATAACTGCAAGATAGAACTTCCTCTCAAGGTACATTTGCAAAGATGGGAATGTTCAAAACAAGCCTCCTCAGCCCTACAGGGAAAGAGGAAACAAACAAATGCAGCCCGTTGGCCACACAGGCTTCTGCCCAGCTTGTGTTGTTAAGAGGAAACTCAGGCTCAGAAACAGGGCAACCAGGTCCCGCCAGGCATACGGAAGAGATGCAAAAGGGTTGGAAAGTGTGTGTGCCTCTGTGTGTGTGTCTCCCGCTAAGTACTTCCTTCACTACACAGCTAATCCGATTAGCAGCTTTAGGAAGCTCCACAATGTTAATTCAAGAGCTCCATTCACAGAGAAGCTAGGCCCATGCCTGCCCAGAGCTCCTTTCTTCTCCCAGCAAATCAAAAGCGTACAGAGGGACTCTCCCTGAAGGATACACTCTTGCCTCCTGGCCCCACACACATCCAAATGCCACTGCCACATCCGCTGGTCAGCTAGCTCCCAGGGCTGGAGAATGGGCCCATCCAAAAGTGGAGAAGCGAGGGCTCTTTCCACGACACACCCAAATGTGGCCATTTCAACAGCACTGTCAGCCAGGTGACAGCCTGCAGCTGGCAGATGTCACCGGATAAAGAGGTGTCATAAAGGCACGCAGTTGCAGAGCTAAGCATGAGGCATCAGCTTTCTCTGGTCTTCAGTTCTTTGTCTGTAGAATGGGGGTTTAGAGCAGAGTGGATCAGAAGGCTGGACGGGAGGAAGCTCAGGGTGTGGACAGACACGATGTCATTGGGTTGGACAGAGGACAGAAGGGGAAGGGAGCCTGTCTCTGTAGACTGTGGATTGGGAAGCTTTTGGACAAGCAATGGGAACATCTGAAGGGGCTAAGGAGCAGGGCTGTGCTCCACCTGTGGCATCTTCCCCACAGGCTCTGCCTCCATCCCTGCATGTCTTCCTCCTCCATGTCCTGCGTCCTCTTCTTCTTGTGTGAAGATTCTGGTCACTGAATTTAAGGGTCCACTCTAAACCAAGAGGATCTCATCCCAAGCTCCTTAACTAACTAGATCTGCAAAGCACCTATCCTCTGGGTCACTTTCTGGAGTTCTATTAGACATGAATGGGAGGATCCCTATTCCAAATACTATAAAGTGGTACAGTGGCCAGGAAGATGATCTAGAAGCAGGATGTGGAGGGAGAGAGCTGAGGCAGGGAAGCTCATTAGGACTCAACTCAAACCTGTGGCCTAAGTGAACAGTGACGGGAGTCATCCCTACTGGGTGCCCAGAAGCCTTCGACGGCTTCTTATGGGCCCATGTAGAACACTGAATGGGCTCTCAAACAAGAGCATGGCTCCTCACTATCCAAACTGTTCTCCGCTCCTTCCTGATGACAGAATACAGCGGGATGGCCAGGGAAGGATGCAGCAAGCAGGGAGCCGGGCCACTGCCACTGAGTGAACTCGGAATGTGAGGACCTCCAGGACCTCTGGACAAAGAGCCCGGCTGGCCCACCTTAGAAGCAATTAGCATCCCTGTGTTCTAAAGCCTGGAGAGAAGCTCTCCAGCTTATAGAGTAAAACCAGAGAAGTGGCCTGTGGCTGCTCTGCAGTGCCAGCCTTTTCTCTATTGCCCCATGCGGGGACTTCAGCTCTCTCCTGCTGGACCTCCCCTCTCAGCCTCCAAGAAAGGAAACTGCATTTATCAAAGTGTAGAGACTAGGTAAGCTACAATAAAGACTGCATCCTTCCCAGAATTTGAACTAGCGAGACTGGCTTAAAGAATGGCTCCTTTACACTTATTTATGTTTTAATCCAGAAAATGCTTAAAGGCCTGTGTACAGTCTTCATCCTAGAAACGCCATTCTCATTTTAAAATTACATTAAAAGGGAAACAGTCTTCACATCCATGCCTAAGGGCTTAGATGTGGTGTGGCGGGGCTGCCCGTGGACCGCTGGTGGCCTTGCATGGGGTGAGGGGCATCCACGATGCAATGTTACCAAACATGTAGATTACACCAGCACATTTCAGAAGTAAATTTATTATGTTTTAAAAGGGGTGTGTGTGTGTGTGCATGATTGTACACAAGGCCATGTACATCAAGACAGAAAGGAATCCAGCAAGAAGTACCAGTGATCCCTGGGGCTGAGATAACAGGATTTTCCTTTTTCACTTATGAGCCTTTGCACTTTAAAAAATCAAGCAGTCTTAGTTTAATCATCAAAATCAATTAAAACTATTCCCAACCTGAAAATAAAATAACTATTCTAGATCGTCACAAAATGCAATTGACCCTCGGAGAAAAGTAATTGGGATAAAAATTCACCTTGCCACAAAAACACGCTGAAGAAAAAGCCTGCACCATGCTGAGAAAGGAGGGGGCATCTCTGGTGCATTCAGAGCCTTGGTGTCCAGCCTCCTTGTCCCACCCCCTTTCATCTGTGGCAACTTCCCCTGGTCTTCACTTTGATTCCAATCCTTTCCTACACCAATCTTCTTGATGCAAATATGAAGAAGAATTGATCCTTATCGAACATTTATCAGGTGCCAGAGACATCACACTTACTCTTTCCTGTGACTTCATGATCTTACTCTGAGGTAAAAATTATTTCTATTCTCATTTGGCAGATGAAAAAACAAAACAAAACAAAAAAACAAAAAACAAAACAAAACACTGATGATCACCTCTGGGATTCATCCCAGATAGTGCAAGCCTGTGTCTGTGATCAGTGCTCATAGCATCCTTCCGAGGCCAAAGCCCCTTTGGCACACATGACCTCCTAGTGAAGGCCAGGGTCTGCAACTTCTATTACCACTGTCTTCTTGTCCCCATCAACACTGCTCAGCACCTTTCTAGGTCCAAGGCACTGGCCTGCCTCTGGGGAGTCCAAAGCCAAATGTGATGTCCTCCCTGTCCTCCATTAGCTCACAAGATGAGGACAGGGCAGATAAGCATCTCAGTCCCACATCTATGCTGAGCAAGCGTCTGAGGTAGAAGATCTACTGGACATCCCTTCCCCACAGCATCCTTAGTAATCTTCCATGAAGAGGACTCTCTAGCAGCTGTGCATGGTACTGTGTCTGACCACTGCCCAGTCTCTCTGCAGTCTTTCTCTCACACCTACTATACCACAGCAAGTGCCCTAGGAGCAGTGAAGGAGAGCTGATGGGGTAACCAAACCTGATAACAGACTCTGCCTGGTTACCACTCCTGCTTCCTAAGGAAGTATGTTCCCATCTGGAGTGTGAATTGGCACAACCCCTTTGGAAATTGATTGGATAATATCAACTTGAACCCAGTACCCTACCATTCCACCCAGGGCAGCTTCCCAAGGGGCAATGGGTGCTTAAGGCAATCTATTCTGCCTTTATCACGTTTATTATAGCAGGAGACCCTGAGTTGCCCAAACGTCTGCCAACAGAAGATGTTGCAGAACAGTTCACAGCCCTGAAAAGGGGGCAAGCTATTTCATCAATGTTATGGGTGAATTTTGTAGTAGTGCAGGCTAGTACAAGATACAGAACACTTAAGCAGGGTGTGGCCTGAACAGACAAAGCAGGGCGATGCTCATGAAGGTCAGATGAGTGACGATCCTGGGAAGAGCACTGACTGTGAGGGAGAATCTTTGGGGTCTGAAACATACCACGCGAGCATCGTAGTGGAAAGTTCATCGCAGTGAGTGTGCAAGATATTCAGTGTTCACTGGTTTTAAGCAACGCTGTGGATGAAGCTTAAGAACCACCTTAAGCACAAATTCATTAGATCATCCTCTCCAGACCCCTGGGAAGGGCTGAGGAAGAGGGCGAACGGATGTTGCGATAAATCACAAAGAGATGGCTTGTTATGCTGGAGCGCAGCTGAGGCGGTGGATATGCCGTTATATATATAAAAAAAATAACCCAATTCTTCATTTGAACCCCTAGTCAGTTCTTCAAACCACATAAAAGAGGCCACACAAAATTTAATGTTGCTCATAGACTCAGACACCACAGATGTGTCCCCAGACACTAGCAATGGCTCCGTGACCTACTGACAACATTGGCTGTTCATCTGACAACCCCTGTGGGGAGCTGTGTAGACAACCCCACTAGCCACTCATTCTCCTCAGATAACCTCGGAGCCTCTGACTCTGGACACATCTCATCCTCCTCTCTCTGGTTTTCAGGAATAGTCCTAACATCACCAAGTACATCATTAGGGATACACCCATGACATCACTACCAGCAATCAGTGTGACCAGTTGTTTACATCCTCAGCATCCCCAGAGCAGCTAATAAGCTACGGGAAGCAGAGGGTTGGGCCTTTCCACCAAGAAATGGCCAAGTCCATACTTAGTAAGCTATAGTCTTATTGAGACCTTTCAGAGAGGACTCCTGTTGTAAACAGGTTAAGCCCAGGCTCATTAGGGTAGAAAGTAGAGAAGTTTTTGTTTGTCATATGCCCTAGCTATTTTCTCCAGATGTCTACTTAAAGGAGTCTGCCCAAAAGACCATCTTCCAGTGACTACAACTTACCTCTGTTCCATATAGACCCCCTCTTGTGTTTCCTATGTACCTGTCTTCCCCTTCACCTGAAGTCTCCTCTTCTATTCAGGGCTCCTTCATGACACAAGATGACAGTGCCATGTATATGATGCCCCAAGACTCCTCCACTTTTGTCTTTTCCCACTGCTCTTAATTTACTGCACACTCACCATAAATTCCTCCTATTTCTTGAGATTTTACATGCCAGGCACTGGGCTAGTCTTTTACCTTTGGCATCAACTTCAAAACCTCTATGAAATGAGTCCAAGTTTCACCCCTGTTTTACAGACAGGGACAAGGAGCCAGATATACACCTGTCTGCCTGCTCTGAGGGTCTCCATGAAAGCAAAGGTTAGACTGCTTTCTGTTTCTCTCACCAGAACTGAACCTGACCCAGGATGAAGCATAAATAGCTTCAAGAAAAGGAAGGATGTGTGGGGAAAGGTTCACAGATAGAAGGATGCTGTGAGCCTCAGTCATCAAATAACAAGTTACCATCTGTCACATGAGGATTCCTAATCCCACATTCAGTTCTCTGCACTACTTCTAAGGACCAGGAGGCTACAAAGCTAAGGCCACTTGAGTCTAGTGTATGGGCGATAGAGGGTGAGGGGCACCCAGGGGACCAGCTTCATCTCAAGGTTGGCAGCCCAGAGAGAAAGAAGAAAGAAAGTAGTCACAGGATGAAAACTGGGTGGGTCTCCTGGCCCAAACAACATAAGGACTTGCCTGGTTGTCAATCAAACAAGTGCACAATTTTCCATGGGCAAACATCTCATTTTAGCCTGGTCGGTTGTTACCATTGACAATGTTGTCAGAGATCGTTTAAATCCAGCCCAATTAGTAATTCTCTCCAGTCTGGGACAAGCAAAATCTCAAGCTAGATTCTTAAGAACCAACACTGGCCTCCAGGCTGAACCTTCCAACAGAGGCAACTAGAGAATTTCTTAGAAGGATTAACTAAGTTTGAGCTGGGACAATGGTTTTGTTGATGAAGTGCCTGCTGTACATCATGAAGACCTGAACTTGAGTGATCAGCAGTCACATTAAAAAGCTAGGTGTGGTAGCCCAAGGCTAAAAGCAAGGTCCAGGGAGAGGCAGAAGCTCCTTGGCCAGCCAACCTAGCCAAATTGATAAGCCAGAGGTTCAGTGGGAGATGATACCTTGAAAAAAGTGGTGAATGAGCTAGGTAGACACCTGACACTGATGTCTGACCTCCACATACATGTGCACACATGCACAAGTGTGAACAAATGCATGTTTCACATGCATATATACATACAGAGAGAGAAAGAGAGAGAGAGCAAGACCATGAAAAAGCTAGAGAGTGAGAGATAGAGTGAGAACGTTTAATGTCCCAGATCCATGCCTTCATCAGAAGAGGTGGTGTGGTCCCTCCAGGTCCACTCAGGTCAGAGACATCAAAGATTTCTAGTGGAGCCTTCAAACATCCCACTGGGACCCAAGCATATGAGGAGGCCAATACTTGCCAGTGTCATGTCCTGGTTTGTCAATGGATGGCTTGGTCCAGTCCTCAGCCTTGTCGATGTGAAATAACTTGAGATCATCTTCATCCAGAGCAATATCTCCCCAGAAGACAGCTAGCAAGAGAAAGCACAGTAGGTCAACTAAGCCTGGAGGTCAGGAAAGGGGATTTGTCAACTAACCCCCAGAAGAAGACAGAACTGGCAATCAAATTTCTCCTGGAGTCTCAAGAGATAATTGTATTAAAGCCATAGTATCTGGGCCAACCACCATGGCAACCCAGAGGCTTGGCTTATAGATACCCCACCTCATGCTAGCCCTAGGTCTCTGTGGGCAATCCATCATGTAGAGATGGCTGTTTCTTTCTTCTTCTGTCCCCAGAATATAGAAAAAAAAGGCACAATGCCATCACTTTTACATCGCTCTCAGTATCTGCTGCCCTTCCCTGTGAACCACTTCCCCATTCTACAGGTTCCTTGTCTGAGGACAAGCAATGTTCTAGATAGCCAAGTCCAGCACCTGGCATCTTGAGCACAGATGGTGTAGAACACAGAAATGGCTTATAGGATGCTGAGTCATTCTACTTTGGGGACAAGTCCACATAGGCCCATGTAGTAAAGGTGTGGACCTCGATGGGCCCCACTGGGAAGCAGTGGAGCTATGAGGTTGGGAGAATGGTCCCAGACCCCTCCTCCTTTTTCTCTTTGCCTTCTGGTGATGAAGCATGCAGTTCTGTCCCACCAGGTGCATCGCCATGGTGCTGTTTGGCCAATCACTTGGCTCCCTTCAGCTCTGGCGTCTTCATCTGGGGATAACGTTGGAACTGTACCTCAGAGTTGTGTGAGACATAATCAAGGTTTGCTAACAGCAGCACAGGACTGGACACGGTGAGTGCTCGGTGACCCACAGGCCACCCTGATTCTCACTGAGTTCCCTCGGTACCTGTTTCTCTCCTCTTCACCCTGAAGACAGTTACAACTCCCACGTCTGCTCCGGTGAATTCTCCTCCCATCCCGACACACCCCTTCCTGACTCTGTGTTGCTGTAGGATTAAACTGTGCCATCTCCTCCCCCAGCAGATGCTGTACCTGTGCCCAGCAGACTTCAGGCAGATGAGGCTGGGGATCACGCAGCACACTAGCATCAGGGTTCTTATGTTTTACAAGCATCAACGGCGTCAACCTACGCGTCCACTCCCCCCTTTCTCATATTGATATTCCCATATTAATTATGTACCCTCTTATAAACCAGAAAACGGAGTCTCAGTAAAGAAACTCATACTCAGGGTCACATGACCAGCAAGGGGCAGAGCTGGCTCCAGCCCTGGCCGCTCTCAGTTCCTATCCCTCCACCTCACAGCCCCCTCAGCATTTAGATCTATTCAGCTTCCCCCACTTTGCAAGATTCTAAATGTCTTGAAGACAGACTCTGGCTTTATGCACACACATTTCATCTGTCAAAGACCACTTCCCACACTAAGAAAGCTAAGCCAGAGGCACAACGTATGGAACAGAATCACGTAGATACTGCCTGGGAGAAACCAGGCACACAACTTAAATTCCCTCAGTCTGAGCTTCTTCATCTCTCAGATGGGGGTAAACCTTGATGTTGCTTCCTTCCAGGATTGCTGTGAGCATCAAGCAAGTTGCTGTGAGCAGGGGTTGAACTCAAAGCCAGTACCTGGACCCACTAAATAAATGTGATAATGTATCTCTGTCCTGTAGACCTCAAAATCCTCAGCAATGTCTATATGAGAAGTGATATATAGTCACCACGCCACCCTCGGGATCATTGTCCTTCACGAATGCCCAGCCCAGGATGGACCTTACTCACATCAGACACAAGTGGGCCCAGGGCTGGCTTTGAGGCATCACACAATGGAAAGATCTGGTGTTCAATTCTTCCTCAGAGCCCAGAAAGACCTTGCCACAGTTAGTCACATTTCCCACCCTGTGGCCTCCATGGCCTCCTGTGATAGAATCTGCATCCAATACTCTTCCCTTCTGCCCTATAGACTCATCAGATTCCATCTCAAGACCTCTGAAACTGACCTCATGGATATCCCACCCAAGACAGTCCAAGCCGCATCGTGCCCACAACTCAGAAAGGCACCTCCTCCACAGCCATCTGGTGTCCAGAAAATGGCGTTCAGTGGAGATCCGCAATCCCAAACTCCTGCCGCAGGGGGGTCTTCAAACCACAGGGAGGGGCTTTAGTTTTCTCTATTTACCCACTGTAGTTAATATTGTGTCTCCATGGAGAAGAGCAGGACACTGAAGAAGGAGGTTTTAATAACTCAGGAAATAGCGGTAGTGCTGTGATCGATTAGTAATGACTTCCATGGCCCAGGGGGTGGGGGTGGGGGATGGTAACCCTTCTGGCACGTGTTTGTCAACTCTTCCTTCATTGACAGGAAGGAGATGGTCTCATAGTGTTTCAGAGGGAAAAATCAAATAAGTTTGATCAAAAGCAACTGCTTTCTTGGAAAATCCAAGAGATAAGTTGAAATAACTGGTTCAACGTTAACATATCAGCAGTAACACACCAGATAGCTGTACAACAACAACTTGTGGCAATTTTTAAAGGGGTTCAATATCTGAGCCTCAGTGTGGTACGCACTAACTTCCTGTGGTCCCTGGACACTTGGAATATGGTAAATACGAAGGAGAAATCTTATTTTTGCTTTAATTAATTGAAACGTCGATGGTTGCCTATGGTGAGTGACCATGTCATAAATATAAAGTCGAGTGTAATGTAACAAAAACTACATCATATTATATATATATATTTAAAAGAACAAAAAGAATCAGATACCTTGGAATAAGTTTAATAGGAAGTGTGGCACTGCGTTAAGAAACATAGATTGGGCTGGAGAGATGGCTCAGCGCTTAAGAGTACTGACAGCTCTTCTAGAGGTCCTGAGTTCAAATCCCACAACCACATGGTGGCTCACAACCATCTGTAATGGGATCTGATGCCCTCTTCTGGTGTGTCTGAAGACAGTGACAGTATATTCACATACATAAAATAAATAAATCTTAAAAAGAAAAAAGAAAGAAAGAGAGAGAGAGAGAGAGAGGGAGGGAGGGAGGGAGGGAGGGAGGGAGGGAGGGAGAGAGAGAGAGAGAGAGAGAGAGAGAGAGAGAGAGAGAGAGAGAGAGAGAGAGAGAAAGAAAGAAAGAAAGAAAGAAAGAAAGAAAGACTCCTGCTAAAACTGTAAAAGCAAGTGAGCAAGATAGCACGCTGGCTAAGGCACTTGCCTTCAAATCCTGGGACCTGAGTTCAATCTGCAGGACCCACACTGTGGAAAGAAAAAGTCAGCTCCCACAAGTTGTTCTCCGAGCCTCACGTCTGCACAATGGCACACACACACACACACACACCATATACAAACACACAACACACACACACACACATCATATACATAAATGCACATACAAAAATAAATCACAAAAATGAAAACTAAAAAAAAAAAACCTATAAAATGGGGTAATCCTGAAGGAGAAACATACTGTAGTCATGAATGAGAAAGGCTATAATTTTAAAGATTAACTCTTCCCAAGGTGATGTGTAGGTTCAGATACTTCAAAAAACACAATAATTTTTATTATTGACAAAATTATCCAAAATTCACCCCTATAATTATGTGAGAACTGTAAAGAGAGAATGTGATAGAGTTGCCACATCCCTGTCACAAAGACTAATCTAGAGCCAGACTCTAGATTGTGTAAGAAACCCCTAAAAATGAGGTCTCACAGATTTGTGGAAAGCAAGAGACTCTTTGATGGCTTGTGTTGAAACAAATTACTTAGCTAACTAAGGAAAAATTGAGTTGACTTGGAACTGTGTTCCGCACAACAAAATTAAATCCAAACAAATAAAACATTAGAGTTGTTTCAACAAAATTTAGACGTCAAAGCCTACAGTCAATCCTCCATGCCAGTTCTATACCTGGATTCAACCAACCATGGATCAAAAACAAATTTTAAAAAACCATTGTGCCTGTGCTAAACACAAACAGGCTGTTTTCCTTCTCATAGTCCCCTAAGCCATAGAGTATAGTAATTATTTATAAAGCCTTTGCATAATGTCAGGAATTATATGGGAGAGAGTACCTACTGCTACCCACCGAGTATGACACCATTTGACCTAAGAGACTTGAACATCTGTGGATTTCAGTCTCCATGGTGAATACAGGAATCAGTCCCCACATATACCAAGGGAAAACAATGCATCTAAAAAACACAGCCACTGAAATATTACTAAAAGACAGAGTGTGACCCACGAAAGCCTTTTATGAGACAATTCTCCAGGCATGCCCATGACCTCTTCCACTGCCAACTGCCAGGGAGCCAGACTGTCATCCATGGACCAGGAGCATTGACGACATCTTGGAGCTTGACAGAAATATATAACCTCAGAGGCCATCCTGAACTTGCTGAGAAAGGACTTACATGCTTAAAAGATCCCTCAAATAAATTATATATACACTAAACTCTGCATAGCCCTAGCAATGGCAACAAGAGACTGTTCCCAATACCCATGACCCTGGAGTCACAGGCTCCCTGCCATTTCTGTGTGTCTGTCATGGCTGTAATAAGAAATCAACCTGGGCAACCTTTGTGAGATGTGGAACTGCAGAGTCATAGAACGAATCTCAAATGCATTTCCATGAAAATCCCTTCTGCCCTCATCTCCAACTGACTGACCTTGCTAGAACTTTACCCTGCAATTCCGGGAGCTGTCAACAGGAGGTACTGTTTGGAGATGACATCTTGACTCAAAGGTGAGGGCATTTCAGGGAGAGACAGTGATGATCTACAATAAGAAGAACACTTTTCGGAAATAAAAATTAGAAACCTGTAGCTGGGCATGGAGGCTTGCCCCTGTAGTCCTTTTGCTCAGGAGGCTGGAAAAGAAGGAGTTTAGTGCAAGGCCAGCCTGGGGCTAGATAACGAGTTCTACGCCAGCCTAGGCTCTGAAGAGAAACCTGGTCTCCAGATTTTAAAAGAAGATAAAGAAGGAAGAAAGGAGAGAGGGAATCTTTACAAAGCGGTCGAAAGAAATTTGTGTATGCATATGTATGTGACGTAAGTACATACTTGTGTTAATATGTGCATGTGTGTAGGAGATGGGCAAGCACACATAGGTACGTATGCATAGAGGTCAGAGGTCAACATCGGGTATTTTTTTCCATCACTCTCTTCCTCAAATATATTTTTAAAGTTAGTACATGTAAACTGTAGAAATATAAAAGCAAGACCATTTTTAAAGGTATCCTTCCTTTTAAAAATGTTTAGATTTGTTTCACTTATTGTTCCTGTCCATGTGTACATGATAGGCAGGCATGCACATGGAGGCCAGAGGACAGCTCTATGGGATCCATTCTCTTCTCCCATCTTTATGGGAGCTTTGGGAATGGAACTGGAGTGGTCAGGATTTAGAGCAAACCCTTTTACCCAGCTCACTACTGCTATGGCAGTACGTGCATACCATGTCACAGCTCCTGAACTCTATTCTTTCCTGGGGTTATCATGTGTGCCTGCCCCTTGTAGCTATAAAGGAGGAAGACCCACAATTTGACAGGGATGAGTCGCTGGGACAGACTCCTGTCCAGCATCCTCCACCCCAGAGTGTGCTCAGCATAGCACGTCACCCTGTCTGTTCCTCTCTATCCACAGGAGCACGGTCTCTGTCCCCAGCCAGGCAGAGGGAGACCTCCTTCTACTCCGATGCCATCAGCAGCCACATTGCTAAGGTGTGGCTCTTTTAACACCAGACAGTGCATCAAAGGGTGGCACTTAAGCATGAGAATGGAAAATGAGCAGAACCCGGGCAGGGGGCACAGTTAAAAGTATGCTAGCCAAAAAAAGGAATGATGTATGCAAAGATGTGACAAGTGTCAAAGCTCTGTCAGGGCAGGATCAGAAGTGGTCCCAGCGGAGGAAGGAGAGCTAGCTGTACTGTGGGACATAGTCATGTGGCTTCCTGAAGATGGCAGGTCATGAGGTCACAGGAACCGAGAGGTTGAAAGGGGGCAGAGAAGGAAGAGTAGACATGGTGAATGGAGATCCAGGGCTGGGAGAAAAGCCAGGGTGCAGAAGTTCTGAGGAGTCCTTCACTTTGGCACCGCATGTCATGGCTTGCTATCCCTTCCATGCACACCTCCTCCCCCAGTTTCCAGCATAAGGCCTGGCTCTGACCTATGTTAACTTTTTCATAAAGGAAGAAATGAATGGGTCTCCTGGAAGACCTGAGGGAGGTTCTTCATGCAAATCAGACCTTTGGCTCCAACTTCAGATTTGAGCTCAGTTCTCAGTTCCCACACAAGCCCAGTTTCTGGAACCAGGATTCTGGGTGGGCTCAGCAGTCTGCTTCAGATGAGCATCTGGCATGGCCAAGGCTGGACATCCACACAGACAGGTGCTTAGAAGGGACAGAGTGCAGGAAGGTGGCCCTGGAGATCCCCCACAACCATTCCCATTAGAGTGTCTATGAGTCTTGGAGACACTGGGATTCTGGCAGTGTTTAAGGAAATCAGGAGCCTGACTCAGGGTGTCAGACCCTCAGACCTGGAAGTCTCTGAGCCAGGCAGCAGCCCAGCCAGGCAGAGGGAGATCCCCCCCCCCTCCAATGCTGTCAGCACCAGCCACTCTTGAAACAAGCTATGCCTTGCTAGCTCCCAAATAGCACAGACCTGCAAGCCCCTAGCCTTCCCAGAGACTCTTGGCCACATGATTCACCCAGAAACTCTCTCCAAACCCCAGAAAACCTGGTCTCTGCATGGAAGAGCCCTTCCTTCAGTAGTGAACTCTCCCCTCCTCCCCTCCCCTCTCCCGACCAGCCATTTCCTTACTCTCTCATGTACACTTAGTGCTTGGGGGACTTTTCAGTCCCCATCCTGCCTAACTACAAATCTCACACTATGGGGTCACACCTCAGGATGTCCGCACCAGTAAAGATGGCACAGCACACACTCCCACAACTCGCACAGGAAGCTGTTCGTGATCCCATACAAGTAATATTTGCCTTCATTGGCATTCCTTCACCAGCACAGGAGACCGCTGAGCAGCTCCAAGCTGCTGGAGGTCTGGCCTACAATCCACGTGCATTGAGCATCTAAGGCGGATGTTGATGTACGGAACTCCGAGTCTCAACCAAAGTGATGCAATTAACACCTCCAGGAACAGAGCCCGGGAACACGCGTTCAAATACAGGCTCCAGCACGCCCTGTTCTGATTCACACTCAAGTTTGGGAACCAACAGAATCAACGTCTCTAAGTCTCCCTCCCCCCAATATCAATTATTTGGTTCCCTTCCTGTGTCTTTTAGAGATACCGTGCGATCTGCCTCCGGCTTGGCATTTGTCCATCCCTGTGGCAGCTCAAGCATCGAGGCACCTTGCTAGACCTTTTTTAGATGCACACCTGGGGATAAGCCCAGGTTACCGCAGGAACTAAATATGGGGAGGGTGTCAAACTACTGCCATTCCTCTCAGAAAACTTGCAGAGGTTGGGTAGAGAGGCCAGAGGCAGGAGAATTACAGGGAAATCCTACCCAGAGATGCTTTTAGTACTGCTGAGTTTCCAGGAGAAGGATTTACCAGGTTTGAAGCAATTTTGTGTGAATCTTTGTCAGGGAAGTGTATGTACAAACAAACAGGGAGGGTTTTTTTTTTTTAAGTAAAAAGTTAATCGGCTTAAAGTGTGCAACTAAATCGGCAAAGCTTACATTAAAGTAACCCACAGAGAAAGGACCCCATGGAAGGAAAATCTCCAGGAGGACAATATGGCCTCTATGTTCTTTTGTAGTTCCCAGCTATAAATATTCATGGGACAGTGTTAATGGGGTCCACAGCACTATGCAACCACAATAGTTTTTTTGTTTATTCTCAGGACCATGAACTTTGAAACCATGACCCTAAATTTCAGGACTCTGCATTCAAGCGCACTCGGTAGCAAGTGGGTGGGGAGAGGTTTGGCCAGGGAGGAAGCAGGCAAGTGTGAACCGTGCCTCCTGGATCTTTGGGTGCAGATTAAAGGGCAGGATCTGTTTAGTATGGGAAGCCTCCTGTCTGCAGAGTCCACAGCTGCTCCTGGAGGAATGGCCATCTTGAGGGATGGATGGCTAAGCTATGTGAGCATGTGGCAGAGAGGAGTAGGAAGCAGTAAATATTTTAATTGGGCAAAATAGACTCATTGTGAGTTTTATATCGAAGTCTTAAGGGGAAAAGAAACAAAGTTTGGATCCAGGAATTTCTAAGATGGCAAAAATGTAAAAGCCATCTAAACAACGTACTTACTCCTCACTGGAGGAATCTGGGGAGGCAAAGCATCGTGTTCCCATCATGCTCTTTTTCATATGAGAGATGACAGGTAGCTGACACACCTGGACCTCTTCTGATTTGCTCTCTCCGAGGACAAATGTCCCTCATTGATTTCAACCCTCCTCTCCATTGAACCTGAACATGACCTCTTAATCCATCTTGGCACAGAGCCACATAGGTCCATTGATGCCTGAGAAATAACATCCAAGGAGACACCTGCCCTCTCCACCCTCCACTGTACCAGAGCCCGTTACCTGCTTGTACCAGTTAAGGATGATCTAGTCACTACCGCCTAAGGCCTGACTCAGGGGTCTGAGTGCACACATCAGAGACCCTGTAGGATCCAAGTGTCCACAGGACTCCTGGGTCGGTCAGGACCTGGGAGAGCGCCCTACACAGTTGGGTCCTATAGAATAGCTCTAAGCTGTTGGCATCTCATAGCAGATGAGCCAAGAGGGACTGGCTGGAGCCTGTGTGGATGGCGCCTGGCTGAAGGTAGCTGCTGTGTTCTGCCTTGACTCTTCATCTATAGATCAGAGTAGAGTCACACCGATACTCCGGTGGCCATGCTACACCGTGACTCTCTGAAAGAAAAAACACCGGTCAGCAACCTGAAACTATTTAAATGTACACAGCCGATTGGTGTGGGGACTTCTCATAGCTGCAAGGTTAACTGTGTTTTAAAGCACCAGATAGACTTCGGCTCCTGAGCCTTCCCCACCCAACTGGTGACTTCTTAGACACACTGGAAAGAGTTAAATCAGTTAGCAATGTCTGTCACCAGCTCTGGGGCACTGCACATGTCCACACTTTTTCCCCACACATAAATTGCTAACGTGTTAAACCATTGTGACCCCTGTAAATGAACAAGTGGAGCCGGGCCTCAGCATTCTGCTCAGTCCTTTGCCCAGCAGGTCTGCTCCTGTACCTGCTTCTCCCAATTCCCCTGTCCACTTTCACTGTGGTTGCTTTAAACCGGGGGGGGGGGGCACTGCAGACAGGGCCAGGGGTGGGGTTGGGTGGGAGGTCTGGGTATTTCTTCTCTGCTGTGGTGCGCCAGGCCTGGCTGTGGTATCTCACTGGGCTGTGTCCCCTCCTACAGCTCTGACGCCAATAACATTGTTTCCTCCCTGATTCTTCACCTCAGGGAGAGCTGGCTTGCTTCACTCCTTAAACTCTGTGTCTCTTGCTAGTTCCTTCATTAATATAAAACACACATGGTGACCCTGTTTCCCGCAGGACATCCTCGCTCACGTAGTTGTTGTGAGAAAGCCTTTTGGTTATTTCTGCAGCTAAGAAAGAAGGGAGCTGAACAACTCCTTTGACCTGGACAACACTCCTCATTACTAGATTCCAGCACGATGTGATTTTCTGCCATCTCACGTCTGCTGCCTTCCAGAGCAGAAGCCCACACAGACTCTACTCAACAGCAGCGTGGAAGATGCAGTTTACATCCGAAAAGCCAAGAGCATTGTGGATTTTAATTGTACATCATGTGTGCTTGACTATGGGACCAGGCACATTTCATAAGCCCTAATCTCTCCACTGTGGAATGATCTTTCAGAGAGCCATAAATTACAGGAGCAATTGTGCGTGACTCACTCTGAAGCTGAGGGCCACTGGAGACCTACGCAGTGAACAGAGTGGAAAGATATACTAGGTGGAGAGAAGAAAAGTTCTGGGGCCTGGCTCCAGCCAAGCCATAGCTCCCCTTGACTTCTGATAAGATACTGCCCCTCAATGCCACAGGGTTCTCACTGGGAAAATGAGACATTTAGAATAGACACCCCCAAGGGTAACCCCCCCTCCCCAGCTCCAACATTCCATTGGTTTCGGCGGAATTGCTGGTTAGCTTACAGCAATGCCTGTGGCTTGTTATCTTAACTGAGCCTTCTGCATAAAAGCCCAGCACATTTGGCTGTTTGTGGCCTTTTTCTTTTCTTTTCTTTTACCAATTTCTTTTTCTGCTTCTACAAGAAAAGAACCTTGGACTTGACCTCAAGTGCTCTTGACAATAAAACCTCCAGATTCCCAGGTGGCCATGTGACTGCATCCCAGCCAATGAGGTGATGCATACATGGCAAATTGGAAACCTCTTCTCATGGTCTTTATGCAATTTTCTTCTCCCTGCCTCTTACGGCCAGATTGCCAGTGGTGGTCTGGGCTCTGGCTGCCATCTTGGACTCTGAAGAGAAGGACCTCTCCCAGGGAGAGAAAGTGAGAAGATGGAGGGGCCTGGCTCCTGGAGCCTATCAGAGGTGCAGTTTCCATGAGCCTGGGATGCAGATTCCAGAATCTGATGTGACAAGGAAACAGATGTGCAGCTTTTTCCAGCTGTGGTCACACATTGCCTGTCGGCCCCACTCCTCCCCGTTCTCTCGTGTTCTGCTGTTCTGGAGCTGAGAGCTGTAAAAGCTCCCCCTCTGCCATCTGCCGCATGGGGAGAGAGCTCTGGATGCATAACAGAGGAAGAACCTTTGCTCGCTGGTTCTCATGGCCTCGGCTCTCTTGCCCCCGCAGGAATTGCTGCCCGCCACATTCAGAAGAACCTCCGGCTCTGACCATCCGAGGTCTTCTAGTCTCGACTGGGCAGTTCCTTGCCAGCAGGCCTGCCTTGTCCTGCTGAACAGCTACTCGCCTCTCCACGGCCTTGCTTACCCACAATCAACTGTACTTGAAAGAAATTGAATGGAAAGTTCCAGAAAGAGATGCTTGGTATTTTAAACCACATGCTGTTCCGAATAGTATAATAAAATCGTGCACTGGGATACCCTGTCCTGTTTAGCACATGATGTTTTATCAATCACATACATGTTGTACACACTACCTGCCCATTAGTCACTTAGTGGGTCATTTCAGTCATCAGATCCACAGCCACAGTATGTCACAGTGTCTGTGTTCTGATTGGCTGTACCTTCCTTGACTGTAGTTAAGGGACAGGCTCAAACACAGTGGTAAGAAAGAAGCTCTGAGGCATGAGGCTGAGGCAGATTATCTTCGACACTGACCTATGAGGAAAACTCAAGTACAGACAACATCCTGCACTTTCAGTGGCTCTATTCACTCATTGGAGGTCTTGGAGCATAAGCCCCAGCAATAATGGAGCCAGGGTATCTCCACGAACTTCAACTTCCAAGGGCCATAGCCATGCCTTCTCCCAAGAAGTTTGGATTTCTGCCTGTTGGGATGAGAGTGGGGAGCCCATGCCTTCCTAGTTCCCCCTTCCCACACCCAGCACCCCTGATTTCTTCTAAGTTCTACCTTCTCTTGCCCCCATTTTCAGATTAACAACTATGAATGCTAAATTTACTAAATGCTGTCCAAATAAATGCCTGCTGTGGTTGGAGTCTCTCTCGCCTGCACTATGATAAACAGTAGACTAACTTGGATCAGTAACTAGGCACTTAATTTTGACTGATACAATCATGGGTGGTGGGGGCCAAAGCAGATTTATAGTTTGAAATACCTTTTCTGCTTTCTAAATAAATAATCTCTCCAAAAATTACCCATGGCAAATGTGACAGAGAACAGCTGACACTGTTTCTCCTTAAGAGAGCCCACTCAGCATTTAAAGGCATTTCTAAGTGTCCAAAATCATTTGGAAAAGAAATGCAAATCAAATTGTAACTGCAAGCTATAAAAAACAAAACAAAACAAAATGCTTTTCTCAAGCCAGCACTGATCTTCAAAAGCTAGAATATATATTATCAATCTTCATGGAAAGTCTGGGAAGAGAAAAAAAATGTGGCTATTTGATTCAGTTTGCTTTGGCTTTGCTGGGGATTGCACCAGAGCCTTAGGTGTGTGGGGCATGTGCTGTACCACCAAGCTACATCCACAGCTCAGACCCCAAGAGCATCTATACTTCCAACAACTCTATAGGAATTTAGTATTAAGAAATAAAGACATGTATAACGATCTAGTTAGCTTAATGCTGGCTTCCGCAAACGCCTAGCTATTTGGGGAGCAGAGGCTGAAGGATCACAAGTTCAAGACCAGTTTGGGCTACATAGGGAATTTTGAGGCCTGAGTAGGCAACTTGGTGAAACCTTGTCTCAAAATAACAAAATGAGCCGTGGGTGGAATGTTTCTGTAACATGCTCAAGGCCCTGCCCGGGGTCACTCTCCAACGTGCAGTAAATAAATACCCAACCACAAGGATGATTCTAGCCTCATTGCTTACAAAGGAAAAAGGAAACAACTGGGAGGGAGAATCTGTGTGTCTTACAAAGGGGACTTGTTAAGTAGATGACAATGTATCTATACAACCAGGAACACAACTTAAATTGATGCTATCTATGAGTCTGCTTGTTACATAAGCATCTTCACTGCCACAGAGAGAGAACCATGGCACTGGGGAAATGGAGCAGAAGGTTCTGGGCTGCACAGAATATTCGGGAAAGGGGAACTCCTGTTACAAGCACAGACAGCGGGTCTGGAAGCACACGTGCCCTGCTAAGTAAGGGCAGTCTCATTTAGGACGTGAGATGATGGAACATTTCCAGTCCTTCCTATACGTAATTTCTAAGTGGTCCGCCATGATGTGTAACCCAGGAAAACAATTTATGTTAAAGCACTATCTCCCCCTTCCCATCTCAAAGATGTCCCGGTGCTTGTTGAACACGTCTCAGTCGCCTCATCGGGTGGCTGGTAGGGCCTTTCTGCACATCACAGCTCAGGGTCCTCACAGCACAGAGTGAGATCTTGTCCCTTTCTCTCTCCCTTCCAGCTCCCAGGGTACTAATGGCCCTCCTCCCCCAGGGTTAGCTGTCCTGCCCAGGTGCTTCGTGTTTCTGTAGCGCCTCAGCATTGCGTATCTTCTCTGAAATAATGTCCCACTCAAAAGCAGTCCGTAGCTCTCCGTTTCCCTAAGATATGCTTCAAGTTACTCCACTCCACGTTCCCTCTTTTCCAAGTTCATTTCAATCTTGTCACTGGTGTTCTTCAAAATAAGCCAGGGTAAAGCCCCAGCTCTGTCACATCCCAAGCATCCCAGGGCCTCCCATTGATTCATGCTGTTCTCCCCAGCGTTCTGCTTGCATCCCAGCTTCTCCAAATCCCACCCATCTTTTTGGCCTAAGCTGGGGGCTTACCACACACTTTTCCAGTAATCCTTCCTTAATTATCCATGATGAGTCCTACCTTTTGGATCCCTAGGGTATCCCATTTGCTCGATTCTCATTTGATAAATACAGCTGACACTATCCAGGCTCTGACGCTGTGCCGGTGACAGGAAACTGAGGGAGCCTGTTTCTTCCCCTAGTAACTTATCGTCTGGTGCATGGACAGTCATTGAGCAAGTTGCCACACCCCAGTAACTCTAATCTGTTCTATTTAGAAAAAAAATGCTATATGGGAAAATAAAGGAACTTTATAAATAATGAGCAATCTACAAAAAAAAAAAATCCAATATTATATGGGGCTGGGCAGGCGACGTGGAGAAATGTGCAGGTTGGGTCTTATAGAAGCTTGGGATGCCTGTATGGAGGGCCTTGAGAGGCTGCCAGAAAGACTCTCCCTCAAGGAAGAGTGGCAGGTGATAGGGAGGGGCCTGCAGAAGAGGGCAGGCAGCCGCTGAGGGCTCAGAACTAACCACCTTCTCCAAATGCCTGCAAAGTTCTGAATCGTCCTCAACTGCATCTGATTCTACAAATGGAGTCAGATGTGAGTTTTAAAAGACCATTCTGCCTATAGCATGCAAAAAAGATTTGGGGAGTGTGGGAATCCACAAAGTGTGTGTGTGTGGGGGGGTGGACAGAGGAGAGGCAGGGGCAGCGGGTGGGCGGGGCGGGGCTTAGATCAAATGGGCAACAGTAAGAATGGAATGAGGCAGAGAGGCCCAAAGTTGAACCCAGAGCCAGCAGGACTTGATTTGGGCTACATGGCAAAGTGATGAAAGTCAATGGCCTGCATCCTGGTTCCCTGCTAAAATACTCGGGTGGACTCTTGCACCTGCTGTGACCACTTCTGAGCCAATGGAGAAAGGCAAAGAACTTGACGGAGGACAACTGGCCCCGGACCTGGAAGAGTTAAAGAGCAGGCAGGTTGACAATCTCTGTGGGAACAGGCTTCAAGGACTCCCACCAGCACCCACCCGTAACCCAGGTGGGAGGAAACAGGAGTGTGGTGGGCAAATTGCAGCATGAGGCGGGGAGCTAAATGGCCCAGCTGGTGAAGCAGGCAGACCCAGGCTGAACACCAACACTCGAGTGCGGGCGAGTCTGAGACTATTGATTGGCAACTGGCAGGAGCAGTTAGAGGATGGCGTGATCACAGATAGGTCGCTAACCAATCAGCAGGAAAGCTGGGCTCCTGTTGCTAGGCTTGCATCCAGGCAGAAGTAGACTGTGAACAGGCTGAGTGGGTACAAGGAAAAACCTCTTATGCATATCGGTATCTGCCACCCTCTCCTCGCTTCACGGTTAAGAGCCAACGAGCGGTGGAAATTAACACTTGTCACTTGCTGTGGATCCCAAGAGAACTCTGCGGCCTTGAGAGGGAGAGGGAAGTACACACAAGAAACTCAGCCTGTCACTCCCGGGGATATTCTTAAGGGGGAAAGGCAATACAACTGCAGACAAGAGCTACCAAGGACAGCACACTAAACTCAACACATGATGGCCACATTTAATCTCCAAACAAACCATCATGATGGACTTGAATGCGTTTCTCAATTCCCAAAGCAGTAAACTGAGGCTCTGGGAGGTTAGGACATTTGGTCATATGACACGGGAAGGTCACCATGGACTGCAAGCCACAGGCTGTGTCACGTCAACAATGGTGCCTTCAACAGGATGTTGGCTCCTCCAAACAAGGGCTTCCCTGAGAAGATGGCCCATCTCCATCCTTTCCTTCTTCAAGGATAACATGGCTGCATCCTTCTCTCTCACCTGACCTTCCACCCATGCTCTGTCCCGGGCCTTCTGGAAAAAGGATGTGGGGAAGAGAGAGGGGATTTCAAGATCTTGCATTTATTAGTTGATTCTTTCCAACACCTTGTGACCAAGAATATCTTGGGGCCAGAACTCTCTCATCTTTATCAAGACCTGGGCCAAGGGAGAATAAAAGTCAGGGAAGAGATGTTTGCCTATGGCTTCCTGATATACTTGAGACTGGGTAGAATAGAAGTGTGCTTGTTGCGCGTGAGTAGAAGGAGGTTCCTGCAGGGATTTGATATCCTTGTCCTTGTGCTAACCAGTTAAATGTTCCATCCCAGGTTCTTGCCTGGGCAGAACCTAGACCATGGCCTGCAGTACCTACAAGAGCCTAGAAGTCCAGGTCATACCCCAGGGGCTTCCACAGAGTCTCCCAGGCTGTGCAGAAAGCCAGCACATGGTACTTTACAAGACATCAGGTGTGGTTCAAGCTCAAAGGCAGACCTGCAGTGGAGGGTGAAACCCGCCCCCCGCACTCTTCCACAAAGCCATGGTGTGGATGAGAAGCCATGATCTGAGGACTCATGAAGTGTCTGTTTGACAAGATCTCTGGGGGAAGATGCACACCACTCTTGGAGGTGCCATGGAAGCCAACCTCACTGGTATCTAGACTCTTTGGAAGTTGGAGGTCACAGGAACACAATCTTGGAAAAGTCAGAAATAGTCAAGTCACACTGTTTACCCCTAGACTTTGGGCTGGTTTCTTAGATGGCTTGCTGGCAAGCTCTCAGCCCAGCACCTTCAATGGATTCATGAGATTCTTGGCTGACTGAAGTTTTGAGGCAAATCTCCTTAAACACAGAGGGGCTACACACACCAGCATGGCAAGAAAACACAGATCTTTTTAATATGTTCAGCCACTGGGTTTCCTGTCACTCAGAAAACTTGCTGGGTTTCAGTGAGTGGGAATGGTACAAGCAATAGTGAATGCTTTCAGAAGTAAATCTCTCCCACGTTCCACACATTCTCCTAAGAGCTATGTCTATATGAAATCATATAATCGACCTAGAGACCCTATGTAGTCTATATTTAGATAGTGTTTTATTTGTCCAGTGAGCTAAGACCGGTCTTCTCAGAGATTTTGACTCCAAACTCAGACATTTTCCAGGACAGGTACTCTTGCTTTGTCCCAGCTGTCACCCAGTCATTGAGACCAGTGATCACATGAACAGATCCAATCTGCACAGATGGAGATGTGACAGGTCACTAGGGAGCCACACAGTTATATAGCTGTTCACAGTTACTGAGTGAGACTTGGCTAATGTGTGGGCATGGAACACTGCAGGAGATGGACCTGGGGGGAGTGGTCAACCAAAGGACCATAGCTGACCACAGAAGCACTATGGAATGATATGTGCACTTGGCTTCCATCCAGAGGCATCTTCCTTCTGAGCCAACGGAGTCCAGGCTGGGTGGCAGTCTTTAGGACAGTCTAGCAAGCTCTTAGACCTTTAACACCAATGCGGAGACCACCCTTGCCAGGGTGCTGCAGATCCAAGATTATCTGCATTATCACTCCCTGATCCCTATGCTGAGCTGAGGAAAAAAAGGATGTCCCCAGGAAGTCCATCAGGATGGGCCCCAGTGATGCAACACCTGGGAGCCGACCTCTGATGTTTCACGATGCACATTTCTTTCTACTGAGTCCACAGAGATGGTGCTGAGAACCAATGGAGTGTCAGAAAGGCCGGGCCTGAAATTCAGTTTCCCCTGTGTGCAAAATAGCAGCCACCATATTGCATGTCTCCTCTGGGGATGAGGCAGAGGAGGGGTAGGGTGGTGTTTCTCATTATGCTTGGGGTCTCAGAGTAGCCCCATCTGTGAGGGGCCTGATAAGGTCCCCAGTTCTCATCTCCCCTTTCCTAGACACTGCCTATCTAGTAAAAGCCTTGGTCATTGTTGGGAGCCCTGGATTCCAGTTGGCATTTGATGGTATGTGTACTGCATCTGCTTGCCTGAGCAGATGTAAGAGCTGAGCACTGAGCCAATTGGCTGACCCTTACACAGAAGTCTAGGTAGCCAGTCTCCCCCATAGACATACATTCTTCTCTTAGTCTTTGTTTACTCTATTTTTATTGAAATATAGTAAATTTGGCATAAAACTTACCCTCCGTGTTTTAAATATAGATTTCATACTTTTTAAAAATTAATTGTTCTTATTTTGTGTGTGGTCATTTTGCCTGCGTGTACGTCTGTACACCTCTTGCATGCCTGGTTCCCACAGAGGCTAGAGGAGTCATCAGATCCCCTGAACTGGAGTTACAGATGTTGAGAGCCACCATTTTGGTTCTAGAAATTAAAACACTAATCCTGTGGAAGAGCAGCCCTGCTCTTGGCCGCAGAGCTGTCTCTCCAGCCCTGACCTCTCTTACTTTTGAGACGTTGTTTAATAATAGTGAATCCCCAACTCTGATTACTCAAATATGAGATCACTTATCCACAAGCATTTCCACAAGCGCAAAAGTACTTACGAGTGCCTGCTCTGTCCTCTGATGACATAAATGCCAATCACTGGGTACCTCCTGGTACCAGAAACTGGGCTCAGAAATGGATAAAATGTCTACGATTTAGTCCTGGTGGCCATCCTGAAAGCTGGAAGAGTTCTTGGCAACTGAGAAAACAGGGTGAGGGAGGTTCAGTAACTCCTCGCACTCGCATAGCCTTGCAAAAGGGCAGACAGGTGAACCAGATGCTGCTCCTGCCTGGAGATAGGAAAGGCATTTAACATGCAAGGCCTTGGAGAAACGTAATTCCATTAAGTCAGCCATCTGCCCATCAGCAAGGACCTTCTAGGACAGGAGAGGATGTAAAGGGAGACATAAAAATGCCAGCTGCTCTCACCAGGGTCTGAGCCTTAGGAGACGCATAGGGACAGGAAGACAAACTTCCAGAGAGACCACTTGACCCTACTGTCCCCTGCCTCCTCTTCCGACATTCTCAGGTAAGGGATGCTGCATTACTCAGACAGAGGGCAAATGCGTAGTTCCTTTAGCCATGAACCCAATCCCCCCTAAGGCCAGCATCCTTCCTACCTCCCTCATTCAGGAGATACAGGCAAACAACTCAGTGAGCTGGACACCACTGAGGGTACCAGGCAGAGTGAGGCCCAGATATCACTAAGTTGAATGTTCTGACCTTACATCAGGACTTCGATGGGCTGCTGACAGTAGCTTCCCCAGAAAGGTCTCTGGGTGAACCTTCAAAAAGACCTCATTGGTAAGCTGGGTGGTAGTGACGAACCCCTTTAATCCCAGCACTCAGGAGGCAGAGGCAATGCATCTCTGAGTTTGAGGCCAGCCTGGTGTACATGGCAGGTTCCAGGACAGCCTGGGCTATATAAGGTATCTTGAAGCAAATGAGAAGGGTAGGTTGAGGTTGAAGCTCCAAATCCCAGACAGAGGTGAGATTTGAAATCAGAGGCAGGGGCTGGGGATAGCCCAAATTGAGTGATGAGCCATTTGTCACACTGTGCCTTTGTCACACTCACTTTGGCTCCTGAACCTTAAGCCACCAGGGGCCAACAAGTCCACATATCACATCCGAATCCAGCATTCACAGCTGTCTGATGCTTTTGGCATTTGCCAAGCCACTAGCTAAATAGTAAGCAGGTGTCCGCAGGCTGGCAGCCAGCTTCCTAGGATTTGCACAGGCTGCCTGAGCATCTCTGCGTCAGGATAGCCTCACGCAGGCAGTTTGGGTGACCTGGGAGGCGGAAAGCATCTACCGTGTATCTCCCCATTTCTCTACTTTAGGACCTTCCCTAAATCTAGAGGACCCAGTTCATGCCTCAAGAGGTAGCAGGTCAGTTTTCAAATCTGGCTGCAACACTCCCTCATCCACTTGCTTTTAGACAACGTTGTTTTTACAGCCATCCTGTTGGTGAAAGGGACCCATGAGGCTCGCCATCGCATCACGCTGGGTGTGAGGATGTGAGGTGGTCAACAAAGGCACTGAAAACTCCCTCCTATCCGGTCCTCTTAGAGCCACCTAGAATCCAGTTGCTGTGCTGTGAGGACAAACCAACAACAAAGCCACATGGGAGACAACCTGAACGCTCTCTCCAACAATCCAATGAACAGGCAAGCTGTGGGCAGGCACAAGGGTCGGGAGCCATCAGGTGGGTTCCAGTGACTCATTGTCGATCCAGCAGGTCTTTCTAGATGACAGACACACACCACCCTATCTGTTCTTAACCCACTAAGGCACGGTTGTAATGGTGTGCCAGTCAGGCTGTTGTATACCAAGCTAGGGGTGAGTTCTTCCCCAAGAATAGAGTGGGAAGCGGATGTAAACAACAAAGGGCTACAAACCGTGGATTCATTTCTGTCTTCCATTCTCTGGATAGATGATTCTAGGAGGTACTTGGAAGGTACTAAGAGGCCCTGGAGGGGTCATAGCTCACTACTTAGAGCAGCTATCCGAATCCCAATCGCCTCATTGAATTCTTCCTTCCCTGCCTTACATTCCATGCTCCCTCCCTGCTGTTCCTTGGTTCACCCTCCAAATACCCAGTGGCCCTGCTCCTGGTTACATTATAAGGCAAAAGATTTTGCTCCCACCTCCATTTTGCAGATAGGGAGACTGACACATAGGTAAGTGGCACCGTGTGTTATCAGCCACATAGACAGGAGGGGCAGGGATGAAATGAGAAGGCAGCCCCTGGCTTCACTCGGCTGAGGATGAGAGGATGAGGGCAGGCAGACAGGGAGAGCATTGCCAGCATGGAGGTGCAGAAAATGTTGGAGTTCTTGCACAGTGCCTGGCTATGTGGGCAGTATCTAAGGAAAAGCCAGTATAGACCTATGGACCAACAGACACAGTGCCTAGAAGCCCATGGCTGTTCCCCATCTGCATGCCAGGAAGGTTCCCACTCCCCCATCATCTGACTTAATAACCACCCTCTTTGCAGAGTCAACTGTTAGTAAATGTAGAATTGATGGTGTAAAACAGCACCCAAAGCTTCAGTAATGATGTTCTTTCAACACGTCTCTAGAAAATCTGTTTATAATGTACCCAACAATAGACATATCTTTCCATGTACTTTAATCTGTCATAAATCATTCCTGTCCATAAACGAGGACACAAAGACACACAGGGGAGACTTGCCCTGTATCAGGCAGCTTGTACATAGCAGAGTAGGTAGGAGTTGTTAATGGTTGTTTATGGTAAACTGGTAGGAATGTTAACCGCTAAATGGTAAGATGGTAAGTATGCCATTGAGAGAGGTTACGGCATGTACTGTGCATCACTTTGATGGCTAGGCTGGAGCAAAAGTCACAGAAACAGAACATTGAACAGGGAGGAGGTAGGGGGCCCAAGCACAAGTCTCTGCACCGGGTCATGTGAGTTCAGGTGATACATCAAGAGGGGGAGTGTCTTGGTTAGAAAGATGTCATAGTGGGTAAAGGCACCTGCCACGAGGCCCTGTCACCTGAGTTCAATCCCAGGACCATACAGAAGGAGAGAACCAATTTCTAAAAGGCGTCCTCTGATCTCCACACGCATCCTACGGCACACCACCCGAACATAAAGTAAATGAAAAAAATGTGTAATTTAAAAATGTTTAAGAAGTGAGAAGCTCCCCAGATCTGTCAGCTTAGAGTCCAAACAAATTCAATTATGTCCATTCTAAAGGGGGAAAGCCATGGCCTAGAGCAGGCAGGCCTTGTCCACTGAGGGGTGGGGAATAGAGCCAGGATGCTCCCTTCTGCATTATGGATGCATGGTGGAATGGAGACTCACACGGGGAAGAGACAGGTGGGAAATGGTTTGTATGTGAAGTTCTGAAGCAGGGACCAGGAGTTGACCTTCTGACCAGAGCTTCCAGGTAGAGTTTCCCTGGGATAGAGGCCCTTTCTGAAGCTTTAAACATGCTACCAGGAAGTACGGTTCCCCCTAGTGGGGAAGCTGTCTTTCCACTGAAGTGCCTCTTGCTTTTTGGCATTCCTTAAGGGTGCTCCCTACATGACAGAATTCCGAGGAGGATGGCAGCCTGAGGTGCCCTCTTGCTGCGGATCTCCCTTGCCATCGATCTCTTCTGGCTGCCTGTAGCACCAGGTTACTCCAGGGTGGGAGTGGGGGCTGCAAGGCTCCAAAGATGGCTGCAGCGGATATACTGAAGCAGCTGGACCACACTCGGGCCTTCTTACTTTCCAGCCCTGCCTGCCCGTCCCATCCAGTCCATGAACAGTCAGAGCATTTGTGTCTTTGTTCCCAACATTTTTTTTCTGAAATCACTGGACAGTCAATAGGCAGTCTTGCCTCGGGGTTGTCCCTGGAGGCTTACACCAGGTGGGAACTCCCAGTCAGATCTGCATCTTTCCCTCTGGGTCTGCAGCATCTAGACTAGCATCCTACATATACCAGGCACCCAGCCTGTTTTTTCAAACCAATCTCCCTTCTGGCCCCACTGGCCCCTACTGCCTCCCAGAGGTGGCTCCTCTGAATCTGACAGGTGTGACTGTTGCTCCTGCTCATCTCAAGCTTAGGCACTCTCATTTTAGGACCAGGTCACCATTCTAACCATGCTCAGACCATCCCGGCTGGACATTACAATCAGGCATGGTACCTTCATTTATCTGGAGGTACCACCTTCTCTATTTCCCGGAAGTCACCCATTCTATTTCCCATCCCGGGGCCTCATATACAGTTGGATTTTTCTGGCATCTTTCCTGTGGTTAAGGCCAGGTCCCCCCACACCCAGCTTGACCTTCCATATGCACAGGCCCCTCTGGTCTCAAGAACACCTGAGGCCTTCCTAGGAACCTCATCTTCTTCAGAGAACATGCATTGTGAAGTGACTCCAGCCTATGCCCTAGAGTTACCACAGTAATGGTAAAAATAACGACAACACTCTATAATTGATTCCAATGGCAAGAAATTCCCACCCAAGTCCTCTGTTTACCTTCTTCCATTTTAGAGATGAGGAGCCTGAGGCTGAGAGAAGTCTCTATGAACTGAGGGAATGAAATGGCCCAGACCTGATGGGCCACTGTGCCCAGAGGAACCACTCTGATCGCCTCAAGTATCCTCAAGGCCTCTTATCCCTTATTTTTGCACACCAGAAGCGAATCAATCAGGTTGGGCAATGGACAAAGGAAAACACTACTAACGGGTTCTCGGCCACCATCCAGGAGCAGCCTCAAGGTAGTCTGAGTCCTGCACCTGCTTGGGTCCCAGCTAGTAACTGCTCTTGACTTTGATACGTTTGGGTCCTTTGCGGACAGATACTTAGTAACCTTTGCTGGGATGCTTTATCACCCCCCATCTATCTCTTGCCGCACATCCCAAAACAGGGTTAGTAGCTGGAGGGAAGCAGGCCCTGTAGCTGGGGCAAAGGTTTGTGCTCAAATGCTGGCGTGCCCGGTGCAGTCCTGGGGCGCAGCTTCCTGGTGGAATTAGAGCACCTGCTGACTTCCATCTCAGTCGGGTGCTGAGGAGACTGCGGGGGTAGGGGCACGGGTGGGGGGGAAGCTGGAGCAATTCAAGTCGTGGGCGTTCTCCCTAGGGGACTCTTCCTTCTGTCCTGTGAAGCTTTTTTGTCTGTCTTCTAATCTCTTCCCAAGAGTAACTACAGATCTTGGAAACTTCGCGGGAAACTTCCAACTGCTGTGAACTCCGATGAAGCCAGCTACTCCATCGGACAGAGCCTGGAGCGCCGCGCCCAGCCAGGCTCGACTCCTGCAGTGTCTGGAGGTAGCGGGTGCCTAGAGGCTGACAGGCGACCCGAGCCCACCGTGCACCACACAGGCTTTGCTTTCCACATCCGCCAGAATTCCCTATGGGACCGATCCTGCGGCCGCCACCCGATGTGCACTGCTAACCTGGGACCAGGATGTCCTCCTGGACTTGGAGGAGTACTAAAGCAGTTTCCCGCAGACATTGTCCTCCCCCTCCCGCGGGAGCCGGGGACATCTCTCAGGAGCGGAGTGGCCCGCCTTGCCCACCCCTCATTTGCATTTCAAAGGCAAACTTCAGCCCGACTTGCCCGGAGACTAGGACAGCCAGCGGTGGTACCTACCAGCTTTGCAGGGGTCGTGGTAATGCAGCTGCTGCTCCGTGCCCTCCTCGCCTTCCAAGGCTCCGTAGTCCAAGGCGACATTCGAATGGTCCCCAGTCACTTCAGCACCGCGGGGCAGCGGTAGCAGCAACAGTAGCACCAGGGTGCCAAGAGTGGTCGCAAGGGGCATAGTGGCAAGGGGTCGGCGGGGCCCGAGGGACTTAACCTGCACAGAAAGCTCGGATCCAGAGAGACACCACGTACAGGGTCGGTTGTGGTGGCTGCTGCTTGGCTGCCAGGCACCGGTAGGGTACCAAGCAAGCCCAGTAAGGCGTTCTCGTCCGGCCTGGACACCCGGGAAGCCGCTGCTAAACACGACTTGCCCAGAGGCCAAGGCTGCGGTGGCTGTGATTGTGCTGGCGGCGGCAGCGGTAGGAACAGTGGCCGCTCCGCCCCTCTCCACCAGGGCTGGACCACACGCCCTCTCCAAGGGCCCCGGACAGCCAATCACTTATGCGTCCTAGGCGAGGCCCCTCCTCTTCCCTGCACCTCCGTAACTTCGGAGGAACCCAAGCAAACCGAAGATGCTGACAAGTGTTGGGCTCCCCGGGGCGCACGCCCACCTGGCCGAATGCAATCTTGTTTTGACACTGTGGTGCGCGCAACACTGCTCAACATTGAGGCTAGACTTCGCGCCCTACCTCCTTCTAGTAACTCATTTCACAACTCCCAGATGCACGCGTGGCAGGACGCAGGAGGGCCAGCAGCTTTGGTGTGTGTGAGTAGTCCTGGACACCTCGCTGCTGCCAACTTCGTGCTTTCGAAATTCGTTTCTCTGCAGAATGCAGTGTGTCTCACATGCCTCAGCAAAGGGGGCGAGGAGGGGGGAATGAGCAGGATTCTCTCCACTCTTTCAACAGCCCTGGTCCCACCAGCACAGGTGCGTGCTGCAGCACCCACCAAACCCGAAGTTGTGGGTGGGACTTGTAAGGATGGATAACGATGAGCTTATCCTTCAGTAAAACTGTCCCAATTGGGATGCTTTTGATAGTCAAAGACTCACAAATGAGCAACACTGTTATTTAAAGTTACAGACATACCAAGCAAGCCTTGCCGTTAGTTTGATAAAATAAAAATGAGCGATTCTTTAAATCTGGTTATTTTTGTGCCAGTGAAAAACATGCACCCAGATTATTTAGGGAGATAATCAGACGTTATTTGAAACTCGCTTATGTGATGTACCTTCAATGTTAAAAAAACTGTCAGAACTGATCCACTCTGACATACATTATTAACCGCAAGGATTTTCAAAGATCCTTTTATACAAGTAAATTGCCCTAATCAAGCATTATAGCACGTCAATGTGCTGTGAAGATTTGTGAGTGCATCACATCCAGAGTTTTTGTTTTTTGTTTTTGTTTTTTTAAATTAACTGCAGGAAGAAAGGTGGACTAAATTTCTCTTTGGGGCTTGTTACCACATGGTTTCCTAGCTGCTAAATGACAAAGCAGTCCAAAGCTGGGCTTTACACCAGGCTCCAAATGTCTCATCCTATCATCATCTGCCTTATCTATTAACTAGAACAACAGTTTCTTCAAACCAGGACAGGTAGTGATTAACCAAAGAAAAGTGTTTCACGAAGCATTTTATTTTGTTCTGAATCTCACTTAGTAATGGAGGGCTGACCCTGTCTGAGGCTGTCATCAAATGAGCACGGAAGTTATAGTCAGGTTAGGCAAGATCTGCTAGAACTGGCAGGTGAGAGGAGGGGACTTGAGAGGAAGAGCTGGCACCAAATGGCAAGGAAGGCCAAGTGGCCACTAAAATAGAGCATCAGTGGAGGAGGTTGGATGGCACTTCTGCCTGACTGCTGGAGGGAGTCAAACCCAACGCCACAGTTCGCTATATGCACCCAGTGAAGGTCACCACCTGTCAATAGATAAGGCCACAAAAGCGACATCTAAAGGGCTAACAAACTTCTGTGACACTTCCAGGCTTCCAGATGGCCCTAAGAAAACAGCCAATTGGCTTCCTCATTAACAGAGAATTCTGGAAGGCAGACATTAGAGGCTGGTCTTTGGCAAGCACATAAGCTGGAGCCTTTATTGCCCCTAATCGCCACCGGGTGGGTTAGCTGCCAGTCTTTTCATCAATTCCCTTTATCCAAATATTTTGAAGACCCATGCTCGTAGATAAGCACGCTACTCAGCTCTGTGTGAGGCTTGTTTGGATGTTTCTCTGGCTGTTGACCAATAGGTTAAGCAGCAAATGTTGGAACTGTCAGGAAGTTCAGATGGGAATGACTGAAGAGTCAATACTTTGAATGGTCAATACTTTGAACACGTCTACAGCTCCATTACACCATTACACACATTTCTCTCATAGCAAGCTAATATGGATATATGGATTTTTTTTTTTTTTGAGACAGGGTTTCTATGTAGCTCTGGCTGGCCTCAGATTCAGAGATCCTCCTGCCTCTGCTTTCCAAGAGCTGGGAGTAAATGCACGCGCCACACTTGCTTCCTCTTTTGAGACACTCTTGCCAAGGTGACCGCAAACTTGTAATCCTCCTGACTCGGTTTCTAAGTGATGGGATTATAGACCTGTATCATCATGTTCTGCGCAAATAAACTAAGTGTATTTCAAATCTAAATCCAGGGTTGTTTGGAGAGATGGCTCAGCAGTCAAGAGCACTGGCTGTTCTTTCAGAGGGCTTTGGTTTAAATCCCAGTTCCACTAACCCCCTGGAACTACAGTCCTCTTTTGGCCTCCTTGGGCACCAGGCACACACAAGTAATACAGGCATACTTGTAGGCAAAACACTTATACATACAAAATAAAAGTCTAATCTCACGGGAGAAGTGGAGGGCAATGTGGAATAGCCTTTACGGCCTCCTGTTCGACTTAGTACTACTTCCTATGCTTATGTGTGTTATCTCTTCAGCATCTTTGGCCCTGTGGAAATCCTTACGTGGTCTTTGCAAGTCTCTGTCTTGCCCAGCTTGTCACATCTTCATTCCTTTGCCCCAAAGCATCAGACTATTTTGCAGCTGCCCAGACCCCTTCCAATCTACATTCAGTCTCCTTTACTTCCCTACCTAGGCCAATTTCCCATTCTCATACTTACCTTCAGAACCGGCAATGAACCTTGGAATAACAGTACTCTGCCGGCTCGTTCTTTTTTACACCACCGAGGTGATGCCGCGAGTTCTCTAAGAAGGTACTTAATTACTGTTAACACTGTCATGTCTCTATAACAATCTTAGCTCAAGGTGGCATCCTAGGCCCTCCATCACCTCAAAGCCTCCTTTAGCCTTCATACATCCTCTTAATGCCTCTCAAGTTCTACGCCGGCTGCCCTTAAGATCTACAAGCATCCTCACAGGGTCTCACCTCTTCCCTCTGCTATGACTTTTTCCTACAACACTTGGGAGGCCACAAACCTGCATCCTCATTACACAGCCATGTCTTATGCTCTTCAAATCTGCCCTATTAAAGCCAACTTCAGTTTACCCAACTAAACTAACCCGTGAATCAACTTATCTCTGTAGACTCTACTTCCCCAGAACTTCATGATTAGTCCTGTAGTAATAATGACTTGGACTGAGTCACTCACTGTGAACTAACAAAAATCAGCCAGTTACAATGCTCCACAAGTCTTTAAAGTAATAATAATAAAACAACTCGAAAACCCCTGTTTACAGCAAACTTTGAAAGTGAAAAATCATTTAGAACAAATATTTCAAGTAATATATAAACCCCACTTGGCTAAATATAGGCCCTGTTTGTTATAAACTAAGCTGAGTAGTTCACTTTATTCTGAAATCAAGCAGCTGGGTATGTAACAACAGGCTTCCTTCTGTGGCATAGAATCTAGCCTAGTTTTCCAATCAGACAAGATCAGAAGCCAGCCAAATCTACACCAAGCAACCTATATGGCTGACAGTGGTTCAAATCTTATCTCTAAAGAGAAGTCAAAAGAATAGGGAGAAGAACAGCATTTAAAAAGAAATCGTATTCACTATACAATTCTTTCCACTTTTCTGTACATCGTTTTTTCAAAATACAAAAAAGGCAGGCATGGAAATCGACCCTGAAATATTAAAACTCTTTATTTCTCTGCTGGCCACTTGTGCGGTAGGTTCACAACAGGGCCATGTCCTAGAGTTCTGTATGCATTGTTCTAGAATGCCTGAGTTCTCACATAGAGCGTATGAGTCTTCAACATCAACTTAGGTCTTATCTGACCCCTGACAACTGCTGAGTCCTGAATTACTAATTGGAGGATGGATGTCAGTCACATCTTGGCAAGCAGACTGATGATGACAAGTTATCTTACCCCTCATACCTCAGTTTACCTGTTTCACAAAGGAAAGAAAGCAAGCATCCAAGGGAAGTATTTAATTTTTTATTACTTTTTTAAAAAAAAATCCAATTTCAGATAAATTAACAGACTAGATTAGAACCTCAATTGTATCTGATACATCATATGAGGGATTTCTATTACTAAAAAGCCAACTGGAATACAGCCTACACAAATCCAGAGTGTATACAAAATGGAAGTGATATGGGCAAACACCATGTCTTCCCACCTGCTGACTGTCCATGGAGGTTTGTAGGTTCAAGGTGAGCACAGATGAGAAGCCCAAATGAGACTGGTTTTACAGGAAAACTCTGCTGTTCTTCGAGAACCTTTTTCCTCCTGGCATTTAGCTCCTACTTATACCACTTACACATGTTCAAGTGACCTAAGCTGATGATGGGGATAACCATAAACTGTACCTTGCCTAGTCCACCAGAATTTCACAATCAGCCTCTTTTATGGCAACTATGACATATCTTTTCGCCTTTGCACACCGCGCACACAGCTCCAGTGGGAACGCTACATGAGGAAACCTTCCGGCATGCTCATCTGGACCGCAAGGCTTGCAGAACATCTGCAGGTGTGCGCCGCTCTTCTGTCCTACTCTTTCTGCAAATCTAGTCTAGTCTTCAACACACTTTCAAACCATCATCTCATCTCTCTAACACCTTCACTGCTAATATACAGCTTAACTACAGGATTTTACATGATAGAAAACATGAACGTCTGTGCTTTTGCACATCACTACTCATATCACATGTTCATTAAGTAAAAGAAAAAGAAGCACTAAAAAATGTTCACATCTGAACTTAAAACCCAGATGGAATGCAGTGTGCAGGTTTCTACAAAAGGCTTTTGCCCCTAGAATTCATGTATAGAAGCCCTTCGGTATGTAGCTATTCCTAAACAAATTACACTAATATACTTTTTCCTTTTTATATTTGTAAAAATTCAGTTAAGTTTAAAAATAACATCTGCAAGACATTTGGCATAAAGTGATTAGTAAACATTTAGGAAACAAATGCTATATCAAAATAAGCACAACTTGTGGATAACCCTTAAATCAAGTGACTTTTGGAAGAACTGGAATTTGCAGCAACTGCCTTTAGAAAGAGGCCCCATCGTCAGTGGAAACACGCAAGCATAGCAGCCGTGAGGTACAGGTGGCAAATACAGTGATTCTTCTAAGGGCCTGGGCTTCTCCACAGCCACTGTGGCCCGGGAGCCTACACAGCACACCAGCACACTCGAGAGTCTCTCTAGCCAGCTCCTAACGGCTTCTTCCTACTTTTGTACTTGGGAGACCAGTATAAGGATGTCAGTTTCTAATGTAGTTAATTTTCAGGAAGCATGCTTCAACTATGTTCTTAGTTTTTGATAGTATTCAGACTATCAGCTGACAAACTGAGCAGCTATTAGTAAACTAAATACAGCATTAATGGAGTACAAAAGCCCCTTCTAATTAACATAAGTAATATTGTTTGAACTATTCTACTGAGAACTAGGGAGAGTTAAGCCACCTGTGACCTATATCTTTTTCAAGATATACATTTATGTCACCCCTGTGTGAAGTTATAAACCAATCAATACAAGTCATTTTATAAAGGATCTTTTAAGATAATTCTAATCCATTTTAGTGTTCTTAATACTTTTAAAAATTATTTTTCATCGCAGACTTCAAACAACTCCAGAGCTCAACCTAAACCTAGCAGAACAAACAGGTGCACCCAAGAGCGCCATGTTCTCTGACAACCCTACACTTGACCTGCATGATTACGAAAAACATTTTATTAAGACAAAAATTTGCTGTCCAACTCATAATACTCATTAAACAGAAAAAGTGTTGCTTCATTTTTAGAGATAGAATGTCATAGAGCACAGGATAGTCCTGACACTACCTAGCCGAGACTACTTTGCACTTCTCATCTTCCTGTCTCTACCTGCTGAATGCTAGGACTGCAAACATGCTCTGTCTCGCCCAGTTTATACAGTGTGAAGGACTGAACCCAGGCTCTGTGTAAGCTAGGCACCCCAGCATGTAGACTAAGTGTTCTTATACTAAACATTTTGACATGTTTAAAGGTTTCATGAAATAAACAGTGCCCTTTAGCTTAAGATCCTAAGGGCAGGCGAGAAAGAGAAATAATCCGTAGGTGACACTGAACCCAAGCTGCTGGGTTAAAGGTGACTGGCCAGAGCTCCATTCACATTGTTTACAGCTCACTTAAGGTTAGGAATCCAAATCTCACACACTAAAGATGTCACACACCTCAGAGTAAGACGTGAGGGTGGGGGTGGGGGGTCATCGATTTATAAAAGTAACTCATGTAACCCTGAATATATGAGTCTCATGTTAAGGTTTAACACAGCTCATGAGCTGAGTCTTTCTAAAACCACCAATACACAGCACAGCTTTGGGGATCTACAGAACAAACTACTAAATCAGAAACTCAGTGATTCTAGAAAAACCTCACAGTGTGGGCAGAACCTGAAAATATATGTACAAATTAAAATGATTTCTTGAGATTGCCACAGCCTTCATGTCTCACCACTAAAGGAGCTACACTGCAGTCCCTCTTTCTTTACACAGCACAGCAGCCCAATGAGTGTTTAAATTGTATGTCACAATGTCACAGAAAGGAAATACTTATACTGTACGTAGCCAAGCAGTCAGACTCTGTTCTTTTTTTCCCCTTGAAACAGAGTCCCCCAGAGTAGCGCAGAACTCAGAGTGAGCAATAACTCACTCTCTAGCCCAGTTCCAAACTCAAACAACCTTCCACCTTAGCTTCCCTGGTGCTGGGATTATAGGCATAAACTATCATACCTGGATCTGAGTTTGGGGGTTGTAATGAGTGTCCTTTGTATTTCGAAAGTATGCTTTATATTTTATTTTTTAAAAATGACATTCTATAATATGGCCTTCTGAGCAGGTATCTTCAAATTATAAACACATCTACTGTCACAAAACAATTTGGTCAGGAAATTTTATTTGAACATTCTAAAGCAATAATGCTTTAGATGTTACCTAAATGTCCCAGACAGGATTAACAAAATTAAATGTTTCTAAATTACAAATTGAGCTCCAGTAGGAGTTTCATAAAAGAAGAAAACAACCCCCTCCCAAAAGAAGTATGACACACACATTTTGAAGAAACCCCAATGTTTCATGCAATGGTAGGCAAGATGTAAAAGGCCACCCAGACCCATACGTTTCTACACCAATCATCATCGCAATACAGTCCCCCAGTCAGTCTGTACATCCAAATGCATCCAGGAACCTACACCTACGCGACATTATTAATGTTATATACATTTATTGCCCCCCTTGTTTTGTTTAATAATTTCTTATGTAAAGCCTTCATTGAAACCCAAAAACAAAGATGGAAGATTAACTTGGGGGAGGGAGGGGAAGATAATCACTTTAGACATTCAGTTAAAATGTAAATTATCTAAATCTCCAAATGTTTAATAAAAACAAGCATCTTCTCCATTTAACACTTCGCTTGCTAACTGTACAGTAGATTGTATTATAGAGAGTGCACCTCTACTTTCATACTGTATCTTCTTTGGATGGAACTGAGAAAGCTGGTTAATTTTAAGATAAATAAATGAGGTTGATCCAAACTAAGATTAAGATGACAGCAGATATATTCCATGCAGAATTGAATAGCTTTTAATTTTGTTTTTAAAAAAAAAAAAGATGCAGTTGAATGGAGGGACGACCAAAACAGATCAAAAAAGAACCCAGGTTCAATATATAAAAATGTCCCACAACACATCAACAATGGCAGTAAAAATAAAAGAAAAAGTAATCTTTCTGGAACATCATTTTTCAATAACATAGAAACACCAAGTGCCAGGAAGATTTTTCTACTTATGGAATTTTAGCATCCAAGTTTCCCTCTAGTTATTTTATTGGAACAAATGCTTTAAATAAACTATTTGTCCTCTTCACTGAAGAGAGCTGGTCTATTTCATCTTTAATGAGCTAGTTTGGGGAAGATTAGCCATGTACTGTAGTAAAGCCTACTGCATAAAATCCAAGCATCTGCTGTGAACAGCTGGAGAAAGCAGTCAGTAAGAACCTAGGATCAATGGAAATAGATGTTACTTGAAGCCATCCACAAAAGAGACCCACAAAGTACCCAGTGTTAAGCCCAAATCTCTTCTTGCGATTATTCTTCTTTTCTGTGCAAGTTCCACCCTCATGAAAGAGAAACTGATCCGAAGTTCCATGTTGTCTCAGATATCTAGTCAATTTTCACATTAGTATAGATTTTTCGAACAAAGGCACTTGTTCCCATGTAACCGATTGCTCCTGAAACAAACAAACAAACAAAAACACATTTTGAAACAAATACAATGGAACCAGAGTCTGCCAGTTACAAATACTAAAATACTCTGCTCTAGAGAATTCTATTCTTTTCTTCAAGGTCATGTCTTTATGTCAGCATTCTAAGTAATGCCTCTCTGAATTTCTTAAATGGTATCATTTGCTTTAAAAGCATCTGTTATAGCCAAACCTACCCTATTATTTAGAATCAAATCACACTTACTATTAGTATGGTCAGTAATTGTGGATTAACAGCTCACAAAGGAAAGAGTAACTTGATAATGACAAATGCAGTCCATTAAAGCAATGCTAACTTTTTTTTTTTTTTTTTGACACAGTCTTGCTATATATGTAGGCCTGAGTGTCCTTGAATTCTGGAACCTTCTGCCTCAGCCTTATAGGTGCTGGTATTAGAAGTATGAATGACCATGCATGGCAATATCAACATATACTTCCAAATTCATACAGAGCCTTAAGAAGTCACAAGGGAAGCTTTGGGGATTGAGAAAAGCAAGAGCCAGTAGTGTTGGAGCTCTAGAGAAAAGTACTTTCTCATGTCTCCTTTTTATATGTAAGATAGAAAAGCTGTACAAAGGATTACATACTTCAGGGAATAAACAAAAGAGATAGGTTAAGTGGGTCAGGAGGTTTAAACTGCTGGTTTCAAACAATGGATAAGTGGGGTTCAAAATTTCAGAAAGCATTTTGTTAAGAACATATTTACCTTCTGTGTCTAACAGCACCTAGCACATGAAAGTTACTTACTTATCACTTGTTGACTAAGTGAACGAATGGGAGATGAATGAACAGACAAGAGCCCTTTAGAGAATACGTGGTTATTTTTGTTTTGCTTTGCTTTTTAAACCTGGGACTTTGGATAGATGATCAACAACCATTCTTCACTGGATTTATTCCTTATATTTTTTAAAATTAATTTTCTATGAATTAATAGCACACATACACAGAATCTAACTAGTCACTCTTCTAACAGTACTAGAAATTGAATCCAAGGGTTTTTGCATGTTAGACAAGCACTCTGAGCTACACCTACAACCATGAACCAATCTGTATTCACCAAACTGGCAAATCTCAAGGTAACAAAAGAGCTGAGGGAAGGCTTTCTCTATAAAGGAACCTCTGCTAACCAACAAAAACGAGTAAGAGTCACAATGTTATCATCACCATTGAAGGTAGGCAGTAACTATCAAAGGCTTCCAACTTCACATACACCCCATGCCTCCAATCAAACTGTACAACCATCCGTTGTAGTATTCTTGGAGAAGCACTGAGTACAGTAGGTTTATTTAGCTGGAACTACTATTTTATAGGAACACTGGAGAGTTCCATGGCAAAACAGCCCAGGGCTACAATCAGCCAAACCCACTGTGGGAGACTAGACAGGCCTGCTGTATCCACTGCCAGCGCCTGTGCTGCCTTCCGATGCTGCATGCGCAGCAACGTCCCAGAAGTGTCTACACAGAACTCTTTCAGGCAACACCTGCTGACATTACAATCCTTCCCAGTGACCACATGCTTTAAGTGTCAATGTTAAACCACAGCATGTGCCAGGTCCACATTTGTAATTCTTGAAGTTTAAGCAACACAGAAAAACACAGTATCAAAACAAGACAATTCCCAGTATGGATGAGAAACTGATCACAGTAATTCTGTGCTATGTTGCATCATTAGAATGGATACAAAAATTGAAATTAAGCAGACCAGATTTTAAGGGAGTCAAACTCCTGAATTCATTTTGGTGTTCCTGATAAAGCAAAAGAACAGAATTCCTTGTTTTTATTTATTTAATTATTATTGGGTGCGTCACGTGGGCTACCGCACATGGAGGTCAGAGGACAATTCTCTGGACTCAGTTCTCTGGCTCCAGCTTTATATTGGGTCCCAGTGATGAAACTCAGGTTTGTCAGGCTTGAGCAGAAAGTACTTACCACACATTATCCCCAAGGCTGTGCTAAACACCGCCATGTAGCCAAAGTAAAATGATGTTTGAAATAAGCCATACATCCTGCAATACAATAAAATAATGTTCAACACACAGATTGTTCTTTCAGTTTGAGGCTTTTCCCTTGGGTAAAGGACACGTGTAGTCAGACATGAGAGACCTCGCCCACCCACCCACTCACCCACCCACTCACCCACCCACTCGCCCACTCACTCACTCACTCACTCACTCACTTGGTTTTGAAGAAGTAGTAGTAAAAGGAGTACATGTAAACGTAGATCGCGGTCGACGCCGCAGACAGGAAACTCGTCCACTGCCTGCAATCAAACCAAAATTAAAACCAGTTATGCTTCTGGAATGAACGGCACTCCAAATTATAAGGCAAAGAATTTTACAAAAATATCCTTTATAAGCCTGCATGCTTAAAAACAAATCCTTGTACCTGGTGCTTGAGTATTAAGAGAGAAGAGTCTAGGAACTAGAAATGCCTGAGTCTGGCCAGGTTCTCGGAGTGACTTTAAGTACTCCAGCTCCCTCAGAGCTCAATGCAGGGCGCTTTGCAGAAATATCCCAAACCGGACAAACAATTTGACTCAAACTATTTTCCCATCAACTTCACATCACATTTACAACTAGAGAAAACACATCCCTCTACTATATCTTTTTTATTCACCATCTTCTTTGCCTCCCCAGGGCTAGGACTGCAAGTGTGCACTGCCACGCCCAGGTCCTCTATTCTCTCCAGCGATGCAATTCTGCACAGTCCTCTCCTCAGCTTGACAAGTTTCAGATGCAAACCTATGCTATTATATGCTATGCTATGCTATGCTATGCTATGCTATGCTATGCTATTAGCGTACTGGCGGGATATGGTAGCACACACCTTTAATCCCAGAACCTGGGAGGCAGAGGCAGGTGGATATCTTTGAGTTTGAGGACAGCCTGGTCTATACAGCAAGTTCCAGGACAGCCAGAGCTACATAACAAAGAGATCCTGTCTTAAAGACCAAAAAAAAAAAAATCTTGAGAGGCCCCACCCACCCTCTGGCACTTACCACCTGTAATCCTCTGCGTTTAGCAGGAAGTATGTGCAGACAATGGTCACACAGACAGTCACAATGCACAGGATGACCAGCACCAGCATCATGAAGCCATAGACATAGTAGATCTTATATGCCCAGAAGGACGTGAAGATGAAGTACCTGGGAGAGGCAATGAGGACATCCTTGAGGCTCACTGCCCTCACTGTCTTAGCTCTCACTTTTATGTCACTTAAAACTCATTATCACCCTTCCTAGTAATTCCCAAACAGTTTCTCTTAACTCTCATTTATTAAATATTAAAAATATTTCTGTGATTTTTTTTTAAAGAGCAAACTCTTTAAAAAGGCATTTATCTCTGAGCAAAACGACCAAATTAGCAGTTTAAAGACGTTAAAATGTAGAAGAGAACAAATGAGAGCAGCCCCAATCTACATTTGTAAAATAAAGTCGATTCCTTCATTCGTCCACTTTTTAAGACACAACACCACTCAAGTAATATATTTCACATTTTATAAAACATTTTATTAAGTAGAAAAACAAGTGATAAACTAAGAATATACAGAATTAGAAAAGAAAACAAACAAATCAGGAGGCCACAGTCTGACAGAGTCTGACAGAGACTGACGCTGTCTCAGAGGACAGTGAGAGAAAGAGCACTAATATTTCTCAAGAAGAAAACAAAATTCTCTTTAAAATCCATTGCTCAAACCTCCTGAATTCAGAACAGGGTCCTTCTTTTTAAGAAATTTCTCTCCTGTTTTGCAATCTATTTATTCAATAATATATCCTTTTAGAAACTATTTACAGATCCCTTGCAACAGGTTAAGGGAAAAGTTTGGAGGAAAGAAGGAAAGAGGGAAACCATGCAATTATATATAATCTCAAAAAATAAAATAAAAACCCCTTTTTTTATTCACTTATTTTGAAAGCAAGTGAGCAGTGAGGATCAGCACTGTAGGGGAAACATCACTCCTGTCTAGGAGATTACTCCCCGGCAGAACAGCCCAGTAACGAGCCAACCCTGGCCTCTCTGATGTGCACTTCCAGGCACCCACCAATACTTGTAGTATACTCACAGCGTATGGCCAACAAAGACACCTATCTATCTATTTATTTATTTATACTTATGAGTTGTGCTGGTTACTCTTTGTCAACTTGACACAACCTAGAATAATCTGGGGAGAAGTCCCTCATTGGGAGACTGGCTGCATTAGACTGGCTTGTAGGCTGCATTAGACTGGCTTGTAGGCTGCATTAGACTGGCTTGTAGGCAAGTCTTTGGGGCATTTTCTGGTTGATGTGAGAAAGCCAAGACCACTGCAGGCAGTGCTAATCCCTGGGCAGGTGGCACTGGGTTGTACACGACAGCAGGCTGAGCAAGCCACGGGAGGAAGCCAGTAAGCAGGATTCAGTTCCTGCCCTGATTTTCACTGTGGACTGTGATTGGGGTATATATGCCAAATAAATCCATCTCCCCAAGCTGGTGTTTTATCAGTAAAAGAAAGCAAACTACGGCATAAATTGGTACCAGGAATGAGCAAATAACATAGGCCAGAAGAGGCCTATGTTATTATGGGAGAATTCTGAAAGGAATCTAGAACTTAGGGCTGAAAAGCCTTTGAGTGAGCGTTCAGGGCTTTAATGGTCTGTTGTGGGAACTTGAAATACTGCTGAGAAAAGTACGGACAATTGAGACCTGGCTTAGGACGTTTCAGAGGAAGTTTTGAGAATCCCTCAAATACTCTATTGGGCTTTTTCTGTGGTTACTTTGAATTAAGAATCTGTGGTTTCTGGTCAACTGGTGCTTAAGAATCAACTGTGATTAACAAGAGACCACACCACTGAAGTGACACCTTTGCTTTACTGAACAACTGATGCTGGTTAATTAAGAAGGGACCAGCATAACTAAAGTGAAGTCATCTGGGAGTCTGTCCTTGGTGTCAGCACAAATGGTTATGGTCCAGAGAGGCCAAAGCTGCATCTCAGGGCATCTCTAGCTGGCAGTTAAAGAAGTTGGTAACATGACTCTCCCGGACAGTGCTCGTCCTGGTGGCATGGAAGCTCAGGATTGGAGAGGTCACGGAGAGAAGTGGAAGCCTGGCACAGTGAAGGCCAGAGGAGGCCTTAGTGACAGAGCAGCCATAGCGTAAGCAGTCCTGTGCAGGAGAGCCACTTTGGAGCCTAAAAGCTGTGTGTTCTGTGGGTGGCAGAGCCCGAGAAGTGGGGCTACCCAAGCACTCAGGAGCCCAGAAGGTTGTGAGTGAACCACAGTCTGTCGACGCTGAGCGGTTTGTACTGTTGAGAGTCTGGTTTTGGTTTGAATTGATTGTGATTGTACCCTGGCTCTTCTCTCTTCGAGTAAGAAATAACTTTTGATTTTAGAAGAGTATACAGTTGACATTTTGGACTTTTAAAGAATTCTTAGATGTTTAAAGTGTTGAAAAATTTAAAAACTATAGGATTTTTATAGTTAGTTAAGTTTTATATCGTGTGACTAATATGAGATCTTAGGGATAAACAAAAAAGGAAAATTATGGTTATGATGTATTTGTGTCAAACTGATAAAGGGTCAATTGTGCTGGTTAGATTTTTGTTTTTTAGTTTTTTAATTTTTGTCAGCTTGATAGCAGATAGGATAATCTGGGGAAACTGAGAAAATGCCTTTATCTCACTGGCTTGTAAGCAAGCCTTTGGGGCCTTCTTGGATAATGATTGATTTAAGAAGGTGGGGAGCACTGCAGGCAATGCCAGCCCTGGGGAGGTGAAGTTGGACTGTATAGGAGAGCAGGCTGAGCCAGCCAGTAAGCAGATTCTTCTGTCACCGGTTTCGGCTCCTGCTCCCAGGGCCCTGCCATTCCCTTTATAATATATCGTGACTTAGACTCTCTAACCCTGTGAGTTAAGCAAAATTATTTCTTTACAAAAGTTGGCAACCTCTGTATTTTATTATAGCTGTGCAAAACTGACTTCAGAGAGACCATCTTATCTGATGATTCCATACCAATATAATATACTCTAAATATTCAAATTCCTGTTATAACTAAATCTTTCAAAACACTAAAACATTATCAAAACTTACATTTCAATAAAGATTGATCCAAAAGGTAAAATTCCTCCCAGGCAAACAATAACTGCAGGCTCCATAAACCTGGAAAATATAAAAATTAACAGTATATTTCTAGCATGATTTTCATAATTTATACAAATCCCAATTAATAGGTGATACTTAGTACTTTAAAAATCATGTCAACGGATAAGGACAAACCAATAAAAAGAAAAGCCAAAGTCCAAACAGGCATAAAAATGTGAGTGAGACTTCAAATTAGTCATCAACTCAATCCAGTATTCAAGCCTGAGTGAACTATTTGAGGAAGACATACTTTCTCTACCAGCAGAACAAGAAGCAGTAAGTACTTACTCCCAGTTTCCCAGCTTTAGTAACTTCTGAGAACTCCATAAGCATTTACTACAGAAATTCAAAGGGGGAGGGGGAGTAAAAAGAAAAGGAAAAGTCCCGAGGCCCCCGATTTGAAACAAGTTCTCATAAGTGGCCTTGTCAGTTCTTTATCCACTTTCTTCTTGGCTCTAATTCCTTTCCAACAAATTAAATGATGCAGGTACGGTCAATTCGATTTATGAGGACAAAGAAAGACTAAGAAATAAAATGCAAACTTCATCCCTCTAGTTAACATTCCTGAGTGAAATCACTGACTCTCTACCTGGAATGCTTTAACTCCATGCTCTCCTTCCAGCAAGCACGGGCACTTCTCAAGCCTTCCCTTTGTGACTCAGGAAGACTCTACTGCTTCCCCATCAGGACGGTTCCTGAACTTCCCTCCATGGCAGAACTTACTACAGTCTACTGTAACTCTCTACTGACTCACATCAAAGGCCATTAACTAGACTGCTGGCCAGCAGCTGCTACTTGTCTAGGCATTCCCAAGACCTAGAACAGATCTGCACAAGCAAGATACCAAACCGTTAACTCTGCGGCAAGCAAACTGAAAAAAACAAAACAACAACAAAAACAATCTCAAAATGAGAAAAGACGGACTTAAAAGACAGAGAGAGAAAACAAACTTAAAAGTCATTTATTATCATCTTCCTTGTTTTTATAGAAAGCCAAGGTCCTGAGGTTAAAACTGACTTATCCTAGGTAACCATCCAATAAAAAGCCAGATCTAGTACTCGGATTTTGGTTCCCATGCGATTAAAAACCAACAAGAAAAAGAAAACCACAGCTGAGCGAGCGAGCCTTCCTACACCTAGCTCAGATCCAGGCTACTGTGTTACAAACTGCAATGTTTACTATCCCTACAAGGTTTTCTGCTTATAGAAACATAATGGTTTAATTATGGAAAACAAAGACTTTTAATGTTTTCCCTATTTTTTTTAAGCATAGAAGTATCAAATTAGTATACCTTTAGATTGTTTTGTGTTCAAATATTTAATTACAACTGGTGTCAATCATAATTTATCTCTCAATTGGGAGACTTATATGGGAATAAATAGGCCAATGTTTAGAATAAAGTATCTGGAAGGAAAAGGACATTATAAACTACTAGTTGGCAGATTGTTCAGCAATTGAGAGGGTTTCAGATTTTGTGTTCCAATAAAACTTTATTTACAAAAACTGGCAATGGCCACATCTGGCCACAGGCTTACAGAACTGTCGACGCTTCACTTCCACCTCTACACACTAGTGTATTTGTCTGTGTGTACTGACACGAGAATCGCACTAATATTCAGATGGCAGAATAAGGGTATAGCTTACTATACTCTTTACAATGAGGGTTGATGGGAAAATGAAAACAAATATATTTGTAAACTTCTACACTCATCTGCATAAACACAAGCTGTATGCACACAACAGCCTGCAGAACTCATACACTGTGACACAGCAAATAAGCGTTAGCATCTGTTTACCATTTTTTCTCCGGGATGGGACGAGGCACGGCATTGACACGACAAGGGAAGTTGGGCTGACCCGACAGATTTCGACCCAGTATTGTACCAACGAGATTTAGAGGAAGGATAACAAAGAAACAGATGCAACAAACGGCCACCTGTAAATTAAATAAAAATGTATGTGGTTACTCAGAGAACAAAACCACTAATAAAAACAAGTAAGACACCTGAAAACTCCAACGCCCTTTGGTCACAGAGAAAATGTTAACTTCTAGTAAGGAGAACACGAGGACTGCAGCACTGGAGAGAGAAGAAGACGGCCCCGCGGAATCCAACACAGGTTGGAACTCTTTCCTTCACACCCTCAGCTCCCACTGGGCCTATGCTTCCTGGCTGCCTCTGACAGAGCACCGTTTACATCTCTCCCTGTCACCTATCCTGTTTTTGATATGTCTACTCCTTATCTTTCATTATTATAACCAGGTTACTTGATTACACTTTATTGAGCTCCTAACATGCACAAGGAGTCCCCCAAATGTATAAAGTGAAGAACATTGCGAGTGAGGCTAACTTCATATATATGAGCACACAGCTGGTACAAGCCAGCCCAAAACTCAAATCCAGACTTGTTGGGCTCGGGGTACTTTTCTCTTCTACAATACCTGAGAACACTAACAGGAACGCGCGCGCGCGCGCGCGCGCGCGTGCGTGCGTGCGTGTGTGTGTGTGTGTGTGTGTGTGTATACGCTGTGTACTATAATAAAATGATCCAAATATTACCCTGCCCACTCAAAGTCTAAAATTACAAAAAGGCCATAATTATGAAAATGCTTATTTTGTGGTGTTTTTAGAGGACACTGAGATACTTTCTTCTGGAGAATATCTGATTAAGACATCTCCTCTATGGAACAGTAAAACAGAACCGATTATCTCTACAATCTCTGGATTCTACAGCTGGAGATTCTAACGTAGGAACGCTGAGTAGAAACTGAAGAAACAAGACGGAACAACAGAGACGGCGTCACAACACTCTTGAAAACATCAGATTCAGGAACTTACTTGTCTCAGTTGTTAGGACACAAATTCAAGCGAACGTAACAAAGATGTGCAATGTGAGAAATAAACAAGCACTGTAGGACTTGTAAATGTTGTATTATGAGTTAAGTGAGGCATATACATATACATACATACATACATGTGTGTGTGTATATATATATATATATATATATATATATATATATACACACACACACACACACACACACACATATATATGAGGGTGGCAAATTCAGGCCGCTTGCTGTTGAGTCCCTTCTTAGTTACTGTCAGATCAGATACCTTAACACAGTGGTTCCCACCCAACCTGTGGGTCATGACCATCAGAAAACAGGCATTTCTGATGATCCTAAGACCTGAGTGACCACTCAAAAGCAAAATTACAGTTATGAAAGTAGCAACAAAAAAATTTTTATGGGTAGGGGGGGTCACTACAACATGAGGAACTGTAGTAAAGGGTCATGGCATAAGGAAGGTTGAGAACCACTGCTTAACACATAATAAAGAGCTCTGTGCCTTCCTTTACTATAACATTAATTTCAAAGAAGAATAAGAGAAACTGAAGGGAATGTTCCTATGTGAGATTCATGGCCAAGAGAATGTTTATAAGCCATCAACAGAACCTCACTGATGAAGGTACAGGACCTCTTGGAACTCTTTTAGATAAGAGTAGGTCGGTCTCTCTCCCTCTCCCCTTCTCCCCTTTACCCCCTTTCTTCCTCCTGTCTCTGCTCACTCCACCCTGAGGCAGTCTCATGTATTCCAGGATAGCTTTAAACTTGCTATGTAGCCAAAAATGACTTTGAGCCTCTGGCTCTCTGTCTGCTGAAATTAATCACATGTATATGGCACTGGGTGGGGAAGAGCCAGGCTTTTGTGCATAGGCCCACACTATAAACTCCACTACCTCCTCAGCCCAGGAAAACAGTTGGCTTTTTTTACATGTCCCTAAGTCTAATAACATAGATTCAAACACATTCTACAGAAAATATTAACAAAAAAGAGATCTTAGAATGACTCATTTCCATACAAACATCAGAATCACATTTCTTTTATTTTTGGGTCTATATTTGGACTTCTGGCAAGTGTCACAGAGTAAGGAAGTTTGAAATGCTACAGTGGTCTGTGGATCTCCCTACCTCCTCATCAAGCATGCACACATTTGTTCACTAAAAATACACAAGCAAAGACATTAATTAGTACAATACTTGTGTGCTACATGCAGTTAACCACAGATGCACAAAGCACCCTCAACATTGTGTCCATGACAAAGCTCAATAAAATATTCCATAAACACTTAAACTACCAACTGTTTATAGCACTGTTTAAAATGTTTTGCCTGCATATGTAGCAGAAGATGGCCTAGTCGGCCATCATTGGGAAGAGGGCCCCTTGGTCTAGCAAACTTTATATGCCCCAGTATAGGGAACACCAGGGCCAAGAAGTGGGAGTGAGTGGGTAGGGGAGCAGGGCGGGGGGGGGGGGGTATAGGGGACTTTTGGGATAGCATTGGAAATGTAAATGAAGAAAATATCTAATTAAAAAAAAAAAGCAATCAGGTCACAGCACAGATGCTTCTTGAGTCTGTCCAGAGAGATGCAGGAGGGTGTGCCTAATGTCTTCAGGCTGAGACCTGACCTTATAAGAGTGAACAGTGTCTTAAAGGGTCATGCTCACATTATGATCACAGCTCTGTGAATAAGATATTCACAGAACATGTCCTTTGTTTGAGGGGCATATTGCTCTTCAAGGAAACCCAGCATCCTCCTTAGGTACTGTAATAAGTTGTTGTCAGTTCCTTTAACATTTGGCCATGCCTCCTTGCCATACCATCCCCTGGAAACACAAGCTAAAATAAAGCCTTTCTTCCTTAAAAAAATAAATAAATAAAAAATAAAATAAAATGTTTTCCCATCAGATCTTTTTTTATATAGATGATTAAAAAGTTTGGGCAGTTGCTTAGAAATTGTACTGATCAGATGGAAACCAGTTCTGAACTCTTTTCCATCAGACTCTATATGAGTTCACTTAGAGAATACAAGAATTCGAGGCGAGCTGTTAGGACAGTGTGACATGGAATGGATGCATTGGTCAAGCCCGGGTTTTCTCAGTGTCAGTGCTAACACTGACTTTAAGTATTGAGTTGACTCCTGTAATTCCTAACCCTGGACTTGAGACTTGCATTCATCCAACCTTATTTCTCTCCTTTTAAATTTAGAGTTCCTTAAAGCAGGCTCACAGTTACAGCTTGTTCCTCTACTGGGCTTTCACTTAAGGTCTCATTTTAAAATGAAACTTAACAGCTAAGGATTCAAGAACCACTTGTCTACTGCACTGGAAATCTAACACAAGGTCCTCATCCTGACGGAAGTGAAATGAGCAGAAGGGTGGGACAGAATTACTTCCCAGACAGACATCTGTGTCCACAAAAGAACAAGTTTAAAGTAAGCAGTGCCTCTCAGTACTTAATATACATAAATATCTACTAGCTGGTCAATTACACCCAGAAACCAAAGATCTATATAATACCTACATTTGCTTAGAGACTGGCTTTGGGAAAATCTATGGTGTGCATGGGTTGCAGAGCAAATGTAACCAGGACAGACTATTTGGAGGATGCTAAAGGAGACACTGTTAAAGGTAATCCATTCTAAGGAGACTTTAACTGCTCATAGCTATCTTGATTCTTAGGAACACACTCTCTCTCTCTGTCTCTGTCTGTCTGTCTCTCCCCTGTGCGCCCCTCTGTGTGTGTGTGAGTGAAGGGGGAGTGTGGAGCTTCATAGCCCAGGCTGGCCTTGACTTTATATCATCCTGCCTCTGTTACCAGCTGCTAGAATGTCAGTGGTCACCACCTGAGAAATCTACCACTGGCAGCCATTACTGTGTGCCAGTATTTCTTTGACCCCTGCTCACAGCAGATGATTTCTTTAACCACATTTCTAACTCATATTTTATAACTTTATTAAAAATCAGAAGTCTCAAATCAAGCATTCCAACCAATGGATCCCATAATATGGGTACTACCAACTCAAAGATCTGAGAAACCTGTTTACTGTCCACAGAGTTTCAACATGCTAGCTTATAACTCTCCATTGTTTCTTGAGTTACTTCAGTTCTATAAAAAGATAGTAGACTTGAAATGAAAAATGTGCCGCAGAAAGCTAACCTTATTAGAAAAAGCATTTTAAGAAAGCTGCAGACCAGTACTTCTCGTATAGACATATATAGAGACATACAGGAGCTTTATTAAAGAAATATAGGACTAACTTAAGACCTTATCTCCAAAAATGCAGGGAAAAGCTGCTGCAAAACCCAACATTCATTTCCAACAGAAACTCCTGACTACCCAGGAACAGCAGGGCCTGTTGAAGGGCATCTACCTGATGAAGGGCATCTAAGACATGCAAGGGCTTCCTTAAAGGCACAGAGCTGAATGCCCTCCCAGCCTGGCAACAATCTGCATGTGCCCTGTCTACCCAATATTGTACCAGAGGTTTGGTCATCAGGATGAGAAAGTGGGAGAGAAGAAGAGGAAGAGAGGGGTGGAAAAGAAGTAAATCTTTATTCATAAGCAACTTAAAAATACACAGGGGAAAATGTAAGAAAGCAACTAAGACTTAAGAGCTAATTTAGCCATGTGTGGTGGTAGGTAGCTCTAATCCTAGCACTTAGTTGGTAGAGTCAAGAGATGGGAGTTCAAGGCTAGCAGTGACTCTATGTATGAAGAGAGGACCTGTCTCTAAATAAACAATTAATTAATTAAATTTAATAAAAAAGGGCAAGTGAAATGTCTCAATAGGTACCTGCCACCAAGAGTTCTGCTCCTAAGAACCACACGGCAAGAGAGAACCAACTCCTGCAAGCTGTATTCTAACCACACACAGTGTCTTGGTTACTGTAACTTTATACATTTTGGAATGACACTTTTTCCAAAGTTGATTTGGCTTCTTAATAATCTTTGCATTGTACTGATTTCTAAAACGGACTTTCTGACTGAGTCTGCATGGACTCTCTCTGTACCTTTATTTGGGGAAGGACTGACAGACATCTAAACAGGATGGATTAGAAACACAATGCCTCTTAACTTACCTACATGTAATTATAAGGTCAAACTAGAAAAAATTTATCAATATACTGCTCTTCAAATTTAGTGATTTTTTTGCCCTTAAATAGAAACTCTTGAGAAAATTAAAAGGCAATACATAAAATAGAAGAATATTACTGAGACTACTGCTGCAAAACACTTAAGACAAAGGACTTCTATCTCCCATGTATAAAATACTCCTCCCATCTAATAAGACATACCACTAAAATAATCAGGGCAGGTGGTGCAGTGGGTAAAAGGTGCCTGCTGTCAAATCTCCACCTGCATTTCATACCCGGAGCCTACACGGTGAAGGAGAGAAGAGACCTCTTCCTACAACTTGTCCTCTTCTAGACACCTGCCTTTAGCACCGCCATGCTCTCCTCTCTACCACACTTGCACACACACTACACACACACACACACACACACACACACACACACATGTAAAAAAAAAAATGTAAAAAATAAAATAAGGCCAGGTGTGGTGTTGCGCACCTTTAACCCCAGCACTTGGGAAGCAGGTGGATTTCTGCGAGTTCAAGGCCGGCCTGGCCTGCATTTTAAGTTCTACCCAGACTCTGCCTGGGGAAAGGAAATGGGGGTGTGGGAGATAAAATAGAAGCACAAAAGACTTCAATATCCATTAAAGAAGATGTATACACAAATAAGCAATCCTCCCCACAAAGCCTTCACTGTGACTCAAGCACTGAGAAACGAACTCTAGGACTGTTGTACCCTGACCTGGTGGCTACATTGCAGAGGACCAACTGCACCAAGTGCTGGAATTGGTGCGGAACAAGTGGAATCTTTCTTTTACATCTTATGTGTATGGGGGTTTTGCCTACATGCATGGCTTGGAGAAACTCGTTTTGACAGCAAGGGAGAAGAAGTATCAACAGAAAGCCCAGTGAGCAGAACCCCATCTGCACCACTAACCGTATGATCAGTACACAAAAGCTTTGCGAGTTTTACTCCATGCAAGAAGCAACTGTGCCCACAGTTTCTACTTCGTTCCTTTGAAAACTAACCAGGATAATGATTATGAAAACAATGTGAACTACAAAACACGCTGCCCCCATCAGAGCCAATCTCTTTAGATGATGTCTTGAGCATTCTGCAGCAAACTGTTCCTCAGATGCGACGTAAAGCACAGTGCGTACTGCACGGTAAGATCCCAGTGCTCCACTCTGTGCACTGAGCCTTTTCTAGGACTCTGGCCACATTTCTTCATCTTGTCCAATAGGATGCCACTGTTTTCTATGCCATTGTGTTCTTCTAGGCTTCTAAAACCAACTCAAATGTGCAAATGATGGTGTTCTAACCATTTTGCTTTAATGAATTTGTACTAGCTCACAAAGCTCATTCCCTACTTCTCCATCCTTTAAAAAAAGTTAATATCAGTTCTAAAATCTTGTGCCTCGTCAATATAAATCCACTCCATTCTGTAAAGTGGAATCTACTTTCTTCCTTTCCCCCTAGAAAAGGAAATCCGGGTCCAGTTTCATGAGCTTCTCTCCTGCCATATGATATGCTGAGAAAACATGCACACAAGCCAAGACACTTTGGGCATGCCACACAGTCAAGTCCATGGCCTGGCTTTAGCTTAACTTCCTGCTCATCAGAGAGCTCCCTTTACCTTTTCTTGTGTGAACGTTATTAGATGAAAAAGAAGAGGAGGAAGAAAGAACTACCTTATCTGTTCCAATACTGAGCCCATGTTCTGAGACTTTCTTACGAGTCTCTCTATAAAATGCACGTGTTTACCTGGTCATTGCCCATAGTCAGCTAGCGTGTTTTCACAGGTCCTCACTACTGGGTACACAGTACACTTGGGCATTCTGTATGCTAACTACATCTGAGATGCAGCTTTATCGTCATTATTATAAAGTGCCATTAATTTGGCCTCCATCTCCTTACTGTGGTAATTTCTGATTACATATCATGAATTTCCCATATTAGAATTTGAGTCCTCAAGTAACTTTTTTCCAGTTATTGTTCAAGTAACCATAAGAGGACATCTTCCTATATGTTTGTAAAACCTGATTTCTAAAGCTTATGAATATTTCTATGTTCAGGATTCCCATGCTCAGCTAAAACAGGCCTCAAAATGACAATCAACACAGACCACCCGTTACCCTTACCAACTGTTTACTACCTCAGAGACAAAACCAGGAGAACTCAGGATTTATGGGTGCATGCTGAAGTGAACACTGTTTAGAGTAGAAAGGTGATTAGGTCCTGTGATACCCTGCAATTCTTAAACTACAACTATGGTTCTTTGAAAACCTATAATTCAAAATTCAGCATATGAGGCTTAATAGGTCACACAAGATTTCGTGTCTACAATCCATTCTCAAAACACCCTGGTAAACCTGTCCTGTCCCCATTCTCAAGTGATATGAAACATTTACCCACAAAGAGGCTCTTGTGGGTGCAAGTGTGGTTGGTTCCTAGATGGTAGGGCTAAATAATGGCATATAATCTAGTTACCTTGATCATGAGGGCTCTGATATAATCAATATATCAACCCATTAATGGACTAATACTGGTAGCAAATAATGCTGTGGAAATGGCAGGAGTGAAGAGGTCATGGAGAGAGACTGAGGCTTAACACCATGTGGCAGGGTTGAAGTCCCTGAAGAGGTTGCAGAGGCCACTAGTGAAGGAAGGTTCAGCTTTAGTGTTCAGCATACTGGAGACATCCACAAAAGAAAGCAATCAAGCCGGGAGGTGGTGGCGCATGCCTTTAATGCCAGCACTTGGGAGGCAGAGGCAGGCGGATTTCTGAGTTCGAGGCCAGCCTGGTCTACAAAGTGAGTTCCAGGACAGCCAGGGCTATACAGAGAAACTCTGTCTCGAAAAAAAAACAAAAACAAACAAAAAAAAAGCAAGCAATCAGCAAGTATAAATAGACCCTGCTTGAGCTCACAAGACAAGCTGTGTGTGCTGGGACGGGAAGAGCTTTCCAGCCTGGAGCTGCCTAATCCCTCTAGAGTGCAGGTCAGTCCCAGATTCTGGACACTAAGCTACAATATTTGATTTATACTGTTAGATTGGGGGGGGGGTACTTTAATCTTATTGTTACTATGCCCTGGTTCTCTCATTTTTGGAAAGTATATAACATGGTTTTATTTCATGGGAGCCTACAGTTAAAGAGACTCGATATTAAAAGAGACATTGGGCTTTTAAAGTGATAAATATTTTAAAGAGGGTCCTTTTAAAGGCATGCTGACTTTTATATTTTAATAGTAGTAAATCTTGGGGAACAAGAAGGGAAAGGTTATGACTTAGAGTGATATATGTCTGCGTGTCAAAGGCGGTAGGGGTAGAACGTCACTGTTAAGCTTCAGTTGTTTACTTGGCACATTTGAGAAGAATCCCAATTGAAGAACTGTGACCCTCAGACTGGCCTGCAGGCACACCTGTGGGACAGGGATGGTGCAGTGCCCCGCCCACTGTAGGCAGTCAGTGAGCCCAGCAGGAAGTCAGGAAGAAGCACTCCTCCATGCTTGCTGCCTCCTCAGACTGCTACCTTGAAACCCTGCCTGCCCTGGCTTTCCTAATGATGGCTTATAAACTTTAAGTAAACTAGACTCTTTTCTTGGTTTTGGTCAGTATTTTATCACAGAAACAAAAAAGGACCTCAGAACACTGACCAGTTTAATAAAACACTCATGCTTCTTGATGTGTGTTTTTTTTTTCCTCTAAAATATACTCATTCATTAGTTCTCTCCCATTTCTGATAAAAGTTATGATATCAACTTTTCTTTTACTTTTCTTTGTTTGCTTTGTGACAGGGTTTCTCTGTGTAGCCCACAACACTGTCCTAGAACTCACTTTGTAGACCAGACTGGTCTCAAACTCAGAGATCCACTGCTTCTGCCTCCCAAGAGCTGGGCTTAAAGATGTGCACCACCACCGGGCTTAAAAACCAACAGATTCAAGAGAATGTAGGGAACCTTAGGTTTATATGTAGCCGATAGTTTTTGGAGCCTAGCAAAAACTTTCTGAGTCTCAACAGGGACTGGTTGAAACTTCAGAACACCCAATAGGAGGGGACTCTGGAGAGGCAGCAGGCCTTGTATTAGAATGGTTTTAAGCACTGTTTAAAATTAAAATTCAAGTAACTTACCATTGTTCCAAAAGGAATGGCTCTAGAGGCATGGTAATAAATGGCTATAAAGTTGATGAAGAATGCAGTGCCACACACCATAGCTGGGATAAGGAATGCCCCGATAAACATCTGCTTTATCCATCTCCTTCCTGAAAGAAAAGAGACGCTATAAAAAATTTGAGCTACACAGACAAACATGCAATGTTTAAAATATATTATGTAGTTCCAAATTATAAACTCAAAAATTCAATGCAAAGGTAATTAAACCTGATATGCAATTTATTTCATATCAATTATCTAATAAAGAGCAATCAAGCTCTTCAGTTTATAAAGTAGCTGTACTGCAATGAAGAGCACTGATCTGTCATCAATACTCTGATGCCACTGTTTTGATTTTGCCATTGAACCATCCTGACCTTTTGTATGTCATCTGTTACGGTTTAAATATAAAGCTAACTTTTTCTAATTCAAATTCTGTCGCAGATCTTTCATGCTTGGTGGTAGAGTTACCACCACAAATCTTAACATTCCTCCAAAGAAACTCAATTCTGAACTTTCTCTGCTAGTTCATTTTTACAGTTCTTTTTTACAAATGTCTCACGAATCCTTCCTTTTCAATGGCCAGCATTTGAAGTAATTAATTATAGGGGTGACAACTAAAGTGAAACATTTGTAAATTCCAATCCATCCTTACACTTAACATTGCTTTATCCTTTCAGGTGCAGACACGGACGAATGAAACTCTGCATCTACCTGTAGGTCCCTCCTCCCCACGGGTCTCACCCAATACAATCAGGTGCTCAGACATCTGGGCTGGCTTCCTACTGCTCCTCACACCTGCGAGGCTCCAGGTTATCCCAGGTTCAGACTGGATCCAGAACACTATTCTGTACGCTGGGGTCACTGAAAAGATCTGAAGCCGCACTATAATGCAGACCTGAGATCCATGAAATATCCTCAACTCTCTGAGCTGACTTCTTTATTCATCTGAATTATTAGGGATTGTTCAGACAAAACTATCAGCACACAGTCTCAATCAGAACATGGTCTTTAAATTACACTTTGCAAGATCTAACTGTCCTAGTCCTGAGCTTGTCAACATTTAAGAACAGGTACAGTACAAGGAAGTGTGACAAACTGTTCTTAGCTTACAATCGGGCAAAAAGCAGACTCATATACAGACATAAATACATTTCCTATTTTAAACAAAGTTGTTTCTGCTGTGGAGACTTCAGAATCATAAGCAAAACAGTTTGGCCTAACTAGTTTCCAGTAGGACAAGTTACATTACATTAAGCGCCCTTACTTCCTTTGGATATTATTCTATATGTCAGTACTTATTTCTTGTATCCCATGATAGGCTTAAGAGTTTGAACATCTAAATAAAATAGTCAGGATAATACTCTATAGGCCATGGAAAGAACTGCCTAAACCAAAGGCACTTGACCAAATTATATCTAGTAAAATCTACAAAGTAGGCAAAGGTAACATGGCCATCCAGGAGGATGTTAAATGATCCTACGCTCTGATTTCCTACTACGACCTATAAAAATTTCCTGGCCTCGGCTAGTCTTGAATTTGAGGAAATTCTGCTGACTCAGCCTCGAAAGTACTGGGATTATAGATATGTGCCACAGTGCCCAGACCTACCCTCCTTTTAGTAGACTGCTAAATATAGTCAGACACAGATACACAGACAGACAATATAATGCAAGGCAAAGTCACCTACTGCTGCCCAGGCTTAAGTAGGCTGTGAAAAAAATCACAGTAGATAAGGTCTTTTAAAAACCTTTCATTCATAAGTGAAATATGCATACTTATCAATGCAAGTACCTTTCTGACCTCAATATTACACTTCTAGAATGAAGGAACTGTCACCTGAGAAACTGACACAAGATCTTCATGAGGAGCCCTCTGATGAATACTGTCTCCTACCACTGCCTACAAGCTTTAGCCATTGCCATTAAACATACTTTTATATTCACCCATGAAATATAACTTTAAGGATGACTGTAAGGCAGGCTCACCTGGAGAACATCTAGGGAGCTAGGTACCTCAAAGAAACATAACATCAATAATTTAGAAATACTCTTGTACATTTTCTTTGGGGCTAACTTCACAATGGAGAAGATCTATTAATTATTCATAATCATAATTTTAGGAAATAAAACACGAAGTTTCCATAAAAATCATCTAGAAAGCATAACAGATTTGATAGAGGTTATATACATGATATAACAAGGGCCTTTACCATCTCTACAACCTATACTGCCCACTTAAAATTTCAAATACTTCACAGTAGAAGAATAGCACCAATAAGTAAAGATGCAAGAGTGCTACCTCCTGCATTAGTTACCTCCTTGTCTAGCATACAGACTTCCTCCAAAGTACCCGTTCACTGGCGATGTAGCAGCATAGACAAATATGGCTGTGCTGAGCATTGACCCCCTCCTGCAAAGGCATAAACACATGTATTCTAAATTAAAACCAGGAAAAACATGGAGTCTGTCCCCTCAGATCTACTTAACACAAACAGAAAAACATCCCATCCTGGATTGCAGAAAACCATAAAAGAATTCCCAGTCAAAGGTAAGCTGAAACCATACCAAGTTGGGTCTACTTCTATCTAGTCTACAGTTGAATTCGTAATACAATCTAAACAAACACTTTTCATTTCTTTGGCACCAATGGCAAGTCGGAACTAAAATTCTATTTATAACTCTGTAAAGCAGTTCCATCATATGAAACAGGATATTCTGTTCAAAACACACACACACAGAGTATTCCTTTTTTATAACTGGTTCAACATTTAAGATTTTTTGCCTGCTTATTAGAAATAAAGTTCAAGTAGGATAGTTTGTATTAAATGCTACTATTTTAAATGACATAACATGCTAAAACTTACTTTTTTCTGTAAAACTTATTTTTAAAAGTACCTCCTGGTCCACAAGGCAGCCTTATGTCAGCCTGACAATCTAACCTCTGCCCAGTAATGGTATCTAAAGAATTAAGCCAACCTTCATGCTGAGTCTTTACTTTAATTTTTTAAGAAAAAATTAAATATGCCCAGTTGAAAAGAAAAATATTAAACTAAATGACAGTTTAATTTGCTGTAAAATAGAAATATTTACAATTTATTAACGCCCTCCATACTTCAGCCTACTAGTTTTGCAATCTGCAGCATCTGTTCAAACACCTGTGCTCATTTCCGTAAGTGGCTGCAGAAGTAAGTAAATGAATTAATATAAAACACATCTCAACAGTGAAAATAAAAACACCGCAGGGTTTCATCTCTATCCATCTTCAACTAAATCCAAGTGCAAAAATTTGTCATTCTCAAATTAAAAGAATCACAGATCTCAAAATTAATTAGTTAAAAAAAATCAAATCTGTTTTTCCAAAAACTCAAATATCATTAAGCGCTAATTCAGTCATTCCTCACAAAGACAAACATATATGACCCATTCTCTTTATAAATTGTGTTTGTTAAAGGCAGATATAAGTGTAAGTACAAAGAAAATACAAAGGGCTAGTTTTAGTGTAAGGTGAGCCTAATACCAGGCAGAAGTTCTTACTATCAACAGAAGGCGCTCAGAAAGGCCGGCCTGGAGTCCAAAGGACTTCCGGGTTAAGTCTGCCGTCTCCAAGCAGGATGGTTTGCACACTCAGATCTACCTTCTGCTTCTTTGTTCAAAAAAACAAGCATTTATCCCCACCCTCAAATAAGCAATTTCATTATACTGAGAAGTCCACCATGGCAGCCATTCTCAAGACTGGAAGAGAGGCTAAGGAGCTGCTTACCATGCCCACGGAGAGCACAGGCTCTCTCAAGAGCTAGCATCACAATTAACTGGCGCCACAGTGACACTGTCCTACCTACACCTTGCCGATGCTTCTCCTCTGATTGCCACAGTGATCACAGAGGCAAAGTAACTTGCATCTATTAACGCTAGCTACTCTTTACCCGTAAGACTCAATCTGTCACTGGAGCCATCATCCCAACTCCACATTCACATGCTTCCGCTTCTCACTGTTTCACATCACTTCATCAGTATTTTCATTTCCATAACACTGCAAATTAAAAACTCTGAAACAGAACCACCTGCATTCGAACCAGTTTTATCACCCTTCAGTAGCAATGTGCAATTTCGTCCATTACTTCACCTCTCTGAGCTTTCCCTGGCCTGCCTATAGGATAGAAATACAACAGTCCTCACACAGCATTGATGTGCACATTAAAGGTGCAAATGTGCAAAGTGCACAGGACCCTGATGTCATCACACCAACGCTGACAGCTTCACCACTTCTAAGCAACTGCACACACATCACATAAACACAACACCTACTTACTGTAGTAAATGTCAGAACACCACATGACCTGGCCCTAACACTACCCACAGAAGAGTAGCTTCTTACACCTAAATACTGAAGGGCTTGGGCTGGAGAGATGGCTCAGTGGTTAAGAGCACCGACGGCTCTTCCAGAGGTCCTGAGTTCAATTCCCAGCAACCACGTGGAGGCTCATAACCATTTACAATGAGATCTGGTGCCCTCTTCTGGCCTACAGGATATACATACATACAGAGAAAACACTGTATACATAATATACATAATAAATAAATATTAAAACAACAACAAAACTGAAGGGCTTTAAATTACAAGCGAGTATGCACTAATAAGAGTTGCCGAATTCTAATATCATTTTGAAAAGCAAAGCAAAGCAAAAATTTGGACAAAGCAAAGCAAAAACTAGGATGCTAGAAAAGGTTTCTCTTTAGACACAACACTGAATATTGGGGTTGGCTTCAACTCAAGCATGATGTAGAATCAACATTTAGTGTAAGCATGGCGGCCTTGCAGATCTGAAATGCTTTCCTCAAGTTCAGGACCCACTTCACCTTAAAATATAGTATACCCTAAAATATGAACACTTACAACTCTGCAGTTTCCATGTAGTTTAATTATTTTAAAATGTGGTAGTGAATGGCAACACAAAGGTAGATTACAGAAACATCACCGGTGTTTCTGAGAAACAGCTTTTTGGTTAATACATACCCCATCAGTTATTAAACATGAACTATTTCCTTTATATGGTTAGTCTAAGCATTCAGGAAGTTAAAGATTGAGTCCTTTTCTCAAGGACCTATCCAGCAGAGGAATGGCGATTTAGCATATGGTTAAATGGTTTAGAAAGTAGTTATTGTTTTTATGTGTGTATGATCTGTCCCTGTGTGGACATGCACACTGCAGCACACATATGAAGGAAGAGAGCAGGCCTTTCTGAAGTCAGTCTTCTCCTTCCCCAGGGGGACCAAACTTGGGCCATCAGGGTTGAGGGGAAACTGGTTTTTTTAACCTGCTAAGCCATCTTGCTTGCCACATGGTTAAATATTTGACAACTAAAAAGCAATTCTTTCAGCAGTACAAATGCATTATTTGTTCATGCAATGCTATCCATATGTAAGGATATATTATGAATTGGAATGCAGCTAAAGTTGCTCTGACAGAGGACATTACAGCTGCTGTCTGATGCCTGAGGTCGAGGTATAGTGAATCCACCCCGCACCACAGTGCATTTCTTTGTACATGCTGTGGCTCTCTGAAAACAAGGTGACAAAATCAGACACAACAAAGCCCCGAGCTTTCTTACTGACTCAAATCAACAACTTTCGGCAAACTGGGCTAGCAAACTGGTTCACCAGGTGAGGTGCTTGGTGGCAAGCCTGACAATCTGAGTGCAATGCTGGGGACACGCAGTGGAAGCAGAGAAACAACCCCTCAAAGTCGTCCTCCGACTTCCACATTTGTGCTGTGGCACACACATGCCCAGACACACACATTTGAGCACACAGGCATACACACAAATAAATAAATTATGTAATTTAACAAAGTTTGGCAAATGGTTTTGGTTGCTAATAAAAAGTATAGCCAAAACTACACAAAGGTAGATACTGATCTAGGACTTGAAAAAACAATACTGCAAACGCTTTGTTTTATTCCTGAAGGGGTCTCAGTCTGAGTATAAATGTGATGTATTAATTTTGTAACTAAAATTATAAAGATCTAGTTGAATCTGAGAGAGCAGAGGTTTCCTTTTTCAAATAGCTTTAGACTAAAGTAGCTTCTGCCTCTCTCAATGACACAGCCACTGTACCTGTGATGTCCAGCCATGCTGGCAAGTTTGAAAATTTAGATTTAAAGATTAAGATCTTTCTGCAATAATAGCACAGGTAGTATTAAAATAATAAAATTACCAAAATAAGCAAAGATTTGATAACGACTGACTTAATAGATTACAATGACTAAAGAAACTATTTATACCAACAGGAAGATGATAAAGTCCCAACACTTACTCTGTATATAAGTCCTCTATCATGGCAACAATAATAACAATGAGAGACACAGCAAATATCTGACATCCAGAGCCAATGAGGGAGGAGAAGATCAGAGGGTGACTTGACGGTCTGAACACATCTCCATGCACCTGCTTCCAGCCATACTCGTCTCCTAGGTCTCTGTCCTGTACAGAAGACACGTGCCAAGTATGTGTAGACAAAATCAGCCCATTTGGAATCAAAGTGAAATACATACACAGGTAAGAAACTGCAGTTTTAAACTCCCTCCTTCCACACTTTTTTAACAGTTCAAAATACTGAGGACAGACATTTCAAAGTTACAGTAATTCCTGTCCTAACTCAGAATGTTATGTTGAGATTCATGAAAGTAAAAAGCGGGAAGAGAAAAAGCTGAGGAAGAAGAAGAAGAAAAAAAAAAAAACAACTTAGAAGAGTAAAGGTCTCACTTAGTACAACATTACTTCACTCTCAGGCCCTACCCTGCCACTCACACAGTGCGTAAGGCTCACTACCATCAATGGCCAAAGACATAAAAGAGAAATATATTTAGATCAGTACTTGCCCTAAAATGCAAGAGAAATGTCCTTTATAGTTCAAAGTATTTGGATATGGATACTTAGTCATCTAAAGCTTTTTTTAAAAATCCATATTTAAATTTAGCTTGAATAACCCAATTATCCTTAATTTCTGAAACAAAGTTTCTTAAGAAAACATTTAAGAAGGAAATATTTTTTACCATCACCACAATATATTTAGCATGTTAAATTTGACATTTTAAACTGTTTCTCAAGCCTATTTAATGATGAAGTGCACCTAGGCATTAGATTCTATAGGACACCTTTATGCTGTAATTTAATAAAAAATTAAGAATAAATCTTTTGAACTAGTAAACTAAATGTATACTAATCCTTCTACCCACCCCTTAAATTTAACTCAACGCTTAACATTATTTTAAAAATATATCAAAACTAGTCTAGGCTTCCTTTAAAAAAAAAGTGATTCTGAAATCAAAAGCGCTCCAAAGTACATTTTGTTTTCTAAGTATGATGTGTCCTTATTTGGTGACAAAACATGACTGAAGATCACAAGTTTCTTTATCTTGCTTAAGAGAACACTTAAGTTATGTTAGAAAAAAGATTATATTTAAATATAACATGACCCTAGACCCCACAGGTAACATTACAATCATTTTTAACCGTGGTATTGCTGGGGATTAAATCCAACACTAAGGAGCACTTTCCCACTGAGCTACGTCCCTAGAAAAGTAAGGCTCATCTCAAACTCCGGGGCTCAAGCAATCGTCCTGTCTCAGTCTCCTGGATATCTGGAACTATATGTATTTGCTATTGCACCTGGTTTTAGACCTTCTTTTAAACCTAAGAATTCTGGATCCTGAAAACTCATCTGTCCTTACTGCCTTAGATTAGAAATTCTAATCTGAAAACACAATTGTCTGGAGAGATGGTTCAGCAGGTAAAGTCTGGCCACCTGAGGACAACCCCTCAAGCCCAGGTAAAGGTAGGAGAGAACTGCCCATCAAGCTGTCCTCTGACCTCAACATACATGCTCTGGCATGCATGCCAGCACACGCACATCATACACACAGACAATTTTTTTTAAATCTTTAAAAAAATATTTAACAGGGTTTGGAAAAATGGCTCAATGGCTAAAAGCCCACGTTCTTAACCTCAAGAACAGGACCCAGTTCAATTCTAAGTGCCCACATCAGGTGGCTTGCAACTACTTATAACTCCAGCTCCAGGGGAAATCCGTCACCCGCAGCCTCTCCAGGCACGCACACGCACACATGGATACACATGTACACACAATTAAAAGTGATAAAATTTAGCATATGGGTAACTAGCTTTTATTAAATATAGACTAGTGTTTACTCACCATGTCATCCATTTCTTCTTCTTTACTGTATCGGGCATAATCTTTCCTTAAAGTTCTCATTAAAATCATTGAAACTAATCCCACTAAGAAGATCACCATCATGAAGGAATTAAAAATTGAAAACCAGTGAATCTAAATTAACAAAAAATAAAGAGAGTTACCAATGTGAAATACCAGTTATAAAATACATGTTTCATGATATCAACTCTATGTTAACAGGAAAAAAACTACCATTTTTCATCATTTATATAAAAATCTAAACTTTAGACACACTGGGGATAAGTAGTCAAAATGAGGGGCTGGCCTTCTTTACAACCAACCTCCACGAAAGCATGCTATCATCTACACAGATTTTCACGTCAGATTTCCTAACCAACTGTTACTTAGCCAAAGGCACACACAACTCAACTTGGCATGGAAAGCATGTGGGCCGCGCAACAGAAAGGGCTTAGGTTCTAACTTAAGCTCTGCGCATTCCTATGTGGCTTCAGTTTTCCCGGGTAAAAAGGGAGGCAGCACCCTGTGCTCTGTGAGGTGGAGAGATGAACACAAGGGCACGGCACTGTCGGACCACAACACGGAAAACTCTGACAATACCGCAGCCGCACCACTACGGCAAGCTGCTCTGGACAAGGCTTCCTTCCTGAAGATGTTTCTCTTCTTCAGTTAGTCACGCCCTATCACTCTCATTCTCAGGTCCTTTCCCAAGGAGTCACCCCAGTGGCCACCAGAACACTGAAATAGTCCCAACTTCTCAGTGTCCTCAGGGCCTTTGACTTCATCATCCAGATTCTGGCCTATAGTACAAAGCACGACTTCACCTCCAAGGACATTTTAGAACTGAGTACAGCTGACTTGAACTAAGTCTGCGGTCTTGCACACTTGCTCACTTATATTTTAACCTCCCAAAGGTCCTTGAGGGTATTTCTGAAGTTTCTCTCCTCTTCAAGCTCCCAAGGCCCTGCTGTCTTCTACCATCCAGGACAACACAATTTCTGAGATGTATCCTCCTAGGATACATAGATACATCTCTAACTATGCTGTGACCACTCACATCTCTAACAGTTCCCACTCCATTTTTTTCCCTATCAAAACTCAACCAAACTTTTCAAACAAGACTACATTTCTTCCCTCACTTCTTCACAATGTGGATTTCAATACTGCCCCTGCAATGAACTTTTGTGGGGTCTTCTTTACAGTTACTATTTTTTGAGTATATGTGTATGTGTGTGCAGGTCAGAGGACAATTTGTGGGAGTCTGTTCTCAACTTCCATGTGGGCCCTAGAGACTGAGGTGAAGCCATGTGGCTTAGGGGCAAGAACTTTTACCGCTGCCCCGGCTCACGGACCGCTGCCCCGGCTCACGGACCGCTGCCCCGGCTCACGGGCCGCTGCCCCGGCTCACGGGCCGCTGCAGTGAACTTCTGGACTCAGCAGTTGGGTGGTCTGCTCCCCTACTCTCTGCCAGTTCTCACCTTTGCTGACACTGCCATCCCAAGTCACTCACTGCTGCTTCCGTTTCTTCTTTCTTTCCACTTTGTTCACCCTTGGCCAACCTTTCCTAAAGCTCCAGTCTTGGTATTCCACCATGACTCCAAGGCTCAAGAACTTCCCCTTTCTTTCCAGTGATGATGGTGGAAATACCTTCAGCCCTTGTTTGCTCAAGTTCCCAGCTTTCATACAGCTTCCTCTTTAGACTTGTACTAGCTGCCGTAACTTCCACTTAAACGCCTCTGTGGGTCTCAGGTGGGACGACCCTCAGTAACTATCATCCCCTGTGTGCACCACTCGCTTCTTATCCTCTAGCTTCTACTACTGGAACTAATATTTGGCTTTGAAAATTTAAAATTATCTCTGGTCCTTCCTTCTCCTTAATTCTTCATTATAGTTATTAACAAAGGGTTTCAGTTCTAACTGTATCTATGTGGCAGTGTATAGGTACACACATACATGCCTAGGGAAAGCAGAAGAGGGATCCCTGGAACTAGAGTTACAGGCAATTGTCAGACATGTCAGACATGAATGCTGGAAACTGAACTCATGTTCTCTGCAAAAGCAGTAAGTGTTCTTAATCTCTGAGCATTCTCTTTGGCCCTAATTACTAAACTTGTGTTTTCCTTCCATATTTATCCCTTCCTCTCAATCTCCATGGTATAATCTGCCTCCTCAACAAGTCTAACTTTCTCCTAATCAGTCTCTCGCTGCTGTTTGATCTCTCTCCTGTTTTTAAATATAGCTGAACAAAGTCATCAAGCAAATCTTCCACAATATACTGTTCATTATCATTACTCTAGTCTACAACATACAGAGCCCAATTTCTTCATATCCAACCTAATGATGTCCCAGGACTCTGTCCGTGCTGTAACATGGCCTTCCACGTCTCCGTCGACCTTTCCTTCTACTGCACCCTATTCTCTTGTCAGGGCTCGCCCTGCTCACTGACCAAGGAGAGCACATCCCCCGTCCTCTTCTCTTTCCATGCACTTTCCTCTCATGTGTGATTTATAGTCCCTGTAAAGTCTCCCTAGTCTTTCAACTCCAAGTCAAACAGTACCTTCCCTGCTACAGAGCCTCTCACTTGCATATTGCAGTTTTTCACAGAAATTCTGCTCTGAGCTACAAGAGTCCCTAGAAAACAACGCAGGGTATACTGGCTTGTACAGTGCGGGTAGGCAGATTTTTACTTGTGCTAATATGCTACAGAAGAGCATGAATGGAAGGGCAGTCCTGCCTCCGCTACTCATCCTGGGGCTTCAGGGAGAAGACATAAGCTATGTCCTTTTCTGAAGACAGCTGACTGTCTCTGCTGTACATAAGATCATTCCTTCCTTCCCCCAACAATTTATTTATTGCATGCCCACTGGCATTCTAAATGGAACAATGAATGCATCATATTTTTTAAAAGGCTATGTAAATTTATCATAAAAGTGTCACCAAAAAATTTAAAAAGTAGTTTAAAATGAAATGACAGTTGTCTCCCAAGATGGGATTTTTCTTTATACTTGGGAAATTAATAACCCAGAAATAGTCAAGAAAAGAAAAATATTAAATATACACACATATATATATGTATATATATACATATATATTATATGACTCTAATCATTAGTCAACTGCTCAAGATTTTAAATAGAAAAAATGTATATATTCTTTGTAATAAGAAAGGTATGCCTTAAATGCTAAGACGTCCTACACAGAGTTAAAACTTATTACATAAAGTAAAGCACAGAAAACCAGCACCCTATTATCTCACGTGTATGTGTACACATAAGCTGCTCTCAGAGAAGCTGTGGGAGAACAACAGCTACCAAGAGGCTGAAGAGAGAGGAAAGCTTGAGTCAAAGTTATCCAAGAGTACAAAGTTATAGGTAGGTAAGAATGCAATGTCCTGGTGTGTCACCACATACAGGGTGCTTCTCTTCTGTAGGTATCTATGTGAAATTATGTGAAAGGTTTCTTTTATGGATATCTTCTTTTGTAGATAATGATAATATATAATATATTTCAAAAACTGAATTCTGAATGTTCCTCTAGAAAACTTTTATTACATTTATTTCCAGTGGGTACACAGGTGCCAGACAACTTTTGGGAGTTAGTTCTCTCCTTCCTTCCACCATGTGGGCCCCAGGGATTGAACTCAGGTCACTAACCCTGGCAGCATGCACTTTAACTGCTAAGTCATCTTACCAAACCCTTTATGTTTCCAACAGGAAAAAAAATGACAAAATATTTGAATTTGAAGAGTATGTGTTACTTGGCTGAAGCAGTAGATAATGAAATATGTACTGGGACATCAGATGTTACCTCATAAATATATATAACATGTTTAATGTATCAGTTTAAAATATAAATTTAAAAGTATTAAACCTTCTAATGAGGTTCCCTGCTATACCCTAATCTAAGAAATATGAAATCGAAGGTATAAACTTTAAACCAATACCTATAATAATGCACTGTTAATAATCTAAAACTTATAACATTTTTGGCAATACCCTAAGAACTATACAATGTGGTACAGCCTTAAAATTTTTTACACCAAGAAAATACTTATTAAAAATAATAAAGTATCGCTGCTCAGTTTTTTGACTAAGATAAAGTATAAAACTAATAAAGCAAACAGGTAGCAAAGATTGCTGAAGCTACCAACTGCACTCCACTGCCCCCTAGCGTTGCTAATCCTAAGTGTCACCCTCTGTTTATAGTGAATTTTTAAAACAACTGGAGATGAACAAGGAACATCCCTGATCTGAGCCCAGGTTCCCAGCCAAGCCCTGCCCTAGGCGCTGCATCCAGCCTCCTCCATGTGCGGGCGAGGAATGAGGACCATGGGAACATTATTCCCTTTCTAGATGCTCCAAACGGAAGTCTGTCCACTGGTAAAACCTCCACTGTTCTCTCATCTCCTTTCCAAGAGATACATCCTTTCTGCTGCAGTTTCTTCACGCTTACCAGGGCAGATGCCCATGTAAAGAAGCCTGCCGACAGCTCAGCATCAACATAAGGTCTGTCCAAGTCTGAGTTTCAGACCTAAGAAGCCCATCTGACCATAGATAGGAACCCTATTCTCCAATATAACCATCATTTGCAATTAAAGTGATATTTTTGGCTTCCATGTGTCATGCTTTTCTCTATATACCTCTTAACTGGTTCACACCACACTATAAAGCAAGCTAGTTTTATTATTCCTTTAAAATTCCCCATCATTTTTATGACTTTAAGGTTATAACTGAAATCACCATTAGTTATATCTTGAAATCCATAGTCCTAAGCAAAATGGCCCACATACGCATTTTAAAGATATGTAAAGATGTCCAAGTGAAACTGATTTGTACATATATGCTGTATCTTAAATAGAAACAACACCTACCCTATGCTGAAAAAAGGATGGATCAAGATATTTATCGAATCGATCTTCAAATTTTACATCCGATTTTTTCCATTTTACCTGAAAAAAAAATTTAAAAATTAAGGTCAATAAATGATTAATAATCTGATGGTAAAACTCATATAAAAATCAGAAATACTGGCAGACTTAAAATTAAATGGTAGGAAGATACTGACAGAACCAGATTTTTAATTTTACTATTTTATGTGCATGAGTATGTGTATGTGTCTGTGTCTGTGTCTGTGCACCACACATATTCAGTGCCGCAGAGGCCTGCAGAGGATTCTAGATCCCCAGGAACTAGAGTCAAGATCTTGTGAGCTGCTACGTAGATGCTGGGAATTAAACCTGGGTTCTGTCTAAGAGCAGGCAGAGCTCTTAACCACTGAGCCATCTCTTCAGGCCCAGTCTGAGAAGTTGTATAATATTACAGCTTTCCTCATGTGGGTCCATTCAGCTTTCAGGGACAAATCATTACTGCTGACGTGACACATGTGTCAGGATGAATACCAGTTGCTAAATACTTGTTAGGTTATAAGTATTTAAACCAATTAAAATAAGAATGCACGCATTTTTATCTTTAAATTATGGTTTTATGACAACTATTAAAGTTCTTTATACAATTATGTAATCTTTATATTGGGTATACATGGACAAAAAGAAATTTCAGGATTGGCTAAAAGCAAGGGGATTCTTCTCAATGACCAGGAAAATACTGGCAAAGAGAAAAGTCTCCTATATTAGACTTCCTCTCTTTCTTCCACCGTTTTTAAGCATAAAGAATAAAGTGACCTTGACAGCTGAGAATGACTCTGACAGCTCTTACTGTGCAGAAGTCTTCTTACCAAACAAAGCAAAGCACAGCAATCGACACCTCCCCACGACCTCCACACCACCTCTATTTGCAGCAGCAAATAAAGAGAGAAAGCATCAACTTCCCCAGCCTAAAAACACCATCAAGATACATGGCTGAGCTGTCACCTACCCAGTGCCAGTGGTAACTGCGTTACAGCACTGTGTGGCACCCACACCACAGATCTGAAGTACTTCCTCTTCCTTTAGGAGACTTAATGTAGACACACTGAGGAATTTTGTTGCATCTAATTTTAAGATGCATTTTTATTTTCTAAAGCTTACTAACACAACCATTTCTTCCTCTAAACAATTATTTTAAAACATACCGAATATGACATCTGTATTTTAGTATTTGGAACCAGCTTGACCTTTCCTTCACTAGTTAGATTAACATCAACAATTCGATTTCCATTAAAGCCTATTTCAAGTTTTTTGTAGGTCCAAAGATAGTAATCTTCCCCATTTTCATCTGCTTCACCAACAATACCTACAAAAGAAAAGACACTTTATACAAGGTAATACCACTTAGCATTCAAAACACCCAGAAGCTCAAAGTTGATTAAATGTCTTTTACATAAAGAGGCAACTCTACCATTATCTTCATGGTTAGTACAAGGCAAAGGTGTAGGCTGGCCTTCTTAGCAAGCATGTGCCATGGTCGCACTAGCACACAATGATGAAGAGATGTTTACCATAAATGGTCACAAATCTGACACTCAGAACTCACACTCTGTCCTTACTAGCATCTCTGCTGCTGCACACGGCAGGGTCTCACTATGTGGTGCTGGCTGGCCTGGGACTGGCTATGAAGACCAGGATGGCCTTAAATTCACAGAAACCTCTTTGTCTTTTCCTCCCAAGAGATTAACTTTCTTATAAATCTCCTTATCTAATGTGCTCAGTCCGTTGTGCTGCAGATGAACATAATGATCAGCTAACGATTTTAAGATTAAAGATAATTACTTATACATAGAGCATTTTTCTAGAGACAAGAAAAATATTTGTGATCAAACATGTTGCCTATGGCAACTGCCTATTCCTTGCCTTTAAAATAATTTAATTATTTAAGTTATCTTTGGACTATGCCTATGTTTGTATCAAGCATATTATGTCTCTTCCCCAACAGAATGGACAAGCAGAAGCTAGAAGAGAATATTTCTTCAATATTGAATGCTTTGGTAAATAACAATGTAATTGATAAGTAAAACATTCAAGAAATTATCCTATCCCTAAAAACATACTGCTACAGTGTCATATAAAGAGGTAAATTTCAGAAACCCTACTCTGTCCCTCTAACTACATTTAGGGGAAAATAAGCTGTAAAGCTGGGGAGGAGGAAACTTCAGATTATACCAAGTGCCTTTGAGTTCCTTCAGTCTGAAAAGTTACACTGTATTAAACCTTTTATCTTAAGAGTTTCCTATAAGGTCTGGCAGTATCAAAAATGCCTCCAGTAGGAGAAAGCCATAAAATCAGCCTTAAAGACTATTCCGGGGCAAATATTAGAAACACATTTCCATCATGATCTGGAACAGTCACCTTAACCCCCTGCTTACTTGAAATCCTACTTTGTAACCAAGGATACTTACCCCATATTGGTAAGTCATCTATGTACATCTGATACCAATAGTGATTCTTGATAGCATACACAAACGCATCTCTCTTCTCTTTATCTAAGTCAATTTCACAGTAAGTGCCTGGCATCACATCATCTGCAAAGTAAAATTTACAAATTAACCCATTGATTTGCAAAATAGTCACAGGAAACACAAGACAAAAAGAAAAGTCAGCATTTGCCCCAGTTCCCTCAGTTCCCAACAGTTCCATCTGGTGGTGGCAGATGGGGCTCGCTGTGCTAGCCCTCCAGCATTTTCCTGTTTCCCATTACCTTATAGTAAAAGGGTCTCCTCATCTTTATTCTCAAAGACGCCTTATGTGAGAAACTCCTCACATAAAGAAAATAATCCAAGATGATGTAAGGACAGACAACACAGAGCTTATGGCGCACAAGGAAATGGTCATCTGCTGTGCGGGAAGCTTAAGGGCAGGAGTTTAGGCAGAGATAACAGCAGAGTTGAAGGTCACTTGGGTGAACCCTCAGTCCAACAGCACAGGAACCCCAAGTCATCAGTGGCCACAGAGGCCCTTCGTAATCATCAAGATCACAGGCTAGCTTCTATCTAGGAGGCAAATCTGCTTATAAATCACTCAAAAATACCCTAGAAGTGAGTCATTTCCATTCTTGATTGCTTGCAAAAACAGTGTCCTCATAGTTGTGTTCAAATAGTCTCTTATTTCTCATGTTTCAAACTCTGTCCACATTCTATATAACTAAAGAACTAGCTGAAAACAATCTCACCATAAGTCACTGGTTGAAAATGACAAGTGTTCCTCCTTCAGGTGAACACAAACCTACGAGTTCTGAAGAGTCAACTAAGATTTTAGCAATGCAAAAATCTTGAGGAGGATAAAAGCAAAAACGCACACTAGCAAACGTCCATACGTACTTCTCACAGAGATCACCACGTTAAGTAGATCCAGCACCTAACTGTCAGTGTGTGCCCAATAACAGCCCAGAAAACAACCACTAGCTACCACAGCACACACTGTGTTCTCTGAGAATGTACCACACCACCTTACTTCCACTTGCTCTTTTGATGGAATTACTAATATGGAAAAGAACACTCTTACCTCAAATTCCACAGTGTTCTGCAAAGTTATCATGAAATGACCATATATGTGCATAGAGACACGGCCAAGTCCTGAGTTCTGGTCTGCGTTCCACTACTTACTATCTGCTATCTGAACAAAAGCAAATGGTTTAACCTCTCTGTGACCCTCACAGTTCCTCAACTGTGAAACTGGAAACTGTGCTGGCTCCTTCCCAGGGCTGTCTTAGGCTGGAATGTGATGCATTCACACTCGTCTTGAGTATTTTTGCCCTTACACTCTTGAGAATCTCACGAATGTGTTACTTCCCTGCCACAACCCACCCCCACCCCACCCCACCCCATCCCCACCTGAAAATGTATAATCACACAAAATTAAGTGTACAGTTTCAGAGTGCCCAAGGATGGACCCCTGAAGCCAGAGGTCTGGTTAAACTCTCTACATTCACGGCCTAGTGCAGTCTGGAAGGTAATTATATACTCAATAACTGCCAAATAGATTTTAAAAACACAGACTGGAAATAGTGGTCTATGCACAGTTGATTTAAAGACCACAAAGGTACAGACTAACTAAGCAACCTGACTGTCAACGTAGCCTAGGGGAACAACCCTGGAACCCTAGCTACCTGAAAGCTAATGCAGAAGGCTTACAAGCTCAGTCAGCCAGAGCTACAGAGGAACCCAAAGCTAGGCTGTGTAACTCAGCAAGACTGGGTCTCAAAATAAAAAGTGGAAAACAAAAACAAAAACATGGGGGTGGGGGGAAGGCCTGGAAATGCAGCTCAGTGGGGAAGCATTTAACATCCATGAGGTCCCTTCCTCAGCTCAATCCTAATACTAAAAAATGTAAGGGAGGGAGGACGGGAACAGAAACTGCCTTAAAATGTTTATTATAGCCTATAAATATAAATATATACATATGTTTAGTAATTCTATTCAAAGAGCTTAAGCTTGTAAAAGATTTGTAGCTACATTATAATACCTTGCGTAAGATCTGCTAAAAGCTTTGTTATTTCTAAAAAGGAAGGAAGAGAAAGGGAGAGAGCAGACCACCGTGGGACTCGTGTGGGGAAAGTGCACATCCCAACTGCAGAGTACTACTGAGCCACATTTGAAGAGCAACAATATAAGAATAAGCTCACAAAAGGTTATAAGGAAAAAAATGTATAAAAATAATTACATATAATTTTAGTTAAAAATGCTCAAATCACTAGCATATGGTAAGCACTACATAAGGGTTAAGTTTAAAAGATTAACATAGGTAACATGAATTCAATTTTCACTTTCTTGTGACAGGATCTCACCAAGGCCCTCAAGCTCACTGGGAATTCCCAATCCTTCCATTTCAGCCTCACAAGTGTTAGAATTACAGGACTGTGCAAACATGCTCAGTTTAATTTTATGTATTTTCAAACAATTTAGATAAACAGAAATGTCAATGTTATATTCCTCTGTAGATCCTAAATTTTATGTACTGAAACTGTATCACTGCTAAAAATCAGAAGAAGAAAACCATCCACACACCTTTTCTTCTGGAGCGTGACATCAAGCTGAAGAATAATGGTTTTAATGATGCAAAAAAACAAAACAAGAATCAGAAGCTATTATCAAATCTACAGTTAGCATAAGATACTTTAAAAAACAACAACAACAACAAAAAAACAAGGGACGGACAAGTTTCAGATTCTAAGTGTCTGCTCTGGTTAAAGCTCTAATTGAAACCAAAGGGAAGAGAAATCCAGCAGCAAGCTCCAGTATCTCCGGCTATCAAGGCGAGTTTAGACATTGGTAGTTTGTTTTCTCCCCCTCCCCCACAAAAAAAGAAAAAAAAACAAACTCAAATGTCAGTAGAAAAGCATGTAAGTCCATCAAACCAAAAATAGTGGCTATGGCAAACACCCTGACCACGGCAGCAGGAACAGTTACAGTTGCAGTGCCAGAGGGGGAAGAGTCTCTACAGCAAGCAAGCATGGCGGCTGGAGCAGAAGCTGAGGGCTCACATCTTAAACACAAGCCGGGAGAACAAACTGAAATGGCTTCGAAATCTCAAAGCCCACCCGGAGTGACATACTTCCTCCAGCAAGGCTCTAACTCCTAAACCCACCCAAACACCATCACCAACTGATGACCAAGTATTCAAACATGTGACCTGTGGGGACACTATCATTCAAACCATCACAAATGGAAAGCGCTAAACAGACTTTTGGAAAAGGAAAAACAGAATGTGACCAGTGACACATAACACAGGGGACAAGAGAGCAAAAAAGCTGCCTGGGGACAATGGGACTGACGTCATAGGCTGTGTAAGATACATACCACAGACCTTGAAATGTAAAGGGTAGAGAGGGGCTGACATAGAGAGTAATTACATGCAGTGGACAGGATGCTTCCATCTGTGATCCCAGGACTTAGAACGTAAACTACAGACGGACCACAGATTTGAGGTAAATCTGAGGCCTCAGAAAAAAACAAGGGCTGGGGATGGAACTCAGTTTGGTTCTTAGGATGAAGACGATGAGGATGACAATGATGACAAGATGATGAAAACAACAACCACAGAAGAGGGAAGAAAGTAAAAAGGACAGAGGTTGGATGCTCATGTTCTCTCCCCTCCCCACCATACAGCTGGATGAAGACCCTCAACTTATCTCCTACTGCAGGGGAGCACAGGCACTTTCCTCTGGAGAATTTCTGGAGGCTCCAGCAGTAGTAACACTGGAAACAGTAGGAGCTAGGGACCATCAACAGAGTGTGGGGTTGTCTTCAATAAGAGTCCTCCAGCTGAAGGAGGGGCCTGCTACGCCAAGTTCTTTCCCCTTCCTTTGGCAGTCAGAGCTTTTCCACTCAGGCAGATAGCAGACTAGAAATGCTGCCTTTGGGAACGAGAGCAGCCAAGATGGAGAATCACTCAACTCTAAGTACATAAGGATCTAAATAGCCTTGGCGTTTCTCCATATCTGCAGAACTCTAAATTTACCAATTCACTCAAGGTAAGAGGGAATACAAAATGTCATCTGTATATTAGTTTAGGATATTCAAAGAAGAAATAATTTTAAAAAACAGATAAGTGAAAAGGAGTAGTCCCTAGAAGTCATTATTTTTCAACTAATGCCCTCTATTATACCACGGGATTCTCAAATAACAGGGAACGACACTGAGCAGTGGTTTCCCCTGGTGAAGAATACTATCCCAGCACTCAAAAGACCGAGGCAGAGAATCCGAAGTCCTAAGCTGACCTCAGCAAAGGCCAGCAAGGGACATATATTAAGTTCTAGGCTTAAGCTAGCCTGGCCAGCATGGTAATACCTTTTACACACACACACACACACACACACACACACACACACCCCAAAATATTATAATTACAATCCCAGATTATCTAATAATCAAAAGGAACCAACTGTCATAAAAGTAAGCAGGCACACACTGTACAATTTATTAAGAGCATTCTGAGTCTTAGCAGCTACGATATGTAGGAATATACTAACCTAATGAAACCAGCAAAAAGAATTTGTTTGTAGTTTGGGAATACAGTAATTTAACATTTCAGAAGTGCTAATATATAAACAAGTAGAATTGCAGATTCATACTATATATATTAGTAGGTACAACTATTCACAAACTATATACCAAGTACTTTTAAAAAGTACATTATCAGCTGGGCATGGTGGCGCATGCCTTTAATCCCAGCACTCGGGAGGCAGAGGCAGGCAGATTTCTGAGTTCGAGGCCAGCCCGGTCTACAAAGTGAGTTCCAGGACAGCCTGGGCTATACAGAGAAACCCTGTCTCAAAAACAAAAACAAAAACAAACAAACAAACAAACAAGTACACTATCTCATTTATACCTAACAATGGTTCTATCCGGTATATTACTTCCCATGCTTCCCAGACAAGAGTGACAAAAGATTGAATATTATTCTTTTTTTTTAATTTTTATTAGATATTTTCTTTATTTACATTTCAAATGTTATCCCCTTTCCTAGTTTCCACTCTGAAAATCCCCTATCCCCTCCCCTCTCCCCCCTGCTCCCCAACCTACCCACTCCTGCTTCCTGGCCCTGGCATTCTCCTATACTGGGACATAGAACCTTCACAGGACCAAAGGCCTCTCCTCCCATTGATGACCAACTAGACCATCCTCTGCTACACATGCAGCTAGAGCCATGAGTCCCACCATGTTTTCTCTGATTGGTAGTTTAGTCCCAGGGAGCTCTGGGGGTACTTGTAAGTTCATATTGTTGTTCCTCCTATGAGGCTGCAAACCCCTTCAGCTCCTTGGGTACTTTCTCTAACTCCTTCATTGGGGACCCTGTGCTCAGTCCAATGGATGGCTGTGAGCATCCACTTCTGTATTTGTCAGGCATTGGCAGAGTCTCTTAGGAGACAGCTATTATCAGGCTCCTGTCAGCAAGCTCTTGTTGGCATCCGCAAATGGGGTACAGAGCTAAACAAAGAATTCTCAACTGAGGAATACCGAATGGCTAAGAAGCACCTAAAAAAATGTTCAACATCCTTCATCATCAGGGAAATGCAAATCAAAACAACCCTGAGATTTCACCTCACACCAATCAGAATGGCTAAGATCAAAAACTCAGGTGACAGCAGATGCTGGCAAGAGAAACACTTCTCCATTGCTGGTGAGATGGCAAACTGGTACAACCTTCTGGAAATCAGTTTGGCGGCTCCTCAGAAAATTGGACATAGTACTACCTGAATATTCGTTCCGTATCCACAGAGAAGGCAGTAGTTATACCACGTCTCATTCTAAAACATAAAGTTTTCCACCTGGTAACAGCAATGTTCTAAGAGATTGTATCCATAATTAGAAAGTTGTAAAATCAGGCCTGGTTCAAGGATACCTAATATATATCTGTCCTTGTATATTTAATGTATTTTCTCTAAATGGTCTCAATTAGCATTTTTGTCTAGCACCAGCATATAACAAAAAGAGAAGGCTGTGCAGAAAATCTGAAGTGAGAGGCATCCGACACAACCCAGACCTAAAATAGTCTTCAGAAAAAGAATATGATTAGTCCCTTAAAATAATCTCTCTAGTGACCTTCACACTACCAAATGGTACCAATCCCATTAGTCTGATAGAATCTGCTAAGTTTAAATAAATTAATAATACGTTTCTGTATGTGTATGCAAGTGTGTTGCACATGTACGTGTGTGCATTTTAAAATTTTTTAAACATTTAAAACATTTAAAATTTAAAATTTTTACTGCATATGAACACACCTTCAGAAGAATCGAAAAGTGAACTGCTTGAGATGAAAAACTAAAAACAAATATTAGTTGGATACAATGCTTCACCACGCAAGTGAAGAGAATGAGAAACTCAAGGACAGCCTCAGATACACAGCAGATTTGAGGCCAGCCTGAGCTTCACACATCTCTACTTTAAAACACCTCAAAATAATAGACAGACAGACAGACAGACAGACAGATTGATTGATCAGCATTTCATATTGAAACAATGTTCTGTTTTCTATATCATTGTTGGTATGTATGAAATACCATAAACAAATGCCCCACACCTGGGTCTCCAAAGGTACATTATACCCAAAAGTTTATTAAAAATAACAAGGAGTAACAATCAGGAACAATTTTCGAAGCATGATCATCTTTATGAACCAAAGAAGCAAAAGTGTACTGTAGCAGTAAACGAAATCCAGTCTCCATTGGCTACTTCATCTAGACTACACAAATTAGCAGCAGTTTTGGCTGTGTATCCAGCAGAAGGTGTGGAGCTGGCTAGGCCCCAAGAACTACTACCTTTTCGGGAGTAACAACGGGCAATTCTTCCATCCCTCAAGTATTAGCTTAGTCTAGAAAGAAAACAAACCTCACTTTCAAGTCCATGAAAATAGCCTGACTGCTTATCTCCATCTCAGTCTCCAGGAATTTGCAGAAAGGAGGTAAGACTGCTGTATAAATGTTTCTTCAGACAAGTAAGGCAGAAGGATTTCTGACGAAATTGCTGCACAAAACAGGACTTCTCTCTCTCTCTCTCTCTCTCTCATCCCCCTCCTCTCCTCCCTCCCTCCCTATTTCTATCTTCCTCTCCCTCCTTCCCTCTCTCCCTCCCCCATACACGTGTCCCTATTAAATGAGACATGTCTACCAAATACAGAAAAGGAGAAGCTAAGCGGATAAATTCAGTACTGAGGTTCCCAAAAATCACACATTCCCATTTAGCTTCTTCATATTTATGATTAAATATTTCAATTACCTTATGAAATTAAAACATAAGCCTCAGGGTATGTTTCTAACACTCATAAAATTATAGGCCACACCACTATGGTTTAAATTTACAACTCAATTTTATAATTAAGTCCCAAGGGACATTATGAAGAAGGTATAAATATATGCATCCATTTTCAAAACAGTAACAAAAAGAAATCTGATAAATAGGAACACAATTTAACAAATCAAAATAATATTATCCTTGTATCTCATGCTGTAGCCTCCTCCCAATGCACTAAAATATCAGAAGGTAGTTACTAGCTATATTCATATCCATAGACATAATGAAGTCAAAACTGGAGCAAATGATTTTACTAAAATCAATGAAGTAAAAGAAATAAGGCTAAAAGCAAAGTTCCTGAGTATAAAGCCTGGGTTCTATTTTTAAAAAATCAAAACTTCCAGATCACAGATTCAGCAAACTTAACTTCGCAGAGATGCTTTACCCATGGTTCTACAAACGCCTGTGCAGGGAGCTGAGAGCTCACAGAGGATAACGTATAAACACACATTCTCATAGGCAGCGCCTACAAAGAGACTCCTCCTTAAACCTAAGTGACCTAATTTTAAATATTCTACAGGTGCTAAGGATGCATTAGTACAACAATACCAAATACATTCTGAGTATATTGTACAACTTAGATTTGTGAGGTTTTACACAAATTTTTCAGAAACCACATATCCCTTTAGAGTCCCACACCTCCAAAAATCACTTTATTATGAGATCTATAAAGGCCTTCCCATATACGTATCTAGTAGGTTTACTAAAAAAAATACTTTTTAGAAAGAACTATGTTAGGGAAGCATTCTCTTAACAATTTACTTTGCTAACCATCCTATAATGAACAATGCCATACAGGAAAACTTCCAGGCTCCAACGTCAGTAAGGACTACCAATGCTAACTTACCTTTAAATTTAATGTCCAGGCCACTAAATTCTAATTCAACTCCTTGAAGTGCTTCTCCCAAAGTTTCATGGTAATGACTGATACTTTTTTTTGACCCCACACAGAATGGAAGTGAAAAGTATTTATATGTTTCTTGGCGATTGTGGTAGGGCCCAACAGTATTCATCCATAAAACAACTTCTTCTTTATCTTGATACTGTAACAAGAAAAATAAGACATGTACTTTTAAAATATCTATTTCATGTAAGTAAACTGTCCACATTCAAGATGCTAAAAAGGTGAAACAGTAGAAATTTAATCCGTCTACCAATGTCCACACTTTCAAAATCAAGGGTCACAACTCTTAAAATTTTTTCCTGATTGTGGTCTCAGAATCCATTTTCCCCAAAATCTGTTTTACAAAAGACAATGTTTTTTTAAAAAGTCAAGAGCTTGTGAAAGACCAACATACTTTGACAGGGAACCTGCACAAGGAAGGAGGAAAGAAATCACCAGCCTCTTCACAGTCATCATTAGACTCCCTCCCCTGACAAACTCCTGTCGCCACAAACAACGCAGCCCTGCCTCAGTCTTCCTCGCAGCCACTGTACTAGACAGGAGACAAACAACTAGCAAAAGAAAAGCAACAGTGCAGCCAACACAAGAACTACGTCCAAAGCCACGTTCCACCATCATGAAAGACTCACCCTGCATCCCTGTGTCTTTGAATTATACCTCTAACCATCGGTGAATATGATATACAGCCATATGTAGGTCTGGGGCAGCCAACATCACCTTTTTGTGACCCAGCAGTAGAACCTACGGAGGGTTTTTTTTTTTAATTTCTCTATAAATTTAAAATTCATAGTAATATTAATCAGACACCATCAGACTTATTTTTAAATTATGTTTATGTGTTTGTGTGTATGGAAGCCAGAGGCATGGGATCTACCTAGAGCTGAAGGCACAGGGAGCTGTGAGGTACATGGTGCTAGGATCCAAACTCTGGCCCTCTGCAAGAGGTGCTGGGTACTTTCCTTTTTTCTTTTCTTTCTTTTTATTTTTTAAGAGTTACTTATTTTATTTGTATGAGTACATTGTAGCTGTCTTCAGACACACCAGAAGAGAGCATATGATCCCATCACAGATGGTTGTGAGCCACCATGTGATTGCTGGGAATTGAATTCAAGACCTCTGAAAGAGCAGTCAGGATCTCTTCCTGCGTTCTTCACCTAGTTACTCCCGCCTTCAGAATTTCACTGCAACACTGGTCTGCACTGCCCGCTCCAGTCAAAATGCCTTAGCACTCTCTTCCTTTCCAAATGTACTTCACCTCTTTTCTTCTCTTTCCCTGAAATCCACAATGCCCTTCTTTTCTGCAATTAGTCAAATCCTACTTGCCCTTCAGATATGCCTACTGCCCCTTACTTAACTCCGCGGGTGAAGCTTTAGCTGACCATCCTTGCACGGCTTCCATGACAGCTCGACGCTAGCTGCCACTTTATAACTACACTCCAGGAGCTAGGCGCGGGCCTAAAGTCTTTCTGTAAACATGGAGTCTTCTCAAAACTGCTAGGCCGTGTTATTTCACCACGTTTACAGATTCAAAGGGAAAACAAGAGAGATGCTAAGTAATTTGTTCAAGTCAGGCATGGTGGAGCACACCTGTAATCACAGCCTTTGAAAGCTGATGTGGAGGCAAGGAAGTCAGAGCCAGCGCAGGCTCCATACCAAGTTCTAGGTCATTCTTGGCTACCTAGAAAGACCTTGTCTCGTAAATAAATTGTTCAAGCCTCTGTAATTATTATTTTACAAACTAGGACTTTGCTTTTGTTGACTTCCAGATAGTTTTTAAACAAAAAGAAAAAATTTAAAAAGGTAGCTGTACAAAGCAACACAAGTGTACAGCACTCAGTGCCAAACAACCTTTCATTTGAGGCTTTAATCTGCTCTACAGGAAAAGACCCTCAGACGGTATTAGCATTCTAATCTCAAAAGTCAAGACCTTCTTCTCAAGCAGTCGCAGTGCTGGGTCCTGCTCATCTGTTTATGTTTAAAGAGAAGACAGCAAAACTTTACTCCCTGATAGACACAGTACTTCCCTTCTCCCCCCTCCCCGGAAAGAACACTGCAAAAGAGGTGCTGACTTCTTTGTGAGTCAGACTAAGAACTCAGAAATTATCCTGCTCACCCAGGATCAGAAACTCAAAATTAGGGCTCAAGCGCTATCTTTCATTTTTACAGGAAAGGATCATGTTGGCTTTAAAATGCTTTTATTAGAGAGAGCAAAATCCATTTATGTATTTCAGAAATTAGTTTCAAAAGCCTTTCAATTATTTAAAACTATACTTAATATTAATATAAATAAATTAGATTTTCTTCTAATTTTTGTTTTCAACAGTGTGTTGAGATAATGATTCTTTCTTAAAATAGCTCTATGTATCTCAACTTTCCATTTATCACTAAGTACAGCCCAAAACAGGTCCAAGTATAGCATTTTGTACAAACTAAATCCGCACTAGCATGCTCAAAACTCATTTGTAGGACATGCCTAATTCTCATGATAAATCATCAAGAATGTTTCTAAAGTTCCTATATTTTTAACACAGACTAAGACAAAAGCTGCCATTTGTTATCTGAACAAATCCTTCTGTAGGTAGGGACTAGAGAGCTGGCTCAGTGGTTAAAAGCACTTGCTGCTCTTGCAGAGGACTCAAGTTCAGTTTCCAGGACCTGTATGGCAGCCCACAACCCACTGTAACTCCTCTTCTAGGAGATCTGATGCCCTCTTCTGGTCTCCATGGGCGCTGCATGCACATGGTGCCTTTCTATATAGACAAGCCAGACACTTAATAAACAGAAAAAAAAGTCGGTCTTAAAACCTTTTCCAAATCAAATCAGTGGTACAATATAAAAAGTTTCTGACAGAGGCAAAGTAAGCCATCTTAGGCAGAGGTGGGGCCACCCCACATCAGAAATTCTGAAACCACAACTGCAAAGACTAAAAGAAATGGGATTCAGATAAGGAACCTAGAGCTATGCCCACAGGTGAGGAACGGGCTGGTTTTGTTCACTATGCTGTAAGCAAGTTTCATGCTGCCAGCACTACATATTTTTGCTCCTAGTAGTTACCTAATTATTCGAGTCATTCAACAGACACTAGCTATATACTCCTAAGACTAACTAAGCAGAATGCTATGGTATATATGCAACAGGTGTGAGGGAAGGGACACAAAGGAACCTTCTGACTATGCTGAGAAACAGAACCCACAAAAGTGCCACATGCTTTTCACCCACTGAGCTATCTTCCTCACCCTCTTCCTTACTTTAAAGCTTTCCCCCGCCCCCACAGGGTCTCGTTATGTAGCCCTGGCTGACCTGGAACTCTCGAGAGAGCCATCTGCCTGTCTCCCAGGGCTGGGATTAAAGGTGTGTACTACTATGTCTGCTTTAAAGAGAACTTTTTATGACCCTTCAGTGATGTAATAAGAGATCGTCTTTGATAAATTAAAGTATTCGTTAATTTTAATTTCAAACAGCGTCCTATAATCTATACAGTCCAACCTTTAAAAACTAAAATTAGCAGATTCTCCAGAAGTCAACAGCTCATTTCCTTCTCATCATTTTTCCAAGAATGCTGAAAGAACTCTGGATAAATATAAGCACATAAAGAATACAGGGGGTGGGAGAAGGGTGCCAACAAGATGGCCGGCCAGCTCAATGGATAAAGGTACTGGCTGCTAAGCCTGTCCGAGTCTACATGCAGAAGGAAAGAACCATCTCCCACAAGTTTTCCTCTGGCCTCCACATGCCCACTGCGGCACATACACTCACTTCCCAAACCACCAAAGAAAATAAGCAAATCCATGTGTAACCAAAAAGTTGCTCTATGTGGGTCAAATGGTAAGCCAAGCCCTAGTTAAGTGGGTACAGAAAAAAGGGCATGTGGGGGCTATAGGGGATAACAGGACAGTCATTCCTTCTTAGAACCAGCTAATTTTGGGGACCCACTATAAAATAAAACTATCTACCAGGGATAATGATGCATGCCCCAGCTATTCAAAAACCCAAGGCAGGAAAATCACTTAAGTCCAACCAAGAATTCATGATCAGTTTAGCCAATACTAAGACTCCATCCTCCAAAAAGCAACAGTAAAACGGCTGGAGAGATGGCTCAGCAGGTAAGAGTGCTAGCTGCTCTTCCTAAGGACCACACAGTTTGGTTCCCTGTAACTCCAGTTTCAGGGGATCCAACACCCTTCTATGGCCTCCAAGAGCAAATGCACACATATGCATAAATAATAAATTTTTACAAATAAAAAATATTTTAAAAATAGCAAGCAAGAAAAGTATAAGATCCTTTGTTCATAAATAATTTCAAGATGGTGGCTTAGTGGCACTGAAACAAGGGAGTGCAGTCTTGCATGAATGCTTGGCCACCTGTCCACTGTGCACGAGCCCTATGCCTTCCTAAGGCTTGTACAAACAATGTGGATCTAGACTCACCCAAACACTTCCTCGTGAACTTAAAAGTTCCATCCAGGGCTTTATGGTCCTGTTCTCAAGAAAACAAGCTGAGCTGACTAAAGACACCAATGTGGGCCTAGGAAAACACATCAGTTGGTAAAGCTCTCCAGTATCCATGGAAGAAGCCAGGGGAGGTGGTGCACACCTGTATCCCAGCACTTGGGAGGAAGAGCCGCAAGGATCCCTGGGGCTCACTGGCTAGCCAGGCTAGCTTACTTAGTGAGCTTCAGATGGCCTCTCACCAGCAAAGGCAGGGAGCAACTGAGGACAAACTTACTACCAACCTCTGACCTCCATAAGCACACGTGCACACAGCCAAACCCATATACAAAAACATGCACAAAATTTGTTTCTTCAAAAGACTTATTAACTAGAAGAAGGCTTAGGGTCAAATTCCACCTCTATTCATACTGGGTGCAACTTCACAAGACTACCTCTCGAGGCCTATTTCCTAGTCTGTTGGGGTGCATCATTCTCCTGCCATGGTTATTTATTTTAGGGTGCTATGATGTAAAACTGAGGTCTTGCACATGTTAGGAAAGCACACCACAACCAAGCTACTTCTCTGCCCTCCCTGTTATCAACATACACTTAATGTCAGTTAATATATGGAAAACCACACAGGACCTGGCACATACTGTTTCAAGTCATATTAGTATTCCTTCAGTAAGGTCTTGGCAGAAAATGGTCTAAAGGGCAAGCTTTAGCTCCTGCAATTTGTTCTTTAATTAATAACTCAACACCACAAGTGGTTTTTTAAACATCACTCAGCAATCTTCCCTCGACAACTTGTCTCCTCCTTCTGTATCATTCTCTCTTCACTAGCTACTCTGCCTTCTTGGAAGAAAAGAAAAAAGAAGTCACTTGATTAGAGCCCTATTATCTGGCCAAGGTGAAGACCTAGGTTTCAAGAAATAGTTCTAAGAAACTTAGAAGTAAAGGATCTGTTTCAATGTACACGTGCACTGACTCCTACTCTCCCGCTTCAGTGCGGCAACCATCGCACACGTGCCGTGTCTTCACACCGCATCCTTTTGGGATAAGAGTGGAGTGCAGAGATACGGCCGTGCACAGCATCTGCAAAGCCATGGGCTCTATCTCCAATGTGTGTGTGTGGGGGGGGGGGGGGAAGAACGGACCAGTTTCCTTTTATTAAATATTTTATGTACATAAAAATTAAAACATTCCAGGTGTAGCCAGATGTGGTGGGGCACACCTTCAATCCCAGCACTCTGGAGGCAGAGGCAGGTGGATCTCAGAATTCAAGGCCAGCCTGGTCTAAAGAACAAGTTCCAGGACAGCCAGGGCTACACAGAGGAAACCCTGTTTCAAAAAAAGAAGTGTTCCATTCAGTGGTGGAATATGTACATACCACACAGAATGGCCTGAGTTCAATCCCCAGAACTGAATGAATGAATGAACGAATGAAGTAACTAAATATGGCATTCCTAACAATAAAATTTCACTGAACTGGGGGCTGGAGAGATAGCTCAAGCAGTTAAGACCTAACTTTGGTTCCCAGTATTCACACTGGGTAGCTTACAACTTTCTGTCACTCTAGTTCCAGGGGATCTGACACCCTCTTCTAAGATACTCAGAATATACATGATACACATACTACATTCATGCTGGCAAAACTGACACATAGAATAAAAATAAATAAGCTTTAAAATTTTTCTCATTGAAACTGCCATGCACAAAACTTGTGGATTATGCTAGTTTTGTACACTTACAACTGATTATATTATAAACTAAGTCTTCCCTCTTAGTAGCAGTATAAAATAGAAAGTTCAAAAAGTAGAACATAAATTTCTGTCTATATGGTCGATCTAAAACTAACAACAAGTTCCAGATTTTACATGGAAACTCAACTGTTAAAAAAAAAAAAAAAAGGCAAATACTATTTAAACTACTATACTTGCTGAAATTTAAAGGAAACCAAAAATATCTTAGAGAAAATTCACAAGTGTCGCAGAAAAAAAGTTACTGATTCAACGTTTCTCTGGAAAAAAAAACTCGCATACACATGCAATTAGATTCTAGCAGTGACTGAAAATACAACAGCCTAATTTAGAGTTTTTAATTGGCTAATCAAAACAAAGTTTTGTTCACTACAAACAAAATCTAACGTCTGCCCCTTAAAAGCAGCGTACTCCCATTTTGTCACCGATCAGCTACAGCCAAACGTTCTCCACATATTTTAAATTTAGTAAATACACAACTACTCGGGCAAAAAAAAAAAAATCACAATACAGATAAAAACCTTGAAACAATCTCCAATTTGCCAAGCAATCTTCTAGGTTTATCAGACTTTCCACACTTCCCCGCGTCTACCATTCTGAATAAAAAAATAAATAAGTGAATTCCACAGCGTTACAGCTCTAGGTGAAAGTCACTCCAAGAGTCATTAATAGGCGAGCTTTGATGTGAAGATACAATTAAATAAACCGCCAATCAACTTCAGGCCAAAAGCAAAAGTGAGTGGGGGTGTGGCCTGAGGGCTGGGTGACACAAGGGCAGAGCTGTCCCAGTTAGGGACCGACCACCCGAACAGGGCGTCCTCTGGGCACTCACGGAGCGCGGAGAAAGTTGCAAGGGAGTCCTGGGGACCGAGTGCGTGCAGGGTGAAGACGTGTCCGCGTGTAAACCGTTCACACCTCCACTTCCCTAAAGCTGTCCCCACCCCACGGTTTAAATCCGGTTCGGGCGAGAGGGAGAGAGAAGGGTAGGAAGAGGCCGGAGCCCTGCGCGAAGCGATGGGTATTTCCTGGTTGGCAAGCGCCTGGATCACCACGCATCCATCCTCCGCCGTGCTGTGTGCACAGCGTCCAGTTTCCCGGGTCCAGAGCCCGCTCCGGGCCGATCCCCGGGCAGCAGCCCCGAGAGGCGGAGCTGCGGAGCAAGGCCCAGGCAGCCCCGAGTGCTCGGAAATGCCTCCTCCCAGCTCCCGCGGATCCGGCCCCGCCATGCCCGACCGGAAGGAGCGCTCGGGCGGCCGCGGGGCTGCACCGGGCCCCCCGGGCCTTCGGACCACGCCGGGTCTGGCGGGGCGGCAGGCTTGGGAGCGGGGCTGGGGCGGGGGCGGCCGCGCGGCTCGCTTCGCCTCACCGTGTGTTCGTGCTCGTCAGACCGAGCCCGGGGCAGCAGCAGCAACAACAACGCGGCGGCCGCCGCCACGCCAGGAGCGCCCGGCAGCGGCCTCATCCTCCGCGCTCCCACAGGCCGGGCGCCGGCCCACCGACTCCTCCTCCGCCGCCGCCGCCGATTCACATCCACCGGGCGCGGACAGACGCACGGGGCCCGGGCACAGCCGCTGCCTCCGCCGCCGTCACCGCCCGCTCCGCGCCGCCCCCGCCCCCCGGCCTCCGAGCCTCTTCCTCTGACTCAGCCACGTCATCCGGCCACCCCGGCACACGCCGGAAGTCCTCCCGACGCGGGGCCGCAACCGTCGCCGGCCGTGGGGCGCCGGCGCGCGCAGGCCGCGGGGTTGAAGGGTTCCGAGTCGCCGCTGCTGTGCTGCTTGCTCAGCCTCGGCCTGGACCTGGGCCTGGGCCCTTGCGCGCCCGGCTGCGGGCGGGCTGGGGTGACATCGGCTCAGGCGCCTAGCTCGCCACGGCGTGCGTGAACACCCCTTCCCTCTAACCTCGGGCTCCGCAAGCTTCTTTATGGACGATGATTATTAAACTTGGACAGGGTCGGTTGGGTGTTTAAACATCACCGTGTACTGTTTATAGACTTCTATGCAATCAAGAGATCTGGGCTAAGTTGACATTCTTGTTCATCTGCCTACGTATTGTTTTTCTCAGCCTCAATCATAAATGTGTCCGGAAGTTCCTCAGCACTCCAATCACTTGATCTCATATTCTGTATCTGAGCCGGTAGTAATAAGGAGCTAAGTTTGGTATCTTACTCTTGTAAGCCCCAGCATTCGGGAAGCTGGACTGATTGTTGTTTATTGCATACTTGCTTGGGTTACAGCGTGAGACAAAAGAAGAAAAGAAAACAAAACGAAATAATCGGGTCATAGCGGTGCAGGCATGTAATCCCGGCACCAGGACCGCAGAGGCAGAATTGCAGAAAGATTGGAGCCAACCTTATCTACAGGCTCAGTACCAAGCCTGCCAGGCTACGTAGCAAGGCCCCATCTCAAACCAAAACGTACTACGGACTCAGAAATGATCAGAAGGACACTTCTCTAAATGTGGGACTTAGAGGAAGATTGTCTCATCCATCCGTATCAGGCAGGTTTTGGTATTTGGTCGTGTAATACCTCACAGCCAATATTCTATACCACCATACTGTGCAGAAGTCTGAAGAAGACCCCACTACCAATCTTCCTTCCCTGTCCATTCCCAAGGAGTACCAACATGATTTCCTACCAAGAAATCAAATTATGTCTTTTTTGTCCAAAACACATCTTGAATAGTTAGAACTCATAGTGGAATCATCAGTAATGGTTTCATCTGCCAGGCACTCTGATACTCACACAGACCCTATGCAACAGGTACCTTTAGTGTGTCCACTTACAGAAAAGTGACAGATGCACAGGTTGGGTGACTTGCTGAAAGACTAGACCCAGTTTGCTTCTTTAGTTTGTTAACTGCTAATGTATTACCAACCAGACAGCTCTTTAAAAGGTGAATTAGATGTGCTCTCATTGGCATGACATATCCAAGAAGCACTTACAAATGGAAAAGTCTGCTACCATTTTAAATGGTAGCATGCTAGTTTGCCTGTAGAAAACAATCTTAAGTGATTAATATTCAAACCATTACAAGAGTGATTTGCTTCAAAAATTTGTATACCCCTCTTTGGAAGTTTGTGTATGTGTGTGTTATGTATATTGTGCTAGTACGTGCTTGTGTGTGTGTGTGTGTGTGTGTGTGTGTGTTCAAGTCAGATGTTGACAAACAGATGTCTTCCCCAAACACTGCCCACATATTTTTTGAGACAATGTCTCTCGCTGAAGCTGAAGCTCAGGTATTCTGCTACACAGGCTAGCCAGCAAGACCTGAGAATCCTCCTGTCTCCACGTCCCACTTTATGTGGGTTCTTGGGATCTGAACCCAAATCCTTATACAAGCAATTTACCGAGTCATATCAGATCTCCAGCCCTGTTTGGATATGTGTGTGCTACATGTGTAATGAGGTTAGAGATGATGCCTTTGCTCATGAATGCAGTCCAACTTCCTCAGTCTGTGACTTAGTCACTGTTCTTCTATTGCTGTGAAGACAGACACCATGACCAAGGCGACTCATAAAATAAAGCCTGGGGTTTGGAGGGCTGGCTTACAGTTTCCAAGGGTCAATCCATGGCAGGGAGCATTGCAGTAAGCGTGGCACTGGGTCAGTAGCTGAGAGCTACTTAGGATCTTCAAGCAGAGAGCAGGAGACTGGGTCTGGCAGAGACTTGAAGCCTCAGAGCTCACACCCAGAGACATACTTCCCCCAACAAAGCCATACCTCCTAACCCTTGTAATCCTTTCAAACAGCCTCACTCTCTGGCGACCAGATATTTAAATATACGAAATTGTGGGGCCATTCTCTTTTTTGTTTGTTTGGTTTTTTGGGGGGGGGTTTGTTTTGTTTTGTTTTGTTTGAGACAGGGTTTCTCTGTATAGCCCTGGCTGTCCTGGAACTCACTCTGTAGATCAGGCTGGCCTCAAACTCAGAAATCCACCTGCCTCTGCCTCCCAAGTGCTGGGATCAAAGGCGTGCGCCACCACTGGCAGTGCGGGGGAGGGGGGGGACGACATTGTTATTCAAACCACTACAATGACTGTGCACCTGCACAATCAGACCCAACTTTACTGTGCAAGTTAAGGTTTGGTTTTTTGTTTTGGTTTATTTGGGGGGGGGGTGTATTTGTCAACTTGACATGCACTAGAAACACTTGGAAAGAGGAACCCTTAATTAAGGAATTGCCTCCATCAGATAGGTCTTTGGGCATGTCTGTAGTGCATTTTTTCCCTGATTCCTGGTTGATGTGGGAGGATCCAGCCCATAGTTGAAGTGCTATCCATGGTCCTGGGTTGTATTGAAAAGCAAATAGAGCAAGCCCTGGGGAACAAGCCAGCACTGCCTCCAGGCTCCCGCTTGACTTTCCGCATTACATTCCCATTGAGGGCAGTGATGGACTGAGACGTGGAAACATAAGCCAAGTAAACTTATTCCTCCCAAAGTCGTTCATGGTGTGTAACACAGCAGCAGAAAGCAACCTAGAACATTTACCTCTGTTCTGCCTTCATTCATACGCGTCAGATACACATCATGTTCCTTGCACCTCTGTGACCTATGCAGTGCTGGGAATGGATCCCACGGCCATCTTTATGTTAGGCAAGCGTCCTGCCACATGGTTAAGCCAACACTAATGCTTTTGCTCACGGTGTTCTCTTTATCTACAATGTCCTGCTTCACCTCCTCACTTTAATCCTGCCCTTCCAAGGCCACCCATCTTCAGTGAGAACCTGCATCCCGTCCTTGGGCGATTGAGCATCCCTTCTTTGGGGGTTCCCATAGCATTTGATATGTTATGTCCTACTTGCTACCTAACCCCAGTTCCTCTGTATTGCAGTCTGACCTTTCTAGATGGGAGGAACTATCATTTGCTTATTATTTGTCTCTGCTACCAGGTTGGTGCTTGTCCCATAGGCACTCAACAACTGTTTGCTGGGTAAAGACGTTAACAAGTCAAAAGGCAAATTCCAGCTAGTCTAAGAGATATCTCAAGGCAGTACATGATGAACTGCACATGGAGCCTACATCAGTAACTGCTACAAAAATCAGAGGAGGGAATCCGATTCATCTTTGTCCATCCCCCAGAGCACCTAGCATGGCGATGGGCTCACAGGGGAGGCTCAGCAAATGCTCCATGAATGAATACTCACTGCCTTTGAGTGAAGCAATGATGGGTGGTAGAAGAGCAAACAGCATGGATACCACATTGAGAAAGATGAGCAGTTTCTTATCTGTCCATCATCACCAGCTTCCACTGATGCTCTGTATACCGTGCCGCTGGGTTTTGTGGGGAGCACTAGGCTGGCAAATGATCAGAGGTGGAAAGGACACAGGGTAAATTTAAAACTAGGAACCCTTATCCCAAAAGCTGTTGCCTGGACGTGGGATATTGTCTTCTAGCTGGGCTGCCTTTTCTGGCCTCAGTTGGGAGAGGAAGTGCTTAGCCTCACAGAGACTTGAAGAGCCAGGGTAGGGAGATGGGGGTGGGGGGCACCCAAGCAGAGGAGAAGGGGAGGGGAAGGGGGGAAGGACTGTGGAAGGGTTTGACCAGAAGACAGGCACTGAGCAAGATGTAACTTAAATACATAAAAAGATAAAATTAAAAACTAAAATAAAATTAGGAACCCTTACATTAACAAAGAGGCAGGACATGTTAAAATAAAACAAAATTAAAAAATGCACAGTGTAGCTGATTTAAGTGTTCCCTAAACAGTAACAGGAATGGGCAGTAAGAGAAGGAGACGGCCCATCCCAGTGGAGAATTTGGGAACATTTTGTGAAGGGAAGGACAATATAAGGTCATCAATTCAACAACTCTATTGAGCGTTTTCTCTGGTATGGCATCGGTCAATAGAACGGTGGTAATGACTGGTGGAGAAAGGATTGGGGGAGAGATGGTCCGCCTAGAGAAAAACAAGTGTGGCTTCAAGTTCCTTGAGATTTGATAGTCTCTAGGCTGAACCAAAGCGCGAGGGGCACCGTCAAAATTAGGTTTGGGGCTAGGATGTAGTAGAGCAATTACCTAGCATGCACAAAGTTCTGGGTTTCATCCTTAGCACCCCAAGAAGAAAATAATAAATAATAAAATAATAATAATAATAATAATAATAATAATAATAATAATAATAAAAAAGTTTTGCCAAACTGGGGAGTAAGATCATGGATGTCTTATAAATATGCTGTTTTATCGGTTTCTTCTAGACTAACTTCATTCCTTGACACGTGGAAGCCAGAAGTGGGAGCATTGAAAATACACCTCTCAGCCTCCTCCTGTAACTGTTTTACTAGGACCCAGTTATGCTTAGAGAACTGAGAACACATAAAACCAGTAAGAAAAAAAAACCCACAAATTCTGACTTTTATTCCTTCTGGATAAGTGTGATCATCAAAGTCTTAGGTTACAGATGACGGTGTATCTTCTGCTCTCCGTTCTCGGTTACACTTTTCTTGGAAAAACATTTTCTTTTCAAGAAGACAGTTTTTTGGCACAGGCTTGTCTACCAGCATCAGGACATGAGCCCTCCACTATGAACTCAGGATGAATACCAGACTAGCTATGGCCACATAGTGAAACTCTGTCTCAAAACACCAATTCATTCAATCATGTGTATGTGTTCAATTATATGTGTTTATAGTTAATCATATACTATACAAGTACACACACACACTATATATATACTATATATACATATATACTATATATACACATATATATACTATATATACATATATACTATATATACACATATATATACTATATATACTATATATACATATATATACTATATATATATATACTATACACACACACATATATATATTTTGGCGGTGTTGGAGTTGAACCCAGACTTTAGCATGCTAGGCAACTGCTCTATCACTGATCTATGTGACCAGTCTTTGATGACTGGGGTGTTGTTTGTTACTTGTTTTGTTGTTTGTTACTTGTTTGTTACTTTGTTTTTGTTTGTTACTTGTTTTTGTATTGCTGATACAAGGCCTTACAATATAGCCTAGACTGGCCTGGAAATTCTAGGAGTTAGGCACATTGCCTCTGGCTCCTTGAACTTCTGTTTCTTCTTCTTTATATTTGTCTTGGCCGTCACTTCAGGAAGATGAGGGAAGAACACCTGCCACTTTCCAACACTACTTTTCCTGTTCTAGCTGAACTGTTCTAGAAATTTATTATTGCTTTGAATTCTTTCTTTAGGAAGCTATCAGTCAAAACATTCAGTTCTATGGGCAAGCCAAGGTGCCTTCAATCCTTGTAACCTGAGTTTTGTCTCTGGAATCCTCATGGTAGAAGGAAGGAACTCCGTCCTACAAATTGTCCTCTGACCTCCACTGTGGGACAGATCTCTGCTCACCCCCTCCACCTCCCACGGCACACAAATGAGAAAAAACTTTACTTTGGGGACTTCAGAGCAATCAAGGCCATTAATTTCTTTCTGTGGTTCATATTTCATTGTATCTGACTCAGTTCCCTTTGGGTTTTGTTGTCTGTTTTTGTTTGTTTTGAGATCTTCAAGATAGAGTCTCGATGTAATTCAGGCTAACCTTGACATCACTATGTAGCCCAGGCTGGCCTCAAACTCATAATCTTTCTGCTTCTGTATGGATTGTACAGACGCAACACCACACTCTGCCTTCACCCAGTTGGGTTTTTTTCCTTTTAATTAATTAACCTATTATAATGATTAAAGGCAAGAAACAGCAAGTGTCACATAATATGAAGCTCTGAGGCTGGAGGTTGCACAATTGTAAAGCTCTTGCTCAACACAAGGAAAGTAGGGCCTTGGGTTCGATCCCATCTCCTCACCCTCTCCTTCTCCTCACCCATCCCGCCCCCACACAAGGATCCTAGCTGCTTAGGTGGTGATGACTCCAATGTTCCCTCAGAAGGGGTTCCCTGCCTTGGCATTCCAGACTTGGAGCCGCCTGGAGAACTACCAAGTGCACAACTGTGTGTTTCCAAGGTGATGAAGCATACCACCGTGACGTCATGATGTGAGTTCAGGCAGTGGGCAGCTGACTGAAATAAAAGCAGAGCTTCCTGCCTGCCAAATAAAGATCCTTGTCCTAATACCACGCTGACTCTCCTGGTATAGAAAAATAAAACTGTCTTCCACCCTGTGGATGAAATGAGCTTCGGCAGGCTAGCCGAGGGACCTTTCTTTCTCTATGAGAAAATAAATTCCAAGTTGTGTGTTGGAGAATTCTAAATCTTTTACCCTCCCACTCACCCTCTCACTACCCTGGGAAGCCTCGTGTCTGGCCAGCAGGAATGAATGAAAACTATTTTTATTCTTAATAACTTGCTTGGAAACCAAAAGAAATTTTACATATGAATCCAAAGCAAATATTTTTATAGTGACTCAGATTCCTCGTTTTAGATTTAATCACTTGTCTTTCTCAGAAACAAATCTATTACTAATATTTTGTCCACCAAACAGGTGGAACTCACACACTGTTTTCTGAAGGAGTTGCATAGAATACCTACTTGCTTCCTTAGGGTATGTGGGAAAGAAATCTAAAGACCCCAGCTATAGGAGTCTTACTGGACTGACTAAGCTGCCCTTTGCTTTTGTGTGTTTTTATAATAAAGGATCGGGAGAATCACTATCTGCTTGATTTGTGGGATCAGTCATTAAAGTGGTCTAGATGCATATTCATTGTGTGGCTACAGCAACGCATGAAGAGTCACTGGAATCCGTTAAATATGCCAATTTAAATTATTCGCTTGGAACATCAACTTCTCGTTCATATTTAGTCTCTCAGTCTTTGTGCCTCGTTATTTATGCAGTTGGTCATCTGTGCCTAGAAGTGAACATAAGATGAAGGAAAGTGCTTGCTGACCTCATTAATGGACGCTGCATGGAATGTGACTTTTGCTTTTCTCTCTGTTGAGCTCCCTGGTAAAATGTGGAGGAAAGAAGGCGGTGAAAAAGCTATCAGCAATGTGCCAGAGAAGACTGGGAGACCATCTATACCTACCTGCTTATTTTACCTTCTGCTCTTCATTGCATTTTTTTAAAAAATCAATGGTTTTATTTTATATAACGCATTCCTAAATGTGTGGGTAAATGTGTTGTGTATGTAAAGAACGAATAAATGTGTGCTTTGGGTGTGGTTCTCTTTCTAGGTAATTAGAATTCATTCTAACCCTTAAGAACAAACTTTAATAACACCATCCAGGTGATTCATTTGGATTCTTTCTTCCTCCTCCTCCTCCTCCTCCTCCTCCTCCTCCTCCTCTTCTTCTTCCTCTTCCTCTTCCTCTTCCTCTTCCCCTTCCTCTTCCTCTTCCTCTCCTCCTCCTCCTCCTCCTCCTCCTCTTGCTGCTCCTTCTTCTTCTTCTCACACAGCTTACCAGCTTGCTGAAGCGGGAGTTATGGCTATACACCACTTTGGTTGCCAGAGGATCACACGTGCACACCACCACCTTCCCCCACTCCACCCCTCCAGGAACTATCTTTGGATCCTCAAATGAAAGATACACACACATTAGCTTAATTTTAAATACCTCAAAGGTTGGACACTCCTAAACCTTCCCCTGCTACCCCAGGTCCAATCAGAGAAGTGGCCAGTGGCCACTTACCTGAAATCTCACTTGGCTGCTTGGCTTTATCTCCTGCCACTACTGTGTTCCATTCTTCTGCCCAGGGTCATCGTGAATCTCTCCAGTTCCTCTTTTGTCCTAGATCACACAACTCTAACTGTCCCATCCCATGCCCAGTCATTGGCTGTTGGCATCTTTATTGATTGATCAAAAACCAATTGGGGTCAAGGACCTTTAGCATATGGGCACTCAGATTCTAGATTGGATCAAAGCATTAGAACCAATCTCCAACAGCTTGCTGGTTCAGGGAATATTTCCTCAGGACTTAAGACTGGCCACTCCTGACTCTGAGCAGTTCTATGTACCTCCCAAGAGTGTCACGTCCATCAGTCCCAGGCTCCTCAAAAAGCACTTTCAGTTTTGTTTACTATTTATATATCCAGACATTGCACAGACAGCAGTGTTGTTATCAAACTTGTTCACCAGAATATGTACACTAGCCTCAGTTTGGTATCCAAAGGGGGCTTAAGATAATGAGATACAAATCTTTGATCAAAATCCCTGAGAAGGGGATGGTCAAGAACAACCACACTGATGTCATCTTTGTTCTATGTGATATTCTCTTACTTCTCCCAAACAAGTGACAAGAGGGTTGAGGGACACTTGCAGAATGGCTCCCATGTTCCAGGTTCTCTGTGAGATACTTTGTGAAAATACTCTCCCATGGTAGACATGATCAGTGGTGTGCTTTATACAACAACTCAAGAGTCCCCCAGAGGTTAAACTCAGGAAGTGTTGAACGGTGGAATGAGAATGAAGGGGAATCTTTAATTATGAGAAAAGGGCCCAGTAAGAATACACTTAAACAGATCAATATGTATATATATGGGAATGGACAATGGTTTCATGAGAAACAACCATATTACTTATATTTTAAAAGGACCCCTCCTGATAACCTTACTGTATACATAGGTAAAATTAAGGATCTATGCTCTGAAGGTAGGTTTATATAACAGGAACTCAAAATTCATAACATGGTGACAGGTCTATACTCTCTATACATATTTACCAGATTTGATTGTAACGGTCTGTAGTAGCAGTTGTATTATTATTGGGAGAAAACATTTTAGCTTCTTTCTCTACTCCTTCAGGCTCCTCAGGAGGGAAAGAAAAATCAAGGGTCCTTCTCCTTCTTTAATGGCCAGAACTAAGACATATAAAGGCCAGACCATAGTCTGGTTCTGATCATTTTCAGTGGTTTCCTATAACACAGCTAGTTGGACAGCATACAGAGGTATGAAAGCCCAAAGTGAAGGCGGCAGCTGATAGTCCCATACCTGGGTGATTCAGAAAAGGGAAATGTCTGGAAGGCAGACAGTGAGGTATGGCTCTCTATTTCTACATTTGGAGAGTTCTTAAGAGAGGGTGAGCCGTGGAAGGATTGGACTTCTTAGAGACACAAAGTGTGCTGACAGGGGCTGGGGAGATGGATCAGTAGATAAAGTGCTTGCTGTCCAAGCATGAGGGCCAGGATTCGGATCCCCAGCATCCCACAGATACCAAGGGGCCATGGTAACCTGGCTGCGGGAGCCAGGAGATCCCTGGAGCAAGCTAGACTGATTGTACCAGTAATCTCTGCCTCAGTAAATAGAGGGAGAGTGACAGAGACTTCCAACATTGCTTCTAATCTCCATACAGAGGTGCATACATATGCCCACAGACAGACAGACACCTGCACATGCACACCACACACGTACATACTCAAGAGAAAGAGGGTGATGACAGAACCACCTGTTCCACACGTCTGGGGGACTCCAAATGCCACAGTGGCACAGGAGTCTGGCTTAACCCCTTCTAAGATGTTTTTCAGCTTGTTGTATGTGACCAGCCCCAGGACAAACATAGAAATGTGGAAGAACTACTTGAAAGTTAGGTCCCTTCCTACCTCTGCTGGGAGGGTTATAACCACTTCCAGAGATTAGGCTGCTCTGCCAGGTATGTATGGGATAATGGATGTTGACTACAGTAGGCTCACTTGATAAGAACATGCCCATCAATCCTGGTAGTCTCCTGCTGTAGGATACGAGAGGTAAGTATCTTCATCCTTTTGGCAAACTAGAATGTGAGCCAATATATTCGGCAACGTTGAACAAAGACGCCTTCATCTCAGGTTTCATCATGCCTTAATGATGTCTTCAAGGATTACCCAAACCAGCAGGGCTACACCATCACCAGTGACAGTGGCTCTCAAGGTCCATAGTCATGCAGAAAACTCAATATGAAGACTTCATCAACAGGCTGAGAATTGCTAGTCTGAAAAGTCCTGAAGTTGGCCAGATATAGGAGGCGGGATCAGCGACCTCTGGGTGGAACCGGCGGAGGAGGATGGAAGGACTCCCGGGTTAGAGGCCTGCAACGAGAAATAAAGCAACCCTATAAAAAACTAACCAAATCAGAGTTCTTGGGTATCCACAACCTGTGGCTAATTTGAAGTGATGTGTAAAAGACACTGTCCTTTGTCAAGGAGTCAAGACACAAGAAATGTCTCATGACATAGATGCCATGGCTTCTGATCCGTGAACGTAGGGGTCTACCAGCAGAGGTAGTGACAAATGCCAATTCCCAGGCCCCACTCCTGTGGTGGTTTAAATATGCTTGCCCCAGGGAGTGGCACTAGTAGGAGGTGTGGACTTGTTGGAGGAAGTGTGGCCTTGTTAGAGGAAGTGTGGCCTTGTTGGAGGAAGTATAGTACTGTGAGGGTATACAATGAGACTCTCCTCCTAGCCACATGGGAGCCAGTCTTCTCCTGGCTTCCACTAAATGAAGATGTAGAACTTTCACCTCCTCCAGTGCCTGCCTGAATGCAGCCATGTTTCCTGCCTTGATGAAAATGAACTAAACCTCTGAACTTGTAAGCTAGCCCCAATTGAATGTCCTTTATAAGAGTTGCCTTGGCCATGGTGTCTGCTCACAGCAGTAAAACCTAAACTATGACGACCTCTGTTCACCACACTCTTGAGCTCAGTATAAGACCTTTCTACAGTATCCCAGTCGCAAAGCCCTCGAATTAACTATGCCTTTCGTTTTCTGTTGCTTTGTCACCCTTGGGTCTTGTTGACCCTGGAGGGACTGCATTTCTCACAGTTTGCTAAAGCCCCCATGGCCTCCTTGTGAGCATTATCAACTTGCCCTTTTCACCCCAGGGTCAGGTGGCAGACAGCTATAGTCCCACTGCCTCAGCACCTACTGCAGCCATCCAAACTACTGATCCTAGGTCTATTTGACCCCTGCGCTACTCACTGTTTCTCATGGGAACCACAATAAAAAGCCCATGCCCACTTCTGACCTTTGTCCCCTCTGCCTCCTGACCTACATGCATCCCAGCAAGAACCCTTGCCCATTCTCCTGCCCCACTCCCGCTCTGGAGAACCACGGATCCAGCACACCATCTTCTCAATACCAGCTGTCTCTTGTTCTGTTGACCTTATCGTATCTAAACAACAATGGAGCCTAGATGGTAAATGCCAGCAATTCCAATAGGCAGCCCGGATAGACCCGCTATCATAGTGAGGTTGGAAGAAAAGAGACAAAGAATTCCAGTGTCTGCTTCCCACTTCCTCCTGGATCACTGCCATTCTATCTGCGCTGCCCACCTAAAAGTCCCTCTTCATGTTCTTCTGAGTGGATTTTTGTAAAGTCCTAAATGACACTCCAAGTAGACCAGGGTGGGTCTATTTACAGATCGGACCAATGATTACAGATAGTATTTCCATGTGTGTGCTGTAAAACCAATATTTAGTCTCCAGGAAACAAATCAATAACGTTCAGAAAGAGAGCTTTGTTGGTTGCCATAATTGAACTGTGTAACCCTGGAGCTGCATAGACCAGGATTGAACTAATCTGTGAGTAAATATTTGCTAAATGCCTCCTGCACAGTGCTTTTGAACAGGTCAAGGAAATGACAAGAGTTGGAAAAGAAGAGGCTGTATCCTGGGAACGAGAGAGAGAGGAGAGAGAGAGAGAGAGAGAGAGAGAGAGAGAGAGAGAGAGAGAGAGTCAGACAAAGCAAAGAATAACCACAGATGTCCACAGGAGGGGAGGGCTTTGTGTGTTGGTCACTGAATAGCTGGACTTTTCCCAGTGAAAACAAAGGAACGGTGTCCTTCCACCTCTCTTCAGTCTCCTGCCCTATGAACTATGGGCCAGGCCATACCTCCTAAGCAAGTTTAGGCCATTCCTACCTTTCTGCAAACATTTGTGACAAGCAGCAGGTAATAGGAACAAGGATCTGGCCATCAAGATACTGTGTGCATGTGCATGGGACAGAGAATGTGCAAAATCAGGAGACCATCCTATTTGACAGGTGAAGCTAAGACCTTAAAGCTCATCTAAGCATGGATGTTTACATACACAACTCTCTCTCTCTCTCTCTCTCTCTCTCTCTCTCTCTCTCTTTCCCCTCCCATCTCTCTCTGTGTTTCTATTTGTCTTTCTCTTTCTCTCTGTCTCTCTCCTTTCTTTCCTCTCTTCCTCTCTCTCCTCTCCCCTCTCTCTTTCTTCTATATTTCTCTCTCCTTCTCTCCCCTCTCTTTATCTCTCCTCTCTCTGTCTCTCTCTTTGTCCTCTGTCTCTCTTGCATCTTTCTTTCCTCTCCCTCACTCTTCTCTCTCTCCCTCTATTTCTATCTATCTATCTATCTATCTATCTATCTATCTATCTATCTATGTCTCTGTGTCTGTGTCTGCCTCTGTCTGTCTGTGTGTGTGTGTGTGTGTTTATGTGTGTATGTGAACTCAACTTTGATGACCATGTTTTCTCATCTGCTCAATCAAGGTATGTGGGTGCTTAGAGATGACATGGAAATTAGTTAGCTGCCCTACACCTGGCCCAGAGTAAAAGGCTAGAAATCTCAGAAAGGTAAGCTAGAAATCTCACTCTGAAGATGAGCAGTCTCGTCTGAGACCTTTCCTCATGAATGTTACAGTTTGCCTTACTCTATGAGACAGTCCCTGTGCCCCCTGGTCCCCTCTCTCATCTTGCTGCCATGTTGACACACCTACAAGGATATCAATTTAGTTTCACTCTGATGGCCAACTCCAGCAAAAGATCAGAAGCCCCGTCTCAGAGAGAGGGGTTTATGGCAATAGGTATAACAGTACCAGGGGAGCTAAAGGATATTATGTCCAAACTGGGAGTGGTCTGTGTAGAGACTGCCTTCTCAGATGCTGAGAAGCTGAAGACACCCGCATACTTGCCACTCTTAATCCAGTGAGTTTTCATGGGTGATGTTTGGTTCAAGAACCCAGTAACTTTGATAGTGACAGTGTCCTCTGAAAATGAGGTTTTTGCCTGGCATGCCTTCATATACACACCACTAATACAACGTCCCAATTCCCTAAAAGCTAATTGTTTTGTTTTGAAACAGCCTCTTACGTTATAGACCTGGTTGGCCTCAAAATCTTAGCAATCCTCCTGCCTCAGCCTTTAGAGTGCTGGGATTTAGAGACATGAAATCTGGCTTGATGGCTAATTCTGCAAGAGCTAAAGAGGTCCAACCCAAGCATAACCACTCTATTTTCATAATAAGTTTTTATTTAAGTTCCCAATTTGTGCCTGTTACTATGCCAGACAATGGGGAGAATAGGAAAAATCATTCAAAAGTAACTTGTAGCTTTGGCAGACAGCCTGTTTGATTTAGCACTTGTGCAAGCACGAGGACCTTCGTTGAATCCCATGTAAGAACCTGGGCACATCATGATGGGATGCTTGTAATCTAGGTGCCGGGGAGGCAGAAACAGAAGGACCCTTGTGGCTTGTTGGCCAGTCAGCCTAGCCTACTCTGCAAGTGCCAAGCCAAAGAAATACTTGTGTAAAAATAAAAAGGAAGCCTGGTAGTGGTGATGCACACCTTTAATCTCAGCACTTGGGAGGAGGAAGGCAGGCGAATTTCTGAGTTTGAGGCCTGGTCTACAAAGTGAGCTCCAGGACAGCCAAGGCTACACAGAGAAACCCTGTCTCAAAAAACAAAAAGTAAATAAATAAATAAAAATTTAAAAGGAACAAAAACAAAACAGAGTCCCTCGAGGTTCTCCTCACAACGACACACATAACTTCTGTTCTCTCAGCCTTTGAGATCCACTTGGACAGAGGACTAGAAACAGTGTTTGCAATAGGGGAGGTAACAGACTAGAATACCTGAAACAAAGTGTCACACTCAGTGTGGATCTATCAGGAAAGGCTTCCTAGAGGAGGGATGCTTGGACTAAGTCTAAAGGATGTACACAAAATGGAAGGGAGTAGAAAGAGAACCCTCCAGGGAATGGGAGAGATTGCACTGGAGAAATAATAATATTTCTGAGAATGTCTAAGTCATGGAACATAGAGGAGCATAGGAGAACGATGTGGCTTGTGGCTGGACAGGGCTAGGGCACACGAAAATACACCTTCTCCAATTCTGAGGTTCTTACAGGAAATGACATTATCAGCTGCACCTGCTCTAGACAGTGCCCTTGACTATGGTGTGGAGGAGGGACCGACGGGGGACAGCGAGGTAAGTGGGGGCCTCAAGGATGAGCCAAACCCTAGCAGGTGGGAAGATGATCACTGACAGGGCTAATGGATAATGCCTGGAGAGTCACTGGACGTGGAAGCCGCGAGGGGAGGGTATCTCCGCCCCAGGCTTGGGGACTCATGAGGAAGTGGCTTGGGGAAGAGAGTGGAAGATAGCCGGTTTGGTAAGCTCAATGCTTTTATATGCTGTGTCTGAGATACCATGGGGCATGAGAGTTCAGGTCCCCAGCCAACAGCAGGAAGTAGATGGTAGAGATGGAGACAGAGGCACCAGGCCGTCTGCTGGCAGCAGTTGTGGCCATGTGAATGGCGTGTCAAAACAGCGGTGGAATGGGCCAAGGCTTGGCTGGTGTGGGACTGAGGTTGCACCAGAAAGAGGAGAAAGTTGAGGAGAACATGGGATTATAGATTCCCAGAGGGGAGGGAGCTGGGGACATGTAGCCAGCTTCTTTTATGTCGATCAGCAGATCAGCCATTCAAGACGGTCAGAGAGAAACCTATCTTATTCTCTGCTCAAAGACTGCTTCCTTTTATCCCGAAACCTGCATACATCCTTACAACACAAGCTCATACCTGCAGATCCTTTTCAAACCAAAGTGCACACGAGCCTTGAGTTCTGTTAATTACAGGACTCCACAAATACCAATTTTTTTAGCAACGTGCTTTAGCTTTTTGTTCTCCCTATCTTTATCACAACATCCTCCCCAGCTCCCCAGACAATCAGTCTCCCATCTCTTCTCACACAGTTAAAGCCATATAAAATCCATAGCATGGCAACATGTGTCTGTAATCCCAGCAGGGGAGGCAAACAGAGGACCCTGGGTGCTTGCTGGCCAGCCAGTATAGCCAATTGCCAAGTTCTCCATTTAGTGACAGACACTCACACAGTTAAATGTGCTCCAGTTTCTAATCTTTTAGTGTCTGGCACTTGTTTTCCTGATCCCTCTCCTTTCGTTTTCCATCAACAACAACGACAATGATGTCGACAGCAATTACAAAATCCTACATGAGCCTACGGCTGCATTTCTCAAGGTTGCCACTTCCTGTCTGGGTACGATTAAGACAGGTGGCTCCGGAGTCCTCATCCTTCAGAAATAAAGTCTTGGATCTTGGATCTCCTCCTCTCTGATACCTAAGACTTTCTTGGCCACGTGTAACATAATGACTAGAAGATCCAATCTGTCAATCAGAGTATCTCCCCACCCACTTCCAAGCCTCAGCCTGAACACCTGCAAGAGGTGATAATCATAAGTAGGCTTTGGAGAGCATTAAGTCAGTCATGGACTGAACGCATCCGGCATGAACTCTGCCACACAGTAAGCAGTCATTAAGTAGCAGCATTGATTACCATAATCGGCCCTGCAAAGCCCCACCCCCACCGAGCACATAGTAACTTTCAAGCCACGTCATACAAACTCAGGGCACAGGCTTGGGTTATCACACTGGGAGTGGGAGTACCCTCATGTGCATCCCTAGGCTGCACCAGAGAAACATGCCTGTGGTTGCTGTGTGGCTTAGGGCTGTCAGATATTCCAGCAGCAGGTGTCAGTATAGGAATGTCACTGGAAGGAGCTGGAAAGCAGCAAACAGCAAAGGCCAGAATGGAGAGAAACAGAGAGGCTCAGCCCCACGAGTCGGCTTGAGCTCACTCTTGCTTACACTCCACAGACCATAGAGAATGTTCCTCCAGAGGCCCCTGTACCCACCAAACACAGACCCAGCAAGCGAGTCACATTAGTCTGAGCCCATCTTCAAAGCCCCAGGTGTCTATTCCTCTCCTGTACGAATATATCCTCAATGTTCCTCATCTCCTGCCACAGTCATTACCTTTTCTCGAGGAAATTCAAATAGTCACTCCATTTTACAGACAAGAATATCGAGGCAGGAAAATGTCAAGTACCTCATCCAAGCTCATGAGTGATAGCAGGACACTTAACCCCATGAGACACTTAACCCCAGGGCCACTCCAGAGCCTTGCTCACCCCCTCAGACCAGGATGGTTTTTGGTGTGTTTTTTTGTTTGTTTGTTTGTTTTTTGTTTTTTGTTTTTTTTGTTTTTTTGCCTTCACTTCTAATTTTATCTCCTGTTTCCAAGAATTCCAGAACCCACCATACAGCCAAGGGAATCCAATGCTATGGGCATAACTCTAACCAAACAGATTACTAACAGATTACTAACAGATTACTAAGGGGACTGGGGAGATGGCTCGTTTGTTAAAGTGCTTACAATGCAAACATTAGGACCTGAGTTTGGAGCCCAGGCACTCATAGAAAATCCAGCGCACGGCAACATGAGTCTGTAATCCCAGCCGGGGAGGCAAACAGAAGGACCCTGGGTGCTTGCTGGCCAGCCAGTATAGCCATTTGCTAAGCTCTAGGTTCAGTGAAAAAGACAGTCACACACAAATATGAACATACATACACACACGTGAATAAATAGTTAAACTTAGTGTTAGGAGCTGGAGAGACGGCTATGCACTTAAGAGCATTTGCTATTCTGCCAGAGGACCCAAATTTGGTTCTGAGCACCCACACTGAGGGGCTCACAACTGCCTGTAAGTCCAGTTCCAGGGAACAGTGTCACCCTCTGGCTTCTACGGGCACCTGCACACGTGTGGTGCTTCATATACATGGACACGTGCATACAGATAAATGGGAAAATTAAAACACATCTAAAAATTAGTTTAAATGCTGACAGTCATTTGAAGGTCCTTCACTTACGAACTTAAATGTTATTTAAAGTGTGAGCAGCTAAGCTGGGCATGGAGGTTTGTGCCTGTCATTCTAACCTTCAAGAGGCTCAGGCAGGAGGATTGAGAGTTAGAAGCCAGCCTAAACGATATTGTGAGAACCTAGCTCAAAATAATAATAATAATAATGATAATAATAATAATAATCAAGAACTGGGGGCTGGAGAGATAGTTCAGTAGGTAAGAGCAGTTGCTACACTTCCAACAGATCTGTTTGGTCCGCAGAACCCACATCAAGTGGTTCACAACTATCTGAACTCCAGCTCCGGAGGATCCAAGGTCTCTGGCTTCTGCAGACATGTAGACTCACACGCATATACCCACATGCAGATACACATAACCTACACATGATTTTAAAACATATAAATAAGTATTGTTTTAAATCAAGGGCAAAACCAAGCCAACAAAAAGTCATGACGTATTGGTATTTGTGATGGACCAAAGTATCGCTTTCTACTGAAGAGACCGTGCTGACTGACGTATGTCAACTACAGGTATCTCCATTGGCTGTGTGCTTGCTCTTTGGTTGGTTTTGATGTTCCTAAATCCTCCTTTGCCTTACAATTAAGTGAGTGTGAAGAAGACATCACACGGACTTCCATGTTACCTCTGAGAAGCGGCTCGAGGAGGCACCCTAGGGGGTCTCTCAAGGGTCCCGACTGGTGTTCCGGTCACAACTGGAGCTCCGTCCACCTGCGTAGGACCTGGGCCACGACTCCGGGTAATTTCGGGGATTTCGTTGTCCTATATCGTGCAAGATGAGAAAAGAAGGTGAGCATTGCACAAAGCACATTGTGATATACCGCCAAACACTGTGGGATAGCCCGCACCATCACTAGGCTTTGGCTGTTCCCAAGCCAAGGGTCAACCTGGTGACAATGGCAGTTTTCCACACCCTTCTGGTGTGGCCAAGGAGCATAAATGTACCAGGATTATCACAAATTTCCGGAACTCAAAATCCTGTCTTCTCCAAGTATGGCCTGCTGTCTGCTAACACCAGTGCTGCCTGAAAGTTTGCAAGCGTGGGCTCCCTACAGCCCATTCTCCTGAGTCCTCAGAGTTCTTGGTGACTCACATGATCCCTTGAGCTCAAAGCCACTGGTCCACCAGGTCAGGACAGACACTGGGACACATGTGGCCCAACTTGGAATGGGGCCACACCCTAGATCAGCTGACCGTCTCAGAAGCCTCTGGGCTGGAGAGCGTGTCCCTCTCATGCAGAAACCCAGGGAAAGCCAGTGTACAGAGAGGGATGAAGTCAGAGACGATGTACTCTGGGCCCTGGGACATACAGGACAATCCAGAAGCTCCATACAGCAAGACACAGGCTCCTGATCTAGACCCAGCATAATGCTGTCCCTGGAATCTCCAGCTCCTTCCTGCAGACACCCACTTATGATTAATCTGAATGGATCTGCCTATCCCTGGCTATGTTCCCCTCTTCCCCCTCCCTTCCTTCCTTTATACTGGGGCAAAATTCAGATAGCGTGAGGTCAACCAGCACAAAGTAAAATGGCATTGGCGCATTCACGGTTTTATGCAACCTCTGCCTCTGTCTAATCTCAAAACATTTTCCTTGCCTGCAAAGAAAACCCCAGACCTGTTAACAGTTCTTCATTCCCTCCACCCTCCAGCCCCACCAGCCACCAACCCACATCCTGTCTCTCTGGATTTGACCATTCTATGGTATTTCATACAAATGGCTGCCCATAATATGTGACCTTTTGTGTATTACTTCCTTCCCCCTGTATTCCTTTCCCTTGTGATAAAATGACCCCTAAGACCAGACAGACAGACAGGAAGTCCCTCCTCTCACCTCGTTGTCGCCCTCCATTCCACTGCTCACACTGAGGAGGCTCCGTGTGCTCGACCGGTTACTCGTGCTGCCTAGAAAGCAGAAACAACATCAGCTGGACTGTGGATTCTCTCAGGAGAGAGTGAGGTGCGGAACTCCGGCCCGAACTTATTTATAGCAACAGAGACAGTGCATAAACCTGAGAGTCTTCAAAGTGTAGCCACCTTAAGCCCTTCCGTTAGAGTTCAGCTTTTCCGTGAGCAGCATACAAAATGGTGTGCTTTCCGATGACCACTTTGGGCTTAATAGCTACCATTTACCCAGGGCTTACCTCACGTGGAGTGCTTTCGAAAGCGTGATTGCCATTTAATCCCTTTGGAAATCCTATTTGATATTAGAGCTTTGATTTGACAGACACGGAATCAGAGGTACCCAGGGTTTCAGTGGCTCTAAATCTGCAAGCTGCTTTTTTGTTTTTTGTTTGTTTTGTTTTTAACTGTGTCTTGCTGCTTAATTAGGAATTACAGGTCCAGGATGTACGTGTGGCATAGATGAGCCTTCTAATAAGAAATTACATGCCAAAGCCAAACAACAGGCAGGGCTGTGGGTGTGGCTCGGTGGTAAAGTCCTCGCTAACGTGTACGAGGCCCTGGGTCCAATCCCCAGAACCACAAAAACAGAAATACACAGTACAAATTCCAAAGTATAATTTATGTTCATAGTAGGAGTTCTGCGTGAAAAGCCTTTTCATTTAGGAATTTATTACCTATATCATTAAAATCGCATTAGCCCACAGAGCTTTCTGGAAATGTGTGTTACTCAATATGCTAGCTTGTGGGAGATGCAGTTTAGAACTAAGAAAATTAATTGTAAAATTGAAGTTTGTGTTTTGACATTGAGTCTCATTACCTAGCCGTGGCTGACCTAGATCTGGCTATGTAGAGCACCCTCCGCCCCCATGTTCAGAATAAATGCTAACAAAAACCTCTCTAGATGCCCAACTATAAACAATCCCTGAGCCCTGGGTCTCCACGCCTGTGCCTGAGCCTCCGTATGTCATTTGTTACTGTCCCTCACAGGCTCCTCAGGGAACTGAACCCCATCGAGTTCTGAAGTTTACCCATCAGCAGGAAGTACAACAGGCGTTGGCTCCGGGGCTGTAAATTCACACCCATCAACTCCCTTGGCATTCCTAAACCTATAACCACAATGTTTGGCTCTAATCCTTGGCACTCTGATGTTGTCTTCCCTCTGGGCTCATGACCGACCCACAGTCTGCTCCCTTGGCTGCTGTTGGTAAGCAATCTCTGGTCGTGACCCGCGTACTCTGTTCTTATGTCGGGGAGAGGGAGGCGGTACCACATCCTTGTTATCAGGGAAGAAGGTTCAGCATCCAACTCATGCTGTTTGTGCTTCCCTCCATGATGAGCCCCTAAAGACAGGATCTTTCCATCTCTCTGTCTCCAGCAGATGAATAAGTGAGAGGAAAAGGTGGCCAGTTATAATATAACCCGTGGGCCAGATAATCCACAAGGCCAACAGTAGTACAGTCAGGCTTTTGTTCTCTAAACACATCGCTAATCACTGGAGCTTAATGACTTAGTTAGAACCATGTTTAACCTGCAACTCTCTCCCTGCAGGTCCCGAGAGATGACAGCTGTGTTGTAATAAAGATAGTGGTGCTCACAGGCAAAGGGCAGCTGGTGGCTCGGGGCCTGGCTTCCCCACCCTCCCTCCCTGCCAAGGAACCGGTTCTATTTGGAAAGTGGAGCTTCCCTGGGTAATAGCACGGTCAGATCTGGATATGACTGGTGGACCCTCTGCTCACTTGTCAGAAAACTCAAGACCTGTTTTCTAATCTCTGTTTGTTATTTAGGAGCTACAAGCTTTACTGTCTTGGATGAACTGGGTCAGACAGGGGCATGCTTGTCATGAGAGGCAAAGAGCAATTGTGTGTCTAATTGGTGGGAGCAGCTACCATTGGCAATTTTAAGGCAGTATATTATCCTTTACTGCCCCCTTCCCCACAGTGAACTTCACCCCATTAGTGTCTACGCCTTTATGTTCCCCACACTCACTCCAGACTCAGACCTGCTTTAGCCAATAGAACATCAGCAAATGTGGCAAAGCCAAAACCCGACAATGGGCTTGCCCCTTCTTCCCAGATTCTGTTTCCATGTAAGAAGTTTGTGCTGTTGAGTTAAAGGCCACACGGAGTGAGGCCTTAGAGGATACCAGGCCATCCTGGAGGCCCCAGATGAATGCAGCTATCCAAGTGACTCCTGCTCATTGAACATGGAGGAGACATAAGACTCCCTTCTGAGTTGTGCCCAGGTTATGGGATCAGGTGTATGGAAATGGTTATATTTCAAGCAATTAAGTTTTGTCATGGTTTGTTACATAGCAGAAACTGGAGCAAGAACAACTCTGATCTGTAGCCACAACAAAGAGTATAAGCACTTGGTCTGGCATTAAATAGCATTTCCTATTCCCACGAGCTAGCCATTTTTGGGCAACAACTTATTCGATCTATCCTGTCTTCAATGTAGGCTGCCCCAAAGTAAAGCACACATAGAAAAACAACTTTGCAATTGTAGCACTTCACACACACACACAGAGCACTTCATATTTGTCTATAAGCTTTTGCAACTATGGTTCCTGTTGCCAGTGAAGGCTCTGGCACTCCCCCCTCTCCCATTCAATCATGCTTCTTTTCTCTCCTGCAGGCTGTGATTCCCCCATGGAACTCTCTTCTGCTCCTGATATCAAAGTCCTCAAATTGCCTTTGGCAGAGGCAGTCTTTGGGTACATGTTATTGTCCCCATTATGTGTGAGAAGGCTTTCTTTTTGTCTAGCCTACATCCCATGTAGTGACACGATGGACTATGGATCTGTTGCCACGGTCAAGCAGTGAGGAATATTAACTGAAGAGAACAAAGCTGGGCTCTACTGTCACCTTTGCTAGTCTCTGGCTGTTTAATTTTTAGCAAAATGCTTTCCCTCTCTGGGTCACAAATGACCCATCTATACAGTAAAGAGTCCTGACCTATGTGTCCTTGGGTGAGGAAAATTGTACATGTATTCATATATAGGTGTTTGAGGGTATGTATGGGTGTGATTTGTGTGTGGCAAGATATAGGCACGTAGGTTTTTCTGAGAAACAGATCCAGAACACACAAGAAATTCTCAAGAAGGCTGTGATGTAAAACAGAGCAGAGTACTGACTTGGAGCTCCTACCTTTAACCTGCATTCATTTGTGGACTCTCTGCCTCACTTGTAAGGAGACCCAAGTCCTGAAGTGTGTCCACTTCTCTCTACCTCTTTCATCATTTTTTTTCAGTTGTTTTGAGAACCGTGAAGAACGAGACAGACAAGAAACTCAGCATACGCTGCTAGTGAGGCCAGCACATCAGCAGATGCAGCCCTGGACACAGAGACAGTGTCGTCCCTGAAGCCTGCATGTCAGGCAGCGTCTGCCGCAATCAGACTCCCATTCACACTTCTTCACCAAAAAAACCCGAAGACGTGTCCTAATTAGATCCTGAACTGCCTGCATAGACATTGCAATTCTCAAATTTGAGTCTATTGTTGTCTACAGTTCTGATGAAGACTATAGACCTTAGCACAGCTGGAGAAGAAGCCAGAACGGGTGTGAAGAGCCCTGACTTGGCTCTAGAGTGAATCCAAATCCCAGCCCAGCCCAGCCCAGCCCAGCCCAGCCCAGCCCAGCCCAGCCCAGCCCAGCTCAGCTCAGCTCAATTAGATAGTCAGCCTGGGACAAGGTGCTAAACATGAGCACTTCCTTCTCAGTCAAAAGAGGTCACAAATCTACCTTAGAGAGGTTTTGTGGCCTTTAAACAATCAATGAAGACAATTCACCATTGGTAAATGTCCTATCAACATGAAGAATTATTATAAAGCAGGCCAGGTGGTGATGGCACACACCTTTAATCCCAGCACTCAGGAGGCAGAGCAAGTGGGTCTCTGTGAGTTTGAGGCCAGCCTGATCTACAGAGTGAGTTTCTGGAAAGTCAGGACTACACAGAGAAACCCTGTCTCAACAAAACAAAATACAATACAAAACAAAACAAAAGAATTATTATAAAGCAATGCTGGGCCAAATCTTTCCACCTCTGCTGACAATCATTAGGTCTGCTATTTATAAATTATCATACAACTGGGCAAATGCCCCAGACCAACTAGTCCACATACCCCACACCTCTCAAAACCAAATCAGGTCCCAGTTAGGGTCTTGGGCTCCAGAGGGCAAGGCCAACAGGTGCCAGCTGGAGTACAGGAAGAAGGGCTCCCCTGGCTTGCTGCAGGAGGCAGGTCACCCCTGGCTTGCTGCAGGAGGCAGGGCACCCCTGGCTTGCTGCAGGAGGCAGGGTGCCCCGGTTTGCTGCTTACTTGCTGTGCTGGACATGCTGTCCGTTTTCCAGTCCCCACGTCTCAGCTCTGTCCTGGCCGGCAAGACACTCTTCCTGGGGCCGCTCTCATACACGCCAAACTCCACTTTCTCTGGCAGGTGCTGTGAATGTCGGATTGGGACTGTGATCTCCAGGTCTGGAGTCAGAAGAAAGGAAGAGATTCAGGCAGGCTGTCATTGCCAAATGTCTCCCATACTCATTGTCCATCTGTCTCCTGGGCCTGGGCCCGGAGGGGGGAGAGAAGAGAGAGAGACCCCTGGAGTCTTGTCCCACTTCAGCAGTGAAAAGCCACAGAATCCAGAGTGGCCCAGCAGAGTAAAGGGATGACAGGACACAAGAAATGGGTAGAAGAGATCTTCCATCTCAGAGAGTAGAAAGAAGATATACGTAGACACAGCTTGGGCTCTGAGACCCACCACTTGGCAGCTTTGCAACCAGCCTCTCTGAGTTAGCCCCCTGCCTAAGAAAGGGTCATGAACACCCCCGATGTTTAAGTGGGGTGTCACGAACACCCCTGATGGTAATAAACTCCCCTGCACACCAGGATCGCTTTAACAACCCCATCTTCTTAGTTCACTGGATCCTCATAAAACCCAAGAAACTCACACTGTTACTATCATTCCCAGAAGCAATGAGAGCACAGATGAGTAAAGTTGTTCCCCCATCGCACAGCTGGACATGCCAAACTGAGATGTGGACCCTGGCCCTGAAGTCCAGGCTGCTCCCCACTCCTAGGGTCAAGGGCCTCTTGCTCCTTGAATTTACTAAGGATGACAGATGAGGGGGTCTGGGATGGGCAACCTATCCTGACAACAGTGGCCCTTAGCGTTTGTGACCAAAGTCCTCCACGCGGAGGACAGTGACTTCTGAGGCTGATTCATGGTAAAAACGCACAGACCTTACCCAGCTCAGTGTCAACCTGACCTCTTCAAGGCTGGGCACTGCCTTGTTAGTCCTCCAAAGATTTCGACCTCAGGGTCCTGGGAGCATAAATAACTTGTGCTAGTGGGCAGAGTAAGCTGTCTGGTATGCCATCAGCTTACACACACACACACACACACACACACACACACACACACACACACACACTTGACCCTGTGAGTATGAAGCAGACAAGGGAAACCATGGGAGCAAGGGTTAAAGAGAAGACACTTTGGAATTGTGCTTTGTTTCAGACACTGCCTCTCCTTGCCACGTCTGTTCTTCCAGGGAGCAAGCGAGCAAGCGCAATAGGAATTCAAAGGCAACCCTTCTTGCCCAAGCCAGAGTCCCACCAAGAAAGCTAATGAATAAACTAGAGCCCTATGGAGAAGCAGCATGGGGGCTGTATGGACAGGACACAGCGAACAGCCTGCAAGAACAGCTCAAGGGTGGATTGCTGGTCTTCACGGGCCCCACCATTCCTCATTCTAGAGAAGCTGGCTCTAGCAGTCACCGGGTCCTGGTGGCAGTCAGCTCCCCAGTCCTTAGTGAAATGGGGAGTGTTACTCATGTCCCAGGCTCTTTGATTACCCGGCTGGAGAAGCCCTAGTTGTGCTCACTGCTCTGGGCACGGAGTGTGGCTAAGGCATGCTCTCACGGGTGAATAGCGAGTCTCAGAGCCCGTGTGGATATACCATTCTTTCCTTTCCGTTTCAGTTTTTATCTGTCCTTTTTTTTTTTTTTAAAGCGAGCCACTTTACAACCTTTTTAAGGTTTCCAGACCGATTGATTTCACTGTGGTTAATCTCCCACCACTTCTATGAAGAAGAAAAATAAAAACACACAGGAAGAAAAGGACCAGAGGTCAACGGTTTAAAACTCGGCGACAGGCTAAATGTTTCTAAAACACTGCTACTCTTTGCCCGAAGGCACGACGTCAGGACTGATTTTTTTTTTTCCCATGTGTATTGATAGCTTTCCTGGAATGTATTCCTCTGTGTTATTATTTCCCTTTGTGTTTTGGGACGTTTCTATTCCACGGGTGATTATAACCCTTCAAGGAAACGAAGCTGCACAATGAGTAGAGGAAGGGCCCTAGACATGGAAGTGATTCAGTCGATAAGGCAAGGAGCAGAACCCAGGTTTCCTGAGCTTCCGCTGGCTCTGCCTCCCAGGGACACACCTGGAACACAAACATCAGCTGTCTTCCCTGTGGGGACACAGGATCAACAAGCGCCACCTGATTGACTGTGCCATCGACTCCCTATACCACAAAGCCACTCCCTGGGGCTGAAGACCACAAATGGAGGATCCGTCTTCAAGGGTCCTCGGTGTTCCAAGCCGGATGAAAGAAAAATGGTAATATGTGTCATTTTCTATGGCAACTGCAGTTTCCAAATTTGAATCAGTCTGGGGTCAGAATGAGTTACCCTTCCTAGAAAATGTCACACAGATTGAGGTGCCACTCACCAACCCCAAGGTTCTTACTGGTTGATGAGATGTGTGCCAATGGTTTTCAGTGGCTTGGGCAACAGAATTCTTTCTGCCAGTGGCCCATAGTATACATATAGAGGTCCTGAGGCCCACACAGAGTGCATTGTGAAAACCCACAGAACAGAGCATTGCAAGCCAGTATGTAAACTTAGAATTAAAGCTCACAGTTTAATAAGTCATATCTACCCAACCACAAATGATGCCCTCTCTTTGACAGGTGCCCTGATACCTCCTGCCTGACCCCAAAGGACAGAATCCAATTTCTCAATACCCAGTGTTCCTGGCCAGAACAGGGCACCATCTCTCCTAGAACCAGAGCTATAAATAATTGTAAGCTACCACGCTGGCACTGGGATCCCTCTGGGTCCTGTGTGAGAGCAGCAAGTGCTCCTAATTATGAGCCATCTCTCCACCCAAAACTGTGCCATTGGGAGGTGGTGGTAGCTTTAAAAGGTGGGGCCAAGGAGAGGCCTTTAGATTATTGGAGGCTGCCCAGAAAAAGACAATGAGAACCGTTTCTGTCTTTCCCCCTTTTTGTCTCCTTTTCAGCGGTATTAACTAGGGTTTTACTGCTGTGAACAGAAGCCATGACCAAGGCAACTCTTATAAGGGCATTTAATTCAGCTGGCTTACAGGTTCAGAGGTTCAGCCCATTATCATCAAGGGGGAACATAGCAGCATCCAGGCAGGCATGGTGCAGGAGGAGCTGAGAGTTCTACATCTTCATCTGAAGGCTGCTAGCAGAATACTGGCTTCCAGGCAGCTAGTATGAGGGTCTTAAAGCCCACACCCACAGTGACACACCTACTCCAACAAGACCACAGTACAGCAGCAGGGCCATAACTTTCTAATAATGCCACTCCCTGGGCTGAGCATTTACAAACCATCACACCAGCTGTGGGGGGTTTTGTTTCTCTATGTTCTCTGTACAGCCTCTGATATCCAGCCTCATCCCAAGCCACAGGATAACAGAGCAACCAATCACAGACTCAAAGATACAAAACTGTAAGCCAAAATTCACCTGGTTTTCTTTACTTAAAAAAAAAAGCCATTTTGTTTAGGGGAGAGAAAGTAGGTGTGTGTGCCATGGTATAACAGTGGAGTTCAGAAAACAACCAGAGAGAGTTGATTCTCTCCTCAAACGTGGGTCACCAGACTTAGCAGCCAGGTCCTTTTATCTACTGATAGGCCGGGTTGTGGAGGAAGGCAGCAAGGTGCAAAGGCCCTAAGGAGAGACCTGTGCTTTCTTGTTGGAGCAATTGCAAGGGAGTTATTAATGCTCAGACCAAGGCAGAGGAGATTGAGTACAGAGGTCACATAATGTGAGGCCTTGGGGGCCACAGCAGAGAGTCTGCTTTTCCTCTGAGTGGGACAAGAGCCCCCAGAGTACTGAGAGCAGAGTGTGGCATACTCCGATATTTAATTTTTTTGCATATCCTCTGCTATTTTTAATTATCTGTCTGTGTGTGAGGGTAATAGTACATATGTGCAGTTCCACAGAGTGGCCAGAAGAGGGCAGTGGACCCCCTTGGAGTTGGGGTTAAATGTGGCAAGAATGACCCTGCTGGAAACCAAATTCAGGTCTTCTAAAAGAGCAATACAAACTTTTAACTACTGGGCCATTTTCCTAACCCCTAGCGTTTTGTTGTTGTTGTTATTGTTATTAGTTACATTTTTGTGATAGAATCATATTGTGTAAACAAGCTGGCGTCAAACTCACAAATAATTGTCCTTCTCTGCTTCATAAGAACTGAGATTAAAATGATTTGCCATGACACCCAGCCATATGACACTTTATCTATAAAAGGACACTGACTGTAGGTTGGAGGATGAACTGCAGAAGGGTGAGGGTACATAAGGGTAGAGCTGAGTCCGGAAGCGACTGTACTAGCTCCACCAAGAGATGGCGGTGGTTTAGCTATAGTCATGGCACAGGAGAAAGAGCCACACTTAGCCTGCACATTGGAGTCGGAGTCCTGGGAATGAGGAAATGAGGTAGCAGTGATTAGGGCAGGAAGAGGCATGCCTGGGACAGCAAGCAGACCCTCCAGGTGTCCTGACAGAGACAGAATACAGAAGCCTACAATGGCCCAGAGTCTTCTCAGAAAGGGGGCTGCTGGACTGACCCACAGTCCCGTTATAAGGATGCAGGTTGTGAAGGAGGAGCCTGAGCAAGAGGCTCAAGAGAAGTCACCTGCCCACAGCTGAACACAAAAGAAGGCCAGGATTTTGCTTAGTTCTCTTAGTAAGGGGCTCCTCTTGCTGAAGTCGAGCACAGAGATCCAATGTGCTGAACACTCCTTGCTCAGGACAAGTGGTGTCACATGGCTGGTGTCATGGGAGGTTTAGAGGGGACAGAAGATCGCGTTCATAGTATATATATATAACAGTCATTCATGGCCCTACTGTCACATAGTGGGTCCCTAGATACTCGTGATAAAGACTGCCCACTCTCAGGAGAGTGGGGTTTTTCTCTGCTCTGTTGGTGCCCACATTCTCTTAAATGCTAAGATGGAGCCAAGAGAGAAGATGGAACAATCCTCTGTGCGTGGGAGGGGGCTCTTTCCATTCATTCTCTCATGGGAGGGGACATGCTTTTCCTGGTACTCCAGCATTTATAGAAGGGACAAGATAAACCTGTCACCTCAAAGGATCTCCCTGTCTAGTGAAGGACCTGGATCTGAAAACAGACGCTGGGCAAGCAGTCTGTCCACTCGGGACACAGCAGTAGGGAGGATCAGGGATGGCAGCAATGGCATCCCCTGGTGATGTGACATCCCCTGGTGATGTGACACCCCCTAGTGATGTGACATCCCCTAGTGATGGAGAGCTCTGAGAAGCCACCTACCTGTGTGCTTCCCAGACTTTGGCTTCTCTTTCCGTCTTCGGGTGATGCTCTCTCTTAGTCTTTTAAGATTTTCCTGGAAAATGATTCATTTGTTGTTTAAGTATCCAGCAGAATGGCAGCCTTTGGATATTGGAATTCCATTCTTACCCAATGCTCTTTATAGGAACCAGGAGGCTACCGTCACATCTTTCAAGATGGCCCCCAGAGAAACTCAAGTCTGATAAATTGTGCCTGAAATGTGCTATTTTTTTTCTACAGTAGACTCTACTTTCAAATGCCCGGTCCCATTCTCAGCCTCAGAACCCACTGCCTTCCTCCACCCATACCTCATGACCAACCCCACCCTAACAGACTTGAGTTCATTCCTGTGTCTGACTGTGCTCTCTGCTCAGTCCTCTGACCTCAAGAGACCCTGATTTCTATAAATCTGTCCCAGGCCTGGGTCAAGGCTACCTCCCTGAAGCCTTTCCCAGATGGCCCCAGGCCTTAGTGCTGTCCATGCCAACCACGTGGGCTACACTGCCTTGCATACAGTATATGCATGTGTACACATATGTACCCTGCCTCTTCAAGCACACCATGGGCTTTCCAAAGACCAGGTTCATGGACCTTTCTGTAATTCTACCATTTAGACTGCTGTAGTCACTCAATAAATGTTGACTGGATACATGAAGGTCAACATTAGTTTCTAACTTAAGTCAGTGCATAGCAGCAGTGCCTGGGCATCCCGGGGAGGGTAAACATCTGAGTACTCAGTACCCTGGGGATGTCTAAACAGTCTGGTGGGAGTCTCGGGTGGTAATGAGAGAGCCACAGGAAGCCAGACTGGAAGGGCTGGTTGGTCTGCAGCTGTGGGCTAAAGACCAAGCAACAAGGAACGTCATATGATGGTCATCATAATGACCTGGGGGTGAAAGAGACAGAGGCAAGGAAAACCATCTAGTGGCCAAGTAGTTGGCCTGATGCAGGTAACCAAGGAGGACATGGCTAGAGGAATGAAAAGACACAAAGGAAAACCACCACAGAAACAGGTGAGATCTCCAACTACTGCCTATGAGTGGGAGAACCCCAAAGTCTGTCTGGGGTCTTGAGAGATAAACAGAAAGGACACTACGTGGCTAGACAAGCCTCAGGTCTAGTGCCCCTCAGGAGAACATGTCCAGCTAATAGCTGCAATTTCGGAACTGGACAAGAGTTATCTGCACAAAGGAAGAGCTATAGAGAGTCTAGGCGGTGCCCACACACGAGGGAAAGGAATGAGAAAGACAGAGGAACAGACAGAAGCATTGGGAAAAGAAAGTGGTTACCCCAGGACTAGCTGTCATATTACCGTCCTGGACAGTGGAGGCTGTCAGGGTATAGACTAATGTGTACTTCTGCCAGCTGGGTTTTTCTGCTATGAACATGAACCCCAGCAAGTGTCCGGGAACTCTGAGCAAGGTAGTGCGCAGGGGTGGGTCAGCTTCTTGAGTAGGTACGGAGAGAAAGCTGATGATTGGTCTGCACTATAACTACAGGCTTTTCCACCCGTGCCGCAGTTCCTGAAATAATGACTCTGAGACTTGTTATTTATTAATAGCTGCCTAGGCCACACGCTTTGGCCCATCCCCACTAGCTCAGAAGTCAATTATGCCATTTAAACTAGTCTAAGTTCTCCTCAGTTTCATGTGTCTGTCTCCTCAGAGGAGAGTTGGGGCAAATCTGTTCCCAAACCTGACTCTATCCCAGAGTTCCTCTCTCCCTGCCGGAACTCCCGCCTCCTACTTCCTGCCTCAGCTAATAGGCCATGAGCTTTTTATTGACAGATGATGCTTCCCTATGGTATACAAGATATTCGCTAACACTGCCTCAGGCATGAGAGATGCTTTTCTTGGCTCACACTCTCTCCCTTCCCTTCACAGGTCAGAGGGGGAGAAATGGAGGCTCAGCAAGCCCACACCATCCAGCTGTAAGAGGCAGACTAATGGTATGACTTGGGCTGCCAGCTCCAGAGACAGCTTACAGCTACTTTGTCACATGGTCACAGTACTTAATGTGGAGGGGGAAAAATCAGTTTGGGGCCAGTAGACTTTGCTCAGGGCGGCAGCAGTTCTAGGGCTCCTAAGTGAAAGGGGCCTGGAGCCCTGTGTTTAACATCACAGGGTGCCACCACCCTTAAGACCCCCTAGAGAGGGAGGCACCTGGGAAAGAGCGTCCTCATGTTAAAAACACAGCTGGCAGAGTTAAGGACATGCAGTGGTTGAGGTGTGGGGAGGGGGGTGTAGACTCTAGAGCCTGTGAGCGAGTCTGCCCCGAGCAGTTCTTCTCCAGTCTGAGCCTCAGCTTCCTGAAAATCAGAGGCCATGATGTCTCCCTGACACTTGTGCTGTGAGGAGCCACAGAGAGTCATCCAGGCAAGCTATAGCACACACAGTATCTGCTGGGCAACTGTCAGAGCTCAACTAGGGCTGTCTTCTGCTTGTCCTGACATCTTAGCCACACCCCCAAAGGCACAGCTCCCCTCCCAGGGTCAGATGCCGCTGCCACTTAGATGTAGCTGTCAAGTCAGGTAGGGACACCAGGGACTGTAATACACCACTGGGGAGACCTTATCATTCACTAGAGAAGTGGACTTGAATATGTCCCTTAGTTGCCATGTCCTGATTTTCTCACTTTTAATGTGAATATATGAAAATTGTGTGTGTGTGTGTGTGTGTGTGTGTGTGTGTGTGTGTGTGTGTGTGTGTGAAGTTGTTTATTTTCTCATAAACATTCTCAAACCAGCTGGTGCATGCATGTAATCCCAGCACTCCAGAGGCAGAAGCAGGTGGATCTCTATAAATCTGAGAACAGCCTGGTCTACACAGTGAGTTCCAGGTCAGCCAAGACTATATAATAAAATCCTGTCTCAGAACAACAACAATCTTCAGACCATACAGATAAAGCAGGACTCTGCTGTGAACCCCAGTCCTCTCTTATGTGCCCTGCCAGAGGGCAGCCCTGGGAGAGTATGTTCCGTGTTTTACAGATCTTTGCCTTTGGTTATATTGACAAAATGCCTAGAGAGATTTGCAGTGTGTGTGTGTGTGTGTGTGTGTGTGTGTGTGTGTGTGAAAGAGAGAGACAGAGACAGAGACAGAGACAGACAGAGACAGACAAATAATCAGATAGACAGACAGGTTGATTTAACTCAGGAGGTTTAGACTCTGTAGCTTGTAATGTTAATTTCATCCTACTTCTTGAGGTCTTTCCAAGTTTTCTTCCTATCCTAAGGGAGTGAAGATCCACTGTGAGGGAGAAGCAAAGGACCCTGAAGCTCTCAAGCAGAGGTGGCAGGCCATGTGCCGAGGCAGAACTGGAAGATAAAGGAACTTTGTTCCTGACCTCCAGCCTCATAAAGAAAGCTTTTAGCCAGGGTTCCAGACAAGGTCACTCTTAGGCACAGCCACTGAGCGGGATACACAATGCTCGCAGGTTCCCCCATCCAGTTCCAATGTTATACATGAGCTTCAGCTGCCTCCTCTATGGCTGGGAGGTGGGGACGGGGAGAAGGGGCATCGCTGGCTACCTACCTGCTGGAAGCGGAAGGACTCGGATCGCTTCTTCTGATTGAGTTGCCACTCTTTGAAATGCAGCACGGCCTCGTCCACGTTGACGATGCCCAGCTTCACCTGCTCCTGCAGGGTGATGAGCTGCCGCTGGCCCGGGGTCTTCATTCCAGCAAATGGGTCGTAGATGCTCGATGGCGGCCTGTCCCTCCATGGCCTCACAAGTGGCTCTGGAAAGAATGGCAGATAAAAAATGGCAGGCACTGACTCCCGGGAACAGGCCTGCTGTATCCAGGAGAAACATTGACGCATGGAACAAAGAGAAGGTGGGGGAGGATGGGGAACCAGGATGGGAACGTTGCCGATAATCCCAACACTATTGCATTCACACAGATAAAGCCACGACACGGGTGGGAGGGGTGACGTCTGCTGAACACACGGAACTTTGACTTTGAAGGCGTCTATGGCGGGGTTTCTTCACCTGGAGACTGCTGCTATTTTGGGCTGGGTCGTCGCTCTGCATCATGGCGGCTCATTCTGTGCATTAGAGGTAATGAGCACCATCTCTGGTCACCTCCTACTGGGTGAGTTTTCTTGGATTCAACAACCCAAAATGTCCCCAGTTGTAGTCTCCCCTCCCCCAGCCTGAAACCTGCTTGCTCAGGGGTGGAGCTTCCTGCTCATTCGTTCTGCCACGCCCACTGCTGGAACCTGCGGAGCCACACACGTGCTCACCTTTCTACTGGATCAGAGATTATTTGGCGGAAATCGGGTCCCCTCCCCCTTCCTTCATAACTAGTGTTGCAACAATAAAATTTGAGCTTTAATCAGAATGAATTTGTCTTAGCTCCGTTTCTTCTTTCGCCCCGTCTAGATTCCTTCTCTTACAGCTCGAGTAGCCATATCAGTCGAACCGTTCACGTTGCGAGCTGCTGGCGGCCGCAACACCCAGTTATTGCTATGTGCCCTCTGGCAAGGAAGAACAAAATGCCCTCTCTATTTGAGAATCAATGTTCTAGATATAAATCCCCTCATAGAACAGAAAAGTACTCAGGAAGTCTCCAGCCGGGAAGCTTTTCCCAGACCTGTCTCTGAACTGATGGGCACAAAAATAACAATGAGGTTGCCGCCTTGGTCCGGTGGCACAGATATAAACTAGGTGCTTAGTGCTGGCAGGTTGTCCTCGGGCTGTTTTGTATCAACCTCTATTTCATCACGATTAAAGGACATCTTTCTACGTCAGAGGTAGGAGGCCAGCTTGCCGGTCTCCAGGCTGCAACCTGAATTACTTGCCGTTGGAGCCTGTGAAGACAGCTTGACATCATATGTCTCAGTTCATGGAGTATGTTCCAGATTTCCCCTGTGACCAGTCTTTGAGGAATCGCTTCGAGTGCTTGCACCCCACTGGGGCTGCTTTTCCAAGCAATCTTAAGTGGGAAAGGGCTGACTACCTATACTGGGCATCAGGAGACTAATCAACGTTTGCCTGCAGTTCTCGGTGCCTTTCAAATTTCCTTAAAAGGTCGTTGGGAAAACTGGATGTCCCGGTTGCTATAAGAAAGTAACTTTGATCAAAGTTGACACAAAGCAAGGTGGAGCTGGTAAAGACGAGGGCAGCAGCTAGTTCAAGATGGAGCTGGGCCCACTGCCATGCTGTTGGCATTGGCCTCAAACCCCTCCCTGTTCTGTATGGATACCCGTCTATTAGCCCTCTCTGTGGGGTCGGTTTGTACAATAATCTGGGGTGCTCCAGCCTCTCCCCCACTTTCCTTTGCCTTCAGTAAGGGGCTCTGAAGCATTGCCCCTGAGCTACGGCTCGGATCTCTCTCCATAAATGCCACATGTTGCTGTCACGCTTGGCCGCCCTTGTTACGGGAATCTTCCCGGAAGTTCCGCTTGTGTGTAGGAAGTCAAGGGCACACCCTGGCTTACCTTTTCTGATGCTCTCAGAAGAAACGTAGAAATTCCCGAGCCGCTCCTGACTTTTTTCTGCAAAAACTGTGAAAGAAAGAATATTCTGAGTGGAAGCAAGACGTCTTTCTCGGAGACACTGTCACACGTTTACAAAAAAAAAAAAATATATTAATCTCGTGCAAAAATGAAATAGACGTGACCACTGTGCACAAATTTCTGGATGAAAACAGTGTAAGAGCAGAGAGTATCAAGTCAAGGCAGGGCACACACACACATGGGCTCTCTCCGCTAAAAGACAAGCCAGACAGAGGATGTCCACAGCATGTCTAAAGACTCAGATGGGTGGTGGTGGTAACACACATCTTTGATCTCAGCACTTGGGAGGCCACGGCAGGTGGATCTTAGTTCAAGGATGTTGGCTTTGGCCTCAACCCTCTCCCTGTTCAGTATGGAAACCTGTCTACTAGTGCTCTCTGTGGGGTCGGTTTGTACAATAATCTAGGGTGCTCCAGCCTCTCCCCCGCCTTCCCTTTGCCTTCAGTAAGGGTCTGCAGAGTGAGTTTCAGGACACCTAGGGGCACATAGTAAAACCCTGTTTTGAAAAACCCAAAGAGAGAGAGAGAGAGAGAGAGAGAGAGAGAGAGAGAGAGAGAGAAGGGGTCCAGGGGCTGGAGAAATGGCTGAGTTGGTAAAACACTTGCTGTGTGCCAGGTGTGAGCTCCCCAGCACCCGCATGCATGCTGGGTATGGTGGCTCACATCAATAATCCCAGGACTGCGGAGTTGGAGATGAACAGAGTTCTAGAGCTTGCTGGTTAATAGCTGAAGTGGTGAGCTCAAGTTAAATGAGAGATGCTCTCTCTCTCTCTCTCTCTCTCTCTCTCTCTCTCTCACACACACACACACACACACACACACACACACATACACACATGCGTGCACACATAGACAGAGGTGGAACAATTGAGGACTGCTCCCCAGCACCCAGCTTTAGCTCCAAGTGCATCCAAACAAACGCATGCACTAGCACACACTACATACAAGGAAGGGCAGAGGTGGGAGAGGAGAGAGGGAAGGAAGTGTGCCAGGATCCCCACACAGAAGCATCTGTGAAGACCCGTCAGCTAGAGAACAAGAGGAGGCACCTAGTAGGTCAATCCGTACTCTAAAGCAGAACTCTACCCGGCAGAACGGGTCAAATGTTTCCCTCCAGAGGCACCAAGATGGACCCACTGGTGGGGAACAGGCACAGGACAACAGAGATTGGAAAGTGAACCATTTTGTTGGTGGTAGCTCCCTGGGCTCTGAAGAGGACTCCCTTAGTTCAAATCCCAGCCCCGCCACTCATGTATCATATGAGCTTGGATGATAAGCTTGACTTTCTCCATGTTCCTGTGTCTTACACAGAGTGAAGGCTACAAGCATTGGGTTGTCATGGGAACTAAGGGCTGGCGAGTAGCAAGCGCCTGGAGCACAGCCCGCTGCTTGTAAACACGCACCACTAGTCCTTATTACCATTATTCATTTCTAAGCTTTGAGATGGACGCCCCTGGGGTAGCGGCGTCATGCTAACTAGTCCAAGTGATGTTTCTTCAGTGCCTCACAGTTTAAAGGTATTTCCTTATGTAATATCTCATCTGGCCTTCAAAACAAAGTTGTAGCAGAATACTGTCATCTACCAGGACATGCATCAATGTAGACACACACTGTCATGATAGCCATTTATAGATAAGGAAACTAAAGCCCTAATGGGTAAGGTGACTTGTCCAATGCCCTATGCTGGGTTGAAAGAAGTCATCGATTGTAGGTGTGTTAGTGTGTACTGTGCGAAGGTTACCCTTGTGTTGTTCGAATGCTGATTTCTCTGCCCCTATCTCTTGTTTCAACCTGGACATGGCATTGTAATGCTTATGTCTAGAATCTCCTGTCTCAACTTTGTGTGAATAATTCTTACCCTCTATTCTCTGCCTGGTCAATAAATACTGATCACCCAATGGCTGGGCTGAAGAGAGAATAGGGGGAAAGCTTTATGTCAGACAGGAGAGCAGGAGAGAGAGGGAGATTCAGATTGGCCACAAGGCGGTGGGTCAGAGAAGACATAATGGGGAAAAAAAACCATCTGAAGCCCAAAGATCCAAATCAATAATAATATGCAAGCACAATGAGATGGGGAGGGAGGTGGCCAGGTTAGCACAGGAGGTTACTATAAACCAATGTTGCCCAGTATTGAGGTTTCTCTGTGCGGCTATTGGGCACTAGCAAAGATAAGGAAATACAGTTGCCGGATTAATTCAAGGTTTGTATTCATAACACAATAATTAATTTTACAAGAGATACATCTCTTCCTAGCCACTACCCCTGTTACACTGCTTGTCTCTGCTGCCTCTCTGCAATGAGCTGCCACCTCCTCTCCCATTTAGGAGTCACCAGTGTGTATTTGTGGGCTCGGAAACTGGCCCTGAATAAAGGATTTGATTGCTAGCAGTATGTCAGGGAAGCGTCCACCTGCCTGGATTTAGAATCACCAAGGAAACACACCTCTAGGTGTGCCTGTGAGGGCATCTCCAGAAAGGTTTAACTGAGGAGGGAAGACCCACCATGAATGTAGGTGGGTCCCAGACTGAATACAGCTGCGCTGACCCATCATGTCTCTGCTTCCTAACTGCAGACACCACATGACAAGCTACCTTATGCTCCTGCCTCTGCAGCTTCCACTGTTCATACTGCTACATCCCCCTCCCTGACCGCGACAGGCTGTACCCTTAAACCCCGAGCCACAGAAAACCTCTTCTTATTTAAGTTGCATTGTCACAGCAATGAAAGGGTTAACTACCACAGGAGGTGATGGAGGTGAGACTGGAAGTGGGTGAAGTAGTAAATAGTGGGTTGTCAACCACTGCATCACCGGGTGATCGTGATCGCACAACCGTGCCTTTCAGAGTTCTCCCGCAACAGCGACAAGCAAGCTGCCAACTCCCATCATTCACAGCCTGAACAGTGGCCCTCTCTGCTAATTCCCTGAGGCTTTCAGTCTGCCCTGAAATGGGCAATGAAGCACCATGTATCAGAGAAAGCCCTCAGTATAAGACCCAGCAGTCCATGTAGGGAGTGTGGTGGGGGGCTAGTCAGTGGGCAATATCCGAACAGACCAACGGAGATGTTTTCTGAGGAGATGGCAAACCTTGGTGACACAGAACTTCCCACAGCCGTGCTACAGGCTAGCGTAGGACTGCTGGACTGGGTAAAACCAAACCAAAACCAAAGAAGTTAGCTACTTGAAACATGGGTGCATCCGAATGTATTTGCTGTTTATATGCAATTCAGAGTTAACTGGACATCCTGTATTTTATCTGGCAGCCCCAACCCAGTCACCTGAGGCTCTGGATGGGTGCTACCTGCCCCAACACAACTTCCACAATACACGCTATTAAAAATGGATGTGGGTAGTGGCAGTGCATGTCTGTAATCCCAGCACTTGGGAGCAGAGGCAGAAGGGTCCCTAGGAGTTCCCGGGCAGCCTGGTCAAAATCCTGTTTCAAACAAAACCAAATAAGAGTTCAGAGCTGGCAGTTTTGCTCATACTGAGCATAAAACCATATTAATAAAATCAGGTCCCGAAGTGTAATAAATGTGCCTTCGATCTCTAACTAGCGTCTCAGGAAAAACAATGAAGAAGTCAAACTAAATTCTTGCCAGCTTTCATTAGCATGGGTAAGCAGACAGCCTGATTTAGTGGCTAAAATATTGGCTGTGGAGTCAGGGTCACTGGGGCCAAGCCCTGGCACTGCTAAGTTGTGACTGATCTTTTGATCTTCCACTTCCCGTCCATAAAATGGGGATCAAGGCCCTTGCCCGAAAGGCTATTGTAAAAAATTAAGTGTGAAGAATGTTCCTGGTAGATTTCAACAAGTGCCAGCCATTAAAATGATGAACGGCGACGACAGGACAAGTTATGAGATAGAAATGTACTAGGTTCTCATTTACCTCTGGCCTTACGATTGTGCATGAATGCTTCCAGAAGGCAGCACTGAATCTAACCACTGTCCCTGGTGTAGCTCCAGAGTTCGTGCTGACCTATGACCTATTGCCTTGGCTGGCAACCATCCAAAAGAAGACAATCTGAGCAACACTTCAGAAAGCCAGGGAACCAGGATGTTCCTGCTGAGGCTCTCAGAAGACCCCCCCAGCCCTCCCCCCGCCCTGCTGAGCACCATCCCTGGCCACACTTACCTTTAGAAATGTATGGCTCATTGTCAGGCGGTGGGGGAGGGCCAGGAGCGCTGGCCTCTGGCCTGGGCACAGGGACAGGGGGCCTGTTGGCTAGGTCCACAGAGAAGGTCTCATCTTCATCCACAATGTGATAAAGTTCCTCCCCATAGGGATGGTGTTGTTCTCTCTCCCAACTGGCCGGTTTCACACTGTTACCTGAAACACAGAGAAGGGGGACTGAGTACAGAACCGTGGTCCGGGAAATTGCCTGCCTGAAGGTGGTAAGACCGAGCGAATGTTCTCTGTTGCCAAAGTAACAACCTGTGACCAAAGGCTTCCCTTGGGGTATCTTCTGTGCCATTTGCTCAGGACCCATGAAAGCAACCAAAAGGAGACCAAGGTCTCCTTCACCGGCTACCCACCCAGCCCAGGACAGGAGCCACAGGCTCGGTTGCCTCGATCTCACCACTAGAATTCTGTTACTCGTCTCAGCATAATTAAAGGAGAAGAGGATTCCAAACTCCAAAGCCTGAGGACACCCAGAACCACTTCCTGGTGTCTGAGCAGCATTGAATTGATGCCCTGCATCCTCATCACCAGCTACTACAGCGTCTCCCCGTCCTCTACACAATGGCTACGTGGTATGGCTCCTCTTAGCTGAGCATGGTTCTCAGGTAATTTCTCTGCATGATTCTTGCATCTGGTTTTTAATAAACCTGTTGTGTTGTTACTACCAGTAACCTCAGCTTCCACACAAAGAAAGAACCTGAAGCTTTGAGGATCTAAATAACGTGTCCAAAGACTCTGAGAGCCAGGCTGGTACCCAGGAAAGCTAACTCTACAGGTATCCTTCCCTCCAACTGTCTACTGTTTCTCACACCCTCACACTGCCCCCCACTAAACAAAACCACTGAGGAGAGAAGCTTGCCTCCCTCTTCTGCCCACCAACACCCCACAACCCCCGTGTTCTCTACAGTGATATGCTTCTTTGATCGACACTATTTAGTCAACAAATCTGCTTCCAATGTCTGTTTGAGGTATAGGGCCAGAGCTTGGGTCTCCTTCCTGTAGAGGCCACAGCTCAGTGACTTATCTGGAATTCTGTTTTTATTGCATCTTTTCTGAGCTGCTGAGAGGTTGCTTTTGGCTTCCTGGTGTCACGTGTCCAGAGGATTGGCCAGGCTGACCCTCACTCATTAGAAAACTCGAGTTCCTGGGCTCTGCCCTCAAGGTAAGTTTCCAAGTACATGCTTATCTTAACTCACACAATCGGAGACGGGAACTCTGGGAGAGGCTGTCCAACCGTAACAAAGTGAAGTAACCTGGTGGAGCTGCCAAATACCCCACAAGGTACAGTGGCTACCTTTGTCTTTCACTGTCTCTAAACACACTGACGGCCTCAGTTCCTCATCCTGCTTGGAGAGGCTGCCCTTTCTTCTTCGTGATAACTTGTGCCAGGCCAAGCCCCGCTCCTCTAAGTCTCAGTCACACTATGACTCCCCAGAGAGGCCATGCTGACCGCCCAGTCTTTACTAAACTGCTGTTTATGCTCCTTGAGTTTCGCTCCTTTGCTCTGTGGCCCTGACATAATGGGGACTCCCTGCCTCTCTCCCTCCCTAGTCTGTCAGCTGCAGAGGGAAGGCCCTGGCCCTGGCCCTGGCCCTCCACATTGTCCTAGAGGCAAACACAGATCATTCTATACTGCGCATGCTTGGTCACATGCTTAGATGGAGGGACAAATAAACTCTGGGTAAAATGTGAACCAGACAGAGATCCGTGTGGCAGATTTGAGCCTCCCTACAGTCAGCCTGCCTCTCCTCCCAGTGGTTTCCTGGCCTTGGCAGATGTTGGGGAACTCCAAGGACAGCTTGGAGCTACTACAGTGTCAGGGCAAACAGAGATCTCTTCTTCTACAGAAGGAGAAACTTTCCTGGCTTCAGAGGCCGTGAGAGGCGCAGACTCGTGGAGAAGAGATATACATAGGGTTTACTTCCTTAGCAACATCTACAGGAGGGCATTTGTAAGGAAGACTTTTTCTGGGAAGCTGTGTATTATTAGGAGTCCTGGGATGCCCTCCCCCATTCTGTCAGCCCCCACAGATAATCAGAACAATTCCCTTGGCTCCTGCTGCCCAAAGAGGAATAATTTACAGAAAAAAAAAATACCTAGGAGCCATCAGGTTCCCTACAAACAAAATATACTAGAGAAGCAAAAGAGAGCCAAATGACAGGAAACAAGTTACCTGCGGCCTAAGGTCATCTCAAAGGAACTCAGTCTGAGCTGTTGGACCCCTGACAGGATGAACTCTGAACTCTGACCCCTTTCTCAGCCTCTCCCATCATGATCCAATTATGCCATTAAAAGTCAGTAACTAATGATTTAAATAAATACTGTATACCTGTCAGGTACTGCACTGTGCCGGGATCCACATTTCACTGGGAGCAGAAAGTTAATCCTGCCTAGAACTCTTTATCACGTTACTGGTGACTGACTGTGTGAAGGCTACATGAGTGGAATGAGGGTCATAACAGCTGGGCCCAGGCCACCTGTCTTAGCCTTATAGCTATACCTCCTTTCTCTCAGTCACAGATGGCAGATCTGTAGGCCTCCCACCCCCAAAAGTCTTCAGAGCTGCAAAATGCCAAGAGATGTTTCTAGAATCATGTGAGACAGACATAGAGGCCGAGGAGAGGGACTGAGAGTGATTCCAGTTTTATCTGTGGTGTAGGGAAAGCTTCTGCGTGATACTTTGCGTGAAAAGTGTTCTAGATCCATTCGTAACTTCTGGCAGAAACTGTGTGAGCTCAGACCATTGAGCAACAAGACACTCTCCAAGTCGCAAGACATACTTCCTGAAACCCTGCGATTCTGTCCTGGTGTTCTATAGCATACATGTTCTCAAGTATATGAAAAGGCATTACATACAACAAAGGGTATTGGCTGCACTGAGGCTTGCCAAGCTCAAAGCTGAAGACTGGCTAGTCTAAGAAAGTGTCTAGGCAGCTGTGGAAAAGCTAATGCTTGGGCTGACAGTGCCTGCGAATGAACACAAAAGAAAACACGTGTATACAATATCAATATTGTATAAAAAATTGTAGGAATATTGTAGAAAAAACTCTGAAGACTCTAGGGGGAGGGAGAAAGAGAAAGAGTGAGGTGGGAGAGAGGAGGGGGAACTGAGAGACACTGAGAGAGGGACTGAGAGAGATTCTGAGGAGATACTGAGAAAGACAGAGACTCTTCTTACTGTTTTAGGGCCAGATATGATGGCTCACGCCTGCAGTCTCTGCAGGTGGGAGGCAAAAGCAGGAAAACTACCATGAGCTTGAGGCTTGCCTGGATTACACAGTGAAGACCAGACCAGATAGGTCTATATAGCTTTGTCTCATTTGTGTGTGGGTGGAGTGTGTGTGTGTGTGTGTGTGTGTGTGTGTGTGTGTGTGTCTGTTGCACCACTTGAAGTGTTATTATATTTATCTATTATCATTATAATAGTTAACAACTATAACACAGTGATAGGTGGGCATAGCAGGGACCCAAAAGAGTTTCCATTGTTAAAAAATAAAAAACAGGGCTCAGAAAGTGCAGATTTATAACCAAGGCTCTCACAGTTACCTGCTGACCCAGCAGTAGCAGAGTCACACAGAACTTGAAAGGAAGAAAAGTCCAGGGTCCTACTCAGCCTTGCTCGTGAGCCTGTGCCTTCGAGAGGACTCCAGGCACATGGAAGTCTGAGAACCACTGCCACAGGGAAGGCTGGCCCTGCCACAGGGAAGGCTGGCCCTGCCACAGGGAAGGCTGGCCCTGCCACAGGGAAGGCTGGCAAGCTCAGCTCCACCAGCATGCACTGGAGACCTGTGTATAGCAGGTATCAAGAGACAATTTCCTCATTCCCTTATACCAGAGTCATGACCAGCCTGCCATGTAGACTCTTTTGATCCCCTTAAATAACATTACTCCCCTGCATTCCCATGGCACCCAGCACATTTTTTTGCACTGAACTATGTTTTTCATATTAAAGGAAACCTCACTTGGAGTGTGTGTCTAACTCCTCTGCAGGACAGGGCTGAGTCTTACCCCTCAAGCAACACCAGGGGTCTGCACAGACTTTGGGTTTGATGAAGGGCTGCCGGAAACTGAGCATCAGATGAGGTCTGGATGACGGGAGGCTGCCATCTGGTCCCTATCCCACAAACTGCTCCTTTCATAGAAGACAGTGCAACTATGGTCAAAGGAGACACTCTAAGGCGGGCTCAGGGGCCAAGAAGAGCTCTGTAGTCTGCTTACAGCCTCTGACCTTGGAAGCTCACCCACTCTGTACCTCTGGTCCCTCTCTCCTGCTGAATGAAAGAGGTGGTACCTAATGTATAAAACCTTAAGTTAATTTACCCTAATCTGGAAAGGACCGACCTGCCATGTAGACTCTTCTGATCCCTGTAAATAACACATCACTCCCCTGAGTTCCCAAGGCAACCAGCCTTATTTATACATTAGATACTACTGCTTATACAAAAAGCATGGAATGGGTGATATACATGAAGCCCTTAAGCTTGGCCTGGAGCATTGCTGAAGACAGCATGGCAAGCCTGAGGCTAAAAAAAAGAAGTTATGCAGAAAAACCCATCTTTGCTCTATCCATGCCTCTCTTGGTGCCAAGAGCTAGCTGAGGAACTTGCCAAATAGCTGCCCAGACCTCTGTCCTAGGTAAAGAAAGTTCCAGAGTAGGAGTCAGCAGACATGTTTTAAGGATCCAGATAGTAAGTGTATCAGGTTCTGCAGGGCAACAGTCTATTGCAACCACTCAAGCCTGTACCAGGAATGTGCAAGCAGCCATAAATAATAGCAAAGGAATGGGCATGGTGAATTCTGATAAAACTTTATTAGCAGGTCAGGCTGCGGTTTGCCTATGCTACTCTAGAGATTTTCTTCCCCTTCTTTTTTTTTTTTTTAAGATTTACTTATTATTTATATGTGAGTACACTGTAGCTGACTTCAGACACACCAGTAGAGGGCATCAGATGGTTGTAAGCTACCATATGGTTCCTGGGATTTGAACTCAGGACCTTCATAAGAATAGTCAGTGCTTTGTTTGGTTGGTTGGTTGGTTTTTCGAGACAGGATTTCTCTGTGTAGCCCTAGCTGTCCTGGAACTCACTCTGTAGACCAGGCCTGCCTCTGCCTCCCGAGTGCTGGGATTTAAGGCATGCGCCACCACTGCCGGCTTCTTCCCCTTCACTGCCCGAACCATTTGACCTCCAAGCCTCATGCCCTAAGAACCCTGCTTCTATGGCGACGTGACTGGCATACCCACCGTACTCATAAATGACTGGCAGAGTGAAGCAATTACTCACACAATGTAACACCTTGTATGTCTGAAAGCACCTATAGTAATGACAGCAGCCATGATGATAACCCTTGGTCAACCCTGGTCCTGGGTGAAGCTTACTGTCACTGAACATTCGTGACTCTGACTGTGACCTGCCTCCTTAGTGCATCAGGTGGAACTCAGTCTCCTGATGCTCTGACCACATCCATCTCATTTTACAGCTGAGGAGAATGAGGAGCTGAGCCAAACACCTTGTCTGAGGCCTTCTGGGTAACTGAAGAAGTCAGGGAGCACAGATTGGGGGGCCATGCTCTTAACCCCTGCAATGTTGCCTCTGCTTGGCAAATAGGGTGCATGTCCTCTTCTTTTAGCAGAAAGCCAAGGCTCCTGTGGGGGTCACGTCTTATTTTTCTTTGGGTTGCCAGTTTCGATATCCAACACAGTGCTTTCTGCCCGCTGCAGGTACTTAGTTAGTCTTTGTCAAAGAAAAACCGGCATGTAATTTAAGTGATGTCTTCTTGGGAGCAACTGACTTAGTATAATTGGTGACTCCAGCTGTGGGATCTGGCCTGTCTCTAATCAGCTGATGGGGAAGATCAGGGCAGGTGTGGAGGGAGGCAGAGAGCCTTTAGTCGTCACATGCCATGTCTGTGGCGACCTGTCCCTTGAACACCAGAGTTTCTGCTTCCCTAATCAGTGACAACTTACCTTCTAGAAACTTGCGGATCATCGAGTCTTTAGTGGGCCGAGAGAAACTTTCTCCCGAGACTGGGTTACCTGCACTGGCCTGAAGCATTTCAACATCTGGAAGGAAAATGAGACAGGGTTGATGTGCTGTTCTTCCAGGCAGGCTCGTTGATTTACAGAAAGAACTGCAAGGTTGGGTAGTGTTAAGAGATTCGCACATTTACCCTTTCTCCTCTCCCTCTCCCCTTCCCTTCCTCCCATCTTCTTTCCTTCTTTCCATCTACCAATCTAGTAAGTGTTGAGCATTAAGAAAAGTGGTACCCACACCACCACAAACCTCTCCTTGGAATACGGGCCTCCAAAGACACAAATATGTTCATTTGTGATGAAAAGAATAGGTTTAAAATATATGGTTCAAAATGACACACTACAGTATGGCTTATTACATCAAAAAATGGGTACAGAAAAAATAGAGAACAAACAAATTATGATTTGTTCAAACAATGAAAGATTATGTAGCAGCTAAAAAAAGAGAGAATGTCCTAGAGATACATCTACCAACAAACTTATATTTCCAACACATAGTAAGTGCTGAAGTTAGATACAAGTGAATACATATAGTAATAGCTACACAGACTTGGAGAGCTATAGCACAGTGCTACAAGCTACCTATGAATTAATAAATGTGCAGACAGCACAAAAGTGCTGTCGAATTCCTGACAGTGGTTACCTTTGAGGAAGGAGCAAGAATGACTGGCTCCAGCCAGCCAGCAGAGGACTGTACCCAGGATCACAATACTTAGCCTTTTAACTCGCGTGTGTATGTGTTTGTGTGTGTGTGTGTGTGTGTGTGTGTGTGTGTGTGTGTGTTTTACTAAAGTTCCTGATAGATCAAATGAATCAGAGACCTTAATTCCAGCAGAGGCAGGCAGAGCTCTGTGAGTTTAAGGTTAGCCTGGCCTATGTATAGAGATAACAAAAAAGAATCCAAATATTCACGATCATATTTTAATTACTATGTTACCTTTAGGAGGCAAAGTGAAAGTTTACTTTTATATTTTCACAAATATACAGTATATGAATCATACACACACACACCACACATACATATGTGTATACACACACACACACACACACACACACACACACATACAATCACACATTGTTGCAAGGAGATATAGGCAAGACTCAGTGGTTTTCTAGGATAAGCAGTGGAGAAAGTTAGCCCACTGATCTCTTTTTGTATTTTAAGGAATTCTTCTGCCTATTTAAAATAAATGAATGAATATTATGATGCTGTCTATGCTAACATAGGATCTCTCAAATAATAATAATTCCATAACCCCAGTCCAATCATAGGAAACACGGCACATCCAAATTGAGAGTTTACAAAGTTATCAACAAGCAAAGGTCTTCTTCAAGAGAATTGGGACTGAGAAAGCATGAGAACCAGCCCTAACTGGAAGGGACAGAGGGACAATCTGTGGGTCACAACAGCTGTTGTGACTGTGAAAGAAAAGAGGATGGATGGTGGGAAATGGAGAAACCTGAACAAGATGCTAATGTTAGACAATGAGGGGCAAGAAATGCATGGACTTCGGTATTCTTCAGTTTTTCTCTTAAAAACAAAAATAGCACAAGGGCATTTTCTTCCCAGTGCCAAGTAGCAAGCCCAGGGGCTTGCATATAATAGCAAAGTGCTCACCACTAAGCTAGGTGCTCATCACTAAGCTGGGTGCCCACCACTAAGCTGGGTGCTCACTACTAAGCTGGGTGCTCACCACTAAGCTGGGTGCTCACCACTAAGCTGGGTGCTCACCACTAAGCTGGGTGCTCACCACTAAGCTGAGTACTCATCACTAAGCTGACTGCTCATCACTAAGCTGGGTGCTCACCACTAGCTAGAACACAAGCTCCAAAAAAAAAAAAAATTCCTTGTAAGGAGAGGAATAAATGAGCAGAAAGGTGACTTCAGCAGCAAAAACAAGCAAGCATGACACACGGAGAGGACCCTCTGCTGAGCCCACTCTGTCCTCCTTTGCTATCGAGATAAGCACTTTCTGATGGGTGGCAGAGCAGGCATATGTAGATAGAATGATGGAGGTAGGAATAAAAAAATCAAATTTGTTTTACTTTATAGTCTTTATACTATATAGTATATTTATGGTGTTTTCATTAATCCTTAAGAGTCTGACATTGGAAGAAGAAAAACTAGGCTTTGCCAAATGGAAGTTTGGGTATCAGATCACAGTGCATAAACCTGTCTTGATTCTTCCACTCCTTCCTTCCTTTGCTTGAACTGACATCATACCGGCAACCCAATACCAACTAGTCTTTTATGGGCTTCTACCCTGGTTCTCAACCTGTGGGTCACGACCCCCTTGGGGTTATTGCATAGTAAACAGCTTACATATCAGATATTTACATTATGATTTGCAAACATAGCAAAATAACAGTTATAAAATAGCAATAAAATAATTTTATGGTTGGGGGTCGGCACAACATGAGGAACTGCATTAAGGAGCTGCAGCGTCAGAAAAGTTGAAACCGCTGCTCCAGAGCATTCACACCCACAAGATGACTTGGCTTGACACAGGTCCGCGTCTCAGAGGCAAGAAAGCATATCTGAACTCGGCAGTCATGGTTCTAGGAAATGAGAACTACATCAGGCAGAGGCAGGAACTACCCTGGGGAAAGGTTGTACCCACAAAAGCACACTTCTTATCACGTCTCCAGAGGTGCAGCTTCCAGGACCCCCATAACCAACACGCCAGAGTCATCGCTCCCCAGAGAGACTCAGAACGCGGGTCCTTAGCAGGTTTTCACAGCTGCGTACAGCTCCTCCCACATCCAGATATGTGACCAATCAGGGGTCATTCTCATCCTAGGTAATGTTGCCTAGAAACATGGTTGACATTTGGCTCTTATCGGGTTACCAGGGTAACAAAGCCAGGAAGTCAAACAAAGGTCAAATTCTCATGCAGAAAGGGAAATGAAAAGTGTTTCTATTAATTTTGCCCATCGTTATCCCGGGTCCGCTCATTTCAATCCATTCTGCTTCTCTTTTCCTGACTATAAAATGGTGGTGGCGACGGCACAGCTCAGTAGGTCTGTCGCGAGTGTCACATGAGAAGCCTTCCCAGAGCACAGCACAGTGTCCGCAAATACGAAGGGCTGGATGAACGCTCTCTATTATTTTTGTTATTAAATCCTATACCCAGCAAAGAAAATTTCAAAATAGAAGACTCTATTTACATGTTAAGAATTTCTAAGGGGTTTGGTATGCAGCTCACTAGCAAACAGCTTGCCTAATGTGCATTAAACTGATTTTATTATTTTATTTCCAGTACCACAAAAACATTTTTTTCATGGCATTAAGAACTGAACTTAGGAAAAAAATTGACACTATAGCTTATATATCCTTATGGGGCATATAGCGATAACTTTTTTAAGACTTATTTTTATTATCTTGGTTGCAAGCCTTATTAACAGCTGAGCCATCTCTTCTATTTTTATTTGCTAAGGTTTATTTTTTAAGTTTATTTTTATTTATTATTGTTATTATTATTATCATTATTATTACTGGCATGTGTGTATGCATGCGTGTGTGTGTGTGTGTGTGTGTGTGTGTGTGTGTGTGTGTGTGTGTGATGTGTGGATAAGTGCCACAAGGGCCAGAAGAGGACATTAGATCTCCTAGACCTGGAGTTACAGGAAGTTGTGAGCTGAGTGACATAAATGCTGAGAACTGAACACAGAACCTTTGAAAGAGCCACAAGGGCTCTTAACACTTGAGCCATCTTGTCTTTTCTTTGGTGGTTGTGGTTTTAGGTTTCACGTAGCCTGGGCTGACCTTGAACTTATTATGCAGCAGATAACCTTGAACATCTGGTCTTCCAGCCCCATCTCCCAAGGGCTGGAATTACACCACTCTCGGCTCACACAATGCTAATTTGATGTATGTTTACCGTGAAGATCGGGTTAGTTAACAATTCCATATCTTCAAACAGTTATCATGTTTTTGCTTGAAAGTCTCTGAACTTCTTTTAGTTCTCTATAAATATATAATAAACATTTATGAACTGTAGGCACCTTACTGACCAGAGAGCAGAATTTGTGTCATTCCCAACCAAGTGGATACAAGTGGCAAGATTCTTTTTTTTTTTTTTTTTTTGGTTTTTCCGAGACAGGGTTTCTCTGTGTAGCCCTGGCTGTCCTGGAACTCACTCTGTAGACCAGGCTGGCCTCGAATTCAGAAATCCGCCTGCCTCTGCCTCCTGAGTGCTGGGATTAAAGGTGTGCGCCACCACACCCGGCTTTTTGTTGATTTTTTTTTTAAATTTTTATCACAGCCACTCTAACTGGACTGAAATGCTACCTCACCGTGGTTTCAATTTGCATTTCCCTGGTGAGTCACGTTGAACATTTTCATATATTTGCTGGCAATTTGCATATTTCTAAAAAGAAAAGTCTAAAGTCTATATTAATTTCTGATCAGTTTCGGGTTTGTTTTTTTGTTATCTGAATTGTTCATATGTTTTAAACACCATTTTTTTTCCCTTTGGATACAGGGTCTCTGTGTCTGGCCTGGAGCTCACTATGCAGACTGGGTTGCCCTTGAACTCACAGATATCCACCTGCCTCTGCCTCCTAAATGCTGAAACTAGAGGTGTGGAACACCACACCTGGGTCTAACGTTTTCAAAGATTTTATTTCTGTCTATGTGTCTTTGTGTCTTGGGGAGCTCGCACATGTGCGAGCTCCAGAAGAGGCGATGGGCTCCCCAGAGCTGGAATCACAGAAGGTCGTGAGCCACCTGTGGGTGTTGACAACCAAACTGAGGTCCTCTGAAGGACCAGTGTTCTTACCCACAGAGAGCTTCTCCAGCCCCCTGGACACTAAACTTCTATCAGATGAGCATTCACCCCCATTCTGTGGATTTTTCTCTTTAATCTTGTTCTTCTTTGCTCTATAGAAAGTCCTCAATTTGATATAATCCCATTTGTCTATTCTTGCCTCTTGCCTCTTTTTATTGAAATGCTGGGTATTGAACCTAGGGCCTCACACACGCTGGGCACTAGAAAATACCACTGAGCTACTTCCTACCTCATATTCGTCTTTTTTTCTTTTTTCTTTTTAAGAATAAGTTGGCTTTCATGCATGCCTTCTGCCTTCAACATGAGTTTGAGAATGTGTTTCTCACAATATTTGAATTCTCATCCATGATCTCAAACATTATATTTTCAATTTCCTCATTGAGACACACAGTTTTCTTATAGTTAAGTATACTTAAGGCTTGAGTAAGGTCTAAATACAACATGCCAGTCCTTACAACAGGATCACGCGTGGAAATCTGACTTGGTTTGCCAAACATTTTCTTTGTTAAGATTCCAGGACACCCAAATGTCCTCTTTTCTAGAGGGCTGGATAGCGCCCGCTAGGTGGCGCTATCCAGCCCATGCTGGCCCCATTCTGTGCATTGGTAGAGGCTGTTCTTAGGAAGGAAGCCTAAAGTCAGAGGCTATGAAGAGTCAGTAACTAGACAGCGAGATGAAGCAAGGGCTTGGGGAAGAGATGAAGGAAGTGTACAGCTCCAGGACAAGGCAGTAAAGGCCAGGAGCCAGCCAAAAGTCTGCATTCAGGGGACAAAGCAAAGTCAGAGAAAGGCAGCAGCTGAGAAACCCAGTAAACAACAGAGGCTTGGGAGACTGTCTACTGGGCATCAAGACAGAGGCACTGGAAACGGCCTCTGGCATCTTGAAGACTTACGTTTAAATGCTGCCTCTGACTCCTACTAGTTCTAAGTCCTTGGGCAGGTTCCTTGAAATAGGTAAGCTTCAGTGTTCCATCTGCAAAGCGGGGATAAACCGCAGGGCGCCTGCCTCATAGGACGGCTGAGAGAGATGACTAAGACAATGTTGATGAAAGCACTGAACCAGTGCGAGATACCGAATTCCTAGTTGTCCTGATTATTCTGAGGCAGCTTCGTTCTGAGGCTACGGAGACAAATACCACTAACGTGACACGAATCCTACACTTCTGTGGTTCAGAAGCCAAAGCGGGTTCTGATGGCCAAAATTAAGGTTTTCTCCTCTATGGAAAACTCAGCATAGATTTCATCTCTTTTCCTGGGTCCGGGGTTGTCTACATACCTGGGCACCAGGCCCTAATCCTGTTTTCAAAGGCAGCAATGCCAGCTTTTCTCACTGTGCCATCCATCTCTTCTATCCTCTGGTTCCCTCTTTTACTCTTAAGGACATCCGTAGTTATACCAGACTCACACAGAGAAGCCAGGCTAGTCTCCGTATCGCAAGGGCAGCTGGCTAGCAAGCCTAATTTTGCCTGTAAGCCTGAGTTCCCTCTGCACATGTCAATAAAACACGGCCACACACTGGGAGCACTACTCTGTCTCCAAGGCTGCTGTGAATTTCTTCCTATGTTGGGCTGGAGAGGGGGCTGGGATTGTGACGCACTGAAGGAAGTCCCTTGTGCTTGCACAGACCGGGCAACCTTGCCTCCAAGGACATCGGCTTTTGCCACCAGTGTCTGGATGTGTATACCCTTTAAGTGGAGGTCCGGAAAAATATTTTCTGTCCTTTCCCATTCAAAACATGGAGGTTGTCCTTTGACTTAATGAAACATAGAAATCTGAAACCTGTTGCATCCAGAAGCCAGGTAGACAACAAGTAGCACCGGAGTGACCAAAAACCGCAGGGAGTTCTGTGGGCAAAGGGATTTGCTGAAGCAGACACGGGGGGTTGGGTAAAGCAGAAGAAGAATACATCCTTGCATTCCAGGATGTTCAAGGTTTTGTGATTCAGACTCCGAACACTTCACCTTCACCACTTGTCAGCTAAAAATAACCTGAAATGCGTCGGAAAAGTGCAAAGTTCTTTTCATCTCAGCAGAAGAAAAACAACAACAAGAAGAAAGCAACACAGGTCGCAGTCTCCTCCTGGAAGAGCCACTGCAGGCTCACAACAGATGCTGGGGGGTTGATCTTGAAGGATCCGTTTCTGGGATGCAAGAAGCTCGCATTCAAGGTGGCAAAACATCCCAGCTGGCACTCAATTAAGGAACGAATCAACGGTGTCACAAATTCCAAAAGAAACCTGTGAGATTCACCTCTCAGGACAGAACTTTGGTGTAGATGGCTTAGCTGGAGAGGACACTCACTCCATCCAGATGACATGCCAGTACCATATAAAGCCAGGAAAACACCAGGGACTAAAGGACTATTCCAGAAAAGCTCTCCAACCCTAAAAACCAACAAGAGCCCTCTTCTACCCTCCAGGAAGTATCTTTTGTGGCCAAACAAGAAGTCTTGGTGCAGGAGGCACACAGTAGGACCTAAGATAACCTGGAGCTTTTCTGGTCCCAACTACACCCGAATAGGTTAGGGTGACTGATGACATCAACGTAAAAGCCTAACTTTTCACATATGGATGGAGAAGTAATGGGAAGGAGAGACACACAGGAGAGAAGAACAATCTGAAATCAGAGGGGTGGGGAGTGATGTCTGGCATTAGCAACGAGGAAAATGGGGCAGAAATGCCCAGGTGAAAAGGTGGGGCAAGGTCTAGCCTGTGACTTTACACATGGTGGGCAAAGCAGCCCTGTCATGCAGGAGCAGATCTACAGAATTTGGGGTCCATGGGACATAGACTCTGGGAAGCAGGGATCATGACAATTTATTCACTGGCTGTTTATCGCCTGGCACCATGTCCCTTACACACAGGACAGATCTGATAAGGATTTAATAAAGATTCGTTGAATGAATGAATGAATGAATGAATGAATGAATAGGTTAAAAAAAACTTACAAAGAATAAGCATGTGCTATGGTAGAGTTTGGGCTTTGTGAAGGAGTCTAGGCATTGCTCAGGCAGAGAAAAAAGGCAATTTAGGCAGAAGAACTAGCATAATGTATACTGATATGAAATAAATGGCAGCCTGGAGAAGCCAGGGAGCTATGACCCCACCCTGGCGTCTGCACTCGGCAGTACCTAATCGATATCTCACTACATCTGCCACCTCCCCCCAAAAACCAAGAGTATTGCATTAGAATGTGGACAAGCTAATCTGCACTTGGACTTCCACAAAGTCTGGGATGACATCTCATTTTCTAGCACCTCTATTGGCTGAGCACAGCCTATGCACAGTACTGGGCTGGGTGCTGGGGAATGACAGGAAGCTGTAAGTCATTCTTATGGAAGCCAGGGGCTCAGAATCAGAGAGACATATAATTAATGACAGCCCAAGGTCATTATTTATGCGCAGTGCCCAAAGAGGGACATGGCTGGTAGGCTGTTGTGGGTCCAAAGCAGGGTGAGGCTGGCTGTTGGTGGTAGAGAATTTTATCTCATTAACTAACCCTACAACATCTAATCCAGTGTTTTCACCAAGCAGGGAGAGGTCAGGAAGCACCCAGTGTCCTGACCTGACCCCTAGATGGTACAGATCTGACCTGGTACCCAGAACTAATGCCTCTGTTGTAGTTCCAAGCTCTGCTCAACAGAATCTTCTCAAACGGGTCACCAAGGGGATGTCTGAGCCTCTGCAGCTGCAGGAAGGGAAGATTTCTGGACAAAAATAATGTCGATGGGGTATGGGACATGTCTCCAAAGCCCACCCATAACTGGACAATTTTGCCTAGAGTGAGACCTGCAGTGTTGGCTGCAAGGTCTTTCACAGCGTCCAGCTGTGCCCCCCGGCTCAGATGGAACCTGGCTCTTAGCAGGGACTGTAAAATCAGAGAGCTCGTGCAAAAGAAACCACAAAGTAGAGTTGACCTGCCACAAGACCACGGTTACTACTAGGGAATTGCTGAGGGAAGCCAGTAAGATGGTTGTGGCCAAGGCAGTGCGCACTGCCACTTGCAAACCTCGGCTGGGGCAGATCCCAGAAAGGTCAGGGGTCAAAAGAAAAGTTTTATTCTAGACAACAGAAAGCCACTCTAGGATTGCAGCGACACCTGTGAGTTAGAAGTTCCTAGCAGCGTGATGCTGTACCTTATGCCACGTAGACAAAGGTGAGACTCTGAGATGTGTAAGTAAGCAAAGCTATAACGCAGCAGCGGGTTACCCTGGAAACAGACTGGACAAGGGCCTCCAGGCACTAGCTCCCCAGGTTTCCAGAGCAGAGGCATTGATTGGGTGATGCTGACAAAAGAAAAGAAAGACTCCCATCACAGGACGTGAGGACCATAACCCATCCTCAAAGGCAAGGATGGAGGCACAACAAGCAAGCATGTTAGGGGCAGGTGCCTCGATTTTTATCCAGTGATTGAGCTGTTTTATCTTAAACAAAGACAGTTCTTACACAGCGAAGGTGTGCAAGTGGATGGTTTGAAACTCCAGATCAGAAGCAGCAAAACGGAAGACCTGGAGGCAGAGACACACAGTCACCGCCTGGTGGCAGCATATCTAAGCTAAAGACTGAGAGTGTGAAAGGGTGTGTGTGTGGTGGTGGTGGGGGGGGGGGTGTGCACTAAGGGTGTGTGACAACACGTTGGTGGAGGTGGGGGCTGTTGCTCAGGGAGCTAAGGGAGTGGAACAGAGCCATAATCCCCAGGTCAGACCTCCAGTTTTTCCTCTTAGCTCCCCTTCATTAAACACTGAGAGCTCCTCTGTGACCTTCCTACACAGTGGTTGTCTGAGGCTCCCTTTGGGGAAGAACTCATTTTTCCCAACGCTAATCAATAAAAGGACATATTTGTCCCAACAACAGTCACGGGCTCATACTAAAGCCTCCGGTGAACCAATAGTCTGAGTAAGTGGTGAGTGACTTTCCCTAAAACACTGATTTTAAGCCTCTAAGAGTTACCATTAGGAATGACAATAAAGGTGTGCATTGACACACCTGGCTATTCAGACATACAGAAGCAGCTCCCGAGGCATGTCCGCCCCAAGGGCAGCAAACACAACCCCAGAAGGACAGGTTAGGGGGTCCTTTACCCTACTGTGGTGGCAGACAGACTTTCCTCTAGGACCTGAAGACTCAGATTCCTGAGCCAGTTTTCTCCTGATAGACTTAGGGATGTCACTAACTCTTGGACCATGTAGTTTACTCCCTGTAAAGCAGAGGCTCGTGTGGTTTGGTTCTGTGGTTGCTGGGTTCGACCTGGGGAATAATCCCTTCTCTGCTGGTCCAGAAGGATGGCCAGGTAAGACCGAACAGATAAGAGCAGCCATCCCACTTCTGGGGAAGGCAAATGTGTGGGCATCACCATGTTAGCGCAGCATCTGAGATGGGTCTGCTTGCCCTCTGTCCTGCTTCTTCTAGAACGAAACTGTCATCTCACCCGGGCAGTCACTGTGGGTGAAATGAGTGAATCTTCCCAGGCCCGAGTGGCTGCATCTTCTGAACCAGCAGGGAAGAGATCAAGGGAGGAGATCATTCCTGGGTTAGACCCAGTAACCACAGACACAGAAACAACCCAGAGCACGCCAACTGTCAGAAACTTCAGAGATTATATGATCTGGCAAACTAAAACTGTCATCACTTCATTCTCTACCCAAACAGTAGCTGTGCCCTACAACCTACAGCCTGCCTCTTTCCCGGTAACCTCCGTGGGTCTGTGACATCCAGACCCTCCTGACCCTGAGCGACTTTACAGGTTGCCTTCCAGTCACAACGAGTCTGGTCCCATAGCATCCCCTGAAGCACTAGTGAGCATGGGAGCCCTTTGGGAGGCCTGCAATACGATGGGGAAAATTCATATTTTGGAGGAGGGGGAACAGCATGCATGAAGACTGTCAACAGACACTGTCAGTAAGCAAGGAATTCATTGTTCAACAGCCCCCAGGCTAGGGAATGGGCCAGGAAGCAGGTCTGCTTTCTGGATTCCTAAAGGGTCCTGCCCGAAGTTTTCTGCATGAGTCCCTGTGCTAAAGTGGAAAAAGTCAGGTCTTTGTCCACTGTGACTCCAACACCCAGGGAGAGAATCAAGTAGCTGCAACAGAAATGTCCTTGGAAATACATGCTAGCTATGAAGGTAGATGAGCAGGGGTGTGTGTGTGTGTGTGTGTGTGTGTGTGTGTGTGTGTGTGTGTGTGTTCATGTCAGCAGCTGGGTTTCTTTGTTTGGGGATCTTCTTGTTTAGGATCTGAGACAAGGTCTGCTGGTAATCCAGGCTAGTCTTTTTGTTTGGTTGGTTGGTTTTTTTGTTTTTGTTTTTTGTTTTTTTGAGACAGGGTTTCTCTGTATAGCCCTGGCTGTCCTGTGCACCACCACTGCCCGGCTTAATCCCCCTGCCTCAGCCCAAGTGTCGGAATTACAGGAATGAGTAGCCTTGAGCTGTTTTGTTAGCTAGCTCCTGGATCTGCACATGGGGAGAAAACAGCCTTAGAGGCCAAAAGGCTTGCTGGAGGGGACGGGAACTACAACGACGTCCCAAGTTAGAGACAAATTTGGCCTGAGTTAAATGGTATGGAATTTGTGCTCTATAGGTTGTTAGCTGTGGCATTTGGGGAAGTGAACCTCTCTTTAACAGCAGGTAGCAACAGCATCCGTGGGGTTGCCATGTGGATTCAGTGAGTAAAACAGTGTGATGGTGTGGATCATGCCTCCTTCCTCACAGATCCAGCAAGCCGGGGCTCATTTGTGAAGAGCTTCCAAGTGTGCTTCTTCCTCTCCCCAAGGGTGAAGGCAAGGGACCCCCAGTCAGCCTGCACCTCCTACTCTACAGACTCCTGGTGGGGCTGGCGGTTCCGTAAGCTCATGGGCAGGAGAAGCAGGCTCCTTTCCCTGGTAGGTCCTGAAAGGGGTGGGGGAGTACTCAGCTTAGCCATCCTGGAAATCCCGCATCCATAAAACTGACGGGTTGCCGCTTAGTTATCTTATCTTTCTTGAACCTATTAAGTGGACTCAGAGGGAAAGAGCGCTAAGTCCTGCGCAGTGTGTCAGAATGCTTAGTGCTTCGTTGTACACGACAGGAAATCCAATCTCATTTAGATCAACCTCTCTGAAGGGTGGCACCAGGCCCCCTACAGGGAGTTCTGAAGAGCTCCGAGGGTGGTTTGGATTGCCACTACAGTGGAGGAACACGGACTCTAACCAATTCTAAATTGTCAAGCTGAGGAGATGGCTTAGTTGGTAAGACACCGACCGTGAAAGTCCAAGGAGCTAGAGCCCACACAAAATCTAGTTGTGGTCTCCTGCATCTGTGGCCCTGTGAAAGGGAGGCAGAGACAGAAAGATTCCCCAGAGCTTGCTGATCAGACAGTCTACCAATCAGTGAGCCCACGGAGGTCAAAGTCAGACCCTTCAAAAGATGATGACCTCTGACCTCCACAGACACATGCACACAGGCACATACGCCTTCATATCCACTGCATGCACGCGCACACACACACACACACACACACACACACACACACACACACACGGGGTCGGGAGGACTAGATATGTCTTTTAAAGTACATTTTGTACATTGAATTTTCTAAGAATTCAACATTGTATAAGGTTGTGAAGAGAGTTTCATCATTTAAGAAACTCCAGGTGCCAAGGCCAACACTGTTCTAGGTAGTTGAGTCACCAAGACAACAGACACATGTCAGTCAACATGTAAGGCTATGACGTTGGTGGTGGCTCTGAGTGTAGTTGCCTGTACAGGGCTATTTCACATGTCTTCACATGAAGACATGCCTATTCACATGTCTTCACATGCAGACATGTGTAAGCATGTGAAGTCTCCACTTACTATACACTCAATTAAGGCAGTATAGGGAAGCCAGTGGGTTTCATGTGTGTTATACCATACATAAATCGTGTGTCAGATAATAAAGCATTGTGAAACATTGTCATAAAAGGGCCCACAGAGACTGGTAGGGCTGAGAGCTTGTTGACCACAGGCCATGCTGTCAAGACGAGAGGCTTCCAGGCAAGCAGTGGAGGAAGTTGGAAAAAGTCTCTCTTGCTATGACACACAGCTGCAGCCCTGATGCTGTTGCAACACAGGCTCTTCACTGGGTGTTTTCAGAGATAATCAGGGCCTTTTGGGGGCCTTTCCCCCTTTGGACTAGCATGAAAAAAAAAAGCCATTTCTCAGCAGCAGGACAAAAGCAGAACCAGGCAGAGCTACTTACAGAGGTCTTCTGTGGCTGCTGGGGCGAAGGCAGCCATGGACTCGTAGAGCTCATCGTCACAGCCAGGGTTGAGGGAGCACTTCATCAGCAGGTCTGTGGATAGGTGGGCCATGGACTCGTACACATCGTCCGCCTCCTCCCCTTGCATCAACTCCTCCTTAATGTGTGTCTTCAGCATGTCCACCGTCTCCTGCGAGAGAAGACGGACCCATTGCACACTGAGGAATCTGGCTAGCTGGGCAGACTCAAGTCCATAGTGGACTTGAAGTGGGCAAAGGGTGTGGTCACGGACCAGGGTTATAGTTGTTTGCAGGTATTAGCGGGTATTCTTCGCCTGGCAGAGCTCTAACCTTTGTTCCTTCCTCTAACGCTAAATACAGAGTTAAGCAGTTATATCCTGGTTAAATGTTCAGGGGTCTGGGAACGTAAATAAAAACTACACTTCATGAGTACCTAGTAAGAATCAGGCTCAGCACTGGGCACAAACCAGCACCCACCTCCTTCGGAAACCCCCCCTCTCCCTCTTTTAGACGTGGAAAAACAAAGCTCAGAAAATCTAGTCCTCCCTGCAGGGCTCACATTCTCAGTTTTGATCCTTATAACGGCCCGGTGGGCACTCAGTGAGAAACAAATGACACAGAGGGCCACACAGATGCACAGCCTATGCAAGTGCGCCTGCACTTGTGCAACCAAGTGTCCTGAGGGATGTCTTCACCCCTGCACCTTATGGAAGGTTTATCCAAGTGCCTGACAATTTCCAGGGCTTTCTTCCCCGGCTATCAGCATTCTAGATGTCCCCAAAGACAGGGACCTTACATAAAGGAATCTTGATGTCAGAAAGGCTAGCCCTGTCCCTCTGTCTCCAGATAGTATGAGGCTGTGGGCTGACTTCCCCACAACCTGTGAACAGCTTTTCCTGGCCCAACAGCTTAGTGTGTGTCATAATCCTTACCTCTGCCTCAAACCACAGACAGCTCCCTTCTCCTCATTAACTCCTGGCAGAGGCCACCTTTGGTTGGCACTATGTTAGTTTCCTGAATCCAGTAACAGTTTCTTATGTTTGGGATTCCAGGTTTAGCATTTGGCAAATAAATAAATAAAATGTGCACTACTTATAGGCCAGTGGTTCTCAACCTTCCTAATGCTGCAACCCTCTAACCTGGCTCCTCATGTTGTTGTGGCTCCCAACCATAAACTTATTTTTATTGCTACTTCATTACTGTAATTTTGCTTCTGTTATGATTCATAATATAAATACCTGTATTTTCCAATGGTCTTAGATGACCCCTGTAAAAGGATTGTTTGATTCCCCAGGGGTTGAGAACAACTATCATAGGCCATGAGCAACATGTAGGGACCACCTTTGGCAGCAAGGCTAAAGTGGTGTTGGTAGAAGGTGACTTAGCTAGAAGTCGAGAAGATATGAGAAGTATGATCCAGATTAAAGCTCAAGGCACTCTGAAAATAACACTTTAACCTCCCCTGATACTCAGAGCAGGATAACAAGCCCCAACTTTAGCAGCAAACTAGGTTCAAATCCCATCTCCACCTTGGCACAATCACCTTGGCTTTCTATGTACTTTTCCTCAATTATAAGATGAAGGTCTTGGCCCCTTCAACTTCAAAGAAGTGTGGTGAAAAATTAAGTGGCACGGGGCATTTGCTGATCAACTGAGCTCAAGAACTTAGTCACTACTCCAAACACAGAGTGGCCTTACTGAAAACGACTAACCCAAAAATGGTATGCTGTGTTTAGCACATGTGTGATTTCAAACTAATGCCAAGTAAAACCTCTTGAGAGTGTGAGTGCCTTTGAGCCCATGTATGCCAATGAGGACCCAAACAAGGTTTTAAACTATTCTGAGTGTTTGAAATACCTACATGTCCTTCAAAGCAATGGGGCCCCTCTTCACCCCTTGGCTTCGCCACCTTATGAATCATCTGTCACAGAGCAGAGTGAAGTTTCTGATGATGTGTCAGGCTCACTCCTGTCTGGAGGTAGTCTGTCTTATACTGGGGGCGGGGGGAGTCTCAGCAGGATGAGCTAGTCTCAGGTGCTCTTGAGGAGCAGCTGAAGGGGGTGGAGTCCAGAACAGCTTCCTCCAAGACAATAGACACAATCCTGGGCATGTGATAAGACAGAGCAACTCCGAACACCGGTGAGCAAGAACGACCTGTCAAGAAAGCTGGGTGCATCCACCTGCCTTAAGTTCAAATCCAAGCAGAGGTTCAGAAAGAGACAGAATCCACCAGAGAGTGAGATCTCAAAGGTACCTTGATACCTCCTCTGAGTAGTACTGTATTATGGCCTTAGCTATTAAAGAATCAATTCTCCCACAGTTTACCTGGGCCCAAAGGTGGGCAAGGCAGCTAGGGACACACTACCAAGGAGCCCTGGAGGTAGTAGAGACAGTCCATCAGCCTTGAGCAGACACACTCTGTGCAAGTTCCTGTCAGTATTTTGGAAATGGCCTCAGCACTTTGCATGTGTTGGTTCCTTTTGTTCTAAAAACAACTCTGTGAACAAACCTCTTAGGATTTTTTTTCCCCTTTTTGCATATTAAGAAATGGGAGAAAGAGACTAGAAAGATCCCTCAGTGGGGATCTTTGCTTCTCTTGCAGAGGACCAAGGTCCTGTTCCTAGCATCTACAGGGCAATCCACAACAATCAGTAACTCCAGTTCTAGGATATCTGCTGTCCTCTTCTGGGGCCACCAGGCATACATGTAGTGTACATATGCAGGACACACACACACACACACACACAGAAATTAAATTAAAGGGGATTTATGACTTGCCCCAAATCACATGGCTACCAAGTAGATACAGAAACTTGGACTTAGGCCCACAAAAACTGAACACTCCCAGAGAGACACATGAGGACAGGTTAGAGACAAAAATCCATCAGTGCCTTTGGTGAGAAGACGGTCCTGGAGCCACTCAGCCCATGTCTCAACCCAGACCTCTCTCACCCGGAGCTTACCACATACTCGTCGATGAACTGGCGCAGGTCCCTGAAGCCGTGTTTCTCGGCAATGGTGTTGGGATAGTGGCCGTGCTTGTTGGCTACACTGTAGGCCTGGAGAGCCCCTGGACAGGTGAGCAGCAAGGCAGTGAGGTTCTTCAGTCCATACTTGGCAGCAAAATGCAACAGCGTGGGCAGCTCTTCGTCCCTCTGATCTAAAAAGGCATCGAGGAGAATTCAGCCGAAAGGCAAGAAGACAGGCGCAGAAAAGCTTCTGAGACTTAGCACGCATGCAGTAGGCACTCAATGACTGCTTACTGGGTGTCCGACATAAGTGATGGCTTCCTTTAGGCAACCTCTAAACACCGTGCACTCCCAGGATGGAGGAAATGTTATTTGAATTAGTAGATCTAGTCATTAGTATTGCACCCTCTGCTTTAAAAAGAGTGGGAAATCCTTAGAAAATGTTACCCTTTTCTTCTTTTCTTTCCCTAGAGCTCGGGATCAAACTCAGGGCTTGACATGCTAAGTGAATACTCTACCACTGAGCTACATTTAGGCTTAAACAGCAGCCACAAAGCAGCATCAAAGACACTGATGGATTTTGTCTCTAGCCTGTCCTCATGTGTGTCTCTGAGAATGGGCAGGTTTTGTGGGCCTAAGTCCAAGTTTCTATAGCACTCAACACTGGTCTGACACTATTTTGTGCTGATTAAGGGATAAAAGATCCGGGCTGGAGAGATGGCTCAGAAGTTAAGAACACTGGCTATCAAGCACCTACATGGTAGCTCATAACTTATCTCTAACTCCAATCTCAGGGACCCAGCACCCTATTCTGGTCTCTGAGAGCACTCTACACACATGACACACAGACATACATGCAGTCCAACACCCATACACATGAAATAAAAATAATGATCAAATAAAAAGACATCCGTCCATTTATCTCTTATTACCAATTTTGTAAATATGCCAAGAAAACAAATAAGCTCATGTTGGAGACTTAGGGAATAAATCTTTTATTTTCTTTTCATAAAAGTTGATTTCTAGGCTCTGTCACTTTATATGTTATTTTCTATTCTTTTCATATATGTGTGTGAAGTATACATGTTATATGCATACTTGCAAGTGCATACGTGTAGGCATAGTGTTTGTGTGCAGTGTGTAAAGGTTTTACTTGTGTTAGTTAAATGCTGATTTCTCTGGCCTCATGTCTTGTTTCAATCCGGACACAGCACTGTAATGCTTATGTCAAAAATGTCCGTTCTCAAGTTTATGTAAACAATTTTACCATTTGTCCTCTGCCTTATCAATAAGTGCTGATCACCCAATGACTGGGCAGAAGAGAGGACAGGACAGAACTCCCGCCAGCCAGGGGAAGGGAGAGAGGAGGGGAGTTGAAGTTTTAGCACTAGGAACAGGCCGGGAGATGGAGACTGGAGTTAGAAGGAGAGTCTCAAGGTGAAGGTCTGAGAAGACATCACGGGGAAAAACATCTGAAGCAGAGAGAGCTAGAACAACATTAACCTGCAAGTATCATGGGAGGTAGTCAAATTTGTTTAAGGGGTTAGTGTAGATCAATACTGCCCAGGTAGTATGGTAAAAGCTTGTAAGTAAACCTTGATCCCTCTTTGTCATTATTGGAGACTAGCAAAGATAAAGAAATGAGTTGCCAGATGAGTTTACTACATGCATTTATATTAAAAATAATTAATTTTTTCCTATAGGCATGTGTGAGGCGGGTGCCTGTGAATGTACATGTGTGGGGAGGCCCAGGAAGATATCAAGAATGATCTATCATTCTTCCACCTTATTCTTTGAGGCAGAGTCTCCCACTCAAACCCAGCGCTGCTAGCCTTCTTGTTGCAAATCATATTTCTGCCTTCTGAGACCAGGCTTACAAATAGGATCATCAGGCCCATCTGACATTTAAGAGATTCTAAAGAGCTGAACTGCTTGTGTGGACAATGATTTAACCACTGAGTCATCTCTCCAGGCCTGGCTCTGTCATTTAAAAAAAAAAAACGGATAAATCCAGTTTCCTGTTTACCAGGACATGGTCCCTGGGGTGAAAGGTCCGATATGTCCTTAGGCTTCCACTTCATCAGGCTCTGAGATACTCTCTCCTGGGCCTCTGGTTTAAGAATAAGAAAATAGAACCGTTGACAGCCCTGAGGCAAGAACACTCCACAGCAGGAGACAGAGGAAGAGGCCTCAGGGAAGTCTTGGAGAAGGCCTGGCAGATTATTCTCTTCTGTGGTTCCAACACAGAAGGCAGATGGCACTCAGTCAGAAGGTAACCAGAAACTTGAGGACCACTGTGTAGTACCACCATGTTGGAAAGGAACAGACATCCTGTGCAGCTCACCAGGTGATAGCCCAGACAGCTGGTGTGACCCTCCAGGTTCACAGGGCCCTCTCTTCACTCAAGTTACAAATGTTTGCTTAAAGAGCCAGCACTTGGAGATACCTCTCCCCCTTCCCCGCCCCAATGAGCTGAAAGCCTAGTAAAAAAAAAAGTCAGACATGGCAGACAAGCTACAGGGCTGAAGGTCCTAGGTGCTAGGGGAGACCCCATCCTGTGGTAGGACAGACTCCTGGAGGACTGGGGAAGGCTCTCCTCCCAGAGAAAATGCTTCCTGAGGAGATGAAGAGAAGGCCACCGGGAGAATGACAACCAAGGCAGGGACAGAGGAATGGTGTTTTCATGGGTGGAATGGCAAGACACAGATTCGAGAAGCATATACTATCTGGGGACAGAAAACCACTGAGAGGGGTGCGGAGAGAGTTGATGGCGGAAGCACCCCTTGGGAGGGGCTTGTTATCAGGCAAAGGAGTTTGAACTCCATCCAGAAAGTAAATAAGAGCCACACCCGTTTTTTTAGAAGGGGGTCGAGCGTAGTTGTGTACCAGGCAATGACATTCCAGGTACAGAAGTCCTATGGGATTGGAATGGAGCAAACAAAGCCCTTCCTCCTAGTGATGCTCTAGCTATCATGATATAGCATAAAGCATTCCTCACATGCTGGTGTGAATGAACCTACTGGGATGGCTGCCAGTCATATAAAAATATGACACACACAACTACATCATACTTGGTGATGGGACATGATTATGTCACTGGCTTCTGTGCCTACTGTACCTTTTATCAATATTTTAGACTATATTGCTACTTACTAAAAAAAAAATGCTGTATAAGAGCATGCTGTGTCATGGCAGCAGCATCCTCCTATGTGTTGCTTAGTTTAATCCTGTCTTTCGGTTCACCTTGGTGCTGGCGGATGAAGCTATGCCCTCCCCAGATCACATGGCCCAGTTGTGTGGCAGGCCACACCATCTACGACTGAAATGACCGCTGACATACTTGTCATCATATCGTCTTCTTCCAGTTGGTTGATCCCAAAGAGGTGCAGTCCACTTGCGGGGATGTTGTTCTTCAGGGACTCGGTGAGCAGTTTATCGAGAGTCTCTGTGTTGTAGGGCACGATTTTAAAGGCCTACATAAAACAGTGAAGACGGTCAGGTTTCAAATCCAGCTAGCGCCTGCCAGTCAAGGTTAAAGCTGAATAGCCCCATGTACAATTCCCATGTCCAGAAAGCTCGGGTCTTCTCCTACCAGCCTTACCTGACACATAAACTCCACAGGATTTGCAGCACTCGACAGTAAGTTCCCAATTTCCTCCATGTCGGTATAATAGCTGACGGTGGTTTCGCAGACCACCAGGTCCCCAGAATAGACCTTCAGAGAAACATTCCCCGAGGAGAGGTCTAAACAGAATAAGAGGGACCGGTCAATGCCAGGAAGAGCAAGTGTCCTGCAGAAAGGAGTCAGCTCAGAGCTACATTTGAATGCTGAGGCAGCTCACTGGGGCTGGAGGGAAGTGTCAGAGGTGACCTGGGAGGAGATGAACAGGCCAGCACGTATGAATACGTACACCAAATAGGAGTCCTCGTGGTGATGCCAATTGCATCTTTAAGGGATTTTCATCTGTTGTGCATAATTTTCAGTATTTGTGTGTGTGTATGTGTGTGTGTGTGTGTGTGCAAGAATGAACACTCGTGGGTGCAGATGCCTATGTAGGAAAGAGGCATAGGATCCTCTGGAGACTGAGTTCTAGGCAGTTGTGCGGTCTAATGTGTAACTTGGAACCGAACTCGGTTTTTCTGAAAGAGCAAAATGCATTCTTAACCACTGAGCCAGCTCCCTGGCCTGTTTCACTGAATCCCGCAGGCCTTGACGAACAAAAAGTAAATAAATAAAAAATTAAAAGAGGGCTTAAGGTGCTTTGTATGAAGGCCAATAGTCACCAAGGGCTAGGATGCAGGTGGTTGGAGGATAACACTTTATTCCTACCATGATGGGCTGACTTGCTCTGCGGCAGACTGTACTACGTGCTCTTCCTGGGGTGGGAGTCTATACCACCGGAAGAGGTTCTGAGGGGTGAAGAAAAACATTAAAAATACACCAACCACAAAGATTCGATTCACCAAAGAGGAAATGTGACAACCGTGAACGTGGAAAATGACGAGGTCACACTGGTAACCCAGGGCAACGAGGATGCTCTGCTCCTTAAAACATCAACTTAATGAGGCCACACTGGTAATCCAGGACATCAACTACAGCTTTTAAAACACCAACTCAGCCGTGCTGAGTGATGCTGGAGAGCCAAAGGACAGCAGTGTTTCTGAAGGCAGCTGGGTAGCACACTCTGGGTCACCACGGGGCCACTCACCTGGTGCTTTCACAGAGACCGTGTACTCATTCTCCAGTGTGCCTTCCACCCGGATGGAGGGAGAATCCTCAGGAGAGAACTCTGCTTCTGTTGATACCTTCTCGTCCAGCTTGCATCTCACAATGATATACACAGTGGTTTCTGCCTGGAGTGGGAGACAAGTTCTGGTCTCTCTCTCCCTCCTGTATCCCTTAGGGTGCTGGGTCAAAGGTTATCCCAGCACCTCGAGCCTCAGCCCACTCTCTAAGAGAAGATGGTCTGGTCTAGGGGTCTTGATAGACCAGTGCTGGCAGAGAACCATAGGCTATCAGTCCAGTGGAGGAACTTGTGGAAAACAGACTCAACATTTATAAACCTTTACGAGGATTAGACAAAAACTTTGTCTATTCTTTATTTTCATAATTTTTTAAACCTAGGGACTACAAATGTTTATTTCATTTTATAACATCTTAAAATTGCTCTTTATATACATATACATATATATACACATATACATATACATATATATACATATACATATACTTTTAGTGGTCTTATCATACAATGGGAAAAATAATGCCCATGTAGATACCATATGCTATCAAGTACCAGAAATGGGTTACATCTTTTTGAGTCATTGGCCAAAGTGGTCCCACAGACCCCTACCCCCCACCAAAAACAAACCATTGCAAGCTATTGTCAATGCTACTGTTACCTTCCACGACCTGACACTAAAACCCTATTGCTGAAGACAGATACACTCATGTCATCCAACACAGAGAGATCAAGCTGGTGCCCAGCCGGAAGCTGCACTCCTACTGACTAGCAGTCACAGTGATGGAAGGAGCGCCACTCACTACTGGAGGAGAAACGTAATCACCAATCAATCTCGCCCAGTTATGAACCCTGTGATCTGCAACATTCACATGACTACAAGACATACCGGTGTGGTAGTGGCATAAATGTTATAAGTGTAACCAACCACTTAAAAAAGGGGGGGGGTGTAATATGAAACTCCAAAATCCAAAATGCTCTAACCTGATACCACAAGCGGAAAGTTCTATACTTTGCATTTAGGTCAAAGACCAAATGCAAGGGAAGTAACATGTTCTATAAAACTATTGTCAGGCTGTGTATAACGTGCATATAAAATATAAACACACTTTGTTTTATAACATATCCTGTTGTGCATACAGAAATAATCTAACATCTCCCTAACCAAATTCAAAATCTGAGACACTTCAGGCCCTTAGCATTTTAGGTAAGAGACACTCAACTTGTCTCTTGTTTTACTCAACTTGGCAAAGATCATTTTAGATAAGACCGGTAGGGCTGGGCCCTCCCCAAAACCAGAAAGGCAAGGAGAGATCTATGGCCAGAGCCACAGATCATCCTTAGTCATTCATTCCAGGACTGTTATGTAGTCGTCATAGCAACCCTTCACAAAGGGATGCCGAAGGCTGTTCCAAGTGTGGACTTTGTGACATGAGAGGGCTGTGGCCCAGGCTGCTGCTGCGGCCACTATAACCATTCGCATGACCTGTGGCTGTCATCCTTCCTGCCAAACTCCTGGTCCTGCATCTCATCCGAGAAACATGAGGAGCCCAAAAGAACGCCTGTCAGTTCTGCAGGCAGTCAGGACCCACCACAGGCCAGACACCCTAGGCCCACAGACTCAGTGTAGGCAACTGGGATGATCCTAAGTGAGAGGGCAGCAGAGAGGGAGCAGGAAGACTTGAACAGAGTGGGATGAAGCACGCATGGGTGCCAAACACCCTTCCCACTGCACCTGGCAGTCTGACCACACACCTGTGGGAAGACACGGCACTGGGAGAGGAGCCAGAAATGTCCACATCAGTCCAGCCGTGACTGCAAAGAGGCTACAACAGGCTGGATTTAAAAACCAGGAAGTGGCCAGGTGTGGTGGTACACACCTGTGACCCCAGCTGTGGGGAGGATAAGAAAAGGGGTTCACTAGTTCAAGGCCAACCTGGGCTATGTAGAAAGACGGTCTCAAAACCTCAAAAGTAAAAATAAAAACTGAAGATCAGAGAATGGTGGGGACCAGGCTACAGCGGGCATGTCCCATGGGAAAACAAACACAAAACCAGAAAGCCTAAGCCTAATATCACAGATTCTGACTCATGAGACACCAAGAAACACCAACTTCTTTTCTCTTTAGAAACACCAACTTTTATGCCTAATTTTAAAATCACTCTGAAGTCCAGATCAATCATGTCTAAGAGTTGAATGCAACCTGAAATACAACCGACAACTCTGATGCTGGGAGCCTGTGCCCAGCACCTTGTGGTCTCAACTGCAAAGGAGAAAGTCAGATTCCCCCACCCCCACTTCTCATTTCCAATGTTCTCATGCCCTGAGGTTCTGGGAAGCCACCGTGGCAAGCTTAGCAAAGAGCTTGTATCCATGGAGAAAGCATTCTGGTGCTCTAACCTATCCAAAATGCCTCCCGTTTTAAATCAGAGAAGGAAGGACTGTGAAATATTACGATAGGGTGACTATCCCGAAGTCTCACACAACAGCTCCCTTGTGACTGACTGACAACCATAAAATGCTAGCCATACATGGCTTGGGTATTTAGGCAATCTTTCAGCAAGCAATATTGGCCAGCAAGTTTCCTCTATCAAACCTTAACACCCTCCCTGAGGCCAGGGTGGTGACCAGTAAATGAAGAAGCAGGCTCCCACAATGTGTCACCTTCTCCTTCCCAGGCTAGGCCAGCTGGAAGATATGCAGGCCTCTCTCTAACTCTGTGGCCTGCTGGTATTCTGTCTGCCCTATGTTACACACTCATGAAACAGAGTCCTTACATGGATGGCACATACACTCCCAGGTTCGATTCTCTGACTTAAAGAAGCTACTCGTGTCCGAGGTGATGGGAGTCCCGAGGGAAGGTGGTGGTTCTAATAAGATGTATCCTGATACCTTTGCACCCTTTACTGAAACAAAGGCATCTACTAGGAAAGTCGATGCCCTGATGGAGATGTACCAGGTCCCCAGGATGCCTACCCCACAGCGAATGCGGTCCGGCTGTACCACCATCAGGTTCCCAGGCGATATCTCCGGAGGCAGGTTTGTCTGCTTTGAGAAAGGAAGCTCTCTCTCGTCCTCGGGCTCCGTGTCGGTTACTGAGTCACAGCCAGAATCTATGGGACACAGGACATGACTGAATAAGAGCAGAAAAAAGAAGAACTAGTAGACATGCTTCACCTCCCCAAAGCCCCACACGTCACCGTGCAGGAAGCGGCTACACAGATGCAAGCTGAAGGGACCGGATCGCTAAAGTCACAAAAGAGGACCCAATAGGGGGAAAAAGCCAAACACTTTGCAGGCCATTGAGTGACAGAAAAAAAAGCAATGTTGTGGGGTTTCTGGAAGCTTCACCTCACTGAAGAGTGGCAAGAAAAAAAAAATGGAGTCGGGAAAGGATTGTCTACACCAGAGTAAGAAACTCTGCAGACAGCCACAGGAACTAGGGTCACATCTACCCAATGTCTCTCTGTCAGCAGCAGTAAGAAGCAATCACTTACAACATGCCTAAGGTCAGAACCCCTGGGTTCCGGGTTAGTACCGTGGCCATTCATGAGCTGGAAAAGCCAGGACAGAGACAGGGATGAGTCTCTAACTGCCAACTTGCCACTACATAGAAGCACCTGAGAAGTTAGCTTTGACTGGAATTATCCAGATCAGATTGGTCTATGGACAGATCTGACAGGGGCTGTCGTGATTTCTAATTGATGTGGGAAGATCCAGCCCACTGTGTCGGCACCATCTCCTAAGCAAAGAGTCCTGATTTTTGCAGAAGAGGAGAAATCCAGAGGAGAGGAGGCAGGAAGGCTGAGTCTAGGTTTCTCTCTGCTTTTGACTGTGGTTGCGATGCTATGCAATGTGACAGGCCACTTGAGCTCCTACTTTGGCTTCCCCTTCAGTGATGGTAACTAGAAATCGTAAGCCAGATAATCTCTTCTTCTCTAATCTGCTTTCGGTCTGGGTGTTTAATCACAGCACCAGAAACGAAACTTAAGACCCAGGCTCTGAGCAGGCAGGCAGGGGTGTGAAGATGAAGATGAAGAGGGTGTCAAAGATGGTGAGACCACGGCGAGAACCCGTAAGATTTCTCCAGCAGGGCTCTTAATAAGCATCGACTGATCAACAGGCCTCCTGGTGAAGTGAGGCCCAAGATCATGTATATACAGATGGCAAATCCACACATAAAAAGATCCACACCTATTCTATCAGAAAAAAAAATGCTAATCAAAGCAACAAGGTATACCACGGCACAGCTCTTAGAATAGTCAAGATCCAGAACAGAGATGACACCAAATGTCTTCAAGGGCATACAACACCAGGCACCCTTTGCTAGTGGGAATGGAACACAGAAGAGCCCCTTTGGAAGGCGCTTTGGCAATGTCTTACAAGATCAAATACGCTTTACCACTCAATTCTACAACCATACTCGTTTGGTGTTTTCCCCCAAGCTGTTGAAAATGTAGGTACACAGAAGAACCTGTGCACAGATGTTTACAGCAGCTTTCTCCATAGCTGCCAATAGTCGGAAGCAGCAGGCATCCTCTAGCAGCTGAACGGATTGACAAATGGCAGCATAAGCAAGCGATCATGGAACGCAGCAGTAGACAGCACTGAGCTCGTGGGGGAAACAAAAGGGGTTGGTTTTTGTCCACTGGACACCAGCTAGGCACATCTGGGGAGAGGAAATCTCAACTGAGAAACTGCCTCCACCAAATGGGCTCGTAGGCATGCTTGTGGGGGCATTTTCTTGATTCATGAATTGATGTGGGAAGGTCCAACCCACTGTGGGTGGGGCCACCCCAGGGCAACATGGTCCCAGGAGGTGTAGAAAAGCAAATTGAGCAAGCCATGGAGAGAACGCTGGTGAGCTTGGCTTTCTTATCCTTCACTGTTCGACTCCAGGTTTCTGCTTCTTCATGATGAACTGTGATGAACTGCAAGCTAAAATAAAGTCTTCCTCTCCAGGTTGCTTTGGTTATGGTGTTTATTACGGTAACAGTAAGTAAGGGAGGATGCTGAGTGGAAGAAGGCATAGAGTGTGTGGTTCCACAGACACGCCACTCTGAAAAAGGCAAAACTATTGGGGGAAAATACCTGGTTACTAGGAGGGAGGGATAAACCGTCGAGCTGCACAGATTGGTTTGTCAGGGCAGTAGATGTATTTTGCATGATCCTATAAGGTGAATATGTGCTATCATACATTTGCCCAAGTCCACAGACTAGAGAACACCAAGAGAGAGCGCACACTGTGGCATACATGACATTGATGGGTTTCTGAGCAGGCTCAGCTGTTGTAACTCAGGTCCTGCTGTGGTGTTGGGTGTTGATAGTGTCAGAGGCTGGATGTGTACGGGGCCAGAGGAGTAGGAAACTGTTGTACTTGCCACTTAATTGTTGTTGGAAATCTAGAGCTGCTCTTAAAATAGTCTTTTAAAAATTAAAACAGCCAAAAATTGCAAATCACCACAAAATAAAGGAAATGACTGGTAAAAAGATGACTCACGAGGTAGTCCTGCCAAAACAATGGGCTACTATAAAACTTCCTTTTTTAAAGATAGATTTATTTATTTATTTATTTATTTATTTATTTATTTATTTAATGTATGTGTGTACACTGTAGCTGTACAGATAGTTATGAGCCTTTATCTGGTTGTTGGGAATTGAATTTAGGACCTCTGCTCGCTCCGGTCAATCCTGCTCGCTCTGGTCGGCTCCACTCTCTCAGTCCCTGCTCGCTCTGGCCCAAAGATTTATTTATTATTATAAATAAGTACACTATAGCTGTCTTCAGACGCACCAGAAGAGGGCATCAGATCTCATTACGGGTGGTTGTGAGTCACCATGTGGTTGCGGGGATTTGAACTCAGGACCTTTGGGAGAGCAATCAGTGCTCTTACCCACTGAGCCATCTCTTACCCACTCAGCCCACTATGAAACGTCCTAATTCACAAAACTCTAAGGTGAAATTAAGATGTACTACAGATGGAAATGCAAAATAAAAATAAAGTGAATTTTAAAAATTAAAAGATGAAAATATGGATGGATGGATAAATTACCATTGACTAGGGAAAAGATTTAAGAATTGAATCTGACATTTTAGTAAACAAACAAGAGGAGATGGGGAGGAAAACAATAAAATGGAGTATATCCATGGGATGGAATTATGCAGCCATGAGAAGGAGTGAGGCGTGCATTCAGCCCATGCCAGGGATACATCTTGAAGACACCGTGTTAAGTGAAAGAAGTCAGACAGAAAAGGCCACACATCACAGGATCCCAAACCCCTATGTCCAGAATGGACAAACCTATGAAGGTAGGAGAAAGCAGGTTAGTTCTTGCTTTATCCTGAAGAGTTTGGGATGACTGCAAGAACTAAATGATGAAAATCTTAAGAACTTATTGAGACAATCACACAGATCATTGAATGTACCAAAGACCTATGAACTGAACTCTTTAAATGGGATAATACGGCATGTGAATTACTTCTCATAACACTGTTATCCAAAAACCCAATGGGAAATCACAAACTGTTTAAATTTTCAAAGTACTCGTAATGAGGCTGATCATGAGGCTGACCACCTATATGGAGAGGATGTAGAAATCTCTTTTAAAATGTCCCACGCTCAGTAAATGACACGATAGAAATACAAACCACTTCCCCACTTTAAAAAAAAAAAATAATGTCACTCACTCTGACATCAGGAAATGCAAGAGAAAAACCTTTGCTGCTATTTCACTTTCCCAAACTAAAAGACTTCATGAGTGACAGGTCCCTCAGTCAGTGGCAGGCCCAGATCTAGCAGAAGAGAAAGGAACACACACACACACACACACACACACACACACACACACACAATTCACATGTCATATGAGCCCCTGTTTAAAGAGTTTTAACGGTCTTTGGTACATTCAATGATTTGTGTGATTGTCTCAATAAATTCTTAAGATTTTCGTCACCCTGGAAAGAAATTCTATACCCTTCAGTTATTTCTCTGCAGTCATCCCAGACACTTTAGGATGAAGCAAGAACTAACCCGCTTTCTTCTCCCTTTATAGGTTTGTCTGTCCTGGACATAAGTGTTTGGAATCGTGTCATTCCACCTCCAGTCTTTGTATCAGGAAAAAAAAAAAACCAACAGAAAACAGTCTGAGAGAATATTAAAAGCATTCCTTTAGGCTGGATATGGTGGTGTACACCTTTAATCCCATAACTCAGGGAGGCAGAGACTAGAGTATCTATATGAGTTTGGGGCCAGCCAGGGCTACAGAGTGAGACCTGTCCTTAAAAACAAAAACAAGCAAACAAAAAAGACCCACATTATTTTCCAATATTTTCAAGAGACACATTAAGAAAGAATATAAAATTATGTGTTTCATACTACAGGTTTTCCATTTTACTAAATTCATCTTCGGAAGTCAGAAGAAAACCTATGTGACATTTTCCTTCCTTCCTTCCTTCCTTCCTTCCTTCCTTCCTTCCTTCCTTCCTTCCTTCCTTCTTCCTTCTTCCTTCTTCCTTCCATCCATCCATCCATCCATGCATCCATCCCTGCTTGTACTTTTACTTTTTCCACTGTGAGAAAGCCCCGCTTTAATTCTGGAATCGGGTGATGAATCTGACTCATTATCCTGCCACGAGGCCAGCGGGACCTAATGAGACAGACCCCTAAGGCCAGCCCTCCAACAGGCCCCTCAGCGATGATGCTTTAGGGAGCTACAGCCACCAGCAGTGTGGTTCGGCAAGTCAGACAGGAAGTCATTTACTCTATCAGGCTACTGCTGCTGGAGACTAACAAGCCATAGAGATCTCTGTGTCTCGGGACACTGCAGACAGAGAAGCTGTGTCTCAATGGGGTCACTTCAGCAGATTCAAAGCTTCTGGCCAAAGAAAAGCCAACTCAGCACTGTCACCACCTGAAACCACCCCATCCAGGGCAATGACCCCAAGCGTCCCTGCCTGATCAAGGTGGTCCCTCTTCCATCCCTACCAGAAGATGCTGCTGCTGCTGCTGCCTGAATCAGCGTCAAAGGTCCTGGTGAAAGTACCAGAAACCCAGCATCCACCCACGACCAGCCTAGAACAGTATTAAGACGCCAGGAGACTCTCTGCTGTTTTTTTTTTAAATATTTTTTTATTACGTATTTTCCTCAATTAAATTTCCAATGCTATCCCAAAAGTCCCCCATACCCTCCTCCCCAACTCCACTATCCACCCATTCCCACTTTTTGGCCCTGGCGTTCCCCTGTACTGGGGCATATAAAGTTTGCGTGTCCAATGAGCCTCTCTTTCCAGTGACGGCCGACTAGGCCATCTTCTGATACATATGCAGCTAGAGTCAAGAGCTCCAGGGTACTGGTTAGTTCATAATGTTGTTGCACCTACAGGGTTGCAGATCTCTTTAGCTCCTTGGATACTTTCTCTAGCTCCTCCATTGGGGGCCCTGTGATCCATCCAATAGCTGACTGTGAGCATCCACTTATGTGTTTGCTAGGCCCCGGCCTAGTCTCACAAGAGACAGCTATATCAGGGTCCTTTCATCAAAATCTTGCTAGTGTATGAAATGGTGTCAGCGTTTGGAGGCTAATTATGGGATGGATCCCTGGATATGGCAGTCTCTAGATGGTCCATCCTTTCATCTCAGCTCCAAACTTTGTCTCTGTAACTCCTTCCAAATGTAGCAGAATCACTAGGCTTTCAGGAAGTCTATAGCACACTGGGAAGTGGGAAACTATATACGCTGTACAGCCAGTTTCCCCAAACCTTGTCTTCAGGAAACAATTGGCCCAAATTCTCGTATTCAACAAGAACAACCGAACAACACGATTCACCCTTTGCCTTACTTACTGCCAGGTCGCTCACAACTGACTTGATTCTTAAGCACTTCCATGGTCTTTATTGGGAGTTCTGGGTGTTTTTGTTGTTTTGTTTTGCTTCGTTGGCTGGATGTGTCTGACTGTAGTCCAAAATGGCTTCAAAGTCCCACTCCTCGTACCTCACCCTCCTGAGTGACAGGATTACAGGTATCTTAACCTCTTTTACCTTCTTGTCCAGGTCCCTGAGCTCAGCTTTTTCTCATTTCCATGCTGTGTTGAATTTCGGAGGTTATTTCAAATCCTCTGTGTGTGGGAATCGTTGTAGCCCTCACCTACCTCCCTTCTGTGACTTTATGTTTAAACTGTTCATTCAGATGAAAACGCCTTTAAAGCAGGACTGCAGCACACTGGGGAGCATGCTCACCAGGCTGTAACTGGGTCCGGCCACAGGATGTTGGTACTGTCTGGGTATGCAACTGCTCTGTGGCTAGATAGTGCTATGCTGAGTTAAGGCAGACCTAAGGGTTCTGTGCATATTGCGTGCAGTAGAGAAATCAGACGGGAGATCCAGGTCCTTCGATGCCACAAATCCCCCAACAGTCTCTGCAAAACAGCCTCTGAGCCACACTCACAAGCACCCTCCCTTCTCAACAAACCACACTGACTTTGACTAAGTGAATCTAATCCATGGAACGTTTATGGTTTTTTTGACTTGCATTTGCCTCTTGTCCATTTGTTTTGCTTTTAGAATTGAGACAGAATGAGAAGAACCGTATGTCTCCACAGGTTTAGACAGTCCTTCCACGCGCAAAATTCACAGTACTTCTTTCCTTCCTTTAAAAGGGAGCCTACGGGGGGGCGGGGGTGGGGGGGGGGGCTGGTGAGATGGCTCAGCGGTTAAGAGCGCCGACTGCTCTTCCACAGGTCCTGAATTCAAATCCCAGAAACCACATGGTGGTTCACAACCACCCGTAATGAAATCTGATGCTCTCTTCTGGAGTGTCTGAAGACAGCTACAGTGTACTTACATATAATAAATAAATATTTTTTTTTAAAAAAAAGGGAGCCTACTTCTTACTGACTTCAGGGAGGACTACGAGTTTTTTCCGACATAGTCAGCACGGGTAGTCAGACCCGTGACTGAACCACACTGAGTAGCTTCCCCTAGGCAAGAAGGCTGTGGACACATTCACTACCTTTCAGTGAGTGGCAAGGTGACTGACTACTCATTGGTCTCTGTGTCACCCTCCCCGCCATCCTGTGAGATGGGAACCAGCATCCTCTTTTCATTTTAAAGATAAGCATTCCGTGCCTGGAAGGGAGGAAATAGCAGGGCTGAGCATCGAGCCGGGCCCAGCGGCTCTGCGCTTCCTTCCCTGTGGGCAGTAGAAGTCAGCGTCACGAGTCTTCCTCAGCTGGGCTGTGACTGCGCAGCTCATGAGACATGACTCGCACCTCCACTGTCTCAGAGGCCTGGTGGTGCCGTGGTGTTGTGGGCACTGCTGTTTGCAGTTCTGTGACCTCCTGCCAGGGCCAAGGGCACATTCCACAGGCAGGGGTTAAGTCAAGAGGCAGTGTATACCAGCTGGACCAATCAGTGTCCTTCGTGGGCACGTGGCCTCTGGCCCACAGCTGTACTCTCTCTTTCTGGTTAAGCTTTCCCACACAGCACGGATGGCCTCTTTCATGAACCCCTGGCGTCTCTCAGTCTGTACATCAGAGCACAGGTCAAAGAATGGTACCTACTGATCTGGGAGGGCCTCTCTCAGACTACGCAAGCTACGTTCTAATATGATGGGATGCTATCCTTTGGGGAAGTATAAACAAATATTGCTCTCAAAACCAACAACAAATGCCACAGTTGTACATTTACGATATGCCCAGGACCACACAAAATATAATCTGTTTTATCACAGCTGGGAGGCAGGTGTGATCCTGCCCGTTTCACAAATATAACTAAGTTATCCAAGTCACACAGTGAATGCTATATGGAAATATAACCTCAACTCCACACTTTAGACACTGACTTACACACTGATGACCCGAGTTCGATCCCCGGGACCCATGTGATGAAAGAAGAGAACTGAGTCCCACAAGTTATCTCTGCCCCCTGCACACGTATGCGCATTCACACACACACAGGCACACGCACACGCAAATTATTAATGTAATAGAGAATTGCAAAAAATATTCAGTTTCATGTCTTTCAATTCTCCTATGTCAAGAAGAAAGCCTTAGGGGGGGCTGGAGAGATGGCTCAGTGGTTAAGAACACTGACTGCTCTTCCAAAGGTCCTGAGTTCAATTCCCAGCAACCACATGGTGGCTCATAACCATCTATAATGTGGTCTGATGCCCTCTTCTGGTGTGTCTGAAGACAGCTACTGTGTACCCATATGCATTAAATCAATCAATCAATCAATCAATCAATCTTAGAAGAAGAAGAAGAAAGCAGCCTTGGGGCTGGAGCAATGGGTCATCAGGCAAGGCACTGGTTGATCTTCCAAAGGACCCGAGTCACTTCCCAGCACCCACATGACAGCTCACAATTGTGACTTCAGTTCCAGGGGGGGCTCAATGCCTTATTCCAGCTTCTTAAGGTACCGCATGCACATGATGCACAGACACATATTCAGGCAAAATTAAAATAATATAAGTAAATAAAAGCTAAAGAAGAGCAAAAGGGGAAGCCATTTCTTCATCCCGGTAAGAGGACATTGTCAGACTCCTCTGACCCGCTTAGCTCCCTCTGCACCATGAGGGGGCCAGTCCATAAGCTCACAGCCTTCCCTGGGCATCCAGATGAAGAGTTTAGTATGGATGTTTGGTTTTATTAGCTTATTATTTTATGCACCTCTCTACATCAAAACACTAGTTTTTCTTTCATTTACAGTAGCAAGGTTTACTTTAAAAGAAGCCTACTTGGATTATAAATATGAATTGTCTTAAGAAATCATTAAGTACAATAAACACACTCAGGGCAAGAATAGTTGAGAGGGTTCACATGATCTTGTGGATGTAATCAATGTCCTTGAATTTTATGCTCAAAATTGATTTAAATGACAAGAACTATGATACGTATGTTTTGCCAGAATAATATACCCAAGACCACTGAATTGCAGATTTTAAAGGGTTCACTGGATGCTCTGTGTATTAAATCTCAATAAAATTGGCTTTTGAAAACATTAGGACTATGACATGAAAATAAGGCAAGAAATCCCATCATTGATTCACAGATTACCGAATGGTCAAGGGAAGCTGCATTATGCTATACTTCCCCCATTTGCTAACATTTATTACTTGGAGTTTTTGCTCTGCCTTGGGAGCCAGGCTGGGTTCAAGTTCAAATCCCTCCTGCTCCAGCCTCCCAAGCACTAGGATAACATGCAGCATCGCGTCTGGCTATTTGTGAAAAGCTGAAATAAGATAAAGTCAAGATGTGAAGGCAGAAAGAAGGCTCAGAGCTGGAGAGATGGCTCAGTGGTTAAGGAAGAAGGCTCAGAGCTGGAGAGATGGCTCAGTGGTTAAGGAAGAAGGCTCAGAGCTGGAGAGATGGCTCAGTGGTTAAGGAAGAAGGCTCAGAGCTGGAGAGATGGCTCAGTGGTTAAGGAAGAAGGCTCAGAGCTGGAGAGATGGCTCGGTGGTTAAGGAAGCAAGAGCTCATTAAATTATTCTAAGTTTTGGATGATGAGGAAAAAGAAAGTTACCAGAGAAGGAAGCTAAAATGATGACCTTCAGCAGAACTAGAGCTTTCTGTCGACCTAGTCAAAACAGGAACGAAGCAGAAAGGGCTTGGGGCCAAGCTGAACATGTGTCTCTGTCTGTGCGCTGGAAAGGGGTGGGGGTTGGGGGGGGCAGTTCCACAATGTTCCACAATCTGACTTGCTACCCCATTTTCTAAGGCCATACCAGGTGTCCACTGAACCGGCATGTTCTGGCACTGACCTGGGTCCCATTGTCTTGGCCCTTAAGGAGCTTAGCTGAGTAGGAAGATAAGGCTCTGTGTGAAATATGGTGAGACATTTTGCACAGCAAGACTGCAAATAGAGCTAAATGAGGTGAGTTTAATGTCCCAAACTGCTATGAGCTGTGTGGACACACTACAAATGGGACCAAAGTTTAAAGAAGCTTAAATAAAATGAAAGGAGCATTAGTGAACAGAGAGGTGTGCTTGGTTAGTGTAAGTCACAGAATTTTGGGAGAGCGAGCTCAACCTTCTAAGAGAAAGAGCAGCATTTTTCAGTGATGTTAATGACATCATAACTCCTTCCATTTCCCCAGTGAACACTCACTGCTACCAATGGCCACTCAAAGCCTATGCAGGGGCCACCAAGACATGGAAGGGTAAGAAAATGTGTGTCCTTGCTAGTGACAGACCTCCATATCTGAGGGCAGGAAAGACTGTGTGCCAATGTGACTGGAGGCACAAAGGTGTGGCGGGCAGGTGCTGAGCAGCTGCTGCAGGAAGCAGTTTGGGGCGCCTTCCACACGGGAGGCTGTGAGGAAAGGAAAGCCTCCATATTGAAGACACCATATTGAACATCAAGAGAGATTCAAAATACAATGTTATGTGGCTTTAAAAAAAAGTTAAAGGCTTTATTTTGTTTACATGGTTTGTTTTTCTTATTTGTTTATTTTGTTTTGTTGGTTTGGTTTTCTAAAATAGGGTCTCCCTCTGTAGCTTTGCCTGGCCAAAGCGATGGATCCTCTTGCCTCTGCCTCCCTAGTGCTGTCATTACTGATGCGTAACGAGAACGTGCCAGCACCCTTGCAGTCTGGTCAGAACTGAGAAGGGGAGTGGCTGACCACCCCATCACACTCCTGCAAACTTTACCTTCAAATGCATGCAACAGCACAAACTGGTGGCCAACGGTGTTACCAAGCCAACATCCTGCCTGATCTGCTTCAGGAACAAATAAGATGCTATAATTAACCAATGTCTGAGAAACTACCCTACAAGCACGGTCTGAGCTTGCTTAGAAAAATTATTCTTAATAGGGCTATAGAGTCCTCCAGTTCACACTACCTTCACCTCATTGTTATTTGCTGGTAGCTTAGAAATGTGGCATCCTGGCCGTTGTGTCCTTGGAGAGCACAAAAGCCCTCAAGGCTGGCTCAGACCCCAGTGCCTAAATGAATAGACTCAAGTGAAATTGTTCACCTTAGCTGAGGCACGAGGAGAGTGGCTGGCATCAGTGACACTCTACAAATACAGAGTTTCGGTCTCTTCCCTGCAGCTTCCTGGCAAGCACTGAGATACCTTGCCATTTTCATTGTCACCCACCGGACTTTCTTAGCCTACCCACCCACCCACCTTGATTAATGGGTATTCAATTTCCCATTCTACCAACCCCTTTCACTTACAGAACTACCCCAAAGAGTAACCATGTACACAGCTGGCTAAGAGTGAGCAGCTACTTCCAGTTGTCAGAAACTTTCACACTTGGTGGAAGGGGCTGGTGCCTGCCAGGCTCTTACCACTAAATGTGGCATTAAAGTCGGGGAAGGAAGGAAGTGAGGATCATGTTTTGGTATGAGAGTAAGTTAACTATGTTGATACTTATCATTCTATTCTTCATCTTCATCACCCCTCTCATACCCATGATGTCAAACTACTGAGTAGAACCCTAGGGACTCAACTACAGCTTTAAATATAGTCAGGGCAGCCGATGTACCTCCCTGGATAGAGACAAGGAGAAAGAAGAGGAAGAAGAGGAGGAGGAAGAAAAGGAGAAAGGATGAAGAATAAGAGGAGAGGAAGAAAGGGGGAAGGGAGGGAGAGAGGAAGGAAAGAAGGAATCCATTCTTTCTCCAGTCTTCAGGTTGACAGTGTTCCTGGCTCTTGGAACCTGGTTGACTCCCCTGCCATTCTACCCTGCTTCACCATCTGGGCGTTCTGCTCCAGCTGCAGAATCCTGAGACTGTCTGGCTTCACAGCACATCTGTATTTGCAGTATTGGACACAGCACATCTGTATTTGCAGTACTGGACACAGCACATCTGTATTTGCAGTACTGGGCAAACCGTAATCCTCTGCACAACTGACCCAGGTCTTTTCCAGCGCACAGAGGCGATTATATATTTTTGCTACTCTTGCCAAGTAATCCATTTGGTTCTCTTCAAGGTACATAAGGTACAAAATCAAGGGGTCACCCAAGAGGAGATGGGACCTCAGGGCTCTGTGGCCTTTACACATCGTCAGTCTACAGAAACTGTTCAAAGTGTTAGATTTGGATGGTTTTTGGTTTGCTTTTTCAAGCGAAGTATAACAGCTCTTCTCTTCTCCACCTGGCCCTACCTGCTCTTCAGCTTGAACAAAAATAGCACCAGGCTACCATGACAACCAGAGCGTGTGCTGGCCCTGTCCACTGAGGATAGATATGCCTATGGCTCTCCGGGCCCTTTGCCCATCGGAGTTGGGGCCAGGGTCCTCCAACCTCCCAAATCCAGTCCTCAGAAAGCATTCCAGTGTAGTAGGGTAGAGTTACTCCCTCCTCATCAGAGAGCTGAGAGTTTATCCAGAGTTCTCTACCTACCCAGTGGAGCCTCTGAACTTTTGTGTGTTCTTTTCAGTGTTCTCAGGCACCTGCGACAGAGGTGACCGTTTTGGTTTTTTGGTTTTTTGCTTGTTTTTATTTAGCTGATGAACCAAGGGAGGCAGGGGCTTGTGGGCTCAAGCTAGTCCCGAGCTGTTGGTGGAAAAGTCAGGACCTCAGGTCCGGTTGACAGAAAAGCAAGAGGCAGTGCTGCTCAGAAAACAGAACCCCAACAGGTGGAGAGGACTGACGCTGAGCCACAGTCAGACGAGTCCTAGTGTAAGCCTGGGTAGCAAGAAGGGGAAATCTCCTTCCCCTTTCTAAACAGGTTCATAAATGCCCGTTTCTGTCCCAGACTCGGCATCTCTCGGGTTGCCTTCGTGAGCCACAGACAACTCAAAAGGGCCCTGGAAAACTCTCCTGCCCTTAAGGTCCTTGCCAGGGTCTTGGGATGATGCCCCACCAAAGAGGTAAGGGCTGGCGGGGGGGGGGGGGCTTAGGGCCCCTGCTTCATTGCTCAGGAAACCCCAGTGTTGCTAACAAAGCGAGAGGCACCACGGCCCCCCCAGGCCCCAGCCTAGAGGCTTCCTCTTTCTTCATCTGTTTCCGACACTTATAAATGTGCTTCCTCTCTTTATGTAAATTTGGTTTAAATGGCACAGCGAAGTCTTGTAATGAGGCCATTAATAACTGGTCTTTTAACAGCCTCTTCTCGGCTTCCTGATTCAAGAATCAATTCTAATCTAGACAAACGGTGATGTCTGGATTTACTGGTGTAAGGACAGACAAATGGGCTTTGTTTGGGGCAGGCTGTGTGTGTAGCTTATTTTTACTCAGCCAAGTGAAGGCCGAAGGCAGGCCTTGAGAGTAAAACCAAACTTAGAAACTCCGTTCCTTTTGCGCCTCCACAGCCCAGTGGAGAAACTTCCAGAAAGGCACAGGAAGGCTTTTTCTTTTCCATTCAGCTGACCCCCTAACCTGACTCCTAGCCTCCAGGCAGCTGAAGCCAGAGAACTGGTTGGCCAGTTTCACTTTCCGTTTCTAAGGAGGGCCTTTCTGTCCTTCCCTCCTTGTGAGAAATGCTGTCTTGGCTTCTCAGCATGATCACAGTGAGGTGAAGTGTAGTGTTCCTTGGGAAAGGATTAAAGAAACACAGATTGAGCCACTTCAAATTCTGTTTTAAGGGCTGGTGAGATACTTGGCTGATAAAGGGGCTCGTCATCAACCAGACGACTTGAGTTCAGTCCCTGTGCCCTACATGTTAGGACTGAAGTGACTCCTGGAAATTGGACACATGAACCTGGTGGCCCATGTCCCCACCCCAACTCCCTGTCTCTCTCTCTCTCTCTCTCTCTCTCTCTCTCTCACACACACACACACACACACACACACACACACACACACACACACGTGGGCACACACGCACATGAGGGCACATACATCACCCTCCTTCCACCATCACCACCAAATAAAAACCTTCAAAATTTTTTAAGTTAAAAGCTGTAACTCTTTTAACCCAAGATCTTTTAGCTGTGCCCTCCCCCACCCCCAATAAAACCTGGAGGAGACCAAGACTCTAAAGACTTACTCTTTCCCAGAGCATACACACTTACTGAGAGGCTCTGGAAAATAAGTCCCCTCCGGCCACAGAAGCCTGGACTCCAGTCCCATCTGTCCTCTGCCAGGTTTTCCTGAACTTTAGCCTTTTCTCTCTCACAGCCTATTTCTATCTGCCTGGCCCGTCTCACGCCTTCCACGGGCAGAGCGATAAACTCCGGGAGCCCTGTGAAAACTGAAAAATGCTTGACAAAGTTAAAGCAATTAGTGTGCTCTATCTGGTGAGAGTAGATTCCCTGGCCTTCCTTCATCTCTGTATCCCCCAGAGCCAAGACCACAGTGTGAAATCAATAAAAGCTTCTTGCATGAATGAACGAATCGATGAATGAAGTCAGATGAACCATTTAAATTCCTAGCTGGGAAAACACCACCTCTACCTCAGGGAGTGTGACTGCAGGGCCTTGGGGCCCTGAGGCTTCCAAGATCGACTATGGAGAGAAACAGGAAACTGTGTGATCCCCTAATTTACGTCAGCAGGTTGAACCAAGATGCCCTGAAAATTTGGCAAGGTATCGGAAGGGTAGTTCAGGTCTTCTGAGAAGCAAAGGCTGCTGGGAACTGGGGAGGGAGAAAGAGGCAGGGAGAACCTTGAGCCTGAGTCCAAGAGAAGGAGATGAGAAAAAAAGGTTGGTGTGTGGAGGACAGCTCTGCAATCCTGTCAGGAGTGGTCAGGCCGGCTCTGGCTATCTATCGAAGATGTCTGTGCTTTCTGGGGAAGGGCTTGCTGGAGCATGTACCCCACTGTGGTCAGTTACTAGACAGAAGAAGCCAGCTTTTGGTCAAATGCTATACCGGATGTGGAGTGTGGCCCTGGGTCCTTAAGCAATTCCACCTTGGGTGTCTGGAGGCCTCCATGGCACACTCTCAAAGCCACCACTCAGGAGGCAATCCGTTAGAGCATGGGGTTCCGTATCCGGACAATCTGGACTGAATCCTGGTTACAAGCTGGTCACCTTGAGTAAGTTATTTAATTTCTCGGGACCTTGATTCTAACAACGGAGATTATGACTGCTACGTCTCGGGATTGTTATTGTTGAGCACTGCTCACCAGAAGCTGGGTGCTGAGGTCAAGGCAGCTGCATCTCATCGTTATTGTCATAATCATCGTTAGCAAGGAACCCCTATGAACCATTGAGATCTGAGGACGGCCCTCCTGTTACATCCCAGTGTTAGAGTTTTATGAGGCCGCCACAGAGGGATGGATCGCAGCCTAAAAAAAACCTCTGGCTTGGCAGTATTGCAGTTCAAACAACCAAACCAGTTTGTCAGATAAATGAAAGGTCAGGGGGACTTTCCCAACTTGGCTATTTCCTTGGAGGGATGCCAGGATGATCTGTACTGCCAGCACCTACCTGTAGCCACAGTGCCCTCTTGACCTCTGCTTGATCCAGTTAAGTCTGTCTTTACCGGCAGTGAGATACTGTCTGTCTTTGACAAGGAAGTGCTGTCAGGAATCCTCTTACTAGAATAAGATTGTCCCTAGGCCACCTGAGACAAGGCTCTGCTATGCTCTTCATATCAGGAGCATCTGTTAGGGAACTCCCGCTTGCCTGGGTGCCTGTGACCCTAACTGGTTTAGGGGTACTGGTTTGGAATTTTTGGTGAGAAGGTTGAGGCAAAGTCTTGCTATGTAACTCTGGGTACTTGGAACTTACTGCATAGACCAGACTGGACTCCAACTTATAGCAATGCCCTTGCCTCTCTTTCCCAAATACTGGGATTAAGGCAGTGAACAAGCATTCCTGGCTTGGTTTGGAGAGAAGGATTGTTTTATCTGTGATCAACTTTCCTTGCCCGGCTGCTGCTAACCATTGATCGCTATGTCTTGTTAGTGTCACACAGTGTCTTCTCAGTGAACCGGAAGCAATTACAGGTTTCAAGGCCCCAACTGAGCATCTCAGGCCTTCCCAGCCTTGCCAATTCTCATACCAGAACAACCACAGAGTGGGGAACTGTCTGAGGGGTTTTATTAAAAAAGGCATGAGTGTATTCAGAGTTGAGGGCAGCAATGACCAAGACCTAATAAGGAAAAGCCCTCTAAAGTGAATACTGTGTACTTGTCTCTTCAGCCACCACCTTAGAGGCCTTTGCATCAATCCAGCCTCTGGTCTCCAAAGAGTCAACAAAGCAAAGCACACACTGTGATCTCTGGGAGTTTTGCCTTCCGGCGGATGACTTTTAGATTTTTTTCTGACAGAAAAGTCCCAAACTAAACTGAAAAGAACATTGATTCTTTTTGTTATTGTTTAATAATTAACAACAAAGTTGGTCAGGCTTTTTCTTCCAAAATAACTATCTCCAGTTCAGGCACTCTTTCCACACTCAGTCTGCCTTATTTCTGCCTGGGGTTAGGCAGCTCACGGCACAGCACCAAGGATTGGTTGGCTGAAGCTTCACAATGGCTTTCCCATCAGAGGAAAGCAAGACCACCCTCTGAAGCTGAATGGAACCCCTCGGTCTCAAGGCCTCCAGGATAAGCACCAAGCTTGTCGCTATGCACAGGTGCTTCCTCTACATTGGCCTTTCAAGTGAGAGCTGGAAAAGGCCGGGGCAATCTGACAGCAAATGTATCCAGCCTTCAGGAGACAGAGTGCGAATCACCAGAGAGAAACACTGGTTAAGCCACTTCCGTCCCCTTCACACACAACATGCATGAGGTGGGCACTGAGGCTGCTCACCATCGTCTCCTGCTTGTGCTGTTCGCTCTTGCCAATGGAAAAGGCAATTGTATTTGGTTTCTTTGCAAATCCAAATTCTTTAAGATATGATGTCCTCCTGGCTGGGTGGTAGTAGTGTGGTGCATGCCTCTAATCCCAGCACTAGGGAGGCAGAGGCAGGTGGATCTCTATGAGTTTAAGGCCAGCCTGGTCTACAGAGTGAGTTCCAGGACAGACAGAGCTATATTTTTGAGAGAGCCTATCTCAAAAGTAAGACTGAGTGGGCAATGAAATTCACTTTCTCAGGGCTGTGTTCAGTCCTGCACTGTGAGTCCACTGGCCTTGCCAACCATATTCCACTAAGCAAGAACATGAGTTCTTCTCCCTTCGGTGAGCATTCCACCCAACAGCCCAGTAAGGTCATGTGTGTGTGGTCCAAGACACAACGGGAGAGAAGATATATCTTGGTTTCTGGTCACAATCATGAAGACAGAGTTTCCAACTTCATCCTCTATATATAACTCAGCACCCACCGGAAGCTGCTCCTCACTAAGCTGAGGATGAGGAGACATCTACCCTAATAGCTGACTCCTCAAAGAGGGAGAGTGTCTGCAGAGGTCCTACCACAGGGCGAACAACAGTGAAGATGTGCAGTAACGAAAGCATTGCCTTCATCACACTAGAATCTCACAGTTTAAAATAAAAAGGTATTTTCACGGGAGCTAGGGGAGGGTCTAGGAGTTAAGGTGGACTTGAGCGGAAACTTCTTTTCATGGGATCCCTGCCACCTTCAGCCTCTGTCTGCCAGTCTCCTCCGCTCTGTGCTCAGTGGCCGCCAAGACTGTGATATTAATATATCACAATATTAGTATCTGTGATGTTACAGTCCTTCATGCATCATGTCCTACCAGCCCGACAGTCACAACATCATTTATTTCCTGTGTGATTAGAGCTCAGCATCTTCCAACAGTGAGGGCACAAGACACAGAGCCCTGAATGGGGAAGAAGACAGTAACCCACACACACAGCTGGCCTGGACTCCCCCACCTCCACACTCTGCCAATAAAAGCTTTATCTCAGTTATTTCCCTAAAGATAATGCAAATGCTTGGGAAAGGTTCCATTGCATTCTCTTTCACACATTAGTAAGAATTATTTTTGAGTCCTAGATCATCAAAGAACCTTTCAAATCATTTAGAATCAAATTACATTCAATAATGGATTTTTTTGAAGTCAAAGTCAGTCTCTATTTGAATATTATAACAAGAAGTCCTACTTCAGCTGATGAACATTGCGAATTACCTGTGATCACATCCTTATCTACATTTCATCCCTGTGGAGTCTGTGAAGATGGTTCTGCCAGTAAGAGAAAACCCAATGCAAATGTCTTAAATACTGAAGACATACATTCTTCAGAATAGAGTCCAGCAGTTGGGAGAGTTGGGGGCTTTAAGAACTCAGCACCATCACCAAGGTCCTGAGTTCATTCTGGCTTTCTAGTCCATCATCTTCAGCATGAGCCTCATCTTCAGGCTGACAGTGAGACCATCTCCACCATCATGGACTCTTTCCTTCACTCTGCTTCAGCTCCTGTGTCATATATACTAACAGTCACAAGAGAATCCAGATTAAAACATTACAGGATTTGAAAACCATGTTTTGATTATCATGTTCTTCATTTCTTTGTAAAGACGTTGTTAACCTCACAGTCTGCTTTTATAGGTGAGAGCCATGTGAGATTCCAATCAGGCCTCACTGGCTTAACTGGTTTTATGAAGCTGGGAGCAGAGCTTAGGCTCAACCCTACTGAACTAGATCAGGATCACTTAAACAGTACTTCTGTCCTTTGGGGCAGCAACTACACAGTCACCTAAGACATTTGAGCCCTCCTTAAAGTCGCACTAGTTTTTCAGGCTGCCATAGTAAAACCCACAGGCTTGGGTGTTGTAAACGACGGTAATGTTGTCTTTTGTGACTCTAAAGGCAAAAGCAGAATGCCAGTGGATGCTGATCTCCAAGTCTCTTCCCTTGGTCTGCAGGCGGCAGCTGCCTTCTGTGCCCTCCATATACACTTATGTCTGTGAAAGGACATTGGCCACAGTGGATAAGGACTCATCCATGCACCTCCATCTTCATATTCTGGAGTTCTGAGGGGTGGGGCTTGGCTTCAGCATGTGCATAGAGGGAGAGTGGAGTCACAGATCAGCCCATAGCAATGTGAGGGCTGATATCCAGGTTGGTCTTAGAGTCTGAGAAAATCTGGCTGCAAGATCTAAAGCCAGAGCCTCCTGAGTCCTTCAGAGATGACCATCCAGTCAATTCCTTGCCCAGGCTGTGCTGAGATACGTCTCTTTAGAGTGGATATATTGACTCTTGGGGAAATGTTGATGAGAAACAACATTCTGGAAACTTCTAAGTGTACTCTAAAAGGTGTTTCCATGGTCCCAAAGTCCACATGTATGATTCTCGACTCCTGGTGGTCGAGTCAGGAGGCTCTTTCGAAGATGAAGCGTAACAGAGAAATGAGGCGAGCCTATTGCTGCCAAGTTTTACCTAGGACACAGCAGCAGCAGCTGCTCACGAGACACTAAAAGTCGCCCCATGTCCCTGAATCATGGATGAACTGCAGGAATCTTCATTGCCTTGTTCTGAGACTAGCCTGGTGGGCAATGATGACTTATTGGGGTTTTTCCAAGGAACCAGAATACCTAAGTTTCTATTGGTGTGGTCAATGGAAACGATTAATAGAACACTCCAAGAACTGTTCAAGAAAGACAGACAGACACCACACACACACACACACACACACACACACGTTTATATGTAGGTGCACTGTAGAGCAACTACATGTAAACATGTAAGAACTAAGGAGACTGTACTAAAGAGATTTAAATGAACACTGGTTGAGAATTAGAGAGATTTCTGCTCCTTGACTCTAATCTTAGGTTGAACTAGCCACAGAGGCAAAAGCCCGTTCCCTACATGGCTTTAGGATTCTGATGACTGGGCTGTGGTAGGTTGGTGTTACTGAGCCTCTCTCTGGAATTTTCCTATTGCTGGAAAGAGCAAGGGTTCTGAGGCTGAAGGCTCTGTCAGGCCACTCTGTCCATCTCTTTCACCTGATGTTCCAGGCTCCTGTCCTATGAACCAAATCCGTCCTGATAGTCAATGAAACCTGGCACACGAAAGTTCATCTTTGCTAGAGTCACCTTCTTCCTAAACCTCTTTTTCTATTTCCCCAATGAAGAAATTGTGGAGGAAGGACATGTCTTATTTATTGGACATTTTGTTGCTGCCACACATAATGAGTTAGTTGGTCTGTGCTTAATTACACAGGTGTTGAGGGGGCTCAGTGACTCTTTTGTTCTTTTAAAAAGTCTTTTTTCCCATTAATAGATGTTTTTTAGCTATTTCACCAACTGACATCAAGCCTTGCCTCTGGTCTCTAATCAAAACGCAAACACTGGTTTTACATACATAAGCTGAAATTTGCATTCAATTGTCACCATAGCAACCATCATACAGAATTAGATACAACTTTCCCCCTCTAATATAATCCACTTCTTTTAAAAAAAAAATCTGTATTCCTTTTGACGACAAATCCAAGCTATTTGAAAGATAAAAATTAAAACTCTATCTGGAAAAGAACACATTTAAATGGATGGAAATGCGGTTTGAAAACCACACATGATTTCTAGGCCCGTTGCATCAGTCCCTCACTGCTTGGACTGGAGAAGACGGTAAACTGTGAGCGGTTGGAAGACCTAGCCAGCTGTAGAAATTGCTGAGGTCAAACAAGGTGAGACTCAGAGTGTGACAATCATCCTCACAATTGTGCCCCGAGGCAAGGACCCCAAAGTAGGGTAGAAAATTCTGTTATTCACAGAGCTATGTTTATTATGTTGAAACACAAACAAAAAAAAAACCACCAAAAATAAACAGACAAAACCCAGAAGGTTCAATTTGACTAGCCAGCGTGTAAGAGGGAAATAAATGCCTTGAAATATCTTACATTCACCTACTCTCAGAAGAGGGGCCATTCAATTGCTAATATGAAGGCACAAGGCTTGGTGCAAGACCATCCCAAGAGATCTAACTCTCTCACCGGTGAGTAGAAGAAAGACAGATATTCACAGATACTAGGAATATATGCTTTATATAGAAAGATGCCTTTTAGAAATAATATCATGACCAATAAAAACGCACTTCTACCAATACTAACACCACTAGCAAATGAATGAGAGCCCACCCATCTCACCACCTAGTTCCAGGCTGTTGTCCTGAAAATTGAGACAATGAACTGCAGTCATTTCTCCTAAGTCAAGTAACTTTATCTTGTTTATAAAGCAAGCTGGTATGCAGTGTGTCCAAACAACTCAGCTGTTCATTTATTTAGTATTTACAGAGTACTGAAGTCCATTCATTTATTTAGTATTTACTGGAGTCCATTAGACCTACATCTAAGGGAAGATGAGAGACTTCAGTCAAGGCCCCATCTGTCCCTCTAACTCATCGCATGGCAAGTGTTTTATACTAAAATGTCACAGATAATTTAATACATCCTCTCTGAGTAAATATTTAAGGCTTTCTCTGTACATAGCAATTACATCATATCATCCACTTTAATGACCTCAAAACAAACCTAGATGCTAGTTATTAATGTTTTCCTTCATTAAATGTAGTAGACCTCTGCAGAAGACATTTGAGATTTCTGAAAACACCCTAGTTTGGTTTCATTGAAACTAAATCACTTAAGAGAAAAATGACTGAATTCCACCCCCAAATGCCTGACAGTCAGAGGTCATGAAATCCAGGATGATAGTTATTAAAGAGTCTCGCTTGCTCTTTTTTTTATGCAAGAACTGACCAACTAGACAACCTGGGTAAGAAGGATCTTGTTTCCAATTATCTGCCAATATATCTGTTATGCCTGGAAGTGAGAAATCCTGTTTGTTAAACAAAATGGATGCTCTTTCCTCTTTACTGTGGACAATATTAAGTAGTTGATCCCTTGCACCCAGACTGAGGTCAGAGCCAAAACTCAGCCCAGCTCAATGAGAAAAGATGCCATAAGTCATTAATGAAATCTGACCTGGGACAAGCAGGATGCCCCATACAGTGTGTCTACCATACAAGATATTCTAGATCATGCTTAGGGGCCAGGGGCAACATACATGGCTGATACGTGACCAGAGAGAAAAATGGCAGTTCACTCAAAGGGTCACAAACCTGGGTCGGCAGCTGAAAACAGCTGGCAGAATCCAAGACAAAAACAGTCACTTTCTAAATAACCAGGAGAGATGAGAGCCCACCCAAAACATTTCATATTGGGGGACCACACATCAAGGAGGATTAAAAAGAGGAGAAACTGGTTATGGTCACGTGGCTGGGCATACACCATTTAGCTGATAGAGACTCCAATCCAAGGATGGGCGAAAGTCCTTTTGTAAGAGCCCCAGCGTCTAAAGAATGTACACACTACAGCCTACACTGGAGGCTTCACCGCCAGTCTTTTCTTTTCTTTCATCAAGATCTGTAGGACGATCACAACCTCCTGTCGTAGCCTCCTCGCTCGCAGGGATGCGGATGTGTGGCTTTTGTGGTCAAAAGAAGCAAAGGATGTCACAGTGAGCTTCTTAGAGCTGAAGACCGGGCTGCTTTTGAAAAACATAAATAAATATTTCCACAAAAGCCACAAAAGCCAGCTTGCAACTTACTTACATCTTGATTTTTCTCAAGAGTTTCTTAGATGGCCAGTGCCAGATCTAAAGCAAAAGCAAAGCCCGCCCTCCGCCCCCGTGTGGTCTCTGGTTGGTCATTCTGCCCTCCTCAGTCACTCCCCACAGCTCTGAGGTCTGTGGTCAGGCCCACCCAGGCAGACAGGCCACCAGATGCCAAGTTGTGCTGGTGCCACCTCTGTAGCTAGTCTGGCAGCAAATGATGGTCTTCTTCGTCGAAAATGATAGCACCCCTCTTGGTCCCCATCACAGATAGAACTGTCACGTCTAGTACATACAAGCAGGATGTGAGATGTGTGCCCCGGGGTTGAGCTGGCTACTGGAGCACAAATGTGCCCAAATCGTCGTTTAGCTCTCAGGGGACTTTCTAAAATTATTTATTTACTTAATTTTATGAACTTATGTGTGTGCACCTGAGTATATGTGCCATGTGTGTACAGAAGCCTGTGAAGGTCAGAGGACATGGGATCCCCTGGAACTAGAGTTACGGGCGGTTTCGAGCTGCCACATAGGTGCTGGGAACAGAGCCCAGATCCTCTGCAAGAGCGGTTAGCACTCTTACATCCTGAGCCATCTCTCCAACACAGCTCCGAAGATTCTTGATGGCAGCCCCTGTGCTTGCTACAGAATCTGCAATCCTTCAGCACTGAACTGCACGTGTCTTCACTAGATTCTCTGTGTGGGTGTTTAATAAATGTCTATTAACAAGAGGGCAGACAGCAGGATCACCAGAGGGCACCTGAAGGGGCTTCTGATTCTTTATTTAGAGTGTGAGTGGCCCCAGGGTATCTTTTCTCAGCAAGTCGGGATGTAGGCTAATGGTGCAAATGTGACAATGATGACTGTAAGCCCGAGGAGACAGTAATTTAATCATGTGATTCAGAAGCAGCTTTGACTGAAAGCTAGAATCTCTGTGCTCTAAGTGAACTGTCCTTCCTAAGATCTCCAAGTGCTCACTCTAGGCTGAGCACAACAGAGAATCCCATGGAATAACATACTGGCCCTGCTCCTCCAGAATGCACAATGTAGCTGGGGAACCAAACTGGAATGCAGTTAATTCTAGTGTGAGTGAGCGCTCCCTGAGGAGACCCACTGATGCCTTCTATAGGAGTGCAGAACAAGAAAAACCACAAGTAGAATCCTCAGCCGGGCTAGGGAGGTGGCTTAGGTGAAGAGTGTTTGCTGAGCATGTGCAAGGCTCTGTGATCCATAGAACCACAAATAGTGGTAATGGTAGTAACTTTAAAAAAAAAAAAATATATATATATATATATATGCATACATACACACTATGTGTGTGTGTGTGTGTGTGTGTGTGTGTGTATCAGAAGGGTTTAGGCTGGCAGAATAAAAAAAGATACAAGATGTCAAGTCTTGTCTATTTTTTTTCCAGATTCATTGTTTTACTTTTGTTTGTTTGTTTGGTGGGAGTGGCAGTGTGTGTATCCTTACAGTGGAATTACAGGTGGTTGTGAGCCATGCCGCACGTGTACTGGGTACTGGATTTAGATCCTCTGGATCCTCTGGAAGAGCAGGAAGTGCTCTTAGGTGCTAAGCCATCTCTCCAGCCTCTTAGCAACATGGAACCATTCTTCAGTACCTGCAAAAGTATTCACGGTTCTCATACTATTCATCTGACAACTCCCTAGCACAGCTTGGCTGCCTGACCAGGGCCAGTTGGATGGTCTCACACCCATCTCTTAAATAGCAGAGCTAGTTTTTCACTGAGTTCAGCAGGCCTGGTATGGAGTAGGCTTCCGGCCTCCTCCGTTCGACATCTAGGATACCAACCAAAGTCAACACAGTCCATAAACATAGGTCCTAGATGGGCCACTCTGGTCTGTGACATGTACTGTGGGTGTGTCCAGGCCACCTGGTAGAGAGCCAGTGTCCTGAATATGCCTCTTCCTTTTGCCATCTTCTATCAGAGAACTCTAAAACCCTTTTTGCTAATGGAGAGCTGGAGCCTTCCTTGATGCTGCATCCCTGGCCCAGAAGCTTGTCCATGATAGATGTTCGATAAACAGCAAATTAAAAGACAAATCTGTCCATCCAGGCTCATCTCACACAATCCAGTCCCCAGTTGGCAAAGTCGGTTCCATGGTGGCTTCAGGTTGTGGTACCATTGCCACAAGATCAGAGCCTCTGAGACTGAATGTCCTTCTGACCCAGAAATTGGCCCTCCGCAGGCATTCCTCTCAGAGACATCTGTGCCCACGTCTTGCTTGCCCTTGCTCTTTCCTCACTGAATCTTGTTTTGGATGTGGTATTCATAGCCCTTGCTTTGCAATGCACGGCGACTTAGACAGGGTAGTCACCATCACACCTTTCTGAGACGCAGACCCATTCACCGTTTGCAGCCACCCTTTCTTAATTTCTTAAGATTTGCATCACATACACTTAATGTGTTTGTGTGTATATATGTGTGTGTGCCCATGTGCACGTGTGTATACAACTCACAAGAGTAAATTCTCTCCTTCTACCATCTGGGTCCCCAGGACTGAACTCAAGTTGTCAGATTTGGCAGCCAGTACCTTTTCCGAGCTGAACCATCTCTCCAGCTCCATCTTCCCTTCCAAACCACACCTTGAATCTACCCGTTATCCTCTGCTTCATCCTATCCCCACTTATTGCTAAACCCCAGGTCTGGAGAGAGCTGTCTTGGTAAGCAATGACTGGGGGTCTAGTGAGAGGTGATTTACCCACAGGGCTGTTTGGAGCACACATTATCTGAAAGCAGAAGTAGATCAGGATGAGGGGTTTGTTGGAAGAAAACTTACAGATCAAGTACATTATTTTCTCTGTGTTTATACACTGCTAGTTGAGGGACACTCAACCCATCATTTGACCCAAACACCCCATGGCATTTCCACTGTGCATTGTACAGACAACACTGCATGTCAGGGACTTTTGTTCCTTCTGGTTGGCCCCTTTCCCACCTACACTGGAAATGAGGCCTCCTGTAAACACACCTTCCAAGACCTTCAAGCTACAGCAACACTGATGAGAAAGGGGTTTGCTGATAAAAATCAAACGTCTAGAAGAAGATGTCAGAGGAACTCAGCATCCGATGCTATCTCAATAAAGCGTTCATGAACCCATGGAAAATACTGTAGTACCCCACCAAAAAATCTGATATGCTTTCCATTTATTTTTTTAAATGAATTTTTAACGGACAAGCAAAATTTTCTTCTTGTGATCAAACACAGTATGTTTTAAAATATTTATTATTCTGAAAGGGTTAGATCAAGTTAATAACATCCATACACCTCTCATTTAAGGAGGATGTGTGACCATTTAGCTCTTCCCTCAATTAATATTGAAAGACTCTAGAACGTGAGCCAGTCCTCTAGCTGACAGTTTCTCCAAGTGCCATCTTAGTCTATATCTATTGCTTTTGTGTGGCACCTCAGATTTAAAATAATAATAATTAATCAGAAAATTTTCTCTACAGATGTTCTTCCTTCAGTCTCACAGCATTCTGTCCTCAGCATCCTCCCCTTCTCCCCCCAACCCCCTATCTATAACCTCTAACTTGCCCTAGGAACCTGGCCCAACACACAGTGCCTGCTCCTATACCAGCATCCTGCAGATGCTTGAAGGGAACTTCGTCTTCTTGGGCTCTTCTCTGTGCAGACAGTGAAATGTAGTGGGAGGACTGAGTTCAGGGCAGTCCTGGCTTCCACACAGCTCACTGTCCCCAGGCAAGCCACTCAACAACCATTCCTCCATTGCAGCCTAATTCTGTGGCAGACAATCCAAGTCCTTTCCTGTTTTTAGGATCCCCCAGAGTGGCAGATGTCTTCTGTGTCACTTTAAAAGAACAGCAGTCCTGTGTGGGGAAGCTCCTGGCTCCTCCACATTGACCAAATGCTCTGAAATCGAAATTTTTAGAAACCTCACACCCCAGGCTACCAAAATGGCCAATCAGTGTCCTATAATCTCAGGGCCACAGATAATAGTAGCCCATAGACCCTGACCCAAGTAGTCCATAATCCCTGAACCAAGTTTTTTCTTCTATTCTTCCTCTAAAAAAAAAAAAAAAAAAAAAAAAAAAAGGTGATGGGTGGTACAACCAATCCCAGCACTCAGGAGGCAGAGGCAGGTGGATCACTGTGAGTTCAAAGCCAGCCTGGTCTACAGGGTGAGTTCCTGGATAGCCAAGGCTACACAATGAAACCCAGCCTTGAAAAAGATGGAGGAGGGGAAAGGGGGAGGGGGGAGGGGGAGGAGGAGATGAAAGAGGAAGGAACTAAGGAAGAAACAAAGGAAAGAAGAAGGAAGGAAGGAAGGAAGGGAGGGAGGGAGGGAGGGAGGGAGGGAGGGAGGGAGGGAGGGAGGGAGAAAGGGAGGGAAGGAGGGTCTCTTGTTATGTTGACAGTTGATGAGGTTGGTATGGAACTTGCTGTATAGACCAGACTATTCTGAAACTCTCCGCTCTCCTATCATCACCAATACACTAGGATCATGTGGCCCTTGCCCAATCTATTTCAGTTTCTGAACCAGAAAGAATGAGCATCAACTCCTCTTGGGGCTGGAGCTAATGAAGTAAGTCAGGGAGCTGAGATGATCCTTGGGCCCTAATTCCTCCTCTCGGGGACAATCCACCAGAGATATGACATGGGACAAGAGTCAGAGTAACACAGAGTTCAAGTCCTTGGTTGCAGATATCCCAGGATCAGCAGCACTCTAATCCTTTCTTTAGTGTTGTTAATTTTTCTTTCAACCAAGGTAGGAGGTTCTCCTTACAATCCATGAGATGGTGAATCGGTAAGCAAACCGTTCAGGGGACAGCCCTGACCTGGACACAACTCCCTGCATCCCTGCATCTAACTCTCCAGCCCTCACGTCCCATCCATGGCCACTCTAGATAGATGACAAGAGTATACTATTGGAAAGGCTGTCACTTTTCAGCACCTGCCCACTGTTCTGAAAACCAACTGGAGACTGCCTCTTCACGCAGCACACTGCCTTGCTTGTGGTCCTCTCAAACCTCCAGATCTTTCTCACATAGACCATGGAATCCAGCCTTTCTTTTGCCATACCACAGTGGTGCAGTGGGTTTGTTCAGGGGTTTTCAGTGGAGTGTCAGAAGTCTGGAGCCTCAACTGTTGGACTGGGGATACTGTTTCAACCTGTTGAGAACTCCACCAACAGCAGCAGAATTCCCCAAATAGTCTCCCAGGTGAGACGGACTGTCCATGTGCTAGAATGTTAAGTTCCTTGGTTCTTTGCTCGATGGAATGAAGCTTAGGGCTGAGCCATACACAAGGCTACCAACTCTAGCAACCTTGCCGTGTCCTAAGTATCTCTCTGTTTCAAGGTCTGGTAGTCAGCATAATATTAAGAAGCCACCTTTTTATAACACAAAATAACTTAGTAACAAAATCAATTCATTTTCAAAATTGGTCCCTTTTTCAATATATCCCATTGAACCCTGGCCTGGGCACCACTCAGATGAGCACGTGAGAAATGGAAGAGAAGGAGAAACAAAAGGATGTGTGTACAATGAAGAGATGGAGAATGGGAGACTCGAGGGTAGTAAGGAACAGCCTAATGTGGGAAGCTAGCGATGCCACCTAAGGCCATGATGAGGTACTGGCCCACTCTGTCTGTGGACCTGCAGCAGCAGGAATCTGTTACCTTCAAAGGCCATGCAGACATCCCTGGTCTGGGCTGCCACCTGGGGCCATGTTGATGTCTGAGGGCTGTGCAGAACTAGCCCCACTCCTCTCCTGCGCATTAAGGGAGAGCTGGCCCAGAAGGTATGGGAACAGAAGAGTTGGCCCAGACCCTCGCCAGTTGCAACACTTGGGAGAGCAGCCCCGCGCCTCACCCAGGAAGTACAGTAGAGTTTGCCTTTGTTTCACAGGTTACAGGATAGCCAGCCAATGGAGGTCATGAAAGCTGGAGAGCTGTCCCAGTCCCTCACTTGCTGAACTACTCAGAAGAGCAAGCCCCACCTGGGAAGCACAATAGACCTGGCTTTGGTTGCTTGGGCATGGGGGAACCAGCCAGAGGGCATGACAGCAGGCTAGTTGGCCCCTCCCCTTGTCAGCTACGTCATTGGGTGAGTTAGCTGGGGCGGTGCTGGAGAGCTCCTCCTTGATGTGGATGTGGGGAGAGCTGTCAGGCTGAGCAGCTCAGCCACCACCCAGGCCCAGATCCAGGACTCTGAGTTAACCCACTCTGATGTGTACCCCTTAACTGCTGGAAATGTAAAAGGGCAGGTCCTGCAGATCCAAAGCTGCAAAATCTCCATGACTCAGAGCAATGGGATATCAGAGACATCCGAGAAGACTCCTGGTGAGGACCCAGTATTGGTTAGTGTAGCAGAAGCCAGAAGCCTCAAACCAGACCAATGACGACTCACTGAAGTGAACGTCTGCACGTAAAAGTGTGGACAAAGGGGTATTCTGTGGAGCACACTGTGACACACCACAGCTTCCACAGTGAGATTTTTTTTTCTTTCCTGGGGGAGGTTGCAGGATGGGGACATGAGTGGGACTGGAGTGCATGGTGTGAAATTCACAAAGAATCAATGAAAAGTTAAATATAAATAAAAGTGAAAGTAGGATTTTTAAAAAAAATATATTATCATTCATTTCTTTATTTTGGGAGTGGCAAATGGCACACATCCTGCGGCAGGTGGGCAGAGGTCAGAGGTCAACCTACAAGAATCCATTCTCTGTTTCTTTTCTTTTTCTTTTCTTTTTTTTTTTTTTTTTTTTTTGGTATTTATTTCATTTACATTTCCAATGCTATCCATTCTCTGTTTCTAACAAGTGGGCTCCAGGGGTAAAACACGATATCAGGGGTAAAACACGATATCAGGCTCGGTGACAAGCATCTTTAGCCACTGAGCCATCCCCATAGCCCAGGTTGGTTAATTTTGATGCATTATTTCCAAGCATCAAATAACAGTTTGATGCATGGTCTCTGCCAGATTTAGGACTTTTCCATAATTAACTGTAAATGCAATGCAACTTGACTTTACAGAGAAACAGAGAAATTCTAAATGCTGCCAAAAAATGCAGAGTTGTATAGAGTTGATGAAAGTGATGGTTGAAAACCGCTAGAGCTAGCCAGGAGCAGTAGGGCATGCCTGTCATCCTGGCTGCCCTGCACAGATGGAGGACCAGAGATCAGAGGTACTCTTTCCTGTCATGAGTCTGAGGCTAAAACGGACTATGTGAGTCTCTGTTTCAAACATACATACATACATACATACATACGCATATGCATGTACTCACATATGCACACACATATATGTATGCATATGCATGCGCACACTTGGGGAGAAAACAGAAGATACATAAACTGGTAGATCCACAACAAAACACTGTCAATGGAGACAATACCTCCTGAGCAAGCCAGAACTAATAGGAAACATTCTAATAATGAAAAATTGAAGGTAGAAACTGAACAAAGTGGCACCTGCCTTTAACCCCAGCCTTTAGCAAGATGAGGCAGGAGGTTTAAGCATTCAGGACCAGCAACACTATCTCAGAACAAACAAGCAAAAGACAAAAAGACACACAACAATAGAGAAGAGGTCTCCAAAACCTGTGGAAATTGGATATGCTGTGAATTGTATTTCAACAGCTTTTCCAAAAAGTAAATACGATCTAAGGAAAACCATATGATTCTAGCATAAAATTGTATCAGAAAAAATTTCAGAAAGATGTATCCAAGCCCCTCTGCCTGAGATACAAAAAAGAGTTGATTCAGTCTTGATGTGGCTTTACACAACTAAGACCAGGTTAGTCTTGGGTTTTTGGTTTACTTTAAGAAATGAAAGTTCTGATCAAATTCTCTCTCTCTCTCTCTCTCTCTCTCTCTCTCTCTCCCTCTCTCTCTCTCTCTCTCGTGTGTGTGTGTGTGTGTGTGTGTGTGTGTGTGTGTGTGTGTGTATGTACATGCATGTATGTCACATACGTACAGATATCAGAAGACAATTTTCAGTGTCTGCCCCCTCCCACCAGCAAGCAAGCAACTTCTTCACCCTCTAGGCCATCTCCCTATCCCCAGCCCAAATCAAAAATTTTCAAATGTATTATTTTTTGTTCATCTCTTGGCTTTTTGTGAGAGGGTCTCATTATATATCTCAGGCTGGTCCACTACTCACCATAAGACCCAAGCTGATCTCAAATTCTCAATCCTCCTGCATCAGCCTCCTGGATGCTGGGAATTCTGCAGGCATGTGCCATGATGTTCAGCAAACATACTGCAATTTTAACCTTTTTTTTCTTCTGGTGCTAAAAATCAAACCCAGGACCTTATACATACTAGAAAATGTTCCTACCATGGAGCCAAGCCTTACCATGAAATTTTAACATACCGCTTTTAACTCCCCACTCTCCATAAAAATTTGGCTTCAAAATGAGTACCCCAAATCCTTACTTATTGTTAGCACCACTATAGATTTATCCATGCTCCCTGCCCTGTCTCCTGCAGAGACACAGGAAAGGTTCTGCCTTCTAACTGTTTCTATGATAGCCTTCAAAACCCTAAAGATAGTTCTCATGGTTCCAATAAGACACCATTTTCCACAACAAAGTAATATCCTCCAGTAAGGTGTCATCTGACAGAATTTGAAACTCCCCACTCATTCCATTCAGTCATACGTTCATCACTGAATGGGGGTTTGCTATGCAGCGAGGACTGTCTCCCTTCCTGGAGTCAGTGAGCAAAGCCCTGGCTCTCTGCTCTCCTGAGATTTACTTAACAAATAGCACAGATACTAAAAGTCAAATTTATAAGTAAGTGAATATATGTATGAATAAATGGGCAAATGAATGGACCGATGGATGGATGGATGGATGGATGGATGGATGGATGGATGGATGAATAAATGGGAGGGTGGGTGGGTGAGTGGGTGGGTAGATAGATGAGTGGGTGAATGAGTGGGTAGATGAATGTATAGAAGGGTGGATGTCTAGGTGGCTCAATGGGTAGATGGGCAGATAGGTGAATTGGGTAGATAGCTAGGTAGTGGGATGGGAGGATGGATGGGTAGATGCTAGGTGGAATGGTTAGGTGGCTGGATGAATAATTGCGCACAGTCTTCTTCCTTTGCTTCCCACTGAAATGGCAAAAATATTCAGGTAAAAGAACCAATTCAGGGCAGAAGAGTATCTTCTCTAATAACAAGTTTTCTGTTCATGAGCCTGCATGAGGTTGTTTATCTGTTTGTCTGTTTGTTTTCTTAATTCCCTGAGATCTTGCTTAGTTTACCTTCAACTAAAACCACCAAGTCCTACAAATACTGCTCTGGAAACAGACTCCTTTCTTCTACATCTAGATAATAGTTCCAGCATTTCTCTTGAGTATTAAAATGACCCTTATTGAGCTGGAGAGATGGCTCAGTGGTTAAGAGCACTGACTGCTCTTCCAAAGGTCCTGAGTTCAATTCCCAGCATCCACATGGTGGCTCACAACCATCTGTAATGAGATCTGACGCTCCCTCCTGGTGGGTCTAAAGACAGCAACAGTGTAACAGTGTGTACTTATATATAATAATAAAATAAATCTAAAAAAATGACCCTAATTAATTTTCTCTTTTGTCTGTATTAATTTTTGACTTAATCTTTGGTCTATCTTTCCAAACAACACACATGTAGATGAACTATAATGTGATTTTCAAGTTGTGGGGATATGTCAGTACACATGTCAACAGCGCTGCAGACTAGAAACAAGCAAGACATTAATTTAAAATAGAATGTGTGAGTAATGCTACTGTAAATTTTAACACCATCATAACCACTACTCTGAGAAAATTATTACCGTGGGGGTTGAGATTAACTTTGGGTTAGCATTAGTGAGCCATCTACTCTAAGTATAAGCCAGCCTGGTTTTCCTTTTCTCCAGGATGATGTGCAGGATACACATTCTTCCCTAAAAAGATGGTTTAGGGAACTATACCAAAAGGGTTTCTAGGAATCACAGAGCCCCTTTATGAGTCCCCTGGCTTCTCTCTGATAAATGCCCCAGCTCCTGGCTGTTGTAGAGTGTGGCTGTTAAATGCCCTTCTCATAGCATGACACATGGACTGCATAAAGACAGGATTTGAATCTCACTCTCTGACCAAGTTCCTTTAGAGTCTTACGCAAGACCTCACCCATGACAGGCACCTCAAAATGTTCAGTAACTCACCCGTGACAGGTGCCTCAGAACATTCAATGACTAACTACTGCATAGAAACATAAACTGTCTGCTCTTCACTCTCGGAGTAAGGGCATTTAACTCCTCTGAAACCCACTTTGCTCATTTTTAAAATAAAGAACTAGGCCAGATGACCCCAACATTTTCTTTTCTGCTGTCTCCATTCTGTGTTTCCACCTCTAATGACTCAGTTTCCAGAAACTCTAAAGTTTGATGGCTTCCAAAGAGTGGGCAAAGTCTAGTTACCCAAACAACTTTGACCATAGACTGGAGCAAAGCAAAGCAACACTTAGGGTTCATAGAACCCACAGGACATAGAATTCCAAATGCCTTTGAAACAAAAATAAACCCTTAAGCTGCCAGATTACTGTACAAAAGTTTCAGTATTGCATGTTTCCTTTTTTAAAATAAAAACTCACAGAATTATTATCACACCTCTGGAAACAAGTCAAGGCTTTGACAAATGCTACTTGGAATGATGGGACATGAGAGGAGCATCGGACCCAGATGACTTGGGTCGGAACAAGGGACAAGTTGGCAAGTTTGGGAAAAATAGATGCCACCTCCTAGACAAGAAATGTTTCCCCACATTTTACACATTCAAAAACAAAACAAAACAAACAAACAAAAACAAAAAACAGATCAACAGCCAGGTAGTGGTGTCATACGCTTTTAGTTTATGTGTTGCCAAAGCCAGCACAGGCACACACTTTTAATCCCAGCACTTGGGAGTCAGAGACAGGCAGAGTTCAAGGCTAGCCTGGTCTACAGAGTGAGTTCCAGGATAGCCAGGGTACACAGAGAAACTCTATCTTAGAAAACAAGCAAACAAACAAAAACCCAAGATGAACAGTTTTTACAAGCATCGTTAATTTGGGCGCATGCTCTAGTTAACTGTAGGTACAGTTTCCATCATTAGGTTATACATGTAAGTGGAAAGTTATTCTAGTCTAATTTAAAGTAGAGCATTTTCATTTCATCCTCGGCCTCCTCCTCTACTTCCTGTGTTATCAGATGTTAGAGAAAGAGCCCACAGGCTGCTTGTGAAACTAGCACCTTGTTGGATGGTATGTGCAGGCTCTCCCACGTTATTTTATGTAAGAGCCTAGTAGAATCATAACTGTGGGGAGGTGACGGGGAAAATCACACACATTCAGACAACACAAATTCCAAAAGGCCTTTCCAAAAGAGACTAAGTCAATTCCAAGTTACAGATATCTTCACTTTGTTGTGATCGATTTTTTTTGGGGGGGGGGGGATTTAATGTCTGCTCCTGATGGATCTGTACGCATGTCAGGGAAGCTCAGGCGGTTTTCCTTGGTTCTTTATAGGATAAGTCGTCCTACATGCTTACATGTGGGCATAGAATGAAATGGGTGTACTCTATGGGACGTTTTTGCTGTGGATGAGCTATTATAAACACCCCAACTGTGTGATCCAACATAAGCCATTCCATAGCAACAGTCCACAGTGCAAAGGACAGCTGTTTGGGGCCCCTCGGTAGGATGCGCATGGGGGATGTCTCCCTCCTCATCCGGGATACTCAAAAGGAGACCATGCGTACACGAATGGCCCCAGACAGGTTTCCAGTAACCATCCAGTCACCCATCCTTGCGCCACTTATCGGGCACTTACACATATAAGCATCCATCTCTGGAAGCACAATGGTTCATTGTTACTAACCATGAAAAGGTTAAACCGGAAAGTCTCCAGTTGTCCTTCACCCTCAACACAATTTCCACCAATTACTGACTTGATTCATTCTTCTGAAGCTTGCAAACGAGCTGCCTTTGGTTCAAGTCTACATTTTACAAACCCGCTAACACAGTTTTCTGCCCAAAAGTCCATGACAGGTGGCTCCGGTGATTTCTCTAAATAGGGAAACCAAGAGTCATCTGCAGTATTAAACCATGCTATTTGGGGGCCTCTCAGACGTGCTCTTTGGTCATGTGAATGAGTAGTGGAAACTAAATTGACAAGCTGTGAAAACCTATGAGGGAGGGAAATGAACAGACCTGCTCTGTCATGCTCACTTGCCGGCGTTTCCTCTGGCCCCGTTATCTTCCTAAGAACCCATATGTGTAAATCTTCCCGTAGACCATAGCAAAAACAAGCAAAGCAACAACAGAAAAATAAAACAAAACAAGTAAAATGTTGGATGCACATGCCCTACCATTCCACAAGATAAAAGCCTGATGCTATAGTCTAAGATTGAAGTCAGCTACTTGCCGTACACTGAGAGTATTAAGTCAGTTTAGGCATTGCTTAAGTCCTCTTGTAAAGGTTAACTTCCTAACTGGAATAAAAATAGTATAAAGTCACTTGGTAGTATTAAGAAGGTTCTGGCTCTGAGACACAGAAAAAAAAAAGTGTTTAAAATCCTATGTCACCAAACTCACGGGACTTCATAGCTACAGGCACCTGAGGGGTCAACTGTCAACTCATATCTCTGTGCTGTCCACACAGAGAGCAGGAACAGACCCAGAATAGTCAAATGACTCGCCTGCTGGAGCTAGCGTCCGTCTACGAAGTGCACACTCATATTCACTCTTACCGGTCCCCACAGGGACTGTAGTAACCTACAAGGTCACCAGTACAGATGTGACAAGAGTGGAATGCTATCTGACTCCTGAGAAGTTCCCTCTTCACAGGAATGGGGCCACACCTGGTAAGTGACAGAGCCGACTTCACAGCAATGGCGTAAACCAATGCTACATCACTTCCCCTTACCAGAAGGTCTGTCTGGGGGGGAAGGTCAAAGGGGTTTTTCACAAGGACTTCAATTTTCAGTTCAACCTGCTTGAACTAGAGGATTTAAAAAAAAAAACCAACACATTCCTCTGCATTCAGAAAATCCTCAAGATCATTTTGTTTTCCTCTAAGGTTTCTATCTGGAAAAAAATCATAAGCATAGATAAAATAAAACGTTAGGAAAACATCTACAAGGAAAGTTCAAAATTACTTCCATCCACCCAAAAGTGCCCTCCGGTGACAGTTTCTTCTGCTTCTTCCTAAGAAAGCTAAGGGTTTATCAGCACAGACACACATACATCAGCATGGATGGATGCATTTATTTTAAAGTCCTAACTAACATTACAGGGGGTACATTTTTCTATCTCTTGCCTCTTCCTTTTAGTCAGGTTTCCAGACCTTTGATATCAGCATGACGGGAGCTGTTTGGGTCTCTGTGGAGTCTGTGGCATTCCACTGCACTGAATAGCCGACTGAGTAACTAATACCAATAACCTACGGGGCCAGGACCTGACCCAGGACGTTTCCTGGAGGACAATGGAGCGCTCCAGTCTGACTCGGTCATTGCAGTCTGTCAGAAGCTCAGCCTCCGCACTTTAGACAGTAAACTGGTTATTTCGAAGACAGAAACTCTTGTTCAGCACAGACCCTGAACTTGTAGCTCTTGGGAACACAGCTAAGCAGGTGATGAACACAGAAAGTCGTCTGAGCTCAGAGTTCGGTAAGAGCACATACAGCTATTCCGAAGGACCCACGTGCAGTCCCTGCGCCCACTCACAACCACTTCTGGCTTCAGGGGCTTCAGTGCCCTCTTCCGGCCCCCTTAGACACAGCACTCATATGCACACATACAGACGCACAAGTAAACACATAATATAAAATATTTTTTTAAATATAGAAAGTTTCAAAAAGAAGAAGAGAGAAGGACACACACAAAAATAAGAGACTAGTCAAAAAAGAAGAGGGAACTGCACGCGATGCCAGCGCCTGGCAGGGGCTCATCAGAAACTCCCCAGTGACTGACTGTATTGATGAATAAATGAGAGAGCTATGATAGATGTGTTTTTAAAGCATATGGCATGTAACTCATTTCCCCAGCAGCTTTTATACTTAATGTCTATTAAAATAAAAATAGATGGAGCTAAATACATCCTAAAATTAATTTCTGCCTATCTCTTTACTGCAAAATTTTTTTCCAGCTGCAACTACTAGAAAGTTACACATTTCCCAAGTAGCATGCACTGTATATATCTAGTATGCTGGAGTGTAGACACGGGACAGCAGCTCTAACCCAACCCCAACATGGGGCCTTGAGAGTAGCAGGAGCCTAGCTAGCACCATCAGAGGAAAGGTTGGCTCTGCCATCTGGATAAAGAGGTCACCAGACATCAGACTACAGATCAGGACTCTCTATTCCTGCTCCTTCCTCAATGAAAAAACTGAGACAGTGAGCAAGGCATGGATCTTGTGGGCCTTGCTTCTGCCATCTTGAAGAAATAAATGGTAAAATGCCAAAGTCTGAGTGGAGTGTGGCAGCACAGACCTTTAATCCAAGCACTTGGGAGGCAGAGGCAGGCAGAGCTCTGTGCATTAGAGGCCAGCCTGGTCTACAGAGTGAACCAACCAGGGCTACACAGAGAAATCCTGTCTCAAAAGCAAACAAACAAAAAGCCAAAATCCCTGCCTGGTGACTCCATTCCCACCTATGTTAATTTACAGACAGATGGAAGCTTGACCCTTCCCCCAGAGGACTTCGGGGCTTCGCCCTGTCTACCCACAGCACCACAGCAGCCCGCCAATCACTCTCAACCAAAGAACGTGCAGGCACTCTGAGAGAACACAGCCCACCCAAGCGAATGGAGAAGTGAAGTCCACTGGTCAGGTAGTTGATGGAGCGGGGGGGGGGGGGGGAGGCGGGGAAGCTTCAAGCTCACCACCCTCTCTGCCCGTTGGAGCTCACACTTTTGTGGGGGGAGTTGGAATTCCGATGGGACTTGGAGATTTGGGTGGAAAATGTCCAGGGCACTGGCTTCTCGTCAGGTACTGGTCTTCATTAACTGCTCCGGGTGCATTTGACAATAAGCCATGCAGATAGAAGAGCAAACTGTGCCCCTCCTTTCACAGGATGGTCAGGGGCCCTGGCGGGGGAAATCTTAGTGACATTTGGACAGGCTGTAGCATCGCAGTGACACTAGAAAGATTTCACCATGCCTGCCAGGTGCCTCCTTCCCCAAAGCATAGATCATTTCAAAAGGGAAAGTGTGAAGAAAGTACCCATAGTGGGAGGCTATGTGAGGGTGTGCCAAGGAGCTGGCTGCAAAACCAACTAAACTATGGCATAGAAAGAGCAAGATCAGAAGTCCACAGCCACACAGGACAGTGCAGGAAAAATGAGTCCAGTCCAACAGATCTCAAGCCAGCTCCTTCCCCTTGGTCTCTGCAATGGACCGCAAGGGACCCCAAGAGTCACTATAACTCACCATCCACGAGGCCACCACACAGAGCGAGCACAGCAACTTCCCCTTCGCTGCAAGGGTCTGGCTTCTCTAAGTGCCTGTTCCAGTCTACCTCCGAACCTCTGGGACTACTGTCCTGTGTCCTCTCGGAGCAGCACTAGGGTTGCTGCTTCCTCTGACAAGAACAAGCAAATGATGGAACACCAGGCCCAAAACAGAGCTCAGACCTGGCTAGCCAACCTGCCGCTGAGACTTTTTAAAATGCTTATTTTCAGCTAACCCCAGAGACTGTGTGTGGTTCAGTGGCTCAGGGGTGGAGCCCTGTATACAAAGCACCAGGGCAATGCCAAGGCCCTGCCCGGCCTGGGAATCTGTGGTCTGGAGAGTTCAAGGAGGTCTCAGTTTCCTCTGCCCCTTTCTCCTGTAAGCTTTTGCTTTATTTGGAGTCCAAACAGGAAAGGGGAAAGTGGGGGAAGAAGACAGGAAAAAGCAAGGCAAAGCAGGAAACACACTAAAGCACAAAGGCCTCTGGTGCCAACGTGAGCTACTTGTTCTTCACATGCACAGTGAACCTCCTGAGCCTCAGTTTCCCCATGCATCTGCCCATCCGCACCGGTGAAAATGCATTGCATAAAGTGTCCAACACATTTTACTGAGCAACTGTCAAAAAAAAAAAATTCACCCAGGCTAGGGATGGCTCAGTGAGTAGAGCACCAACTGCACAGCCTGAAGGCCCGAGTTAGAACATCAGCACCCATTCTGTAATGCTATGGGAGGGAGACAGAGACAGGAAGCAGAAGAGACAGCTCCAGGTCCAGTCAGATATCTGGTTGTAAATGAATAAGGCAGAAAGCAATAAATCAGGATACCCAATGACCTCTATGAACAAACACAGGGGCACAAGCACCTGCACACACACACACACACACACACACACACACACACACACACACACACAGGCATTTAACTTCAATAAATGGAACTAAACCAGAGCACAAATGGAAACCTTTAAGGAAGAATAAAGTATAGCATTGGAAATGTAAATGAGCTAAATACCTAATAAAAAATGGAAAAAAAAAAAAGAATAAAGTACAACAACCAAACCTACAGGAAAGCCATGGATGGGTCCCTGGGAAGTCTAGGCTCTCTACCGGGTCTGTGGGAATGCTAGAGGTAATATGAACAGGAAGAAATCAACAGAGATTCACAAAACCTGGCATAAAACATGAGAAGAGTCTCACCATTTATTTATAAAAAGGGGGAAATCATAAAGAAACCACAGGGTTTTTTTTTTAATGTACTATGATAAGCACTTTATTTGGGAGGAAATGTTCACTTTAATTTGAGAAAAAATGCATAAAGGAATATTACTCAGCCATAAAACAGTAAGAAATCCTGTCATTGGCAGCACAAATGAACCCAGAAGACATTATGATGTCATGAGCCAGATACAGAGAGACGATGATGTGTGGGCTCCCTTACACATGGATCTAAAAGAGTCAGACTTAGAGAAGAAGTAACACATGCTAGCCAGGGATGGGAGGGGAAGGAGGTTGGGGGATGTCACTCCATCCAAAGGTTCAAACTGCAGTCTCGAAATGAGCTAACTCTGGAACTCTCTTATGCAATATAGAAGTTAGAGCTAATAATGCCATAGTGTTTACTTGGAGCTTGCAAAGAGCTCTCAACACGCACGCACACACACAGAGGGGGGGGAGGGGAGGAAGAGGGAGAAGGAGGGAGGGGGAGGGGGAGAGGAGGGAGAGAGAGGGAGGAGAGAAAAGGGAGAAGAGGGAAGGGGCACAGGAGGTACGTTAACTAATTTGACTATTTTTACACTATATATGTATTACAAATCCTTATTTTTGTACTTAGAGTACACCTAATTTTTATTGGCCAATAAAACTGGAAAAGAAAAAAAAAATCAGTGGAATGGAAACCAGATATAGACATTACCCTCTCAAAGTTGCCCATGGGAATCAAAGGGGACATACAATATCACATGAGATTCCTGGAACACAGAAGGTCTGGCAAGGCAGGGGAAGTGGAGAGAGGATAATGCAGATGAAGAAGGCAGACAAGGGCTGGGTTCTCACATGGTTCAGTGCTAGCTGTGCAAGCCTAAGGACCTGAGTTCAAATCCCAGCATCTACCTAAAAGCAAGGCATGGTGGAGCTTGCCTGTAGTCTTCATGCTGGAGATGGGTGCAATTGGTCTCGCCAATCTGTAAGCTCCAGGCTCAATGGGAGAACATATCTTAAAAAAATAAGGAGGAGACCAATGGAGAAAGACACTGGAGGTCAATCTCCAGCCTCTGCACACCTGAAGGAAGACACACACACACAGACAGAGGGGGGAGGATGGATAATCTCAAAAGCAGATAAGTTCACTACTTCAGTGCTAAACAAAAGCTTTAGTGCCTCAGCTTGTGGGTGTGCATGCGTATGCACAAATGTGCAAACACACAGGAGAACCTCTGAAATAAGCTCACTATCACCTGGTGAGGTCCTTCCCACATAGTCTCACAGAATCTATTTTTGTATCCCATTGAGATTTGCAGCAAAGAATAGGGCTTCAGCAAAAAGAGGAAATGATTGCTGTGCTGTACCTTGGGTTTTCTCACTTCCCTATCTGAAAATAATCACCCAACAGATCCAAAAAAATGAATCCAGAACAATAGTGCAGCCCTCCGTACACTGCCGTGCATTGCTGCTGGGAACTGAACGGGGTCCATTGGAAAGTTTGGGTGACTTGCCATCTTCTTAGCAAATGTCTAATGATATATTGCAACCCGGGAAGCTGGAAGAAGCCTTCCACGTCATCTGGTCCAACCCCACCATCTTACAAATGCAGAACTTGGATGATAAATTCCAACAAACACATTGCAGACTCTAATTAAACCATCTCCCTAGTGTTAAGGACTCTGCCAATCTTAGAGATAACATAAGACCTCCAAAATAGTTTCTGGTGAAATAGAAATACTTACCAATTATTAAGTAAAAAAAAAAAAAGAGTAAGAATTAATGTAGCAGGAGACCCTCCTGTACCAAAGTCAGGACCATTTATATCTAGAAAAACAGATTAAAATCTTCTACCTACTTTGTAAGTAGAAGAGAACTCTGGAGTTCCACGCTGACGATTCATGGTTTAACCATCAAACACTGCTCCAATTTTATACCTACACCAATTTTATACACAGTGGGTATCCAGGAGCTGCCCTGGTTTCCAAAGAAGTGGAGCTGTGACCAGTGGCCTGATGGTGGTGGATGTGGGGTCCCACTGTCAGCAGTGTGGGAGCCTGTTAGAAATAGAGGCTCTAGAGTTGCACCAGCTCTCAGGCAGCATACTCTGCTGACAAGGTCCCCAGGTTCTTCTCTGCACATGAAACCTTGAGAAGCATGTATCCAAATGCAAGTCTAACTGATAACGTATAACCAGCAGCAATCTGTCTTTCCATCTCCCACCATTTCTTTAATTCTCTATGCCCCCGTGCCCACTGACTCTCAGCTGCAGATTGCCCACTAAGCGGTTTATTTTCATTGCTTACCAAAATAATCTCTGTCTAGTGACAGGTTATTTGTTCTTGGAGCAGAAACACTGCTGTGAAATCGTCTTTCTAAAACACTGGAAGGTGATCACAGCAGGCTGCGCCAGAGTCAGAAGTAAAAATAAAATACCAGAGAAGATCAATGAATGCGGAGGTCTAATCACTGGACGCCTCCGAATAATACTGCAAGTATTCCTTTTACTTTATAAGATTATGTGTGCATATGTGTATCTGTGTGTCCCAGGAGGTGTAAGCTCCCCCCTGGAGCTGAAGTTACTTGTAGTTACAAGCCACCTGAAGTGGGTGCTCAGAATCAAACTCAGGTCCTTTTTAAGAGCAGTACAAGTCTTACCCTTCAACACCCCACATCTTAGGACTTAAGCCATACATAGACCCCCATCTATGTTATACAAGTGCTTTCCCATTGATCTTCTTCTCGACCCTTGAATATTTAAAAAAACATCACCACCATGCTGCTTTAGAGAGTAGCGATGATAATATACTGTGTGAGTGACAGCGCCTCCTCAGAGCTCTGAATGATTGGTTGGTGGATCACAGGGGGGCCTGCAATGAGGTTGCATCGGACCTCTGCAATGAACAACTAATATGTGAGGGTTCTTTGTAAGCGTCCATGGCTCACAGCTCCCAAAAGGCAATGAAACGCGAACGTGCACACTTGAACGGGGTGCTTTATCTGTTATGGCAAAGTCAAGATGAGCAGACTCTAGAAAATTGCTAACCCCGGGTCCCAAGCATTGCAGGCGAGTCATCTCTTGCATTTACACCAGTTATTTGCATTACAAAGTGAGCGAGGCTCTACTATGCTGAGACCTGGTCGTACCTACTGGTTAGATCATATCTTATAGCACCCAGGAAGAAGAAAACCTGGACTGAAGAATTGTCTCCATCAGACCGATCCATGAGTATGCCTTTGGGCCATTTTCTTGACTTCTGATTACCTGGTCAGGGCCTACCTGTGGGCTGGTGATCCTGGGTTGTATAAGAAAGCAAGCTGAGCAAGCCATAGGGAGCAAGTCTGTGAGCAGCATCCCTCCATTTGTTTCAGCTCCTGCCTTAAGTCCCTGCCTTAGCTTGCCTTGGTGATAAGACTAAATCGTGTAAGCTGAAATAAATCCTTTGGCCTGAATCTTTTATCATAGCAACAGAATGCAAACCAAAACACAGAATTACTGTTCTTGTTTCAGTCCTGGGGACTGAACCTCCAGCCTTGCACATACGAGGAAAGAGGAAGCCTCCCAGAACTCCTGCGGCATCCTCAGCCCTCTTCTTGACTTCCTCCCTCCCCACCCTAAGACAGGGCCTCACTCAGTTACCCATTCCTGGCCTTGAAATCACTGTGTAGCCCAGGCCAACCTTGAACTTTTGGTCTTCCTGCCACTGTTGCTCAAACAGCTGGAATTTCAAGCATGCACCACCAGGCCCAGCTTAAAGTTGGTAAATTCTGGGTTTAGGTTGTGAAATGGGATAGAGTTTGGATGAGCTATATGAACGCACAAGTTGCACCTGGGACCACGGAGGCACAGTGGCGCAGTGGCATAGTGAAATGAGACTGGGAATTGTCCAGATTTCTTGGCTGGTGCCAGGTCTGTAAGATCTCAAATGATAAGAAGACAGAAGGCAGAAGTATAACCTGCTTACAGCACACACAAGGGCCAAAAGGAAAGGCCAAAGAGGAAGAAAAGCTATGACCTGCGACCAACCAGGTGCCCATCTTCTGCTTGTTTCTTTTAATCAGACTGTGTGTGTCATATTTCCTGGGCTCACTGAAGTCATGAGCCCTGCCAAAAAAGACTGGAATGTTACCAATCTGAAGCAGTGCAAAGAGCAGAAGCTGGCCTAGCCAGATAAAAAGAGGGCCATTTCTCCATCAACAGGGTATCTTTAATTGACACCACTTCAGCCAAGCTATCAAGGTCACTGGAAAGAAGAAGCAGAAGCAAGAGACCTGGCAGATGCACCCTTCACACCTACAGCCACCAAAGACTCTCCCTCCTATCCCTGCTCTCCTGAATTCCATGTCTTCCAAAGCATAGAAAATTCTAGAAAGAAGTTTTTAACCCATCCCATCTTAGAAATCTGGTTTCTCTAAACCAAGAAATATGCCTAAATCTGGAGATTGAATCCAGAATCTTGCACATGGAAGGAAGTACTTTATCCCTGAGCTAGAGCCTCGGTGGACACCAGATCTTTCCAAAGAGCTTTCTCAATTTTATAGCACGATGACCAATGTTCAAATAAAAATACTTTGCTCTGATCCAGAACGTGGCTCTGTAATTCCTCTTGAACTCGCTTCTCTCTGCCTTGTTAGAACCCTTACCTTCAGAAATGGCCTTCCTCACAGCCGCCAGGTAGGTCTCTGGCTCATCATCACAAGTCATTTCCTGCCAGTGGGCCCAGTCAGGAAAGAAGGCCTGGAAGTCCTCGTCGCCTGGCTGCACTCCACACAACAGCCGCACCACACGCTGCGGCGGATGGCAGGCACGCTGCAGCATTGGCAGCAGTCCTGGCTGGCCGAAGCATCCTACCAGCCCCGCCGACAGTAGCACCAGCACGCATCGCGCATCCCTGAAGACCCACAGGTCCTGGGCAGAGAAAGAGGCATCCGGGACCAGCCGGTATGTCTGCGTCTTCTGGCTACGAACCTGCCGGCAGGACACGAAAAGATCCTGTAGGTACTGACACCATTCCTCCGCATCTGGGCTGTAGAAGATGAGGATGTCGCATCCCCGGCCCCACCCTGCATGAGAGACACAGAAAAAAAAAAGCTCATTAATGCCTGCTCCTTCTAGGAGGCTCTCTGAAACCAGGGAGATACAGCATCCAACGGGGCCCAGCATCCACAACTTGCCAGGTCTACCTGTAGCATTTTTCCAGCCCTTTTTCCTTACTTACAGCCCATCAATGTGCCAGACACGCCACCCTCTCCACCCAAACACGTCCGACTGTTCTAGATCATAGAAGCTACTGCATCACCCACCATAACTGCCCAGCCGTTATCCCCCATAGCTGGTCTGCTCTAGCCTATCAGTAAGCATTTATATAAAGCCTGTGCTATTCAAGTCTTCATCCACACACACTGCTGGTAAACTCCCTTCATCCTCCCAGCATCCTTGAACCTTAGGTACCATTACTAGCCCACTGGAAAGGTGGGAGAGGGGTGTCAAGGTAGCATGTCGGGTAACTTAGCCAGTGAGTGACTCACAGTGGTAGCCAGAAGCTGAATTGTTTGATGTGACCCTGAAACGTGGTTCTATTTCAAATACAGTGGTCAGAAGTGTACGACTGGGATCAGACTGTGAGGGTTAAAAGTCTGGCTTTGCCAACTCTATGCAGAGCTCTAGGAAAACAACTAAAGTCTCCTGTGCCTCAGTTACTCATCTGGAAGTAGAAATATAATGGTCATTTTTGTGTGTATTTCAGGTCAGTCACAGAGCTTGGACTATAAAAAGATCTGTCAAGAGTTGGAAGCTGGTGTCATGACAATGTGTCATGTAAGTGGAAACAGGATGAATCGATGCTCTGAGCTACACCACATGGATGCCAGAAACAAACAGGGCAGAGGAAGGGGCACCTGGCCCATTATGCCCCTCATTTACAGAGGAAAGAAACATTTTGAGAAGATGAGGGGGCTTGTTCAAGTTCACACTCAGTAAGTTAGCACACTCAGTAAATTAACAGCAGAGCTAGGACTACCCCTCAGGGTGGCTCCCAGCTCAAACCTTCGTCCTAGCCTCCTACACTTCCTTCTAACAGGAAATATGCCAAGAATATTTTAAAAGAGTCAAGTCACATTTTCCAATGATGAAAGAAGGTAGGCTCCTGACATTACTGTGACTGCTGTCCCAAACCTTCACCTCACCACTGTTTGACATCTTCATCTGGAAGGGAAGTGCAATCAATGAGCACAAAGTGTCCGTGCTTCCTGCAATGTAGGGGTCCATCTTCCCCCTTGGAGAAGGGCCTGGACTATTTGTGAAGCAGGAATCTAAGTTGTAGGTTTACAATTGAATGTCAGCATAGGAGCTATTGAGATATCTCAGTGTATAAAGGTGCTTTTGAACAACTTGGCACCTGAGTACAATCCCCAGAAGGTGGAAGGACAGAATCAATGCCACAAAGTTGTCCTCTGACTTCCACACACATGCCATGGTATGCATGTACTGGCAACATGTATGTACACGCAATAAATATAAATATGTAAATGTCATTTCTGGTCCATATGTCATTGAGTGGTTCCAGGTAAGGTCAGAGGCAGGCTTAGAGTAAGTCCCTAAGGCTCTGAGCTCTGGAAAGACCTGAAAGCTCTGGAAAGAGAAATACTTTTTTTTTTCTGTCCATCTCCCTAGGGAGCCAGTTTTAACCCTTGTCCCCACCTCCCAAGTGCCAGGATTTAGAGGTATGTGCCACCATGCCAAGCCAATGGTAATGTTTCCAGGAAGAGTAACAAGTGGACAAAGATGTCAAGGAGAAGGGGGCGTGTCTTAAATGTCAGAAGCATCATTAGGAACACAAGGTTAGGGGCTGGAGAGATGGCTCGGTGGTTAAGAACATTTGTTGCTCTTGCAGAGGATGCAGGTTCTTAGGCAGCTCACAAGTCCCTGTAACTACAGCTTAAGGGAACCACATGTCTTCTTCTGGCCCCTGCTGACACTGGCAGACATAGACATGCATGCATGCGTGCACATGTGCACACACACACACGAAAAATAATAATTTTCAAAATCTTTAAATTTAAAAAATGTAGAAGGAGGAAGAAAAAGTGGCACCAAGGCTAGTAATCCTAGCACCTGAGAGCCTGACATTTGGAGGGAGGAGGAAGAAGAAGAGGTGGAGGAAGAAGAGAAGGAGAAGGAAGGAGGGAGAGGAGGCAAGGCTAGTAATCCTAGCACCTGACAGCCTGACAGGTGGAGGCAGGAGGTTGAGATGTTTAAAAGGAAGCCAGCCAGATGGCTTAGGTAAAGGCACTTGCACCAAGCCTCATGACCTGAGTTTAGTTTCCAAAACCTCACATTCTAGAAGAGAACCACCTCCCACAACCTGTCCTCTCATCTACATCTGCAGAGTTCAAAGCCAACTTTGGAAACTTCGTAGAGAAGTCAATGACGGCCTGAGTTTCATGAGCCCCTTATAAAAAAAAAAAAGGTAACGTTACACGAGACCTTAGAGGTACTGCCTGTGATGGTTTTTATATCCTTGGACCAGGGAGTGGCACCATCTGAAGGTGTGGCCTAGTTGGAATAGGTGTGACCTGGTTGGAGTAGGTGTGTCACTGTGGGTGTGGTTATAAGATCCTCACCCTAGTTGCCTGGAAATCAGTCTTCCACTAGCAGCTTTTGAATGAAGACAAAGAACTCTCAGCTCCTCCTGTGTCATGCCTGCCTGGATACTGCCATGCTCCCACCTTGATGATAATGGACTGAACCTCTGAACCTGTAAGCCAGCCCCAATTAAATGTTGTTTTTTATAAGACTTGCCTTGGTCATGGTGTCTGTTCACAGCAGTAAAACCCTAACTAAGACACTGCCTTAGAAGAAAAAAAAAAAACAAAAAACAAAAAAAAACAAAAAAAAAAAAAAACAATTTCCCTGAAGACTGTGTCCCTGAATGGCTACTCCAGTCTTAGGAGAAAGATTTTTCACCTAGCACTGACATCACTAAGAGAATGAGTACACACACGAGCCAGGAGATACCTTCATAGCTTTGGCTTCCTTCTCTGTAACAATTGCTATTCCTTAAATATAGAGTTACCAGAAATGGTTAATCTTTCTTTCCTGGGCACTGACCTGCCATTTTACTAAGCACCTCAGCTCTCACTGAAGCCTCAAGATAAGGCCAGGTGCACACTCTCAACAGCCTCACCTGGCAGGCAGTACTTGACCTCATTCTTCATGAACTGCGGCCAAGAGCCATGAGGACTGCACCAGGTGCTGACCGCATGGACCCCACTGACTGCAGACCCCACAGGCTGAATTTCTAAGGAGCACTCTATTTTAAAGGTCAAAGAAATGTGACATATAATCCAGAACATATAAACTAGAAATAAAACATCTAGTGCCATTGGCTTGAAATACTATTTTCTATTTAAAAAAAAAAAAAGAGCCAGAAATTCTTAGAGAAATGGTGGGTTCTCCTGGTGATTCTAGTAATATGTATTGCAGACAGCAAGAAGTGTCCAGTGAGCCCAAAACATCTTGTATGTCCATAAATAAGGATGTGCTCAAGCAAAAACTAACACAGAGAGGAAATGAGAGGCAGCTGAAGAAGCTCCCACAGGCCAAGCAGGAGCAGAGTGGGAAAGAAAACAAGGAAGCAACAAGACACTGCAAGCCAGAGCTATACTAAAGGCCCGTGGATCCATTATGTATGGACACAGTAACAGAATTGGGTGAGTGGGTAAAGAAACCGAAGAGAGGCTGGGAAATGTAGCTCAGTGCCGTAGCACAAGGTCCTTACTTCAATCTCCAGCACCAAAAACTAGTAAACTAGTAAAACAATAATAATTTAAAACTGGGGGGGGGGGGACACAGATATCTTACACATATAAATCCCAAGAGGGCCACACCCTGAAGGAAACAGAATACGTCTCTTCATAAATGTGGCTGCATCTAGAGATTTCTTTTCACAGAGCCCAATGTGGAAAGACAGGGAAAGTGACTTCATTGGGCACAAACTCAGCAAACAGCTCCACTCCATAACCAAGATCACCACCAACAACGTACGATCCTCCCAATCTAATGAACAGGAAAACATCAGCTAAATCCAACCAGGGGAAAATCCTCAAAACTCACTGACTCGTGTTTCTCAGGGCTTTCAAAGTGGAATATAGGTTGGGAGGAGAAAGCAAAGGCTCCAAGCCAAGTTGTAGAGGATGAATATAATCAAAACATGGTGTACAGGCATATGAGATTCTCAAAGAATCAGTGAAAATACTGCAGTCTTCAAAGGCTGTCGAGGGTGTTGAGAGTTGGCTCAGCGACTAAGAACACTTGTTGCTTTAAAGAGAACCAGAGCTCAGTGCCCAGCATCCACACAATGGCTCAGGCCTTCTGTAACTCCAGTTCCAGGATAACTGATGCCCTTATCTGACCTCCTCCGGCATCAGGCAAGACACGGATACCCATAAAATCAATCTTGAAAGAGAACTGTCAAAGCTGATCGAGATCTGATATGATAAAATCACAGCCCTGAGGCACCAAAGGATGCCTCACTTGTAAATGAAGTATGGTGTCATGAATGGGAACCTGGGACACTGTGTACAAACTAAAACACTTGAATAAAGAATAGGACTAAAAAAACAACTCACCACCCAACACATGGGAAGCGAGTCAGGAGAAGCAAGAGTTATAGACTCCACTAGGCAACATTCAGTGAGTTCCAGGCTAGCCTGAACTATATGATGGCATCCTGTCTTAAAAGGCACCCCCACCCCAAATAATAATTATCAATTCACTAATTTCAGTAAGTGTGTTGTATTCATGTAAATTGCCAATAAGAAGGAAGGTTTGGAATATGTAGGAACTCTTTTTATCAGTGGCTCTCAACCTCCTTAATGCTACGACCCCTTAATACAGTTCCTCATATTGTGACCCCCCCAACCATACAATTATTTTCGTTGCTACTTCATAACTGTAATTCTGCCACTGTTACAGGTCACAATGTAAATATCTGTGTTTTCCAATGGTCTTAGGTGACCCCTGTGAAAGGGTCATTTGAGCCCCAAAGTGATCATATCCCACAAAGGTTGGGAACTGCTGCTCTAATGGTTCTTGCCATTCTCCTGAAAAAATCTAAATCTGTTCTGAAATAAGCGCATTAAAACCACAACTGAATATAGAAAACAGCCATTTAAAGTGGCGTATTGCTGGGGTTCAAAGTTTGAACCCAACCCCCATTTAGCAAGAATATTTGAGAAGGAAGTAGTTAAGCTTCAGTCAAGCTAATGTCATGACCTCTCTCTCTCTCTCTCTCTCTCTCTCTCTCTCTCTCTCTCTCTCTCTCTCGATGTGGGGGGGGATGTGTGTGTGTGTGTGTGTTTGGGGGGGGTTGTATGTGCGTGGGTGTGTGATTTGGACCACTATCGTAAATGGAGGAATATCTGCCCTTAGCATACATGATGGCAATTACATTTACCATCCCAAAGACTTCAGGGTCACTAAAACCAAAAGGTGGAGCAGCTGTAAAACAAGAGTTCAAAGTGGAAGTTCAAGTTCCCCCCTGGCCTGCCAGGGAGCGCCATGGGGCCATCTGCTTGGTCAGCAGCTCTCCCTGTGTGGGGAGTCCAGAAGTCATTGCTCCCCATTCTAAATTACTTCTCTCTTTCTCCTATTCAGTAAGAGAAACAACGTGTGAGCCAGCAAGGAACCCATAAACCCAGGCAAAGCTGAGAAAGGGGCTTTGTTCTCCTGAAGCTCAAAGAACAGGTTTGGCTACAGGAGAGGGGAATGGTTTGGGGACAGGGCTGGCTGACCACAAAGGGGAGTCCCAGTTGGGGGAGGGGGGAGCTAAAAGAGAGATGACACTGAATGATTCAGAAACCATCTGAGAAAAGAACAGAGAAGTGACCGCAGGTGACCTTGGAGTGGAGCCCACGTTTGAACCTGTGCACCGTTTTGTTTGTCTGTTCTATGTGTGTGTGCACGCTGGGTGTGTTCATGAAGCCACGGCCCATGTATGGAGGGCTGGGAGCAAGCAACAGGATTTGGTTCTCCCTCTCTACCATGTGGGCCCCTGGGACCAAACTCAAGCTTGGTGACAAGCACCCTTACTCACTAAGCCATGTTGCTGGCCCTGTGGTGCTAGAAGACCAGGAATAGTGGAAGGGCTTAGAGGTGATCCTGGCAGGGAGCTGGTCGGGGTCTGAGAGCTATCCTCAGGTTCTTGGGGGCCAAGACCTGGGGGGAGGGGGGCTCTAGTCTTCACCAGCTGCAGACCTGGCGCCTTTGGGGAAGTCCCAGGCGCTTTCCTCACTCTCTCTGGTAAATAAGAGAAACTATTCAAGCACAGGCTGGTTGCTCTCAAGGCCATTCAACAAGCAAACAAGTCAGGGAATGGAAGAGGAAGACTGACACTCACCCTCTAATGGCAAGAAATTTAAGAAGACCGGGGGATTAGGCTACAGTTGAGTGAACCTTGAACACATCATGCAGTGTGAAGGAAGTCAGTCACTAAAACCACAGACTACATAATCCCATTCATGGGCAAGCCCAGAGTGGGGCAATCTAGAAGAAATACTGGAGAGGAGGTGAGAAGAGAAAAGACCTCTCTTTGAGTTGATAATAACATTCTCCCAGATTCACATACTGGCAAGGACACTAAAGGCCACTTACAGCACTCTTTCAGGCACAGCCAATCAGTAGCCCATGAGCTGAATGTGTCCCAGGATAGCTATGGGTGTGGCTCCACTCATTCATAGATGACATCATGCCACAGTATCAAAAGCTGGGCACACAGCATATTGAGTGCATGCATTATGACATTGTTTTTAAAATAAGGACGCCATACAGGATATTGGCCTGGATGGCTCTCCAGCCTATAGCATGTTAGTGGGAAACCTGGCTTTCCCCTAACTATATATGACCTGCCCTCAGGGCTACTCATAAGTATAGACAAGTACCCAGGGAGCCCAAAGGAACGCAGTCTCACACCGCCTGGCATAGTGTTCCACCACAGAGGACACTGACAGCAGAGTTTTGGACAGCTTTATCCACTACCCCAGCTTTGGTTGTTGGGTTAGAGTCTTCATCTGAACCTGAGTCCACCCTTCAAACCTAGCCCCTTCAGTTATTCCCCTTAGAGCCAGCCATCAAGACACTGGACAGGAAAAGCAGGTTGCTCAAAGGCTTCCCAGTGTGCTGTCCTCTAGTGCACAGCAGCCCAGAGCCCATCCCATCCAGGAAAGGAGACAAACAGGAGCTTAGCCACCTTATTTTTAACTCTCCCCAAACCCTCCATCCACCCAGCTACCATAGCTGTTCCGTGTATCTCAAACACATAGAATAGACCCCTTGCCTGGGACATACTCCTCCCCAGGACCCCCTGCCTTCCCTCCTTCAGGGCTTGCCTACTTTCCCCTGTCCACTTTCCCGATGCACCTGCCTTGATTTTGTTATTCAATGAGCTGTTGCCTCCCCTGTTCTCAGTTACACAGCTTTCATCTTCTTACGACAGTGCCTGGAAACGGCAAGCACTCAATAAAGTTTGTCCAGTGAGTGGACCCTGAGCCACAGTGCTGCTTTATCCCATAGAGCCTGGCTAGGGAACCGCAGGCCATTGATGAACCACCCTCCCAGCCCCTTCAATAATAATAATAAGCATGTATTATCAAAGCCTTTTCTACCTTCGTTCCAAAGTACCATGACCCAAGGCTAGACCTTAGCAGATCTGGAGACAGTTGGCTTTAGCATCTGCTCCCTTCCCTCCCAAGCATTGACTTCCCCCAGCCCACGCTACACGATCTCTCTCAAGAGATGCTATCATCTGGTTTTCATTCTCTCTCAAAGCATCACGCTGGAGCTAGGTAAACACAAGTCAGCCAAACCGAAAACATGGCAACTCTCTCTTCTCATCTAGCAATTCCTCATTTAGTTACTGTTTTCTTTCACACCACCAAAACTCTGTGGTGAACAGAGACCAGACCGACAAGGTTCTCACCAAGAATCTACTACGCCTATAGCCACTGAGGTGTATAGGTGCTGCTCACTAACTGTCTCTCAACGTTGTCCTTACATGGTTTGTCCTGAACCTCAGCGAGCTAAGGACTTGCCAAGTGTACATATGCTCATGAGCTAGAAAGAAACCCAAGACCAACCAGAAGAAACTTCTGGCACCTTTTGATGATTTGCCCACCAAATTCCAATTACCCCTGGGCACATAAGTTACATAGAGAACAGAGTAAGAGTAAAATTAGAGTGTGGTCTCGGTTTTTTACCAAAATTCCAGAGAAGATATACAATCGCGGTGGACAAAGGGGGCTTCTGAAGCTGTCCCTGGACCACCTAAGACTGCCTGAGCGCCCCCTATTGGTTGGATAAGACCCTAAGAGAAGCATCTGGCTTCTTACAGAATCCGCCCTCCACCTCCTATCAACTGTCCTCAGAGTACTCAGAGTTAGAGCTGAGAAAGCGACCCTTGGCAACTTACAGCTAGAAGGGAGAAAAGAAGACTTAGAAACTGGGATAGGTCGAGCCCCAGGCAGGAGCAAGACAGAATCGTGCACAGACCGGTTAGGGGAAACGTGAGAAAGTTCAGAGGGGAAGTTTGCGACAGAGACTGGAGAAAAGACCGGAAAGAATACAAAATCCCCTCACTAAAGACTAAAGAAGTAGGGAGACAGGTCTCAAGACTGGGAGGGTGGTGTCAGAGAGCCTCAAGGACCAGGGGCGCGCGAGCCAGGAGCCGGGAGCTGGAGAGCGCTGCGCCTGCTACCCACCTGAGGCTGCCATGCCGTCCCGGGAGCAGCTCGCATCCCCGGCTGGCACCGGAGCACGGTATCCGGTGCCCACAGCCGCGGTAGGCGACGTCGCTGGCGCGGGGTTAGAAGCAGAGTCCAGCTGTGCTCAGGACAGTGGCGACTCTGGCGCTTCCTCCTGCCGGGCAGCGGGGACTCGCACGGGGGCGTGTCCAGAGGGTCTGCCCCGCCTGCGGGGCTCCGCGTGGCACCTGCACGCGCGGCGGTTGGGGAGGGGAAGTGAGAAGTCCACACGACCAGCCGCCAGCTCCCGGCGCCGACCCCTGCTCGTGCCACGTGTGTCCCGAAAGCAGGCAGCCACCTCGATGTCCCCCAAGAGCAGTCTGAGGTGCTGGAACTGGGGGAGGGAAGACAGACTGTAGGGCTAGCTAGTCTCAGACTTGAAGTGGGGAGGCATAGCACAGCTGTCCCAACCACCTTGTCCCTTGGGACTTGTCCTTGAGACACTGCCCCCAAGAATAGGGAAGGCCTGCAGGAAGGGGAAGGAGAAGCACCTGGCCCTAGGGTCTTGGCGTTGCCCTTGGGTGCCCTCCTGTGACCCTTCTGCATTTCCTTGGATCTGGCCCTCTAAGGGCACATGGGTGTTAAGCATAATCTTTGATAGATAGATGTTATCACTGCCAAGAACCTTCCACACACGATTGTTCCACTTCCACTATCAGAGCTCTTTGGCTTTCTTCCATCTTCCTCCACTTTAAAAAAAAAAAAAAAAATCTTAGTTTATTTATTTTGTGTGCTTGTGTGGGAATGTGCATGCACATGTTGTTCGGTTCACAGAGTGGACAGAGTCTGTTCTCTCCTTCCACCATGGAGTTCTGGTAAATCAAACTGATCAAAGTGGCTAGACACTAGGCAGCAGGCACCCTTACCCTGAGCCATGTCACCAGCCCCTTTCCCACTTCTGAGGGAATACATTAAACTGCCCGGATCGTCCAGGAAAAGACATCTAAGGGCCCCTTGATGGCAGCCTCAATACATCTATCTACAACTTCAGACCCTTGTCCTATAATGTAGCAAATTCACAGATCCTAGAGATTTGAGTCTGGGTATCTTTGGGCATAGTTTCTCCACCTAACACAGGCCAAGGGTCCCTAAAGCAGAGATGAACATGCTGCCTGCCATTCCCCCTGTTTAGGATATCCTTGGCCTCTGCCCCTACTCTGACACACCGTGATAGCCATTTCACACTATTAGAGTTCTTTAATTGAGCTTATAAAAACATTTCTTTATTTTTTCCAGAATGGCTTTAATTGATGCTTCCTGTATTCAGCTCTAAGTTCCTCAAAGTTAGCTCAATCTTTTTTGCTGTGGAGTCTCTATCCTCTGGTGCTAACTCTGGCCAGAAAATGTGCTCAGAAATGCATATGACCAGTAAATCCTTAGATCTGAGATCCAGGGACAGACCCCTCTTTTGAGACACTGAAAATTTGAGAATCCTGAGCCAAGAAGGAGGGACTATAAAATGCCAAAGTTAAGCCGGATGTTATAAAAGCCATTAGAGAGCAATGCTAACGGGAGGATTTAAAGTTTAGAGATCCTGAGCTTGAAGTGTCTGTGTGATGGGGAGCCCTGTCATGGCAGAAGGGCAAGGATGCAAAGGGTTGGGGGTTGAGAACCTTGTCATGGATGCCATCGTTGGAGTTGAGGCAGCAGTAGTGGGTGGGGCAAGGGGGTAAAGAGACAGAACCAGAGCAAGGGCAGAGCCATGGAGACGCCCACGCAAGACCACGGGTGCTTCTGCATCTTTGCTGAGTAGGAACAGGAACCCAATGTTTGGGAGGACCAGGCATGGGGGCCTTGGAGGCAAGGCTGTTAGTATTTGAGGATCACTGTGAGGCCCTGGGGAGAATGTCACCAGGCAGAAGGACAAGCCACTGCTGACACTGTAACCAATATGCAGGAGCCCAGGCTGGAGCAGCGGAATATGAGCAGGAAATGGGATGGGTGGTAGGACCAGAGCGTGGAGCAGGGACGGAGTTTAGCACCCTGAATTCTTATCTGACTCCTTCACTTACCGTTATGGAGCCTCGGCCAAGCTGTGACCCTGAAAGCCCACAGCTTCCTGGTGTGGACAATGAAGGAATCCCAGGTCAGAAAATATAAGACTCAAACACCAGCCCTCAGGATCCTACCTGAGCCTGAAGCCTCCTTCATGCCCCTGGACCTCTGGACATAGATGATCTATGTCCCCTGTTAGAGTCACTTTATAATCACTTGGCCTATATTTGAGGCCAAATCCCTAATGTCCCCGCCTCAAAAGCATGCTCCCCTCTTCTGACTGCAGGTTCTAGAAGAGTAAGGGCCCTTTCCTGACTTTTAACCATGATAATCTGGATGACATCAACCTAAGTATTCCTGCCCCTTCTCCAGCTGTTAGAGGTCACCTGTCAGGGGCAGGCAAGGTCTTGGTCACTCAGTCTACTGGCCACGTTTCTCACATTGTGGAGCCGCATTGGTTCCTGGAATTTGGCTGGGAGAGGACCCCAGAGGTCAATACTCCTGGGTGAAAGGGCATTCCTAGTTTTGGACACAAGCCACCATGTTTCTCTGATCAACAGAAAGAATCAGGTTAGGGGAAATAGTGTCTCCAGTTTTGCATCTCTGATATGACAGAATATTGCTCATCAGAAGAAGGGCCCATCTGCCATCCAGAAGAAGTCCCACTAAGTGGATGGAGAGGGTGGGGGACTTAGACCTGATGGTTACATGTTTGATATTGGCAAAGAAGAGCCAAAGGAGCCGGGCGTGGTGGCGCATGCCTTTAATCCCAGCACTCGGGAGGCAGTGGCAGGTGGATTTCTGAGTTCGAGGCCAGCCTGGTCTACAGAGTGAGTTCCAGGACAGCCAGGGCTATACAGAGAAACCCTGTCTACAAAAACAAAAACAAAAAAACCCAAAAAAAACAAAAACAAAACAAAAGAGAGAGAGAGAGAGAGAAGAGCCAAAGGAAAAGAAATTTCTATTCTTTATTTCAAGATGCTATTTTGAGATTATAAGTCTGAGGACCTCGGTGTTCTTGTGGGCCATCTCAATCCATCCTAATTCCCTTAGCTTTTCTGTGAGAATGGTACTGCTAGTATACATCCCCTGTAGACCAAATGTTGGCATCAGGACCTCTGAAACCTATGACATCACATAGGCGACAGTGCAACTTGTGACCTGCAAACCTGTTGTCAAGGCAACAGGCACCATATTCCCAACATCCACTTGGCTCACCTCCCACCTTTACCTGTGTTACATCATTCCCCATATAAATTAGGAAAACACCCCTCCCTCTCTCTTTCTCCCCCTCTTCTCTTTCTGCCGCCACCGTCTCTCCTTTTCCCTAATAAAACCTCTTCCACATGGAACTGCCCTGGCCTAGCGTGCTGTTGAGACGTGACCTTCACATTCTAACACATCACCAAAAGGTCAAGAACTTCTGCCCAAGGGTATACAACCAGCAATTGCAAAACTGTTTGAACACAGTCATTGCTGTGACCAAGTGACAGAGCCAATGCACGTGACCAAGTGAAAATACGTATCAGACTCTGCTTTGGCCTAAGTCACCTATGCTGGCGTCACTTCCATGGCAGTGGAAATTGCAGATGTTCTGTCACCTGTGGGCTCCCTCTGCTATGCCTGGCCTGGACAACTCTCCAAAAAAGGAGTTTGGGAGTGGAAGTTCACCCAGCATGTCTTACTCCCGCTCATGCTCTGAGCTGGGCAGTCCATTGGAGGCAAGCCTCCTCTTCCCATATCCTCTCCTCCAATGCCTTGTATGGGACTCAGCCCACAGCTGTTTTTAAATCACCAAGTACAAGCCTTTCAGTTTGTAGCTGGAGTTGCTAATGTGCAGGTTAAGTTACCTGCCTCCGTTCACCCCACCTTCCTATGGAAAGCTTTATTTTCACCCTGTTCCAGAGTCCCAAGACACTGGGGCCAGTATATACCATCAAGGTGCAGTGTGTGAAGACAGGATTAAAATGGACTTTTAGGCTGGATTTCAGAGGAGGTGCTGAGTGACCGCTGTTCCAGGCAGTTTCAACCTGACCCAGCAGGGCATCCTATTAAAAGCCCAACACAGGATATTGTGACATTCTGAGAGCAAGCAGCTTTGCAAAAGACTGGAAGCCTCACCTTCTTGCAACAATGTGGCCATCTTCTCTGTTCACCATTGTAGCCCCTCTTTCTGAAGGCCCTCTGAAGGAGCTCAGAGGCCCCTCTGCAACAGCAATGCTAATTGCAGGCCTGCAACCCAAGTTCAAAGACACAAAATTCTAGGCATCTGCCTTTTGGCTCCAGTGAGGTAATTTCCTGAACATTTGCCATTTTTTAATCCATTCATTGCTCAGGAGCTGCCTTATCTCCCGCCTGTGAAAAAGGAATGTGAAAAATGTCATAGCGTTGTCACCGTGTCTGCATTCCCTCACTGTTTTCTAGTTCCGTTGCTGTGATAAAACCCACTAACTAAAGACAACTTGGGGGGAAAAGGGTTAACTGACATTACACTTCCAGATCACAATTAATCACAGAGAGTAATCCGGGCAGGAACTCAAGGCAGGAGCCAATTAGGAAAGCTGTTTACTGCCTCCTTCTCTGACTGATGCCCAGCTAGCTTTTTTTTAGGCATGGCAGACCCATCTGCCAGGAGATGGTGACATTCACTGTATGCTGAGTCTCCCTGCATCAATTTAAAATGCAGAAAATCAGCCGGGCAGTGGTGGCACACGCCTTTCATCCCAGCACTTGGGAGGCAGAGGCAGGTGGATTTCTGAGTTCGAGGCCAGCCTGGTCTACAGAGTGAGTTCCAGGATAGTCAGGGCTATACAGAGAAACCCTGTCTTGGAAAACCAAAAAAAAAAAAAAAAAAAAGAAAGCAGAAAATCCCCCATCTTCTTTCTTACAGACCAGTCTGATCAAGGCAGTTCTTTAGTTGAGGTCTTCTCTTCACAGGGGATTCTAGGTTGTGTCAAACTGGCAGTAAAAACTAACCAGGACACTTTGTTTCTTATTCGAGGGTAGCAATGTGCTGTATTAAAGAGTTCCATTCCCAAGCATCTCTTGCAGGTTTAGCAGAGACTAACAAGATAAATGAAAGCCACCCAGTGGAATCTAGGGATGTCCTTAATAAGAGATTTAAGTTTGCTAGATCTTTTTTCCTTTTCTGCCTTTGTTTTATCTCCTGCCTGAGATGTAAATGAGACAGTTAGACGTCAAACATCCTTCTTGAATTGTGAAATAACCATGTGGATACACTAAGAATGGGACAACAAGAAGACAGACAGAGGCTGACTCCTTATGTGATGGTTACTTTTAGTTGTCAACTTGATACTATTTAGACTCACCCAGGAACAGACTCCCAATGAGGGGCCATCCAGATCTGATAGCCTATGGACACGTGGGTAGTGGGTTGTCTTGATTCCATAAACTGAGGTGGGGGGATCCTGTCCACTGTGGGCAGCACCGTTCTCTAAGTAAGGAATCCCAGACTGGGTACCTGTAGAGTGAGTGCCGAACACAAGCATCCTCTCTGCTCGTCACCGTGGATGTGATATGACTAGCTAATTCCAGTTCCTGCCCTCTCAGTTTCTCTACAAGGATGAACCGTAATCTAAAACTGTGAACTAAAATTTCACCTTTCTTTCCCTAAGCTGCTATTAGTCTGGGTATTTTTATCACAGCCTCAGAAATGAGGCTAGGATGCCTATCAGCCACGGAGCTTCCCAAAAAGCTCCAGGCTCCCAACCTGTCTTTTTTCCATGACAGATATCTGTACATCTCCGTGGAGTTGCGCTTGTCTGAGTGTTCAGCTTTATTTCACCATCAGGCTCACTGATGTGTGAATGGAAGCAACATTTAGTGAGCACCAACTGTAACACATGTTCTTTCGTATGCTGGCTTGCCTGATGCTTTACAGAGAAGGACACTGTGAGCTTGTATTGTGAGATGCTTTCCCAGGGCCAGTACACCAGTCATTCTGAGCCATGGAACAGTGACATATCAGACTCCCTCCAGAGAGTTCATTTAAAAAGCACTTCCTGAAGCCATGAGGGCGTTCTCAGGTGGGGCCCTGCGGAGTCTCACCCCTTTCAGTCATGTGCAGATGGTCACTGTCGTCACACGTGAAGCATATCTCACATACGTTCCACTTCTGACTTTCGGGGTACTGAAGCAGAAACTCTAGTCAAATGTGACAAAAACTAAGGGTGCCTGAGACTCAGTGTCTGAGTCAGTCGAGGCCTTGAGAGGCCATTATTGTTGGAGATATTTGGAAACCAAGGCAGAGGCGGCTGAGTAGCCATTATCACATCGTACATCACCTTGGAGGCAGAACCAAGGTTCTCTCTGTCCTGATCTCTCATCTACTGCCTTTTACTGTATTTAACTATCTACTCTTCCCGATTAGAAAACTCTTGTTTTATTACGTTGCTTTCCTGAATCAATCTATCACTAGCAGTCAAAGGATGCCTTACTTTGAATCTCTTCTGGGTCTCACTTTCTCATGATAAATTATTCTTTCTCCGGATTGCTGATTGAGTAATACTTTGTTAAGAATTTTGTTTAAATGTTTTGTTTTGTTTTGTTTTTTTAGTTTTGGGTCTTGTCGTGACAAACTGCTTGATACAAGTAACTTAAGGTTGGAAGGATGTCTTTTGCTCACAATTTGAGGGTATAGTGGCAGGGAGCTCATAGCAACAGGAGCCTAAGCTACTCACAGTGAGTCTACAGTCGGAAGCAGAGAGAGCTATGAGAGGTCAACTCACTTTCTCCTGCTTATTCCATCTAGGATGCCATCCGTGGAAGGGAACCACCCACAATAGGTCTCCCATCCTGATGAATCCAGAGTAGATGGTCCCTCCCAGGCATGCCCAGGGGCTTGTCTCCTACGGGGTTCTAGAGTCCATCCATCAAGTCAAGAGTGCACTCCATTTTTAAAATTTTTTAATTAATTAATTTATTTATTTATTTAATATGAGTACACTGTAGCTGTGTTCAGACACACCAGAAGAGGGCATCAGATCCCATTACAGATGGTTGTGAGCCACCATGTGGTTGTTAGGAATTGAACTCAGGACTTCTGGAAGAGCAGTCAATTCTCTTAACCTCTGAGCCATCTCTCCTGCCTGATTTTTTTTTCCTGAGATTATTTTGTCAGTTTTTAACATTGGGGTTAATCTAAGTTCATAAAAGGAGATAGGGGACATTTGTTTATCTCCATTTTTTGATAAACATCAGCGTTAAATGTTGTTCTCAAATTTCTGATTGAAATAAATCATGAACCTATCAAAACAGACATTTCTCTATTACCTTTTGCTAGAAGTTTCAACTTCCTCAATAGATATAAGCAGAATTTACATTCTCTCTTGGGCCAGTATTGGCTGCATTTTTCTATAAATGTGTCCATCTCATCTAAGCCCTTCAGGTTTACTGACATGGAGAACTTTCAGTGTTCCCTTGTGTTTAAACCTGCAGGGTTCATTTCAGATATTGGTAATTTCCCTCTCCCTCTCCCTCTCCCTCTCCCTCTCCCTCTCCCTCTCCCTCTCCCTCTCCCTCTCACTCTCCCTCTCCCTCTCCCTTTCCCCCTATCCTCTCCCCCTTTCCTCTCCCTTCCCTTCTTCTTCTCCCTCTCCCTCACTCCCTCTTCTGCTTCATCTCCCTCTCCCCCTCCCTCCCTCTCGGTCTCTGTTTTTCTTTCTGTCTCTGTCTCTCCCTCCCTCTCTCTCTTTATCTGTTTGTCTCTCCCTTTCCCTCTCTTTTCTCAGGTTTTGCCAATTTTTCTTTTGTGTTCTATCTCATTGACTTCTCCCATCTTTATCATTTCCTTCTTTGCCCTTTATTTTTCTAATGTCCTTTGAGTACTTCTTGAGCCTCGGGTTATTTAAAGCAACTTAATCTCCAAATATTCAAGGTTTCTAAAAGAAAGCTTATTGCTAATGACTTCTGACTTCATTCCTTTAGGGCCAGAAAACAGACCGTGTCTCCAACTGTTTTAATTGTGGCTGTATCTACTGTCTACCTTATCTTCTCATTTCAAGAATGTGCATTTGAAAACAATACTTACATTGTGATTGTTAGATACAGCAACAGTTATGCAAGAGGACCAGCAGGTAACACTGGATAGCCCCCTCCCCAACCCCCAACACTCAGAGCTTAAAGAGATCAAGTCTACTTAAAGCAGACTACTGTTTTAACTGGATCCAACACCAAACTCCTTATTCTTTACAACAGACAGCAGAAATGGAAGTTTCTGCCCAGTTCCATCAGTCTTTAATGACCTCTCTTGCATCCCATCCTGGACTTGAGAGGCTTGGGCAAGTCTGCTGCCTCATCTCGTGCTGGATCTTTGCTGAGATGATCTCTCCTTTGTAGCCACTGAAGCCTTTGAATCTTCTCTCTAGGTAGATCGTTGTCAGATTAATCTAGATCTTAGCTGCCCCTCAGATCCAGGACTGGTCAAAAGCTGAAAAATTAAGATGCCTACGAGGTAGGTGAAAGATGGAAGAAAGACCCTTCCATCTTCAGAAGCATGTAGCCACTAGCATCTTGAGCCTGGTAAAGAGATAGACACCTGGCTACCACCTCCGTGCCAACTAAGGGATGCCGAAACCAGAGGGATACATCAAAATACAGGACAAATTAACGCAAGCTTCACGGGTGACTCCCCACAGAGAGAAGAAACGTAAGCTGCTTCCTGTTTGAGTGAGTAAGCACAGGCCTGCAGTAGACACTCAAGAACAACATCAGGAATTGGAGACGTAACTCTAGTTACTTGCTTGTCTAGTGTGCTGGAGGTCCTGGGCTAGATCCTCAGCACCACACAAACCAGGTGTAGTAGAATGTGCTTATAACCCTAACAACCTGGGAAGAGGAAGCAAGAGGTCGGCAGTAGAAGTGTAAGGTCTGCCTCAGTTACAGAGGGAGTTCACGACAAGCTTGGGTTGCATAGACACTATCTCAGTGTGGGCGGGGGCGGGGCTGGGGAATCCTGAATCAGACCTGCTTCTTGGTCAATACAGACGTACCTGCTTGCTTTGTAAAGATTTGTTTGCCTGGTGCTCTGCCAGGCTATGCGACTCGTGTAGATGGGCATTAACCTTTTTGCTTTGAATTAGGGACATCTATTTGCCACTCAAAAGCCACTTTAAAATACTTACCCCTAAATATATTACCTTCTGGACGGATGCTCTCCTTTCTGTGGGCCAGTTCATACACACACAAAAAGTATTGCTGAATCAAACAGCTATATAGCTTTAAAACTAGTAGCCTTCCTTCACAGAAGGCTATAGAAGCTCATGTTTTCATACCAAATCATTAGCCTCACCAACCTTTTTCATTCCGGTCCATCTGGTGGATCCAAAGTGCTAGAGGGAAGGAGAGAGGAGAGAGTGCAAGGAGGAAGTCAACCAAAACTAGAGGTACTGGTAGAGTGTGGTGGCACACATCCTTAAAGCCAACACTCTGGAGGCAGAGGCAGGTGGATCTCGATAAGATCCTGACCTAGATAGTGAGTTCTAGGCTAGCTAAGGCTGCATAGTGAGACCCTCCCTATCTCAAAAAACAAACAAAGCAACAACAATATAATATGTATGGAAAAACCTTTCTGGAAATCCACTACATTATACACTAATTTTAAATTTTATTTTAAAAAAAAAAAAGAGTCTGAGCCCAGAGACCCTACATGGGTGGACTATTCTTCCACTGGGGGATACGGGTTAGTAAGTGAAAAGCCCAGCCCCCAGCACAGGTTACCTCCCTGTAAACTGGTTAAGGAGGCCTCAGGTGTGCCCCAAACAACACAGGCTATTGTGATTGTTCTTGTTTGCCCTTCATAACTATATGGTGAGACCTTAATGGTGAAAACATCACATATTTTATAGGACTTAAATCAAAGTGGAATTGGCCAGGAAAGCATCCCCCTGCCCGCTGCTTTCATAGTGTTGAAAGGAGCTATTCAGGCCGCTGCAGGAGAAAAGCTGTCATTCCTTAGTGGTCACCCTGAATGCTACAGCACCGACCTACCAGGGAGGATATGCCCACTGGTGCATAAGTGGCACTGAGGTTGTGGAGGACACCACCCACTCCTGGATTAGATTTGAGGCCTGCTTCACAAGACGGTATTCATGTCTGGTACTATAAACCTAGTCAAAAGTCCATGGCACAGGAGCTCGTAGGCCCTAGGAGAGAACCTTTCATTGCTGTCTTGCTAAATGAGCATGATTTCAAACTGTCTTCTAAATTCTTATGTTTATACTCACGGATTAGTGCTGCTCTCAATCTTGATTAGAGAGGTTTCCTTTATAGTGGTCATCAGTTACAGCAGAGACTCATAACTGGTCAAAGCACTGAGAAAAAAAAATGACCATTGAGGCTCAGCCATGACTTTTATATCAACGTGTTCATCAAGACTTTGGAGCATTGCGGAAGAGGAGGCAGAGCAGATGTAAGGCCTGGAGGATGGGAAGGAGTGCTGTAAAGTACTGTCTTCTGGGCATGCTCTAACCATTGCACTAATAAACCCACTGCACTATGGTTACCTACACAAGACCAAGTCAACAAGCTCAGGAACAGTCCAACAGGCCACACTAATCTGACTCAGAGTTACAGAAAGACAGAAGGGAGCATGCGCAGAGTAGTGGAGGACTGAGAAGGGGGAGTCGAGGGTGAGTATGATCAAGATACATTGTTTATATGAATGACATCATCAAAGAACATACGAAAATATTTTATCAAAAAGGTTAGATGCGTTATTGTGTGCACGTGTTTTTCTGTGAATGTCTGCAAGGTTAAGAATATTGCCTCTGATTCTTATTTTTTTTCTGACAGTTCTTGTTGATGTTCTTGGCCACACTTTACCCTGACTGATCGGCTTTTTTAATTATTATTAATTTGCAGGCAATGACATACACTAGCCACTTGCATCATGCGTTCCGTCATTTGCCTTTTGACTTTGCTGGTAGTTTCTCTCAGTACCTGAAGCCTGTGTTTGGTGACAATATGTGATTATTGTTTTCAGATGGTGGCTCTTGAGGCTTGTGAGTGGAAACTTCAGGGGCTTCTTTACAACTTTATAAATAATTCCTCAATTTGTATCTAATATTTTTATTTTCACATTTAGACTTATAATCCATCTGGAGTTTATTTTTACGTGGGAAGTGGCGTTAAGTGTCACCGTGCTTTCTTCCAGATGGAGAGCTGGTACAACCTGCATCTTTTCTCCTTCAAATGAAACACCATTCTTAATTATGTTAAGTTCCTATTTGAATTTTTTTTGTGGACTCTTTATTAACCCTTACTTGAATTGTTTCTTCATGCGCTGTACCTACGGTTTTTTTTAATAGATTGGTGGTGAGTTTGTTAGCTGGCGTTTCATTCCACTAATAGTAATATAGATACAAACAGCATAAATTTAAACGAGAAATAAACTCCTTTCTTTCCTGTAAGAAGAGCATGATGTAGTAGTCCGAGGATTGGAGTCAAAGCATTGTGGTCACTGGAAACCTAGGCTCAGCCCTCCTGCCCAGTGGCTTTTGCCCCCTTCATATTCCTCATGCTCCTCAGAGCGTCTGATGAGGTTCTAGTCACACATCCCTTATTCCACAAAGGAGTCAAATGGGCTCAGAGAGGTACAGCTGGCACATGCTGACACATGATCTCTTTTAAAACTTTTCTGAAAGTTTCTCTTACCATCTGAAAGGGAAGTGACAAATGAAGTCCTGCAGTGTTAGATTTTAATATTGAAATCGATATTGACAGTCTCTGCTATACACACTTGGGAAGCCCTCCTTCCCTGTTCTTGTTGGTTGTCGGTTGACTAGTCTCTGAAGTGGACTCATCTGTTTATCTTTTTTTGCATCGCTAAACCCTCCAGGCTTTCAACACACTACAGAACATTCTACCAGTGAGCTAGCTACTCCCCCAGCTGCACCCCCCAGCCTTTGCACACACACCCTTTTTTAATAGAGATTTTAAAAGCATTTTTAGATTTCTGGAAATTTTTAGCAGATAGTAGAGAGAGATTCTATAGACTCGCTGTTCCTCCCTCTTCTCTGCCCCATGCTCTGCACACATCTCCTTGTGAGCATCTTGTGCTGTGTGTACATCTCTGCAGTTAATGCTGATACAGTGCCATTAAGTGAATTCCATGTTTTCATTAAGGTTCACATTGCATTGGATACACCAATGCATGTGCATGTGTGTGTGCACGAGCACACACACACACACACACACACACACACATGTACACACACACAGGGTGGAGGGCAGTCCTTTCACTGATGTTGCTCTGGCTTTTATTCAGTCTGCTGGTCATTTGTAGACCCAGATCCATTCCCACATGGCCATCCTGTGTTTGTTAACTTTGTGAGAAATCTGAGCATCTCTCCTGGACAGCTATAGACATGGCTGTCACTCAGGGGTCCATAGAAAGTTAAGGGAGAGCTGTGGCCTTAAGTAACCTTCCCAGTAGTGTTTTCTCCCTTTCTGACTGTCCTGATACAAGCTGATGTTTCGGGATTCATTTATCTCTGCTTTCCTCATCCTGGGGTTACAAGTGTATGCCACATGCTTGGGTCTGGTTGGTTGAACTCAGGCCCTGTTGCTGTAAAGCAAGAATTTTAAGGACTAAGCTCTCTCCTGAGTGCTGGACAGTAAATCTCATGGGCACACAAAGCTCTCCTCACCTGCCATTTTTTCCTGTTCAGTGGCCACTAAGTGTATGCTTGACTTACCTGGTAACACACTCCTCCCTGTAGATGTTCTGTAAGTCCTTCCCACTCAGTCCTTCTGTGATTTCCTTTGACTTAAAGGGACTTTCCTGCCCAAGTCTTGCTCTGTCTCTCCAGAACTCCCCAAACCATCAGCCAGCCCACATTCAGCACGATTGATTACTTAATGTCAATGATGGAGCCTTATCATCATCCTTCTCAAACTGCCAAGTGCCCAAGAAGCTAAGCAGGGAAGGGCCCTTGCTTCACTACTTCTAGAACTTACCTGGGTCCCATCTGCCTGCTGCTGCCATAGCCCCTCTCCTTGTGGCCTCTCATAGGCCCTGAGCGACAGCTGGGTTAAACCACAGCTTTGCCCAGTGCTGTCTCCTTCCTGGCGCTTACAGCAGATCACTCACTCCTCCATCCCTGCTCTCTCACCCACTTCTTCTCTGACTCACTCTGCATCTTCTTCCTTCCCCACACTCTGCTGTTTCTTTTCCAGCCTGTGGTCGTTCTTATTGACTGACTTTTTAAATATAAAATTAATGTATCCTGGGGCTGGAGAGATGGCTCAAAAGTTGAGAGCACTGACTGATCTTGCAGAGGTCCTGAGTTCAATTCCCAGGATAAATGGCTCACAACCATCTTTAATGAGGTCTGGTGCTTCTTCTGGCCTGAAGGCATATATGCAGGCAGAACACTGTGTACATAATAGATAGATAGATAGATAGATAGATAGATAGATAGATAGATAGATAGATAGATAGATCTTTAATGTGTACTTATTGCAAGAGTCAGTAGGGCTAGCCTTGTCTAAGGGGTTAAGCATCTGGGGAGTTGAGCTCCCTGGATCCTGACTCTGTTGGCTGGAACTGGTAAAGACACAGGAAAGGGACTTGAAAATCCTATTTTTTACCCCCAGTTCCCCAGAAAAACATTTCCTTGAGAGGCACCAAGGAACTTCATGAAGCCAATGCTGGTGCCAATCTTTTTAGATCCACTGAGCAGTACAGTCTCCTTCTTGTGTTAGACTTGTGTTACAGTATTTGAGTAGATTAAAACTTCAGTAGTTTAAGTGTGTGTGTGTGTGTGTGTGTGTGTGAGAGAGAGAGAGAGAGAGAGAGAGAGAGAGAGAGAGAGAGAGAGAGAAAGGGAAAGGGGACAGGAAGGGGAGGGGGAGGGGAGGGGGAGGAAGGGGAGGGGGAGGAAGAGAGGGAGAGGGGGAGGGGAAGAGGGAGGGGGAGAGAAAGAATACTCCTTACAGAAAAATTAAAGTATAGCAAAGTTAAGTACAACAGCAAAACCCTGCAGTGCTCTTAGGCATCAGTAACCCCACAGCAACACCGTGCTTGGCCCCTGCAGGGACACAAGGCTTCAGCCTCTGGTCTTCAAGTCCAGAAGGTACAAACATCTGGAAATAAACCAGGTTGTTTTTGTTCTTGTTCTAAGTCTTTAATACATTTTTTAAAAGGTTCATTTTTATTATTTTTAATTATGTGTAGGTGGCTGTGTCTGTGTCTGAGGGGGGGGAGGGGTGCACATGAACACAGGAGCCCAAGGTGGCCAGGGGCATCGGGTCAGCAGGAGCTAGGGTTACAGATGGTTTTGAACCCAGAAGTCAGAAGAGTGGGCCTGAATACCTGAGAGAAGCATGTATCTCAAACCCCTGCCCCCCTACAACTCAGGTGATGTGTTGGAAGAAGGAGCAAAAAGAAGCTAAGAACTGCAAGATGGGAGGAGCTCTGTGAAATGACTTCAGGACATGACACAAAATTTGAACCTATGAAATCACAGAAGCTGTGACTACCTGCACAAGACCTGTACAAATTCAAGATTGCCATCATTCTATCATGGATGATGGAGAGACAATGGGGTCCCAGCCCTGGCTGAGGAACTATTGCAGTTAATGCCTGGTGAGGGGTGGGAAGTCACACCCCTGGTGGTGGTTTGAATATTGTTGGCCCCAGAAGTGGCACTATTAGTTGGTGTGGCCTTGTGGGAGAAAATGTGTCACTGTGGAAGTGGGCTTTGAGACCCTCCTAGCTGTCTGGAAGGTAGTCTTCTCCTAGAGGCCTTAAGATGAAGACGTGGAACTCTCAGCTCTGCCTGCACCATGCCTGCCTGGATGCTGCCATGCCCCCACCTTGATGATAATGGACTGGACCTTTGAACCTGTAAGCCTGCCCCGATTAAATGTTTTCCATTGCCAGGCAGTGGTAGCGCACACCTTAAATCCTAGCACTTGGGAGGCAGAGGAAGGCAGACTTCTAAGTTCGAGGCCAGCCTGGTCTACAGATGAGTCCCAGGACATCCAGGGCTATACAGAAAAACCCTGTCTCAAAAAAAAAAAAAATGTTATCCATCGAGTTATCCAAGAGTTGCCTTGGTCATGGTGTCTGTTCACAGCAGTAAAACCCTAACCAAGACACACACACACACACACACACACACACACTATGATATAGACACTGGCAAATTGTTCTTTCTTAAGAAAATAACCTCCCACCATGCTCATGCAAGGAATCCACCCTTCTAAAGACAGTAGGCCACCAACAAAGAGATGAAAACAGAAGCATTTGTTGGAAGAAAAGCAGTTTGGTGGGAGAGGAAAGGGAGATAAGAGAGGATAACGGGCAGGGAATACCAAAGCACAGCGCTGATTTATGTGCGTGGATGTATACAATTGTGAAATATGGGGCGATGAGAACACTCAGTGGTGAAGCACTTACCTCATAAGCCCGTTGACCTGAGTTCTATCCCTGGAACCTGTGTAAAGGTGGAAGGGGAGAGAACCGACCCTGCGGAGTTGCCTTCTGACCTCCATATGTGCTTTGTGGCAGGAGCATGCCTACACCCATCGTACACGTGTGGAATGATAATAAAGAATGTTTAAAAAAAGAAAGTATGAAATAAAAGTAGGTTTTTCTTTAGCCATTATGATAGCAACAAGATTGTTCTGAATCTACTGTATGGTGACTATTGTGGAGTGCCCACCAGAGAAGACCGATCCAACATGGGTTTAAGCCAACGGAAAGTCTTTATTAGCCAACCAGTGACTTCACTGGGTGTTCAGATTCCCAATGTATCCCTGAGCCTTTCTCAGGGTGAGCTTTTAAACACAAAAACCATGTCCTGGGTTGGCATACTTCAGTTAGCAAGAACAGTTAGCCAGAAATGGAACTACAGAAGCCAATAAACAGCGCTAGTACATTTAGTCTTTCCCAGAACTTTGGACTTTGATGGATTAGGTCTTTGTTTTTGTTTTGAATGGGGTTCTATCTCTGTGCTGAGTTCTACAGCCTGAATGGTACTTTTCATCACAGAGTCAGTTATGATAAGGGTCTGGGGGGCCTACTAAGATCTGGGGGCCTAACTATCACTAAGCACTTAGGTTTTTTTTTTTATTATATTTGAGTGTGTGTGTGTGTGTGTGCGTGTGTGCATATGGGCCACAGTACCAGAGTGGAGGTTAAATTTACTTGAGGTATATATCTCAATATTTTCCACAGGTTTGTATGGCATATAATTCCCACCATCCTCAAGACACAGAACATATTCATTCATCCTCATGTGCCTTCTTAAAGGTTTGCTTTTATTACTTTTATTTACGTGTGTGTGTGTGTGTGTGTGTGTGTGTGTGTGTGTGTGTGTGTGTGTGAGCATATGTCACATGAGTGTAGGTACCCAAGAGGCCAGACAAGCCACCCAACCTGAGTGCTAGGAACCAAATTCATATCCTTCAGAAGAATAGCAAGTGCTCTTACGTACTGGGCCATCTCTCCAGCCCCTTCACATGTCCTTCTTAAAGCCCATTCCTCTCTATCTGTGTCCAAAGGTAGCTATGAACCTCTTTGCCATTGAGATGAAATTGATTTTCTAGTTTTGTGTTAAGGGAACCACGTAGTGCATGCTGTTGTGTCTGCCCTCCACTCATCCATGGTGTGTGTGTGTGTGTGTGTGTGTGTGTGTGTGTGTGTGTGTGTGTGTGTCATTGGTTTGTGCCTTCTATTGTGCATTAGAATTGTTAGAGTATACCACAATTTTTTCAAGTGGGGGTACACATGTACAAATATCTGTGAGTTCAAAGCCAGCCTGGTCTACAAAGCAAGTGCCAGGACAGCCAGGACTGTTACACTGAGAAACTCTGTCTCAAAAACAAACAGAGAGTATACTATAATTTTTAATCTGATAAACATTTGGCTCATTTGCACTTGAATAAAACTACTATAACCATTCAAGTATGATTCATTGCTTAAACATGAGTCTTAACTTATCCAGGCTAAATGTGTGTATTTAGATAGCAAATAAAAAATGTTTCCCTCCCCCTCCCCCTCCCTCTCTCATTTGTTTGCTTTGGTTTTGAGGCAGGGTTTCTCTGTGTAGCCCTGGCTGTCCTGAAACTCTCTTTGTACACCAGCCTGGCCTACAGACTCACAGAGATCCACCTGCCTCTGCCTTCCGAGTGCTGGGACTAAAGGCATGCCACAACCCTGCCAGATCTGGTTTTTTTAGAGACTACTGGATGCCTAAAGCTGATGAAGCAGGAAGTGAGGGAGGGATCAAGGAAGTTAGTATCAAAGTTACCCTGCAGAGTGTCTCTGGATATGCAGTGCTTCTACGTGTTTTAGACCATGGAATATCATCTCCAGATTCTCACTCCAGACTGTCTCCAGAAAATGCCGAATAAGGAAAAACCCTAAGCCAGTGGTTCTCAACCTTCCTAATGCTGTGACCCTTTAATAGAGTTCTTCATGTTGTAGTGACCCCAGCCATACATTTTTTTCATTGTTGCTTCATAACTGTAATTTTGCTACTGTTACAAATTGTAATGTAAATATCTGTGTTTTCCAATGGTCTTAGGTGACCCTTATGAAAGGCCAGGTTGACCCCCAAAGGGGTCGCTACCCACAGGTTGAGAACCACCACGCTAAAATATCCCCGGAAGAGGAAGTGGACGAGAAGTGATCAGCTGAGAGAATCCTTACTTTGTCTTCGATGTTTGCCAGAAAAGGGGACCTTAAGGCTTAATCCCTTCCTCCCTGAAGCCTTTACCACACATCCCAGATGAAGAGGAAGTTCTGTCAAAAGGGGAAGGACTACTAGCGGTGATAACCCACACGAAACCAGATTAAAAGTAACAACAGGACATTGTAGCCAGTTGACTGCACTGGAACTTCCAGATGGCAGGCACAGCCCAGGGCAGCTGTGGGGTCTGCTGGGCTAAATCATTCCAATCCACTCTCTGGTGGACCCAGCATGTGCTGCCTGACCGCTTTAGAATGACTCGTGGCCCAGCAGCAGGACTCTCCAGAGTCCTCAGGACACATGAGAAAGAGCATCTCTCTGTTAAAAAAAAAAAAAAAAGGAAAGGAAAGGAAAGGAAAGGAAAGGAAAGGAAAGGAAAGGAAAGGAAAGGAAAGGAAAGGAAAGGAAAGGAAAGGAAAAAGCCAAGCATATGGTCGAGGAGTAGAAAACATCCCTCTCAAAGCTCAAAGGGTCTCTTGAGTGTGCGATCTCGTTAGATCAAAGGGGAATGGACCAGAAGGAACAAAAGAGAAGACTTTACTGAAAGGTCTCTTTGAGAAATGCAACCACCGGGCGCAGAGGCAGGCGGATTTCTGAGTTCGAGGCCAGCGTGGTCTACAGAGTGAGTTCCAGGATAGCCAAGGCTATACAGAGAAACCCTGTCTTGAAAAAACAAACAAACAAAACAAAACAAAAACGAGAAATGCAACCAAAATAAAGGGAATGTAATTAACCCGACCTTCCTTTGCTGAAGGGATGAGCAACAAGAGAGCGCAGCCAAACAGCAGGAGCTGATGCAGTCACTAAAGACAATGCCAGAGACCATCATCCATTCAGCTGAGATAGTATGTGACAATCATTCATTCAACACACAGAACAGAAACAATGGACTGGACAGTGGGCTCAACCGCATCCCACTCCTCCATCCCTGAGAATAAGAAGGATAGTTTCCTACCTCACAGAGATGTGACAATATTTCATTGATTCTACATCCTCTTTTGCAGAAAAAAAATATTGATGTATATACTTTAAATAAATTGATTTCATGTATGTAAATGTCTCCAAAAGTTGATTTAAAATAGAATATGTTGGCAGGCGGTGGTGGCACATGCCTTTAATTCCAGCACTCAGGAGGCAGAAACTGGAGGATCTCTAAGTTTGAGGACAACCTTGTCTATAGTGCAACTTCCAGGACAGCCAGGTCTATATAGAGAAACCCTGTCTCAAAGAAAACAAAATGAAAATAGAATATTAAAAACAAACGAACAAACAAAAAAGAAAGAATATCAAAGAAAAAGTACATAAAGAAAAATACATGAAGCCAGGGTTGTAAAATGTTGCCACTTTTTATAAATGTTTTCAGTCATTTCAACTTACTCCCATTTATATTAAAACTATGTGACAAGATAGAGAGACAGCTCAGTGGTTAAAGGCACTGGCTGGCTGCTCCTCCAGTGGACCTGGATTCTATTCCTAACATACACCTAACAGTTCACAATCTTCTGTAACTTAATACCCAGGAGATCTGATGCTCTGTTCTGGTCTCTGTGGACATCAAGCACAAATGTGGTTCACAGATAGCCATGGAGATAAAACACCCAGTGCACATAAAATAAATTAATTACTTTAAAAAAATAAATAAAATAAAATAGGGATAGGAGTGGGGCTGGAGAGATGGCTCAGCAGTTAAGAGCAATGACTATTCTTCCAAAGGTCCTGAGTTCAAATCCCAGCAACCACATGGTGGCTCACAACCATCCGTAATGAGATCTGACACCCTCTTCAGGTGCATCTGAAGACAGCTACAGTGTACTTAGAGATAATAATAATATAAAATCTTTTAAAAAAAAACACTGGCTGATGCTCTTCCATAGGACCTGGGTTCAATTCCTAGTACCCACATGGCAGCTCACAACTGTCTGTAACTCCAGTTACAAGGGACCCAACACCCTCACACAGACATACGTGCAATCAAATTACCAGTAAATATAAAATAAAAATAAATTATAGAAAAAACCTATGTAAAACAAACAAACAAAAACTATGTAATAGTAATGTAGTGTGGCACATTTTAAATTCTAGCCATCAGGAGACAGAGGCAGGAGGATCTCTGCGAGTTGGAGGGCAACTTGGTCTACATAGGGAATTCCAGGTCAGCCAGGGCTACACAGTAAGACTTTTCCTCAAACTACACAGACAAGGTGCACACTCCTTTAATCCCAGCATTCAGGAGACAGAGGCAGGTGGATCTCTGTGAGTTTGAAGCCAGCCTGCTCTGCATAGTGAGTTCCAAAGCAGCCAAAATGACACAGTGAGACCCTGCCTTTAAAAAAAAATTGTATAAAGCAACTATATGATAAATATTAGAAAGGCTATTGCATAAAATGTTCCATTAATAAAGAAGTGTAACCCCAAGCTTATTTCAGTAGATGTTATGAAGGTAATGATGGATATAAAGATTTACATGCTGGAAACTAAGGAGTGAGCAAAAACTGCAGTTAACAGAGAGTATCTTGTACAGTGGTGAAGTAAACATGCCCATTACAAGTGGCTGATAGCCCGGGTCCCTCTGAGACCAGTCTGTGCAGGTCAGCTCTCGGACTGCAGAGAGTGAGTGAGCAGACTAGTCCCTGAGGGATCCGGCACCCAAGATGGCTCCCCAACCTGCTCTGGCAGAGCCCTTCCAGGCAGATACCTCTGTGCACCTTCCCTGCAAGAGGAGAGTTTGCCTGCAGAGAGTACTCTGACCACTGAGACTCAGGAAAGAGTTGGACTCCCAGGACTGCTGACAGAGGCTAACAGAATCACAGGAGGAACAAGCTCCAGCCAGAGACAACTATAACAACTAACGCCAGAGATTACCAGATGGCAAAAGGCAAATGTAAGAATCTTACCAACAGAAACCAAGACCGCTCACCATCATCAGAACCCAGCAATCCCACCTCAGCCAGTCCTGAATACCCCAACACACCCGAAAAGCAAGATTCGAATGTAAAACCATATCTCATGATGCTGGTAGAGGACTTTAAGAAGGGCATTAATAACTCACTTAAAGAAATACAGGAGAACACTGCTAAACAGGTAGAAGTCCTTAAAGAGGAAACACAAAAGTCCCTTAAAGAATTACAGGAAAACACAACCAAACAGGTGATGGAATTGAACAAAACCATCCAAGACCTAAAAAGGGAAGTAGAAACAATAAAGAAAACCCAAAGTGAGACAACACGGAGATAGAAACCCTAGGAAAGAAATAAGGAACCATAGATGTGAGCATCAGCAACAGAATACAAGAGATGGAAGAGAGAATCTCAGATGCAGAAGATTCCATAGAGAACATGGGCAAGGCTGGGCATGTTGGCACACGCCTTTAATCCCAGCACTTGAGAGGCAGAGGCAGGTGGATTTCTGAGTTCGAGGCCAGCCTGGTCTACAGAGTGAGTTCCAGGACAGCCAGGGCTATACAGAGAAACCCTGTCAAAAAAAAAAAAAAAAAAAAAGGAGAACATGGGCACAATGGGCACAGCAATCAACGAAAATGCAAAATGCAAGAAGATCCTAACTCAAAACATCCAGGAAATCCAGGACACAATGAAAAGACCAAACCTACAGATAATAGAAGTAGATGAGAATTTTCAACTTAAAGGACCAGCAAATATCTTCAACAAAATTATAGAAGAAAGCTTCCCAAACCTAAAGAAAGAGATGCCCATGAACATACAAGAAGCCTACCGTACTCCAAATAGACTGGATCAGAAAAGAAATTCCTCTCGACACATAATAATCAGAACAACAAATGCACTAAATAAAGATAGAATAGTAAAAGCAGTAAGGGGAAAAAATCAAGTAACATATAAAGGCAGACATATTAGAATTACACCAGACTTCTCACCAGAGACTATGAAAGCCAGAAGATCCTGGACAGATGTTATACAGACCCTAAGAGAACACAAATGCCAGCCCAGGCTACTATACCCAGCAAAACTCTCAATTACCATAGAAGGAGAAACCAAAGTATTCCATGATAAAACCAAATTCACACAATATTTTTCTATGAATCCAGCCCTTCAAAGGTTAATAAAGGGAAAACACCAACACAAGGATGGAAACTACACCCTAGAAAAAACAAGAAAGTGATCCTTTAACAAACTTAAAAGAAGACAGCCGTAAGAACAGAATCCCAACTTTAACTACAAAAATAACAGGAAGCAACTATTTTTTTTTTTTTGGTTTTTTTTCGAGACAGGGTTTCTCTGTGTAGCCCTGGCTGTCCTAGAACTCACTTTGTAGTCCAGGCTGGCCTCGAACTCAGAAATCCACCTGCCTCTGCCTCCAGGTGTGCGCCACCATGCCCAGCTACTTTTCTTTAATTTCTCTTAACATCAATGGACTCAATTCCCCAATAAAAAGACATAGATTAATAGACTGGCTATACAAACAGGACCCAACATTTTGCTGCTTACAGAAAACCCACCTCAGGGAAAAAGACAGATGCTACCTCAGAGTGAAAGGCTGGAAAACAATGTTCCAAGCAAATGGTGGTAAGAAACAAGCTGGAGTAGCCATTTTAATATCGAATAAAATTGACTTCCAACCCAAAGTTATCAAAAAAGACAAGGAGGGGCACTTCATACTCATCAAAGGTAAAATCTACCAAGATGAACTCTCAATTCTGAATATCTATGCTCCAAATGCAGCCACATTCATTAAAGAAACTTTAGTAAAGCTCAAAGCACACATTGCACCTCACACAATAATAGTGGGAGACTCCAATACCCCACTCTAACCAATGGACAAATCCTGGAAACAGAACCTCATCAGAGACACATGTATACTAACAGAAGTTATGAAACAAATGGATTTAACAGATATCTACAGAACATTTTATCCTAAAACAAAAGGATATACTTTCTTCTCAGCACCACATGGTACCTCCTCCAAAACTGACCATATAATCGGTCACAAAACAGGCCTCAACAGATACAAAAATATTGAAATTATCCCATGCATCCTATCAGATCACCACAGACTAAGGCTGATCTTCAATAACAGCATAGATAATAGAAAGCCAACATTCATGTGGAAACTGAACAACACTCTACTCAATGATACCTTGGTCAAGGATGAAATAAAGAAAGAAATTAAAGACTTTTTAGAGTTTAATGAAAATGAAGTCACAACATACCCAAACTTATGGGACACAATGTATGCAATCCTAAGAGGAAAACTCATAGCTCTGAGGGTGGCCTCTAAAAAGAAACTAAAGAGAGCATACACTAGCAGCCTGACAGCACACCTAGAAGCTCTAGAACTAAAGGAAGCAAATTCTTCCAAGAGGAGTAGACAGCACAAAATAATCAAACTCAGGGCTGAAATCAACCAAGCGGAAACAAAAAGAACTATTCAAAGAATCAAACAAACCAGGAGTTGGTTCTTTGAGAAAATCAACAAGATAGATAAACCCTTAGCCAGACTAACTAGAGGGCACAGGAACAGTATCCTAATTAAAAAATTCAGAAATGAAAAAGAAGACATAACAACAGAACCTGAGGAAATCCAAAACATCATCAGATCCTACTACAAAAGACTATACTCAACAAAACTGGAAAACTTGGATGAAATGGACAACTTCCTAGACAGATACCAGATACCAAAGTTAAATCAGGATCAGATTAAAAATCTAAATTGTCCCATTTCCCCTAAAGAGATAGAAGCAGTCATCAATAGTCTCTCAACCAAAAAAAGTCCAGGACCAGATGGGTTTAGTGCAGAGTTCTATCAGACATTCAAAGAAGATCTAATTCCAACTCTCCTCAAACTATTCTACAAAATAGAAACAGAAGGTACTCTTCCCAATTCATTCTATGAAGCCACAATTACTCTGATACCTAAACCACACAAAGATCCAACAAAGAAAGAGAACTTCAGACCAATATGAATATCAATACAAAAATACTCAATAAAATCCTCGCAAACAGAATCCAAGAACACATCAAAACGATCATCCATCATGACCAAGTAGGCTTCATCCTAGGGATGCAGGGATGGTTTAATATACGGAAATCCATCAATGTAATCCACCATATAAACAAACTCAAAGACAAAAACCACATGATCATCTCGTTAGATGCTGAGAAAGCATTTGACAAAATCTAACACCCCTTCATGATAAAACGTCTTGGAAAGATCAGGAATTCAAGACCATACCTAAGCATAATAAAAGCAATATACAGCAAACTAGTAGCCAACATCAAACTAAGTGGAGAGAAATTCAAATCAATCTCACTAAAATCAGGGACTAGACAAGGATGACCACTTTCTCCATACCTGTTCAATATAGTACTTGAAGTCCTAGCCAGAGCAATTCCACGACAAAAGGAGATCAAGGGGATACAAATTGGAAAGGAAGAAGTCAAAATATCACTATTTGCAGATGATATAATAGTATATATAAGTGACCCTAAAAATTCCAACAGAGAACTCCTAAATCTGATAAACAGCTTCAGTGCAGTAGCTGGATATAAAATTAATTCAAACAAATGGCCTTTCTCTACACAAAGGATAAACGGGCAGAAAAAGAAATTAGGGAAACAACACCCTTCACAATAGTCACAAATAATATAAAATACCTTGGCGTGACTCTAACTAAGGAAGTGACAAATCTGTATGATTAGAACTTCAAGTCTCTGAAGAATGAAATTGAAGAAGATCTCAGAAGATGGAAAGATCTTCCATCTCATGGACTGGCAGGATTAATATAATCAAAATAGCTACCCTGCCGTATACAGATTCAATGCAATCCCCATCAAAATTCCAACTCAATTATTCACTGAGTTAGAAAGGGCAATTTGCAAATTCATCTGGAATAATAAAAAACCTAGGATAGCAAAAACTACTCTCAACAATAAAAGAACCTCTGGTAGAATCACCATGCCTGACCTCAAGCTGTACTACAGAGCAATTGTGATAAAAACTGCATGGTACTGGTATATCGACAGGTACACTGATAGGTAGATCAGTGGAGTAGAATTGAAGACCCAGAAGTGAATCCACACACCTGTGGTCACTTGATCTTTGACAAGGGAGATAAAACCATCCAGTGGAAAAAAGACAGCATTTTCAACAAATGGTGCTGTCACAACTGGCGGTTATCATGTAGAAAAATGCAAATTGATCCATTCTAATCTCCTTGTACAAAGCTCAAGTCTAAGTGGATCAAAGACCTCCGCATAAAACCAGAGACACTGAAATTTATAGAGGAAAAAGTGGGGGAAAGCCTCGGAGATATGGGCACAGGGTAAAAACTCCTGAACAGAACAGCAATGCTTTGTGCTGTAAGATCAAGAATTGACAAATGGGACCTCATAAAATCGCAAATCTTCTGTAAGGCAAACGACACTGCCAATAAGACAAAAAGGCCACCAAAAGATTGGGAAAGGATTTTTACCAATCCTAAATCTGATAGGGGACTAATATCCAATATATACAAAGAGCTCAAGAAGCTGGACTCCAGAAATTCAAATAACCCAATTAAAAAATGGGGTACAGAGCTAAACAAAGGATTCTCAACTGGGCTGGGCATGGTGGCACACGCCTTTAATTCCAGTACTCAGGAGGCAGAGGCAGGCGGAGTTCGAGACCAGCCTGGTCTACAAAGTGAGATCCAGGACAGCCAGGGCTACCCAGAGAAACCCTGTCTCGGAAAAAAAAAAAAAAAAAAAAAAGAATTCTCAACTGAGGAATACTGAATGGCTGAGAAGCACCTGAAAAAATGTTCAAAATCCTTAATCATCAAGGAAATGCAAATCAAAACAACCTTGAGATTCCACCTCACTCCAGTCAGGATGGCTAAGATAAAAAATTCAGGTGACAGCAGATGCTAGCGAGTATGTGGAGAAAGAGGAACACTCCTACATTGCTGATGGGATTGTAAGCTTGTACAACCACTCTGGAAGTCAGTCTGGCGGTTCCTCAGAAAATTGGACATAGTACTACTGGAAGATCCAGCAATACCTTTCCTGGGCATATACCCAGAATATGTTCCAACTGGTAATAAGGACACATGCTCCACTATGTTCATAGCAGCCTTATTTATAATACCCAGAAGCTGGAAAGAACCCAGATGTCCCTCAACAGAGGAATGGATACAGAAAATGTGGTACATTTACTCAATGGAGTACTACTCAGCTATTAAAAACAATGAATTTATGAAATTCTTGGGCAAATGGATGTATCTGAAGAATATCATCCTGAGTGAGGTAACTCAATCACAAGTCACTTGATATGCATTTACTGATAAGTGGATATTAGCCCAGAAACTTAGAATAACAAAGTTACAATTTGCAAAACACAAGAAAATCAAGAAGAAGGAAGACCAACGTGTAAATACTTGATTCCTCCTTAGAATAGGGAACAAAATACCTATGGAAGGAGTTACAGAGACAAAGTTTGGAGCTAAGACGAAAGGATGGACTGAAAGACCTCCGAAGGGAGCCTCTCACTCAAGTCTCGGGATAATAGCGAACCCCCAAGAACTCACGAGAGACCAAACTTGATGCAAACCACACGAGGCTTTATTCGGGGAAAGCCAGAGATCTGGGGATGACTCATATCCCACGCAGAGGTAGAGGAGTCGACCCCAAGGGGAAAGGGGTACCAGTTTTTATAGGCCCTCGGGGGGGGGGGAGGAGAAGGAGGGAGTAAAGGATTTCCCGATCTAAACAATATCTATTCTCAAGAAATGGGTATGGGAGGGGTACAAGGAAAGAGCCTGGTGCAGGGGCAGCCACCCTGGATTGGCCCTGGCTGTGATTGCTGGGGTGATTTTCTGACTCTTCCCCAGCAACCAATATCACAAACACCTGGCAGTGAGGTGCAGCAGTGGGCACACACCTGGGTTCAAGGAACGATCAGAACATTGGCAGACACACGGGTTCGAGAAGCAGCCAGAGCATTGTGCACCTCTATTTTTCTAAATCAGTGAAGCTAGTTCTGCTAACAATGAAATCTATTTTGCCAATTTCAGGGCTTCTGCGACCTTTTATATTCTGTCAGGGTCTTTCAGGACCATCCAGAGACTATCCCACTCGGGGATCCATCCCATAACCAGCCACTAAACCCAGACACTATTGCATATGCCAGCAAGATTTCGCTGAAAGGACCCTGATATAGCTGTCTTGTGTGAGTCTATGCCAGTGCCTGGCAAATACAGAAGTGGATGCTCACAGTCAGCTATTGGATGGAACACAGGGCCCACAATGGAGGAGCTAGAGAAAGTACCCAAGGAGCTGAGGGGGTCTGCAACCCTATAGGTAGAACAACAATATGAACTAACAGAACCCCCAGAGCTCATGTCTCTAGCTGCGTATGTAGCAGAAGATGGCCTAGTCGGCCATCACTGGGAAGAGAGGCCCCTAGGTATTGCAAACTTTATATGCCCTAGTACAGGGGAACGCCAGGGCCAAGACATGGGAGTGGGTGGGTAGGGGAGCAAGGCAGGGGGGAGAGTATAGGGAACTTTTGGGATAGCATTTGAAATGTAAATTTTTTTAAAAATCTAATAAAATAACAAAATAAGAAAATAAAATAAGAAAAAGGAGCTGGGTGGTGGTGCTGCATCCCTTTGATCGCAGTACTTGGGAGACGGAGGCAGGCAAATCTCCATTAGTTCAAGGCCAGCCTGGTCTACAAAGGTAGTTCCAGGACAGCCAGGGCTACACAAATTCTTATCTTGTGTGATGGTTTGTATATGCTTGGCCCAGAGAGTGGCACTATTAGAGGGTATGACCCTGTTGGAATAGGTGTATCACTATAGGGGTGGGCTTTAAGACCCTCATCCTAGCTGCCTGGAAGCCAGTATTCTGCTAGCAGCCTTCAAATGAATATGTAGAACTCTTCCTGAACCATACCTGCCTGGTCGTTGGCATGCTCCCACCTTGATGATAATGGACTGAACCTCTGAACCTATAAGCTAGCCCCAATTAAATGTTGTCCTTATATGAGTTGCATTGGTCATGGTGTCTGTTCAAAGCAGTAAAACCCTAACAAAGACATCTTGAAAAGACAAAAAAGAAAAAAAAGAACAGATTAGTAAAAAGAAAGGCAAGGGGCCGGAGAGATGGCGCAGTGGTTAAGAGCACCGACTGCTCTTCCAAAGGTCCTGAGTTCAAATCCCAGCAACCACATGGTGGCTCACAACCACCCAAAATGAGATCTGACGCCCTCTTCTGGTGCATCTGAAGACAGCTACAGTGTACTCACATATAATAAAATAAATAAATCTTTTTTTAAAAAAGGCAAAAAGAATGGCACATATGTACATGTTTGAAAAAGGAAGGCTATGCGCTCAAGTGTTAAAGAGGGAACTTTTACTTTATAAAATTTCTATTGAAAGTGCAATAAATCTAATTCTAGGCATATGCCCAAGAAAAACTTCATCCATACAAATGCTCATACCTGCATCACTCAAAAGGCAAAAATATTAAAATTAAACATTTAATCTTAATCTTTTTACTTTATAATTTTAAATATTTAAATAAATAATTAAAATATTAAATGTTTAATTTACTCATGCATGCATGAATATATTGGAACACATCTGTACGATGCCCTATGAACTGGCAATAAGAAAAAATGACGTAATGCTGTCACAATAGCCATGATCCTTGAAAACATCACGCGGCAAAGTGAAAGAAGCTGGCCGCAAGGACCACATAATGTATGATTCAATTTGTATGAAATGTTCAAAATAGACACAAAGTAGGTCAGATGTCCCCAGGCCTGAGGAAGTGAGGACAGTGCAGCCTGGGGTAGGTGCCCGATGAGGATAATGTTTCTCTGCGGGGTAGTGAAGTGTTCTCAAGTTAGCTGTGGTGATGACGGCGGCAGATCTATGAGCAAGCAAAAAGCCAGCAAACTGTACATTCAAGTGGGTCAACAGCGTATCTTGTTACTAAAAGTTTTGCAAAGAATTGTTTCCTTTCATACTAATAAAATTGATGATTTTATATGTTTCTTTAAAGAATTGTTTATTCATTTCATGCATATGAGTATACTGTCGCTCTTTTCAGACACACCAAAAGAGAACATCAGATCCCATTACAGATGGTTGTGAGCTACCATGTGGTTGATGAGAATTGAACCCTGGACCTCTGGAAAAGCAATCAGTGCTCTTAACTGCTGAGCCATTTCTCCAGTCTCATGATGTCATATGTTAATGAATATATCATGATATGGGTTTTCAGTCTATTAAGAAAGGCCCTCTCCAAATGGATGGATCTGGAGGGTATCATCCTGAGTGAGGTAACCCAATCACAAAAGAACTCACATGATATGTACTCACTGGTAAGCGGATATTAACCCAGAAACTTAGAATACCCAAGATACTGGTAAGCGGATATTAACCCAGAAACTTAGAATACCCAAGATACAATTTGCAAAACACATGAAACTCAAGAAGAACGAAGACCAAAGTGTGGACACTTCGCCCCTTCTTAGAATTGGGAACAAAACACCCATGGAAGGAGTTACAGAGACAAAGTTTGGAGCAGAGATGAAAGAATAGACCATTTAGAGACTGCCGTACCCGGGGATCCATCCCATAATCAGCCTTCAAATGTAGACACCATTGTATACACCAGCAAGATTTTGCTGAAAGGACCCTGCTATAGCTGTCTCTTGTGAGGCTATGCCGGTGCCTGGCAAACACAGAAATGGATGCTCACAGTCAGCTATTGGATGGATCACAGGGCCCACAATGGAGGAGCTAGAGAAAGTATCCAAGGAGCTGAAGGGATCTGCAATCCTATAGGTGGAACAACATTATGAACTAACCAGTACCCCCAGCGCTCGTGTCTCTAGCTGCGTATGTAGCAGAAGATGGCCTAGTTGGCCATCGTTGAGAAAAGACGCCCCTTGGTCTTGCAAACTTTATATGCCCCAGTACAGGGGAACACCAGGGCCAAGAAGTGGGATGGGGGGGGGGGGGGATGGGGGACTTTCGGGATAGCATTTGAAATGTAAATGAAGAAAATACCTAATTAAAAAGAAAAAGAAAGGCCCTCTAAAATTCCAAGTTATTATGACTAAGACTCTATACCTATCCAGCTCCCTGATAACTGCTCTTATAAATAGATAAGTTCTCAGGACTGGAGAGATGACTCAGGGGTTAAAAGCACTGGCTACTCTTCAGAAGGACCCGGGTTCACGTCCCATGTACCCACACGGCAGCTCACAACTGTCTGTAGCTCCAATTCCAGGGGATCTGACACCTTCACGGACATACATGCAACCAAAACATCAATGCACATAAAATAAAAAAATGTAAAATAAATAAATAAATACAGTGCACATAAAAATGTTTAAACAAATAAATGGGTAATTTCTCTAACATGAGTGGGAAGGAACAACCTTGATATGTGGTTCTGAGAAAAAGGAAAAAAATACCTAATTAAAAAAAATAAATTTAAAAGAAAAAAAAAAGCATGTATCAATGAACAAAATGCAGAATCCAGAAATAGACTTAGCTAAATAAACTCAATATATATGACATTGTAAGCTTTTTACAATTCTGCAGTGAGGAAACTTGCCTTGAATGGTGTTGGAATAATTAGTAATTTGGGGCAGAAATGAAATTAGATCTATATCCTAACAACATACCACAAAAAGAATCTCCAGATGGACTGAGTGTTAAATATCAAAATCATGTCAAATAAAATCAAGAAGAAATGAGACGGGCATGTGTAACACAGCCGTGAAGGAGATGTGCTTCCTCAATACACAGGAAAATACACAGTTGAAAAGCAACTGAAAAGTAGTACTAAAGTCAGGTGTTCCAGTACTGAAAATTCCATTTCTATACCTTAAAAATAACAAGTAAAAGACTGTAGACTAAGCTGGGCAGTGGTGGCACACGCCTTGGTCCAGGCACTTGGGAGGCAGAGGCAGGGGAATCTCTGGGAGTTCGAAGCCAGCCTGTTCTACAGAGCGAGCTCCAGGACAACCAGGGCAATACAGAGAAACCTTAAGAGGTGGAAGGGGACAAATACTGTAGACTAAATATTTATCACAAGTATGATTAATAGAAAAGATTCGTCTACTTACCTATTTAAAAAAAAAAAAAAGGTGGGGAGAGGCTAGTGAATACATAGACAGAGAAAATAAGCAGAGAATTTGCATCAGGAAAATCGGCCCTAAGCAGAAATATAGACAAAGGTTCACAATTGCTGCAATCAAAGAAACGCAAATCAAACAGCAGCGGGCTTGCGACTGCTCTCCCTGTGCTAACCTGTGGGGCTGCCTTGTGTCTTGACCTTGCTCTGGCAAACAGGTCTGACTTCTCTCCTTCTCTCAGAACTAAATTAGCAATCGAATATAGTAAGTCCATGGTCTGTGCCTGGTCCAAATGACCTGCCACTCATCCAACCACTTTCTCTACTTAAACTATTACCAACCGTGTAAACACACACACACCTCATCCGATTGATTCTCCTTCCTCCTACTCCCAACCTTCCCTCCTCCCCTTCTTCCTTCTCTCCCTCTCCTTCTCCACAAAAATTGTATGTATGCCCAAATGCATGACTTTTCTAACCCATGAGTTACCGGATGGCTCACGATTCCCTGCGACACTTTTTAACAGACCTGTTAAGTGAATAAAAGCAGTGTCTGTCCGCACCTGATCCTGATTGGCTTTCCCTGGCGCTTGCCCCGCCTCTTCTCAACAGTACTCCTCGCCCCCCCCCCCTCTCTGCACCCCTACAGCTTTCCTTGACAGTGTGGGCGGGCTCTCTGATATTAAAGACTTTAAGCCTCCCGCATTCCTACCAATGCCCTCTCTCCCTTCACAAATGAAGTTATTAGTTGTTTGGCTTATCACGTGATGCTTTGGGATTGTTATTTAAAAGGAAAAAACTAACTTATAGTATTTAACAATAATCACATTTGTACAATTTTATATCATTAATAGAAGTGGAAAATTATCAAGGACCATAAAATTGTGGGGTTTTTTTTGTTTGTTGTTTGTTTGTTTGTTTGGTTGGTTGGTTGGTTGGTTGGTTTTTCGAGACAGGGTTTCTCTGTGTAGCCCTGGCTGTCCTGAAACTCATTCTGTAGACCAGTCTGGCCTTGAGCTCAGAAATCCTCCTGCCTCTGCCTCCCAAGTGCTGGGATTAAAAGTGTGCGCCACCACTGCCCGGCGGTTTTCTTTTTGATTACTTGAGTGCACGTGCGTGTGCGTGTGCGTGTGTGTGTGCGTGTGTGTGTGTGTGTGTAAATGAAACTCAAATAGAGACATTTCTCCTCCCTGTGTCCCCTTCCCCAACCATTTAAGGTTTGCTAAAGACAATTTACCTCATTCATGTAACATGCTTTTGACTCAGTAGGTGTACAGCAGGGACCAAGAACGTTCAGCTCTGAAACTTCCAAGCTATTCTGAGAAGAAGAGCAAGCTTAGAGAGCCTTGCAAGGGGATGCCAGGGGACAGAGTATTTGGCGGTAGTTGGGCTTTTGATTTCAGAGCCTGTGTGATCTCCCTGCCTTCTTACAGCAAACTTCCCTCAGTTGGACTTCAGTTACTTTCTCTTTTCAACATAAAACGCCAGCCTAGAATACAGGTGAAAGAATAGGACAAAGCTCGGTGTGGTGAATTCTACAGCCCAGTGCTCCTGAGTCAGGCAGGAGGAGTACACGTTCGAGGCCAGCCTGAGCTATAGAGCAAATACCAGGTTACACCTCAAACAACCATTTTTGTTGGGGGGGGGGGCTTTTTGTTTTTGTTTTTAAGTACAGCTGGGCATGGGGTGTCATAAGCCTTCCTTTCTATCACTTGGGAGACAGGAGTACGGAGGTCTCTCTAAGTCCCAGGCCAGCCAGAGCTAAAACTTAACATCTCCAACTTTATTCTACTCCTGGAAGTTCCATAATTCACATGTGCAAAAAGTTTAACATTTCTTTGATAAAACCAACAAAACATTCTACATAGGGGTTCTGATTTTGTTCTTGAAATCAACTGACATATCTATGGCTTAAACAAGGTGAAAATTTACTTCTCTCATAGAGAAAAGTTACAAAGTGGGTGGCCCCTGACTGACAAGCAGTCTCTGAGGTGATCTCTCTCTCTCTCTCTCTCTCACACACACACACACACACACACACCTCTGACACTCTCTCTTCCCTCCCTCCCCTTAGAAGTATTCACACCTTGTCTAGATGACAGTCAACAGCAAGGGAGGCAAAATTGGGGGGTAGAGGGTAGAAAGGGCAACCTTTCTCTAAAAACAGAATCTGAAAGGCACACAGCTCACACATCTAAATGTCTCCCTTTGATCATAATTTTAAAAGCACATTCTTAAGTAACGAAGAAATTCTTGGAAATTCAGTCAAGCTGGTTTAGTCATGTGCCTGGCTCTATTTTAAGGATCTATTACCAAGGAGAAGAAAGAGCCTGAGTCTTGAGAGATGTCGAGAAACCCCTGCCATGCAGACTGAACACAATGCTCTGCAATCCGTTGATTGCACAATGTCCTTTTGGGTCAGTGGGCACAGAGCCACTTTTGTGCAATTGCTGTCTAATATTTCACTGTGCGGTTCTAACATGATATCCTTCGCTGGCTGGCCTGTAGGTTCAATCCACTTTCTTCCACAAACAAGCTTGTTCACACAGAGTCTTGCTTCCTAGAATTTTTGTTTTCGCAGGAAAATCTGACTTCTAAAATAAGTCAAAAGATGTAGACATTTTTTCCTCAAAATTGCCAAATTACTCCTCCCAAAGTCTCTATAGAAGAGCAAATTAGTTATACATTCATCTGCAAAAACATAAGAGCCCTCATTTCTTCAAAAAGTTATAAATTACTTATTTTTGGCCCATGTGAATGGGTGGAGATTTTTTACCTCCCTGTTACTTGCAGCTGAACTCCTACAGGTGCATATGAAGTAGGGTCTCTGTCATATCTTCATCGGTGACCAGCTTTTTGTGTGTTCTGCTAGTTCATATCTACAAACCACTGGAGCAAAGCAGGAAACAGAACTCACTGTAGATTATTTACAAGAAAGAACACCAATGAAAAGCTTACTTCCCATGCTATGGACAGGACTGGGGACCCAGAGACAGACACAGCAGGAGGCTGCTACTGCCTTTGAGGGACAGTGGGCAAGATGCTACCCTGAGGCTGGATAAAGTCATCCCAGTGATCTGCAGTGGCAGAAGCCCTTAGCCCTAGCCAGAGGCACACCTCCCAGCAGAAGGACCCCCTTGCTCTCTTCTCGACCTTCAATGTCCTGTTGGTTCTCCCTGTTGATCCAAACCAGAAGAGAAGCCAGCTCCTAAGAATGCCAGGACAGAATGCCAGGTGTCACACACAGTTCACAAAGGCAACCTCCCAAGCACAGATGCTGCAAAGAGAGGCAAGAAGAAACTGGAGAGCACCCTATTCCTCCCCTCCCCCCCTTTTCTAGGTGTATGTGTGACGTTGTGATAGAAAGTAAAATATATATTTGTTCTAGCTCCTTTGGTAGTTTGAATGAGAATGGCCCCAGAGGCTCCTATATTTGAATGCCTGTCCCTCAGTTGGTGGACCTGTTTTGGAAAGATTAGGAGGTGTGGCCTTGTTGGAGGAGGTATGTCACTGGGTGTGTGGGCTTTGGGATTTCTAAAGCCCACTACAGGCCCAATCCTGCTCTCTGCTCCTGCCCCCTCCAGCCCCCTCCTTCTTGTAGAGAAGATGAAGGTTTTTATTTCCTGCTCCAGAGCCATGCCTGCTGCCATGCTCCCTGCCATGACAGTCATCTGGAACTATAAACAAGCTCTAATCAAGCACTTAAAACAAAATAAAATAAAATAAAATAAAATAAAATAAAATAAAATAAAATCTCTATCATGTAGCCCTGATTGTCCTGGAACTCTCTGGGTAGATTAGACTAACCTTGAATCTCCTGAGATCCTCCTGCCTTGAGTACTGGGATTAAAGGCAAGCACCATCACGACCCAGCATATATTTGACTTTTGATACCAGTTCCTAAAACAGCTCCTGAGGAACACTTTTGCAATATTTTTGAGTCTCTGATATAGGGTTTCTAAATTCCTAGGAATTTCCCAGATGATGAAAGAATCTTTTGTTCTAATGGGGCAAATGTTGGTGGGAGAACCAGGGCATGGGGCTGGTTACTGTGGGAATCAAATACATGATTAGAGGGTTGGGCTTTAGCCCTATTCTCTGCCTGCATTTTAACCATACCCATGAAATACAGTGTGATGGTTTGAATAGAAATGGCCCCCATAGCCAGGCATGATGGTGCATGCCTTTAATCCCAGCACTTGGGAGGCAGAGGCAGGCAGATTTCTGAGTTCAAGGCCAGCCTGGTCTACAGAGTGAGTTCCAGGACAGCTAGGGCTATACAGAGAAACCCTGTCTGGGGGTAGGGGGGAGGAGGAATAAAAAGGTGTGGCCTTGCTGGAGTAGGTGTCACTAGAGCAGGCTTTGGGGTTTCAAAAGCTCAAGCCAGGCCCAGTGTTTTTCTCTTCCTGCTACCTTCAGATACAGATATAGAACTGTCAGCTGTTAGGGCCAGCCTGTGGCTCTCATGTCCGGGTTCGAGCCTGGAAGGCATCTTGGAACTGGAAAAGAAGAAGGAATCTAGGTGGGTAGAGAAATAATGGAACCAAGACAATTAGTCTGCTCAAGTTTCAAATTTTTAATGGTGGACATGCTTTATAAAGGAGAGGGGAAAGCCCATTCCCACCAAATCATCTTTGGAGCCCAGTTGCAGGTGACCACGTGTAGTCTCCGGAATAGCTAGGCCAACTCCCAGCAGGTAGCAGCAGCAGCGGCAGTGGCTGAACAATAGAGTGATCTCAGGGAGGCAGGCTCCATCCTAGGTAAATTTTTGTCTCCTTAGTGACAACAAAGTCAAGGTCCGACTCAGCCTGCTTCAGGGTTGTGGGAGGCTACAATCAGCTACCATGCTTGCCTGCGTGCCACCATGCTTGCTGCCATGCTGATAATGAACTAAACCTCTGAAACTGTTAGCAAGCCCCAACTGAATGTTTTACCTTAGACAATTTCTTATGGTCTTGGTGTCTCTTCACAGCAATAGAACAGTGACCAAGGCATAAAGTATCCATAAACCCCCCAAAAACATATTTCAGAGTGCTTTCAGATTGAAGTGTGAGGTTCCTGGAGGGTGGTGGATATCTTTCTATATGGTTGGCTGTAGGGGGAGGTACTGATTCCCTAAATGGTTCTTGACTGTGTCAATAAAGAAGGCAGAAGCCAATTGCTGGGTGAAGAGTAAAGGTGGGACTTCCGGGTCCCAAGAGGAAAGGGGACTTGAGGAAAGAAGAGGGGTCTTTTGGAATGAGAAGCAAGATCTTACAACCATGTAAGATTTGGAATAGCTAGAATCCGCAGCCTCCTCCACCAGCAGCAGCTGGCTGATTTAGACTAGCTGATATAGGTGAGCTGATAAGATTATGGCTAGAGATTCTGAGTCCAGCGATTGTGTTATCTGGCAAGTTCTAGCAGGATAATAAATCTGTCTGAATGTTTTTCTTTTGAGGAGCAAAGATGGGCAGAGATAGAGAGAAGCCAGGTTGTTAATGGTGGCTTGGCAAAGCTAAGCCATGAGGGGCTGGGATAGAGATCAAAGCCATCCTGGGAAAGGTGGCAGCTGGCCATCAGAGCTAGACTGGAGGAAGAAAAGAGGAAGCCTGGAACGGCCAGAGCACAGGCAGCAGCTCTGGGGTTGCAGCTCCTGGGCAAGTTGGGAGAGGGGTTGGTGACAGAGGTTCTCAAAGCTAAGCTGGGAGGAGCCTGAGCATGGACGGAGGTCCTGGGGAAAGGCTAGAATGTGTTTTCAGAGTGAGGACTGTGGTGCCAGGCAAAGGCAAAAGCATGTTTTCTAAAATTACAGGCAACAGTTGGCCCTAAGCAACTCTTCACCAGACTGTTCCCCTGTGTCCCCTGTAATAAACAAGGAAGCACAGTACCTTTGCTTTGGTGGTAAAAAGCATTCAAGTACACGGGCTTGGGGGGTGTCTTAGTTAGGGTTTCATTGCTGTAAGAGACACCATGACCAAGGCAACTCTTATAAAGGACAACATTTCATTGGGGTTGGTTTACAGTTTCAGAGGTCCAGTTCATAATAATCAAGGTGGGAGCAGGGCAGTGTCTAGGTAGGTATGGCACTGAAAGAGCTGAAAGTTCTACATCTTGTTCCAAAGGCAAACAGGAGAATATTGGCTTCCAGGCAGTTAGGATGAGAATCTTAAAGCTTATGCCCACAGTGACACACTTCCTCCAACATGGCCACACATCCAAATAGTGCCACTCCCTGGACTAAGTATATTCAAACTACCACAGGATCTGCAACAAAATTTTATTTAAATTGGTCTGACATCCCTGTGTCCAGTTTTTGGAAATTGTTCAGGACCTTCTCCCACTCTTCCTTCATAACACCAAGCACTGGGCTCCAGGTGCTTCCTAGCCCCGCCTTTCCCCATCTCCCACTCATCCATGTGTTTCCCTGGCAACAGTGGCTGTAGTGGCAGTAAAAACAGAAGTAGTAGGAATTGCAATGGTGATAGTTAAGGACCAGCCTGCTTATTTTAAATTGTCCACCACACTGTCAACAAAGTATACACAGTAAGTAAACAGCTCTTGACTGGTTGCCATCTTGACTTTGGGATAAAGAGGGTCAGGCCATGGGTTCACCACCATCTTGGTTAAAGGCAGTCACATAGCTGGCAGCCATCTCTGTTATGGGAAGTCATGGCTTCACCACTGTACTGGCTGGTTTTGTGTAGTGACACAGGCTGGAGTTATCAAAGAGAAAGGAGCTTCAGTTGGGGAAGTGCCTCCATGAAATCCAGCTGTAAGGCATTATCTCAATTAGTGATCAAGGGGGGTGGTCCCCTTTGTCAGTGGTATCATCTCTGGACTGGTAGTCTTGGGTTCTATAAGAAAGCAAGCGGAGCAAGCCAAGGGAAGCAAGCCAGTAAGTAACATCTCTCCATGGCCTCTGCAGCAGCTCCTGACCTGCTTGAGTTCCAGTCCTGACTTCCTTTGGTGATCAACACCAATGAGGAAAGTGTAAGCTGAATAAACCCTTTCCCCAACTTGTTTCTTGGTCATAATGTTTGTACAGGAATAGAAACCCTGACTAAGACAACCACCATTTTGCCTAAGGGCAACAACATAAGACATGAGCAGACCAGGAAAGCAAATCTCCAAAGATAGTTTTAAATTTTAAATAAAATTTTTGTATGAATTCTGTCGTGTCTTGATAAATTGTTACTCCATTGGTCTTAAGAAGGCACCTCATTTTAATATTACTAAAACCACAATTGAGACATTTTAAACTTTTAAAGATTTGGAGGTTTACAACACTAAAAAGAATAAAGATCATTGCTGTAAAAATGTTTGGCCTTGTTTTTTTTTTTTTTAAAGATTTATTTATTTATTATATGTTAGTACACTGTAGCTGTCTTCAGCCACTCCAGAAGAGGGCGCCAGATCTTGTTACAGATGGTTGTGAACCACCATGTGGTTGCTGGGATTTGAACTCTGGACCTTCGGAAGAGCAGTCAGGTGCTCTTACCCACTGAGCCATCTCACCAGCCCCTGGCCTTGTTTTTGCTACTGTTATTAAGCTGTATCATAGCCTTAGATTTTTATAAGCTATAGATTTTTTTATATATTTTATATATTTTTATAATGATATGCCATATAAAAGTCAAAAAGTCCCCAGTCTTTCTTTGGACTGTGTTTATAGATTAAAGAGAGTTTTGTTCTGGGCTGGAGAGATGGCTTAGTGGTTGAGAGCACTCGCTGCTCTTCCAAAGGTCCTGAGTTCAAATCCCAGCAACCACATGGTGGCTCACAGCCATCTGTAATGAGATCTGATTCCCTTTTCTGGTGAGTCTGAAGATGACTACAGTGTACTTACATATAGTAAATAAATAAATCTTTTTGAAAAAAAAAAGAGTTTTGTTCTGAATTGATCTTCAATTCAAAATTGTGATTTTTTTAAGGCTCAAACCTAATAGGTTCTAGTCTCATAAAATCTATTATAATTAAGAAATGCAAATCGATAACCAATAACCTTATAAATGATCATCCAGATGTTCTCTCAGAGCCTGCATCCAGAAAAACTCCAAAACAGTTACCCATAGATGCTCTGGTCTAGCCTCACAGACTGCCTCAAATGGACCTACACACTCCTACCCCACATGGTCATACAACCTAGACAGCAGTGAACCAACCAACTCTTCCTGGACTTGGCAAACATTGTAGCCCACATCCCAAAATGGTGCCCCAATGTCAGCAGGAAGTAGTCAGAGAGATTTTAGCATCCCTTACTCATTTATAATCAACAAATTGGTTTTGGACCCCAGGACAAGAGACTGAGGTGCATATTTTACATATCCAATTAGACCTGGACTCTACGTTCTCCCACAATGGGGCTACCATTCCTTACCCCCCCCCAAAGGTTCCTCCCTATATCAATCTGTGTGTGTGTGTGTGTCTCTCTCTCTCTGTCTCTCTCTGTCTCTCTCTCCCTCTCCCTCTCTGCTCTCTTCTCTCTTCTCTCTTCTCTCTTCTCTCTTCTCCTTCTCTTCTCTCTGCATGTGCACACCCTTTCTCTCTTTTTCTTTCCTGGCCTCAATCCTTGAGGCCAATGAATTAAGAAATGCAAACTGATAGCCAATAACCTTATAAATGATCATCCAGATGTTCTCTAGATGCAGCTTCCCAACAAACCTGCCTTTAATTGGCTCATTTTACTGGTGGAAAAATAACCAATCAGGCAGGAACAAGTGCTAGAGGGATGGTTCTGTGTTTAAGAAGACTGGCTGCTCTCACAGAGGACCTGGGTTTAGTTCCCAGAACCCACATGGCAGCTCAAAGCTGCCCTTTACTCTAGTTCCAAGGAATCCAGGTCCTTTTTCTGGCCTCCATGGGCACCAGGCACACATCCAGTACATATAAACACATTCAGGCAAAACACTCACATGCATAAAAAATAATAGTAAACAGATCATTAAAGAGGAGATGGAGGAGGAGGCAGAATGCCTTTGTTTCTATGGGCAGCCCTGTTCTAGCTGGGGCCACGAATGTCAGGAACACATAGAGCAGCTGGCTTCTGTTCTGGCTTCTTGTTACCTTTCTTCTCCTTTACTCTGCATCCTATGTCGCTCAGCTGTCTGCAGGCTGTGTGTCATCACTCTATGTCATCAGACATCTTTGGGCCTTGATGCCGTGCCTGAAACTCCTGTCCAGACAGGATGGAGATGCACATGGACACCTCATGGAAATCTGTAGATGGACCAGCTATACTGATGGGCCTACCGCCATCTTATCCCTACCTAGTAAAGACTGATAAACCCCTAGAGAAAGCCTTTTAGAGGCAATAGCTCATGGGACACTACTGCTCTATGGGATCTCTGCTGCCTTATTTTCTTTGAAGTTCTATTCTAAAATAAAACTCTCTCTATGGGCTGGCAAGATGGACCAACCCAGAGACCTAAGTTTGACCCCTGGAACACACTCTCTCTCTCTATTTCTCTCTCTCTCTCTCTCTCTCTCTCTCTCTCTCTCTCTCTCTCTCTCTCTCAAATAAAAGTTTGCTTGTTTGTTTAAGTGAACTCCTTTCTAAAACTCACCATTTGTCCATGGAATTAATTCTTCAGGCTCACAAGACCTCTGACCTTAATGTCTTGATTACTGTGATAAAGCACCACGACCCAGGAACGATATAAGAGAAAGTATTTAATTGGGTTTATGGTTTTAGAGGATTCAATTCCAGGATGACAAAACAAAGGCATGGTGACAGGAACAGCTGAGAGCTCACACATACCTGTCCAGGAGTTATCTAGGATCCTTGAATAAAAAGCACACACACAGATCAATTAATCTTGAATTAATTAATCTTGGCTGACTTAATGATTAGGAACTCCTAAATCTTCTCCTGCCCCCCCCCCCAGGCCCTGAGGCCACTTCCCCCGAGAGCTTACACTGTTGGCTGGCTTTATCTTCTCCGATACTGTGTCTCCATCCTCCAGTTCTGATTCTCTTCTTCTCCCTAGCCTGTGAGAACCTGGGAGTCCCACCTTTTTCTTCCTGACCAACCATTGGCTACTGACATCTTTATTGATAAACCGAAAAACCAACTGGGAGCGAGGACCTTCAGAGTCAGTAAACAGACTCCTGATTCAGAAAGCATCAGAACCACATCTGTACACATGAGGGCCATCATCACTCAAACCGCATCTGGAATGGCTTTGGTGGCTGTTGATTGTCCAGCCCCAGATCCATTCCCTTGATATGAGAAAGTGTCAGTACACTCAAGAACGCCCCCCCACCCCTGTACATAGCCAAGAGATTGAGGCAGCCTTCCCTTTTCAAGAGAGAGACTTTCTCAACAAAGTATGTGTGTGTGTGTGTGTGTGTGTTTTTTAAAGATTTATTTATTTATTATATGTAAGTACACTGTAACTGTCCTCAGATACTCCAGAAGAGGGCATCAGATTTCATTACAAATGGTTATCAGCCACCATGTGGTTGCTGGGATTTGAACTCGGGACCTTCGGAAGAGCAGTCGGCGCTCTTAACCACTGAGCCATCTCACCAACCCCCATGCGTGTGTGTTTTAAAGTTACATTGTTCAAGGGATGTTATCTATATATAAGCTTAAAAGAATAAGAAAAAAAAACATTTTTATCTGAAGAATTTTTATTTCATAAGTGAGATTACAAGGTAGTTAATGAGTTTATCAACTTTACAGATAAGGAATGCGGAGGATCAATAAAGGTTACATTGTAATCTTGGTCCCATGCAGAGAGGCCTTGGGGCAGAGTTTTCCCAAGAGTCTCTTATGTTCCTCCCTTCAGCTATCAGAATATCACCTTTTCCCTCACAAGGTTTAACTTGTTTTGACAGGTGTGTAAGAGCTCAAGGCTGACCTCCTCAGAAAACACACAGAAAGACAAGCAGCTGTGAAAGGAATGAACTTGGAAACAAGGACTCTAGAAGAACCAGAATGTGTAAAGTCTCTTCTCTTTAAAACAAAAATAAATGAGTGAAAGGGGTGGGAAGGGTAATACTGAGCCTGAACCAACCATCTCCTATAACCAGGCAAGACCTCCAGTGGAGGAACTGAAACATCAACCCAGCCTCAAAACCTTCAACCTACACTTTGTGCTGCCTGCAAGATGTGCTGGGGTAAAGGTGGCACAGAAATTGTGGGAGTGTCTAACCAGTCCAGCTTGAGACCCATGACGCCCTAAGAGTGAGCCCACCCCTGACACCGCCCGGAGGGTCAGGAACCAGAGGGTGGATAGCCCAGACACCTAGGATAGAATCAAACAGGACCAGCGGGGAAAGGTCAATAAAATGATTCCTAATGATATTCTGCTATACTCTGGACAGGAGCCTAGCATAATCATCATTACAGAAGCTTCATCCAGCAACTGATGGAAACGGATGCAGAGACATGGCCAAATATTAGGCAGAGCTCCGGGAACCCTGCAGGGGCTGTCTCTGACTCTTTTGCCTGCTCTCTGAGACCCTTAGGTACCTTGTCCAGCCTTAATATGAGGGAGGTGCCTAGTCCGTGTTGCAAGTCGATAGGCCTTGTTTGGGTGATATCTCTGGAGGTCTGCCCTTCTCTGAAAGGAAATGGAGAAGTGGAGGTGGGTGTGATTGAGAGGAAGAGACTGGGAGGACAGAAGGAAGGGGAAATTGCAGTCAAGATGTAATATATGAGAAAAATAAATAAGGAGGGGAAAAAGGAGAATCTTTAAGACAGAATGACTATCCCATTTTACAAAAACAAACAACAAAGCTGGGGGCAGGCATGGCACACACCTTTAATCCCAGCACTTGGAAGGCGGAGACAGGGAAATATCTGTGAGTTTGAGGCCAGTTTTATCTACAGAGTGAGTTCCCGGACAGCCAAGGGTACCCAGAGAAACCCTGTATTGAAAACTAAAAACAAACAGCAACAACAAAACTGTCTCCGTACACGCACGCGGGCACACAGCCCATAGAAAGAGTAGCGAAACTGTCTCAATTAAACCTGCATTTGTTCTGGCCATTCTCTCATGGTTTTCTTAAACCATAAGGCAGCCCCGGCATAGTGAGAATAAAGCTGTACCTTTTCCTCTGCTCAGGCATTAGGGAGGGGATAACGTAAGGGATAACGTAAGAGAAAACGTGAAGGGTTCATGAAGTTCTGCGTGAACCAAGAACCTGCACTACTGACGAGAGCATCCTCAAGGACGCCGATGCCTCATCCCATCGGGAGCAGCAATACCTTCCCTGGGGCAGGCCAAACACGTCCAAACCTTTCCCCGTCCATGTACTAAGCTGAGAATGGTTGACCTTTGGCTAAAACCAGAGTGTGCACTGTAGCAACTATAGTTTCCTCTTCCCTCATGACTGAAATCTGAGACTGCTCCGCTACATAGACACTCGCCCCTCCCAGGCAACCGAGGCTAGCTAACTCCCATTCCGAGCTTGAGTTCTGGGCTGCTGGTGGTATAGAGCACATGGCTTACGGCATCCCAGCTCTTCTGTGTGTTTGCTTTTTCTGTATTTCCCTGTAACCTCAGTCAGGCAAGTCACTAAGCTATGCAGGTAGCGGCAAGGAATATAATAACCCTGACACCTGCCACATTTCTCCTAGGCTTTGCAGGAAACTTATGCTGATCCTCGCATACACTGGAAACTACATGAAGAAATGAAAGCCGCTATTACATTAGGGGAATGGAAAACGACTGAAGAAAGATTTCAAGTTTAATTTGTATTTATTGGTTCATTTACTCCAGGGACTGACTCTCCCCGCTACCCTGTCTACCTCTCTCCAGGAAGTTGCTATATAGCCCAGGATGGCCTCAAATTCCGTGTAGGTCATCTCTACAAAGGCTGGTCTTGAACTCTCAGCAATTCTCCTGCCTCAGCCTCTTAAGAGTTGAGATGTAGGCATGCGCCAACCACATCTGGATTTTGACACTAATTGAAATATTTTAATCTACTTCTCCTTAATATATCCCTTACCAAATCAGTGAATGACTATATTGATATGAGAAATACAACTAAGGACAAATGACAGAGAGTCCTGTTAGGTCTCCCAAAATTCCTTTTCCCCAATGCCTGGCATCTACACAAAAGCCAACATTCCCTAGCCATTCTCATCCCTGGCAAGGTGGGGGGCGGGGCTATAGCTCTTCCATTAACCCATGCCTGTGGTGCCTATAAGCATATCAAAGCTAGCCTCTAAGTCTCCTCACTGCGGACTCACAAGTAGCTGTTACAGAGTCATCCTGGCTGGCATACCTGAGTTTCACATCACTTAACACAGCTTCTCTGATCCTTATATTAACCTCAGACATTTTGGTTACGTGTCCTCTTGGTTCCTGTGTGCTCTCTTGTCTCCTGGTTCTCTCTTGGCCTCCTCTCTGCTCTCTCTCACTCCACCCCACCCCCAATGGTCCAGTGCAGTCACCTTCTTGAGTCTGAACCCTTCAGTTGCCTTTGGCTATGTTCTCCCTCCCAGCTACAGTAAACCTTCGCCTCAACCATACCTAGGAACGTCAGACCCTCATTTATTCCCTTAAAGTCTAATTTTAAGATGGTCAAAGGGGCTGGGTGGTGGTGGTCAATGCTTTTAACGCCAGCATTCAAAAGGCAGGGTTCAAGGCCAAACTGGTTTACAAAGAGAGTTCCAGGACAACCAAGGCTATTTATTGTATGTACAGAGAAACCTTGTCTCAAAGCAGAGAGGAGGGTGACCAAAGGGGACCTGGAGAGATGACTCAGCAGTTAAAAGCACTGGACTTCGGTTCAATTCCCAGGACCTATGGGGCAGTTCACAACCATTGATAGATAACTCCAGTCCCAGAGGAACTAGAGGTGTGTGTGTGTGTGTGTGTGTCTCTCTCTCTCTGTCTCTCTCTGTCTCTCTCTCCCTCTCCCTCTCTGCTCTCTTCTCTCTTCTCTCTTCTCTCTTCTCTCTTCTCCTTCTCTTCTCTCTGCATGTGCACACCCTTTCTCTCTTTTTCTTTCCTGGCCTCAATCCTTGAGGCCAATGAATTAAGAAATGCAAACTGATAGCCAATAACCTTATAAATGATCATCCAGATGTTCTCTAGATGCAGCTTCCCAACAAACCTGCCTTTAATTGGCTCATTTTACTGGTGGAAAAATAACCAATCAGGCAGGAACAAGTGCTAGAGGGATGGTTCTGTGTTTAAGAAGACTGGCTGCTCTCACAGAGGACCTGGGTTTAGTTCCCAGAACCCACATGGCAGCTCAAAGCTGCCCTTTACTCTAGTTCCAAGGAATCCAGGTCCTTTTTCTGGCCTCCATGGGCACCAGGCACACATCCAGTACATATAAACACATTCAGGCAAAACACTCACATGCATAAAAAATAATAGTAAACAGATCATTAAAGAGGAGATGGAGGAGGAGGCAGAATGCCTTTGTTTCTATGGGCAGCCCTGTTCTAGCTGGGGCCACGAATGTCAGGAACACATAGAGCAGCTGGCTTCTGTTCTGGCTTCTTGTTACCTTTCTTCTCCTTTACTCTGCATCCTATGTCGCTCAGCTGTTTGCAGGCTGTGTGTCATCACTCTATGTCATCAGACATCTTTGGGCCTTGATGCCGTGCCTGAAACTCCTGTCCAGACAGGATGGAGATGCACATGGACACCTCATGGAAATCTGTAGATGGACCAGCTATACTGATGGGCCTACCGCCATCTTATCCCTACCTAGTAAAGACTGATAAACCCCTAGAGAAAGCCTTTTAGAGGCAATAGCTCATGGGACACTACTGCTCTATGGGATCTCTGCTGCCTTATTTTCTTTGAAGTTCTATTCTAAAATAAAACTCTCTCTATGGGCTGGCAAGATGGACCAACCCAGAGACCTAAGTTTGACCCCTGGAACACACTCTCTCTCTCTATTTCTCTCTCTCTCTCTCTCTCTCTCTCTCTCTCTCTCTCTCTCTCTCTCAAATAAAAGTTTGCTTGTTTGTTTAAGTGAACTCCTTTCTAAAACTCACCATTTGTCCATGGAATTAATTCTTCAGGCTCACAAGACCTCTGACCTTAATGTCTTGATTACTGTGATAAAGCACCACGACCCAGGAACGATATAAGAGAAAGTATTTAATTGGGTTTATGGTTTTAGAGGATTCAATTCCAGGATGACAAAACAAAGGCATGGTGACAGGAACAGCTGAGAGCTCACACATACCTGTCCAGGAGTTATCTAGGATCCTTGAATAAAAAGCACACACACAGATCAATTAATCTTGAATTAATTAATCTTGGCTGACTTAATGATTAGGAACTCCTAAATCTTCTCCTGCCCCCCCCCCCAGGCCCTGAGGCCACTTCCCCCGAGAGCTTACACTGTTGGCTGGCTTTATCTTCTCCGATACTGTGTCTCCATCCTCCAGTTCTGATTCTCTTCTTCTCCCTAGCCTGTGAGAACCTGGGAGTCCCACCTTTTTCTTCCTGACCAACCATTGGCTACTGACATCTTTATTGATAAACCGAAAAACCAACTGGGAGCGAGGACCTTCAGAGTCAGTAAACAGACTCCTGATTCAGAAAGCATCAGAACCACATCTGTACACATGAGGGCCATCATCACTCAAACCGCATCTGGAATGGCTTTGGTGGCTGTTGATTGTCCAGCCCCAGATCCATTCCCTTGATATGAGAAAGTGTCAGTACACTCAAGAACGCCCCCCCACCCCTGTACATAGCCAAGAGATTGAGGCAGCCTTCCCTTTTCAAGAGAGAGACTTTCTCAACAAAGTATGTGTGTGTGTGTGTGTGTGTGTTTTTTAAAGATTTATTTATTTATTATATGTAAGTACACTGTAACTGTCCTCAGATACTCCAGAAGAGGGCATCAGATTTCATTACAAATGGTTATCAGCCACCATGTGGTTGCTGGGATTTGAACTCGGGACCTTCGGAAGAGCAGTCGGCGCTCTTAACCACTGAGCCATCTCACCAACCCCCATGCGTGTGTGTTTTAAAGTTACATTGTTCAAGGGATGTTATCTATATATAAGCTTAAAAGAATAAGAAAAAAAAACATTTTTATCTGAAGAATTTTTATTTCATAAGTGAGATTACAAGGTAGTTAATGAGTTTATCAACTTTACAGATAAGGAATGCGGAGGATCAATAAAGGTTACATTGTAATCTTGGTCCCATGCAGAGAGGCCTTGGGGCAGAGTTTTCCCAAGAGTCTCTTATGTTCCTCCCTTCAGCTATCAGAATATCACCTTTTCCCTCACAAGGTTTAACTTGTTTTGACAGGTGTGTAAGAGCTCAAGGCTGACCTCCTCAGAAAACACACAGAAAGACAAGCAGCTGTGAAAGGAATGAACTTGGAAACAAGGACTCTAGAAGAACCAGAATGTGTAAAGTCTCTTCTCTTTAAAACAAAAATAAATGAGTGAAAGGGGTGGGAAGGGTAATACTGAGCCTGAACCAACCATCTCCTATAACCAGGCAAGACCTCCAGTGGAGGAACTGAAACATCAACCCAGCCTCAAAACCTTCAACCTACACTTTGTGCTGCCTGCAAGATGTGCTGGGGTAAAGGTGGCACAGAAATTGTGGGAGTGTCTAACCAGTCCAGCTTGAGACCCATGACGCCCTAAGAGTGAGCCCACCCCTGACACCGCCCGGAGGGTCAGGAACCAGAGGGTGGATAGCCCAGACACCTAGGATAGAATCAAACAGGACCAGCGGGGAAAGGTCAATAAAATGATTCCTAATGATATTCTGCTATACTCTGGACAGGAGCCTAGCATAATCATCATTACAGAAGCTTCATCCAGCAACTGATGGAAACGGATGCAGAGACATGGCCAAATATTAGGCAGAGCTCCGGGAACCCTGCAGGGGCTGTCTCTGACTCTTTTGCCTGCTCTCTGAGACCCTTAGGTACCTTGTCCAGCCTTAATATGAGGGAGGTGCCTAGTCCGTGTTGCAAGTCGATAGGCCTTGTTTGGGTGATATCTCTGGAGGTCTGCCCTTCTCTGAAAGGAAATGGAGAAGTGGAGGTGGGTGTGATTGAGAGGAAGAGACTGGGAGGACAGAAGGAAGGGGAAATTGCAGTCAAGATGTAATATATGAGAAAAATAAATAAGGAGGGGAAAAAGGAGAATCTTTAAGACAGAATGACTATCCCATTTTACAAAAACAAACAACAAAGCTGGGGGCAGGCATGGCACACACCTTTAATCCCAGCACTTGGAAGGCGGAGACAGGGAAATATCTGTGAGTTTGAGGCCAGTTTTATCTACAGAGTGAGTTCCCGGACAGCCAAGGGTACCCAGAGAAACCCTGTATTGAAAACTAAAAACAAACAGCAACAACAAAACTGTCTCCGTACACGCACGCGGGCACACAGCCCATAGAAAGAGTAGCGAAACTGTCTCAATTAAACCTGCATTTGTTCTGGCCATTCTCTCATGGTTTTCTTAAACCATAAGGCAGCCCCGGCATAGTGAGAATAAAGCTGTACCTTTTCCTCTGCTCAGGCATTAGGGAGGGGATAACGTAAGGGATAACGTAAGAGAAAACGTGAAGGGTTCATGAAGTTCTGCGTGAACCAAGAACCTGCACTACTGACGAGAGCATCCTCAAGGACGCCGATGCCTCATCCCATCGGGAGCAGCAATACCTTCCCTGGGGCAGGCCAAACACGTCCAAACCTTTCCCCGTCCATGTACTAAGCTGAGAATGGTTGACCTTTGGCTAAAACCAGAGTGTGCACTGTAGCAACTATAGTTTCCTCTTCCCTCATGACTGAAATCTGAGACTGCTCCGCTACATAGACACTCGCCCCTCCCAGGCAACCGAGGCTAGCTAACTCCCATTCCGAGCTTGAGTTCTGGGCTGCTGGTGGTATAGAGCACATGGCTTACGGCATCCCAGCTCTTCTGTGTGTTTGCTTTTTCTGTATTTCCCTGTAACCTCAGTCAGGCAAGTCACTAAGCTATGCAGGTAGCGGCAAGGAATATAATAACCCTGACACCTGCCACATTTCTCCTAGGCTTTGCAGGAAACTTATGCTGATCCTCGCATACACTGGAAACTACATGAAGAAATGAAAGCCGCTATTACATTAGGGGAATGGAAAACGACTGAAGAAAGATTTCAAGTTTAATTTGTATTTATTGGTTCATTTACTCCAGGGACTGACTCTCCCCGCTACCCTGTCTACCTCTCTCCAGGAAGTTGCTATATAGCCCAGGATGGCCTCAAATTCCGTGTAGGTCATCTCTACAAAGGCTGGTCTTGAACTCTCAGCAATTCTCCTGCCTCAGCCTCTTAAGAGTTGAGATGTAGGCATGCGCCAACCACATCTGGATTTTGACACTAATTGAAATATTTTAATCTACTTCTCCTTAATATATCCCTTACCAAATCAGTGAATGACTATATTGATATGAGAAATACAACTAAGGACAAATGACAGAGAGTCCTGTTAGGTCTCCCAAAATTCCTTTTCCCCAATGCCTGGCATCTACACAAAAGCCAACATTCCCTAGCCATTCTCATCCCTGGCAAGGTGGGGGGCGGGGCTATAGCTCTTCCATTAACCCATGCCTGTGGTGCCTATAAGCATATCAAAGCTAGCCTCTAAGTCTCCTCACTGCGGACTCACAAGTAGCTGTTACAGAGTCATCCTGGCTGGCATACCTGAGTTTCACATCACTTAACACAGCTTCTCTGATCCTTATATTAACCTCAGACATTTTGGTTACGTGTCCTCTTGGTTCCTGTGTGCTCTCTTGTCTCCTGGTTCTCTCTTGGCCTCCTCTCTGCTCTCTCTCACTCCACCCCACCCCCAATGGTCCAGTGCAGTCACCTTCTTGAGTCTGAACCCTTCAGTTGCCTTTGGCTATGTTCTCCCTCCCAGCTACAGTAAACCTTCGCCTCAACCATACCTAGGAACGTCAGACCCTCATTTATTCCCTTAAAGTCTAATTTTAAGATGGTCAAAGGGGCTGGGTGGTGGTGGTCAATGCTTTTAACGCCAGCATTCAAAAGGCAGGGTTCAAGGCCAAACTGGTTTACAAAGAGAGTTCCAGGACAACCAAGGCTATTTATTGTATGTACAGAGAAACCTTGTCTCAAAGCAGAGAGGAGGGTGACCAAAGGGGACCTGGAGAGATGACTCAGCAGTTAAAAGCACTGGACTTCGGTTCAATTCCCAGGACCTATGGGGCAGTTCACAACCATTGATAGATAACTCCAGTCCCAGAGGAACTAGAGGTGTGTGTGTGTGTGTGTGTGTGTGTGTGTGTGTGTTTAAATTTAATTTTTTTTAAAGTAAAAGCCTACCAGCTCTATAATCCTGGCACTTGGAAAGCTGAGGCAAGATTATCAAAAGTTGGAGGCCTACTTGGGTTACAGAACTAGGTCAAGGTAAATCCAGGAAACTTTATGAGAACATTTCAAATTAAAAAGTGGATACTTAAGGGTTCTTTGGAATGTCAGTTGTGTCTGATGGTATTTTGCTCAAACACAGGTGAAAGGATGTTCTGCTGAAGCAAGCACGTGAAAGGACACGTGATGAAGGAGTCTTCCGTAATGACAGGCATGTATTGGTCCATCTCACATTGCTTAGTTGAACTCCATTTGTCGGGACTCCATAGAGAGAAACAAACCAAAAAAACAAACTTCTGGCTGTGTGCTTCTCGCTGCTTCCACAGACTCGGGCTGATTGGCAAAGTGACGTCAGCTGAGACAGACTCACGTGCTGAGGCAAGACACGTGCTGTTTGGAGAGCGCACAAATAGGACTCCACAGCCTGTGAGAAGAGCTTGGGGCTTGCCAGTAGAGCTAGCTGTGCCATGTGTGTTGTTCTCACATCTTCAATGATCTTCACTTCAGTGAGAGAGGCACAGCCCAAGAACTTTTCCTGGAGTCCCCTCGACCTTGTTCCCCCTCGCTGACTAGTGCAGATTTGGCTGAGGCCTGGCTGTTCCTGCAAGGTCGTGCCTCCACTGCTGCTATCCCAACAGTACTGAACTGGACTCCTGGTGTATCTGTGAAGCGTTTGCAAGTAGATCCAGCTGCCATTGCTGACTTGTGAACTGAACTGCTGATTTCCTGACAGCACAGATGGGAGTTGCTCCAAAGAACCTTTCTAAACAGGTCCACTTCCCCTGTTTCCTTTCTTTTCCACTACCTCTAGTAGATGCTGGGCTAGAAGGGAGGTTAAAGAATTTTAAAAACCATCACTGAAAATAGGGTTCGAAAAAAATTCAAGTTCCAGGGTGGAGCTGCAATTCAGCAGTGGGAGATAGCATATGTCAGGCCCCAAGCCCTGCCCCCTCCAGCACCACCATAGATACATAAATAAATTCAATCCCTTATTAGTTCTCAGGCACAATATAAACTGACAATAACTATGATGTGGTCTCAGGTCATAGTTTGCTGACTTTAAATTTAGATCATCTATATAATATGACCGTTGATATAGTTAAGTTTAAATATACTATTTCTTTTTATTTTCAAGTTAGAGAAATATTTGTTATACTTCCATTTATTTTCTTTCCTTGTTTACTTGGTATGCCTTGTTAATTTTAGTGTGTTGGGGATTTTATAGTATACATCTTTTGTCTATCACACTCTGTCTTAATACACTAGTTCACTGACTGTATAAAAACCTTGTAGAGTGAATTTCTATTCCCCTTTGAACCTTTACTATGGCAACACATTTTATTTTTATAATGTTAAAAATCATATGTACATACTCACAAAGCCGTCATTTCTGATGCTCTCTATTCTAGCATTTCTAATTTTTCCTTGTAGGAGGATGAAGAGATGGCTCGGTGGTTAAGAGCACTGGCTGCTGTTCCAAAGAACTGGGGTTAGAGTTCCCGCACCATATGGAGGCTCACACCACCATGACCCCAGGGATCCGATGCTGCCCCTTTCTGGCCTCTACAGGCATCGCGCACTCAAGCCGTGCACAGTCATACATGTTAGCAAAACACCCATATACATAACATTTTTTTTTTTTTTTGGTTTTCCGAGACAGGGTTTCTCTTCATAGCTCTGGCTGTCCTGGAGCTCACTTTGTAGACCAGGCTGGCCTCGAACTCAAAAATCCGCCTGCCTCTGCCTCCCGAGCCCTGGGATTAAAGGTGTGCGCCACCACGCGCGGCATAACATTCTTAAATGTTTTAAAATGTCTTTGGATACATCCACAAGTTTGTTTTTTTTTTTTAAACAGGGTCTCTCTGTTTTGCCCTGGCTGTCCTGGAACTCACTCTATAAGCCAGGCTGGCCTCGAACTCAGAAATCTGCCTGCCTCTGCCTCCCGAGTGGTGGGATTAAAGACGTGCGCCACCACGCCCAGCGCTCATGCTTCTTCTACCCAGAGGACTTTCATCATTATAGTTTGCACTATGGCTGTGCAGGCTACATATCCTTTCAGCTTCTATATGTCTGGAAAAAGATTTTTAGAGGGGCCAGTGAAATAGCTCAATAGGTAAAGGGAGCCACTTGTCAAGCCTGAGTTTGATCCTCAAAACCTACACAATGGAAAGAGAAAAGCAGTTCCTGCTAGTTGTTCCCTGAAACAGAGAGACAGACAGACAGACAGACAGACACAGGGAGACAGAGAGACAGAGAAAGACAGAGGGTGACAGAGTGAGACAGAGAGACACAGAGAGAGACAGAGAGAAAGAGAATAAATAAATGTTTTACATTTTTAAAGGATTTTGGCTTAATCAGTTATCTCTAGGTTCAGTGAGAAACCCTGTCTCAAAAACTGGGGTGGAGGATGGTAAGGAAGACACCTAATAGTGACCTCTGATTTCCACATTCAACACACACACACACACACACACACACACACACACACACACACACCCCACAGAGAGAAAGTGAGAAAGGGAAGGAAAGGAGAAGAAACAAAAAGAAAAAAAAAACCCTACTTTGTTTTGGAAGTTGTTAGGGTCACAGCCTAGGCCCAGGCAGTCCTCAGAGACCAAGCTTGACAGGACAATTAAACAAAGAGGTCACGGTGAAAATCAATAACCCTCATGGGAAGAGACAGAGAGGTGCAGTGACCCAGCTCTCCTAGTCTGTCTTCAAGTCCTTCCATGAAGTCTGAAGAGCTGAACAGCCCCAGTCAGAGTGCGGCCTGCCCATCATCATCCTCTGGGTCCCACCCTCCCCTGCAAGGTTGTATGACACTTTGTCAGAGCTATGTGGAACCTCTCTCTGGAAGACACACTTCCCTGCTGGCTGGCAGAGCCCATTGCTTGCTTTCTCCCAGTGTGAGGCTTCTAGGGGACTTTCATCATCTGAGAAGTCTGCCATATATCACAACAAGAAGAAGCTGAAAGCGAAAGGCACAACTATCTATTAGAATACTTACATTTGGGTCTGGAGAGCTGGCTCAGTAGTTAAGGGCAATGTCTACTCTTCTAGAGGCCCTGAGTTCAAATCCCAGCATCCATGTGGCTCACAACCATCTGGAATGGAATCTAATGCCTTCTTCTGGTGTTCACGAAGATAGAGCACTCATGTACATAAAATACATAAATAAGTACTTTTTTAAAGGAAAGAAAGGAAGAAGAAGAAAAAAAAGAATATCTTCATTCTTGGCAGAGCATGATGGAGCACACCTTTAATCCCAATATTTGGAGAGCAGAGGAAGATGGGTCCGAGTGAGCTAAATGCCATCCAGACCTGCATAGTGAGATGCTTTCTCAAAAAAGGAAGGAAGGAAGGAAGGAAGGAAGGAAGGAAGGAAGGAAGGAAGGAAGGAAGGAAGGAAGATGGTTACAAAGTCATCTTTAGGACTTTATGTTGTACCTGTGTTTGACATCAAGGGGGTAAGGAGATCATTATTTATAGAAAATCTCTGATGTGAAAATGGAAACATTATAGAAATGTTTATTTTTGCTGGGCATGGTGGCGCACGCCTTTAATCCCACCACTTGGGAGGCAGAGGCAGGCAGATTTCTGAGTTCGAGGCCAACCTGGTCTATGAAGTGAGTTCCAGGAAAGCCAGGGCTACACAGAGAAACCCTGTCTCAAAAAACCAAAGGGAGGAGGGAGAAAGAAATGTTTGTTTTTAATAAGTTTTATTGCAATCTTAATACATGTTCATGAAAGTAACATAGTGTGGGAATACAACACAACACAGATTTCCGATCTGTCCCATCTATCACAGTGAGACCTTTGGTGTGGATGAGCCTCTTCCTAAGACGCTCCATTCATAGCCTTATAGTTCAATAAAGTTTCCCAGGTGTCAAACCCCTAGAATTATAGCATTGGAAGGATGTGCAAAATTATCTAGTTCACCCTGCAGTTAAATTTAGATTCCTTTTCCACAGCACACATGACAGATGGTCACCTAGCCTCGGTTTGATATTTCTAGCAACGGAAAACCTCAAAATCCATGTGACAGATGCTTCAATTTTTGGACAGTTCTGCTGATTAGAAATGTGCAACATATGCTAAAATCAGCCTTTCTGAAGTGCCTGTCGACCGCTTCTAGATCGACTCAGACAGCACATCCATTCCTTCTCAAACCTGCCCATCTTTCCAGTCTCCCTTCAGCCTTGCTAGAGGGAAAACATGAGCCTTGAGCTGCCTTCTCCCTCCCCTAAAAGGCTTCTCTGCTCCTCTCAAAATGAACCAGCCAGTAGTGTAACTTCTTTGGGTTTTTGTTTTTTGTTTTGTTTTTTTTTTTCCTTTTCATTCTGAAAGACTGTCCCAGGCTGGCCTCTGACTTGCAGTTCTCCTTAGTTTTCTGAGTACAGAGATTAAAGGAACTTCATTAAGCCTGGCTCGATTTCTTCCTTGATTTACCTTACTTTAAGTACATGTCTCTCAGCACCAAGCTGTCAATCAAATCAATGAAATAGAATTTCTGATGGGTTATTAAGACAATAAAGGTGCAGCTGGGCATGGTGGCACACGCCTTTAATCCCAGCACTTGGGAGGCAGAGGCAGGCGGATTTCTGAGTTCAAGGCTAGCCTGGTCTACAAAGTGAGTTCCAGGACAGCCAGGGCTATACAGAGAAACCCTGTCTCAAAAAACAAACAAACAAACAAAAACAGACGTTAAAGGTGCATGTCAAAAATCAAACTGTTGTAACGCTTACTCCTCCATTGTAGTTTCTCATCTTTGGAGAGACAAACAGTAGCCTGTGATGGCCTTGCAACATTCAAATTCATTTTAATGTTGTTTTATTTGTGTGCTTTTCTTTGAAATAGGTTCTTCCTGTTTCCCATGTTGGTCTTGTCCTCCTTGGGTCTGGCATCCCTCTTTTGCCTCTGCCTTCCTAGGAAGCTGGCGTCACATGTACACATCTCTGTACCTGTATTTATGGGATTTCCCACCTATAGAGACATAGGTGCATGCACAAACAAGGCTTTTTCCATTTAACAATATACCATGAATACTTTTCTAAATAGTACGTAGGCAGAGCATTCTTTTGAATAATCTGTACCATTTAATAGAATATATCCATGAAATTTATTCAAATGTATACTCCCAGGTTAATTCAATGGATAAACAAAACTATATGAGGTGTACCTTCTGTGTACGTTGTTATATTCTTTAAAAAAAAAAAGATTTATTTTATGTATGTGAGTACACTGTAGCTGTACAGATGGTTGTGAGCCTTTATGTAGTTGTTGGGAATTGAATTTTTAGGACCTCTGCTTGCTCCAGTTGGCCCTGCTCAGTCCCTGCTTGCTCCAGCCCAAAGATTTATTTATTATTATACATAAGTACACTGTAGCCAACTTCAGACGCACCAGAAGAGGGTGTCAGATCTCATTTCAGGTGGTTGTGAGCCATGTGTTTGCTGGGATTTGAACTCAGGACCTTTGGAAGAGCAGTCAGTGTTCTTACTCACTGAGCCATCTCGCCAGCCCACGTTCTTATATTCTTCTGCTTTTACATCTATGGGCATTTTTATAGATGTGAAATTACTGAATTAAAAAAAATGATGTTCACACCTCTAGTAGCTATGGTCAGACACCAACTGGTTGTGCCCACAGTTACTGGCTCTGAATAGTGTATGTTAGGGGTGGGTTTTCATCTGGGGAGTGGGGTTTAAAACCTTCTCATTCACTACTCACATATATAAGCAATAACTAACCACCCCGAGATTAAAGACATATGTACAAATCTATAGAGAACCATTAAAATAGCAAAAAATTTGAACATGCACACTTATTTAACGTCCAGGTGGTGGTGTTCCTTTTAAAGAAATACTTTAAACTTGGAAGCCATGAATGAGTAGATGAGTTTCACCACGTAAACGTCTAACACACCACTAACAAGTTCTCCAGATAAAAAGTAGGCTGGGAGGGAATATTTGCAAGCTATGACAAAACATCTGTGTTTCTAGTATATAAACTGACAATATGACCACTCCGTGGTTAAAGGGGAAGGTAGATATGAGAAAGAGAACAGCCAGAGAACAGCCCAGAGCAGAGAAAAAAGTAAACTGAATATGGCCAGCAGACCAGACATGGCCAGAGCTGTCTACAAGTGAGGGTAGACACTCTGTCTGCAGCAGAGGTTAGAGAATGGGGAAAACATGGTGAGTGAAGCCAGAGCAGAGCAGAGAGCGGGAGAGCACACAGCAAGAGTAGCAGGGGTAGAAGGAGGATGGGTAGGTAGGGGGAGGGATGCCCGTGAGCTGGGGGCAGGTTAGGGTAGGGGGAGGTGAGAAGGGGCTTGTTTGCTTTTCTCCCCCAGTTGAAGATCCACCTCTAATATACACTTTGAAAGGTGTAACAAGCACTTAGGATTCTAATATACACTCTATTCAGACTTTGAAAGTTGTAACAAGTACTTGTGATTCTGAGGGGGGCCTGGAGAACAGCATGAGCTTTGATATGCTAATAGGCACCACAGGTGGCCAAGTGACCCTTCAGCCAAAGGTATGGGAAATGACTCCTTCTGGTAGCTGGGAAAGGATTTCCTTAGCTCCGGAGGAATGCTGGGTTTTATCTAAGCGCAAGGAATCCTCCTACAGTTTCAGGCTGAGCTCCTTGAGCCGCCTTTTGGAGTTTTGTAATTTCCTCTGGACCTGACAATGAATATATAAGTTATTCCTTCAAATTAATGCAAAAGGAATCTACAAGCGGGCCGGGCGTGGTGGCGCACACCTTTGATCCCAGCACTCGGGAGGCAGAGGGCAAGCGGATTTCTGAGTTCGAGGCCAGCCTGGTCTATAAAGTGAGTTCCAGGACAGCCAGGGCTATACAGAGAAACCCTGTCTTGAAAAACCAAAACAAAAAAACAAAAAAACAAAAAAAAAAAAAAAAAAAAAGAAAAGAAAAGAAATCTACAAGCGGGAGCTAAAGATAGGAACAAAAGCCCATAGTGCACTACAGTCAACAAACCTCTGAAAAAAAGCCCATCATCAGAGGCACACAAAAGCCACGCGTTTTACACTCTCCCTGCCTGAGAGATGGACTAAGTCAGTACTGCTGAGCGATGTGCACTGTGGTCCCTCTCACTAGGGACCAGAGGGACCGTTAACAGGCTGTTCTCTCACGCCGTGCTGTACTTTCCTGCTGGGATGAAGGCATTTCAGAGCAAATGTCACGGCATGCCGAGCTGCAGAACATGGCATGCTGTTCCTTTTAGAAATCTCCGATGGAACCTTCTCGCCAGGTACATCTTCCTCCTAAGCGCTCTCAAAGCGCATAGTTAACGCGCTTCTCACCACTCGAGAACGCTTTCCCTTTTCTTTTCTCCTTTACTTGAAGAGAAACAGGAAGCACCAGAGGAAGTTTTAAGAGGGGATTTTAACCCACAGAGAGAAACCAGCCCAGAAATGAAACCTCAGGTTCAGCTGGTTGCCTTTACCATACAGAATAGGAAACCGTAAGCTAAGACAGGCAAAAACTCAGAAGCCAGAGAGGATGTAAAAGTGCAAGTCCAGTTACTTCTGAGCTGTCTGTAGCGCATCTGCTGGGGTGCTTCATCCTGCCTTGATCCAGCTCCTTCTATGAGGGACATTCGTTTTAGAGGGAAGGGCTGCTGCCAAGCATCACCAGTAGGAGGCGCTGTGCACTACCGGGCTAGTGCGGGTAGACTTGTCCTCTCAAGGGCTTCAACTTCTGTGGACAGGTTATCCTTAGGCCTGCTAAATCTGAACTCTTTCTTCTCCACAATCCATAAACTGAACTAATCTAAAAGCTATCATTTCCTTTCTTTCTTTTTTTCAAGAAATAAACGAATTTTGGTTGGTAAACCAAATGGGTCTGCTATTTTAAATATTTTCTGAAATGTATTCATTACTAATATGTTACTTTAAATTTCATCCAGTCTCCAAGGAGTTTCAGAATGTTTAGGGACAGGCAAAGCCTGTAGGGTGTACCATGCAGGCATATGCCTTAGGAGACCCAAGTGAATGTCATGAGGATGCTGTGTCAGAAACAGAGAACAACACATCTGGGTCTTCCCAACTCAGAATTCACAGAATAACAGAAATTCACAAGCTGCAACTGTTTCATTCAGCAGAAATTTACTAAAGTCATCCTGATTTCCCTTGATAGTGTTGTATGGGGGACTCTGAGTCTCTTTCTGGAGCTCTTAGTCATTTTTATTAAAAAGAAAGAAAAAATGGACGCAAACAGAAGTTAGGTTACAGTTTTATTAGAGTTTAGAAAAACAAAGCCCAGGGCAGCTAGTTGTAAGTCCTGGCAGGTGACCAGAGAAGAATACATAGAAAAGGAAGAGAGAGCCATACCATTTAAGTTGGACACGGTTGTCAGTCACATAGTGGATGCAGCCACAAGGCAGGGAGGGAAGCTTTACTGTGTGAAACTCAAATTATTAGGGATAGCATGGTTAGGAAGGAGATAGAAAGGGGAAAGTAGGGTTTTCTGAGTAATTCAGAGAAGCAGGAAGACTTTAGGAAGCTGTGTGGTTGGTTACAGCTTGTAACTGTACTAAGAGGATTCTGAGAAGGACTCATATACTATCTCATTAAAGGGACAATTATGTGTCCTATATCTTTCTATCTCTTTAAATGCCTTCTGTACCTCAGGATGTCTTGGGCAGCTTAGAAAGTTAGGTCACCAGCCAGCTCGGAGAAGTGATTTTCCCTAATTGGACTCCATAAAGCCCTTATCAAGGCTACCATAACCTTAGCTGGCTGAGGCAAACTCGGGTACCTATATGCCAGTCTTAACTAACACTAACTCTTGAGTTACACATTGCAAAACACATAATAAATACCTCCTGGGCAGAGAGAGAGAGAGAGAGAGAGAGAGAGAGAGAGAGAGACAGAGACAGAGACTGAGACTCTGTGTGTGTGTGTGTGTCTCTGTGTGCATGAGGAGGTGTGGGTTATAAGCGACAGCAGAGCGAAGCAGTAGGAAGGTGATGGAGCTCCAAAGGGGATCTCTGGGCTGTGTTGGGGTGGTGAGGAGGAGTCAGACATTCAATCCTATTGGGATCTCCAGGGGTCTCTGCAGAATCAAGATTAAAGGGAGTCACAGGCTTGAGCTGAGTCTCGAGGTCCAGTCCGGCTGCAAAAGTGACGTGTGGGACCATGAAGGCCATAGAATCAAACATCAAAACGAGGTCCAGTCCAGACGGACAAATGAACAAACAGGACAGCAATTTAAGTAGGAGCAGCAACAGTGGAGAATGGACGGAGTTGAGGCTCCTGGCAGTCAGGAGTTCTCTTGACTCTTAGTCCCTCCACACACACACAGGAAGTCAGATGACAGGTTGGAAGGACACTGTCATTGCAGTGTTGATGTTAGGTTTCAAACCTGAGACAAACGGCTAACAGAAGTGACTATTCACCCATCAAAGCAGACACTGCTGGCCAGCTCTCTCCCAGAAGCGCAGGGTACCTTTGGGAGAGCTCCTCCCTGCTCTCCCAGCATCCCTCAGAAGCTGTGACTCCTCCCAGCACATCTTACCCCGACCCCTACACCAATCCCTTCCTCCCAGGGCTCGGTTTCCGCTTCCCTACCTTAATCCTGCTCCCTATGAAATCCAGCCATTTTGGCTACTCCAGGCTTCTGGAATCTTGGCCTGAGATGCTTCTCCTGTCCGCAGCTCCTCTCACGATCTGGTTTAGTCCGCCTGCCATGTTCAGCCTGGACTCTTCCCTCTGCCTGTGTTCTACAATTAAAAAATCTCCACACTTGTGGAATAGTCATGTCCTCCTTTTATTTCGTTTTTCGTTCGGTTAGTCCAGGAGAAGCTGTTGTAACCTTACCTGGGTCTGGTGTGTTTGATTAGTCCTGAGATTTGGTTTTCCTGATAAGATTTGAATATACCCGTGTGCTCATATGGTCAGATCTACTTTAGTAAATGTATAGTAGTCACCTTTAGACTTTAAGAAGCTAGTTATTTATTATTCTTTGCCTTGTGGGTGGTGCTAGCCAAGAGTGAAGTCGCTTGGTGTAAGGTTGACATGGAGGACAAACAAAGGGAGGACTACGCTTGCTTGTGTATATGTGGGGCATCGGGAGGGGTAGGAGGGCGGGAAAATAGTGTAAGAACCACAGCCTACTGTTTGTTTGTCTAGGGAGTGATGGTCGTGGAGGAGGGCAGCAGGCATGACTGAGAGTTACTTGAATGGGTCCCTGGTCAGTCATCGAGAGGGCTAGCTAAGGAAACATGTGTAATGGGTTAATGAATGTCAGGTGGCCGATAACACAGATAAACATCTTTTCTGGGCAGCCTTAGTGGGGAGGGCAAGAATCTATTAAAACTTCAGTTTGGTAACTGTCACTGTTTAACCAAAATGGAGGAGCCTTACAAAACATTGGGGCAAAACTTAGCCTGGAACTTCCCTGTTTCGCTCAATACGGATTTCTTTGTTGTTTGTTTGTTTGTTTGTTTGTTTCTGAGACAGCGGCTCGGCTCACTAGGTAGGTCTGCCTGCCTTGGCCTTCTCCCCAGTTCATCACATCCTGGTTTTTAACAGTGAATTTAAGAGTTTAATTTTTTCCTTTTTTTTCTGTTTTCCCTAAATTCTCTAGTCCTTTTGAAACAGATGTTTTATAAATGCCTACTTCCTCCTCACTTGGGCCCTGTGGCGGGTAAAAGCAGAAGGAAGTCAGACACCTCTGCCCCCTCGTGCACTCCTTCCATCAGGCGAGGGTCAGGAAGCAGACGAGGTAAGTGAGGTAATTGGTCATTCCTTGAATCACTTTGGATTCCAGGAACTCTGGGCAGGGGGACCACCCCCAGATAAGGCGGGGCCACACCCAGGAGCAGAAGTTCTTATTTCCTGATAACTTCTCCCCTAAATCAATAAGGACTTTTTTTGGACCATGCTGAGTAGTATCTGGGACAGCAATCAGAGAGACAACAACCAGACCAAGACAGTTTAACTATGTATTTGTCTAAAGCTTAGGCCTAGTTTGTTCCTCTTTATCGTGTGTCCATGTTGAAGAAATTTCTCTCTGCTGTTTACCATTACCTATCTCTTGAGCTACCATGTTGGGGAGGGTGCCTGGGTCTAGCCTGTTGGGGCTTTTTGACATTAGAGCTCTCCTTATAGGATGGCAAGGTAGCTCAGTGGGCAAGCCTGATGATGAGTTCCATTTCTGGATTCCACAGTGAAAGGAGAAAACAGACTCCCAAGAGTTGTCCTCTGCCAGGCATGGTGGTCACACCCAACACTCAAGAAGCAGAGGCTGGTGGATCTCTGTGTGCTCAAGGGCAGTCTGGTCTATATAGTAAGTTTCTGGCTAGCCAGTGTTTCAAAAAACAAATGACAGCCGGTTGTCCTTTGACCTTCAGATATGATACTGTGGTATACATGTGCCCATACACATCCACATGTGGGCACACACAAACAAACAAATATACAATAATAAAATTGAAGGCTAGCCATGATGACACACACATTTAACCCTCAAGAGACAGGGGCATGCAGATCTCTGAGAGTTCTAGGCTAGCCTGGGTTATATAGCTAATTCCATGTCAGCCAGGCTACATAGTGAGACTCTGACTCTAAATTATTTAATTAAAATTAAGAAAACTTCTCTGGTTGTATTTTTATTTATTTTTTGTTTTGTTTTGTTTTTGTTTTTCAAGACAGAGTTTCTCTATGTAGTCCTGGCTGTCCTGGAACTCACTCTGTAGACCAGGTTGGCCTTGAATTCAGAAATTCGCCTGCTTCTGCTTCCCAAGTGCTGGGATCAAAGGTGTGTGCCACCACTCCCGGCTTTTTTTTTTTTTTTTTTCTTTTTTTGGTTTTTCGAGACAGGGTTTCTCTGTAAAGCCCTGGCTGTCCTGGAACTCACTCTGTAGACCAGGCTGGCCTCGAACTCAGAAATCCGCCTGCCTCTGCCTCCTGAGTTCTGGGATTAAAGGCGTGCGCCACCAAGCCCAGCTGGTTGTATTTTTAAAATACTTCTTTTTACTACGTGTGTGTGTGTTTGTGTATGTGTGTGTATGTGTGTGTGTGTGTGTGTGTGTGTGTGTGTGTGTGTGTGTACCCGAGTGCCTATAGTGAATGCCACGTGCATTCTGGTGCCCAAGGAGACCAAAAAAGGGCATCAGATGCCCTGGATCTGCAGTTACAGGCAGTTGTGAACTGCCCAACTGGAGCACTGGCAAGAAAAACAAGTGTTCTTACACACTGAGCCATCCCTCCACCCCCTGTGTGGTCCCTTTATGTCTGACCCTCTGGCCTCCCTTTGGCTCCCTGGTCCAAGATTTCCATTGAATAAATTCAGGCAAGAGTCAAGGGCAAAGAGCATGTTTTGTTTTCAGATTTATGTATCATGTGTATGATTGTTTGACCCATATGCATGTCTGTGCACCATATGCATATCAGGGGGTTGTGAAATTACCACCCCTATGAGTTTGGAGAACTCCATATAGGTTCTCTACAAGAGTAAGAAATAGTCTTCAGCCCCAAGGCAGAGTTTTTACAGAATAACAGGAAGAGCTCTTAAGGGGGAAAATACACAATTACCAATCGGGGCCAGGGTGGACAATAGCCAGAGAGACCAGTGCGCTGTTCTCTGAGGTCTTTGGTACAGGCTACCATTCATTTTCCCATCCAGCTGCCTGGCCTAACAGGCTTATTTGGATTAATTTGGTTTTGTTTTGCTTGAGAAAGGTCTCACTGTGTTGCCCTGGCTGTCCTAGAACTTGCTATGAAGACTGGGATAGCCTAGAATTCACAGAAATCCGCCTGTTTCTGGCTCCCGTGTTGGGATTAAGGTATGTACACCACACCCAGCTTGAATTAGCTCTCAAAGGAAGGGTCAATAGTTCCTAATGTTTGGGGAAGCTGGAGCTGTCAAGTCTCCACCTAGGGCCAAAGGTTGAACTCAGATTCCATTCTCTGACCAAGAGGAATTAGTTTTCCCTTAATAGACTTCAATAAACAGCAGATATCTCCAGAGCTTCTGATATTTTAGTTTAAGGAGGAGGTGGGTCCAATTCTGATTATGGGAGAAGCTATCTGCAATGGCCTCCAAACCTACTAAAGCCAGGCTAACTACCTAACACTAGGAACAATGGGCGTTATGCTCCAGCCTAGGTGTGGAGTAGGCTATATCCTTCAGGTGTGTATTAAATATTTTACCATGGGCTGGTGAGATGGCTCAGTGGGTAAGAGCACCCGACTGCTCTTCCGAAGGTTCAGAGTTCAAATCCCAGCAACCACATGGTGGCTCACAACCACCCGTAATGAGGTCTGACTCTCTCTTCTGGAGTGTCGGAAGACAGCTACAGTGTACTTACATATAATAAATAAATAAATCTTAAAAAAAAATTTAAAAATTTTAAAATATTTTACCATAATCGCAAAAGGATTAAGTCACCTAAATGACATATTTCTTAATCTTTTTTTTAACGTGTTAGAGTGATTTGCTTACATGTATATATGCGTACCAGTGTGCCGGATGCTTGAGGAAGATAGGAAAAGATATAGGTTTTCCAGGAACTGGATTAATGAGAGTGCTGGGAACTCATCCCAAGCCTTTTGCAAGATTCACAAGTGCTCTTGATGTCTTGGAAGATAAAGAGTTTCTCTGACTTCATCCTGGAATCTTGACCAATATAGAGAGACAGACAATTCCTCTGCAACAATAATCCTCAGACTTAAAAAAAAAAAGTGGGGCTGGAGAGATGGCTTAGCGGTTAGGAGCACTGACTGCTCTTTCAAAGAGCAGTCATAATGAAATCTGACTCCCTCTTCTGGTGTGTCTGAAGACAGCTACAGTGTACTTAGATATAATAAATAAATATTTTTTTAAAAAAATGTTTAATTACATGGTGTGTGTGTGTAGGTGCTTTTGGGGGTCTTGCTAGTGATATATATGATTATATATAGTGATATAAATGATTTTCTTTTTTAATTTTTTTAAGATTTATTTATTTATTATATGTGTGTACACTGTAGCTGTCTTCAGACACTCCAGAAAAGGAAATCAGATTTTTGTTAAGGATGGTTGTGAGCTACCATGTGGTTGCTGGGATTTGAACTCAGGACCTCTGGAAGAGCCGTCAGTGCTCTTAACGGCTGAGCCATCTCACCAGCCCCCCTATAAGTGATTTTCTACTCTCAACCCCAGACATTCAGAACTTTTTTTTCATTCAGAACTTTGTAAAGATCCCAAGGTGCTCTCTCTGAGTAGCCAGAACAGAGGAGCCCTGCAGGCCTCACTCCTGTAAAGCACCTTCAATTGCCTTCCTTCACAGTGTAGTAAGGGGGCCGGGGTGCTGGTATGAGACTTTAATCCTAGCACTCTGAGGCAGATCCCTCTGAGTCTGAGGCCGGGTCCAGAACAGCCAGAGTTACACAGTGAGACCCTCCCTAAAAAAAAAAAAAAGGAGTGTGGACTGGGGGAGCCAGGACTGGGGGAGCCAGCTCAGCTGGTAAAGTGCTCGCTCAGCAGCACAAACCCTGAGCTTGGTCCCTTGTTTGCTGTGGCCACTGCACTTAGAAAAGTTCCTCTTCTTTGGTTAAATAGTGGCAGGTCCCACCCTCTACCCCACACACTCCCTGGAAATCACCGTAATTAGCGTTCCGGACTTGTTTTCCTAAATCCCTGCCCTTGACAATGGCCACAGGAGAGGTCTGCAGTCCCCTGGCATTCTTTCCCTCACTAGTCACCACTGTTTGGTCACTCCTAGCAATGACCAATGTCCATCTCTTACAAAGAAATCTCTTCCAAGCCCCTTCTGCCCGCTCCAACCTGTAAACAGATGATAGATGGACTCTGCTTCTTAAAATAACCCTGTTGCAGATTTTTCCAAAAATAAACTATCTGAAGTCATCATTTCTTTGTCTTTCCTTCTTGCTGCCCTTTGAATTCTAAAGTCCATATAAAAAGAAGCAGGCATGGTGTGTTGTCCTTGTGATCCCAGTGCTGGGATGTAGAGACAGGTAGATAAATACTTTGGCTATTTGACTAGCCAGCATGGAGTATTTGGTAAGGTCCATGCTAGTGAGAGATCTATCTCAAACAGGGTGGATGGTGCCTGGAGAACAACCCACTCTGGCCTCTGGCCTCCATAAACACACATGTACACACATGTACCAGCACACATACGTGCACCCGCAAACACATGGACATGTACCCACAGAGAGGGAAAATAAAGTATATTGAAGATTCTTCTCACCTCGAGCTGGGTATGCAGCACAACTTTGCTTAGCTAATTAGATGTTCAGCCTGGACTCTGAGTCTTTAGGAAAGGTATTTAACGGGTCAGGGCCAATTAAAAATTGTTCATCAAATAACCATGGTACTGAGAGTCTGGGACTGCAGGACGTGGAGGCTTCCTACAGAGTGTGCATGCATGCATGCGTGCGTGCGTACAGGCACTTGTGCGTTGGTTAAGAAGTTAGGTGTGTGGTTGTGTCTTTTATCCCCTAGGACCAAAGCTAGCTTTTCTAGATGCTATAGGACTCCCTTTATATGAGGTATTGTAATTCAAAGACGGTGAACGAAGTCGAAGTTACCACAGGCTTGGGTGGAGACCTGGAAGGTAGTGTTTAGTGAGCACAGAGCTTCTGTTTGGGTTGATGCAGAGTTTGTGGAGATGAATAGAAGTGATGTTTACTCAGCCATGGGAACATACCTGGTCAAACTGCATTTCGTGCTTTACAAGGCAATGAGACTGGTGTGGCACTGCTTGCCCTTAATCCCGATACTCAGAAGGCAGAAGTGTGTGGATCTCCAAGAGTTCCAAGTCACCCTGGTCTATGTATGTGGTGAGACCCTGTCTCAAAAGAAACAACAATGAAAATGGCTTTAGAGTACTTGACTAGCGCAGGCTAACTCTGTGAGTTAACCCTAACACTGCTGTACTGGTTAGTTGTATGGCAACTTGACATAAGGTACAGTCATCTGACAGGAGGGCACCTCAGTTGAAAATATGCCTCCATCAGATCCAGTTGTAGGGTATTTTCTTAATTAGTGATTGATTGAGGGAGGGCCCAACCCATTATGTGTGGGCCTCCCCTGGACTGGTGATGCTGGATAAGAAGACAGGCTGATCAAGCCATGGGGGAGTGTCTTAGTCATGGTTTTTATTCCTGCACAAACATCATGATCAAAAGGAAGTTGGGGAGGAAAGAGTTTATTCAGATTATATTTTCCACCTTGCTGTTGATCACCAAAGGAAGTCAGGACTGGAACTCAAGCAGGTCAGGAAGCAGGAGCTGATGCAGAAGCCATGGAGGGGTGTTTCTTACTAGCTTGTTTCCTCTGGCTTGCTCAGCTTGCTTTCTTATAGAGCCCGAGACTACCAGCCCAGGGATGGCACCACCCACAAAGGGCCCTCCCCTCTGGATCCCTAATTGAGAAAATGCCTTACAGCTGGATCTCATGGAGGCATTTCCTCAAGGGAAGCTCCTTTCTTTGTGATAACTCCAGCCTGTGTCAAGTGGACACACAAAACAGTACGGGGAGCAAACCATTAAGCAGCATCCTCTATGGCCTCTGCATCAGCTCCAGCCTCCAGGTTCCTGCCCAGCTTGAATGCCTGTCCAGACTTCCTTCAGTGATGAGCAGTGATATGGAAGTGTAAACTGAATGAATCCTTTCCTCCCAACTTGCTTTTGGTCATGGTGCAATAGAAACCCTGACTAAGACAAGTTGGTAGTAGGAGAAGTTGAGGCTTCGCACGATAAAAGAGTCTATGTGAGCCCAGTTGCAGAAGACCCCAAAGTGTTGGAGATGCAAGTACCATGGAATGACCACCAAGAATAGTAGCAGCAGGGGGGAGTGTAGCCAACTGAACCCTAGAAGACAAGGTGTGAGTATTGCAGAGGGTGGAGCCAGAGAAGTGACTCACTTGGAGGAGCACAAAATATCATGAGTGAGTCCCAGTCATTGGACGTTGGGTTATTTATATTTCTGGAGTTCGATCTGTTTGTGACTATGCCCTGATGCTTCCCTCTTGAGATAATAAATTATTTATTTTGATTTTACAGAAGCCCAGAGATTTTGAGTTTTAAAAGATTTTGGATTTAAAAAAAAAATCATCTATTTTAAAGAGACTGAATATTTTAAGTGTTTGATTTTTTTTTCTTTGTTTGTTTTTGGTTTTGTTTGACTGGGTTTGTCTGTGCATCCCTGGCTATCCTGGATCTCACTCTGTAGAGGAGACTGACCTCAAACTCACAGAGATAACCCCTTCCTCTGCCGATTAGCTGTTGATGGGGGAAGGCTCCGCCCACTGTGGGTGGGGCGACCCCTGGCCTGCAGCTCCTGTGTTCTGTAAGCCAGCTGAGTAAACCATGCCAAGAAAGCCTGTAAGCAGCCTCCCTCCATAGCCTGTGCATCAGCCCCTGTCTCCAGGTCCCTGCCCTGTGTGAGCTTCTGCCCTCACTGCTATTGATGATAAACTGTTATATTGACGTGTTTCCTCCCCAACTTGTTTTTGGTCCTGGTGTTTCATCACAGCAAGGGTAAAAACTAAATATATATATATATATGATTTTTAAAGAAATTATTATTTTCTCCACGTGGATGTTTTGCCTGTGTGTATGTCTGTGTGCCTCATGCCTGCCTAGTACTGTTGGAGACCAGAAGAGGATGTCGGATCCCCAGGAACTGGCATTACAGATGGTTGTGAGCAGCCATGTGGGTGCTGGAAATCCAACCCAGATCCTATGGAAGAGCAGCCAGTGCTCTTAACCACTTGTGACATCTCTCCAGCCCCGATGAGCGTAAGTTTTAACCTGAAGGTTCTGTGCTAGCATTTTGATGGGCAAAGATTCTCTAGGATGAGTGCTTAAAAAAGGAGCTTCATGGAGCTGGAGAGATGGCTCAGCGGTTAAGAGTACTGACTGCTCTTCCGAAGGTCCTGAGTTCAAATCCCGGCAACCACATGGTGGCTCACAACCATCCGTAACAAGATCTGGCGCCCTCTTCTGGACTGTCTGAATACAGCTACAGTGTACTTACATGTAAGAAAGAAAGAAAAAAAAAGAAAGAAAGAACTTCATGAATGTTTCCTGATTGCTCAGCTTACTGTTTATCTTCAGTTTTGTCTGAAGGCATGAGTTTCTTCTATCTTTCTAATAATATCGTTTATTAGGGAGTCTAACAGTGTTCAAGGGGTACTGAGGCACCTGTGAGGAGATGCCTGTGTCTGTTGTCCTGGTAATTAAGGTTGAAGCCTACCGTTATCCTGATAGTCTTCTGTGTGCCAAGAAAAATGGGAGACTCCTTTTACCATCAGGGCTTCTCCTTCTCTGGCCTTGTCTGGGAAGTTTAACACCCCCAACCACCACTAGCCCCATCTACCTATGGAGTGTCACATAGCCTTGGCTAGATTACAGGTCCAGCTATAGAAAGGTCTATAACAACCTATAGCAACCTGATCAGCAAGCACCTGAGGTTCCTGGAGCGCCTCCCCATGCTAAGGAGGCATCGCAGCACCTTAGCCTTCAGCCAATGACCTTTGCCCACCCTGGATAGTCCTACCTGCTTACCCCAAAACTATACAACCCTTGATTCACCCAGAGTCAATTTGATCCATCTCTCCAAGTCTGATCCCAGAGTGTCATTATTATTGTTGGTACTCAGGAGCTGTCCGAATCCCTGTTCATCGATTCTGCCCGCTGTGTCCACATGGGCCTGTGGCCAACGACCTCAGGGAGAAGGAAGACTCACATTTGTCTTAGTTACAGGCTTTCGGGCATAGTTACAGAACCATAGCCTCTCTCAGAATCCTTCTTTTATGTAACTGTGGACATGAAGACTTATTCATTTATTTATGCCTAGACCTTATGCTAGGCCTGTTTCCAACTATCTCATACCTTATTATCCCATTTATGCTAATCTAAGTTCTGCCACATGGATGGTTAGTTAACTCTCCTCAGTTTCATACATCTGACTTCTTCCCAGTCTGAGTGGCAAATCTTTCCTTGCCTGACTCTTCCCCAGGGTTCCTCTATCCAGGTGTCCTACCTTACTATTCTGCCTTGTGCTATAGGCCATAGGCTTTTTTATTTTAACCAATTAGAAGGTGCCTTAGTCAGGCAAAGAAGGACAGGGACACATCTTCACAGAGTGTACAAAAACATCACTCTAACACTTCCATCTTTCTGTCTGCCCTTGAAATCCAAGACTTGCTGAGGATTGGATTATAAACTTTAATTTTTCAAAACCTACTTTTAATGATGGTGTAACACTCTGAGAGCCTTAACTTATCGGAAACCCCCTGAGTGGACAACTCAGAGTTGAGAATTGAGGAATTTTATTGTTCCAGCAAGCTGGGGTCGCCCTGCACACAAAGGAGAGAGAAGGACCACGCGCAGCCTGATTGGTGAGTTTTTATACAGTTTTCAGAGCAGCAGCCATTAGGCACAATGTGATTGGCAGAACAGTGTGACTTTTAAAAACTGATTGGTCTTTAGGGAATGAGGTGGCAAGGACTTTCCTTGTCTGCAGGTGGTCAACAGTCTCAGGATGTGTCTACTTGCTCTGGTCCACAGGTGGCCAATGGTCGATCCCATCCCGTGTCTGTCTGTCTGTGTCTGTCTGTCCGTCTGTCGTCCTGTGTCGTGTGTCGTGTGTCCCCCCCCCCCCCCCCCCCCCCCCCCCGCCTGTGGTCTGAGGAATGTAGTTAGCCTCTCCCTTCTGGAGGGGAGGGGTGCCTGTGTGCTCTCTGACCTTTCTCTTCCAGGAGAGGAGGGGTCTGGTGGAATTTTCCAAAGGTCCTGAATTGATCTCTTCAGTGGTTCTTAAATGCTTTAACCTCCCTTCTAGCCCAGCACCCACCAGAGGATACAAGGGATACAGGGGAAATGAACCTGTTTAGAAAATGTTCTTTAGTACAAATCCCATCAGCATTGGTCAGGAAATCAGCAGTTCAGTTCACAGGCCAGCAGTGGCAGCTCAATCCACTTGAAAATACTTCACGAATATACCAGCAGTCCAGTTCAGTCGAGACGGGATAGCAAGCATGAATCAGCAGCAGTGGCGTGACCCAGCAGAGACAGCCAGGCCTCAGTGTCAGCATGAGTCAGCAGGCCTCAGTGTCAGCATGAGTCAGCAGAAGGAATTCAGACCAGCAGGGAAGCCAGAAAAACATTCTCAGTTGAGCCTCTCTCAAGGAAGTAAGGATTGGCAAGGGCATGAGACCAAAGAAGCATTGCAGGAGCTAGTTCTACCAGCAAGCCCCTCTCACAGTCCCTTGAGTCCCTATTTGTACTCCCTCCAAATATCATGTGTCCTCCATGGGTCTTACCTCACATGTGTTGCCTCAGCATGTGAGTCTGTCTTAGCAAAACTCCTCCCTGTATCAGCTGACGTCACTCTGCCAATCGGCCAAGTCCTCAGAAGCTTCAAGAAGCCACAGCACACTACCAGAAATTTTTTGGTCTATTTCTTCTCTCTATGGAGTCATGACAAATGGAACTCAACTACAAAATGTAAGGCAGACCAATAAATGTGTGTTGTTATCGAAGAATCCTTCATCACGAGTTCTTTCACGAGTCTGCTTCAGCAAAATATCCTTTCACCTGTGTCTGCTTCAGCAAAACACTCCTTGTGTTTGTCCCAGCAAGACACCATTCAACGCAAATGACTTTCCAAACAACCCTTAAGTTTTCACTTCCTTTGATGGTCACAAGCTAACGGCTGGCAGCTCTCTGCTGACTGATAGATGAACACCTTCAAATCCTCGTTCAAGAGAATTTCCCTGTCTCTGTCCTTGGCCAGGGGATTGGCAGGACCCCACTGAATGTTATTTCTACATCCAGGCCAGAGATTCTGTCCTCCTGACCAGGAGTTTCCCCTTAAGAGGCCTTCATTGCTACTTTCTCATTGCTAAAGAGGAAACCCTAAATCATCTAGGACCCAGACCAAAGACCAGAGCTAGGCGGCAGAATCTGGGAGGAGATGACGCAGGTGAAGCTGTGATCACCATATATTGTATGGAAAAAACAGTTTCAATTAAAGTTATGGTAATAAAATAAAAAATAAGTCCCTAATTCTTTTGGCATCTTTGCTTTGGGAGGGATGAAACTACCAAGAGTCCCCAGGATGTTTCTGGCTTTCAATCAAGAAAGAAACGGGTTGCTTTTCTTTGGGGTCTTTTTATCCTAAACTGTCTAACCGATTTCTATCTCTTATACCATCTCCCTCCTTCTGAAGCTGTAAACCCAAATGGCATCACAGACTCAGGGTGATGACTGATCTGGCTTTTTCCAGCAGAATTGGGAGTGTTGGGTGACCACATTAGAATAGCCTTCAACTATGGTTATTAAACACGCAGAAGATCAGTTGCACTAGTCTGGAACTTTTGACTATTGTATACTGTTTGAAAAAACAGATAGTTCTAAATAAACTTTAGACATAGATTTTATAGATCTTAGTCAGTCCTTGTAATTATTGATCAACGGCATTAGAAACTTTAACGTATCATCTCTAAGTCTCATCTTTTATGTACCTTGAGGAACTCACTCACATCTTCATTACTTGCAAGTGATTTCCAGTCTTCTTTCCCATTCTGGAATCATCCAGTCGTCATCTTAATCTTCATATAAAAATAAATCACCCTTTACTAAAACAACAGCCATGCATATCTCCTTCTAACATCTTATTTTATTTACTTGTCCCCTTTCTTAATACCATGAGACATAAGGACATTAACAAAGAATTTGCTATAATTATAATTTCTTATAATACTGTAAGAAATTTCTTCCTGGGAGGTGGAGGGGCTAAGCAATGTTGTCTAAATTAATTGGGATTTATCATGTAATGAAAATGGGTGTGGGTTACTGACAGTATGTGGCCACCCAAAACCAGCTTCACTGGAAAGTCTCTATCCTGTATGTAGAAATAGTTTCCCATAGTTGCCTAAGTGGGGAATCTCCTGTCTCCATACCAGGCCTGTGCCTTCCTGGCTTGATTGTTCAGGAAGAGACCTTGGCAGGTCGCTGTGATGCTCCCTGCTAATGCAACACGCCTCTGCCAGTTTATAAAACACAGCAGTGGTGGGACAGGCTTTTAGTTCCGGCACTTGAGAAGCAGAGACAGATGGATCTCTGAGTTCGAGGCCAGCCTGGTCTATAGAGTGAGTTCCAGGACAGCCAGGGCTACCCAGAAGAAGGTCAACCAAAACCAAAAGAGCCTTTTGGTGTAATGTGATACCCCAGGCTGAATCCTGGATTTAACAAGGAAATTAGCAGTTCAATGAGAAGGTGAGGTCCAGTCTGGCAGTGTGGCTGCTTATGGTTAAAGCCATTTAAAGTAGTCAGGAGTTCAGTTAATAACTCAGTAAAACCTTCGTGCAAAGGGCGTGTCTTATAAGATGTGCTGATTAAAGCGGTGGAATGGTTTGTTTCTCCTTCACTTCCTAGGTGCCAATTCTTTCAAGACTAGTCCTAAACTAAGACTGTGAGGTCACAGACCCCAGCCAATGGGGGTAAAGACACCGACACCACCTAAGTTAGGATAAAAATGTGTTCCCTCTGTGTTCACTCTTCTGAGTGAGCCTGACTGATCAAGGATAGAGCTTCCCTTGTCTAGACACTTATGGTGCAGTGGTGATCTCTTTCTTGGAGACCCTAAACATATTTCTGGCAGCATCTCCTTCTTGAGATGAGGCCTCGTTCTGTAACCTTGCCTGGTCTCAAACTGGCTATTACCTGCCTTAGCCTCCTGGGATTACAGACACATGCAACCAAGATCAGCTTTATAATGTCTTCTTGTAGAGAATGTAATGAAGGTTTACCCTTAGTGGTGAATTCCTCTCCAAGACTATCTGTATCTGGTCTCCAAGAGGCCAGCTGACAGACCTCTGCATAAGACAGAAGCCCATGTGCCTTCCATGCCCAGCTCTGTCTGGCTTTCACCTTGAAGTTTCTGGAAATTTCTGACAGCTTCAGGATCTTGCCTCTTAGGACCCATGAAAATCAGCTCATCACAGAGTAAATGAAGGTTGTTTTTGCTCTTTGTTCAATAAGGAGGCACTTTTTATTTTTATGTTTTTCATTTTATCTATCTATCTATCTATCTATCTATCTATCTATCTATCTATCTACCCACCCATCCATTTTTGCTTATTTGTTTGAGACAGGGTCTTTCTATATGGTCCTGGCTGTCCTGGAACTCTTTATAGACCAGGCTCTCCTTGAACTCACAGGGATGGCCTCTCAAGTGCTGAGATTAAAGGTGTACATTGCTACTTCTTTTTTTGTTGTTGATGGTGGTGGTTTGTTTGTTTTTTTTTCCGAGACAGGGTTTCTCTGCATCGCCCTGGCTGTCCTGGAACTCACTTTGTAGACCAGGCTGGCCTCGAACTCAGAAATCCGCCTGCCCCTGCCTCCTGAGTACTGGGATTAAATGTGTGTGCCACCATACCTGGCTACATTGCTACTTCTAAAGGAAACTCAAATTCCTCAAATTCCAAAAGGCAGTCCAAATATCCAGAAATGAGGATTTCTGGCACTTAGAAGTCAGCATTCCTTAGGAATTTGTGAAACTGGTTCCTATCTACCAAAAGGAGTCATTTCTCTTACCTCTGGCAGAAGGGACACATGGCTACCTGTGGTACCTATTAGCATATCAAAGTCTATGCTGGTCTCTAGACTAACTCAAGTTCTCAAGCAACACACACACATTTCAAAGTGTACACCCTAGCCCTCCTAACCTTACCCTTCCTTACTCTAACCTCCCTCCAGCTCCTGGGCTGCTGCTCTCCACCAACTATTCATGCGCTCTCTCTCTCTCTCTCTCTCTCTCTCTGCTGCTGCTGCTGTTCTCTGCTCTTACTGTGTATTCTCTATTCTCTCTCCCCTGCTGTCCTCCCCATTTCTTGCAGATAGCCCTAGCCATGTCCAGTATGTTTACTTTTTCTCTCTGCTTTAGATTCTTCTAGACACCTCTGGCTATTCTTTCTCATATCTACAATAAAAATCTTCCTTTTAACTATACCATAGAATGGCCAGACATGTCATTAGTTTATACATATACTAGGCCTTGCTTTTATTAGGAAGAAAAAATATGAAAGTTTTGAAATGTACATTTTACTAAGGTTCAGTGAAGACATTTGAGTATTTTCTGTGATTTTTTTAAACCAAACTTTCCTTTTCTTTTTTAAAATAAGATTATTTTTGAGGCCCTCCTTTGGTGTTAGATGCTTCCATTCTGCCTAACTCAGATGCACTTTAGAAGCTCTCAGATATAACAATTGTAACAGAAATTTTCCATGGAAACAGCTTTTGATTGCTTCTTAGCTATAAATAGCTCTTTCCTAGTTATTCTTCTAAAAGGTGTTCCTTTCAGTCATCTGACACAGACTATAGTTTGTTTGCTTTCCCTAAAGGCTAGAAGAAAAGACCATGTGTTCAGGAAAATATAGGTTACCATAAAATATGATTCTAAGGGCTTGTGAAAAAAATATGGTTCTTTAAGGTCTTAGAAAATGAGGCATATTTCTTCAAAAATTAAAATAAATAAATTAAAAATAAAAATACAGGGTTAGAACTGGGGGAAGGGGAAATAAGCCAGTAACAGAGAAGAGCATCCTACTGCATTACTGTTGTTGTTGTTATTGTTATTATCATATTAAAAAGTTAGTAACTCGCCTTTGTCTTCTCCCAAGCCTGCCTGAAAATGTCATACTTCGGCCTGGAGACTTTCAACGAGAACCAATCTGAGGAGAACTTGGATGAAGAAAGTGTGATTTTAACGCTGGTCCCCTTTAAGGAGGAGGAGGAGCCAATTACAGACTACCCTACGCAATCAAATGTTTCTTCTTCAACCTTAGACCACACACCACCAGCCCGTTCTCTGGTGAGGCATGCTGGAATCAAACACCCAACCAGAACCATACCAAGCACCTGTCCTCCGCCCAGCCTGCCTCCTATTAGGGACGTGTCCCGGAACACTCTTCGGGAGTGGTGTCGGTATCATAACTTGAGTACGGATGGCAAGAAAGTTGAGGTCTATTTGAGACTTCGGAGACACTCCTATTCTAAACAAGAATGTTATATTCCCAATACATCTCGGGAGGCCAGAATGAAGCAGGGTCCCAAGAAATCCAAGATAGTCTTCAGAGGAATCGGGCCTCCAAGCGGGTGCCAAAGGAGAAAGGAGGAGAGTGGTGTCCTGGAAATTCTAACTTCACCTAAGGAGTCCACATTTGCAGCCTGGGCAAGGATTGCCATGAGAGCAGCTCAGTCAATGTCTAAGAATCGATGTCCTCTTCCGTCTAATGTGGAGGCCTTTCTGCCACAAGCCACTGGATCCAGATGGTGTGTTGTCCATGGCAGGCAGCTCCCTGCAGATAAGAAAGGTTGGGTTCGCCTGCAATTTCTTGCTGGACAGACCTGGGTTCCAGACACTCCCCAAAGGATGAATTTTCTCTTCCTGTTACCGGCCTGTATTATCCCAGAACCAGGAGTGGAAGATAATTTGCTATGTCCTGAATGTGTTCACAGCAACAAGAAGATCCTAAGAAACTTTAAAATAAGAAGCCGTGCAAAGAAAAATGCCCTACCCCCAAATATGCCGCCGTAGACAAGATTTTACTCTGATCTAAAGGGAATGGAAGAATATTCTGTGATCCCTATAATGGCTAAAAACAAACAAACAAAACAAAACAAACAAACAAAAACCTGGCTGTCAGTCATCAGAAGCCCCTCCTCCTGTCTCCCAGCAGAGTGGAGACTCTGTTGACAAATCAGCATCCATCTCTCTAACAACAGCCCGCTGCATTTTAACATCTCTGACTGACAGCTCCTCATGGCCTCGTGCTGGATTGGCTAAATGCTTAGCTACCTGAGAAATGATTCGGTTTTACTGGGTTTGTTTTGCTGTACTTTTTTTATATAAATTTTCTTGGCGGGGGGAGATGGGGAGCAGTTTCATATTAGCAAAGCAGAAAGTACTTTTTTAAAAAAATATATAATTTTTTTTGAGTATGGCTTTATCATGTAGCAACTCCAGTGGACCTGGAAATTCTAGGTAGACCAGACACGTGTTGGGTTTTACATGCCTGTACAATACCACCTAGCCAGTACTGATGTATGTTTGACTAGTATAGAGTTCATTGCTTGTGCTAAACAACCTGGGTGTTGACAAGTGTTTATAGAGTGCCATACATTTGAAATTATATAGTATGCTACCGTTCAGATTGGCTTTTACCTAGCAATATGCATGTGAGAAATATCCATGTCCTCGATTGATTTTTCTTAATGTTGAGATTCCATTGTCCAAGATGTACCTTATGAATTGATGCTATTACATGTGGATATCTGGTTGGTTTTTATATATCCAAGACAGGGTCTTTTGCAGCACAAAAAAAAAAAAAGTTAGTAACTGTAAAGAATAGGAGAGTTATTACCAAAATCTAGGGAGAAGAAAGAATAAGGGTTATATAGAGGGAAATGGGATAATATTTACCAAAAAGAATGAGAAGGAGACAGAAGAATTAGAACAGATTGCTAGAGTTAGTTTGAGGTCAAGCAAATCAATTCAGTCAGAAGTGAAAGAAGCCTGTTTGGATCGGTCATCTTGGACAAGAGTTTGAGCTGGAACAGCTGAGTTGAACTAGCCAGCAAGAATTCAGAAACAGCCAGACAGGGTGAGCATATTCAGCAGTAAGTCTCAGAAGCTGAAAGCCTCTAGATTAGAGATGGAGATTAGATTGTATGGAGGCTAGAAGCTTCCAGGACTAGGCCTAGGTTAGCCCATTGAGGTAGTAACCTTGGAAACAATTACTACAGAAGAACAAGAGTTCCTGTTACATACATATAACTTCACCATTTACTAAGATGAAAGAAAAATTCCATACCAGTAAGATAAATATATTTATTTATTTTTTACATGAAGACTCAAGTCTGGGCTGATTATTGATACTGTAGGATGTAGCTCATCGCAAAGTTTTTATAGTTGATCATAGTTTGATTTTATAATCATCAGCACTGAGAGTCTCAGTTTACATAAATAAATAGTAGAGAACGGCAGACGTATGTTTAGAACGATTTCAGAAGTTGTTGGAAATTTTCAAGTAATGATTTGAAGCCCTGTGAAGCCCTGGCTATCCTGCATGTAGGGTTTGGTGTCTGCTGCCTGCATGTACGTGTTTGTGTGTGTGCTCTGTGAATAGGGGCTGGCTGAGATGAAAAGATGACATCAGATTCCCTCTGGTGTTGGAGTTGCAGGGGTTGTGGGGTTCCTGACACAGTTGCGGGGAACCAAGTCGCTGAGATTATCTCTCCAGCCCCGAGAGCAGAAAACTTTTAATGTGCAGTAAAAATAAGGCAATTCATGGAGGACCTGACTGGGGTGTTACAGGCAGCATTTGCTGACATTGTGTGACTTCGTGTCATGGAGTGCAAAGTGCACATGTGACCTTGCTTGGGGGAAGCTGGGTGATGCAAGATGGGCGGACACTGCCAGAAAAAGCTCGGATTTTTACCTTTTATTATGAGCTTTGTTGCTCCTGAAGTTTTTGTGACACCCATATTTCAGTGACAACATCCTGTGTGGGACCCCAAACCACAGTTTAAGACCCAGGAGCTAAGACACAGGTTAGTTCAAGAGAGTGAAAAAAAACTTTGAACCAATGCTGACAGCCAGTGTGTCCTACATTAGACCAAAATGGCCAGGCTTGCACTTAGTCATTAAGTCCTAGTGTGTCAGGAAAGACTTGTTCTTGGACAGGTCGGGCCACATTCCCTGCAGTAGATGGCGCGAGATCATCCTTCTTGGGGAGGATCTTGGTTTACCTCTGGGTCTAAAACAGTGTTATTTGCTTCTCCTGTCCTCTCCTTCTTTGTAGACCAGGCTGGCCTCAAAAATCCGCCTGCCTCTGCCTCCCGAGTGCTGGGATTAAAGGCGTGCGCCACTATGCCTGGCCATCTCCTTCTTCAAACTGGCATATTTGTTCATGGATCTTTTCCTAGAATTCTCCAAAATCTGTGGAGTTCCTGCTGGGATTCCAGTTGGACTGCCACAGAAAACATTATCATTCAGTATGGGAAGAACTGCAGTCTACTGGGCAGTGGTTTAGATGGTGACCCAAAAGGCTGTACTATTGGAAAGGAGCTGCAGGCCGTCTAAGGTTAAAAGATTGTTACACGCCGGGCCGTGGTGGTACACGCCTTTAATCCCAGTACTTGGGAGGCAGAGGCAGGCAGATTTCAGAGTTCGAGGCCAGCCTGGTCTACAGAGTGAGTTCCAGGACAGCCAGGGCTACCCAGAGAAACCCTGTCTCGAAACAAACAAACAAACAAACAAACAAACAAGATTGTTACACGTTGGATGAATCAAATAGATACATGTATTGAAGTAAACTTTCTATCTATGCTGTTGTGGACATTGGTACTAGAGATGTGCCTGTATATTATGTATAGGTCTGGCTTTTCACTTATAGTAGGAGGACCTATAAATGTAGATGAGGGGGGCTGGTGAGATGGCTCAGTGGATAAGAGCACCCGACTGCTCTTCTGAAGGTCCGGAGTTCAAATCCCAGCAACCACATGGTGGCTCACAACCATCTGTAACGAGATCTGACTCCTTCTTCTGGAGTGTCTGAAGACAGCTACAGTGTACTTACATATAAATAAAAAAAATGTAGATGAGGGAAAGCTTTGCAAGTATCTAGAACTAGAGTGAGATTGACTTCATCAATATAAACTCATGGCTTTAATTACACTCAAAGACAGATGTAGAAATACACACACACATATGGTACCTATATATTCGAAAGTTTTGAAAGCTAAGCAGACGTGGCAACAATGAGCCCCCAGTAGCAATGAACGCACCAAGAGCCTAGATCCTGACTTCTACATTCTGTCCTTGGGCTTCTTGGGAAATTGCTTATTCTTGAGCCAAGGGAGGGTGTTGTGCCTTATAAAATGGCAGCAGCGTCGAGGTGGGAGGGGTGCCCTTGTGGGCCCTGCCAAGGGATCCCTCTGAACAATCAGGCCATGCAACAGACCTCATGTGAAGAAAGTTTATTGGTGGGAAAGGAAGGGGTATCTGGAGAAGGGATAGAGACAGAGAATGGGGGACAGAGAAGGACAGAGAGAGGAGAGAGGAAGGAAGACGAGAAGTAGAGGCCAACAGGGACAGGTGGGAAAAGAGGGAGAGTAAATGGAGAGAGAGAGAGAGAGAATAGTTAAGTAGGCTTAAGACGACTCTGGGGAGCCTTAGCTTACGGGGACCCCCTTAGTTAAGCACATGGAGCCGGGATGGACGCAAAAAGCAAGAGGAATTTATTTTTGCAGTGCATTGGGATTGTCCCAGACCTGAAGGAGAAGCAGTGAACCCCAGCGTGGCGCCCGGTCAGCTAGTTTTTATATGGTTTCCAGGGGCAGAATAGAGCAACTAGGCACAATATGATTGGTGGAACAGTGCATCCTTTAAACTGATTGGTCTTTAGGGAATGAGGTAACAAGAACTATTCTTGTCTAAAGGTGGGCAATAGTCTGTCCTTCAGAATGTGTCCCCACCAGCAGGTTGGTTCCTGCCCTGTGGTCTAGAAATATTAATTAGCCTCTCTGTTCCTGAGGGGCAAGTGTTCCATGACCTTCCCAAAGTTCCAGAGCTGACCTTTTCAAAGGGAGAGAGGGAAGGGACAGGAGGGAGGGGGGGAGGGAGAGAGAGAGAGAGAGAGAGAGAGAGAGAAAGAGAGAGAGAGAAAGAGAGAGAGAGAAGTCCTTCTTATCCCATACCTGGCTGTTGCTAGGTAACTGTTGGGTAGAGCCTAGAGGAAATGCCAGGCGAACTTATGTATGCTAGGAGATAAGGAAATGCATATAGAATTAAGTGTACATACCACAAGGATCCAGAATTTGTCCTTAAAAGATCTCCCATTGACCAAAACTAGGATAATTTCAAGTATGAAAACCATAGTGACATACTGCAACCCATTGCGGGAAAAACAAAATAGAAATCTGTGAGTTCATACTGAACTGAGTAAGTAAAAATAAATAAATAACAGGGAACAGGGAGAGGTCTTCTTATGTAAAAATGGGCGAAGGCAGGAAGATCAAGGTTCCTTGCCAGTCTAGGCTACATCCTTTCTCAATCCCCCACAAAAAGAATGGTGGGCTGGGCTTAGTGACTAAGAGCAGCATCAGGAGATAGAACGCCCTCTTCTGGGCTTTGCAGGCACCTGTACTCACATGCTTGCACACACACACACACACACACACACACACACTTAAAAAAAATTTTAAACTAGCCAAGCATGGTGGTGTATGCATGCAATTCAGCACTAGAGGTGGAGGCTGGCAGAGCTCAGGTCAAAGCTAGTTTGGTCTTCATGGTCAGTTCCAGGCCAGTTAGGGCTACACAGTAAGACCATATCTCAAAACAAATAAAAATAAAATACTTTTTAAATTAAAAGAATGCCAACTAGTCAAATAAATAAATAAATAAATAAATAAGAAAAAATGACTTGGGCTGGAGAGATGGCTCAGCAGGTAAGAACGCTGACTTTTCTTCCAGAGGTCCTGAGCTCAAATCCCAGCAACCACATGATGGCTCACAACCATCTGATCTGATGCCCTCTTCTGGTGCTGTCTGAAGACAGCTACAGCTTACTTATTTATCATAATAAATAAATCTTTGGGCTGGAGTAAGCAGAGTTGACAGAGGGAGCAGAGGTGCTAAATTCAATACCCAACAACCACATGAAGGCTCACAACCATCTGTACAGCTACAGTGTACTCACATACATAAAATAAATAAATAAATAAAGCCGGGTATGGTGGCGCACGCCTTTAATTCCAGCACTTGGGAAGCAGAAGCAGGCGGATTTCTGAGTTCGAGGCCAGCCTGGTCTACAGAGTGAGTTCCAGGACAGCCAGAACTACACAGAGAAACCCTGTCTCAAAAAACCAAAAAAATTAAATTAAATTAAATTTAAAAAAATTTTTAAAAAAGAAAAGAAAAAAACGTTTTCAGCTATTATCACTATACTGAGAGACTCAACCATGACCGATGATGTACTGTTAAGCTGGTGGAAGTCGGCTGGATAAGGAAGAATGATATTAACATAACCTTAGAATATCTCCTCCCCAAATATCATTTATTTATTTATTTATTTATTTATTTATTTATTTATTTATAAAGTATTTTTAAAAAAAGATTTATTTATTTTATGTATGAGTACACTGTAGCTGTCTTCAGACAGCACCAGAAGAGCGCATCAAATCAGAGTTCAGACGGTTGTGAGCCATCCTGTGGTTGCTGGGATTTGAACTCAGGACCTCTGAAGAGCAGTCAGTGTGCTCTTAACCACTGAGCCATCTCGCCAGCCTCAGAATATTTATTGAAAGCAAAATAAAGCCAGTGATTTCTTTCCTATTGTGGAGAAAGTGACTGACTTGAGCATAATCAGAATTCTCATCACAGTGCTGCCAAGGAAGGGACTGCTTCGGGTTCCTTGTGGTGGGCTGGGCTGACAGAGCAGGCCCTGTGGCCGTGGTTCTTCTGTTCACAGTATGACTAAGCAGGCTATAAGGAAGCACCATGTGGGTCCAGTTGGGGAATTGCTCTATGCAACGGCCCAAGCTGTTAAGGACCATCAAGGTCATGAAAAACAAAGACCAAGAAACTTGTCCAGATTGGAGGAAACCTGAACACACTTGACAAGAAGTACAAGGAAATTTGCTGGGTAGATCTTAGCCTTAGTGAGTTGTTGAGTGTTAATGGAGTCTGTGCTGTATCAGTGCTGATGCTATGGTCTGTGGCGGGGGGCTATATGATGGCTATAAAATAGTGTCTTTGTCAACATTCACACTGGATATTTAGTGTGATGAAACACTGTTTCTGCAGCTTTCTGATTGTTCAAAAGAACTCAAGATTAGAACAGTAGCCAGGTGTGGTGGCGCACACCTTTAATCCCAGCACTCCGGAAGCAGAGGCAGGCGGATTTCTGAGTTCGAGGCCAGCCTGGTCTACAAAGTGAGTTCCAGGACAGCCAGGGCTATACAGAGAAACCCTGTCTCGAAAAAGCAAAAAAAAAGATTAGAACAGTAAAACCATATAGATACAGGCATACATGCAGAGAGAGAGAGAGAGAGAGAGCGCACACACATGAGAGAAAGCTGATATAGCAGAACACTAAAAATGAGTGTCTGAGTGACAAGGACATAAGAGTTCTTGCAACTTTGTAGCCATTTGAAATTATTTCTAAATAACTAGGGAGAAGCTGGAGAGTCAGCTCCAATGTTAACACTCGTTCTTCCAGCACACAGAGTCAATTTCCAGCACCTACATGGTAGCTCACAATCATCTGTAACTCATGTCCCAGGGGATTCAACCCCTCTACCACATGTGTAACAGGCATGCACATGATATGTAGACATACATGCAGATAAAACTCTGATAACCATAAAAACAAAAACTAAAAAAAAAAAAAATTAAAGGAGACAGTAGATTGGTTGTTGGTATAAAACGGGGAGTGACTGGTAAGGACTTCTTCTGAGGGTCAAGAAAGGATTCCAAAATGATGGTGTTAGTATGCAACCTCCTGACTAGACTAAAAAAACTACTGAAGTGTGGCATGGTGGTGGTATATACCTTTATACATTTAATCCTAGCACTCAGGAGGCAGTGGCAGGTCGATCTCTGTGAGTTCAATGCCAGCCTGGTCTACAGAGCAAGTTCTAGGGCAGCCAACTCTACTCAGATAAACCCTGTTGAAAGAAAGAAAGAAAGAAAGAAAGAAAGAAAGAAAGAAAGAAAGAGAGAAAGAGAGAGAGAGAGAAAGAAAGAGGAAAGAGAGAGAGAAAGGCAGGAAGAAAGAAAGAAAGAAAGAGAGAGAGAAAGAGAGAGAGAAAGAAAGGCAGGAAGAAAGAAAGAAAGAAAGAAAGAAAGAAAGAAAGAAAGAGAGAAAGAAAGAAAGAAAGAAAGAGGAAGAAAGGAAGGAAGAGCAAACAAACAAAAACAAAACAAAAATGTTGGGAGCCGCGCCCACATTCGCCGTTACAAGATGGCGCTGACAGCTGTGTTCTAAGTGGTAAACAAATAATCTGCGCATGTGCCAAGGGTATCTTATGACTACTTGTGCTCTGCCTTCCCCGTGACGTCAACTCGGCCGATGGGCTGCAGCCAATCAGGGAGTGACACGTCCGAGGCGAAGGAGAATGCTCCTTAAGAGGGACGGGGTTTCGTTTTCTCTCTCTCTTGCTTCTTGCTCTCGCTCTTGCTTCTTGCTCTCTTGCTTCCTGCACCCTGGCTCCTGAAGATGTAAGAAATAAAGCTTTGCCGCAGAAGATTCTGGTCTGTGGTGTTCTTCCTGGCCGGTCGTGAGAACGCGTCTAATAACAATTGGTGCCGAATTCCGGGACGAGAAAAAACTCGGGACTGGCGCAAGGAAGATCCCTCATTCCAGAACCAGAACTGCGGGTCGCGGTAACAAAGGTTCCCGTAAAGCAGACTGTTAAGAAGGATTCAACTACATGAATTCAGAACTTTTCAGCTGGGGAACGGTGGATACCAGTAAGTATAGCTTTACGAGGTACGCCTGGCCTTGAACTTTCTAACGAAATTCAAGACAGTCTATCAGAAGTAAAGTGGGGAATAGCTTTACAAGGTACGCCTGGCCTTGAACTTTCTAACGAAATTCAGGACAGTCTATCAGAAGTAAAGTGGAAAATGGCTTTACGAGGTATGCTTGGCCTTAAACTTTCTCTAGTGTTAGAAGCCCTTTTGTTCCTTTTCACATGTTATCAAGTGATTAAGGCAGGGCTAAAAATTCTAGATGAAATTCAGGACAATCTATCAGAAGTAAAGCGGGGAGAGAGAGTAGGAGCAAAGAGAAAATATGGTTCACAAAATAAGTATACAGGCCTTTCCAAGGGTCTTGAACCTGAGGAAAAGTTTAGGTCAGGTAAGAATACCTGGGGAGAGATTAGAAGGAAGGAGAAGGAAAAAGAAAAGAAAAAAGATCAATCAGCGGAGGCTTCTAAGAGAAGGAGCCTATACTCATCACTAGATGAGCTCAAGGAGCCAGTTTTTAGTAGTTCTGAATCAAATGAAAAGGCTATTAGGGCCTGGAAGGCGCTCTCCCGAGCAGGTGAAGCCACTGGACAATAATGACAGAGGCAGGCTCTTGCAGCCTACAAGGTCTTATTGTCTACCCTGGAGTTGTAGATCAGAATTGTAAAGGGGAACTTCAGGTTCTCTGTTCTTGTCCTCAAGTTGTCTTTTCTATATCACAAAGGGACAGAATAGCTCAACTAATAATAATTTTGCCAAGCCTACATGGCTGTTTTTTCTTCTTCTGGTATTCCTTGAGCTGCCAGAGGGATTGGTTCTACTGAAAGTGATTCTGATTACTTAATAATGCCTTTAGATTGTTGTCAAATTTTATCTACTCACGTAGGGGTAAACCCTCGTGGCGTCAGGCCATTACAGGTCTGACAGATGGATGTCACGCATATTTCCTCCTTTGAGAGAAATCAATATTTACATGTTTAGATAAGAAGAGATCACCTCCATACCTTAAATGATTTTCAAAAGCTGTTGGGAGATATTAATTGGCTCAGACCTTTTTTAAAGATTCCTTCCGCTGAGTTAAGGCCTTTGTTTAGTATTTTAGAAGGAGATCCTCATATCTCCTCCCCTAGGGCTCTTACTCTAGCTGCTAACCAGGCCTTACAAAAAGTGGAAAAGGCCTTACAGAATGCACAATTACAACGTATTGAGGATTCGCAGCCTTTCAGTTTGTGTGTCTTTAAGACAGCACAATTGCCAACTGCAGTTTTGTGGCAGAATGGGCCATTGTTGTAGATCCATCCAAACGTATCCCCAGCTAAAATAATAGATTGGTATCCTGATGCAATTGCACAGCTTGCCCTTAAAGGCCTAAAAGCAGCAATCACCCACTTTGGGCAAAGTCCATATCTTTTAATTGTACCTTATACCGCTGCACAGGTTCAAACCTTGGCAGCCACATCTAATGATTGGGCAGTTTTAGTTACCTCCTTTTCAGGAAAAATAGATAACCATTATCCAAAACATCCAATCTTACAGTTTGCCCAAAATCAATCTGTTGTGTTTCCACAAATAACAGTAAGAAACCCACTTAAAAATGGGATTGTGGTATATACTGATGGATCAAAAACTGGCATAGGTGCCTATGTGGCTAATGGTAAAGTGGTATCCAAACAATATAATGAAAATTCACCGCAAGTGGTAGAATGTTTAGTGGTCTTAGAAGTTTTAAAAACCTTTTTAGAACCCCTTAATATTGTGTCAGATTCCTGTTATGTGGTAAATGCAGTAAATCTTTTAGAAGTGGCTGGAGTGATTAAGCCTTCCAGTAGAGTTGCCAATATTTTTCAGCAGATACAATTAGTTTTGTTATCTAGAAGATCTCCTGTTTATATTACTCATGTTAGAGCCCATTCAGGCCTACCTGGCCCCATGGCTCTGGGAAATGATTTGGCAGATAAGGCCACTAAAGTGGTGGCTGCTGCCCTATCATCCCCGGTAGAGGCTGCAAGAAACTTTCATAACAATTTTCATGTGACGGCTGAAACATTACGCAGTCGTTTCTCCTTGACAAGAAAAGAAGCCCGTGACATTGTTACTCAATGTCAAAGCTGCTGTGAGTTCTTGCCAGTTCCTCATGTGGGAATTAACCCACGCGGTATTCGACCTCTACAGGTCTGGCAAATGGATGTTACACATGTTTCTTCCTTTGGAAAACTTCAATATCTCCATGTGTCCATTGACACATGTTCTGGCATCATGTTTGCTTCTCCGTTAACCGGAGAAAAAGCCTCACATGTGATTCAACATTGTCTTGAGGCATGGAGTGCTTGGGGGAAACCCAGACTCCTTAAGACTGATAATGGACCAGCTTATACGTCTCAAAAATTCCAGCAGTTCTGCCGTCAGATGGACGTAACCCACCTGACTGGACTTCCATACAACCCTCAAGGACAGGGTATTGTTGAGCGTGCGCATCGCACCCTCAAAGCCTATCTTATAAAACAGAAGAGGGGAACTTTTGAGGAGACTGTACCCCGAGCACCAAGAGTGTCGGTGTCTATGGCACTCTTTACACTCAATTTTTTAAATATTGATGCTCATGGCCATACTGCGGCTGAACGTCATTGTTCAGAGCCAGATAGGCCCAATGAGATGGTTAAATGGAAAAATGTCCTTGATAATAAATGGTATGGCCCGGATCCTATCTTGATAAGATCCAGGGGAGCTGTCTGTGTTTTCCCACAGAATGAAGACAACCCATTTTGGGTACCAGAAAGACTCACCCGAAAAATCCAGACTGACCAAGGGAATACTAATGTCCCTCGTCTTGGTGATGTCCAGGGCGTCAATAATAAAGAGAGAGCAGCGTTGGGGGATAATGTCGACATTTCCACTCCCAATGACGGTGATGTATAATGCTCAAGTATTCTCCTGCTTTTTTATCACTAACTGGGAACTGGGTTTGGCCTTAATTCAGACAGCCTTGGCTCTGTCTGGACAGGTCCAGACGACTGACACCATTAACACTTTGTCAGCCTCAGTGACTACAGTCATAGATAAACAGGCCTCAGCTAATGTCAAGATACAGAGAGGTCTCATGCTGGTTAATCAACTCATAGATCTTGTCCAGATACAACTAAATGTATTATGACAAATAACTCAGCAGGGATGTGAACAAAAGTTTCCGGGATTGTGTGTTATTTCCATTCAGTATGTTAAATTTACTAGGGCAGCTAAATTGTCAAAAAGTCTTTTTCAGTATATGTTACAGAATTGGATGGCTGAATTTGAACAGATCCTTCGGGAATTGAGACTTCAGGTCAACTCCACGCGCTTGGACCTGTCGCTGACCAAAGGATTACCCAATTGGATCTCCTCAGCATTTTCTTTCTTTAAAAAATGGGTGGGATTAATATTATTTGGAGATACACTTTGCTGTGGATTAGTGTTGCTTCTTTGATTGGTCTGTAAGCTTAAGGCCTAAACTAGGAGAGACAAGGTGGTTATTGCCCAGGCGCTTGCAGGACTAGAACATGGAGCTTCCCCTGATATATCTATGCTTAGGCAATAGGTCGCTGGCCACTCAGCTCTTATATCCCATGAGGCTAGACTCATTGCACGGGATAGAGTGAGTGTGCTTCAGCAGCCCGAGAGAGTTGCAAGGCTAAGCACTGCAATGGAAAGGCTCTGCGGCATATATGAGCCTATTCTAGGGAGACATGTCATCTTTCATGAAGGTTCAGTGTCCTAGTTCCCTTCCCCCAGGCAAAACGACACGGGAGCAGGTCAGGGTTGCTCTGGGTAAAAGCCTGTGAGCCTAAGAGCTAATCCTGTACATGGCTCCTTTACCTACACACTGGGGATTTGACCTCTATCTCCACTCTCATTAATATGGGTGGCCTATTTGCTCTTATTAAAAGGATAGGGGGAGATGTTGGGAGCCGCGCCCACATTCGCCGTTACAAGATGGCGCTGACAGCTGTGTTCTAAGTGGTAAACAAATAATCTGCGCATGTGCCAAGGGTATCTTATGACTACTTGTGCTCTGCCTTCCCCGTGACGTCAACTCGGCCGATGGGCTGCAGCCAATCAGGGAGTGACACGTCCGAGGCGAAGGAGAATGCTCCTTAAGAGGGACGGGGTTTCGTTTTCTCTCTCTCTTGCTTCTTGCTCTCGCTCTTGCTTCTTGCTCTCTTGCTTCCTGCACCCTGGCTCCTGAAGATGTAAGAAATAAAGCTTTGCCGCAGAAGATTCTGGTCTGTGGTGTTCTTCCTGGCCGGTCGTGAGAACGCGTCTAATAACACAAAAAGCTAGAATAACCTACTGAAATTTTTAAGTAAATTTTTGATGTGTTAATATATGTCAATCAATGGTAGAAGAGTCAGTTGTATACACATACAACATAGAACAAAGCCACAAGGTTTTTATGCCAGTGCCACCCACACAAATAGACAGGAGAAGAGAGGAGAAGGCCTTTACTAAGCAAATGTCCCATACATTAGTCGTTCCTCAAAAGGACCAAGCCCCCAAGTGACATGGCTTCTCCCCTATTGCTCACACTAGGTCTCATTTCTCCCACTTGTACTACAAGCTAAGTAATTCAGTTGCATAATTCGATTACCCACATTTGAATCCAAATCTTCGATAGCATACAAGTTGGACAAATTGTTTTTCTGCTCTGCTACAAAAATGGTGATTATAGATTGAGTTGTGAAGAGTAAATGACACAGTACATGAAAAGAACTTCAGAAAGTGTCTTCTACTTTATGGAATTCATTAAATCAAATCAAACCAAAAAAAAAAATCAAGATATATATATATATATTCTTATTTAGAAGTCCCCAGCCTACTTAATACTTCATTTATCAATAGCCATGTCCCTATACAGCATTTCTAATTACAGAGACACAAATAGCTCGTTGGTCTTATGCTGGGAAACATGCTATGGAAAGGAACCGACCTCCCTTCGCCAAGATTCTCTGTGCTCTCTTTGTTCCAGCATTCAGGAGTTGCAGAAAGGACTGTGAGATCTAAGGGAGGCTGGTTTCAAAAAGTTTACAATCAGGCCCGCTTCCGTAGTAACCCAAAGCAGTAGAGGCCATATTGCGTCTTTTTATTAGCACCTGGGAGGCAGAGGCAGGATTGTAGCCTAGGCTGCATAGTAAGACCCTGCTCAACTGCTCAATCATATAGAGATCATGTCAACAGAATTAAGAGTCCTTTACAGAGTCCAACTTCTACTTATTTGCAGGTTTGGAGTCAGAGATCTTAGTTAAGATTTTGGCTCTGGTACTCAGTAGGATGCGATTTTGGAATTGGGCTAACATTCTCCTGGGCAAGAGGAGAATGCATGTCTATTAACCCCAGAGTATAACTCCACCAAAGTCCATCTTGGTGAAACAATAAGTTTATTGAGCTTGCTTACAGACTATGGATGAGATTACATATAGTACTGTGGGTAATCTCCAAACAGTGACATCACTGCAAAGTCCCACCCCATTGTGGACGATGACCTCACAGAAGCTGGATCGTGGCGTCCCTCCTGTCAGTTATCGCTCTGCTTCCTATATACACCTGCATTCCAGCATCTCTCAAGATGGAATCCTAGGTGAAGATCTTGGGATCTTTCCCCACCACACCCTACCTCCCCTCGCTTTGCTAGGGAATGCCAGTTGCCCCATTACCATAATTGTGTCTAACACGGTACTGTTCTGTTTATTGCTAGACATGGCTACCAGGCCAGGTTAATCTCTACAACCGGACTTTCTTGGATCCGCCAGCAGAAGAGTAATGATACAAAGACTTACTAATTGTATTACGGCTCAGGCCTTAGCTTAGGCTACCTCCCAGCTAGCTCATCTAACTTAATTACCATGACTACGTTAGTTCAGGTTCTGTTACATGGCCCATTACCTCTTTGTGTCCTGCTGGTGCATCCTCCTCCTCCTTATTCTTCTCTCGGAGTCCCTTTCTCTGCCTTCTCTTTCCCGCCTAGCTATTGGTGTCAGATCTTTATTAAGCCAATCAGTGAGTAAGGAAGGTTGTATGCTTACAAAATACTGAGACAGGAGATGAGCCACAAGAATCATTATACCCAATCTGGCCAGTACTCACCTCTCTCTCTGTACAGAATTAAAAATTGACGAATACAAAGACAACCTTGATGCACTGCACCCCAACAACTCTCTACTCCCAAATAGCTTCATTCTATGCCAAGAGGAAACAACGCCATCTAATAAGTCTGTCTGACTCCTGAGTTAAACTAATACTCCTGTATTAGTTCCTTTGCTTGTTTCTCTGACAGAAACAGCTTGAAAGAGGAAGAGTTTATGCTGGCTCATGGTCCAGAGGATAAAGTTCACAGTGAGGAATGCAGGGAGGTGGGAGGAGCTCACAGCTGTGGCAGCAGAGGCCTGAGGTGGTTGATTACCTCAGTAGTCAGGAAGTGAGTGGCAAACTCCTATCCCTCCAGAGTCAGACTACATTCCCTAAGGCTCTTCCCCAGAGACTCACTTTGCCCATCTAGTACCCAGCTTCCTAACAAACACACAGCCTCGAAAATCAACCCTACCAGCTGGAGGCAGGGGACTAGTGTTTAAACACAGGAGCCACTGGGGACATTTTTGTTCCTGGTCCCAAAAGTATCTTATAATCTAACGTGCATTCAGTCCAACCTCAAAAGTCCTCGAGAAGTCTTCCAGCCTACACTTAAATGTCCAAGGTCTCTTCTAAAAGTCAAGGCTTTGAGTCCCCGTAGTTCAAAAGGCAAATTACATACATCCAACACAGAATAAATATTTTGATGCCAAGAGGAAAGGTTGGGAAGGTAGTATTTTAGTTAGGTTTCTATCGCTGTGATAAAGACCATGCTCCAAAGCAGCTTGGGGACAAACGGGCTTATTTTAGCTTACAGCTTGCAAGCCATTGAGAAGTCAGTGAAGGCACTGGGAGGCAGATCTTAAACAGAGGTCTTGGAGAACTGCTGCTCCCTGACCTGCTTCTTAGGCCTGCTTCTTAGGACTCTGAAAGCTTGCTTTTTTTTTTTTTTTTTAAAGATTTATTTATTTATTTATTTATTTATTTATTACATGTAAGTACACTGTAGCTGTCTTCAGACCCTCCAGAAGAGGGAGTCAGATCTTGTTACAGATGGTTGTGAGCCACCATGTGGTTGCTGGGATTTGAACTTCAGACCTTCGGAAGAGCAGTCGGGTGCTCTTACCCACTGAGCCATCTCACCAGCCCGCTTTTTTTTTTTTTTTTTTTTTTTTATACCATCTAGGACCACCTGCCTGCCTAGGCAGTGGTATGCCTCCCATTGAACTGTGCTGCCCTACAGGGAATCTGACAAAGGCATTTACTCAATTGAGGTTTGTTGTTGTTGTTTTTTCTTGCCAGAGGACTCTAGGTTGTATTAAACTGACAACAATTTAACCAGCAAAGATAGCAAGATGGAAAGACTGGACCAAAGAAAGACTATAAAACCCTGAAGCTTAGCCGGGCACGGTGGCACATGCCTTTAATTCCACCACTCAGGAAGATGGAGGTAAGTTGCTAAGGACCAGCTTCAGGTAGGTCCAGGCTCCCAGTGAGGGCTGTTTGGGAGCAGTGAAAACAAATCTTGGGTCCAAGCTCCCCCTCACACACACACACACACACACCCTCCGCCTGTGAGGTATGTGTGTTTGTGTGTGCGTGCGCGTGTGTGTGATGCTCTGGTCTAGACAGATTTTTCTTGCTATGCTAAACACTCTGGTTGAGATAGCTTTCTCTGGTAGTAAAAATTCCAAAAGCTATCTGGATAGTTCATGGGTTTTCTGATCGAAGTCAGAAATGCTGCTATAAAAAAATTCAAATCTTTTGTTACAAAAATTCTAAAAGTATTTTTGGGTTTTTCTGATCAAAATCAGAATAGAATGCCAGAAGAAATTCTAAGAGAGCTGTGTTCACTCCTCAAACAGCCTTCTCTAGATAGCTGCTAGAAAACATTCTAAAAGAACTGTGTCAGCTCGCTAAGTAATTCTTGGGATTTGGAAATACTGTTAGAAAAAAATTCTTGAAGAGCTATTTTCACCCTCCAGGCAGCTCAGCGCTCAAAGGGAAAAATTCTTAAGAAGAATTGCTATAGCTTTCTGCTACTCATCTCAAGCAGACAAAATGCCCAGTGTTTTATTTACATACCGATTCAGTTATTAATTCCAGCTTCCCTATGAATTATCCTATGAATCAGAGTCCTCTGACCCCAGCTCCTTAATTCTTAGGAGACTGCAAGCACATTTCCTTTTAACTTTGTAAAAGAATTCAGAGATCTACCTGCATTCATCAAGCACAGAGGATAAAATATCTGGGTGGGACCCCATCTACACCTGGGCTAGGACTTGCTGTGTCCCAGGCTGACCTTGAACTCAGGAATCTGCATGCATTTGGATTTGCCTGTCTTTGTATCTTTGTGATAAGCTGGTTCATAGTGTAGCTGCCTCTGCTCCTTTAGATCAGTGAAGCTCCTTATACAATTCATATTGCATCTTTACTTTTTTTCCATAGTTTAGACATTATATATTTTTGGACTCATGTTTTTAGAGTTCTTTTCCACAGCCTAAGGGGCTGTCCTGAAGGTCCCATTTTGTTAAGACATTAGCCACACCCTTGCCTCCTGGACTTATGCTGTTTCTGGCTATCAAGGAGTCTTTCCTGGGAGGAATGTGAGAATATGTATGATATTGTACAAACAAGCCTGTTTCAGGGGCAGGAACCAAGTCAATCTTTCCCCACCAAGTCCATGCTCACTGGCAGTAAGTGGATCTAGCCCGGTCTACAGAGCAAGTTCTAGGACAGCAAGGACTACAAAGAGAAACCCTGACCCGGGAAATAAACAATTCACGAAACCAAAACCTTGCAGCTTTATATTTGACATCTGCAGTTTGTGGTGGTATCACCTGGGTTCCTAAGGGTTTGGGTACCCCCTCCCCCCCCACCTCTGTAGCTCTGCTACCTGCAATAAATAGGTTAGCTCTTGGGCTGCCTCCACTCTATGATAAGGGCAGTTCACTCCAGCAGAGGTATCAGGTTTCTGGTATCTTCAACACCCTGGGGGCTGCACTGCAGCTTAGGTCTCACCCTCACCGTGCGCCCTGGAACTCCATGCTGGGAACCTGACCCTGCTGCACATTGCCTGGCCTCAGCAGCTTCCTGTAAGCCTCCACGACCCTGCCATTAGGTCTACAGGCAATTCCAATCCCCCGAACTCCAAACGGCAGTCCAAATCCTAGAAATGGGCTCAACTTGGACTCCTGGAGGATTTCTTAGATAAAAGCCAGCATTCCTCTGGAACTTGAAAAGCTGGTTCCCCTTCTACTAGAAGGAGTCATTTCCTTAACTTCAGGCAGAAAGGACAAATGGCTACCTGTAGTACCTATTAGAATACCAAAGTATAAGCTGGCCTCCAGGCACCCTTAGTGTCACAAGCACGTGTTACACAAAGTTCATGCTAACATCCTAGCTCTTCTGACCTGCTTCCTTACCTTAAGTTCCCTCCAGCTCATGGGCTCCCCTCTCCCCAACCCCCAGTTACTCATTCTCCTGGTAAGCCTGCTGTTTTGGCGATGCCTTTACTCTCTATCTGTATTAAGTTTGGGTTTTTATCTCAGTGAAGAGACACAATGGCCAAGGCAACTTTTATAAAGGGAAACCCTAATTTGAGCTAGCTTTCAGTTCATGGTGGGAAGCACCGTGGCACGCTGGCAGGCATGGTGATGGGGAAGGAGGTGAGAGTTCTACAACTTATTCAGCAGGCAGTAGAAGCAACACTGGGTGTAGCTTGAGCATATAAAACCTTAGAGCCCACCTCCACAGTGACATGCTTCCTCCAACAAGACTTCAACCACTTCTTGATAGTTCCACTCCTTACAGCCAAACATTCAAACACAGGAGTCTGTAGGGGCCATTCCTATTGAAACCACCACACTGTCTCCCTCCTCCCTCTCTCTGTTTCTCTGCACTGCTCCTGCTTCTCTCCTGGCCAGATCTAGTCTGCTGCCCAAGTTCAGATTCTCTGCTCTGCACTCTGACAGTTGTATCCAGCTGTTCTACCTCTCACATCTACAATAAAAATCTTCTGGAAGCCGGGCGTGGTGGCACATGCCTTTAATCCCAACACTCGGGAGGCAGAGGCAGGTGGGTTTCTGAGTTCGAGGCCAGCCTGGTCTACAAAGTGAGTTCCAGGACAGCCAGGGCTACACAGAGAAACCCTGTCTCGAAAAACAAAAAACAAAAAACAAAAAAAAAAAAAAAAAAAAAAATCTGGGCTGGAGAGATGGCTCAGAGGTTAAGAGCACTGAATTTTCTTCCAGAGGTCCTGAGTTCAATTCCCAGCAACCACATGGTGACTCACAACCATCTGTAATGGGATCTGATACCCTCTTCTGGTGTGTCTGGAGACAGCTACAGTGTACTCGCATACATGAAATAAGTAAGTAAGTAAATAAATAAATAAGTAAATAAATCTAAAATAAAGGAAATCAACATGTTTAAAAAAAAAATCTTCCCCCTCAGCATGGAGTGGTCATGTTGTCAGTTTATACACCTGTAACTTTTATATTCTATATGCTGACAAAATTAGCACTGTGCAGATAGAACTGAGTTTTGATAGCCACTCAAGATGCAGTCTGGCTCCCTGGGACCACAGTCTGGCTCCCTGGGACCACAGTCTGGCTCCCTGGGACCACAGCTGAGTGTCCTCTCTGTGCTATTAGGGCAAGGCGTGCTGGATCCTTCAATGGCAGAGGCTACCCTCTAGACACCATTCCTATTGTCCCGGACAGGGTTGTAGGCTTCCTTGTGTGTACATTTGACCTTGACAGCTATCTTCACTTTGTAGCTGCTCTATTGGTTGTTTACAACCCTGCCCCGATCTATACACAGGTCCCCACTTCTTTCTCCTGAGAATTCTCATGTAAACCTGACTGGCTAACGGAAGTGAGCAATATTTGTGCCACTGCTGACTGATACGCTATCTTGAATTTCCTTTTATCAAACAAATTAGTCCATTATTTTAAATCTGAGCATTTCTCATACTTTCCGGATATAGGCAGATGCAGCCAGATTCTTTGCCAGACTATAACACAAATAGCTTCTGCCCCATTTTCCGAAAGAACTCTTGTTTTTCTCTGAAACTTCATCAGCAGAGTGAACACTGTGCCTTTTTATGGCATCCTGAACTTCTCAACCCCCGCCAGAATACCCTCTCCAGCCCATAGCTCCAAACTATTCCACATTCTTCCTGCAAACTGACTATGAAACCCAAGAGCCACATGGTTCCAATTCTCCTAGATTGTTTCTTTCATTGCTGTGACAGAATGTAAGGGGAGGTTTATTCTGACTCGCAATTAGAGAGAAGAGCACAGGACATTTGGTGCCTCATGACAAGGAAGGCATGGTGGGAGGGTTTCTGTGACAGTGTGGCACCCACAAGGAAGCGCAGAGTTCAGGGCAGGAGCTGGGCAAGATTGCAGTCCTCCAGATGTGCAGCTAGATCTGTCAGCTAGGGTGCCTGTCCCAAAGCTTCTACAACATTTACAAATCAGGGCCACCAGCTGAGGGAGGACCAAGAGTTCAAACACATGAGTCTGTGGGAGACATTCACACTCAAACCATAACAACCTGTACACTGGGAAGGATGGCAGAGCAAAACCTACTTCACATTCCGAAGAGGCAAAGTCTCAAGGACTAAACAAAACCACTATTCTTCATCATCATCATCATCATCATCATCATCATTACAGTCTAGCATATTGTCTTTCAAAAAAGCATCATGAAGAGTCAATTATAGGTTGGTTCTCTACTTTAAATAAATGAAGTAGAAGCAGAGGTTCACAGTGGAGCAGCGGACATAGCATTAAGTTCAGAATTGGAAACTTGTCTCTGGGTTTGTGCCTGCTTCTACTGACCCCACACCTTCTGTTATTCAATCTGACTTGTCTGGGCTTCTGGCTGAAAGGAACAAGAATGCTTGTTTCCACTTTGAATTAATCTCTGAGATCCCTTAGAAATCTCTGAATCTGTATGGTTGAGACTTCAAGGGTTCTCGACTTGTGGGTTGTGACCCTGCTGGCAAGCCTCTATCTCCAAAAATATTTACATTACGATTCATAACAGTGGCAAAATTAGTTATGATGAAGCAACAAAATAATTGTATGGTTGGGGGTCACCACAGCCTGAGGAATTGTACTAAAGGTTCGCAGCATTAGGAAGGTTGAGAACCACTGTTCCAAGAGGTTATGTTGAGAAACTATTTCCCTTGACTTGTTTTAAAACATATGGATCCTGATTTGAAAAGTATATTATTAACTACTTTTAACTTGTACATTGCTCACTTATTAAAAACAACAAAATGTTTTATGAAACACTTTCTCCAACCATCACAGAAAGTTGCTTAAAATCTACAAGATTGAAACCCACCACCTAGTGGTGAGGAAAGGAATTTCACGCTAGAGATAGGGAACGGGATGGTTTCTCCCAGCTAGCGGTCATTTCCCTTTGATCTTCTCCCCACCTAACCCAGGGTAGTAATAACCACACAGAAACTCAACGAAGTCTGACCTAAGACTTTATTTGCCAGGGGTCTTGCTTTGAGACACGGTCTCATTATGTTGCCCAGGCTGGCCTGGCATTTGCAATCCTGCCTCTCAGCCCACCGAACTGTTGCTATTACCAGGTGTGCACCATCGTGGTCGGCTGATGGTGTAGTAGTCTAAAGCGATGAAACAGTGCGGGCTTTGAGAATTGTGGAAATCTAATTGGCTCTGAGATGGAAGGTGCCTACTACCCGTAATCTTACTCCTATCCAGGAGACCCACCAAGTCATTCTTAGGGGCAGTTACCCCCGTTCCCACGCCAGAGCGCCCTCCCTTCAAAGACCCAGACTTGATACACATCAGTGGAATCCTTGAGGTCAAGTGATGATTTTGTTTTACCTACAGAAATACTTACATTTAAATATTTAGAAGGAATGCACTCTCAAATTCTAAGGGTGAGGAAGAGGCCACCTAGCTTGTATTGGTAAGTAGCCATTTCCGTTTTTTTCATTTCCTATTTCCTCCTTGCTCTTTCTCCTCTCTTTCAAATAAATCAAGTAATTAATAGTGTGATGTTTAAACAAAACAAGGCTCCCTGTGCAAGGTGGTTTAATTATCCCAGAAGGCACCTGGAAATCCTTTCTCATCAAAATGTTCTGAGTCCTTTCCTGAACTACGGATCTGGGCGTATATTTCCCAACATATTCTTAAGCTGTTGTTTGAAAGTTTGAAATTCATTTTCTACTAGCACATTTTTTTTTCTCAGCTCTCTTAAGACTTTCAACTATGATCAGTCTTGCTAGTAAGAGATCCCCTAGGCTTTTTATTTGACTTAAAACCCTTTTCTTTTTTTTTTTTTTTTAAATTGGGGCTTATGAATACCGGCGAAGCATTTCGATAACTTAAAACTTAAAATTATCCACTTCACCTTTGCAAACCTCGGGGCTCAATGCCTCCAAGGGCATCCGGGCATTTATTCCTATTTCTGCTCTTGCACGGCGCCCCCGTGGGAGGAGCCGTTTCGACCGAGAAGTTGCGAGAAGCAATGGTGCGGAACTTGCAACAGTTGGTGCGGGCCGATAGGCAGGTAGGAAGTGATAGATGGGACTAGTTTAAAACCCAAAAGCCCCGGGGAGGGCCGGGGCCACCGTGGCCTGCCTGGAGAGCGAGGGCGGCGCGGGGACCGAGCGCCGGCGTAGAAAGACGCCGTTCCGGGCGGGGCGGGGGGACTGGACGTGGGACGCAGAGCTGGTGCGCGGGGACGCCGGGCGGGCGGGCGGGCGGGAGGAGGAGCGGGCCGCCACGGGGCCACGGGGAGGTGAGCGCAGCCTTGCCCCCGCGCCGCCCCCGGCGGGAGGCGCGACGCCCAGGCCACGGGTGCGTGCGCGGCCCCGGGCGACGCGGCTGGGCGTGCGCGGGGCCGCGGCGGAGGCAGGGCCGGGCGGGCGGCAGAAGATGGCGAGGGTGTGTAGGCGGCAGCAATGCTCCGTTGAGAGACGCGGCTTTCGGCAAGAACTGGACTCGTGGCGCCACAAGCTCATCCACTGTGTAGGTGAGGCCCTCCACCGGTGCCCCGGGCCGCCCGGCCGCCGGCCTCCCGTGCGTGGGAGGGAGCAGGGCAGAGTCCGCCGCGCTCCGGCCCCGCGCGCCCTCCCGGGCTCGGCCCCCTCCCCCACCCCCCGGAGCGCGAGCGCGCCGCCGCGGCGCCCCTCCCCTCGGCTCGCGGGGCGGGCTCGGACGCGCGGCCTCTCCCCCAGCGGGCGCATTGTGGACGCCGGGCCCGCCGCCGCCGCCGCCAGCGCGCCGGGACGCACGGGGTCGCCCCCACCTGCCCTCGCCCCGCGCCCCTCCCCCACGCCGGCGGCGCGCCCCCGTGCACGCGTGCACGCGCGGCGGCGCTCGGGCGTGTGCGAGGCGTGAGGTGGAGATGGGGGCGGAGGGAGCCGGAGCTGTCACAGGCCCCGCGTCCGCCTGAGCGAGCCAAGTGGGGTGTCATGGCCGCGGGGGGCAGCGGCTGCACTTCCTCTGCTGGCAGCGGCGGCTGCGGAGTTAGTCCTCGACGCACGGGTCGGTGTGTGCGGATTTGTGTTTGGCGTGCGCGCGCGGCGGGGAGGCCCGGGTGGGAAGCCGGGCGGGGGGGTCACCCTGGTCCCCTCCGCGGAGCCCCGGCGGCCGGCGACCGGCGCGCTTCCCCGGGCGGCGGGAGCGTGGACGGGAGTGGGGGGCGCCCGGGAGGGGCCGGGAGGCGAGCTGCACCTCTCACACTGTGTGTTTTGTCTGTTTTTCTCTCCCAAGGTCCCGTTTCCCTCTGTGCGGCGGCCGGCGGGACCATAAGGGCTTAACTCACATATTTAACCCCCCTCCAAAAAGTAAGTGGCTCTTGTGGTGTCTGCTCCACCCGCCGCCCCCTAGCCTCTGTCCATCCTTGTGTCTGACTCTAATGTCCTCAGCATTGTTATTTCCCCGTCTCTGCTTCGGTGCGGCTGATGTGTGGGGAAATGCCCTCTCGTCGTCCTCTGTCCCCCACGCCCAGTCCTCGGGGAGGCCCGGAATTCCAGCCCCCCGTGTGGATGGGGCGCGTTCTAGGGATTCAGGTCTTCCTCAGACGGACCTGGGAAATTCTGTCCGTCCACTTGGGCCCGGGGTCCCCTCTTTCCCGATGGGGTTTCGTTGGAAGGAATTATGCAAATCCTGCTTTCTGGTGTCCATTCAGCGGCAATTTCATGCGGTGAGAAGTTCTCTTTGTTGTGCGAGGGGGAGAACAGACACTGATTTAATAGACATATCTGCTGGGGGGGGGGGAGGGTGGAGGGGGTGTGGAGAGCCTCAGTTTGGAAGAATTACAGCACTTGGTTAGCTCAGTCTTTGTGTTGGAGCCTTCTGGCTTGACAGGAGGGTCTGCCCTTTTACAATGTCCCATAAGGGATGTTTTTTTGGTAATAGATGAAAAAGCAAAACTAAAACTTTAAAAAAAGTGGAAAATAAGGTAACCTGTACTTAGAGAAAATGAGCACTGCCATTTTTTGCAGTATTTCGTTATGAAAATGTGTATTGTGAATTTATTAAAGACTTAGACTGTAATACCAAATGTAATTAATTCGGTAAGATATTTGATACCACTTTGGTTGTCCAGAGGTTAAAAGTATATATTTTTAAATGTATACTTGGGTAAATAATGAAAATCTGAGCAATTTTGGGGGAGGAGGTGATTTACCTTTTTGAATACAGGTTAAAATTTCCCTCTTGCCAATCCAAGCCCTGCCCTGCCCTCCAGGAAGCAGCCGTTTCGGCTCTAGCTGTCTTTGCTCTCTTCTGCTTCTGCTTGTTTTGTTTTCCATGACCTGTCACACATTTGCTATAATGTGACATGGGCTTAAGCACTTAGGAATTACGTTATTTGTCATCGTCAAGTAAGTGTACAGGGCAGGTTTTGAGAAACATCTAATTGAGGCGTTTTCTGGATTCTTAGTTAATACAAAAGACTGAAACTAGAAGGGTTTTGTTTTTGTTTTGTTTTGTTTTGTTTTTTTGTAGTGTTTTACTCTTGGTGATTGATTGTGTCCTGGAGGGCATTTTAGTGCTTAAAATACTGTGGAATTGAGAAATGCAACCCTTCAAATTTCTTGTGTAGATACAGCTTTTGTTTAAATTATTTCAATGAGTATCCCTATGCTGTTTGCTTTAAAATCCTTGTGTTCTGTGACCTCCCCTTTCTTTTCATTAATTGTATTAGTGGTTGATAACTGCTTCTGGACAAAAATGTTTTGTTTTGTTTCCTAATAAAATTCTCCTGTAAACACCTCAATTGACTCTCAGAGTCAAATGGAGTCTTTGGAGAATGTTTTTGAGTTGGTGACTGATTTTTCTGAGCGAATGTTTGGAACTCTAGATTTCCATTTTTAGATGATGTCCGGGAGCTTTTAGAATCCCAGCTACAGATGGTATTTTAAGTACTAATACTTATCGATAATTGCTCAGCTAAAGTCAATTGGGCGTCATATTTTCTCTTTTGTTACATGTAATTTTGTTCTCTAAGGGGAGTGTTTTAAGTGGTGCTATGAGGTTTGTGTTATAAAGGGCTGGCAGGCTATAGTTTAAAAGGAGCTGTGCTGTTTGTTATCAGATGCAATAGCTCTTGTTTTACTAGGATTTGTTCTGTGCAGGTAATCTTCTGATTCTCTTGGTTGATTATCTTAATATTTTAGGGGTGTTTGGTTTCTAAGTGAAACTTAATTTATAACAGTCTTCGGGTTAAAAATGAAATTTCAGTCATGTTCAGGATTTAGTTTTCCTTCTTGCTGTTTTTGGCACAGAGGGAGTAAGGGGCCAGTGATTTCTGGAAGACAAGTTATGGAGTCAGTAATAAGTTTGAGTAAATACAGAGTGAGTAAAGTGCTTGAGATCAGGAGTGTTTGAGATTTCTGTGTTTTTGAAATTTTGAAATGTTTGCAAGGATTTTACTGACTGAGCATCCATAGTCTAAAAACCTGAAATTCCAGCTGCTCCATACCCAAACCATTTTGAGCACTTTGGATTAGAACAGACCCTAAACTGAGGTCAGACAGTGAAGTCTGGGAGTGGATGTTTGTTTACCTTGGCGTTGTTGCGGGAGGTTCCAGGCAATCCCTTCACTCTGTCCGATGTGATGCTGTCTATTGCTTGGCTGACCCTTAACCTTACTGTATTCTCAAGCTCTTCCTAGTATGGGAAAAGGTGTGATTTTAGCTAGTTCTAGTTTGACTAAAAAAGAACAAGATAGATCTCTTTGACTCATGGAAAGGTATTTCAAGTAACTGTGATTTTGTCAAATGTGTTTATAGCTACAACAATTCTAGAAATATTTGAAAATGCCAGTTTTTAAACTTAATGAGTTAAGCAGGGTGGCCTTGACTTTTCTTTTTTTCTTTTTTTTTTTCCTTTTTTTGGTTTTTCGAGACAGGGTTTCTCTGTGTAGCCCTGGCTGTCCTGGAACTCACTTTGTAGACCAGGCTGGCCTCGAACTCAGAAATCCGCCTGCCTCTGCCTCCCGAGTGCGGCCTTGACTTTTCTAATAGTGAGAATTGATTATTTCATGTCTGTGGGCACTTCTGAGTACCTGTCCAGTACCTTAGTTTACTGCTGTTACTAGGAATGAAGGGCAAAGGTAAGTGATTAATTCACCTACCTTTTAAGCCAACTGCCTTAAAAAATAGACATTGTACACAAAAATTGAAGGGGGCTCCTCTGAATTTCAGGAGCTTTTAGTGGGATTTAGCTGGGGTGCTGTCCTTGCACTTGGGAAGCAGAGGCAGTCAGATGGATCTCTCTCAGATTGAGCACAGTTTGGTATAAAGAGTAAGAATGCCTTTTTCATTTTGATTTGTGTTTTATTTCTTGAGTCAGGGTTTCCCTATGTAGGTCTTACTGTCCTGGAATTCAGGTAGGTCTCAAACTCAGAGATTCACCTGCCTCTGATTCTGGAATTAAAGTCGTGACTGACCACATTTAGCCCTAAAGCTGTTACTTTTGTCATGAGACAGGTTTTCATGTAACCTAGGCTGGTTTCAGACTCACTGTGTTACCAAGGCTAACCTTAAATGTCTGATTCTCTTTGCTTCCATTTTCTAAGTGCTGTGATTACAGTCCTGTGCTACCACATCTACCTTTTTATTTATGTATTTATTTACTTTCAAGTTAAACACTTATCACTCCTATACATCTTTTAATTTGTCTGCAATACCCTCCTCACAGGCTCTGCCTCCTTTTTTCCTGTTCTGTAGTTGCACATTGCTTTGGGCATAATTCCATTATAAGCCCTGTTTTCATTTGTTGACTCTTACATAGAAAAGGACCCTAGGTCTGTGTCTTGAGATTTTAAATTGAAATAGAAGTCCCATGTAATAAAGTTTAAATTGAAATAGAAGTCCCATGTAATAAAGTCCGTCCTTCTGTCCTTCCTTCCTTTCTCTCTTTCTCTCTTTCTTAAGACAGGACCCCGTATAGTCCAGGCTGGTCTCGAAGTCTGTAGCCTCAAAGTCCTCATCTTCCTGCTTCTGTATCTAGAGAGCCAGGCTTATTGGTGCGTGTTACCATGAATGGCAAAATTCACCTTTTTTGAAATGTACAGTTTCTGCTTTCTAACTATTCACAAAGTTGTATACATACCATATTAATTCCAAAATATTTTCATCTCCATAAAGAAACTCCATGCTTATAGGCAGTCATCGCAGCTCTTCTTTGGCTTACCTCTTGGCAGCTTCTAATCTGCTCTGTTTCTCTGGGTTTGTCATGTCATGTTTCTTACAGTTGAAATCATGCTCTCTATGGCCTTTATATCTGACTTCTTTTATATACCCTAGAGCTTTTAAGTTTCATCTGGGTTGTAACATGCATCCACAGTTGTATTCCTTGTATGGCCAAACAATAATACTACTTTATAAGGACAGTCTACATTTTGTGTGGACATTTAGCACGCTTTTTTTTGTTTGTTTGTTTGTTTGTTTTGGATATTACAGTTATGGTACTATGAGAATTTGTGTACAAGTTTTTCAGTGAGTATGTATTTTTCGCTTCTTGAGTGTGTAATCGATTGCTCATATGATAACTGCTTTAACTTTTTGAGTTTACCAGTTTTCAAAGTTCAGGGATAGTTTATATTCCTGCAATCATCATTCTTTAAATGTCCCAATATTTTTCTAAGTGCCCATAACATATTTTTTAACTGTCTGGTTTTGTCCATTCATCTTTCCTCTCCTTTGTGTGTGTGTGTGTTTTTTTTTTTTTTTTTAATTATGGCTGTCCTGGTGAGTGTGAGTTTGTATCTCAATATGTTTATTTGCATTTAGTTAATGTTTAGATGATATCAGACATCTTTTATTTTGTTTATTGGCCATTTGTCTGTCTTTGGAAAACAGTTTATTTTGGTCTGTTATCCACTTTGCAGGTTGGTTGTTACTATTGAACTGTAAGAGTTCTTTATGAATTCTGAATACTAGACTCATGTTAGTATATGTCTTAGAAGTATTTTTTTCTTAAAATTACAGGTTAGCAAGGAAACAGATGTAGTGTAGTGAAAGCTAAGCATGTCTTTAGGCGTGATGGGTACAAGCAGTGGGATATACAGTGAGATGGGAATTGTCAGTAAAGGATTGCTTAATTATTTTTTCTGTGAATTAGTAAAATGATGAGCTACTTTATAACATTTTATAACATACAGGTACATATTGCTATCTTAATCTGCTAAATTCCTTCCTTTTTTTTAACCAGTGATTTATTTATTTTTATTTTATGTGCATTGGTGGTTTGCTTGCATGTGTGTCTGTATGAGAGTATTGGATTTTCTGGAACTGGAGTTACAGGGAGTTGTGAGCTGCCATGGAAGTTCTAGAAATGTCCCACTGTCCTTTGGAAGATCAGCCCATGCCCTTAACTGCTAATCTCTCCACCCCTGACTTTCTGCCTTTTAAACGTTAAAACACCATAGACAATAATGGTATGCCATGTTACTCAATCACATTACTCAAAATTGTTTTATTCTTGAATTTTGGATAGAAAACTGTTGTCATAAAATTTTGTCTTAACTATATTCTATTTTTGTTTGAATAGTGAGAAAATTCTATATTACTTTTTTCTTCTTTTCTTTCCTCTTCTTCTTCTTCTTCTTCTCTTCTCTTCTCTTCTCTTCTCTTCTCTTCTCTTCTCTTCTCTTCTCTTCTTTTCTTTTTTAAATAGGGTTTCACTGTGAGCTCTGGTTGGCCTGGATCTCATAGAGCTCAAACTTCTGCCTACTTCCCTAATACAAGGATTAAAGATTTGTACTACTAGGCCTGGCTCATGCTTTAAAATTTTAAGATTTTTTTTTTTAATTTTTATTTTATGAAACCAGAAACCTGACTATTTAATTAGCTTATGGGAAATTATGAATATTTTTCCCCCGCTAAACTGTTCTTAAAGGATTTTAAATTTTGTTATAGCTTAGTTTCTCTGATTAGAAAGAAATTTATTTACTTTCATTGTATGGGTATAGGTGTTTTACCTGCATATATGACTGCATCATGTATGTACAGTGCCCATGAAAAGGAGAAGAGGGTGTCAAGAGGGTACTTGGAATCGCAGCCAGTGTTCTCAACCACTGAGCTATCTCTTCAGCGCCTCGTTTCTCTCATGTTTTAATTAGGTAGGTTTGCTGTGCTACGAAGTGCCAGGGGAAATGATGTTCTGTTGTGCTACACATACATAGTGAGACCTTGACTCATGTATATAACACAGCAGTTTTTGAGCTCCTAGCAGTCTTCCTGTCTTACCCCATGAAGTGCTGGGATTTTAGTAGGGACCATCAGCCCACATGTTCAGCTCATTGTGAGTCCTTAAAGGTAGGATGGAGCATTGGATGAGGTATGCAGCAGAGTTAACAATCCAGATGCTACGAAGTGCCAGGGGAAATGATGTTCTGTTGTGCTACACATACATAGTGAGACCTTGACTCATGTATATAACACAGCAGTTTTTGAGCTCCTAGCAGTCTTCCTGTCTTACCCCATGAAGTGCTGGGATTTTAGTAGGGACCATCAGCCCACATGTTCAGCTCATTGTGAGTCCTTAAAGGTAGGATGGAGCATTGGATGAGGTATGCAGCAGAGTTAACAATCCAGAGCCTTTGCTTAATGGATTGTGAGAAACAAGTTAGAAAAGCTAAACAGTAGTCATTGACAGCTAGCTTCTAATGATTTTTGTCTTGTTTTTATTTTGTTTTACATTTTATCTATTTTGTTGAAGAGTTACTTGAGTAGATTAATCATTTTTTCTGAAATAGAAGCCAGCAAAATTACAGGCATAAAATTAGTATTATTTTTACGTACTTCTTATGAATTTGTGTATGAAATCATTGTAAAATTCTTAAAATTCAGAGTAACACAAAGAGCCATTTTTGTGTAATGTGCATTTTTTAATTGTAGGAGCAGATAGGTCAAAGGGATTGTTAAAAGGAATGGATATAACCAGTGTGCTTAGATTGACATTTAAAAAAAAAGATTTATTTTTTATTATATGTAAGTACACCATAGCTAACTTCAGACACACCAGAAGAGGGGATCAGATCTCATTACGGGGTCGTTGTGAGCCACCATGTGGTTGCTGGGATTTGAACTCAGCACCTTCGTAAGAGCAGTCAGTGCTTTTACCCGGTGAGCCATCTTGCCAGCCCCTAGATTGACATTTTAAATTTTGGTGATGGTAAACCAGAAATTAATAGTGCAATTGTCTTTAATCCCAGCACTTGGGAGGCAGAGGCAGGCGGATTTCTATTTCGAGGCCAGCCTGGTCTACAGAGTGAGTTCCAGGACAGCCAGGTCTGGGCTATACAGAGAAACTCTGTCTTGAAAAACCAAAAAACCAAAACCAAACCAAAACAAAAACCCTAAAAAATTACCTGTTACCTGCTTGGAACAATGTTTTGTTCGGTGGTGTGGTTAAGAGTTAAGAGTTGCTCTTCAGAGAGCCTGGGCTTGGTTCCCAGTGCCCACATGGTGGCTCACAACCACTTGTAACTTTGTTCCAGGGAAATCTGATGACCTCTTCTGATTTCTGAGATTGCCAGGTCATGAGGCCAGGCATTCTCATATGCATAAAAGTAAATAAATTATCCTTTTAAAAATGATTAGTTAGGAGGCTGGAGAGATAGCTCAGGGGTTAACTGGCAAGGTGTGGTGGTGCACATCTTTAATCTCAGCACTCTGGGGGCAGAGATAGGCAGCATGAGTTGAGGCCAGCCTAGTCTACATAGTGAGATTCTGCCTCAAACCAACAAAGAAACAAATAAATGTAGACCACTGGCTGCTCTTAAAGAGGACCCAGGTTCAATTCCCAGCATCCTCATAGTAGCTCACAACTGTCTGTAACTGCAGTTCAGAGGTCTGATGCCCTCTTGCACAGTCAGATCCTACATGCGTGTGGGGCACATAAGCTCACACAGCCCACCCCCAAAAGATAATAATAATAATGATAATAATAATAATAATAAATGAAAAAGAAAACCATTTTAAAAAATTGGTTAGTTAGAAAATATTTAGTAATATATCTTACTGTAACATCAGCTTTTAGTTTAGCATAGATTTTTGCCTTATATCTGTTGAAACAATCTGTTACATACTTTTGATTTTGGTTTTTGAAACAGTCTCACTATGTAGCTTAGGCTGGTCTCACTCATTGTGTAGTCGGGGCTTACCTTAATCCTCCTGTCTCTCCTGCTTCCTATAACAAGAGTGGATCCCACCTAACTGGTGTGTGTGTATGTGTGGAGTGTGTGTGTAATATGCGTTGGTATATTGCTGCATGTATGTCTGTGTGAGGGTGCCAGATTCCCTGGAACTGGGGTTATAGACAGCTATAAGCTGTCATGTGGGTGCTGGGAATTGAACCCAGGTCCTTTGAAAGAAAAAACCATGCTCTTAACCACTGACCCTTCACTTCAGCCCCCTGGCTAATATTTTAATATTAGAATTATCTGAAATTAACATCACGAAACTCTTTTTGAAGTGTTCTTTTTAAATAACTTGTTCTGATTGCTGTTTGAAACTAGCTGCTTTTACTTGTATTATTGATGCAAAATTTTGCAATGTAGTGCAGCATGGTCTTGAACTCATATGATCCTGTTGCCTGACCTTTGCCAGTGTTTTGGTCATAGACTTATTATATCACTATATCTGGTGGGGTTTGTTGTTGTTGTTTTTTCCTTAAAGGTAATGAATATGGTACACAGATACACATGCTGGCAAAACACCATATACATAAAATAAAAATTAATTTAAAACTTAAAAAAATGATTGCATAATGGGAAGCCATGCTTGTCAGGGTACTTGTGTGGAGTTCAGAGGATAGTGTGGTGGAACTGGTTCTCTTTCAACCTTTACATGGGTTCTAGAGATTGAACTCGGTGCCAGGCTGCTCCGCAAGTGACTTTACCTGCTAACTCTCTGGCTGGTCCAAAAGCAGGGTTTTAATTAACATATTGATGGTGCATAGTAATTGATTAATTTTGTCATTTGTATGTGTAGATATTGTGCCTGTATGCATATCTGTGCATCACTTGTGTGTCTGGTACCTGAAGAGGCCAGAAGAGGGTGTCTGGTCCCCAGAACTGTTACAGTTGGCTGTGAGCTTTTATGTGGGTGTTGGGAATTGAACCCAGGTCATGTGGAAGAGCTGCTAGCGCTCTTAATCACTGAACTGTCTCTAGCTCCTCACTGTGTATATAAAGTCAATTTTTAATCACTGAACTGTCTCTAGCTCCTCACTGTGTATATAAAGTCAATTTTTAGTTTTTGGGTTTACATCAGTAAGAAACTGACTTAAGTTTAAAGTGTTAAATAATTATTTTACTTAAGAGTGTGTGTGCTGGTGTATGTATGTATGTATGTATGTATGTTTACATGTGTCAGTGTCACGTGTTTATAGATTCCAGCAGAAGAAGCCTTGAAGGAAGCTGAGGCTGGAGGAAGTTCTACAAGTTTGTGGGTTGCAAATTTAGTTCTTAAGACAAAATAGGTATTATTTCTTAAGAAAGAAATGGGTATAGTAGGCAAAAGTCTATAGATAAATTTAAATGTGACTCCAAATTTAAATGTGACTCCAGTTCCTTTGAATTTGGCAGTCTTCTGGGATTGCAGCTCCTTAGAAGCTGTTGTACTGCCCTAGCACTAAGAGGTGTGGCCTGTTTGGATTTCTCATCTGTAATTCTAATTCAGTTAAGATGATGACATGCTTGATTAGGGCTGACTCTAATATTAAAATTACTATTGATTTTTTTTTTTTTTTTCCTGAGACAGGGTTTCTCTTGTTATAGCCCTGGCTGTCCTGGAACTCACTTTGTAGACCAGGCTGGCCTCAAACTCAGAAATCCGCCTGCCTCTGCCTCCCAAGTGCTGGGATTAAAGGCGTGCGCCACCACGCTCGGCTTTTTTCTTTTTTAAAGATTTATTTATTTTATGTATATGAGTACACTGTTGCTGTCTTCAGACACACCAGGAGAGGGCATCAGATCCTATTGTGAGCCACCATGTGGTTGCTGGAAAATTGAACTCGGGACCTCTTGAAGAGCAGCTCTTAACCACTGAGCCATCTCTCCAGCCCCTAGTGACATCTTTTTAAAAAGACAGGAATTTGAATAGAGAGGGAAGACAGATAGACTGAAGTGGAATTAGTCTGCACAGTCCCCAGGATGCCAAGGTTTGCTGGCAGCCACTGCAAACTAGAAAGGAGCAGAGCAGAGTCTTGAGGGGGCATGCCCTCGGCACCTCCATCTCCAAGTTCTAGTCTAGCTTCTGTCATTGCACGTGGAGCTGCTTTCCATCCAGTTTGGTGGCTTGGCTTGTCAGAGCACTTTCCCAGTGCTCACAAAGGCTTGTTTGATACCTGCTGAACGGGCACTCTACACTAAACCTCTCTCCCTAGCCAGTTTTAATTTTCTTCAAAGTCCATTTTGTTTTTGAATAAAATATTGACAAAGTTTAATCAATGGATATTTCTTACATTTTAAGTGTTTTATGGGGATTTTCAATGCCTTTGCAATTTATACGTTTGACATTTCCAAACAGAGTATTGGATTAAAATTACCCCTCATAGTAATGTAATTAATCGATTGTATTTATTAAACCCTACACTTCAGAGTTTAAGTTACAGTTTAACTGAAGTTAGTTCTCAGACTTTGATTCCAAAAAAGTATAGCTTCTTGTGAACCGTTAGTGACACAAAATGAGGTTCCTAGAGTAAATGTGAGCCAAAAGCCAGAGTGTTTAAAAAAAAAAAAGGATGTATCTAAGCATTTGTCAGTTGTTGAGATGGTAGTTAGTACTTTGGTGAGACTGAGCAAAAACACTAAGGGCAGCTTAAATAATATTTCTTGGTTCATGTTTATTTTCTGCCAGAAGTTGGTTAGTATCTTTAAGGCTGACTAAACTTTAAAAAAACAGTGCATCTTCTGATATATCCAAGTTTATATTTTTTATTTATTTATTTTTTGTGTTTTTTTTTGAGACAGGGTTTCTCTGTATAGCCCTGGCTGTCCTGGAACTCACTTTGTAGACCAGGCTGGCCTCAAATTCAGAAATCTTCCTGCCTCTGCCTCTCGAGTGCTGGGATTAAAGGTGTGCACAACCATGCCTGGCCCAAGTTTCTAGTTTACACATGTATATGTTTGTTTCTTGATGACAGTGTTTTGCTACGTAGTTCAAGTAGAACACAAATTTGTATTCCTCCTGTATCATGCCAGCTTAAAAGTGGGTATTTTCTATAGCTACCATAACACTTAAAAACTCTGTGGTGTATGAATTCACTTTAAAGGAACTTAAGGCTTTATTGGAAAATGGAGTTTGGGGGTGTGGCAAAGCCCTCCCTAAGCCCCACCTCCAGAACTCAGGAAGCAGAGGCAGATTGGTTTTTGTGAGTTCTAGACCAGCCTACATAGTGAGACCCTGCCTCTCCACCCCACTCCCCAATTCTCCTTCCAAATTCACTAGAAGAAAATAATTGATTCTGTCTTAGATTAGTAATAGTGAATTTGGTAAAGTTGTTTTTCATTGGTATATGTTTGACACTGACACTTTAATAATTTTAGTAATATGTTTTAGTTCAAAACCAAAAACTGAAGAATTAGTGAAAAGCCTGATTCTATCCGGTGACTACCTACCGACCTCTGAGACCAACCAGAGCTACATAGTGAGATCCTGTCTCTGGAAAAAACATGAAAAAAAAAAAAAGAAAAGAAACAGTTAAGTCTCCTGGGCACTGTCCTCCAGTTCTTCAGTAGGGATAGATCTGAAAGCTGGGTCCCTTGGTGCTGCTGTAGGAAGCCTGAAACATGTTTGTTGGAACGTGATCACCCAGGTTGTTGGGTTTTTTTTTTTTTTTTCCATAAGTTTCAAGAAAGTAAGGTGATCATTATGTAGTCTCTCTAGGCCACCATGCCCTGCCATGCCTATAGGCTCAGTACTAAGGGAGGCCAAGGCAGGAAGAGCATGAGTTTAGGGGTTACAAAGCAAGACCCTATCTCCACAAAACAAAGCAACAAATTGTTCAGACTGTGTCTGAAAGTTTGGCCATGTATTTACCTGATATTTACTTAATTAGGATAGTGGCTTTTCTTTAATTAATGTAGCAGAAGTTGATTTTGTTAGATGGTTCTGCTTTTTATTTAGTGTGTTCTAGTAAGTTGGGTGTCTTCTTTGTGGGAGTTTGTTTTTCTTCCTCTAACTTGAACACTATTTAACTCTCATATATCTAATCTCTAGAAACCACAGGAGCAGCTCACAGTAAAAATATGCAACAGGGATTAATAATAAATGTTCCCAGCTAAGACAGAACCAGCAGAAAGGAGAGTAATGACACGGAGGTCAGTACTGTGTTTACAGAGCTGGGTTGACAAGGAAGTACCAACTCAGTGACTCACAGGTACTCACCCGAGAAAGTTTCTGTCATCTAAAGGCACACTGATTCACTAAGGGGTGCGTGAGTAAGGAGGAGCATCGTTTACCTTGGGTCATTAGTTTAGAAGATGGTTTGGTTGGATGTGTTTTAATTTAGTCATTGAGCCACATTTTATGAGCATCTGTTTACACAGATATGGCAATGATGACTGAGGCTCCTGTCCATGCCACACAGGCTGTAATAGGAGAGATAGGGCATTACAAGTGTTCTGAAACAAGATGGTTCTCTGTGTGTGTGTATTATGGGGGTGAGGGTTAGAAAAACAAATTCAGGAGAGTTTTGAGAAACATTGTAATTTGCCAGTTAAAAGAGCAGGAGGAGTTGAGTAAACAGGGAGGAGAAGAGGAGGAGGAAAAGTAGTCTCTATAGCTCTTAGGAGACCTTGATTCTCAAATATTTTTTTCCACTATTTATTGCACTTAAACATGCCTTAAAAAGACTAAACTTTGTAGGATATTATAAAACCAATCAACCAACCTGTCTGTCTGTCTGTCTATCTGAGATGGATTTTTACTGTGTAATCCTGGTTGGCCTGAAACTCACTTTGTGAAACAGACTATGTACACTCTCCTATGACCTTCACCCCAAACAGGATGCAGTCTATTTCCAAGCCTTTTAGAGCTGTCTAATGTTCTTTTCCAACCCAGCCTCTGCTCTTACATGATTGACTCTTGTCAATAACAGTTAGTCTAGCCTGCATTTGTTTTTGTTTCTCTATAATGTAAATAAAACATGTAGTTTTTGGTGTGAGCAAGGCCTCTTATTTAAATATAATGGTGGTGTTCAGTTTCTCAGTGCCCTGGTTGTTCTAGAAGCTGCTTTACAGACCAGGCTGGCTCTTGAACTCGACATCTGCCTGCTTGTGCCTCCCAGTGCTGAGATTAAAGGCTAAACATAATGTTTGCATGTGTTGTGTTAGTAGTTCATTCACTTTTCTGAACTATACTTTATATGACATATAACTGTTCTATTTGAAGTATCTAGTTCAGTTGTGCAACTATTGCCATAGACATTTTAGGGTAGTCATTCTTCTTCCTGTATACCCCAACAAGCTGGAAATTACTAATTTTACTTTGTACAGATTCAACTGATTTGGAGTTTTGTTTTGTGCTTCACCTACAGAGTACTGGGACTATAAACAAGAGCCACCTAGCTTACTTAGTTCATTTTTAATGGTTGACCAGTGCTTCATTGTATAGTTATATCAGTTTACCCATTCTGATACTGCTAAATCACTGGGTTGTTGGAGGCTGTTGTAAAAAGACGGTTTTAAATATTTCTGTGCAAGTCTCTGTCATCTTAACCTTGGATAATCCTAGAAGTGAAATTGCTGGGTCAGAAGAGAGAGAGGTGATGCCTGTTTTTATATGAAACTTCACAGTTCTTTGTAGACACCAGGCATTTCCACTGCAGTTCTCTAAGTAGGCTATGGTACCACCTTACATTCTCACTTGGTACTCTTCCTAATTTTAGGAAGCTAATGATAGTTTCATATGCCTTTTGGGCTTTTTTAAATGGCAGTTTCCCACCCCCAAGGTTGTTTGTCAGTTTTGTTTCTGTTTTTTTGAGACAATAGCTGGTTAATCTTTTTGTTTTTCTATTTAAGGTCTTTATATAAACTAGAATCTTAAATGTTACAGCATTGTTACTTTGTAAAATTTGCCTAAAAATAGTATGAATTACATATAAATTTTGCAATCATGTTTGTCACCAAAGTGGCCCACTTGGATTTTAGTAGACTATTGGATCTGTATTCATTTAGTGTATTAGTTTAGGGTAGATAGCTTTAATACTGAGTTTTCCAACATGATATGGTATAAGAAATAAAAAATGCCTTTAAAAAGCCATTTCTGTCTATCTGTCTGTCTCTCTCCATCCATCCATCATCCATTTGTCCATCCATCTATGTATTTATTACAGGGTCTCACTATGTAACCCTGGCTGGTAGGGAATTTAGCCATGTAGTCAAGGCTTGCCTCAAAACTCAAGAGATCCACCTGTCTATGTCCTGAGTGTTGGGTTTAAAGGCACGAACTCCCAGTGGTCAGTTACAAGTTAAATTCTTAATAGATTGTGGTTTTAGGTTGTACAGAGCTCCTTTGTATTAAGTCAAACTCTCCTAAATATAATTTGCATTTAGCATTTTTATAGTTTTTTCTTAATTTTGTTTTTGTTTTGATGGTGGAAATTGAATTTAGGGCTTGACATATTCACATTCTAACAGCTGTACTCCAACCTCACAGTTTTTATGTATTTATAGCTATATGATTATATATGATGTTAAAATTTGTGATGTAATGGTTTCTGTTCATCTTGTTTATTTAGCATTCTTGTTTTACTTGAAAATAAGTCTGGGCCTGGCGAGATGGCTCAGCAGGTAAGAGCACTGACTGCTCTTCCAAAGGCCCTGAGTTCAAATCCCAGCAACTACATGGTGGCTCACAACCACCCGTAATGAGACCTGACACCCTCTTCTGGTGTCTGAAGACAGAAACAGTGTACTTATTTATAATAATAAATAAATCTTTAAAAAAAAAAAGAAAATAAGTCTGGCATGTAGTGAGTATTCAGTAAGTACTTGTCCCATAGACAGTTTCTGAATGGATAGAAATCAGTGTCTCAGTCCTTCTTAAGTAGAAATATAGATGGTATTAAACTGTACGTTTCATTGAAGACTAGAAACAATCTATGCTGCTTATTTTTCTCAGTTAATGAATGGTGGGTATCTTATTTAAATCTGGACAAGTTCTGACTAACTTGACTTGAATGCCTAAATTCCTAAACATTAAAATTTTTGACTTTGTACCAGAAGTGGGAACATTAAAAGAAAATATTTATAACCATAATATCATAATAAAATTACCTCAGACCCCCCACAAAACCACTTACATATGCTGTAAGCCCATCACATTTAAAGAATAAATCAGAACTTACAGACTATTCATTTTTAAAAAGATTTATTTATTGTTATATGTAAGTACACTGTAGCTGACTTCAGACACACTAGATCTCATTTCGGATGGTTGTGAGCCACCATGTGGTTGCTGGGATTTGAACTCAGGACCTTCTGGAGAACAGTCAGTGCTCTAAACCTCTGAGCCATCTCTCCAGCCCCTACAGAGTATTCATATCTCAATTATTTTCAATTAAGTGCTATTTGAAATTGTTCTGTCTTCAAATATTAAACCTATTTTAGCTTTTCCCTCTAATGGTAAATTAATCTACTAAAACAATATTATTTGTCTTTCCTTTAGTTTTTCCGCAGTCATTTCTAAAAATTGTGTGTGTGTGCGTGTTTTGCCTGCAAGTGTGTATATATACCACATCTAGGTGCATAGAGAGTTAAAAGGGAGGTTTCAGATCCTTAGAACCAGAGTTTTGGGTGGTTGTGAGCCACCAAATGGGTGCTAAAACTGAATCAGGGTCTTCTCTGAGAACAGCAAGTACTCTCGACTGCTGAGCCATCTCTTTAGCTTCCATTCTATTTAGAGCTAAGGTCTTTTAAGAATCATGGCAATGAAGCTGGGCCTGGTGGCGCGCGCCTTTAATCCCAGCACTCGGGAGCAGAGGCAGGAGGATTTCTGAGTTCTAGGCCAGCCTGATTTACAAAGTGAGTTCCAGGACAGCCAGGGCTATACAGAGAAACCCTGTCTTGAAAAACAAAACAAAACAAAACAAAACAAAACAAACAAACAAACAAAAAAAGAATCATGGCAATGAAAAACCTGGCTAGAAGTTTGTAAGAGGCTTTAATAGTTTACCTTGCTCTACTCTCATTGGAAGTACTTTGGAACCAAACCTGGTGCCATAGTGCTAATATCTATATCTGGGTAGACTAAGACAGGGTTGAGATTGCAAGTCTAGTCTGTGCTACATGTTACATACATCTTGTCTTAAAAACAGCTCAAAGAAAACATAGAAGTACTGTGAGTTACTGGGAAATCCTGGATTGGAAGACAAAGCTTTGTATCTGATAGCACATCAGTCAATAATTTGGTTTGCTTTAGAGCCTATTATATCAATCTTCTTAGAAAACATATAAATTAGGTGACCCTTTTGTTTTCTAATAATGACTTACATAAAAACAGATTGGAACCAAGCTCAGAAACCCTTGAATTTGCCCTAAAGCAAGTGGTGTGGATGAAATCACCATAGTTGGTAGAGACGGCACATTATTTTCTAGGAGTATATAATATGCAGGGAGAGTTATAGTTTTATCTTTCTCAATTATCAATTTCATTCCATAGTTAATAATTCAAAACCTTTCAAAAGGTTTTCACTTTTTAAAATGTTGTAAGTTCAGCTGTTTTTGTTGAGCTGTTGTAGATTGTACCCTGGAATTAGGTGCATTGGTAGCTTCTATCTTGTCATCAGCAGTAATTCTGAGGGAAGAGTTGAGATAACATCTTGAGAAATGTAGGCACTTAACCTCACATTTGTTTTCATATAAAAACAGGTGCCAGAAAAGGTCAGTTGTGTTTAGGGGATTAAGATATTTGCTCTTCCGTGGTGGCGCATGCCTTTAATCCCAGCACTTGGGAGGCAGAGGCAGGCAGATTTCTGAGTTTGAGACAACCCTGTCTCGAAAAACAAACAAACAAACAAACAAAAAGAGGGCAGATGGGGATCTGTGAACTACTGTGGCTTTTTTGTTTTGTTTTGTTTTGCTTTGTCTATTCTTATAAAGATCATCTTATTTAAGCCTATCCTAAGATAATTACTATAGTAGTTGATTTATTATTGATTTTGATCTTGGTTATGAATATCATAATCAATACCATATATATGTACTATGGGCTGGAAAGATAAGCATATAGGAAATAAATACCTTACAATCAACAAATGCCATTCTGTGCCTTCCCAAGTTACAGCACTCACAGACATCAGGATAGAATTATGGTTCTCAATTCATGTCTTTCTCTGCAATTTTTAAACATCTAGTTGAATTCCAGATGGACTCAAGTAGTCCTTGCCACATAGAACCAGTTCCTCTGACCAATAAAAAACTTGAGATGAGAACTGCCTACATTAACTCTGTATCTTTCATTCTATAAGTTGAGCAGTCGGTAGCTACCTCTTGTGTATCTGTGCCTTGATAAGCAGCCATAACTGAGAGTGCATATAGAAGATTTAGATGTGAACTCTGCAGGTGTGTGTGTGTGTGTGTGTGTGTGTGTGACACTGTTACTGCACTGAGTGTAAAACATTGCTGTGCATGCAGAAATGTTGGAGATGCCTGGTCAGTGTGACACGAGTATGTAATGTAGTGTTTGTTACTCTCAGATTTTAAGTATGCCCAAAGGCTGGGTGCTGTGGCACATACTTGTCTTTCAGTATGTCATCCCGGAACCAGGGAGGCTGAAGCAGGAGGATCACATGTCCAAAACTAGCAATAGACTACATATAGACCCCTTCTCAAAAGACTCAAGGTAACACTGAATTGAGGAAAAGTTTGTTTGTTTGTTTTTAAGATTTATTTATTTTATGTATATGAGTGTATGAGTACAGATGGTTATGAACCTTCATGTTGTTGTTGGGAATTGAATTTTAGGACCTCTGCTCACTCCAGTAGGCCCTGCTTACTCTGGTCAACTCTGCTAACTCAGTCCCTGCTCGCTCTGGCCCAAAATTTATTTATTATTATACATAAGTACACTGTAGCTGTCTTCAGACGCACCAGAAGAGGGTGTCAGATCTCGTTACGGGTGGATGTGAGCTACCCTATGGTTGCTGGGATTTGAACTCAGGACTTTAGGAAGAGCAGTCAGTGCTCTTAACTGCTGAGCCATCTCGCCAGCTCCTGGCAGTAATCTTTTAAAGGAAGGAAAATTGCTACTAATGGACAAAGGAAATTACTATAAAACCGTGATTGATAAGTTATGATGAAGATATTCTTACAGTAATAGCATTAAGAATTACAATGGACCATATTCAGGGATCCATCCCATAATCAGCTTCCAAACGCTGACACCATTGCATACATTAGCAAGATTTTGCTGAAAGGACCCAGATATAGCTGTCTCTTGTGAGACTATGCCGGGGCCTAGCAAACACAGAAGTGGATGCTCACAGTCAGCTATTGGATGGATCACAGGGCCCCCAATGGAGGAGCTAGAGAAAGTAACCAAGGAGCTAAAGGGATCTGCAACCCTATAGGTGGAACAACAATATGAACTAACTAGTACCCTCAAAGTTCGTGTCTCTAGCTGCATATGTATCAAAAGATGGCCTAGTCGGCCATCAGTGGAAAGAGAGGCCCATTGGTCGTGCAAACTTTATCTGCCTCAGTACAGGGGGAACGCCAGGGCCAAAAAGTGGGAGTGGGTGGGTAGGGGAGTGCGGGGGAGGGTATGGGATGGCATTGGAAATGTAAATGAGGAAAATACCTAATTTAAAAAAAAAAAAAGAATTACAATGGAGAGATCTGCCTCTGCCTCCCAAGTGCTGAGATTAATAATCCCCTGTGCTTTATTTTTTGTTTTCTACAAATGTATTATTGGATAGGATAAGATGACAGCAGGCCCACCTCCAGTTCCACACATAGAAGTAGTACTGCTGTTACCATTCTGGATATAAGCCTGGAAGAGAAAACAGAAAAGCAGGGACGCATGTAAAGGAATGGTGGGTAGCTGACTGGAAAGATCAGCAGTAGCCGGGCATGGTGGCGCACACCTTTAATCCCAGCACTCTGGAGGCAGAGGCAGGTGGATTTCTGGGTTCAAGGCCAGCCTGGTCTACAAAGTGAGTTCCAGGACAGCCAAGACTATATACAGAGAAACCCTGTCTTGAAAAACCAAAAAAAGAAAAAAAAAAAAAAAACCCAACCAAACCAAACCAAAAGATCAGCAGTGATTTAATAAAAATAGAAATGCATTTAAAAGTACTGTTTGTACTTTTAAGCAAGCCATAATTTGTATAAATTTAAGAGGCAGGGAAATTGAAAACATAGTTACCTTTTAGATAGATGTTGGTTTACAAGCAATACTGTGTTCAGCCTCTAAGAATATCAGAGTTTGTAAGGAAAAAAATTCTGAAAAAAATTCAGATCATTGTGATTTTTCTTTTAAGATTTATTCTTTTATGTGTGAGTGTTTTGCCTATGGAAGACTTTTGTTGAGATACTTTAGTGGATGTGAGCATGACAAGCAGATTAGGAATATTTGGAGGAGAGTATGTTGAGACAAGGTTTCACTGTGTGGCTTTGGCTGGCCTGGAGCTCACTATATAAACCAAGATGGCCTCAAAGTCATAGAAATCCACTTGCCTCTGCCTCCTGCCCCCCAAGTGCTGGGATTAAAGACGTGTACCATCATACTTGGCAAGACCAGGACTATTTACTAGAGACATGCAGCTCATGTGCTGTAAGATCCTTAGAAATTTGTTATCTTGAGGGCTGAAGGGTATGCTCAGCTATTAAGAGAACTTGTTATTCTTCTAGAGGACCCAGGTTCAAATTCCAGCACTCACATGGTAGCTCACAACCATCTCTATCTTCTAACTTCTTTGAGCACCATACATATATACATGCATGCAGGAAAAACACTCTTGCACATAAAATAATTTTTTTTAAGTTTGGTATCTTTCAGTAGTGATCAGTATGATAAGAGATCTTTCAAGGTGTTTGCAGATCCTCAAATTTTATAAAAAGTTTATGTCACTTTGTGTATACATCATCATTAGAGATCCTTTGTGGTTCTTGTCTATTTCATTCTGTCTCATCTTTGACACTGCCATTATTATGTTAGAAATTCTTCATTAGATCCTCTTGGTCTTCATGATATAATCTCAGCTTTCAGGAGTATTTTAGTTTACTGTTGGCTGTTTAAGTTCATTTATCTGCATGTCTAAGTAATCAGTATAATAGCCTCTAACATTTATACAACATTTAAAATCTGTCACTGACCTGGACAGGTTTCATAACTGCTGTAATTCTGTAAGTAGACCTGTGCTATCATTTTTCTACCTTTGTTTAGTCTATGCTCATTTTTTTTTTTGCTGTATATTAAATGAATTCTTAAACTTCAGGAAGCAAAGGGATTAATAGTTTATTAAAACATATGTGGCTGGAGAGATGGCTCAGTGGCTAGGAGCACTGAATGCTCTTCCGAAGGTCCTGAGTTCAAATCCCAGCAACCACATGGTGGCTCACAACCATCTGTAATGAGATCTGATGTCCTCTTCTGGTTGTCGAAAACAGCTACAGTGTACTCACATATAACAATAAATAAATCTTTTTTAAAAAAACATATGGACAAGGAAATGAATTCGCAACTGAGAAAGAAAGAGAAAAAAGTCCAGTAAACACAATAATTTTAATTTTAATTAAGGAATTGAAACTGTAAGGTAAACAAATCTCTGCTTGTTTTGCTAGCTAATTTGAAGCTTCAGAGGAACAATCTTAAGGCTGCCCCTGATGTCTAAGCTGGAAAAGTTCAGATATTTAAAGAAAATGATTGCAACAGATATCAGATCAATAAAGTTCGTTGATCATTATAACACTTTTTAGAGATCTATTTATTTTATGTGTATGACTGTATTATCTGCATTATGTATGGTATCACATGTGTGATGCCCAAAGAGGCCAGAAAAGGTATTAGATTTCCTAAAACTAGAGTTACAGGTGGTTTGTGAGCCTGTAACTCTAGGAACTGGCTGCTGGGAACTGAACCCAGGTCTCCTCCAAAAGCATCAAGTGCTCTTAACCATTGAGCCATCTCTTCAGGTTCCAAGTACTACCGGAGGATCCCGCAATCCCTCTCCTGGGCATATATCCAGAAGATGTCCCAACCGCTAAGAAGGACACATGCTCCACTATGTTCATAGCAGCCTTATTTATAATAGCCAGAAGCTGGAAAGAACCCAGATGCCCCTCAACAGAGGAATGGATACAGAAAATGTGGTACATTTACACAATGGAGTACTACTCAGCTATTAAAAAGAATGAATTTATGAAATTCCTAGGCAAATGGATGGACCTGGAGGGCATCATCCTGAGTGAGGTAACCCAATTACAAAAGAACTCACACAATATGTACTCACTGGTAAGTGGATATTAGCCCAGAAACTTAGAATACCCAAGATATAAGAACACATGAAACTCATGAAGAACGAAGACCAAAGTATGGACACTTTGCCCCTTCTTAGAATTGGGAACAAAACACCCATGGAAGGAGTTACAGAGACACAGTTTGGTGATGAGACGAAAGGATGGACCATCTAGAGACTGCCATATTCGGGAATCCATCCCATAATCAGCTTCCAAACGCTGACACCATTGCATACATTAGCAAGATTTTGCTGAAAGGACCCAGATATAGCTGTCTCTTGTGAGACTATGCCGGGGCCTAGCAAACACAGAAGTGGATGCTCACAGTCAGCTATTGGATGGATCACAGGGCCCCCAATGGAGGAGCTAGAGAAAGTAACCAAGGAGCTAAAGGGATCTGCAACCCTATAGGTGGAACAACAATATGAACTAACTAGTACCCTCAAAGTTCGTGTCTCTAGCTGCATATGTATCAAAAGATGGCCTAGTCGGCCATCAGTGGAAAGAGAGGCCCATTGGTCGTGCAAACTTTATCTGCCTCAGTACAGGGGGAACGCCAGGGCCAAGAAGTGGGAGTGGGTGGGTGGGGGAGTGCGGGGGACTTTTGGGATAACATTGGAAATGTAAATGAAATAAATACCTAATAAAAAAAGATACATTTTTAATTTTAATTTTGTGTGTGTGTGTTTGAATATAGAAGACAGAAGAGGGAATGAAATTTCCTTGAGCCAGAGTTATATATAGGTGGTTGGAAAGTGACCTCTGCAAGAATGGCATATGCCCTCAGCCACCCAGTCGTCTCTCCACTCCTTCACTTTTCTTCTCTTAATAACATCTTAAAAAGCAGGGCCTGGAGATGATGTGGCGGGGTGCCTGGCATTGAACTTGTGGTCTTCCCTGTCTCATTCTCTTTATTGCTAGGTTAAATAGGTCTGTGCCTCCATACCTAACTATCATGTGATTTTTGATTTTGTGAAATAGGCTAAAGCACTGCCCTAATCTATATTCTAATCTGAAACTGTTAACCCAAATTTAAGTTTAAAAATGTAAAGGCAGTTGGTCCTGTGAAGGCTCTGTACCCTAGTGTAGAGGAGCGCCAAGGCAAGGAAGCGGAGTGTGGGTTGGTGAGCTGGGGGAGCGGGGAGAGGATAGGGAGTTTCCAGAGGGGAAACGAGGGAAGGGGTACCATTTGAAATGTAAATAAAGAAAATATCTAATAAAAATAAACAACAGTTATTTTTAAAAATGTAACAGCAGGCAGACCATGTAAAAACTATACAGAAATGCTTAAGATCAGAAGTGTTTAGATTTTGGAATATTTACATAGACTTTTAGTGACTGAGTTCTGAATTTCTAATCTGAAGAGCCCCAAAAATACAAAACCTTTTGAGGACCATGTTAGAGCAAAGGTGTTTGGTGACTTCAGACTAACTTGAGGAAGTGTGTAGGCTCTTTTCAGGATTTTCACTTTTACCATGAGTGACGTTGTCAACATTGAAAGGTATTTAGTGGGAGAATCTGCTTGAGTTTTAGCAAACTAGCTGATGTTTTGAAAAATGGGGCAAGAATCTGGGGATTAGGAATGGGATCCAGGGCTATTGGCACAGATCCATGGTGAGTTTATCACCGTGATTCACCATGTTGTGAGAGGTAGTGGTCTCTCCATTCATGTAGAAAGAGAGAAAATGTTAAAATCGAATGTACTGGGAAGGTTGAGGCGTGTGGACCCAACAGTTTCCCTAGAGAATAATATGGAGAATGAGAAGACTTTAAAGCTTTTGGTTTAAGCAGTTGGAAGCTCAAAGTTGTCATTTTTTAAGAAGGGGAAGACTTAGTTGTGCTTAAAGGAGGTAAGTTATGAGTGTTTGCCATAGAGGTGTCCACTGAGTTTATTACTATGAGTAAAGGGGCATGGGTGACGTGTCCCTTCATTGCTGTCTTGTTCAATAACCATTTGAGTTTTCACTTTATCCCCCAAGATTGTTAGTGGGTAGCTTTTGTTTTGAATTTTTTCTCATATACTCTAGGTGTATATATAACATCCACTCTGTGTTGGTTATTCCACCTAAATGTTCAGACAACAATTTATTTAGTCCTCATAAAACCCTGTAAGTATACTATTGTAATCATACCTGTCTGACATGGAGCATAGCGTAATGAAGAACTTTCCTGAGCTCAGAGTCAAGCCCACGTTGTTTGATGTCAGGTCATAACCATTATTCAGTGGTTCTTTCCCTTCTCTGTCACCAGCACAACTCGGGCCAGGCTGTGGTTAACTCCCAAGATCATATGCATCTTCATTTTACTCATTATTCATTTCCTATGATTTCCTTATAGTACAAAGTAGAGTGGGAAGTCTGGCATGCACACAAAGCTGATCCAAGTCATCTACACACAGGTTGTTGTGAATAATAGGCATTTTAGTAGCTTTAAAAATTGTTACTTGAGCTTAGTATAGTGGCACACACCTGAACTTCCAGGACCTCGAGGAGGCTAAGATAGTAGGATCTTTGATTTTGAGGACAGCCTGGGCTATTTTGGAAAGATCTACCATACCCCAAAATAAGCAATAGAAATTATTTTTTTTATGATATAAAATCAATAGTAAGCTACAAATGTTAATAAAAAGCTATAGATTATCACTTTGTAGACCAGGCTGGCCTCGAACTCAGAAATCCGCCTGCCTTTCTCTCCAGAGTGCTGGGATCAAAGGCATGCGCCACCATGCCTGGCTCGGTATTCTTTTTTAATAATCCTCTGACAATTTCTGATCTGTTCTTCATTACTGTAGTGTTGTCTTTTTGAGAATGTTGTGAAGATAGTATTATTCTATATGTAACTACCTGAAATTATTAATTGGTTCTATCCATATTTACTCCCAATTCTTTGAAAATTAATGTAGAATTCACCAATTGAATGATTTTCAATTAAATAATCTAGTGGCTTTTAGTATATTCACAGTAATACACAACTACTACCACAGTCTACTTGCAAGGTATTTTTCTCATTCCCAGAAGATACTACATACTTATTTTATAGTCATAACCATTTTAATTTCCTGGCATCCACAGCATCCTTTTTGTCTGTGGATCTGCCTGTTTTGGGTGTTACATATATATATAAATGGGATAATGATGATAGGATATGCTGTCTGTCATGTCTGGCTTCCTTGTGTTAAGCACAGTGTTGTTAGAAGTTTGTCCAAGAGCCGGGCGTGGTGGCGCATGCCTTTAATCCCAGCCCCCGGGAAGCAGAGGCAGGCCGATTTCTGAGTTCGAGGCCAGCCAGGGCTACACAGAGAAACCCTGGTCGGAAAAAAAAAAAAAAAGTTTGTCCAGGCTGTGTTGTGTTTCACTTCCTTTGTGTGACTTAAGCAGCTTGGGTTACCGGAGCCAAAGAGCCAAGACAGGGTGGTTTCAAGGACAGGTATTTATTTCCACACATCTCTAAGATTATAGCTCAGCAGTGTTAGTTCCTGCTGGGTGCTCCCTCTATTTCCTCATTGTTTACTACATGTTCTTTGTATGACAGAGAGAACAAAGTTGACATATGTGTCCAGGTATCTCTACTGATGACTTGAGTTCTATTTGGGATAGGGCCTCATCCTTACGACTTAATTTTCATTGCTCCTTTAGAGTCTCCATCTCCAAATATAACCAGAATAAAACTATGGCTTTTACGTATGAGTGGGTAGTGGTGATACTTTTAGTCTTTAACAATTACTTCTATATCTGAATAACATTACATTGTGAGGTTATCTTTTATCTGATAGACATTTGAGGGTTTCTACTTTTGACATAGGAATAATTTCTGTGAACATTCATGTATAAGCTTCAGTTGTTTTTCTCTTGAGTATATACTTCAATGTAGAATACTGGATCATGTGGTAATATTGTTTCACTTTTGAAAAATACAACGTTTTATATTTATTTGTGTAGGTGAGAAATGGAGTGAATGGGTGTGTATGGGTCAGGTGCCACTGTGGGCATGTGAAGTTCAGAGGACAATCCATGGAAATTAGTTCTTTCTACCCTGTCGGTTCCAGAATCAAACTCAACAGCAAGCTCTTTCTCTCACCGAGCCATCTCACTGGCCCTGCAATATAGTTATCTGTGTATATAATGAACATGTATTTTATCACATCCTCACCCTTCTAACACCCTTCCTCCATCCCTCCTCAATATGCTCCCCCTCCCAATTTAATGTCTTTAACAATCTTGATTTATTTTTATTTATGCGTGTGTTCATGTGTCTGTGAGTATATGCCACATGTGTGTGGGTGCCCACAGAGATCAGAAGGGTGTCGGACCCCTTGAAACTAGAATTACAGGTGGATGGTTGTGAACTGCCCAACATTAGGTGTTGGGACCAAATTCTGGTTTTCTGGAAGACCAGAAAACACTCTTTAGCTTTGTCATCCCATCAGCCCCCATAATTTTGGCTTTTTGAGATTCTTCTAACAGTGATTTCCTAGTGATTGTACCAATTTACACCTTAGCCAACACTGAGTTGAGAGTCCTCATTACCACAAGCTCTCCCCAGCATTTATTGTCATTTGTTTCTTAATGATGGCAGTACTGACAAGGGTGAAGTAGAATCTCATAGTAATTTTCATTTGTACTTCCCCTGATGGCTACAGATGTCAAACACTATAAAATGTTTATTATTCACTTCCATTTCTTTTGAGAACTCTCTGTTCTGGTCCATAGCTCAGTTTTTGATTGGGTTGTTTGTTTTCCTGCTGTTCAGTTTCTGGAGTTTCTTTTATATTTTAGACATTAATCCTCTGTCAGATGTGTAGCTGGCAAGAGTTTCTCCCATCCTGATGGCTGCTGCTCTACTATATTGACAGTCTCTCTAGTTGTATAGAACCTTTTGATTTCTGAGGTCCATTTGCTGATTATTGGCCTTATTTCCTCAGTAGTCATATTTGGAAAGCGCTTGCCTATGCTTGTATCTCTTTATTTTGAGATAAGGTCCTGTTGTGTAGCTTTAGCTGACTGGCAACTTGCTATGAAAATCAAGTAGGCCTTGAACTAACATTGACCCACTTGCCTCTGTTTATCAGAGATTAAAGATGTGCACCACCATGTCCAGCTTCTTTTTAAAAAAAATTGTTTCTTTTATGTATGTGAGTACACTGTAGCTGTCTTCAGACACACCAGTAGAGGGCATGGGACCCCATTACAGATGGTTGGGAGCCACCACGCAGTTGCTGGGAATTGAACTCACCTCTCCAGCCCTGCTATGTCTGTTTTGAAGTGTGCTCTCTACTCTTTCCTCTAGCAGTTTCAGCTCTTATGCTGAGGTTCTCAATACATCTGTAGTTGAGTTTTGGAGATCAAGAAAGCTCTATTTTCATTCTTTTACATGTAGATACCCGTTTCCCCAGCACCATTTGTTGAAGATTGTGTCTTTTCTCCAATTTGTATTTTTTGGTATTCTTGTCAAAAATCAGGTAGCTTTGGGCTTAGTGGTTAAAGTACTTACTGCTCGTATAGAGACTAAGTTTGGTTCTCAGCGTTTATTTACATCAGATGGCTCACAGATGCCAGTAACTCCATTCCCTTGGAATCTGACTCCTTCTGACCTCTGTGCTTTGTACACATGTGGTGCAAATATATTCACATAGGCATAATGATTTTTCTGAATTTCACTGCTGTTATAATGCCTCCATTTTTTCAAAAAGATTTATTTTATGTATATGAGTACACTGTTGCTGTCTTCAGACACACCAGTAGAGGGCATCAGATCCCATTACTGATGGTTGTGAACCACCATGTGGTTGCTGGGAATTGAACTCAGGACCTCTGGAAGAGCAGTTGGTGCTCTTAACCACTGAGCCATTTCTCCAGCCCTATAATACCTCCTTTTTATATTTAATTTTTACTAATTTGGGTCTTCTTTTTCTTTTAGTTAATTTGGCTAAGAGTTTGTCTGCCTTAGTTAATTTGGCTAAGAGTTTGTCCTCCATGTTTATCTGTACAAAGAACTGACTTTTAGGTGGCTGGAGAAATGGCTCAGAGGATAAGAGCATTGCAGACAGACAATCTGGGTTTGATTCCCAGCACCCATATGGTGCAACTAAACATAACTTCATCAGTGGAAACCAATTCCTTTTGACCTCCTGGCAACCAAGCATCCACATGGTACATGTACATACATGATGCAAAACCTCCCGCTTGCGCGCGCGCGCGCTCGCCTTCCCTCCCTCCCTCCCTCCCTCCCTCCCCCCTCCCTCCCGTGTGTGTGTGTGTGTGTGTGTGTGTGTGTGTGTGTGTGTGTGTGTGTCTTAAAAAAAGAGCAAAGAGCCAACTTTGTTTTGTCTATAGACTTAGGACTGCTTTCATTGTATTCCACAGGTTTTGGTATGTTGTATTTTCATTTTGTTTGATACTTGGAATGTCTTTTTATTTCCTTCTTCATTTTTTCAGATTGATTCATTATTCAGTAGTATGTTGTGTAATCTTTTTGAGTTTTGTATTTATTATATTTAGTATATATATATGTGTGTGTGTGTGTGTATCTTTTTGTTGATTTGTTGTCTTATTCCGTTATGAGCAGATAGAATACAAGGAACTATTTCTGTTTCTCTGTATTAGTTAAGACGTATTGTGCCCTAATATATGATCTGCTTTCCATTGACTAATAAGAAAAATGTTTATTCTGCAGTGTTTGGATATGATATTCTGTAGATCTGAACTCCCATTTGATTTATGATGTCAGTTAATTCAGACATTTCTTGTTTTCTTTTGTTGGGTTGACATGAATCAATGAAAATGAGGTTTTGAAGTTGCCTACTGCTGTTGTGTTGGGGATAATCTGAGACTTTATATCTAGTAGTATTTGTTTTATGAAATTGGACACACCTGTGTTTAGGACATAATTTAGAATTATAATGTCTTCTTAATGGATTGTTCCCTTAATATTAACAAATTGACTGTCTTCTCAGTAGTCTTTGTTTGAAGTCTGTTTTGTCAGATATTAGAATAGCAACCCTTGCTAGTTTTCTAGTCTGTTTCCTTCCTTCCTCCCTCCTCCCCTTCCCTCCCTCCCTCCTCCCCTCCCTCCCTCCCTTCCCCTTTTAAAAAAATTTTTATTTATTTTATGTATGTGAATACATTGTCACTGTCTTCAGACACACCAGAAGAGGACATCAGATCCCATTATAGATAGTTAAGAGCCACCATGTGGTTGCTGGAATTTGAATTCAGGACCTCTGGAAGAGCAGTCTGTGCTCTTAACCACGGAGCCACCTCTTTAGCCCTGGACCCATTTTTTTTTTTGGAATACCTTTTAAGGTAGTCTGGTTTCTGTGATAAGATATGTTTCATGGGGACAAAAACAGATGGAGCCTGCTTTTTAAATATAGTCTATTAGCCTGTACCTTTAGATTGGGCAGTTAGCATCTTAATATTCAGTTATTATTGAAGGGTATGTACTGATTTCTGCTGTTTCGTTGGGGGTGCATAGTTGGTGTCTGCTTTCCTCCTCATGCTTAAGTACTGTTTAAGCATGGTTTGTGTTTTTCTCAAGTCTGGTAAATGGATTTTTTTTTTCTTCAGTCTGAAGGTTCCTTAAAGTATTTTCTATAGAGTCAGCTTCGTGGACTTAATTTTTTAAGCTTATTTTTATCATGGAAAAAATGGCATTTCTACTTCTATTATGACAGATAACTTTGCTGGGTGTATATCACCCTAAGCCAGTGTTCTCAACCTTCCTAATGCTGCAGCCCTTTAATACAGTTCTTCATCTTGTGACCATCCAGCCATGAAATTATTTTTGTTGTTACTTCAGAGCTGTAATTTTGCTATATAAAGGGACCTTGTCTTTATAAACAAACAAACAAACAAAAAACCAATCTGGTAGTCCCTAGAAAAATTAAACTTAGGAAGCAGGCAAGAAAGCAGAGAATCAAAGCTAAGCTATGAGTTCCAGGACAGCTGGAGCTATGTAGAGATACCCTGTCTTTAAATAATCGAGAGGTCCCTAGGAAAGTTAAACTTAGGAAGCAGACAGGAAAACTAACAATTGAAGCTGAGTTAGAAATCCTCTGCAGTGGGCATCCAGTTGGCCTGTCAAATAAAGCGACTATGGAAGTGCCATTCTTCATACACCACGCATCCAGGACCAAAAGAGGCCATGGTGGAATGCATGTCAGTGGACTACTAGGAAAAAGGTCACAGAGCTCATCCCAGACATCACAGTCACTAAGGCTGAAGAAACGAATGGTTCCTGCTATCCACTCTGCCACACAGCAGCATATATAACTTCCTGGGTAAGGGGGGATATAAGAACTCCTTCTTTTGACTCCACACAGTTGTGCCAGCAATTCACTCCAGAAGTAGTAGTCTTTTTATTTAATTTCTATTCTTGAATTTATGTCTAATGATGGTTTTGCTTCTGTTTCTACACTCTTCAGTTATATGTTAGGGCTGTTGTTTATATTGCTCAAGTCCACTTTACTGTAAGGCATTCAATTGCTGTACTCTGTAGCCTTATCCCATGTACTTTCCCATTCATTCCTACAGTATTTTCTTTCTGTATTTCCTTTTCTTTCTTTTTTAAAATTGGTTATTTTATTTATTTACATTTTAAATGTTATCCCCCTTCCCCTCTGCAACCCCCCTATTCCATCCCCATCCCCCCTGTTTCTATGAGGGAGCTCCCCCATCCACTCCCGCCTCCCCGCCCTAATATCCCCTACAGTGGTGCCCTGGTCCTATGGAGACTGTATTTCCTTTTCTAAAACTGAATTCTAACTGTAACAGTTTTCCCCTCCTAGCTATTTTACCCACCTGTCCATCTAATATTTAATCCTGTATCCTGAAACTAGGGACTAGTCTTTGATGGATTATGTCTTTGTTCTAATTTTGGCAGATGCTAGGGCCTGAGCTGTTGGGTTCCAAGGTCAGAATGATGCTTCTAACATGGTGTCATTCATGCTAAGGTCTCAGGCCTGTTAATAGTATTGAGTTTCTTTTTCTTTCTTTTTTTTTTTTTTAAGTTTTAAAGATGAATTGTGTTAAGACATTGGGGACTCTTGGACATTAATTTTCAATACATATTTTCTAAAAAATGTAGATATCCACACATACAAATGTCTGAAGACTTTTGACTGCATATTCGCTTTTGATGCTGTATTCTTTTTACATTCTTGTTTTCATTGCATACTTTCTTTTGTGGCTACTTGTACTAACTGGCTGCTTAAGAATGTGTTAATTTTTATTTTTGTCAATTTTTTTCTGTTAATCTTTAATTTCATTGCATTATAATTGAAGAAGGTACTTTATATGATATATGACTTACATCTTTTTTCAAATTTATTGAGTTGTTTGTTTTGGCTTAACATACTGTCTTGGAGAATGTTCCTGAACCCTTGAGAAGAATATCTATCTGGCTGGTTTTGGTTGGTGACTTCTTGCTTTTCCTCCAGGTCCAGTTGATTAATAGTGATGCTGTGAAGTTCCTGTGTTTCTTCTGCTTAGTTGGAAGTGAGACATTGAAGTTCTCAGCTGTTTTTATTGAGTCACTTCTCCCTTCTGTTTTGTGAAATTTTCCTTCTTATATGCTTCCTCCTTCCTCCTTTGTGGGACAGGTCTCTCTATGTAGGCCTGGCTTGCCTGGAGCTCACTGTATGGACCAGGCTGTCCTCAAACTGAACAGAGAGCTCTGCCTGCTTTGTCTCCCAAGTGTTGGGATTAAAGGTGTGCACTACCACACCTAGCTTTTTTTTTTTTTTAAACAAACAAACAAGCAAGCAAACTAGATTTATTCATTTAAAAAATCTTTATTCTCTCATATATTATATCCCAACTGCAGTCTCTCCCTCCCCTCTTCCTCAGAACTCTCCACTCCCCATCTCCTAGAAAAGAGCAGGCCTCTCAGGGACATCAACCAAGCATGGCATAGTAAGCTATAATAAAATCAAGGCTGGGCAAGACAACCCAGCAGGAGGGATAGGGTCCCACAAGTAGGTAAAAGAGTCAGAGACAACCCCTGCACCCACTGTTACGAGCACAAGAACCCCAGTAACATGCAGAGGACCCAGGTCAGACCCTTATAGGCTCCCTGAACTCGGTGAGTTCCTATGAGTCTGGTTAGTTGATTCTGTCAGTTGCGAATAACCCTAGCAAAGACTCCTAGTAATGAGGACACCTAGTACTGGGAACCTGAACTGGCCATCTTCTGTAACCAGGCAAGGCCTGAAGTGGAGGGATTGGCACACCAACCCAGCCACAAAACATTCAACCTGCAACCTGCAGTTTGTCCAGTCTGCAGAGTGTTTATTCTGGGACTGGAGCCTAGCACAGTCATCATCAGAGAGACCAGAGGGACTTCATCCAGCAACTGATGGAAGCTGGTGCAGAGTCCTGTGCCAAACATAAGGGGACCTTGGGGAGCCCTCCCTTCATAGATCTCCTATTCTGCCCCCTTCCTGCCAAAAATCTATATACTTTTTCTCTGTCATGCAGATGTATAATTACTGTTTTATTTAGTTGCTTTTTAAATTACAGGGAACAAAAGAAGAATATAAAATTCAAATCCCCTGTTTTATTGGTTGAATACTCCAAATATACTTTTTCTAATATACTTTCAGATTCTGTCTTAGGTAATTTATAAATATTTAAGCTATAGAATTTAAGAATGTATTTAGTTACCTTACAGATAATATGGAGTTGAGTATATGAATAGTTTTGAAATACCCTAGAGTTATACTAACATTAAATGAAACCTCTGGCAGTATAAGGCTCCTGCCAGCCATGTTAGTACCAGAAAGTGAACATTCTTTCAGTAATGTGAAAGTTTAATATATACCTCTATACTTCAGTCACACAGATTCCCATTTTCATTAAAATGAAGGAAATAATTAGCTTATAGTTCTGTTTTAATTAACTCCATCACTTCCCACTAAGCATGAGGACTCCTTTTTATCTTGTGCCTACCTGTTATGTTGTAATTTATACTTCTGGCATCTTTAAGAAAAATTATCACACACACACACACACACGGGGGGGGCAGGGAATGAATGTGTGTAAGGGAGGAAGGGCTAATGTATGTATGCATGCACACTTTACTATATAAATGGCATTCATATGCATTTCTTGACCTTATATGACTGAGGTTCTCTAAGGGATTGAGACCCAGAGATTGTCAACTCCAGGTGTAATTGACTCACCCTTAATCATCTTCAGATTTACATTTAAATGGCTTCTTTCTAAGAATAATTACTGAAGTCAGATATAACATGTATTAACAGAACAAATGACTTGACTGCACTTGAATTTCTCAAGATATTCCTATCTCTTAGCTATTGAGTATCCGATACTTTGGTCATTTAATTCATAGGAATCTCATTCATGACTCTATATGTAAACATACAAATATAATTATATAAAATTTATTTTGAAAATGTTTCAGCTGCTAAATATATAGTCCTTTTCTTTTGATTTTATTATTATTTTTTGTTGTTGTTGTTGTTTTTGTTTTTTACGAGACAGGGTTTCTCTGAAGTTCTGGCTGTCCTGGGACTTGCTCTGTAGACCAGGCTGGCCTCGAACTCAGAAATTTGCCTGCCTCTGCCTCCCAAGTGCTGGAATTAAAGGTGTGCGCCACCATGCCCGGCTTCTTTTGATTTTATTAATAGCACTGTTTTATTGAGCTATGTTCTTTTTGGTTTGTTTTTAGGTTGATTGTGAACACATTTATTGTATAAAATGTATAGTAGTAAGCTGTATAAAAAGTAGTTCTATTTTTTTATTTAAAAAAACCTTTTCATTTCTAGTTTTGTTTTATAGATAGGGAGACTAGGTTGACCTGGGCTAGAAAGGCATCTCTCTTCATCAGATCTCAGTTGCCCCTTCTGTTCTGTTTACTATTACTTCAAGTCTTCATGCCAGATACACAAAATAGAATTGTTATTGTAAAGTTTTATTGTAAAACTTCTTAAGCCACTCAGAACATATATAAGGATTTAGGTATTAGAATGAATGGATATATTTGTATTTATTTAATTTATACATTTATTTGTTGAATGCTTATTGAGGGACTGTAGTTTTTTTGTTTTTTGTTTTTTTGAGACAGGGTTTCTCTGTGTAGCTCTGGCTGTCCTGGAACTCACTCTGTAGACCAGGCTGGCCTCAAACTCAGAAATTCACCTGCCTCTGCCTCCCAAGTGCTGGGATTAAAGGCGTACGCCACCACCGCCCGGCTGAGAGACTGTAGTTTAATTAGGCAGGTTGATGCTACGATGTGAATAAGCTTCATTTTCTTTGTTTAATCTCATGGATAAAATGCCAATAGTAATTTAAAGTGTAGTTTATTGTGCTGGCAAGTTTTTTGTCAATTTGACATATCCATTTGGAAGAAAGCACTCTCAGTTGAGAAAGTACTCCCATCAGATTGGCCTGTGGGCAAGTCTGTGGGTCAGTCTCTTGATTAATGTTGATGTGGAGTGCCCACGTCACTATCGCAGTGCCAGCCCTAGGCAGCTGGTCCTAGATTGTATAAGACAGCGAGCTGGATAAGCCATGAAGAGCAAGTCTGCTCCTCAGTGGCTTTTGCCTCAGTGTCTGCCTCCAGGTTCCATCCTTCCTTCAGTGGTGAGCCAGGTTTGAAGGTGTAAATGAAGAGAACCCCTTTCTTCACCAAGTTGGTTTTGGTTGTGATTTTTAAGACACAGTAGAAACCCTAAGACATTCATTACATACAGAACAGAATCAACACTGATGAGGATGTTTTAAAGAGTTAATGATAACTGCTGCTATGGATGGCATTATAGTTGTTAGGGAAAGGGATAGTAACAGTCAAAAGTCAGGGATGGAAAAGAGAAAATGAATTTGAACTCTTTATTTATTAATATTATCTTCTTTATTATGTGTATGTATTAGTACAGGCTTATGCCAGCAATGGCATACACATGCCTGCAATGGCATACACATGGCCGTCAGAGAACAGCTTTATTTTCTTCAACTATGGGGTTTAAAGGGTTGCATGCAGCCAGCAAGTAACTTTTACCATCTTGAAAAAGTGGGGATTTGAAATAAGATGAATAGAATTCTTAATGTCTGTTTTGTTTTTTCAAGACAGGCTTTCTCTGTGTAGCCCTGGCTGTCCTGGAATTCATTCTGTAGAAAGGCTCTTGAATTCAGAGATCTAGCTAGCTACCTCTACCTACCTAGTGCTGGGATTAAAGGCGTGTGCCACCACCACTGAACCTTGACTGACATTTCTAACCTGAGTGACCTCCATGATGCCATTTTCATACTAAGGAAGAAAGGAAGAGTAGGTAGTGAAGAAAATGGAAAGGTAGTAGACTATTGAGCCTTTTGAAGTGCTGCAACCGCTTAATAAAAAGTTCCTCATGGTATGGTGACCACCAACCATAAAATTATTTCCGTTGCTGCTTCATAAATGTAATTTTGCTACTGTTTTGAATCATAATATACATAACTGATATACAGGATATCTGATACACACACACACACACACACACACACACACAGGGGTCGTAACCCATAGGTTAAAAACCACTGAATTATGATATCTTGGTACACAGTGTACAGTGGGATATTAGAAACAAGATCTAGAGCAAGATTGTGAGATTGGTGAGTTGTCAGTATATACATGATAGCTGAAATCTTAATTTTGACTCTTTGATTATGGTTTTAAGGGTTTTGTTTGTTTGTTTTAAACACTGTGTGTGTGAACTCAGGTTGCAATCCTTAGTGGCAAGCCCCTTTACCAGTTGAGCCATCTAGCCACCAAATTTTAAGTATTTTAATGGCAAGGCATATATTTTATTTTTCAAATAATTATTTTACTTTATATGTATGGGTATTTTATCTGCATGTATGTATTAAGTACTACATGTGTGCCTGGTACCTGAGGAGGTCAGAAAAAAGGGATGGATCTCCTAGAACTGGAATTACAGGTGGTTTTGAGCTACCATGTGGTGCTAGGAACCAGGATCCTCTGTAAGAATATGTGTTCTTAACAGATGAGCCAGCTCTCCAGCCCCAATACTTTATTAATATGATGTAAATTTCTTTTAAAAAAATATTTGGTAATACTTTTTTAACTTTATGTGTATGGTGTTTAGTTTTACCTGCATATATGCCTAGGCACTACTTTTTTGCCTGGTGCCTGTGAAGCCTAAAACTAAAAGAGAGTGTTGGATCCCTTGGGACTAGAGGTACAGATGTTTGTAGGTTTTGGGAGTCAGAGCTAGGCTCTCTGTGTTCTTAGCCCCATTTTTTTTAACTCTTTCACAACAGATTTTATTGATTGAGAAGCAGAGTACATAGAAATTCCAATTCTTATTACATGTATCCAAAAAGAGCCATATATTGTATTCACTACCCAAACTCTGATGAGTCACATTGTGTTCATGTATACAAATAAAGAGCTACATACTGTTTTTCTTTGAACTTATTCCAGTGATGTTCCAGCCTCAAACTCAAGTTTCTCTTAGAGCTCTCAAAAATGCTCATAACCCTCGGCTCCACCAGTCCACAGTTTTACGCCACACACAGAACAGACTCAGGACTTCCACCTTTCACAGCACACTATCACAGCTGCTAGGAAGACGGGCTGCCACGACCACAGACACCACAGTTCTGACAGGGCAAGGGCCAAAGACTGGCTTCTCACAAAATGGTTCTACTAGATAGAACTGAAAATATCCCAGACACAAATGCACGACTGAGACTCCAAATTGCTGTTTAATGTGCTTTGTATCGTAGGACATAAAACTAGCCCCCTCTACAGAATGTTATGGTGACCCTGAGACAGGCACAGCCTCTCCTGATTCAGTATCTTGGGCTCTGCCTTCACCGCTCCTCACTAACCATCATGATGGTGTGGGGTGCATCACTGGAGCTGCACTGCCCCTATTTTCTAAATTCTAAGATCAGCACACTAAGTCACAGGCTTCATTGTAGCATTTTGTATAGTAATTTGTTCCCATTGTTCTTCCCTATCTACCTGTCTTTCATCCTTCCACTCTCAGTCACCCTCCCCTTTCTCTCTTCACATTCTGTGTATTCCCTTGATCCCTCCCTTCCTCCCTCCCTCCCTTCCCTTGTTCCTTCCTATCTCTTCTTGATCCCTTTTCTAGGTTCATAACCTCTACCAGTGTGTGCTCACTAACTAGGACCCATGTATGAGAAAAAAATGGATCTTTTGCCTTTCTGAACCTGGACTAACTCACTTACTTTGTAGATTCATCCTACAAGTTTCACAATTTCATTTTTCTTTGCAGGTAAAATTTTTTTTCTTGGGCTACATTTTATCCATTTATTAGTGGCTGGATAGACTGATTCAATTTTTTTCTTTGATTGTGAATAGAACCACAGTGAACATGGCAACATAGGCATCTCTAGTAGGACTTAGGCTCCTGGGAACATATGTCTGGTTGTGATATACCTGAGTCATAAGGTAGTTCTGTGTTTTGTTGTTTGAGAAACCTCTGTACTGATTTTCATAGATGTTAGACCTGTTTATTCCCTCATTCCAGGAGTGAATATGGGTTCTTTTTTCCTGTCAACATTCTCAGATTTTTTGTTTCTCTCTCTCTTTCTTTCTTTCTTTTTTCCTTTCTTTCTTTTTGTTTGGTTTGTTTTCTTGTGTTTTTACTTTATTGTTTTAATATAGCTATTCTCAGTGTAGTGAGACGGAATTTCAGTGTTATAATTTGCAGAGAATGAATGGTTCATTCTTCTAATTAATAAATGATTGGCAGTTTGGTTTGTTAATGTGTGTATGTGTCTTTTAATTTTTGCAGCTCATTAAATTTTCTAGTTATTACGTCCCTGTAGCTGGTAGAGTCTATTATTTTCTGTGCTATGCAAACCTTTTTAGTTTTATATAATTTTACTTGTCAAATCTTGAGAGTATTTTCTTGTGCTACATGTAGTATTGGAGTCCTAATGCAGAAAGTTCTTGCCTATGCCTATATTTGAAGTATTTTTCCCTAAAAGTTCAGAATTTGAGGCTTTAAATTAAAACGTTCAATCCATTTGAGTTGATTTTTGTATAGGCTAACAGATAAATGCCTTGTTTCACTCCGGTATTAAATAGGCTTTTTAAAAATTAAGTATATATTTTGATACTTTTGCTAAAAAAGTAGGTGGCCACAGCTATGTTGTGTTATTTCTGGAACCTCTGTTCTGTTCCAGGTCTATGTGCCTATTTTTGTACCAGTACAATACTGTGTTTGTCAATTAAGGTTGGGTATTGTCATACCTTCATTAGTATTCTTTCTTGTTAGGATTGCATTGGTTATATGTGGTCTTTTTTTCTCCCATGGTAATTTTTGGACCTTTTCCTCCTAATTTTGTGAAGGTCATTGGAATTTTGATAGGGATTGCATTGAATATGTAGATTAGTTTGACACTATAACATAACATATTAAGATTTTATTTATGTGTGTATTATTTTGTCTGCATGTATCTTAAGTACACCCCTCCCATGTGTACCTGGTGTATCATATCTTCTGAAACTAAAGTCAAATAATTTCAGTCAAATAATTTTAAGCTTCAGTGTGGTTTCCAGGAACTGAATCTGGGTCCTCTATTAGAGCAGCAAGCACTTCTAACCACTGAGCTATCTTTCCAGCACCATTACAGAGACATTCAGGAAGGAGTATTTGTACAGTCTTACATTTTAATAAGAACCAATCACATTTATATTGTTCAGAGGTGTTAGATCTTCTGGCCCTTATCATTTAATAGAATATTTTCAAGATTAATATTTGTTTAAAAGGAAACAAACTCATTGCTGACCTTAATTGGCTGTGTATTTGATATATTCTTGCCATGTTATTTTTTTATAATCTATTTTTTTATCCTTTGGAAATTAAAAAAAGTAGAGATTGTGACTCAGATCAAAGGGAGGCATTTGTGGGAAATTTTAACGTCATGTTTTTTGGAATTATTTGAGGAAATCAGAGCCTAAAAATGAAGCTTAGAATCTGTAGTTTAAGAACACTGTAGGAATGGGAAGGCTTCTCTTTAGGCCTTTGCAACATTAACTTTAGTTTGGGAGAAAGATACATGTGAAAGAAAGACGAACACACAAGATTTAGACAGCACACAAGAGTTTTATTTTATAAAATGCTTCTGCAGTGCTGTACATATGGCAGAAAACAGAGAGGTTTGGCATTTTGCTTTTCTGTTTAAAAGGGGCAAGGATCTGAGAAATCTGAGGGTGAGAGTGGAAGCCAAAGCTCCAGGAGAGAGAGTTGCTGATACCTTGTCTGCGCACTGTTGCTACTCAGGGTCTGCCTTGGTCCACTAGATGTTCTCAGTTAATATATTTTGGTTAAAGGACTAAATATTTATTGAACTGGATTAAAGAGTACTTGGAAGGAGATTGATACTTTAATTTGGACAAAAGTGAGATGCAGAGACTTGAGAAAATCTTAGCAAAGAGATGAATACTGAATAGCAAAACAGAAACAAAACAGTCTGAGCAGAGCTGTGTTGAGAAATGACACCCTACAAAAGGAGATTGTTTCAGATTATAAGATGATTTTATTGTTGGATGGGGGATTGCAGGGAGGACTCTGTGTTCTTTCGCAGTGTGTTCTCTTTAAAGAAGCTCTAAGTAGACTCTGTAGACACTGAAAGCTGTAGTGAAGAGACTTGGAGACAGACAGAGACCAGTTGTGATGCTGATTAGGACTTCTTTGCAAGTAGTCAAGTCCCGGGAGACAGGTTTTAAAATTGTGACAGTCTGCATAAAGGTACTTTAAAGTCCATGACTGGCCTATTCAGTATTCCTTTTTTTTTTTCCAGTAGCATAAACAAAGGGTATTGATAGTACAGTAAACATAAGTTCAGTCAACTTTTCAAGCCCAAAGAGTAAGACCTGAAGTACAATTTACATTTTGCTTCAAGTTCTAAAACTCCATCTGTATCAGCTTTGGAATTTTAATTCTGTGTGTGGCGTGTAAGAATAAACTGGTTAGTGACCAAATTCTTAATTTTTGCTATTCAACTATTTTTCTTGAGTTTTTTTCTAATATTGCCAAAAATTTCAGACTGTTCAGTGGATGTGTAATAAATAAACTTCCAAAACGAAGGGACATGTTTTACTCATTGTTTGCCTGCAGTCTTGGCTTGTTCATCTTTTTTTAAACCAAAAATAAGCTCCTTAAACACCCACAAGTTTAGCCATTAAAACTCCTTTTGAAGACCTTCTTTGCCAGTGTGTTGAGCCACTCTGAGGCAGGCGCATGTGCACAGTTGCAGTGAACAGCGCTCCTTTTTACTTTTTTCTTTTTTTAAAAGGATCTCTCACAAAGTTTTATTAAAGGAACACTTTCCAGATTTACTTTTTAATTAGTCTGCTCTGGCAGGTTTCTAATTATAAATAACCAAAAATCACCTGGATCAATGACAGCCATTATGCATACTCTGTAGTATTTCCTTCATGCTGTGCCCAAGTCAGTATATTGCCAGTGTAGTGCCGGTCATCAGTTTTAACCAACATGGCATAGTGTTCTGTTTGAGATTTCATCAAAGCTGGGCCAATTACCTCAGATGGCCAGTTTCAGTCTGCCCTTTGTATCATCCTCAGTATCTGTTTGTATCTAAGTATATACTTCCCACTTTCCATCACCAGATGGAGCCTAGAGTTGATTGACTCCAGAGACTTTTTTCATCTTCTTTGCAGCCACCACCTTCCTGCCTTAGGTATGAGATGGCCCCAATCAAGATTAGCCACCACGATGGCTGGGGAACGCAGTTTTTATTCCTTATGGTACTTTGTTATCTTTCTTCCTGGCTTTCCTATGAAATCTTGGTATGAATTTTTGAGTGTCTTTGTTCTTACTTGCCTTTTGTTAATGTTAGGCATAGCACGTAAGATAATTCAGTGTTGCTATGCAACTGCTAAATTCGATATTTATTATTAGTAAAACTGAATAGTGCTAATATCCAGTGAACAGAGAACAGCAAAATATTTAAAGTGTGTAGTGCATAAGGCTCAGTGTGTTGTGGCAAGTGAACAGAAGAGAAATGGCTTACATATGGTTATGTTTTAGAACAAAATTAGTTGTGGCAAAATCTTTTATGACTAAGTTTGTTGTGTTGTTGACTGCTTGCTTATTTTTGTCAGAGTTTCTACACCCCTCCCCTAATACAGGACTTTAGTCAGTAGCCTAGTCTGGGTGTGAAACTTGCTCTGTAGCATAGCTCTGAACTTGGACATTCCACTCGTGTAGCCTCTTGAATGCTGGCTGTAATCTTGCATCATATCCAGCAAGCATTCCTCTGAACCGCCCCCCCCTGCTTTTTTGTTTGTTTGTTTTTGTTTTTTTGTTTTGAGACAAGAGTTTCTCTGGGTAGCCCTGGCTGTCCTGCAGTTCCTTCTGGCCTCACCTACAGATCTGCCTGCACTCTGCCTTCAGAGTTCAGGGCCACTCTGTTTTTCATTCTGTAATTTTTTTTCCTAATGATTATGTATTACTGAATTTCTTTCTCAGTTGACCTAGTTCAGATTTTGATCTTTGTTAGTTTTGAATTACTATTCCCCCAAGCGTTGGTTCATTTTCCCCTTTCTTGCTGTGTTTACATTTTTCCTTTTTGGAAATTGAGGACAGCCATGGCATGGTGGTACACAGTTGTAACCATTGCAGTCTGGAGACTGAGATAAGAGGACCTAAGGATATTATCCTGGGCTATTTATAGAAACCCTGTCTCAAAAATAAAATTTGACTTACTATGAGAGTTTAAAATTTGTTATAATTTTATATAATAGATCTTTCATGTAAGAACTACCAAACCTGCTGGATTTTTTGGTTATTTAATACCTTCTAAGAGACTCAAATGCTTTCAGTCTTACTGTAAAGATGAGAATTCCTTTCTGGAAAATAAGAGGAATTGGAGTTGGAGACTGTTTTGAGATTTACTTAAAGGAACAGAGGTTAACTGTTACTGAGACTCTATAGTCTCCAGGGTCAAAAATAGATAGTATTTGGCCATTAATCCCGATGATTGCACCACCACCGCTGCCTCTCTACCTCTACAGCTCCTAACTCACGCCTTTCTTCTTTTCTAATGTTTGAAAGAGCAAGAGGACACAGTAACTAATTACATTAGGTAAATAACAATCAGCTGTTTGATTAGTGGGTAATTTAATTTTGTTAATACCTTTAGAATAATTTGATGTCAAGAAATAAAATTGAAAAATAATTGCTTTCTAATGATAAATCAAAAAGTTACAGTTTAAAAATAATATAAAAATTAACTCTAATTACAATACGAACTTCAGTAGCTACTGTATTGCAGATTAGAGGTTTATAGGAAGTAGAGCAAAGACATTTTAATTACAATATTATTTTTATTATCAGTTTAGCAAGATAGTACTGTTTCTGAAGTCTGCCTTTTAATTTTAATTTTAATTGTATGTGTAATTTGCCTACCTCTGTCTGTGTACCATGTGTATGCACTGCCTTTGGAGGCCAAAAAGGACATTGGATCCTCGGGGACTGGTATTACTAAGACAATTAAGAGTCTACATACAGAGTTGGGTGGGGTAGAGAGTAGGGGGCGGTAGTCGGGGGTGGTGGGAGAAGGAGGAGGCGGCGAATCACTTATAAATGGCGCCCAAGCAGGACCCTAAGCCGAAATTCCAGGAGGGCGAGCGAGTGCTGTGCTTTCATGGGCCTCTTCTCTATGAAGCAAAGTGTGTAAAGGTTGCCATAAAGGACAAACAAGTGAAATACTTCATCCATTACAGTGGCTGGAATAAAAATTGGGATGAATGGGTGCCAGAAAGCAGAGTACTCAAATACGTGGACACCAATTTGCAGAAACAGCGAGAACTTCAAAAGGCCAATCAGGAACAATATGCAGAGGGCAAGATGAGAGGGGCTGCTCCGGGGAAGAAGACATCCGGCCTGCAACAGAAAAATGTCGAAGTGAAAACAAAAAAGAACAAGCAGAAAACACCTGGAAATGGAGATGGTGGCAGTACCAGTGAGACACCTCAGCCTCCTAGGAAGAAGAGAGCCCGGGTAGATCCTACCGTTGAAAATGAAGAAACCTTCATGAACAGAGTTGAAGTTAAAGTGAAGATCCCTGAAGAGCTGAAACCCTGGCTTGTGGATGACTGGGACTTGATCACCAGACAAAAGCAGCTTTTTTATCTTCCTGCCAAGAAGAATGTGGATTCCATTTTGGAGGATTATGCAAATTATAAGAAGTCTCGAGGAAATACAGATAATAAAGAGTATGCTGTTAATGAGGTGGTGGCAGGCATAAAGGAGTACTTCAATGTCATGTTGGGCACTCAGCTTCTCTACAAGTTTGAGAGACCACAGTACGCTGAAATCCTCACCGACCACCCGGATGCGCCCATGTCCCAGGTGTACGGAGCGCCACATTTGCTGAGATTATTTGTGCGAATTGGAGCGATGTTGGCCTACACGCCTCTAGATGAGAAAAGCCTTGCTTTATTACTGAACTATCTACATGATTTTCTCAAGTACCTGGCGAAGAATTCTGCAACCTTGTTCAGTGCCAGTGATTATGAAGTGGCCCCTCCTGAGTACCATCGGAAAGCCGTGTGAGGGCGTGCTCGCCCTCTCTCCCTCGTGCTTGGATCTCTGTAAACAGTTTGGTTCTTAGTCCTTCTCTTGTACAAATGATGTACTTTGAAGACCGTTAGTGTATAACAGAGTTGTTTGTTTCCTCTTTGATTTTAAACAGAGAAAATAAAAGGAGTAACTGCTCCTTTTTTCTTCCTTTTTTCATTTCAAAGTTTCTACCAGTGTATCAGTGACGGACAACAGAGAGACATGCTGTAGAGTGTTTGCCTAGTTGACAAAGCTGCTTTTGAATGCTGGTGGTTCTGTTCCTTTGACACTACGCACTTTTATAATATGTGTTAATGCTCTATGACAAATGCTCTGATTCCTAGTGCCAAAGGTTCACTTCAGTGTATATAACTGAACACTCATCCATCTGTGCTCTTTTTTTTTTTTTTTAATGGTGCTTAAAGAGCCCATCCTTTGCAAGTCATCCATGTCATTCCTTAGGCATCTTATCTTTGCTCAACTGTTAAAGAATGGTGGCTTGTTTTCATGGGTTTTGTATTTGTGTCTAATGCACGTTTTAACATGATAGACGCAATGCATCGTGTAGCTGCAGTTTTATGGAAAAGTCAATCTTGTAGGAGTTGTTTTTCAGATCTTCAATAAATTTTTTCTTTAAATTTCAAAAAAAAAAAAAAGAGTCTACATACAGATGCCAGGAATCAAACTCTGGTCTTTAAGAAGAGAAGCTGAGCCAGCTCTCCAGCCCCTTAAAAGGCCATCTTTCCAGTCCTCTTTTGCTTTCTAAATTCATTGATATTTCTATGCATTTGAAAAGTAATAATGTGTACCAAATATGCATGACATTAATTCTTTCTAAAGGTCATAGTTAAAGTACATACGGATTCTCAGATCAGTTGTAATAAGTATTTGAACTTTATAGTGAGGGCCTTGACATTTTTTCTCTCTTTTTTTTAAAAGACACTGTAGATTTCACTATTCTAAGGTTTTTCTCTTTCTTTCATAACAATACACAACAGCAAGACATTTAAACTGTATTTCATTAAGTACATAACAGTTTTTGATGTAGTCAGTTAGAAAACCTGGTTTTCTTTTTCTTTCACACTGGTAAAGGATATAATGCTTTTGAACAACTTTTGTACAGCTATGTGATTTTTTTTTATCTTCATTTTTTTTCTCTTTGTGTACCTAGTGAGTTTTGCCTTTAAAAATGGACCAAGTATTTAATATTGTGTTGTGAAATAATTCACTACTTTTCATTCTAAAATATTGTGAGAGGTGAAGAAAACTGCTCTCGAGACTTTTCTCTAGAAGACTATTAACCTGAGAGAAGTTAGTTTATGTTATCAACTGTTATGCAGAAAAAGGGACTGTTTAGACTGTTCTAGACAGTTTATGGACGTTCCAAAGCATGATGCTTCATTGGGAAGGCAGTTTTTCAGAATCTCATTCCTGTAAAGTTTTGTAGAAGTGGAGACTCTGAACCTCCATTCTTTCGTTGGTTGTTTCTAGTTTCTATTTTTCTTAACTTTGAATGTGCTTTGACTCTTTGTTGTGTTCATTATTAGCAGTGCAGACACCCCTTTTAGATTTCTCAGGGACTGTTTCCTGAGCATCCCTTCAGGGTGATAACCAGGGATTCTGTGAACCAGAAGAAAGCAGTATTTTTCAGTAATTATCGTGATGATGGGTTTTATTTATTCACTTTTTTTTTATCCTTTCAGGATTTGAAAGTATTCTTGAAGGGCTGTTTGGACCTGCGTTATTAAAAGATCTCAGTTTATTTAAAGGTATTCAAAATATTTCTGGTATTTTACAATCTTTGTGGTTAAACCTTAGTGATTTAGGTGTCTTACTCAGTTTTGTAAGTGTTAAACTGTATTCAGGGCAGCATGTTTGTGTTTAATTTATACTGTTAGTATATGTATAGTTAGCACAATTAACTAATGAGCAGCTAGGAATTGAGTGAAGAGTTTTCTTTTCAGAGTTTTAAGACAAATGTCTTAGAGCATAGAGGAAGGAGTTTCTGGGTATGGCTGTAAGGGTGGAGCGCACACTTCTGCATGTGTGAGAATCTGAGTTTGATGAAAATACAAGAATTTAAAGATAAATGTTAAATACCTACTTTTTTAGTGAGGCTTTCACAACTATATAATAGTTTTGAAATTAGCTTTAATTTATTTTCTGAAAAATTCTGGTTTATGATTATTAAAACTTGTTTGGTTCTTTTTTTTTCTTTTCCTTTTTTTTTTTTACTTCTGCAGAGTGTGACCCTGAAAGCATTTCTGATTGGGCGTTTGATGAAAATTGTCTGTTCTGTTGCTTGAAAAGAGATAAAGTAAAGGTAACCAAGACGCTGGGGAGCGGTGTCTAATGTGATGTTTCAGGCTCTTTAAGAGGGTTTGAATCATTTTATTGGAAGATTTACAGGAAAAGGAAAATTTGGTTGCTTGTTTATAAAAGATTTGATATTAGTTGGCTTTTCAGTTTAAACTGTTTTTAGTGTGTTGGGTAGCCTATTAAAGAAATATTCTATCCAGCCTGGCAGTGGTGGTGCTTGCCTTTAATCTCAGCACTTGGGAGGCAGAGGCAGGCAGATAGAGTTCGAGGACAGCCTGGTCTACAGAGTGAGTTCCAGGACAGCCAGGATCATTCAGAGAAACCCTGTCTCGAAACGCCCCCCTCCCCCCCAAGAAGAAATCTTATATCCCAACATACATTGTCTTATATATATTTAGGCAAATGAATTAACTGGGTCTCAAAGTGTTACATTTATCTTAAATATAAAGTGGATAGTAATTCAAGAAATGATCATTTGTGGTACAAAAAGTTAGTAGTTAGTAATTTGTGTAGACTTAAGACTCAATAAGTTTCTGTTTTAAATGTCTCTTTATAATAACTGGCTGTGAGTGCTGTTTAATTAGAAATTAGCTCAACCTTTGTGTTTCTGTTTTATTGCCTTAAGAAAACAAAACTAAACACCAAACAGAATTTTACTCTGGAAACATTTCAGTTACTGAAAGCTCAGTGGATTTACCACCTACCTTGCTTTCGTGGTATCCTGTTGCCCACGGCTTCCTGCTGCACAGTCTAGGAAACATTCTGATTTCTTCTTCTGCGATAGAGGAACTTCAGTTTATGGGCAAACTTCTATCAAACACTCCTACTGCAGTTTGTTCTTCTTCTTTTTAAATTATCTATTTATTTCATGTATGTTAGTACACTGTGCTGTCTTAAGACACACACTAGAAGAGGGCATTGGATGCCCATCATAGATGGTTGTAAGCCACCATGTGGTTGCTGGGAATTGAACTCAGGACCCCTGGAAGAGCAGTTAGTGCTATTAACTGCTGAGCCATCTCTCCAGGCCGTATTTTGTTCTTTTTTATCCCCACAGATATCACTGTAGTCTATACCTCTAGTATTATTTCTGGACTTCTGAAATAACATGATTTGTATTGAACAAAAATCCTTTTTCTTTTTCTAATCTTAGGCATAAGTTCCTTTGTTTATGCCTCTGCTGTCCTATGAGGGTGCACACTCGCTCCTAGTGCTGCTTCCTCTTTCATGTGATTGTAATACATGTAATTTATACAGTTATTTGTCAATTGATAGTATGCCTTGTCTTTCCCCCCTTTTCTGAAAGTTTTGAGTATTTGTTTTTGCCTTTATTCCAGTTGCTGAAGGGAGCTATGCTTATGTGTTCTTTGTCTCTGTCTGCTACTGTTGTCTTGGCTATTGTGGAAAAGTGGCTTTTGACATCTGAATGCTGTCATGTGGTGGTCTAAGAGCTTCTTACATATATTAGTGGCATCTTTTTCCTGTTTTCTCCATGAAAATCATTCCTGCTAAAATCCACAATGGTATATTTTGTTAAATAAATGTGAAGGTTGTTTTGAAATTTACTGGCTCTGAAAGAGTACAGAATACTCTTGCCTTCTTGCTCTCCCTTTGCCCTCTCTCTCCCTTCCCCATCTCTCCCCATTCCTCTCACCCCTCTCTTTCCATGTGCTCATGGCCAGCCTCCCCTCCCCTCCCCTCCCCTCCCCTCCCCTCCCCTCCCCTCCCCTCCCCTCTCTGTGTCTCTCTCTCCCTCCCTCCTTTCTCTGTCTCTATTACCCTCCTAATTCCCCTCCCCATGCCCTGAATAAACTCTATATTCTATACTTGAAAAAAAGGAAAGAATACAGAATAAAGCAGCATTGTCAAGAGCAGCCTGAAGATGGAGTGGATGTTTATTTACATTCTATGTGTTTGCATTTATGTGTGTATATATATTGGATGTTAGCTATTGAGCAAATCATTTAATAGGAATTGTGGTAGAAGAGGAGGAGAAAAGGTTGTTTTCTTTTTATATTAGAATTGGGAAGAGAGAACCATTCTCTGCTGAGTGATGGATCAATATGTTACTATAATATGATTGAGAGTTTTCTGTTGATGCATAAGGACAAAATACTGTGTTAATATTCGTAGAAGAACAGATAAGACATGAAATAATGTGTCATTTAAAATAGATGCTTTTGTTCATTGTAGTTTTGCGTTTTTTTTTAAGATTTAATTACTTTTTATGTATATGAGTACACTGTGGCTCTCTTCAGACACACTAGAAGAGTGCATTGGACCCCATTACAGATGGTTGTGAGCCACCATGTGGTTTCTGGGAATTGAACTCAGGACCTCTGGAAGAGCAGTCAGTGTGTTCTTAACCACTGAGCCATCTCTCCAGTCCCAGTTTTGCAGGGTTTGTTTCCTTTTTTAAAAAAATCCTTTATTTATTTATTTTTTTACACTCCAGATTTTATCTCCCCTACCCCCAGTCCCATTTTGCCGTTTTTAGTTGGGTTTTTAACTGGAGTGTTTTTCTATAGGGAGAGGGATGTGCACATATGTGTGCAGGTTTACTCACCTGTGCTTGTGGACACATAAGGAGACCAGAGGATCGACTTTGGATGTCTTCCTCTATTGCTCTCCACTTTATAGGTTATTTGAAAGGTCTCACTGAATCTGGATGTCACTGCTGTCACCCAGATTAGCTGGCCAGTGAGCCTTTGGAATCCACCTGTGTACCGTTGTACTCCTACCTCACTGCAGATGTTTTAGGTGTGCAGTGGCCACGCCTGACTTTCCATGGGTTCTGTGGATCTGAAGTTACTGAGCCATCTCCCCAGATGGAGAACGTGTTTCTGTTTGACAGCTCAGCTGGTTCTAGGAGTCTGATTTCTTCATTCAACACCATTCAGTCTCTTTCATTTATTTGTTTTCAAGAGAGCCGTCTAGTAATGGAAGATAGGAAATGAAGGAGCTTTATATATAACCTTTGTTGAATTATATTGAAAATGATTATACTCTGGGACTCACAAGCATTTGTAACATCTTTTCTGAGAAAGATTAGAGTTGAGAAATAAACCCAGTGCTTTGAAACTAACATCTGTAAAATTAAAAAATTGAAAAATGGAAAGACTAAGATAATATGATAATACTCAATGTGTATTGTGCTTGTTACTGGAGTCTTGAGTTTGGGGTTAATGATGAGATAATGTAGAGTGTGTCTGGAAAAGCAGAAGCAATGGCTATTTGAGAAAGAGGTGGGTGTTTTGTGTTTTCTTTTTTAATTTGAGCTAATAGAAATTTTAACGAATTATAAGGGTAGTAGAATGGATAACAGATACAACTTTTATATTTACTTACAGTAGGTAAAATAGAAACCCACAAAGCAGCTCACTATCTTAGGGAAATGGAACTGATAATTCACCTGTAGGTTGCAATGGTCCTTCCTTTTGGAGGAATGTGTTGTAAGACCTCTGGTGAATGCCTAAAATCACTGCTGGTATGGTCTTGTATCTACACTTGTTTTGTTTCTTCTTTTGTTGCTCTTGTTGTTGTTTTGTGTGTGTGTGTGTGTGTGTGTGTGTGTGTGTGTGTGTGTGTAAAAGCCTATAGTTTATAATTAGGCACAGTAGGAAGTTAATGATAGTAACCAAACTTGTAACAATCAGAGTGCTTCCCGTGCATGGCTTCCAGTCATCAGTTTAATGCCTGTCCTGCCACACCTAACTACTCTGATGTATCATGGCTATGACTTTGGCAAAACTAGCATGCATACATTTTACTTTTCCTTAGAGTTTCACAACTTAACCTGTTAGTCTACTAAGTTTTTTAAATTTTTTATTCCTTTAAGATTGATTTACTTCATTTTTATATGTATCAGTGTTTTGCCTGCATGCATGTATCAGTGTATTGTCTGCATGTTTGTCAATGATACATCGTAGACAATTTGTACCTCAAAAGAAAATCTGTACTTCAAAGCCATTGACTTAAGTAGTTGGTTTTCTGTGTGTAATAAAGAGGTATTCATGGGCTGGAGAGATGGCTCAGGGGTTAAGAGCACTGACTGTTCTTCTGAAGGTCCTGAGTTCAAATCCCAGCAACCACATGGTGGCTCACAACCATCCATAATGAGATCTGATGCCCTCTTCTGGGTGTCTGAAGACAGCTACAATGTACTTAGATATAATAATAAAGAAATCTTAAAAAAAAAAAAAAGAGGTATTCATAGTGAGAAAATCACTGGGTCCAGCAATAACCCAGAAAATGAGCCTGAACTAGGTAGGGTCTTTAACTTGAAGATTCATAGGGAAAATTCGTTTAGAGAATCTGGACTAAAGCACTACCAATCCTTGGTGATGATGCATGTATTACGTAAATGAAGGAAGTGATACTAGCTTAACTTCTAAGCTCAGATGGCTTAGGGAGATGGTAGGGGAGAAAGGTGAAATGGCCAATATAGTTACCCAGAAAGTAGTTTATAGTGAAAATAAGAATGTAATTGGAAATGTCCAGTGATAAGAGTTGTGTAAATGGAATTATAATACAGAATGAAAACTTGCATTTTGAGGCAAATGATATCTTTAATTAAGATAAATCTGAAGCCTGCAGAGGACCTTCATTTTAGAAAGTAGAAAAAAAAATTACTTTGGAAAGAAGAACAGTAGAATAAAAGAGTTGCCTGCTTTGCATTAAGTATCTTCCAGGCTCTACAAGGAACAAGGTCCAAGGTCTCTTTTCTCTTTATTCTAGTAACATTAACACCTGGTCATTTCTCAGAATTGAATGGACCTTAAAGGAGGTGAACAAGTGCGCCAAGCCAAGCCAAATACACTTTTAAGAGAATAGCACACCAAGATTACTGATTATGGAAGCTGGACTATTAGGTCTGATGGCATTAATGAGAAACTAGACAGTCTGGATGTTCCATAATGGGTGTATATTACCAGGCTTTCAAGGAATTCAAGAGTAATAAAGAAAACGAGCAGATAATGCTTGGTGAAGACTTTTAAGGCAAGATTTTTGGAGCACACTGGAAGCTTGAGCAGTTTTTATAGTTTTAGGAAAAGCTGGAGAGAAAGAAATTAAGATGGGACATAGCACAATAAAGATTTTATACAGCTTTTGCAGAGGAGCCAAATTCACTTTTGGCACTTAAGTTGGACTGCTCACAACCACCTGTAACTCCTTCTCCTGGGGACTCCAACAGTTTCTTCTGAACTTTGCTGGGACAACCTGCTCCCCTATGTGCATAGACCCACATACAGACAAATGTATACACATAATTAAAGATTTAAAAAACAAAACAAAACAATGGAATAGCTGAATAAGGCAAGATGGTAAGAAAACCAACAGGAAATTAGCATGGGAGTTTAGGACACACTCAGTGTAACATTAGGAGTCACAGTTGTCAGGAATTCAACAAGACTGCCTTAAGCAGCTGGGCAACAGGCGGATTTCTGAGCTCAAGACCAGCCTGGTCTACAAAGTAAGTTCCAGGACAGCCAGGGCTACACAGAGAAACCCTGTCTCGAAAAACCAAAAAAAAAAAAAAAAAAAAAAAAAAAAAAAGACTGCCTTAAGCAGTAAGACTGTTGCCTGGCCTGAGAACTTGTTCATAGCACTTCCTTATTTCAGAGTGTTCTAGCCATGCCAGCAACAGGAAAGGTAGTTTCAATCAAGAAAATTAATTGGTAAGATGATTTCTTTCATCATTGTATTTTTAAGTGAGAAAAATATTGAAGTCTTTTTGGTTGGTTGGTTGGTTGATTGGTTTTTCGAGGCAGGGTTCTCTGTGTAGCCCTGGCTGTCCTGGAACTCACTCTGTAGACCAGGCTGGCGTTAACTCAGAAATCCGCCTGCCTCTGCCTCCTAAGTGCTGGGATTAAAGGAGTGTGCTGCTACTGCCTGGCAATATTAAAGTCTTGATATTAAAAAAAATACTCTTGTGAGTGTTCCATTACAAAGGTGAAACATTTTGAATAGACATTAATGTTCTAAGATTTTTATTGATTCTGAAGTTTCTTTCTGTAAATGTTGCCTCCTCCTTGAGAAGACACCCACCCCAATCCCCCCCCCCCCCCCCCCACTGCTAACCATGTAGCCCTTGCGTCCCTGGAAATCTGTGTGGATCAGGCTTCACAGATCTACCTGTTTTTCTCTTCCTGCCAAGTGCTGAGTGTTTGCACATGGACTTTGTTTTGTTCTTCCCCATCTACTATAAAGACCATTTTCTAAATAGTATTTCTCTTCTCTAGGCCTTTTTGGGATTAGGTTTATGTTCTTTACAATATTATTTATATTTTCATTACACTTACTTATTGGGGTACAGGCATGTGCAGGTCAGAGGACAACTTGCAGGAGTTGGTTTGCATCTACCATGTAGGTCCCCAGATCAAACTTAGGCCCTCAGATTTGGAAGAAAGCACTTTTATCCACCGAGGTATCTCGCCACTCTTATTTGCATCTCGGATTCTACTTCTTTGTGGCTTTATTATATGTTTTGGTTTTTAATTTTGAAAAGATTTTATGTGTATTTGTGGGCACACAAATGTGCAGGTGGCCTCAGAGGCCAGAAATGGGCAGCGAGGGGATATTGGATAGCTGGACCTGGAGTTAACACTCATTTGGGAATTGCCATGTCGGGATAGAACCTAGGTCCTCTGAAGAGTAGTTAGTGCTCTTAGCCACCGAGCCATCTCTCCAGCCCCCGTGGGTAGGACTTTTATCAATGTAATAGATAATACAGATACGAAACTAGTTCTATGTAGTGGCACAGATGGAGTTTGTAATGCTTAGACTTTATAATGCTGTTATTACCACTGGGCAGTTTTATCCTTGCACCTAAAATGACTTTGGGCATCTAGCGATTTCTATAGTCACAAGAGGATAGTGGGTACAAACTTCAGAAGGCCTGATGTGTTGTTTGTAAATGAAAATTAGGGATAGTATTAACCTTTAGATAGACGTCACTACTATTAACTGTGAGGGTGCCTTGCATTTATCTTTAATACTTTTTAATAGCACCTACTTGTATAATGGAAAAAATGTCCACAGCAAATGTTGAGTTGCTATATACAGTTTGAATACTGCATTAAAACTCAGTTTCTGTATAGTTCTTTTGAGAGGTTCTAAAAGATAGTTGCCTACAGGATGATTCCATTCTCTTTCAGCTTATGAGATCGCAGGTCTGTTTCATTAGGAAGCTAAAGGAATGGTGTGTGTGTGTGTGTGTGTGTGTGTGTGTGAGTGTGAGAGAGAGAGAGAGAGAGAGAGAGAGAGAGAGAGAAGGGGGTACTGGAAGAGTTACCAGTTTGATAGGGACTGTATTAAACATTTAGATTGTGATAATATTAACATCTTAATACTTAGGTATTTATCTTTAAAAAAATAGGATTTGACATACTTCCAATAGTAAAAAACCAACAACTGTACATTGCACTCATTACATAAAAGCACCAGTTAGTGGAAGATAAAGGTACTGAGTAATACTGAGTCATGGATCTAATATTCATATGAGGAAGCCTTGAGCAGCTGGACAAATGTCTCTATTTTAATACTAATGGCAAGAATTTAGGAAGAATGTAGGAACTTTTATGAGATCATTGCGTTTTCAATTTACTTTTAAAAAATCTTATATTATTGTCTCTCTGTCTCTGAAACCCAGCTCTTGTAGCTTCACCAATGTTAAGCCATTACTTCTTTGTGTTTCAAACTTCACATGTTCACTTTGAAGAGGGACTAAACAATCTCCCCCAAATTAAAAAAAGCTCCAGCATCTTTCACCCTATAAATGTAGTTAATCTACTCATTAACTTGGTAGTTTGTTTAGTCAAACTGAAGATAGCGTTTATATGGCAAAAATTACATTGAACACAATTTATACTTTGTTTATATAAAGAGCAATAAATTAAGATTCTCTGCTAGACGATTGACCTTAAAGTATATGAGCATTTAGAGTGGTGGTACCATTTTCTCTAAAACTTACTGGCATTTAAAACAATAAGAATAAGAAATTGGCATTTAAATCAATGGATTACATCTTGTCAGCTTTTCTAAGCTAGAAATGTCAGGAAGCCGTAGGTAACAGGAAAGGCTGTATAGCTATAGGCTCATGACTCTGAAAAACTTTTCTAACGTAATCACTACAAAACTTGTGTGTATATACTTGATTTTAGTTCCTGTGGTATCAATTTATAACAATTTTTAACTAAATTTAGGTAATCAAGGAACATAGTAGACAGGAGTAGCTTTCAAAGTCATCCTCTCATTTCCCAGTTACACTTGGAAAACCCAGGCTACTTTATTCTTCCCAAGAGAAACTTGTCATTTGATTTTCCATTTCCTTTTCTTACATTCCCTCAAGAGAAAATAAGCAGCCACTTAAGTCTCTTCCTCCAGTCTTACCTCCCCAGTTCTAGGGAAACAAATGTTAGACTTCAAAAAGAAATGTTTGGCCTTACTATTTAAAATTTAGCTTCATTGACAGTTTATTGCTGGGAGGATTAGCTTCCATGCTGATATAAGTTTGTTCCATTGTTTTTTTTAGTGATGTCTTTGCTATTTCAGGGACCTGTGAATCTATGATTGTTTTATGTCTGGGAGAAGTTTAATATTTCCATCAGGTCAGCAAAATAAGCCCTAAGCCTTGACCACAGGCTGCTTTTTAAGTACCTTCAAGTTCAAGTTAAAGAAGCTGTGTAGGCAGCAGAATTTGCATGTGGCTTGTAAGACCTTAAGTATTTACTGTATCATCCTTAATGGAATATTCGTTACTCTTTACTCTTAGTGTCACATTTGGAACCTAGTATCTCATTTTCAGTATTTCAAAACTGAGGTGGTACCTATACATAGTCAAACTAATTCAAAGAGTAGGGTTAGTTGATTTTGAAACGCTCTGTTATATATACATAAACCATCAGCATAGGGACGGTTGCGTACCCTGATGTCTTGCCCCCTGCTTCTTTGTAGTTAATTTTTTCCACAATCCTCCAGGCTTATGCAATCACTAGAGTTTTACGTTTCCTAGAATTATATGACCCTGCAATATGCAGTCTTATGTTTAACTGTTTTTGCTTAACTGTTTTTGAGACTCCTATTGTTTTTGTACATAATCTTCTGTTCCTTCATTTTCCTTGTAATTTCTCTTAGCATAGATATGCCACAATTGCCGGGCGTGGTGGTGCACACCTTTAATCCCAGCAGAGGCAGGCAGATTTCTGAGTTCGAGCCCAGCTTGGTCTGCAAAGTGAGTTCCAGGGCTATACAGAGAAACCCTGTCTCAAAAAACCAAAAATAAATAAATAAGATAAAATAAAATAGATATGCCACAATTTAGCCATTCATTTTATGTATATGAGTGTTTTGCATATATGTGTTATGTGCCTAGTGCCTGCAGAGGTCAAAAGAAAGCATCAGGCACTTTAGAACTGGAATTATAAACTGTGAGCCACACTATGACACTTGGAACTCAGCCTCCACCGTCTGCAAGAACAGCAAGGACTCTTAACCACTGAGCCATCACTGGCTTCAAGCTGTTCATTTGAATTGTTGTTAGGTTGTGACTGTTGTGACTTACTTGTAAGTCCTTTTGAGTAGTGTGTATCTTCATGCTGAGTAGTATTGTGTGTTATTCATCTAACTCGTTTCTTTCACCACATAAGAGAACACCAGTGTTCCACATCTTGGCAGTGTTAGTAGTGTCAATTTTGACATTATCCAGTGGGTATGTAGAGATATTTATCCATTACAGTTTTAATTTTTATTTCTTGGGTGACCATTTATGTTGAGACTTTCATTCATATTCCTGTCTCCCTGCTTTCTTCCCCCCACCCCCCAGACAGGGTTTCTCTGTATAGCCCTGGCTGTCCTGGAACTCACTTTGTAGACCAGGCTGGCCTCGAACTCAGAAATCTGCCTGCCTCTGCCTCTGCCTCCCAAGTGCTGAGATTAAAGGCTTATGCCACCACACCTGGTTGTCTCCCTGCTTTCTTGCCATTCCTCTCTGTTTATACAGACACACCCTCGTATGTATGTTTGGTGAAATATTTCTTTGACCTATTTGCTTTGCCATTTAAAGAAATTCACTAAGTTCTTTAATTTATTTACCTGTTTATTCTGGGACTCAAACTCAGGTCTCCAGGGGTATGTAGAAAATGCCTTTACCCACTAATTTATCTCCCCAGCCTCCTCAGATACAACATAGACGAAGATATACTCTATATTTGAAAACATCTTTTGGAGGTTTTTATTGCCATGCCACTCCAAAAAAGCAGTAAAGTATAATATTAGGTGATATATTTTCAAAGATTTCTATTTTTATTTTTATGTATAGGGGCATCTTGCTTGCATGTCTATCTGTATACCATGTATGTGTTGTGCCCAAGTAAGCTAGAAGAGGTCATTGGTTCCCCCTGGCACTGTAGTTACAGACAGTTGTAAACTGTCATGTGGGTGCTGGGAGTCAAACCTAGGTCCTCTGGAAGAGAAGCCAGTATTCTTAACTACTGAATCATCTCTCCAACCCTCATTAAAGATTTTAGTAAAGAGCTTGATGTCTTACTGGACAAGATCTTAGCCTGTTCACTATTGCAGCTTTAGACCTGGATGGTCAGACTACAGCGTGTTGGCAAGTTCTGTAGTTCTTTTCCTTCTATCTCCTATTACTTCAGGGCACATTTGTTTGTCGATTTGACACAACATTTCACTATGCATTACTGACTTACCTGGAACTCACAGCACAGACCAGGCTGGCCTCAAACTCAGATCCACCTTTCTGCCTACCAAGTGTGTGTCACACCTTGCCACCCTCTTACCCCCAGCATCATTAAAAGAAATTAACTTAATTAATTAATTAATTAACTTAAGAGGACTTGAGGGTCATCACATTGGTTCAGAGGATCCAAGTCTGACCACTTGAATTGGGTCCATGGAACCCCGAGGTGGAAGGAAGAGAACCAATGCCTACAAGCTGTTCCCTATAATCCATACATTGTAGCATGTGTGCAGGCACTCACAATAAATAAAGATGTAAGAAAACAAGGGGTATTGGAAAATTGATACAAATTAGATAGGCTACCAGAAATATAGCACCCCAAATCAAGTCGGTCTTTTCTACAAATCCTGTCTACAGAATTAAACCATTGCTTCTTCTCAAGTGTGAAATAGCCAGTACATAGGAGCTGTGTATAAATTTTGGTATTTTATTTGAGACCTATTAGTGTCTGCTTGAATGAATGTAAAACAATTGCTGAAAGAGAAAGCAGCAGTTTCTGTTCTGTCAAAGCTGATCTAAGGGGGCTGATAAAGGATAGTAGGAGAACTCACTATGATTTTTAACAGAGTTGAGAGAATAAAGCTATAATGGCCAGGCAGTGTTAAAAACAGAAACACCGAATGAGTGTTTGCATTCCAGATACCAACTTATTATAAATACCAATGTAGTTTTAAATGGTACAATAATAAATCAATAAAAATGAAACAATACAAGCCTGGTGTGGTGGTGCCTGCCTTTAATCCAGCACTTGGGAGGCAGAGGCAGGCAGATTTCTGAGTTCAAGGCCAGCCTGGTCTGCAGAGTGAGTTCCAGGACAGCCAGGGTTACGCAGAGAAACCCTGTCTCAAAAAACCAAAAAAAAAAAAAAAAAAAAAAAGCCTTATATGCTCTTAACATTAGTTGGAAAATAAAGGATTATCTTATAAATAGTATTAGGATGTTGGTTGATCATTTTTGCCTTCAGCAAATTCATAATATGCAAAATGTAATACTCAAAGTAGCTGAAATAAAAATTGTTTCCATCTAAAATTATTTTAGATTTGTTATCCATTCATTGATTTTTTTTAATGTATATGTTTCGCCTGCTTGTGTGTGTGTGTGTGTGTGCGTGCATGTGTACCATGTACATGCTTGGTACTGGGAGGATCAGAAGACATTGGAGACCTTGAAACAAGGGTTATGCATATTTGTGAGTCACCACATAGGTGTTGGAAACTGAACCCAGTCCTTTAGAATAGCAACAAGTGCTCTTAACCATTGAGCCGTCTCTCCAGCTCCCTTTTTCAATTTGTTTTATTTTTTAATTGCATGTATTGTAAGCTAAACCTGGTCACAGGAGCAAAGTTGGGGGCTGTGTTCCAGGAAAATCAAGCTGCTTCTTTTGCTCCATTTGTTTTGATAATCTATTCTAAAGAAATACTAGAAACATGGAACATACTCATTGAAACATTTTTAAAATTTTTATATGAAGATTTATTCAAACATTTTCATTAATAAAGATTTTATGTATTATCCCGATAATAAACTCTAAATTGCAACACTCTGATCACAATATTTAATATAAAACAGCCTTGGCTGTTTTTCTAGTGTGAGGGAGGCAGAGTCAGGTAAATTTAGTTTAAGACGAGTCTGATCTATAAAAAGTTTACCTCTGCTACTCGTGGTGGCGCATACCTTTAATCCCAGCACTCGGGAGGCAGAGGCAGGCAGATTTCTTGAGTTCAAGGCCAGCCAGGGCTATACAGAGAAACCCTGTCTTAGAAAACGAAAAAAAGAAAGGAAAAAAAAGTTTACCTTTTTATAAAAATAAGTATGTCTAGATTTTCAATACTGATTAGTATCACTGATTAATCAGTTTCAAGTGATTTTGGAGTCATTGTACAGTATTATAATTTCCCAAGGTTCATCATTTTTCTCTGTGTTCTTAGGGAAAGTAACTGTGTAACAGTCATCTTAGCAAATGTCATGGCTTTCGCAAGATTGAATTCTATATGATAATTCTCTCTTTTTGGTGGGGTGGGGTTCGAGACAGAGTTTCTCTGTATAGCCCTGGCTGTCCTGGAACTCACTCTGGAGACCAGGCTGTCCTCAAACTCAGAAATCCCCCTGCCTCTGCCTCCCAAGTACTGGGATTACAGGCATGCGCCACCACTGCCCAGCTCCGATAATTCTTTAATGTAAAAAAATCTTAACCTGAGCCAGGCAGTGGTGGCGCATGCCTTTAATCCCAGCACTTGGGAGGCAGAAGAAAGGCGGATTTCTGAGTCTGAGGCTACACAGAGAAACCCTGTCTTGAAAAACATTAAAAAACAAACAAACAAACAAACAAACAAACAAACATAACCCTTAAAATAGAACAGTATTAGATTCACAGACACACTTTTCTCTGTTTTGGAGTTCCATGAGAGAATTCCATTAAGCAAGCAGTCGTGACTATGAAAGCCTGCAGCAGGTAAGCATATCATCCTTCTAACAAAAATTCAGGGTTAGAGAAACTTAGTAGCATGCACCCCAGTCTCTCCATCCCTCCATATCCGCCCTCCACCTTTGCAACCTTCCCCCAAAAGAAAACAAAACAAAAAGGTCAAATAAGTATTACAAAGAAGGAAAGCAAGCCATTCGGCCATAGAAGCTGCAGTGTTTGCTCCAGCAGCCTTCCTTGCATGCTCTTTGCAATGAGTCATTGGTCTCCTTCAAGATCTCTGGCTTCTGCTGTGCTTTCAATAATGGATCCTCACAGGGACTTCTCTTACCGTGTTGTTGCCCTGTGTCATGGATATCCTGCAGCTTTCGTTCTGCAGGACCAGCCCCTTCATCTTCTCCAGCTGTTCATAGGTGGGGTAGATGTTGGAGTGGGTCAACTCAAAACTGTGTGTCTGAGCCTGGGTGGCATTTGAGCTGTTCAGCCTGTCAGCTCTGTGCCTGCTCCCCAAGGGCCAGCTCTTCTGCAGTGACATTTTATTAACTCTTATGCTTGCAAACTCCCTCGTTTTTCAATTATTTATCAAGGAGTTTAAAAAACCAGTGTTATTACAGCAATAACTGTGTGGTTAATTACTCTGTAGTATGTCTTATGATAATAAGTAGATTTTGGAGACAGAATTAACTGTAGGTGTGAGCTGACTTAGCAGCTTATATCCTAAAGCAAGTAACTCCTAGAAGACAGAAATTCTAGTTTAGACCTTCAGCCTTATTCCTATTTGGTTCTGGCCAAAAGCTTCTTTTTTATATCAAAGCAACCAATGTCTTTTAGTTAGTTATAGGACAGTATCACGTGTTTTTTATTACATTTTGTGGTACCATATATAATGCATGTATTTAAAATACAGATTTTGTGGAGGAATGATAATGGAATATTTGTTGATTTCTTGTCACCTGGGTATTCAGTTCTTTTACTTTTGTGCTGCATAAACTCTCTTGTTTTTATTGGTTCTTTGTGTATTGCGCAAGTATATGTGTGTGTGTGTGTATGTGTGTATAGAGAGAGAGAGAGAATATGAGCGAGCAAGGGACAGTAAGCCATGGTTTATTGTGGATCGTTTGGGTGCCGGGATTAGAGGCGTGCACTACCACATCTGGCATCCTGCTCTACATTTGTAGACAGGATGTTCAGTTGCAGTCGATAACATGTATGATTAAAGTAGAAAACAAAGCAAAATGTGTGATTTGTTCTACTTTTAATCTTTAGTTCTTTTTCTGGATAAAGCAAGTAAAACAACTATTTAACTGAGAATGAAAGTCGTTTGTCCATGTAGTATATGCATGCACACAGTTAGAGTTGGAAGTGTATTCATTCACGTGTAGGTAGAATAGGTTAATGGAGGTATCTTTTTAATTCCTTTACTACTAAATCTTTTGAGCCAGTCTTTTACTGAAGTTGAAGTTCACAGTTCTGTTGGACTGAACAGTCTACCAGCAGGTTTTAGGGCTCCTCTCCAGTGATGACATTGAGGGTCAAACGCGTCTGACTTTTTCCCCGAGCGCTAAGACTCTATAGATTTAGGTCCTTGTGCTTACATGATAATCATTTCACTGATTGGACCATCTCCCCACTTCTTACACAGAAACTCAGATGATCTTCTAACATAAGCCTCAAGAATAGAAAGAAAACCCTATAACTCTTCATAGATAGACATATTACTTAGAAATGCCTAAACCCATTATTAAAAAGCAAAATCTTTTTGGCAAACAGTTCAGAGGAGGCGGGTAGCTCCTTTTTAGTGTCAGTTGAAAAAATGTGTAAAAAAGTTAATGTTAGGCTGGCAGTCATGGCACACACCTTTAATCCCAGCATTCAGGAGGCAGAGGCAGGCAAATCTCTGAGTTTGAGGCCAGCCTGGTTTACAGAGTGAGTTCCAGGACAGCCACAGTTCTCAGAGACCCTGTCTGGAAAACAAAACAAAAAAACAAAAAGATTAACATTACCAGAAGAAAGGAACAAGGAAAAAAAAGGCCTTCCTGAAATCTAAGTTTGAAATATTAGTAACAGTTTACCCCAGCAAAAGTACCTCTTTATTGTTGCAACAGACTTAGCAATGTATGCCCTATCATATGGCAAAAACAGTAGAATAGTCAACTAACAGTCATTGGAGGACAACAGCATAAACATACAACAGTATGGCATAAATGCAGGCAGAGAGCAGGTAAGTGGAGGAGAGCCAGACTGGGCAGATACTGAATAGTCATAACACAGTCATCTAAGACATGGCACCAGGACCTACTCTGCAGAATTGAATGAGACGATTTACTCTTGCAGTTGCAACACTTTGGAGGTGAAAGAAGGAGAATCATATGTTTGAGTGGAGCCTGGATAAATACTGAGGTCCTGCTTCATATATGGGGAAAACAAGTGCATTGTGAATCACTTATACCCAGCAAACATAATATATATCAGGCCACATTACTCATGCTTACTAGGTACTTGGATGCTTCTTCAAGTGCTAAATATAGTTAACATAGTGATCTAGAAATTACCTCTTAGCTGTGTAGCTAAGAAAGTGAAAGTAGACATCCATAGAGAGACATGAGCAGTTAACACACTCTCTCATTCCTCATGTGATAGTGGGAGAGTGGAAGTTGTCCACATAGTTGTCCACTCTTGAAAGAATAAGATGTGCCATAGCCATAAAATGGAATGTCCATTTAGTAGGATGCTCACAACCATCCATTGGACTGAGCATGGGGTCCCCAATGAAGGAGCTAGAGAAAGGACCCAAGGAGCTGAAGGGGATTGCACCCCATAGGAGGAACAACAATATGAACTAACCAGTACCCCCATAGCTCCCAGAGACTAAACTATAAACCAAAGAGCACACCTAGTCGGCCATCAATGGAAGGAGAGGCCCTTTGTCCTATGAAGGCTCTATGCCCCAGTGTTGGGGAATGCCAGGGTCAAGAAGCAGGAGTGGGTGGGTTTGTGAGCAGGGAGAGGTGGGAGGGGATAGGGAGGGTGTTTTTCAGAGGGGAAACCAGGAAAGGGGCTAACATTTGAAATGTAAATAAAAAAAATCCAATGTAAAAATCATGATTAAATAAATAAATAACTAGAAATACCACACCGGCCATGATATAGATGGACCTTGAAACTGTATTCTAGGGGAAAATGTCACCCCCCCTCTGAAAAAAAATATGGCTCCATTTAGATGAAATGACCACAATAGGCATATCTTCAGAGGTAAAATAATATAAATATAACTGGCTGCTTAGGGCCAGGTGCAAGTGGAGGAATGGCAGCTGAGTGTTAATGGGATACAAATACTCACATTGCTATGTTAACAATTTATAGATATGAATAAAATGTGTGGGTTTTATATTCGGCGGGTGAGTTATACCTGGTGAAAGTGTTTAAAATAAATTAGTTGAAACAAGTAGTCTATAGTGAAAATAAATGCATGAGTTTATATATACTACAGTGATGTGGAGGACATGTGAGCACAGGACTTAAAAGATCCTTAGAAGGTGTACTGTGGATCCTCTCAGTATCTTCTGTGGTGCCCATCATTGTTCTAGACTCCTGTTTAATTGTGAGAGGCAAGGATAAAAATAAGTGCAGGGCACTATCACATGCAGCATTGGAAATGTTTATTCTCTATCTTACTCCATGTATGTATGTATGTATGTATGTATGTAGGTACGTATGTATGTATGTATGCATGTGTTCAAGCACGGACACACTGTAACTAAAAATACTGAAGTGTACTGGAACAGGAGGGTTGTGGTTTCAGTTCACTCTAGAGTGCCAGCTTTGACTTACTTATTAACAATCCAGTAAAAATCTGAGAGCCACCATTACAATACAGTTATCTAGAAACAGAATTTAAGTTTTAAGTATTTAAACCAATTTTTAAAAATTAAATATTCTAATTGTATTATACTAATTTGTTCTGTTGGCTTATAACAGTTGCCTTTATGCATCTGTGCTTTGGAATTTTGAATGGGGAGAGATTTCTGTACAAACATTTCACACAATATTTTTGCAGGGACATTTAGTCGGTCTGGATGAACCAGCTTCCGGAGCTGGGCAAGAAGCTTTGCTTAAGCAAGAGCACGCAAAAATCATTCGACTCCAGAGACAAGCAGAAGAGTTCCTCAATGCAGTCTTTTATAGAAAAGGTTGGTTTCAGTGGCAAACGACACAGCTGTCTGCTTGTCATATATTAATTTCCTTAATATAGATGTCATTTTAAGTTACTCTTCAAATATTTCTGTATTCCTTTATCACATTAAATTTGGAATAACGTTAAGACAACCCATTGTCCTCTTTAATTTTAAACTGGGGATGAGTCTTAGTTAAATAGTTCAGACAGAAATGTATTGTGAAACTTTGTAGCTCATTAGATAAGTTTTAGACATATAAAATGCTACTTAATAACTATAAAAATTAAATCCTTAATAACTATAAAACCAGCTCAGTAAATTGAAAATCTAACCTGAAATTTTGTTTGAAGTGAAAATGTAGTTAAGTCTTACAGTTGTATTTGTAAACATTTTTGTAAGCATTGATATCTTTTAAAATATATTTTATTTTGTGTGTGTATTTTGCTTGCATGTATGTATGTGCACCATGTATCCAGTTCACTGCAACTGGAATCAGGGTAGCTGTGAGCCACCATGGGGTGTTGGGAAAATCCAGCCCATTGACATAATCTCATTTCACTGAATTTTTAAAAACTTACTTCATAGAAAACTCTACACTAAAACAAACTCTCTTGCTTACATTTTGTGTCAACATCATTCTCCTTAAAGAAGCTTGTTTTATATTGGTCTTGAAAAGCAGAACCATTTCTCTACCAGTCTTGACCAACCCACGAGTCTCAAACCAAATGACATGTAGCCAAGGATAGCTATGAATGTGGTCTAACACAAAATTGTAAACATAGCTTAGGATATTATTTTTTTTAAAATGTTTGTAATTGATATGATAACATTATGTTGAAATGCCAAAAAGAGGCATGCATCTTGAGACTTCGGGATTCTTCTTAGAGACAGTTAATCCTGTTTTCATTTTATTTTTCTGCTTGTATGTATGTGTATGTGCATGTGAGAACTACATATACGCAGTGTTCTTGAAGGTTAGACGAGGGTATTAGATACCCTAGAAATGGAGTTAAAGATATTCGTGAGCTTCCATGTGGGTTCTGGAAAATCCCAGTCCCTTGCAAGAACAAACACTCTTAACCATTGAGCCATCTTTCTATCTCCTCCCCGCCTCCTTCCTTTGTTGTTGTTGTCATTATTGTCATCATTCTTCCTATCTCTACCCCCACCAACACACAGGGTCTCATGATGTCCTCTGGCTCTCCTGGAACTCACAAAGATCTGCTTGCTTCTGTCTCCCAAGTGCTGGGATTAGAGGCAGACATCACTATACCCTGCTTCAATTCTTGTCTTTATCCACATAACCTCTTTATGCTCTTGTTTTAATTAGTGAAGAATCTGTCTATCTGTCTGTCTATTCTGTCTACCTATTTTATCATCTATCCATCCACCCACCTGCCTGGTTTGTTTGTTTGTTTGTTTGTGGTTTGAGATAGGGTTTTGCTTTGTAGCACTGGATAACCTAGATTTACAGGAGGTCCTCCTGCCTCTGCTTCCCAAATGCTGAAATTAAAAGTTATGTGACGTTATGTTAATAAATTCTTCCTGAATGAATTCTGTTCCTTAATTACACATTTCCTTCTCCTGCTAAAGTAAAGGCAATTATGATAATTTCTAAAAATGTTTCCTACAAGGTAGATAAAGTAGTACACACTCGTGATTCCTGCAGCTGGGAAGCAGGGATGGGCGTTTTTGAGTTTCAGGCCAGCTAGAACTGAAAGGAATGAAAGGAGTTATTTACACTACTGGTTCTTGGTATACTTAACCCTCCGCAGACTCAGAGAGCCCATCTCCCACCCACACCACACTTCAGTGCCTTTGTACCGCTCATTCCCCTGATATGCCCTTTTTCCTCTCAAGGTTGACAGTACACCAGAAGTGAAATAAGATTCTAATGTTTGGTTACTATTGGATACAAGCTGTTGTACTTAGTGTGATCAGTGTTTTCAGAACATTCGGTGAGATGTCCTGTAAACTTAGGATATTCCTTAACCAAGTTTGTTGTTTGAGGGAAAACACATACTTTTGTATTTTCATTGTTTTGTTTTGTTTTTTTTCCATTAGATCCCTAGGCAAATCAGATTTCTAAGTGTGCCAGCACTTCCCTTTAATACTCATTGGCACGCTGACCTATATCTCCCAGATGAGTCTTTCAGACTCACTTTATCAGGGTAAGTGCCCGGAGTTACAAAAAAAAATTTTTTTTGAGACAGGGTTTCTCTGTGTAGCCCTAGCTGTCCTGGAACTCACTCTGTAGACCAGGCTGGCCTCGAACTCAGAAATCCGCCTGCCTCTGCCTCCCAAGTGCAAGGATTAAAGGCGTACGCCACCACCGCCCGGCCAAAAATAATGTTTTTTAAAAAAAAGTACTTTCATGAGTTTTATGACTATTTGATGGTTTTAATAAAGGATTGTGCATTGTTAGATGTGGCATCATACTTCTTTAATCTCATCAGCCAATCTCTTGTTCCTGCCAGCCTCGTCTGCATTATGAGGCCCATGCCTGTCAAGGCGACATACTTGAGGCCATCTGAAACAATGGTAGGGAGAAAGACATTTAAAGTAGCACCAAGTGGCTTATCATTCAAAACGTTCACAATGTTCTCCACTGGGGTGTGCAGGCAGGGTCCTTGCATGGTGAGTGGTCCTAGTAAGTAATTAGCCTTTAAAACTAAAGCTAGGAAGCCTTCTCCCAGTGCACACTTTCTACCTGCTCTTTGGTTAGGGGTATTGATGGTTAATCACAGCCAGTTGGTGCTCTCAGCGATATTATAGCCTACTTAGTTCCGTGCCTTTGTCCTAGAAGAATAACCTGGGTTACAGTTCTTACATGCTGTTCATAATGTTTACAGTAGGAATTCTTACCTTAAAATTGGTTTCAGGATTTCAAGTGATGAGATTTGAACGAAATTTGAGTTTGTATATTGGTTGTACACTGGTGTGAGGTGCTTAGAAAAAGGAATTGTTACTTTGGAATTGAAAGTTCTTTCTCTTTGCTTTATATCTTAATATTGTTACTTTATAGGTATTTTATTAATCTTGATGAAAATATCTCTGAAGTGGACATTTGTGTGCTGTAATGCCAAAAGCAGGCAATATCCAGGGAGGTGATGTGTTTTTCTGAAGAGAGAGGAGTCTGTATAGCTGAGGGTAGCTTTCTCTGTCCTAAATGCTAAACAGTGTAAAAGTGTTTGAGGTTTCACATTTTGGCATCTTTGTGGACCTTACCAGTTGAGAACCCTAATCTGAGAATTCAGATTTCAAACATTTTTGAATCTTATGTCAACACTTGGAAGATTGGAATTTCAGAGCACTTCGTGTTTCAGATTTTCACATTTGGCACACGTAGCCTTTAATTCCAGTAACTGGATTTAGTTTGTCCAAGGGCTGTAAATTGTGTATTTTAAATAATTTTGTGGAGTTTGGTACAACTAAGTAGGAATATACATGTCATAAAAGCAGACTTTGTGATTTGGCCTATGTAACAAGTTCTAAGAAGAGAATTATGCCTCTCAACAGACATAATCACATTCTCTCTTAGCCTGCTTTGCTACCTGAGTTAAAAGTGGGGTAATTCTGCCTTTAATCCCAACATTTGGGAGACAAAAAAACAAGTGGATCTCTGTGTTTGGGGGAGGGAGGGAGGGAGAGAGAGAGAGAGAGAGATGTGGGACAGGGGGCTCTCGCAAAGAAAGATTTATTTAATAATTTCTTAAAGTAGTATTTGCATTTTAAAATATACCACTGGCTGTGCTCTAACAGTTGGGTTTTGTTTTTTTTTTTTTTTTTCCTGTTCTGTCTTTTCCTGTCCTGTCCTTTCCTGTCTATATCAAGACAGGGTCTTAAAGTTCGCTATGTAAACCAGCCTGACCTCTAGTTTTCAGAGAGCTCCTTGCCTCTCTGCCTTGAGTACTGGGATAAAAGACGTGCCACCACATTTAGCTGTGGTGTGCTGTGCAGTGCTGTAGCAGTTTCATGTTTCTCTATAGGTTCTCTTCCAACTATATCTTATAATAATTGCTTTTACTTGACCCAGTTGAGAGTATTTCCCTAGACATGACCATGATTACAGAACTTTTTAAGTAAATCAAACAATGAATGCATTCAAGAAACTCCTAGTAGAAGATAGAGAACTTTAAATGGCAACAATGGGGGTCATATATACACATTGAATAGTTTGTCTTATGATTGTGGTGTTCATTCAATAAAGAAACAAGATACAATACTGGCTTTTAAACCTCCAAGGTAGAACCTAATAGTTCTTATTGTAAAATCTTTTACTCATCACAAAGCTCTTTAATAGTTAGCCAGATTCCCATAAATTGCTGTATTTTGCCACAGATTTGGAAGTTTTCAAATCTTTACATTCTTCTGCTTTCCCTGAGGTAAAAACATACCATTAATATATTGAAGTTTTGTATATTCTTCCACATGGAGATTAAATGTTATTTAGGGGAAATAGGTATTTCTATAACTATATTATAACTGTAAAATCAATAACTATTAATAAGAAAATTCAGAAACCGGGTATGATGGATGACACGTGCCTTTAATTCTGGATGGTATAAGTAGACAGATCACTGAGTTCCAGAGCAGCTGGGTCTACATAATGAGTTACAGGCCAACCAAGACTAAATAGTGAAACTCTGTTTCAACAAACAAACAAACAAGATTACCAATGTAGGGGAGGCTGGAGAGAGGGCTTAGCAGTTAAGAACACTTGCTGCTTCTGGCAGAGGACATGTGTTTAGACCTTGGCCTATTCATAGCCGCTCACAACTACTTGTAACTCCAGTTCCAGAAGACCTGATTGATGCCTTCTGTGACCTACACAGGCACCAGGCGTGGGTAGTAATTTATATTTATTTGTGTTAATTTATATTAATGTACATTTAACACACATACACAGGTACATTAAATGAGTGAAGAAAGGTTGCCTAGATGGTTTAAAAGGTAAGGGTGCATTTCCTGTTGAGCCTGACCACCCAGATTGAATCCCCGGCCGGGACTCTTATGATGAAAGGAGAAAATTGACTCCTGCAGGTTGTCCTCTGACCTCCAAATGTAACACACACACACACACATTGAGTGGATAAAAATATTTTAAAAGGCACTCTATGGCTCAAATTTTATTAAAATGTGATAAACATACAACTGGTTATACAAATGGAATCTTTTCTCTTTACTAAATATCTTTTTTTTTTTTACAAACTGATTGCAATACGAGTCTGTATTTATAGAGGAAATATAGGGTTACATTTCCAATATATTATGAACATTTATTTACTTTTTCTAGATAATTTTAACATATAAGAAAACTAAAGCCTTTGAGAACTCTTTTAAAGGCCTTGAAGAGGCCTTGGGGAATTAAATGTACCAATAGAACATTAAGGTTAGTAGTAGAGTTATACAGAAGTTTTATTAGTAGTTAAACTTTATTAGTACAAGTTTAGGTCATATTTCACTTGTTTTAAAGGTATTAGTTGGTAATTGATTTGATTGTTGTATTTCTTACTTAAATAAATTGAACAGACATTTTACATCAGACAAGATTAGGGCTACAGGAATCAACACATGCAGTTTCTAGGTAGTTATAGAAACATGAAGATAACAGGTTTGCACAGATGTTTTCCCTGTCATCCTAACCCCATTTGAACTTGATGGTCCGTCCTTTCCAGTTCTGAGAGAGTCAGTGGTTTCCTGTGCTCTTTGTTTTTAGTGAACATCGTCTAGACGTTGATTGCTTAGGTATTTATTTCTTTAATTTCCTAGCTGTTCTCTAAAGGTTGGCAGGTTATACTTAAAGAACTCATGGAAAAATTTCCGCTTTTGAAATGTGGTATTTAAACTTTAGCTAGGAGTTCTAAAACTGTTATTCCCAGACCGATAGTAGCTGACACCATTTCTCAAGGCCTTTCTCAAGCAATCTGAAACTCTGGGGACAGAGTCTTTCCATGGATCTTGAAATTACATCCTGGATCCTAAAGTTAAATGTTGTTTATGTCTTGCTATTCCTTTACTCGTTAAGAAGTAAATTAAAATATAAATTCATATAAATTCTGAAACCCATACTTGAACAATGTGAGGAGATAGTTAAGGGGGAAATCAAGGGTAAACTTGATGTTTTCTACACATGTTGACAGTAAGTGTTTGCTAAGAGAAGGCTGAGGTATTTCCATATCAGGTAAGTAATTTTACCCAGAAAATACCATTTGCTATCCCCTATTTAATTTTGTAATCCGAGCAGGTAAATTGTTTAGAAATATATGAACATTTTATTTTCAGTATCTACGATTGCTTTACCAATTAAGATTATAAATCAAATGAGGAATGAATGCAGTTGTTAGGATACTAGATTTTTAAGGAAAATTAAATTTTATGTTTTCTTAAAAGCTGTCTTTTTTCTTTCCTTAGTTTACTGTCCCACTTTAAAAGTAAATAAATCTTTGTTTACAGACAGTCCCTGGGTCTCCGACCCCAATATTCCCTTAGTGGCCCGTGAGATCATGCAGCGAATGATCCAACAATTTGCTGCTGAATATACCTCAAAAACTAGCTCTACTCAGGACCCCAGCCAGCCCAATAGCACAAAGAACCAAAGCCTGCCGAAAGCATCTCCAGTCACCACCTCTCCCACGGCTGCAACTACTCAGAACCCCGTGCTCAGCAAACTGCTCATGGCTGACCAAGACTCACCTCTGGACCTTACTGTCAGAAAGTCTCAGTCAGAACCTAGTGAACAAGGTATGGTTTGATGTCATGGTCTTCTCTACCCAATCAGAAGACTTTAATTTGGGGAGGAAAAAATTTATAAATAGGGCACCACTAACAAGAATAGGATAGAAAACAATGTGATTCTAGCTGGTCATGATTATATATATGCTCCTGTGTATCCCAGCTGCATGGGCTGAGGCAGGCAGATCACCTGAGGTCAAGGCCAACCTGGACAGTGTGGTGAGACCTGACTCTTAAAAATATAAATCATGTCTTTCTTAAATTGTTCTGACATTGAATGATAGAGAGGTACATTAGTGCATGGCAGTTATAATAGATACAGCATACAGGAAAGTGAGGGAGTTATTGCTAAACTTTAACGTGAGGGCAGTATAAAGTGGTTTCACTTTCTAAAACAATAGATTCTCAAAACTATAGAAAAGCAAGTTTCTCCATTTATCTTCAGTGTTTTACTATAAATTAGCACCTATCTGAGAAACATTCTTTGAATGGAAGTTACACTTTACAAATGAGATTAGTAAAAATATGTATTATAATTTCATAAGAGTATTAGGCCAGGTGCAGTGAAGCATTCCTTTAATCCCAGCATTTGGGAGACACAGGCAGGCAGATCTCTGTGAGTTTAAGTCCAGCCTCATCTACTAGGCCAGGGAGGACTACATAATGTGACCTATGTTTAAAAATAAAATAATATTATAAATAAAAGACAATATTGTTTAAATTGTTGGGTATAACATATATACATGTACTAAATTAAGGAAATGGCATGACGATGTTTCCAAGATAAGTATTACTGAGGATCCAAGTCAGTGGGAGCATTAAGAGGTTATGGGTTTTGTTCAGATGTTTCTTGAGTCTCTGAGGTGTATTTTAAATAGGTTAAGTCCCTGCCACTTTATGTTCTCACAAAGTGCTGTCAGCATTTTTGCAACCAATACACTTTTGAACTTCTACAAGTTATTATAATTGGTGGTGTCTTAGGGAAAGACTGTTTATTGTCTTCAAAACTTAAGAATAGCAGAAAATGTATGCCATGTATGGATTTACTGGTAAGAAATAACTTTTGATGAAAGAAAGAAATTTTTAAAAATAATTTCTTTAAAAACCTTTTTCTTATTTCAAGTAATATATGAAGATGTCCCCCTGTGTGAAGATGTATTTGAGTATGCCTGCCCTTTTTGTATACTGGAGGCCTCCTAGCTGCCTCTTCTGTTGACACTGACAGTGCACCTCGGTTACTGTGTTTACAAAGTTGTATCTTCTTGTTTTGTTTGTTTGTTTGATTTTTGTTTTTCCCGAGAGGGGTTCTCTGTGTACCCCCGGCTGTTGGATGGAACTCACTCTGTAGACCAGGCTGGGATTATAGGCGTGACCACTACTGCCCAGCATTTTTCTGTTCTATTGAGGATTTTTTTTTAATTGTTACTGTTTTTACTACAAAATGGCATTTTCACTAAAAATCTCTTGGCTCTAGATACTGTATAAAAGAGCAGCAATGTAGAGGTGTATGTATAGTGTTAGTAATGGAACATAATTGTAGTGACTGTCTTGGGTTAGAAATAGTCTAAGCATTTACTTTTTAGATCTCCACTTGGGTATTAGATATCTAATAGGTTGCTACAACAATTAGGTTTATAGAGGTTTTTTTGGTTGTTTTTTTTGTTGTTGTTGTTTTTTGTTTTTGTTTTTTTTTGTGGGGGGGGCAGTTGGTTTTTTTGAGACAGGGTTTCTCTGTATAGCCCTGGCTATCCTGGAACTCACTCTGTAGACCAGGTTGGCCTTGAACTCAGAAATCCGCCTGCCTCTGCCTCCCGAGTGCTGGGATCAAAGGCATGCGCCACCATGCCTTCTAAAAACAAAACTTTATATGGAGCTAGTTCTTTTAATTTTACAAATTTAGCTGTGTATTTACTTCTAACATCTTGAAATGGGGAGTCGCAATGTCCTCAGATGCACATTGTAAGTAAATCCCGACCAAGATTTATTTTTGGTATAGACACCAAGACCTTCCTGCTGCCCAATTAGAAATCAAATCAGAAGCTCTGAGTTATCTTTCTTTAACTCTATGGAATGGAAGCTTTGAAACTTGTCAAGTATAGCTGTCTATAAAGGGAAATTAACTTTGAAAACAAAATCTTTAATTTTACACATTAATAACACAAAATTGTAATTCACCTTGTTTTAGGCTCCATGGTTTTATAATATTAAGATATTTCCCACTAAATTGGAACACCGTTTTTAAAATATTTTGATTTTTTTTAAAAAGCCTTTTTCTTAAAATTTAACAATTGAAATTTGAATTTTCAAGATACATATTTTTGTATACATATTTTTGATATCAAAAGAATTGTTAAAATACACAAACTATTCATCCTTCAGATTATCTTGTATATACATGAAATATAATCAGATCATTTTTTAAAAACAATTTTCTGATTATAAATTTTCCACATTGAAGGTTCATGTGCTTTGGAGTTTGAAATAGATAGATCTTGAGGAATTTGTTTATGTTTTAAAAATATATTCATACATTTGAATAAAGGATTAGGAAATGAAGTATAATTATAATACAGAACTCATGCTATGAAACTGGTGTTTCCAAATTCTCAATATATCTTAGCATCTTCTATAATGTTTTACCTTTCTTTTGCCCTGTTGACAAGAAATTTTGCCCTGAGAAATACATGTATATTACATGTATAACATTATAATATGCTTTACTAAATTTATATTTCTTTGGGAGAAATCTACTTTGATTATTTTGAATTTAATACTTCAATATAACAAATATTGCTTAGGCTTATTTCCTAATTTTTAGTATATCCAGTTCACATTTGTTTTAGTTCTTAAGTCCTCAGGTATTTCTTTGTGTCTCTACAGACGGTGTACTTGACTTATCTACTAAGAAAAGTCCATGTGCTAGCAGCACTTCCCTGAGCCATTCTCCAGGCTGCTCCAGTACTCAAGGGAACGGGTAAGGGAAAACATTTATAGACTTCCACAGTTTACACAGATAATTCATCAAGGCTAATCAGCCAGCTTCCTTGAGCATTAAAAACCTTACCATTCAGATTAACAGTCTTACAGGTGAGTCGTTCATAAAATGGCTCAGTCGATCAATGAAGGACAAGTGTATTTGTAGTCTAAAATTAGCTAGCATAGATGAATTCTGCCAGTTTACTACATGCAGTAAAATTCACGAGTATCACAAGAGCACATCCTGGGGCCTTTCGTCAGGATTTTGGAGTGTGGAATCTGTGCTACACAATTCCAGTGTGTACAAGTGAAGACCTTACTATTTGTGTTCAAGTTGTTGAATGAAGAGTGGGCTCTAGTTTCTATTTGGTATCCCTAGTAAGGTGTGTGTTGCGTGTGTTTATTTTTGGTTGGTTGGTTTTGGTTTTTGATTTTATTGGCTGTCAATTTGAACTGCAGTTTTAATTCCATGGCAGTTCAGAAAATATAATTGTGGTTTGTTTGGTTTTTTTGTTTTTAGTAGAATATTGTAGGTAGATGAATAACCATTTTATGCTGTCAAACATTATATATTCAGTTTGATAACTCTTAATCCCACAGTGAATTCTGTGACTATTTACTTTATAGTGTAAGAATTACTTAATTCTCATGCCATGTATCAAGTAACCATTTTGATAAAGCAGATACCAATAAATATTTAGGCACCATATTAGAAATTTGCAACATCACCTAGATACAAAAAATTACTTTGAGTTTAGATCCATTAATAGTGTATTCCTTTAGCTTTCTAAGACTGTTGATGTGGGGAGGTTTTTAGACACTAAAGGAATGAATGGGCACTAAGTGGACTAATTCTTTTCACCCTAATCTTAGTATCTTCAAATTGAAGGATTCTTCTACTGACTTCTTTTAAAAAAAAAAAAAAAATCCCTTTATTTTTTCTTAAATCCCATTGTTTTCCTCCCTTCCTGCACTATTCAGTCTAAAAACGTTAACCTGTTTTCTCATGGTTAAATATAAGTTCTTCTCAGGATTTCATTGTGTATATATTAAATATAAGCCAGCATTATCCCAAGTTATTTGGGTCCCTTTTGATTCTACTTGGGTTTGTTTTATGGAAGATAAATTCAACAGCAGTATTGCCCGTCTTTCATTTGAGTATTCAATGTTACTGTGTTAATGGTGGCAGTAGTTTCTGTAAAATCTGGGGGGATATAGTTTGTTTATTACTTATTTGTATAAAATTACACTTTTGGGCCTGACTGATAGAATTATTTCTCTTGGGAATGCATTGTCAGCTACCAATCTTAAGATCAATAAAATTTCTCTATTATAAAAATTAAAACTTTATGAATTAGGGCCTGGGGTGATGGCTCAGCTGCTGAAGAGCCTGCCACACATGCATGACGACCTGAGTTTGGATCCCTACCACCCACAGGCAGCAGGGCTACCAACTATGTCTGTAATCCCATAGCAGGTGGGAGTGGGCAGAGACAGAAGGATCCCTGCCTATCGAATCTGTGAGCTCCAGGTTCACTAAGGAAAAAGTCTCCCACACATACCAGGAAGAAAAAAAAAGGACAGAATGACCAAGGAAGAAAGACATCTGACATACACAGTACCCCACAACAACAGCAAAGTCTTATGAGTAACGTTATAAGTAACTGACTTCAAACGTGATCTGGACATAGCATGTGGTGGTTTAAGGAGAAAGACTTTCCTTAAAGAAGATTGGCTACCAAGTTATTTATACTTCTGGTTATATTGACTCTAACTTAACAAAATTTGGGGGGGAAATAAAAAGTTACTTGGAGGAATTGTGGTATTTGTGTCTCTGCCTACAACCAATAGGGTTTTAATGAAGAAGTGTGGTAAGTTACAATGCAGCAGGTCTTGATTCCTCTTTGATTTCTTCCCCTTCTCGGGACGGGTTGCCATATGTAAGCTTTTCCCAAGCAGTACACAGAATGTCACTTGGAGTTGTTTATGTTTTAAAGATAAACATTAACTTGTCTGTGGGTTCCATGAGCGATCATCTGGGTGTCACCAGTGTGAATGCTGCCAGCTTCTTAGATAGTTGTTATGAATGTTGAATGCATTGCATTAAAAGAAATAATTTGGCTTACTCTTTTATTACTGTGCTTGTTTAGTGGTAACGTCACATTGGTAAACAGTTCTGTATAGATAATGGAGACACTAATGATTACTTTGTAATTAATGGTTAAGGTGCTATTTTCAAACAGTTGCGCGAAACTTTTTCTCCGAAAATTTGTGAACCCAGCCAGAGACTGCCAACAGGTTTAATTTTTCTTTGCCCAAAAAAACCTCATGAGTTTTTTTTTTTGTTGTTGTTGTTTATTTCTTTGTTTTGTTTTGATTTTTCCTTTTTTTCCCTGTTTTTTTTTCTTTTTGTGATCAAGTTTTTAAACTAACTGCTGAGACCATGTGTTTTTTTTTTATTTTTATTTTTTATTTTAGAGAAAAATAAATAAATAACACAAAGTGATGTTACCCAAGCAAGGCCTTCTAATAAAGGAGTGGTCCCCTCACCCGCCCCTCCCTTCCTGTGCGAGTCCTGCTCACATCAGTTTCCTTCCATCCAATTAGGCGACCTGGGAGACCCAGCCAGTACCGCCCAGATGGACTTCGGAGTGGTGATGGGGTACCTCCAAGAAGCTTACAGGATGGAACCAGGGAAGGCTTTGGACACTCCACATCACTCAAAGTTCCACTGGCTCGATCTCTGCAGATTAGTGAAGAACTACTGAGCAGAAACCAATTGTCCACGGCTGCCAGCCTTGGTCCGTCTGGATTACAGAATCACGGACAGCACTTAATCTTATCCAGGGAAGCCTCTTGGGCAAAACCTCACTATGAATTCAGCCTCAGCCGAATGAAGTTCAGGGGAAATGGTGCACTCAGCAACATTAGTGACCTTCCTTTCCTCGCAGAAAACTCTGCCTTCCCAAAAATGGCACATCAAACAAAACAAGATGGAAAAAGGGACATGAGCCATTCATCTCCTGTAGATTTAAAGATACCACAAGTTCGAGGAATGGATCTTTCTTGGGAGTCTCGCACTGGTGATCAGTACAGCTATAGCTCTTTGGTAATGGGTTCACAAACGGAGAGCGCGCTTAGTAAAAAATTAAGGGCTATTCTTCCAAAACAAAATAGAAAAAGCATGTTAGATGCTGGACCTGATTCTTGGGGCTCAGATGCTGAGCAGTCTACCTCTGGACAGCCATATCCCACATCGGATCAAGAAGGAGACCCTGGCTCCAAGCAGCCGCGGAAGAAAAGAGGGCGTTACAGACAGTACAACAGTGAGATACTGGAGGAAGCCATCTCGGTGGTTATGAGTGGAAAAATGAGTGTTTCCAAAGCTCAGAGTATTTATGGGATTCCCCACAGTACACTGGAGTACAAAGTAAAGGAGAGGCTGGGCACTTTGAAAAACCCTCCAAAGAAAAAGATGAAATTAATGAGGTCGGAGGGGCCAGATGTTTCTGTAAAGATTGAATTAGATCCCCAGGGAGAGGCAGCACAAAGTGCAAATGAATCAAAAACTGAGTAGAATATTGTAGAGTGCCAATTACTGTACAAACTGGGTGAGCACTACTGCACCGCTGTCAGCTGTCCCGCTGCACTGACTTCATTACTCTGACACTTGCTGCTTTGCAGGTTTTGCATTGCCTTGTGCACAGAGGTGAAAGGTGCATTCTGAATTTGCATATTTTAAATGTCCATGTGCAGTATGGCTCGGAATATTGTTTGGCCTTTTGCATGTTTCTCTACACAGAGAATTGAGTTACCTCACAAAGACCAGATACATGGAAGTGGACTCCTTGCCTGTAGAGCCCGCATGCTTTCCTTTGTTCTCTTTCTCTCTCTCTTCTTTTTTTTTTTTTCTTAAGTTATGTTTTCCTTTACCTTAAAAAAAAAATGAGGTGGGGAAAAAAACCCTTCTGGAATTCACCTCTGTCGTATTGGGAGCTTTATTGCTACAAATTGAAAAGCTATCTTACAAAATGATGACATTTTTCTTACATGATTCAACTAATTGAAGGGTTAAACTAAAAAAAAACATGATGAACCATTGCTTTAAGATATTTGGTTACTTGATAAATACTTGGGTCATATGCTTTATCGTTTTCTTTTCATTATTAAATTAGCAATGTCTTAGTGCTCACCCAGGGGCAAGGCGTGGAGATGTGCACACACTACCTTCAAACTGTTTCAGTTCGTCACTTGGAACACTACCTTTGCTGTAATTTCATTTAAAATTTTCTAAGGGTAGAATTTGCTCTCACCAACAAGTGAGATTATAGCCTTATCTCATGGAGGACCCGCTCCCTTCTTACTCAGGAGCAGTCAGGGTACATTTCATAAACAATGGAGGATGCCTCATTTCAGCAAGCTTCAGTTTGTTTATAGTTTTCAGTGGTTTTATAGAAGTGGTCATGTATTAACCAACAACTGAGTATTGTTGCAGCCATTAGTTCTAAGGAATCTAAGCTGTGCTTCCTGGGAGTCAGAGCACAGAGAGCAATGTGCATTAGTAATTATGGTGTGGCTAAAATGCTGCTTACACTTTCAGCCTTGATAATTTCTATATAGATGAAGGATCTGTGGTTTTGTTAAGAAGAAAAATCTCAATCCCGGTGGCCTAATATGATTAGGTTGCATGTTGATTCTGCTGATTGGTAGTTTAGCTCACTGGAGTTTCAGTTTAACTAATTCAGATACTGCTACAAGATTGGGAGAGGTTAGATTGTAGATTTTAGTTAATTTTGTTTAGGTGAACTCCCAACCCCGACCCCACCCCTTATTCTCATGGCATCCTGCATAAGGTCCCCTTCCTGGCCTTTTCTGGTTGGTTAGCACACATTTCAGGCCCTTGCCAATCATGTTTGTGCAAGCACTCCTTGAAGAATGGCTTATGCTTTGAGATGGGCACGTGAAATTGCAGTGATTTAAGTTTGGAAGATCGGTTTTGACAGACAATTGCAAGAATTCCTGATAAGTAAAGCCAGTGGAATGTAATCTTTACAATCATCAGATTAAAATTACTATTTTGTGCAAAGCAAAATCCACACCACACATATCCTATATGCTAGTCTTCTGAGAAAGGTGATTAGACCCTTCTAAATGCTTAGCCAAACCGTAAAATATTGACATTTCTGAGTAAAATAAAAAAGTAGCCAGTGTTCCTTAGGTTAAAATTGGTCATTCTGGGAGAGTACTAACAACTTGAGAAGTAGTGCGAATATGTCCAGATAGTCCTCAGGCACAGATTCCTGACTGAAAACTTTGAACCCATTAATTCAATTAGGTAAAAGATAGATTTCACTCACAACCTGTGAGTTCAAAGGTTAGGCACACCATTGCTGCTGTTAAAATTAAGACACTGCACATTTTTGACATAGGTTGGGTGTGGATTCCTCTTTTGATTTGGTTATTTTGTAAAGCAATTTAATCAGTGGATGACCGCCTGTTTCTTGGCTTTTTAGTCTCAACAGGCAAAGAGTTTGGTAATATTAATGTGACTGCAATATTTCCTAGCCTAGCTGGAAGTTGCAATAAAAACACAATATGAGATGCATGATTTTCATCTGCAATTGAAGGAAGTTGTGTGAGGTTTGCTGAAAGCAAAAGGCTAAGCTTATGAAGGAAAACCTCCTTTGTTCCCTCTCAGTTTGTTAGTAGACAGTTAGTTGCAGGCATGGTTCCTTTTTGTGCAATGCTGGGGTACTCAGTAGCCCAAGTTTGCTGCAAAAGATCCTTTGAGAATTTAACTTGTGCTTTTATTCCCTCTCAGAAAGACATCATTAAAGGCCCATCTGGAAATAAAATCTGGCCCTAAAAGTTGAGCCTTTGTACTTTCACTCTTCAGAGAGGTTTAACCCTTGTGGTAGTCTGTAGTGGTGTATGCGTTGAGTTATGTAACTTTTGTCAGTGTAGTGTAATGGGAGTGACCGTTTTACTAACATAACTATTTTCTATGTGTGTTTCAGTGGATGACAATCGAGCAGCAGAAAAATGGTGTGCCTACCCTTTAATGCTGCAGTTTAAATAAGAGAACTTGTATTGTGTCATTTCAGACTGTAGGCTGAGCTGTAAATAGTGAAAATTGAGTACTTCTATTATTTGTTTTGGTTAGAAAGTGAATTTTAAAAACAAACCAAACTCTAAACTTCTCAGATATAAAGTCCTGAGACCTGAAGATTGTAATATTCATGTCTGTGAAGCTTTTAACATTACACTTGAGATCAGTCATGACTTGATATTCAGGTAAATTTTCTTTTCCAAGAAGCTTTTGATAAGCATATTTTCTCCAAAGGTTGGTTGGTTGGCTGGTTTCTCTCTTTCTTTCTCTCTCTCTCTTCTTTCTTTTGCTATTGTGTTATTTTGTTTGAGTATAGATTGTTTTAAAGCACTAATTGCATTACATTGGTAACTGCAATATAAAATAGCCATTATTGTTTTGTGAAGCATGGTTGAAATTAGATAGTGGCCCCTTTTAAAATTCATGAGCCTCTCAAAAAAAAAAAAAAACTTAAAAAAATACAAAAGCTGCTGAATATTTCAAAAGATATATATTTTACCTTATTGTAGGTTTGTAAAGTTAGTTTGTAATATTCAGGTGCACTTTTAATGTTAAACTTTGTGTTCAGAGCTCCATTATACTGCATATTTCTTGGAGGTGGCTGTCAGTCTTCATACCACAGTGATCCCTTAATATTTGATTTTTCTCTTGATTTGCCACTATGCTGTATGGCACTTTCAGTGTAGATAGTCTAGTTTGGAGACGTCCTCATAAGTGTGTGATGGAGATTGGTCTACTTGCATGCTTAATTTCTGCTAATCAGAGGTTTGCATGGCCCAAACAACAGTTGACCATTTTTATGGTATGGGAAAGTATAGTTCATAACTGCCTGTCACAAAAGCTGTTTTTTCTCATATTTTCCAGTAAGGCAAATGATGACATTATTCAAATTACATAACATTATTTGAATTAATGGTAGGAAATAATATATTTATAATAAATCCTTGCTTTTTAGTGAGAGAACATTGACATCACACAGTAGATAAGCTACAGTACTGTGAAATCACAAAACACTAAACAGTTCTAGGTGAGATAGAGTTGGGATGGTATTTTATTATTAGCATTCTTATTTCTGAAAGAGCAGAATCAGCAGGCACGATCTAATATAGTGTGTTATTTTACTTTGTTCCCTAGCTTGTCAAATGACTGAATTGTATTGTATTGAGCTATACACTTTCATTCTGCTCCCCAAATACCATGAAGGACAAGGTCTCTCTTTCAGGAAAAAATATTTATATTTGTGTATAATACTTTTTAATATAAGTTTGTTGTTATTCTGAAGTTTAGATGTTGCTTGATAAAACTTTGCTACAGCAGATCATGAATATGAGCAAGGCTTTGTGTAATAAATAGTAGGGTCCTTATGTGAAGTTACGACTGTTCAGTCCTGGTGAGCAAGCTCAGAGGTGTGGAGTGTGTATTAGCTTTATTTCGTACAGTTTTACTTTACAGCAGTGAAGTGCTTTAGAATTCTGGTTATCTTATAGAAGTCATTACCTCAACCCATTGGCATTTCTGTTCCCCAGTGTTTTACCTTAGCTGTAATTTGAGCTGTATGGGATCAGATAGCAAAATGTTATGTGGCACAAGGAGGTGTTTGGTTCCCAGTTTTCTGGAGAGAACTCTTAAGTCAGACCCATAGCCTAACTACCTTCTGTCATTAGGCAACTTTGAGCAGCTAGTGTGCTCTCTGCCTACCCCAGATAAGCACATGTTGCCAGACCTGGTTCTAAGCCTTTCTGATCCTTTTACATTTTATTGCCCCATGATGGTGAAGTTTAGATTTATTTGGTTATTTTTATAAAACAAATTGTCAGGTCAGTGTCAGAACCTGAAATTATTTTGAGCTGTCAAAGCATGTGTATGTATGACAAGTAGTGTTACATTAACAACTATTACATCCTAATAGCTTTCCTTTTGAAGCAGACTTCTGAATCTGTAATCCTTTATTTAACCAAATGCTTGAGGTTGTTTTCACATCTCCATTCTTGTATTTATTCAGGTTGCTGTCACTGGTGGTAGAATATGACTATAGGATGCATGGCCACTTGATATTCTGTTAGCAGATTGAAAGTTACAGGTTAAATTTTGGCCTTCAGAAAGATGGAAGATCGTTTTTCTCGTTCCCTTTCCATTAGAATTAAATTTTCATTAATATGCTGGTCAGTCCAGTATTATTCAGACCTTGATGGCTTTAGCCAAATAATCCATTTAGGAGACTATTGAACTATATAAATTTTTTGGTTGGTTGGTTTTTGTTTTTTACTACTAAAAAAATACATATGTATACACACATATATGTATGTATACATATACATACATACTTGTGGTATAAGGCATACAGACCTCCATACTCTTTATTTTGGAATAATTCTGTTCTTGAGACTTGATTTATAAACACAATGACGGGAGATAGAGGAAATGATCTCCATACCATCTTGTTCACTCTAGTCTTTACACTCAGCTTTTAAAGAAGCAAACGTTAGCCCTGGGATAGTAACACTGTGGCTGTGTTTTGTGTTGCAAAGGATTTTGGAGCAGGGGATGGAACCTAGGTTGGATAGGTGTGAACTTTAGAGAAAAGGATAAAGATCAACTGGCCCCAGTGTATTAAATAAACTAAGAGTGGGCTCAAGACACTGTATGAAAACTTGATCATGTGCATTTGACAGGAAAATATTTACATTTTTTTGAAAATGAGAATTAAATCTAATGTTTATTTGGCAGACAGTAAGCAAGAGTTAATTTTACAATTATTTGGGAGGTAATTTTAAGATTTCCAGTTCATTTAGAGCTGTATCTATAAAAAAGCATGAAAAGCAAGCACTTTTAGTAAACCATAGATTTATTGGATGTAGCAAATATTCCTAATATTTATCCTTTATTGTTTGAATGTGAAAATGAACTCTTTACTCCTTGAACTGTCATTGAACAGGCTCAGGATATTTTCAACACTGGAAATGACCCTACACACATACCAAATAAATAATCTAAAGCAGTGAGACATTTGAAGATTCATACCTCTTAACCTTAGATTTGTCTTGAAAACCAGTTTGTGCACCTATAACCAGTATTAGTGCAGTCTTGGGCTCCTTGTTCTGCATAATTGCACCCTTTCTCAGGTATGTCCTGAAAACAAGATTTTAAATCTCTGTGGAGATTAGATTCTCAGTGGATAGTGTGAAGGGGGGTTGGGGGGGGTGGGAGTAGTTGGACACAGGATACTGACACAGTAGAGCAGGGATTTTTAACATTCAGTAGCCAAATAGAGTTTCAGTCTAGAATATTTTTACCCCCACAGAATAAACAAAATGGTTCCTATTTGATAAACAACCAGCGCTACACTCCTGAGTCTGTCTGACTTTCCTGCATAATGGAAGGGTATATATATATATATATATATATATATATATATAGCAAACCTCACTGTTGTTGGGAAAGCACTCCCCCAAACTTTTAAAGTTCTAGAAAAGGGATAAGTCAGCACTTTTCTGTTAAAACACTAAAGTCTTAATTTACCTTCAGAGTCTTAGGTACTGTAAGTTTTAGGATGATTATTTTAAAAACCATAACTACATGATATGGGGTCAAATCACATTTATATAAATCCTTATTTTAACAAAGGACAATAGCATTTTGTATCTTTCTAGTACTTCTAAGTAATTGCCTCACTTTCCCCAGTTCAGTTTAGCACTTCTGGCTTAGGAATTTGAGAATCTGAGAGGAAGCAGAGGAATTCCCTAAACACATTATCAGACCATTTTGATATGTAAATCACTAAGGAATGGGTAGAGACTCTCTCCCTTTTAAGTCTTCAGGGAATGAGCAGTATTTAGAATCTTTGGCTGAAATTCAAGCCTTTTTACTGTGTAAATTTTTAATACTAATTCACTGACATGCTTTTTACATCAGAGGACTGATACGGATCTTAATGGGTTTAAGTTGTGGAAGGGTATATTTCTAAAACTAAGGGGGGGTGTTGATTAACTAGGTTAGTATTACCAGCATTAGTGAGTTTAAGAAATCTTAGTATGTAATAGCGAAGTGTTTGATTAAAAGTCTAATCCTATATTGATAGTCAAAATTAGTACATTCTGATCTAGGAAAGATAGTCATTGGATATTGATATGCTGTGCTGTCAGGAAAACAAAAAAACAAAAAACAGAAGAAACCTTTATCCGACTCCCATGTGTGCGTGTTCTGATGGGATGTATACTTAACGGTGGCTTGTTGCTGCTTTGGGGGGAAATGCATAAACTACATGGAGCGTTCACGTATAATTCTCTATGACCTCCACTTTAAACTGTCAGACATTGGTATTTTATCAGTCCACACTGTTAAATAAAGCTAATGTTCTTGGAAAATCAACTTGTACACACTGTTGAAAAACCCTCAGGGACAGTTTTCACACTCTTCTCACTCAATTCAGGTACTTTGATGCTATTCTTAAACCTAACAGTGACTTGTATTTTTCTGTTTTGCTTTTATTTCAACGTGCTGGTAGCACATCTTTGATGAATGTCAACTTAAAAACTCAGTTCAGGTATCCAGGTATAACTCAGCCAAACAGATTTTAAAGCTGCATAACTTTCCAGCACACGGTGCCTCACACTCTTATAGTGGCATTCTATAGATTCAGTTATAACTACTGAGCAGATAATATGGGGGTTCCTGTTAACAGTGTATTTTTTTAAACATGCATACATGTATAGCCACCACACACACACATAAACTATATATTTTTAAATGCCACTAATAGCCAGCACAAAGAAAATAAGTAACATTCCTAGCTGCTTCTGTAAACTGTGACAGATGCAGTTCCTCCTTGATGTGGCTCTTGTTTCTTCATCATAACTACTACTAAATTCAAGCACTGGTCCTTGGGTGTCTGACCTCTACATTCTATTTATGCAATGTCTTCAGAGAATCTGTGCACTGGCCACTGTGATGGAACCATTGGGCCACAAGTGCTTTGAGTTTATCAGTAGTGAATCTGCCAAAGTTGGTATTTTTAACATTGAGTATGTAAGATGTCAAAAGTGAGCAGAGGTCTGGGTCTGCAGACAGCAGAAAGTTTTATCTCAGTGTATTTTACAGCCTCTAAGACCTCAGTGACAAGTCCCTTCCGATGGTGACTTGTCTTTTAACCACTTGTTTTCCACAGTGCTACCTGTGGTTAGCAAACTGTGTGCATCATCCTCTGCCTTACTGTTTGATGTCTTACATCCAAAAGAAACGCTAAAACCCATAGCCTTTGAAGACATGGAAAATGGCATTTTTCAGATTTCTAGAAGTTCAGTGTCCTGCAACAAAACAGGAACCCCCTTAACTCTATGGACCTCATTTCAATATACTGTTTACAGTTTGACGGAATTGTATAATTTAATATTTCTCTTGTACTGTAGTGAATATTTATTTACAGATTTTTTTGTACTGTGTGATTTGAACTTTTTGTTCCTGCTATAATCATTTGTTTATGTAGTAGAGCACTTATGATCACACGTTAAGTTTTTGGGTTTGATTGCACTACATTAAATTTTTAATTCAGTTCTGATTTTGACTGGACTAAAATAAGCTGTCTTAATGTATGTGATGAGTACTTAAATTTTAATCCATGTGGTTCCCCTTCCTTTTTTTTTTTTCTTTTTTTGCATTGTATGTCAGAAGCACTACTTCTTCTGTGCATGTGTAAGACTTAATGGTTCCATTGTATTATTTGACCATGACATTTTGGAGAAACATTCCCAGCTGTAATGTTGTGTATGGTAGTTCTCACTGGATGCTAGACTTTAAAAACCACTATTCTTCTAATAAATTTTGTTGTGAAAACCTGTTTTTAAAGCTTGGTTTTTGCTGCTTAAGATGTTAGTGCTTTTAAAGAGTTTCTAGAAAGAGTAAAGTACTATGCGGTGCGCAGGGCAGGTAGGCAGTCAGAGCCAGTGACTCTTTCCACTGAGACCTTTTATTTAGGTCACTAGAAATGCTGCTGCAGACAGAATTCTAGGTTATTCTAGTGCAAACACTACCTTGCCCCTCACGTGCTTACCAACTCGATACTACCCCTAGACCGCTCATTTACTTAAAATTAATCTTTTCAGCTAACCAAGGTTTCACAATGCCACCTTCTTGAAAGTTCCTCATAATTAATGTAAAACTTCTTAGTAGGATTGATTGCCAAAACAGAAATACTTGATAACTTGTTTGTTCTTGAGGCACGGAGAGTAAAGCATCCTTGTCAACTGGTGAAGGTTGTTAGAGTACTTCTGATTTGTTGGGAGGCTGCTGCTGAACATGCTGTGGTGTTGGGAAGCTGGGGGTGTAAAGCCGTAGGTTATAAAGTGGTTCTCGTTGTAAAGGGGTTAGAAGAACTGAACTCTCCTAAAGATTAGGAATATGAGCAAAATATTTAGGAAGTCTTTTTCAACCTCATGTTGAATATAAGCAAAAATTTTACATTCATAGACAATATTGTGCACAGTTGATATTTGTTTGTTTGGTCTGAGACAAATTTTATTTATTTATATATATATATTGACTATGTCTTTTCAGTCCAGCATTTGTGAAAATAAGGTTTCTGGTTGGTAATACAGATGTCTGTTGGCTTCATTTTTCCTCTTCATTTATGATGTGTTTGTAGAATATTCTTCTGGAAACTAATTATTCATAAATTTCTGGGCTTGTTTCTTACCACTTCCTGCTACTATCCACTGTAAACTGGTGGCCCAGACTTCAGACACCTCTTGTATAAACTTGTGCTTCAGTAGCCTGTCATCAAGCTTATGTTTGGCTTTTGAACTCCTGTGACCCAAGTTTTAAAAGTGACGTCTTTTAAACCAGAATTTCTTTGATTATGCTTATGTTTGAGGTTTAGTTAGGAGTCCTGGTATCTTAACAGGTATGGGAAGCAGAGAAACTGTCTAATAGCAGAGCAGGAGTTGATAGGGGAAATGCAATAGAAGCAATGGTGTGGCATACCCTGAGTTGTATTCTCTTCAAGACTGATTTTTTTTTCTCTCCAAACATTTATATTCAAATAGAAAAACATGCCTAGGTCATGTAATTCCAGATCTTGTAATGAGTGAGGCACAGTCGATGATTGCTCTTGTTATAGTCAGAGTCCACATCATTATTTGTTTCCAAGGTAAGCACTGTAGCAGAATTATTCAACTTACAGGCTGTTTCAGTTCCTGTTGTGTGTGCTTGAGTGGAGTGTGTGGTGTGAACTTCAGATAGCATTTAAGCTGAAGTAGACAGAGTTGATTTTAGAGATTAGTGAGACATAAACAGCAAAAACGTTGTATAGAGAAAAGTCAGCAAATGTCAGAACTCTTTACTGGTTGGAGCTGAGCTTGTAGCCCAGTGGTGCCTCTGCATATCAAATTCAGCCCTCAGTTGATCTGTGCAAGTTAAAAGAAGCCCCCGAGTCTGAGGGTTTTACAAGATCTAAGAATATTTTGTAGTGCTTATCAATTACTACATTCAACAGAGTTTTACCAGGAACATACTTGTATTTTTTGTTTTGTTTTGTTTTGTTGTTTTTTTTCGAGACAGGGTTTCTCTGTGTAGCTCTGGCTGTCCTGGAACTCACTCTGTAGTCCAGGCTGGCCTCGAACTCAGAAATCCACCTGCCTCTGCCTCCCAAGTGCTGGGAGTAAAGGCATACGCCACCACGCCCGGCTGCATGCTTGTATTTTTATCTGTGAGATGAGGATGTTTGAAAGGCTTTTAGGTCTTTTTTTTTTTTTTTCAACCTTGAATCTTGTACAAAATTTTAATTACATGGAAAATATTTAGTTTGAATATTGGGAAATAAATAGCAGCCCTTTATAGAATAATTAGGCCTTAGAAACCAGTTTCATCATTGCAGTATTTTCTAAATGAAAAAATAGCATTAAGATGGATTTCAATGTCTTATGTTCAGAACTAGTCCCCTGTGTTAAGGGTTTATTGTGTACTATAAGTGAATGGGCTAGTTCTTTTTTGCAATAATCATCAAGCACTCTCTTTTTCTAAGTTGTAACAGTTTCTCTGCTGGGTACTGGCTAATTTCGTCCTCAAGATTCAGACATAACAGCCAGGGAGGGCGTGACATAGGTTATATTCAGTTTTAGTCAAAATTAACTTCTTAGGAATATATAGAATTGCTGAGCAGTGGTGGCACATGCCTTTAATCTCAGCACTCGGGAGTAAGAGGCAGGCGGATTTCTGAGTTCGAGGCTAGCCTGGTCTACAGAGTGAGTTCCAGGACAGCCAGGGCTACACAGAGAAACCCTGTCTCAAAAAAACAAAACCAAAAAAAAAAAAGAAAGAAAGAAAAAAAGAATATAGAATTGAGCCCTACACCCAGAGTACTGTCATAATTTATACATGTAAAACTTAGGTATGTTCTCTGTTTCAAAGTGTCTTGCCAGAGCCCTCATTTCCCCTACCCCCACTTCCCTTTTAATTGTAATTCAAAAGTTTAAGCTGGGTGTGATAGCAGTCTTTAACTCCCATACTTAGGATCATGAGTTCAAAACTAGTTGGGGCTACAAAATTAGACTCTCAAAATGTGGGAAGTTTGTTATCCTAGCTATTTGCTTTTCCATTTTATTTATGTGTGTGGTGTTCTGTCTGTGTATGTCTGTTCATTACTTGATGCTGGAGAAGTCAAAAGAGAGCATCCAGTCTTCTGAAACTAGAGTTAAGAGAAGGTTCTAAACTGCTGTGTAGGTGCTAGAGGCCTTCTGGAAGATCAGTCAGTACCCTTAGCCTGCCTGCTTTCCTTCCTCCCTTCCTCCCTTCCTCTCTTCCTCCCTCTCTTCCTCCCTTCCTCTCCTTTTGTTTGTTTGGGTGTAATGATGTTTTGACTGCATGTATGTCTGTGAGGGTGTCAGATCCTTCCCTGGAACTGGCATTACAGTTCGTTGAGAACTGCCATTTGGGTGATGGGGGTGGAACCTTGGTCTTCTAAAAGAACAGCCAGTGTTCTTAACTGCTGAGCCGTCTGTCCAGCCCCCTCTTAAACATTTTTCAAGTGTGTAGTTTTGCACAGTTAAGTACAGTTAAATAAGACAATTATACAACTGCAAGAGGCTTAGTTAACTTGCTGACTCTTGGTACCATTCTATAATCTTTCATTCTTGAGAACATGACTGTTTGGAAATAAAGGGATTTAGCCTTGTTCTTGTCCTTAACAAAATTCCAAGCCATTACGCTTACCTACACTACAGCAGCATAATTTGCACAATCAAAATGAGAGTGTGGAGTTTTATCATTAGATTCAGCTCAACCAACTAAATGTCAATATTGGTTTGGTTCATGAAAATATATCAGCTTAGGTAGTAATAGCCAGTATTTAAAATGTAGAACTTGGACTCAGAACAAAAATTACAAATTGAAGCTTTTTAAAGACCTGAATAGGTAGGACAAAGTGAGGAGGTATCCCAAGTCTAAGAAACAGAATTTGATGGGCCCAGTTACCTTCTCTTCTATTGCTATATGGTTTTAACAAGTTACCAAACTTCTGTTTGCATCCTCTGTAAAAAGGGCTGCAGTACCTGTCGTATCCAGTTGCTATGGAGTGTCTATTAGACGCTTCCTGTAAAATAGCACCAAAGCAAGCTGGTTCTTACATACAAGTGCCCCGTAAAGCAGAAGTAAATCCTTAGGAGGCGTCGTAAGTTACTACAAACAAATGTGAAGGTCATTAGAGCTTTGAAAATGAGGCATGGACAACCTTATTTTAACCCTAATTGAGGACTATGGCTGAAACCCGAAAAAGTGCTTTTCTGCATATTGTGATTCTGTTTAGGGAAAATTAATCAAACCAGTCACTCCTTGCTTATTTTTTCATTTGTTTGTTTGTTTTAACTAAATAAAAAATAGAACCAGTGTCAAAGTAGAAGATACAGTTTAAAATTACATCGAGAGCTAGAAAGATAGCTTATCAGTTAAAAGTACTGGCTGATCTTCCAGAGGACCAGGGTTCAGTTCTTAGCACCTACAAGCTCAAAACATCTCTAACTCCAGTCTCGGGATCCAGTGCCCTCTCCTGTCCTCTTAAGGCACCAAGCACACACATGGTGTACATGCAAACATATTTTCAAGTATACATAAACAATTTAATATTAAGCATATTGTCTCAGTGTTCTATTGCTGTGAAGAGATACTATGACCATGTCAACTCTTATTTAAAAGCACTTAACTGAGCCTTGGTTACGATTTCAGAGGTTTAGCCCATTATGAGCGTGGCAGAAAACATGGTGGCATTGCAGACAGACATGGTACAGGAGAGGTATCTGAGAGTCCTACATGTGGGACATCAGGCAGCAGGAAGAGAGCGAAAGAGAGAGACAGATGGTAGGGCTGGATTGGGCATTTGAAAGCCCATTCCCAGTGACACACTTCCCCCAACAAGGCCACACCTTTTTTTTTTCTAATCAATTTTAAAAACTTTTTTATTAGATATTTTCTTTATTTACATTTCAAGTGCTATCCCCAAAGCCCTCTATACTCTCCCCACTCCCTGCTCCCCAACCCACCCACTCCCGCTTCCTGGCCCTGGCATTCCCTTTATCTGTATAGCCTTGGCTGTCCTGGAACTCACTCTATAGACCAGACTGGCCTCAAACTCAGAAATCCACCCACACCTCTGCCTCCCAAATGCTGGGAGTAAAGGCGTGCGCCACCACTGCCTGGCTAAGGCCACACACACCTCTTAATCCCTCTTAAGTAGTACCACTCTATTTAAAGTGCATGGGAGCCATTTTTATTCAAACTACTACACATATATAAATTTTAACTGCATTTAAATATACAAAAATATACCACTTTGCAAGGCCAAAAGTTCATATACCTAGGATCTAAGTGTTTTCAAAAAGTAGGTAATAGTGTAACTAATACTCTTAAGAATTGTGTGTGGGAGTGTCCATTCAATAATCAAAACTTGTTTTCTCAAAGGCGTGGTGCTGTCAGTCTTCACAGGGCTAGCAAAGTGGATTCAGCTGCATCACGAGTTCCAATCAGCGTGGGTCACAGAGCAGGCCACCCCTCCCCCAAGTCAACAACAAAGCCTTCCATCTTTCCAGTGGAAGAATCTTGTGAGAGTTTGCTGCCTGGTTAATGTGATTATAGTTAACTCTTTAATCATATGGAGATTCTGTGTATTGCAAACTGACAAATGGCTTCACAGTGTACATTACATTGCCTGTTAGGTTGGTCTAAGATACCTTGATAAAGAAGAGCTGCCAGTATAGCTTTTGTAAAGGAAAGTAACCATGAGAACTGATGTTTTGATAAGAACTGGGCCATCTGTGTAAATTAGAGTGTTTAAAACTAGATGTAATATTAGCCTCGTGCAGATTGATTGTGTATATCCTTGTCCTGCCTGCCTGCCTGCCTGTGTGTGGGGGATAGCAGACAGGTATTAGGGGTCATGAAAGTGATGTTTCATACATATCTGTGTAAGTGGACTTGGATACTAGTGTCAAGTACAGTATTTCTGTGTCCTGGCTTAGCATTGAGATTCTGTACTGGCTTTGGAAGTCATTGTGCACATCTGCTTTTGTCACAGTGCACTGGCATGCACCTGTGTGCTTTGTCAGAGACACTCACTGTCTGGCCTTCAGAACGCCCCCTTTCACACTTTTTATTCTGTAAATTGAGGTGTGACTAGTGCGTATTTATTTTACACCTTACGGAGTTATTTGATGAATTTGTCCATTATATAATATTCAAATAGGGTAAGCATATGTATCTCCTCAAAGATTATTCCTTTTAGAAGACACTCCAAATCTTTCCCCTACTGTACAATAGGATACTTGAACTTATTTCCAGTGTTTGCTTATAATTAAAACCCCTTTCTCCCGTTGGGTTGATTTGAATATATTTTCATTGAAAGCCACTTCTGACCTTTCTGATTGTCAAAAGTGTTTTTTCTTCCCCTTTCAGTTTCACTAGGAATGTTAGGAAAATCGTTTTCGCTACATAGTTACCTTTATTTTGTTGGTTTATTCATTGCTTCATGCATGCAGTGAGTTTCCCTAGACTGTAATCAGTAAAGTTACCAAATTAGAATAGACCTTGACCTACAAAAGCCTCATAGCCCTGGGTGGAGATGGGTAGAAAACTGTTAGCTCACAGGATCAGTGCTGTTCAATAAAAGGTGGAGACAAGGTGAGCAGAGAGCTGGGACCACTCCCTCAGGGAGATGGGCTGAAGGGTAGAGAGTAAAGCAACAGGAATTTGGCAGAAATTCACTGACAAACATGACAAGACCTGGTTTGGGCTTTATCAGAATACATATGCAAGCCGGGCGTGGTGGCACACGCCTTTAATCCCAGCACTCGGGAGGCAGAGGCAGGGGAATTTCTGAGTTCAAGGCCAGCCTAGTCTACAGAGTGAGTTCCAGGACAGCCAGGGCTACACAGAGAAACCCTGTCTCAGAAAAACAAAACAAAAAAAATGTGCAGAATAGAAAGTGGTGCCTAAAACAAGGTGATAGCACAGAGCTTGCAGGGTATCTCCCAAGAGAGCCAGCCTACAAACTGAACTCAGTAGTGTGTGGGATGCAAGGGAGTAGCAATACTGATGGATGTTCAGTAAGGCCTCTAGCTTTATGTCTGCATGGGAGTGTGTACCTTTAATTACATTTATGTCTTCCACTGTTTCCAAGTAAGAACAAGTTTAAATCTACTTAGCTCACCACCATGACACCCTTACACACTTTACACCACCCCTCAGCAGTGTTCTTGGGTGTTTCTGAATAAAGGCTGGTGCAGGGTAGTAATAACAGGAAGACCCCAGAAAAGAAGGAGTAGATGTAAAACTGCTCAGGCTCTGTGCAGTGACACAAGGCTGTAGTCTGCCTCCTCAGACTGGGGTGGGAGTCCTCTAGCCCAAGCAAGGGCAACATAGCAAGACCCCCTGTCTCTTAAGGAAGCAAAATACGGGCTTGAAGCAATGGTCTCTGTTAAGAATACTGGCTGCCCGATCTCCCAGACAATCTGGGTTCAGTTCCCAGCACCTACATGACTTCTTATAGCCAGCCTCCTTTTCTTTTTAAGTCCAGTCCCAGGAAATCTGACACCCTCTTCTGGTCACCAGGCCTGCACTTGGCACAGACATACATATAGACAAAACACCCATACACATACAGTAAGTTTAAAAATTGTTTACCTCTATACTTCCATTTTATGCCCAAACGTTTCCTTTTTTCTTAACTAACATCTATGAAGTAAACAATTGAGAATATTCAATCTTAAGCTTCTTAAAATAATCACTTAGGCAGTATATATGATGTGCATCTTAAGTAACTATATATAACTATAATATATAGTAATATATATATATAACTATATGCCATCAAAGGTATTGAGCTTTAGAATTCACCACAGATGTGTGTTCTAAAAAGTAAAACTTCAGTGAAGAAATTAAGAAGAAACTTAACCTCAAGAGGACTTGAAAAGGTTGAGAAATAAGAGGTTTCATAGAAACATGGCCCAGGTCAGGATGCCGTGCAGCCATTTGATTTGCTAGATCGTCCGGTATTGGCAGAAGTAAAGCAGTTCATTTCTTGAGCAGAAACAAAGTTTCTGTTACTGAGATTGTTGGGGAAAGTACGCTGTCCTGCGATCGTTTCTGTCAGCTCCTCGCATAGCTGTTTCAGATGGACATCCATCCCTCTGCCCACACTGCCCTGCAAATTAGTGATTTCCTTTAACTATTATAATTATCACAAATGAAGTACATACCTTATCATTGGAATGTTTCTGATAGTGGACTTCTTTGCTTGGGCCATTCCAGGTCTTTGAACAGTTGTCTGTTTATCACTCTTTTTTATTTTTTTATTTTATTTTATTTATTTATTTTGGTTTTTCAAGGCAGGGTTCTCTGTGTAACCCTGGCTGTCCTGGAACTCACGCTGTATACCAGGCTGGCCTTGAACTCAGAAATCCTCCTGCCTCTGCCTCCCAGGTGCTGGGATTAAAGGCGTGCGCCACCACGCCCGGCTCTGCTTATCACCCTTAAGGGAGCAGGCAGCATATAAGATTAGTTCTCCTCCCCTTGGAGAAGGAGTCTCTTCTGTCTGTATTTTGCCTAAGATGATTTAAACTAAAGGGCAGCTCCCTGAAGAACAATTTCATTTTCACCTCAGAAGAAGGAAGGTAAGGTAGAAAGCATTTTAGCCTCTCTGGCTCATCCTGTTCTCTTTTCTCCTGCGATGGTGACCTTATCACCCAGAGTTCCAGCTCCGTGGGGCTCAGGGTATATGACCCTTCTCAGCTCAAGTCTGTCCTGACCAGAGGTCTGTCTGTGCCTTCTTAAATGTAAACTGGATGATTTCCTACAGTCTGCTTCAGAGTTCCACGGGAGTTCTTAGAGTGAGTGCTTGCTCAGTTTGTGTTCTAACCAAGTTAGTGTTCAGTTCCAGCACTCATTGGTGTAACTTCCAGGAACTATTTTAAATTTATGTCACCCAGCCTAAAATCTCGTCCTTTGCATCCTTTGAATTGCCTTTTGTCTAATGAACACCAGATGTAGTATGTTTGATCTTCTGATATCTGCTTGGGATGACTGAATGACAAGCAAAAGTTAGCTTGGCGGGGAGGCCTTGAGAATTAGTTGGTTGGGATGTGAAGTTTGGGAGGCCATCACACTGCTGGGAGGGGTTGGCCCTTGCACTCTGGTCCTGCGCTACCATGGCTCGAACCTCCTTTTTACCATGTGCCGATACGCAAAGCATAAAGAGTAAACCTGAATTTTTTTGTAGTTGTATTTATTATAATGTAATAATCAGACTGGTTAAAATTCAGAAAGAAAAAAAAACAAACTGAAGAAAGCAGGGGATTGAGTATATATGCCTCAAAACTACTGCCTATTTAAGATATGTTCTGAAAACAGCCTGCTATGAGGCGTGTGCCACTACTGCCCAGCTTTTTTTAAAGATAGTCCTTGGCTCTTATAGGAAGCACCATTAACCCAGTGAAAAAAAGTTTATTAAAACTATGTATGTATAAAATACATATAAAATTGTGTATATTATAGGTTTTTTTTAAAGATAAATAGTTAAATTTCTTGCAGCTTTTTCTGGCCTCCTTATTACTTTACCCTTCTCCCTGTGTTTACTTCCCTCCCTTAAGAGCCACCCTTTGCATCTGCCCGCTCTGTTACCCCCTCTCTGTTCCTCCCAGCCCCCCTAACCTGTCAGCCGACTCACCATATCCTGAAAAAGATCTAGTGAAGAAGTGGGAAGCATTCTTTCGAGTTACCACCTAACAAATGTATACCTTGTATACCTTGATAGAGGACTGGGCATACATTTTTATGTTTTGTTTAAAGAAATAAGCCAAATTGAATACTCTAACCATAGTCTGCTTTGTCTAAAGCCTTCTTTCGCCTCCGCAAACTTAACTCTTTCTGCTCCTAACATTAGCTCCCATATACTTACTACTGGTCTTATGCAGTCAAGAAAAACATATTTTGGCCGGGCGTGGTGGTGCACGCCTTTAATCCCAGCACTGGGGAGACAGAGGCAGGTGGATTTCTGAGTTTGAGGCCAGCCTGGTTCCAGGACAGCCAGGGCTACTCAGAGAAACCCTGCCTCAAAAAAAAAAAAAAAAAAAAAAAAAAAAAAAAAAAAAAGGAAGGAAGGAAGGAAGGAAGGAAAAACATTTTGGCCATCAGTGATACTGATTTGCCTGCGTAGCAGTCTTTGGGTGGTTATATACTAACTGCTGGAGAAAGTACCTGAGTCTATTACTCCCAGATTCTAGATTCTTACACTTGACATTTAGCTTCCTGCTTCATTTTGATCTGTTCTTTAGTGAAAAATAACCTGAATGTTGACTGGCCACCATTTATATTAGCCTCAGGAATGTAAGTATTGCAGTATTGACTAAATAGGAGAGTTCAGCTATGCCTAACCTCTGATCTGGAAAAACACCATTGAGTAAATCATTAAAGATAAGGTTGTGAAGCAACCTGTTGCTTTTAAACTGTGCCTTTTACAGTTTTTATGAATATTATCTTATCCTCTACCACACCCTGCTGAATTAGGCATTAAGCTAAAGGTGGAAAGACTGTGTGATCAAGGTTACATAGACCATTTCTCACTAAGGAGATAAACCCAGGACCAATTCCAAGAGCTGCAAAGTCAGGCTCTCCTCTTCTTTTATAGCCTCTGTCCAGTTTACCAATCCCTATGATCTTATGTGCTTTGGTGGTGGTGTTCTGCTTGCTAAATAATTCATCTCCCTATTACAGATAGGCCTCCTATTGAGCAGGCATAAGGTTATTTCGACGTACCATGAAGTCAGACCGAGGACTGCAAAGTCTGCGATATATTTCTTGTAAAGATCCTATTTAGTCAGGTGTCAATAATCTATATGACACAGACTAATTACGGATCTAAAATGTCATGCTTTTTCAGAGTCAGAGTGAGGAAATTCTCTACAAGACAGAATCTCTGCTCTGTTCAATTAGCAGTTGCCTAGGGGTAACCAAAGTTAGTGCAAGCGCTGTATTTGGGCTCCGTTAAAGATGCAGGGAAACTTGAGTACTGCTAAGCAAAGGTAGATCTTTAGCCAATTTAAATCAGACTGACACCATTTTTTAAAGCCAAACATGAAAAATGCAACAATATAATTAAGTACCAGGAAGTTGAGGTTAACTCTAAACATTAAATAGCTGAATGGTAAGAAATTAAAATCATCTAAATTAGATTTCTCTTTAAAACCTTTGGGGGGGTGGTAAGTAGTAATTTGGAGTCACAGCCAAAAGTAGCTTTATGGCTGTAGTTGTAAAGTTAGCTATTTAATGATAGCTGGGCAAAGGTTAGTGTTAATGTGCAGTCTCTCAGCCCCAAGGTCACTACTTACTGCCAGGTTTCTGCCTATGGATCCAAATTGCCTACAAAACAGGTCACATTCGGAGCTTTGAAACATCTACTAAGAACACATCATTTGCCATCTCCAGCAGCTACTGTCTTCCATCTTCTGTGTCCTGATGGGGGTAAATACTGATTCTCAGAGAAATAAAGGCCAAGTGGAGAGAGAGACGCGTGTTAAGTGATGGTATGATTCTGTAAAGAATTACACACCAAAATATTTTCAGAAATTCAGGGGCTGACAGGATGGTCAGTGTATCTAAGTGTTTGCCACCAAGCCTGACGGCCTGAGCTTAATCCCGGAGACCCACATGCTCACAAAATCTGACCTCTGACTTCTCCCTGTATGCTGTGGCACATGTGCACATGAGATATATATACATGATATAAACGTAATTAAAAGTCTAAGCCGGGCAGTGGTGGTGCACGCCTTTAATCCCAGCACTTGGGAGGCAGAGGCAGGTGGATTTCTGAGTTCGAGGCCAGCCTGGTCTACAGAGTGAGTTCCAGGATAGCCAGGACTATACAGAGAAACCCTGTCTCAAAAAACAAAACAAACAAACAACCCCCCCCAAAAAAGTTAAGCTGCCTGTGAGGGCACACACCTGTAATCTTAACACTGGGACAACGGAAGCTGGAGAAGGAGTAGAGCTCAAGGTTAGTCTCAGCTAGACAGAAAGTTTCAGGTCGCACTGAGAAGCAAGCAAGAACCTTGACTGCTTTTGCCAAGCACATCAGAGGCAGAGGCAGAGGCAGCCTTGCCAGTTGAGGCATTGACTGAGCCAGCTGGAGCAGTGCCACAAAGCTCACCCTGGTGGTGTGGGTGAGGGAGAGCTGGTGAGCTGACCAACACGGCTGCCACCCAGGCCCAGATTCAGGGCTTTGAGTTGGCCCACCCTAGGAACTACTGGAGCATGTGAAGGGGTCAGCCTTGCAGATCCAAAGCTGCAGGATCTCCATGACACAGTCAACAGGGTACCCGAGAGGAGCCATAGTGAGGATAGAGTATCCATAGAATAGCAGAAGACAGAGGTCTTGAACCAGACCAATGACTCACTGCAGTGAGCATTTGCAAGTAAAGATGTGTGGACAGAAGGGTTTACCGTAGGATATACTATGACTCACTGCAGCTTCTGCAATGAGGTGGTTGTTGTTGTTTTTTTCTTGGGAAAGGGGAGGTTGCAAGGATAGATGGTAGATACAAAGAGACAGGGAGATGAGTGGGACTGGGGTTGCATGGTGTGAAATTCACAAAGAATAAAAAGTTTCTTTTTAAAAAGGCAGACAGAAGCCAAAACTATTTGAACCCTGCTTTTGTGCAGACTCTCAGCATACTGCCATTCAGTCCCAGTGTGCAGGTGCAGCTAAGGTTCTGAGGGACTGTACTGTCAGAGTAGGGGTCCAGTCAGATGTCTCCTTTGCAGCTCCCATGTCCTTTACTGTAACTCTGCCACCAGTGGGAGGTGGAAAGGCAGGTGACACAGGCTGTCTGTGGTAAACCTTTCTATAAAGACATGTCCTGGCCATGAGGTCAGAGTCAAAGATGGAAGAGTAAGCCAGAAGACGTATCAATACATGTTCAACACACATGAAGCTACCGTCTGTGTTCTGTCGTGTTTCACATGCCATCAAATAATAGTCTCCTAAAGGTCCATAAGCCAGAGGGGCTGAGAAGAGTGTGTGTGTGAGATGTTGTCTCAGAATCTGGGCTCTTTTCCATGTCGGTAAAAGTTGTGCATCCAAAAGCCCAAAGCCACCGTGAGACCCCTGGCCATCCCCGCAGGCCATGTTTGTGCCCTGTCTTGAACCTAGTGTTGGCCTCTCCCTCCCTCTTAGCTTCCCAGTGTGGATTTAGCTTTCATGCAGAGCAGCTGGTGAGACTGAAATGTTTCCTGGTGATATTCTCGGATATTCTCGGGGAGCTCGGTGGTGGGCTACTGTGGGGATGCTTCTGCCTTGCATGGGTCAAAGCTGATAGCCCCTCCACTGTGAAATTTCTTTCTCTTTGTGTCCTGTTCTGGAGCACTGTTGGTGGCTCTCCAGCCAATTGTTCTTTCTGAGAAATTGTCTTAAAAGCCATTGAGTTCTCAAAGTACTTTTAAGCTGATGTCTGTAATGTCTGGAGCGTAGTATGTCTGAATGTTTGCCGTGTTCTAAACTAAAGCTAGTGGTTATTTTAGCACCACTGCCTAGGCCTAAACTGAAGGGCAGGTTGAGCAGCCCTTATCCAAAATACTCGGGAGAAGACATGGTTTGAATTTTGGCTTTCTTCAGATTTTGGGATGTCTGCATATATTTAATGATTTAACGATGCAGGAGTGAGGCCCAGGTCTAATGTCAGAGTTCACTTACAGTCCAGGCCCACTGCGTCCATACGGCCTAAGAGGAGTCTTACACGGAGTCTTCAGTAGTCTTGCACTTAACACTGGCATGGTGTGTAATTTCCCACTTGTGCCACCATGAAAGGGTTAACATTTTGGAGCGTTACAGATTTTTGGATAAGGATTGCTCTGTGTTGACCATACAGAGTTAATAATGTGGCGAAATGTTATTTTCAATGTTTCTTTTAAGATAACTAGTTCTGAAATTATATATATATATTTTAAAGTTTTATTTATTATTATACATAAGTACATTGTAGCTGTCTTCAGATGCACCAGAAGAGGGCATCAGATCTCATTAGGGATGGTTGTGAGCCACCATGTGGTTGCTGGGATTTTAACTCAGGACCTTCGGAAGAGCAGTCGGTGCTCTTAACCATTGAGCCATCTCTCCAGCCCCTATTTCTGAAAATTTTAAGTGTAGAAAGTATGAAGTAGGGTTTGGAATGTGGCTCAGTGGTAGCATACCTTCCTAGCACCATAAACATAAAAACATATGAGAGATACTAAGTTTTTGAGACTATGATGGGCCGGCTTTGCAATCTAATTACATGTTCTTTGTTGAACTAAAGCAGACAGCAGACTTGAAAGTAAATAACAGTTTCCACCAGAATGCCCTCCTTTACAATATAAATAGCATCTGATACTGTTCATACTATACAGACGGTTCTTTGGAAATGCACACACTAATTTCTTCCTTTTTCTGTTTTCGCCTAGAGAGGAGTCAGCAGAGGCACCCGTAGCTGATCCTAACCGTCAATCAAAGTCTCCACTGGAGAAGTTTATGGTCAAGTTGTGCAATCATCATCAGAAGCAATTCATCCGCGTCCTGAGTGACCTGTACACCGAGTCCCAGCCAGGTTCTGAGGCCCTGCAGCCTCTGGATTCCACCGTGATGGACGTCTCCGCTTGCGATTCGGGCTGTGCCCAGCTGAGCGGCAGAGAGAATGAAAAGGATGATTGTCTCGAGGAGAGTTCTCCTGCCTCTGTAAAGTTGTTCTTAGACTCATCCGGTTCTCCTAGCTCCCTGAATGTGACTGAAGAAACCATGAAGGAACCACCTCCTGAGACAGACTCTGTAGATGGGAGAGACAGTGCCGCGAGCTCGAGCGCTGTCCAGAAAGGTTCCTCTGAACCTCCAGACGCTCAGCATAACCCCACAGGTTCTGCAGACAGTTCCACCATGGGATGCCTCGGTACACTGGACGCTTTCTCTTCTAACTCTCCCCACAGTGCTAAAAGCTTAGAGGGGCAAACCACTGGCCAGGAGCAAGACACAGACATGAAACCCTGTGAGGATGCTGAAGACAGTGCCCCAGCGCCAGTCCAAAGTCTGGCTGCAGTGGAAGAGGTGGCTGAGAATACTGAAGAGGGTGGTAGCTGTATTGTGTCTCAAAGAAACTCATTCAAAGCTTTATCAGAAGAGACGTGGGACTCAGGGTTTATGGGAAACTCATCTAGTACTGCAGACAAAGAGAATGCTTTACAGTCTAGCTCAAAATCATCCTTCCACCAGGATTTAGAGACAGATGAGCAAGATGCAAGGCCAAAGCAAGAGAACCATCTTCATTCATTAGGTAGAAACAAGGTAGGTTTCCAGACATATCCCAGAGACAAGGGCCATTTTGATCATTCCAGAGGTGGTTGGTTAGCTCCCAGCCCCACGCCAACTGTACACAGAGCATCCAATGGTCACTCACAAACCAAGATGATGTCAGCCTCCATCAAGACTGCTCGGAAAAGTAAGAGGGCATCAGGGTTGAGGATAAACGATTATGACAACCAGTGTGATGTTGTTTATATCAGCCAACCAATAACAGAATGCCACTTTGAGAATCAAAGATCCATACTGTCTTCTCGGAAAACAGCCCGAAAGAGTACCCGGGGATATTTCTTCAATGGTGACTGCTGTGAGCTGCCAACTGTTCGCACACTGGCCAGAAATTTATGCTCCCAAGACAAAGGAAGCTGCTCACAAGTAGCATCAGAGGCAGTGATGACTCCCAAGCAGACTCTTACAGTTCCCACCTCAAAGCACACAGTAGGTGTGCAGCTTCCCACAGTAGGTGCACAACTTCCTACAACAGATGTACAGCCTCCCACAGCAGGTACACAACTTCCTACAGCAGATGTGCAGTCCCCCACAGTAGGTGCACAACTTCCTACAGCAGATGTGCAGTCCCCCACAGTAGGTGCACAACTTCCTACAGCAGATGTGCAGCCTCCCACAGTAGATGTACAACTTCCTACAGCAGATGTGCAGCCTCCCACAGGAGGTGTACAACTTCCTACAGCAGATGTGCAGCCTCCCACAGTAGGTGCACAACTTCCTAGAGTAGATGTCCAGCTTTCCTCAGTAGGTACACAACTTCCTACAGCAGATGTGCAGCCTCCCACAGTAGGTGCACAACTTCCTGCAGCGGATGTACAACTTCCCACAGTGGATGTGCAGATTTCCACAGTTGATACGCAGCTTTCCACAGTAGGTGAGCAGCCTCTAGAAGATATCTGTGACGATCCTAGGAAAGAGAGAACCTCCCTTGAGGGAGGGGACGAAGACACATCCTCAGCGAAAAAGCATCAGGAGGCAGAGGTTTGCCTCAGCTTGAGGGAACAGGATCCTAGTAGCTCCCCTAGGCCGGGAGAGACCACAACCTCTAGCCCAGCATGCCTCCTGCCTACTCTCCTCCCTAATGACAATATGTCTGAGGTGCCAGAAGGCAGCATTGTGGTCTCACCTCCCACAGAAAGTGTACTGTCTTTCCAGGAGCAAGACCAGCCACCAGCCTCTCAGCTAGGTCCAGAGGAAATGCAGGCACAGGAGTGCCACTTGGTTCCGACAGCTGGAAGCACCCCCTTTACCTCCCGAGAGGACAGTGAAGACCTCCTCTGTAGACCTCAGTCTTCTCCTAAAACATCCATCAGAGAGGAGAGCTCTCCATGCTCGGAAGATGAAGGTTCCACTGTGGCTTTAGATCCCCCCCTGGGCCTAGAACTGTCTGAACATGACCAAAGCACCAGCACTGAGGCGGAGACCAGAGACATCCCCGGGGAGACACTGTTGCTAGATGACTCCCTGCCCCTCCTGGAGAGCAGCATTGTCACTGATGAGAACCCAAGCGAGATGGAAGAAGGTGAGGCCACAAGTGGAACAGGACACCTGGAGGCGCATGACAATGATACAAAATACTCAGCAGAAAATGATCCCAGTGAGCCAAACTCCGACTCACCTGAAGAGAATGTGGATAAGAAGAAAAAGGCTAGAAAGTTCCCCGAGGCCTCTGATAGGTGCCTAAGAAGTCAGCTTGGAGATCCTTCCTCTTCTGACAGGTACCCAGGAAGCCAGGGTTTGGATTCATCCGCTGCTTGCTCTGAAATCAAGGTTTCTAAAAATCCTGCTGTAAAGCATTCTAAAAGAGAAGGGGACTCTGGTAGGGTGACATCCGAGGGACCAGTGATTGACAGCATCCATCCAGACAATCTGGAAGACCCTGAAGACTCTGGTGTTAGTGAGCATTCCTCTGATGAAGAGACCAAGCAGGAGACTGAAGGAGTTGGTGTCATTACAAGGCAGACTGTTAAAAATATGCTGGCAAAGGAAATTAAAAGGGAAGAGGGAGGGACTTACCCAAACAGTGACCCAGCCACTGTTGGCCAGCCATTGCCTGGGGACAATCTGGAAACCCATGTCTGGTCCAAGATAGATGAGAGAGATGCCCATGTGCCCTCAGAAAGCATTCCTTGCAAGAGGGATCCAGAGCAGGTAAAAGAGAACCCGGGACACCTTGCCATACAGGACACAGAGGCTGCCGCTATGAGTGAGGTAGACCCTGAGGATACCCACCATAAAGATGATGCTGGCCTCGCTCCATGTAGCTCATCTGGGATATCAGCCAGTCATAGTGACGGTGCTGATGGGCCACCAAAATCAGTAACAAGGCCTAAGAGACTGCCTTCTTCTACCTACAACCTGAGACATGCTCATTGTTCGAATGCCTTGGACACTGCAAAAATGACTTCAGAAAAGCAAGGCACACAGGTAAACCCAGCAGCCAAGGAAGGCGGAGCTTCCGAGAGTGCAGAGCCCTTAGATGAGGAAGATGAGGACTCGGTGGTGGAGGAGCAGCCCAAGTTCATAGGATGGTGTGCAGAGGAGGAGAACCAGGAGCTGATCGCCAGCTTCAACGCCCACTACCTGCGGGTCCAGAAGGGCTGGATCCAGTTGGAGAAGGAAGCTCAGCCAACGGCAAGAGCAAGGAGCAAGTCTGACAAGCTGAAGGAGATTTGGAAGAGCAAGAAGCGGGCACGGAAGTGTAGGGGGTCGTTGGAGGTGCAAAAGTTTTCTCCCGTTCAGATGCTGTTTATGACCAACTTTAAGCTGTCTAACATCTGTAAGTGGTTCTTAGAGACAACAGAAACTCGATCTCTGGTCATTGTGAAGAAACTCAATACTCGTCTTCCAGGAGACATCCCCCTTGTTAAACACCCTCTTCAGAAGTTTCCTCCTTCCACCATGTACCCTAGTTCACTACAGGCAGAACGCTTGAAAAAACATTTAAAGAAATTCCCTGGAGCCATTCCTGCTAGGAATAATTGGAAGACACAGAAGCTATGGGCTAAACTACGAGAGAATCCTGACCTGATAGAGTCAGAGGATGGCAGTGACATCAGCTTTGGCCCTAGCAGTGAAGACAGCGTGGAGGAAGTCAGGGAAGGCAGACATAGCCATCCTCCCACCAACTTGCCTACTCCAGCCAGCACCCGGATCCTTAGAAAGTATTCCAATATTCGAGGAAAGCTCAGAGCACAGCGCCTGGACAGCTCACTGTGTGGGGCTTCTGAAATGAAGCAGGGCCGCAAGAGCGTGTGCATTAACCCGCTCATGTCCCCAAAGCTCGCCCTCCAGGTGGGTGCAGATGGGTTTCCCGTCAACCCCAAGAGGGCTGAAAGAAGCAAGGGGAGAAGAGGGAAGCAGATGCCGGAAACTTTGCTTAAAGTGGAAGGTCAGAACAAGCGCAAGAGAGCAGAAGGCTCTGGTACTCAAGATGGTAAGGACAAGGGGCCGGCAACAAAAGTCAGCAGAGGCCTTTCTGCCAAGAAGCTAGCTGCAAAGGACAGAGCCAACCAACTCTCCAAGAAGATGACCTTGAAAGCGAATAAAGTGAGAGTCTGTAGAAAGGGTCCTGGAAGGAGCTGCCTGTCATCCAGGAAAGAAAAAGAGAATGCCAACAGAAGACCTGGCCATCCTGCGGCAGCCTCCGAAGCGCTGACAAAGCCTTCAAAACAAAGGGGCGCAAGAGAAGCCTCTTCAAAGCCCCCAAAAGTGAGGAGGAGAAACCGGAAGCTGAGCAGTGGTAGGGGCCATGCCAGACCCTTAGCAAAAAGCCCAGAGAACCGGACTGCCCCAAGAAAAAGAAAGCTCAAGGCCAAACTGGACTCTTCCCAGGGCAAACGGAGGCGGTTAGAAGCCAAGTGATAGTGGATAGCCACTGAGAGCAACGGGCCCATGAGAGCAACCTTTCATTTTGCATTAACAGAATCTGGTTTTCTGAGCCTCTCAAGCCTTTCACGGTGTAGTTACGGGGAACGCCAGTTTGAGATGCCAGAAACTGGAGAAGAGAACTGGCAGAGTTCTTCTCTGGGGCTAAGGGAAGTGGTAGGTTATTTTCTGGTTGTTCCTTGGGTTTTATACTTGGAATCAAGCAGTTTCTGTTTTAAGAAGTACAGTGCCTTATTTATCCTTTTTTGTTTAAAAATTTACAAAAGCTAAGAAGCTGATGTATGTGACTAAAGGCTTGTATTTTATACTTGACGCACAAGCACTTGTTCTGTCACTGAAGAGGCCGCCGCCGCCACACATGCACGAGCGGGCGAGGAGCCGTCAGCAGCTGCCTGTGCGCCTGGACAGGTGCACCTTGCAGACCGCAGCACAACTCCCTCTCTGTCTTGTTTGGTTTTTATTTGATTGATATTTGAAAGCTGAACCAAATCATTTCTATGGTATGTGGAGAATGCAGGGGATTTATAATTATTATGAAAGATTAATATTTCTGTTATGTTTCTTCCAAAACTCATATTGTTGATCACCCCTTCATCTTTTTATTTTTTAAAATAATTTCAGATCATGTTCTCAAATTTGTGTGCCCATGGGACAAAGATGTGCTACACTTCCTTTTGTTGTTGTGTTTTGTTTTTTGTTTTGTTTTGTTTTGTTTTGTTTTTTGTCCCAAACTATGTTACTACTAACATGCTGGTCATTTGGTCATTAGGATGAGTGACTCTTGTTTTCATTCTTACACAATGTATTTCCCTGCGCATCAGAAGTTCTTTCCGGCAGTGGAAAAGCTTAGCTGTGTGCATATGCGTCTTATGTGCTCATGGCTGCTACCCGCAAGTGTCTTCTGGTACTGGTTTCACAGTAAAGTTCCTCCTTCCCCACGCAGTGCATCTGTGAGCTGCGTAGTTAGCAATGACCGGAATGTCGGAAAGTAATTCCAAGTCTCCGTGTGCATTTCTAATCCGACTTCCACATCAGCCTTGGGAGAGGTGTGAGCAGTGGCCCTGAAAGACCAGGCGCGCAGGCAACTGAGAGCTTCTGCTCTGAGTCTTAGCGGGGCCACATCCCCACAGATGAGTGACGTTCAGTGGGGCTCTCTGATGGGAGTTGTCTGTGCCTGGAGTAGGTGTCTTTTCAAACTGATGGTTCCGTTCTCGTGGCTGAACGCTTGCAGAGTTGCCCCTCCCCTCCCATGTCATTCTGTCCCATGGCTCAGAAATGAGAAACGCAATAATTGAAAGTGACGTTTGCCTTTCCTTGGTGGAGCCTGACACGGCCCCATTGGCTTTACTTGGTGCCTACAGCATTGCTCCATTATAAGTGTGTACTTGACATTTCCATTGGGCCAGTCAGCAAACCTTGGGTCGCTAAAGCCTCCATCGGCTTTGACCTGTCCTGTCACCAAAATAGCTTGCATGGACAGCTGCTGCCCTGTTCTTCTGATTAAGTTTCTACTTAGGTTGATTCAGATTTTTTTTTTTAGATCAACCCGGATGGGCTTCTTTTATATGCAAATCATGATAAAACAGGCCTTCTACCTATTTTGCTATTGTCAAAGGTTTGCTGCAGATGATGGAAACTTCTGATAATTGGGTAGGACTGGAGTATTTGACTCTTGAGAAGTTAAGACTTGTGTTGAATTTCACAGACAATGAAAGTCACCAGTTTCTTTTTTTTTTTCTTTTTTGGGTGTGTGTCACCTCTGTTCCATGAGCTTCCTCCCTTTCCCCATTCCCTGTTTTGTTTTGTTTTGTTTTGTTTTATTATTATTATCTTTGACCTTGACCATTCACAAGCTACCTATGGTAATGAGCCTGCTGAGCGAGTGCCGGCAACTCTTTCTTAGCATTAGGTTGCACAGGAGCATTAATGTGTTTTAAATAGGTTCATTTAATCCTAAAGGATGGTTTTAAGGCTTAAAAAACTTTTGCTATAGTTGTCGCTGGATAGTCTTGTTGTAGTGACTTAAACAGCTGAGGCTTACTAATGTCCGCTCTGCCGATGCCTGTATATATGAGGAGCCCTTGGCTACCTGGAGATTTCCTTGTAGGGTGCTTGGATTAGGTTAGGGGGAGGAGTGAGTGGTAAGCTGGTGGGATGCTTCCAGTTCCCACCAGTTTATAATTCATTCCGTTACTTTTCTGGTGGTGTTTTCAGTTTTCAAAGTTCACTTGGAGGTAGGCTGCATTTGAAGAAGCTATGTGGAAGTGTTTATTCTATAACCACCTAATGATGATGTAAGCATCTTGAAAATCAGCTTACACTTGATGATAGTAACTGCATTTATTTATATTTGTACAGTCTACAAAATTAGCACGTTCAAATTAAGTAATCTCATTTTTGCTGATCTGGTTAATTTTGTTAATAGAAGAAGAGAAACAAAAGCAAAACGTGACGGTAGCTCTACGCCTTTCTATGCCCAGAGCGTGCTGGGAGGTTATCCCCTCCGCATCTCCAGATTGGGCATTGACTGCAGTCTCTTTGTTTTCCTCCCCTCCTGTAGCCATTTTCAAATATGACTTGCCACCATCTGCAGTGCACTCTGTCCCACGGTTTTGATGCTAAGTCTGAAAGGCATTCTGCTTCTGCCCTGGCTGTCACAGGCTGGAGCTGGACTTGATGCCAGAGGACTGGTGCTCTCTGTTCAGGAGCTGGAAGACGCCCCAGAAGCTATCAGAGCAGCTCTGGGTAGCTTCCCTAGAGCACAGCCTTCCTCGGGAGATCCGTTTTCGTATTGGGCTCCCTGGGATGGGCCTGCTCTCTTGATGGGGGTTCACAGTTTTATTCTGACACCTCCTAGATATGTTAATCTCTCAGTGCATTGGGAAGGCCCCAAACCTTTCTCTGTTCTGGGAACTTCCTGCATAGGAATGTTACCTGAGGCTGTTGATCCACAGTTGCTAGTCCCTGGGATTCCTTGCTGGGTTGTTTTTTTTTTTTTTTTTTTTTTTTTTTGGAGGGGGGAAGTGGGGGGTTCCCTGTCCATTCTAAACCGCAGTTGAGCTGTGGGGTCTGTACCCCATCATTCTGTAATGGCTTAGAGAGAAGAGCTCTTCATCCCTTGCCCCAGGGCCTCAGTGCATCACCCAGCACAGGTGCATCTCTCCCCCTGCACCTAGGTCATCAGCAAGTATCACTGCGAGACAGATGCTGTAAGCCAAGATCTGGCCTGCGTCCAGCCTTGTGATGGCCTCTGTCGTGAGGCCACAGCTGCCACTCATTGATCCGTAGACCTGAATCCCTTGGGAAATGACACCGTGCTCTGTGACGCAAACTGGAGATGCTTCGGTGTTGCCATCAGCAAGCCTGTGCTTGTCACAATATCAGAAACAAACTGAATCATCCAAGAAGCTGCCCAGTAGCCAGGTAGCCACCTCCGTCCCTGTGGCTTCAGATCAGTCAGCTCAGGCCTCCTCTTAGCTTAAACAAGCAGTCACAGCCATGCAGAATGGACTGTGTAAATTACACTCCTGTGTAAATTTTATGGGCACACAACCTCGCCCTTTTGCTTACCGATTGTCCATGAAGTAGATTAAATACTTAGAGAAACCCACAAAGCCTAAAATAACTAAATTTACATCTTTGAAGAAACCCGCTGACCCCTGCTTGAGAAAATAACCACTTTTAGGAATTAATCCTCTCCATTCCCCTTCTGCCTCGTGCCTCCCATCTCAGTTCTGTCCTGTGCACACATTCGTGTGCTCTTGCTGTAAGAGGCATGCCATTGAGACAGCTCCTATGTAGGCTTTGAACAAGAAGTGCATCTCCCTTTAAATACTTTACCCCAGCCCCTCCATGAAGGCACTACATCCTGTAGACCAGACTTGGGAGCAAGGTGTCTTTGGATTCTAAAATTCTGTGGCCTGACCCCTGTCCCGTTCCCATAGTTTGTGATCATAGAACTGCCTCTGGCTGTACTTGTTTACTGAAATAAGCCAAGACCTCTCTGATGAGCTTAGCTGGGGGTGCTTCTGGGGGGCATTTAGTTGTGGGAAAGTCAAACAGCACGGAAACAAAAGCCTAGTGGCAACCAAAGCACTGTTTATAATGTGTTCCCATTGATCTGTTTTTAATCGCACACCTTCAAAATAATTTTATTAAAGGCAAGCTAACAATAAAATGGCAGTTTGTACATCACACTTACACAAGTTCCAGGCTGTGAGTCCTCCCTGGGCCCCCAACTCAAATAAGTTTCTATTTATTCTGCATTCCAGAAAGAGGTTGTCGTGTCAGACATTTTCAAAATGGGGACCTTGTCCCCTAATGAGTGGACAGTGCTGAAGACCGAACTCCAGGCCTCATGGTAGACAAGGCAGGCTTTCTACCACTGCACAACGTCCCCTGCCCAAATTATTTTGGACCTTGCCTATTCTGGTTATCCACTGAAACAGGAAGTGTCTATACCCAAAGCAGTCCTCATATCCACACAGCAGGTACTTCAACCTACATCCTTCAAGAAAAAGATATTTTTGTTAAAACTTAACACAGCAGACCTAGGGAAGTAGCCTTTTGACACTGCTTTCAAAATAATTCCAGTCTTGAAAATTCTGAAGACTCCTGTCATGTACAAGAGACACATTGCAGGGCTTGTAGCACCCCACTGTTCTGCACCCAAAGGACCACCGATGACAGTGTGCAAGGTTGTCGTCACTCATGCCTTTCTTTGTCTTTGGGTTTGAGCCAGTGGTGGTCAGTTCCTGATGTTACCTTCTCCCCACCCGATTGCCCTTTCCCAGGCTTTCCATGTGTTGGCCTCAGCACATCCCCTAGCCTGCAGATTGGCAGCTGCACAGGCACGTGAGCAGGAGACCCTGATGCTTTCACGTCCGATAGGCCCATCGTGTCTGATCGGAGTGCAGTTGTAAGCCACCCGAAAGCATAGACCACCTGTCTGAAACAGCAGCACAGTGCCCATGGTACTCGAATACGCCAGGGGTTGGATGAGTGTGTTTTCACTATTTGAACTGGATAAGTAGGAGTAACAGAACCACAGACTGACAGTGATCTACACTACCTAGAATACTCACTGCCTGACCTTTTAGGTCAGTGTACCGATCTTTGCAAAAGCCATTATGAAATTGTCTGGGCAGTTAGGCACACTCCCCACCCCCCGGCCCCCACCTAAGTCACCATTGCAGCAGTCCTAGGTTTATGGCATCTTGCATGTCTGTCCGAGCACACAGTAGCCATCGTACATCATTCCTGATAGTGCTTGCAGAGAAGACGACTGTCTTTGCTCATTAGATACTTGCTGAGTTGTGGATATACAGTACCGGCTAGGGTATAGTTTAAAGTGTGGTTTTGTAACCTAAGAATGCAGTCAGTCATCGATCTTACTCATCACCGTGAACTTGACTGATAGAGACATTCCACCGGCAGTGTTTGGCAGACGCATGCTGAGCTCCGGTGATGGAGCGGTCTCCAGCAGTGCCTCTCTCAAAGCACAGGGACTGGTTGTGTTCGCACTGATAGCCCTCTGTTCTCTCCTGTACATATGACGTATGCAGGTTTACAGTTCTCAAATTTGGTCAGTATCTGTGTGTTTGAACCCTGACTCTAGGCCATGCTTCTTTTTTACACGAAGAGTGTGTTATCCATGCACCAGCAGCTTTAGGCCCAGCAAGTCCAGGGCCCTCTAGCCTGCCAGGGAAGCCCAGGCTTGTTCAAGTCTGAAGCAGCTCCTCCTCTGGGGAGCCATTCTCGGTACATTGCCTTCTCCCCTCCTGACTCTGTCACTGGCCTCCTTCCAGGTGGCATCTTCTCTGGGACCTCCCCCCTGCCCCCAAGTGCTTTGCTGAACATATCACAAGAGAAGAATTTCTCCCCTCGTTACTAGATTCTCAGTGTTAGTGGACCGGGTCTGAATGCCATTCATCGCTCACCTTCCCCCCACTCCAGTTGGTACTGTGATGTACAGCTCGTGTTGTGTTGTAGTCAGAGCTGTATGTTGTACTCGGAAGCGTTTGTGGTAAAGCTACCACACAGATGAGATCTGCCTAATTTTGTATATTTATACCACAGGTATAAAGGATTATTACTGCTAGGGCCACTGTATCTTAGGGTAATTGATTTCACTTGTGGCTTCTGCATTCTTAGTAGTTCTAGGAGACTGTATTAGTGATTGGTTTCAAATATATAGAGTACATATTTATAGACACCACTGTGGAGTTTATTTTACTGTGTAAATAGTGGTATTTTCCTGTTCAAATGCTTCTATACAAAGTATTTATTTTAACAAAAGTAGTTAGCTGTCAAAAGGGCTTTCCAAAAACTGTTCTTGCCATCTCTTCTCCCACGCTCAGCTATCAGACGCCTAAGCATCACAGTAAAGGCAGGAGGTTGCTGTACTTGGGCAGACACAACATGGATTGGGAACCGGAATGCTGCCCTGGATGCTCCTCGCCAGACCAAAGTGGAGCTTGAAGGGGTGTGGCTTTGCTCAGCCTAGCATCCTGGCGTCCCCCATAGCCACTTACCTATGCACCATTGATATATTCAGCCATTCTCTTCCATGGTCTGTGCATGGAAGTGACCTTGGTTGTAGTCCTGTGGCAAGCAGCCTTATGCCCGTGCAATGAGGAGAAACCACGGTGGTTGCCGGTATGAGCTTCTCATCTGGCTCTCGGGATTTATGAGAGTCGCCCTTCGACACACCTGTCACCTTCTGCACATTGACAAAACTTGGGGACACCTTGTCTTTCCTCCTCTCCCCTTCTCATCAAGCACCCTGTGCAGATGCAGCCCCTCCCACTCATCTGTAACCCATGGTTCTAAAATGCATTTAGCTTTGCTTCTCAGGAGTCCTGGTCTGCAATCCAGAGCACCCTTGATATCATGGAACCAGTGCTCTGCGGTCATGCATGGCCCCCTTTCCCCTGTGCTTCACCCATGGACACCCCATCTGTCACTTAGTCACTCTTCTGGGATGGCTGGGTTGGCCTGCAGCTCCAGGACTCTAGGGTCCTTGGAGGCCAGGTATGTAGGAATTACAGTCATTTATTTGAACTCTAGTTTGCATATTTCCTTATGGCCTCCCTTTGTCTTTTCTGAACAAGGAAGGCACGTGAATGGTGATGCTGGAGAAAGTTTTTATAAGATGCTGTTTGTAAGCAAATCTGATTCTGAGATGAAATGTGAATGGGTAACTAGGTGCCAGGGACTTTAGCACTGAACTAGACAGTCAAAACTTTTTAACCTTTGCAGAAAGTAGATTCTGTTCTCATCTAAATGTTCACAAGACGTGATGCTGTAAATAGTTTTCTAAAAAAAAATATTTATTACATGTTCTGTATACAAACTCATGTTCTGAGTGATGTTGGTTTGCATTGTATTGTAGAAGATTATATTTTGAATAGTGGACTTCTTTCATAATACAGTTCACTCATGGAGAAAGAAACAAAACCAGCAGGTTGAGAGCTGTTTGGGGCATTTGATCTGTAATGGACCACCCAATCCAAGCTTTAACCGCCCCCCTCTTCTCCCCTGGTTGTGTTATATATATTATATATATATATATATATATATATATATATATACAGGTGTACAGTACAGGTCAGTGCTTGGGTCTGCAGAGCAGATTTCCAGGTGTCCTTTCTGATGTGTTCCCATAGCAATATGACCCCGGGTGCTGACCAGTCCTGTGGTCTCAGAGGATCAGGTTGGGGGACAGCTCTTGCAATGCCTCTTGCCTTTCCTAAGGGGTTGCTTTACTTGAATCGATGCCTCTGTTTCTTCTGCATGCTCCAGTGTCGCAAAACTATAGCAGGGTGTGGGGAACTCTCCCAACACCAGACACGTCAAAAGTGGACATGCCAACCACAGCTTAGCCATTTCCCAGGAATTTTACTTTCCAGAACAGATGAGGCAAAGCTCAATTGGCCATAGAATAAATGTAAGGAATTTTTACCAGAGAAACATATGTGGCCTGTTAACATTCCCCCTACCCCCGACCCCCGTCTGACTCACCTTTGGAAGCCAGCCTATGTCCTGCCTTCTGCCTCTATGCCTAGGCTCAAGATGTCCATGGCCCCTAGAGTCTGGCTAGGTTCTTAATGTGCCCAACTCTAGTTGAGCAGCCTTTTCCCTGTGACCGTCCTAAGCTTAATGAAAAGGAATACCCCACACCCAGGAACCCATTGTTAGAAGTGATGTAGTTTTTTAGGCTTTTGGAATATGTCTTCTTTTGTATTTCTGATGGTGATTGGGATTTTTCACTAGTGTTTTTTAGATTGAAGTGGGTGCATTAAGGTAAACTTTCCACTGCTGAGCCCCAAAGCGTGCAGAGGAGAGGACTTGCCCTGCATTGTGTTGTTGGGGAGGCGACTACTTATGGTGAGGGGGTGGGGTGGGGGTCTTGTAGATGAGATGGGGTTGGAATAGAAACTCTGGCCAGAGGTTTCCTGAGTCTTTGATATTTTGTAATGAAACTCCCCACATTAACCCTGCTTAATCTCAATGTAAGCCTGCTGTTTACCCTCAGGGAACAAGTGGTTTTCAAAATTGAGCTCCTCCAAGGTCCTGGGCCAGTGCCTGTGTGCGCTGGTCCTCTCCGTGATCTCATGGCATTATTTCCCCGTATGCATTACGATAGTAAGAAGTTCCACCCCACCCTGTATGAAAAGCACAGCCCAGTGCCCTAATTTAGGCTTGTGTCGTTGCCTTCGAGGGGCCTGGGGGGAGGTCCTAGGAGGTCCATGCAGTTTAACTGAAGCTCAGGTGTGCATTGGATTTTGCCTCTATTAGGCCACAACCCTTCAGAATGAGTGTAGGGCAGGGGCTACGGATCCGGCTCCAGATTCAGGGAGCTGAGTCTCCACTGTTCCTTAAGTTTTTACTGGTCCCTCCCGGTGGCGTTGCCAAGGTCAATCTTGTAGGTGTTTGGATGTGCTCCTTTTTTGCTGTCTTGTGAGTCGTAGCCAGTGCTCCAGGAGCCCAAGGGCGGGGCCTCTGGAGGGTCCACCCTCCCTTACCCCAGCGCCTTTCAGACTAGTGGAGCGAAAAGACTCTGCAAATGGCCACTGGCCGGACAGCACGTGCCTCTGGGCCTGGATTCCACTGTTAGTGAGTGTAGGAAAATACTGTGTCTTTAATGGATGAAATTCAATGTATGCTGTGAATTTGTTGGTTTGAAACATTGAAAAATTTTCATTAGACAATGTTTACATACCTCACCTGAAGAACCTTTGAGAGTGTATATATGAAATTTAAAAATATATTAAGTTGCTTTAAAACAGTATGTATAGCTATAAAAGTTGGAGTTATTTTAACTTTGAGTATGTACCAAGTCTCTTAAATATTGGAATCTCGTAGACTTTCTGGCTTCTGTGTTTTGCTTTCCTATGGACCACATAGATAACTGTGTTTTTGTTCTTGATAAAGGGGGCCCACACCGACGTCCAGGCTTGGAAGGATTTTCTGGTTTGGTTTTGAGGGGAGGGGTGTGGAACTAGAGGGTGTGTGGGAGGGATTTCTCTAACCTTGACATCTGTGAGCTTTTTCAAGGCGCTTATTTTATTGCAGCATATTAAAGTTCTTTGATATTAAAGTGTGTTTGTGTAGTCACTGCAGATGGGGAGGGGACAGTACAGCACAGTCCCCTGCCTCACTAGTGTGTGGCTGAAAGCAGACTGTCAGCCATGGGGCTGGGCACTACCCTAAACGATTAATGACCCTCTGAGCTATACCTTACTCAGGGGACGGATATAAATATAATGGAAGCATCGTGGGAGTCACTGGACGGGGCAGGAAAGGTGGATGTGCAACCTGAAGGGAGGGGACAAGCCAGCCAGCCAAGTGCTGTCCACTTCTGTGACCCCAGCAGGAATGTGACAGAAAACAAACCTCGCACTTGCCAGAACGACTTCTGCGATCTGACTTGTTGGATCTGCTGGAAGTGAGTCTGTTCAAAGTCATGGTTGACCCAGGAGACCCATGGGGAACCAATCCTGGATATTCACGGAATTGATAGTGACTGTCCAGCAACCCCGGGGTTTGCTTTAACGATGAAGTTGTAAATTTCCAATCTACAGATGTGTTTATTTAACCCAGGATTTTTTTTTTCTAGACAGGATTTCTCTGTATAGCTCTGGCTGTCCTGGAACTCACTTTGTAGACCAGGCTGGCCTTGAACTCAGAAATCCTCCTGCCTCTGCCTCCCGAGTGCTGGGACTAAAGGTGTGCGCCACCACACCCAACTTAACCCAGGATTTAAAAAAATAGTTTAAAACTATAAGTTTTTCACTCAAAAAATTGGGGTCTCTAGTTTTGTTGTGGGGGGGTGTTTTATTTTTGGTTTGTTTTTGGTTTCTGGTGTTTTGTTTGAAGCTAAGAAATTTAGGTCATGGTGAAAACCAGCTGGTACAAATAGACTGGAAAATGTTCTTCATGTGCCGTAGTCTCCAGCGGTGACTGTTTCCACTTGCCCCTGTTGGTACCTACTGCTTTAATCTGATGTGGCAATAGAAATGATGGGCCAAGTTGCGCTGACCACTGGCTTACCTCTCCCCCATACACTTGAGCCTGTGACCTACAGGGTTTCACTTGCTCTCCTCTACCATGCTCTCCAGCATGCCCTTCCTCTCCAAATTCTCAGCTATTGTGAAGGCACCAGAGTTACCATTCCCGTGCCCTTTCAAGGTGGTCATGTGCTCTTAGAATGGAGCCTTTTGACATCACTACATCCCTATGTGAGATCAGTTCATGGCTCTGGCCTCAATGGAGGAGGGCTTGGCACATCCTTCCTTTGGTGACCTATGGGGGGCGGGTCCCTGTCTTAGAAACTTAGATCCTGTTACTCATGTCATTTCCTATGTGCAGTGTTCTGGTCTGGTGTATGGGCTCCCTTTACTGGCCTGGACACACGCCCCTTCTAGGATTGATTATCTGAGAATACATGCTGCTTTCTACGGCCGCTTGGATGCTCCAAGACCCTTGGAGTCTGGTTAAATGTGTGAGTGGCTCTGTAGGCAAATGCTGAAAATATTAGTGTGACTTAAACACTTGGCAGGAAATGAGAGTAAGCCTCCCCAGTTTGTCACACACCCCTCTCCTTCCTGATGAACAAGCCTTGCCACATCAAGGTTGGCAAACATCCCAGCAGGCTGTGATGACTGTGGTCAGTGTGGTAACCCAGGGCCTTCCCACCCTGGGAAGGTCAATGCTGGTAGCAGCAGGCTCGTTTTGATGAAGAAAGAGACCAGGCAGAAAGTCCATGAATCAATGTCATGTTCACATGGAAGACAGCAGACAATACTGACATATCCTAAAACAATACTTCTGGGGAAAGGACAGGTGCAGCTCCCTCAGGGACTGTTTGAAGCCAGTTTCTAAGAGTTGACTCAAACGACTACAGAAACCCCAAACAAAAGGTCACAACCACAGAGCATCTGAAAATCAAAACAAGACACTGGAGGTTGACTTTAACATATAAAAATACTATAACAAAATGAAATACAAATATATATTAGAATCTGTAAGTATTCTGTATAAAGAGATACTTTCACGGTTAGGCTAACAGCAGGCAAAGAGAAAACAAAGATGTCCTTTCCCATTCCTTAGCATCGCCACAGGGCCCTGAGCAGTGCTGCTCACGTAACCAGCTCCTTGAGGGCTTGCCCTGCTGGGTCTCTGCTGTGCACGTCTAATGGAAATAGCCAGTGATGACCACAAAGCAAACTGAAGATCTTTACCAAAGGGGAACAGAACATGGAGATGGTTTCTCAAAGGACTGGTCTCAGAGTCACCCTCTTACCTGACCTTACAAGTCTGAGTGTGAGCAGGTGATGGGAGCCGTAGACCGGGCCCTTGGCTGGCAAGGTACTGAATAAGTCAAAGGTAAAGTTGAGCCTGGGGCTCATGGCTCTCTGAGAACCATCGAGTCAGCCTCTCAAGCTGCCATCTCAAGGCCTTGGGGGAAAGGTGACATCACCTGCCAGTCCATGCCTCTCATGCCCAGGGACCGGCTTCTCCCGGCCAATAGGGAGCGATGGTGTCTGGGGAAGGAAACTTGCACAGAGCTAAGGAGGCCAGAACACCTTTATTTCTAGAAAGAGACGTCATGCTACGTGTCTGAGCTATTCTGCCCTCTGCAGCCTGGTTCAGCTGTTTGCCAGGGTACCACAGTGACCTGGAAGCTTGGAGTAAGAGTAAGATGCTGTGCAGAGTTGTTTAAAGCCTTAGAGGTTTGGGCCTCTGTCCTCTTAGAGAGCTATGGGTCTGTGCACTGTGGCCCTAACTCAGGGCCATAAGAAAATGGGAGTCCTAGCCCTTGGCAAAATGTATACCCAGTCATGACAATTAACCAGTTGATCAGGGCTGGGCTCTCTTTCCAACCCAGAGTCTCCCTGGCCTGAGAGCCATTGTGATAGGAGATGCCAAGTTCTCAAGTCACAGGAGGCTAATGCCTTCATCAGCACCAGAGGCTCCTCTCTGTGTCCACATAGGCAGTGATAGGTATAGGGCCACCCTCTGAACATGACACTCCCAGATGGGAGCAGCCTTGAACGGGGGGCATGCTCACACCTACAGCCCACAAAGACACCCCCACTCCACCCCCACACCCAGACCGGGGCTACAGCCTCTCCGGGAGAAGTGAGAAGGTATGATGACCCTTTTTTCCTTCAGAGGATGCAAACCTCATCTTTCTATACTTCATCCTGCATGGAAGAGAAGCTTTTGTGTCCTTTTCTCTGGTGGCTTCAGCCTTCACTGCAAACCCCCAGAGTGAGTTGCTGCAGCCCCCTGGGCCTTCCTGGGTACTCCATGGTTCTCAGCCATTCGTTTCACATGGGGGCTGCACACCCACAGAACCCACTCCAGGCTAGGTACATAAATACCTGCTAATGAACTTAATGGAAACGGATCTCCTATAACGCCTCAGGCCTCCCTTCCTGAGACCACAGTGGCAGTGTCTCCGCGGTTCCTATCTACCTTCTTGCTTCACAGCTGCAGACCTAAGGCCTGCAATGAGCAGAGCCACATGCAGGGACTCAGCATCTGTATCATCTGGTCTCTTCCTATATGGCCTCAGTACAATGCTCCAAACCAGGCCTTCATTTTAGAAGGTCTTGGCCTTGCCCAGCTCCCCCTCATACCCAACCCCTCCTCTGCCAGAGGCACCAGCAGCCTTGGGCTGGGAAACCTGGGTCCGATGCTCCTTTTGTGGCCAGTGATGTCTATTCAGCTGGAGCCAAGAACCTCTGCCCTCTTGGTAGGTACTGCCACATCAAGCACAAGACCCCACCCACCCACCCACCATAGGAGCTACAGTCATCCTATACTTCAGGATTCAGAGGCCTGGCCTATGCAAACCCCACCCAACCCAGCTTTCACAAACTATGGGGGCAATGGGCCACATGACTTGAAGGAGGAGCAGACCCTTCTCCATGAGAGGAGGTCTTACCCTGGAGAGTGGCCTGGTGCCAGTAGACATGGTTGCAGAAACCAGGCCAGCACCTCCTGGATGTGGTTGTCCTTAGAGGAGCCAGAGGCTACTAGGGCATAAACTGTTTCAGGCCAGCCAGGGTTGCAGGGCAAAGGAGAAGCAAGTGGAGACAGGGTTTAGCCCCCATTTTAGTTCCAGGTAGCAGGCAGAGGAGTGCCACCATCCTGCCACCGTTTGTGGCCTGACCTCACACACACATTCATTCAACAAATATTTATTAAGCGCCTATCTGTGCAAGGCACTTTGAGAGAGGGCATGGCAGCCCGGGCCTTGCTCCTCTGCCCCGGCAGTGCAGTCCGCTGGGAAGGCAGCTCAGTGACCCCGTGCCCACCAGGATCCAGGCGCTATCCTGGTGATGCCCGCCCCAGCCCGGCTAGTGTGCCACCCGCACATTATGCGCACTGGGCACAGCCACACTTGGTGGGCTTCTCCACCTCCTCAGCAAACGAAGTCCCATCGCTGCACTCGAAGGTGAGCTTCCTCCGCTTCAGCCGCAGGCCCTGGCAGCAGCCCTGGCCCGGGCACGCGCCCCGGCATTCCACCCACGACAGCGGGCGTGTGGTCTGGCAGATGGCATAGCCCCTCTGGACCCGGTGAAAGTCCCGGACAGGGTCCCCCCGGCACTCGGACTCTGGATGGGACAAACACCAAGACACAGCCTCAGGGCACACCATGGGAAGCGGGAGGGGGGCAGGGCAGCATCCGAAGAGGGCTCCTCTGGGAGGGCTCTCTCATCCCTCTGTCCTCCCCCGCTCTGCATGCACCTGTGCTCTGCTTCCTCCCGGGGCCACAGTGTAATTGGGGAAGGAGGAAGCAGCTAGCTGCCCAGGCCCTCCAGGCCAGGATTACTGCCAAATGAGGTGACTCCCACTGTGCAGATGTGCAAGAGCTGAGGCCGGGAGGTAACAGTATCGGGGAAGTATTCCTCTACGGAGAGGGTGACCCTCTGACCCTATGGTACCCAAGGCTGAATCTCTCCTGCTTCCCTCTTCTCAGCCTCTGCAGTCTGGAGCCTAACCAAAGCATCTTGGCGAAAGAGTCCAGAGAAAGCCTGGGAAGAAATCCCTCATCTTTCATTCTGCTACACCCAGGTCCAACACTGATAGGCCAAGATGCTGAAACCTGGCCAGGAGCTGTTACTGGGCATACCTGGATGATCTCTTCCTAGAGAGACCTCAGCCAAGAAGGGCAGGGCCCTGGACAAGGGAACTGCAAGGCAGGCTGGGCTCAGGAGAGAGGAAAGGTGAAGCTCTGTTCCTAGAGGGCAGGGGCCCTAAAAGCCCGGTGGTCCCGTAAGTACCAGAGGGGAGAGAGAAAAGGCGGATGAGGATGGGAAGGCTTGCTGGGGTTCAGGGTGATAACATGAAGCTGCTACAGCAGAATGGTGGGGAGGGACCCTGCAGAGGGCAGTCAGGAGGGGGCTCCCTGACCTTGCTCACACAGCTCGCCTGAAAAGCCTGGGCTGCACACACAGTGTGCCCCTTTGGTGGCAGAGGCCTGGCAGTGACCATGCAGGCACTGCAAGCCCCCACAGGGCTCTGCCACAGCCCCGACCTGGTTGCACAGAGCCCCCGAGTACCCATCCTGGCACTGGCAGCTGTAGGCAAGAGCGTCGAGCGGCACGCATTTCCCATGGACACACCTGGAAGGGACAGAGGAGAGAGCTGTGAGGCCAGGCTAGCCCAGAGGAGGTCCCGCCCCTTCTGACCTTGCACTTGATTCTATTCCCAAGGTTTAAAGGAATGAGGCAAAATGTGACTCTATGCTTGTCCTTTTCTAGCTGATAAGAGCTTAAAGCCTGGTGGTGGTAGTAGTAGTAGTAGTAGTAGTAGTAGTAGTAGTAGTAGTAATAAATATTGTTATTATTATTCATTATAAGCAATTATTAATAGTAATATCAGGACACATGCTTCAATTTGAAGATTTAAAGATATGGCTGGCAAGGCAGTGCTTGCCATAAGTAAGTGGGGCTTGCAGAAAAAGGACAGATGGTGAGGGGATGGCTCTCTTGGTCCATCCCGGGCTTACTTGTGGCCATGGCAGGGGCCATCCACTGGCTGGTCACAGTGCAGGCCCCCCCAGCCAGCCTCACAGTGGCACACAGGCCCTGGGGTGGCGTTGGGCTGGCAAATGCCATGTAGACAGTAGAGTTTGCGGCACGGCTCACAGCCTGGCACCACGCCTGGCTTCATCTGTGTCTTGGTGAAGTCCTGCAGTTCATTGTTGATGTACAGGTTCCGGATGCAACCGTGGAAGCTGGTACCATTGAGGATCTGCCACAGGCGGAAGGCAGCTGAGTTCACGTCCACAGGCATCCCTGAGGTGACAAGAAGAAATAGTAGGCTAAGTTGGGACTAGGACATGACTGTTGGGCAGCTCTGCAGTCCCTTCTTGTCCTTTGAGTTCTATGCTATCTCTGTGGAGACCCTTTGCCACCCTGGAGTACCAGACTCCTTTCCAAGAAGACATGGAAAGTCTACTTCCTCTGTGACGAGAGCTGGGAGCAAGGCCAGGCATGGCCAGATGAGCCATAAGACTCTTGGATGCCTATTCCCCATGCCCTGCTATCTCTATCCCTGGGACTCCTTCCTTCCAACCGAAACAAAAAACTCCTGTGCAAAGCACTTTGCCACCTGCTTTCATGCTAGTGGCTTCACAGCAACCCCACGGCCGAAGTTGCCGGTCCCTAACTGGCATGCTTAGCAGCTCATCTGAAAAAAACTCAATTGTTAGGAACAGAGTTGGGATCCCAGAGGGGACCTGGAACTCCCTAGGCTGAGACAACATGAGAATGACTGCAGGTGGTGAACAGGGCTTTCCTGGCCTGCAGCATCTACAAGTCCACTGGGGAGTCTCCAGATACTGTAGGGACTCTGTGCTGAGTATCTTGCAGTGTTTCTGGCCCTTGAGGGTCCAAGACTAGAAACAGACCCCAGACATAAGAAATTCCTTCTGGGCCAGAGCCAAGAAGGGTACCTGTGGTATGGAAGACAGTTGGGAATGACTGATCTCCCCACCCTACGCCTGTTGACCATCTTTCTTGGTTAGTCTAGGCTGGCCAGAATACAGCTAGACCCCAGTCAAGGCAGCAGAATCTACCAAAGTCACCATTCAGTAGGACTACCTTACCCTTTGGCATCTCCCTGGCTCTGACACCAGCTCTCCTGGTCAGCCTCTGACCACAAAGGGCTGGAGGTCCCTGCCTAGGGATGCTATCACCACAGCTCAGTGGAGAGGCTTGGCAAGGGATGTACGGCAGGTCCTCACCTCCCACATAGAGGGGGGCCTCGCTGTTGAGGGTGTAGTGCTTGCCAAAGTTGTCCATGGTCATGGGGCTGCCGCCATCGATGGAGAGGTTCACCATCTGGTCGAAGGTGACCAGCTCAACGGTGTGGAACTGCCCATCGTTGATCGTCTCAGCGCTGGAAGGAGATAGGAGAGGGGTACCCACCCCAGGGACGGGGCCTCAGGAAAACCCTAGCTAAGCACATCTCAGAAGGATCATCAACCCAGTCACTACTTCCCAAGGAGACAAATCTTCAGGAAGAAAACCTATGGGACTAAGTGTACTATGATCTGATGCCTCCTCCTTACTGCCTGTACTGGCTAGTTTTGTGTCAACTTGACACAGCTGGAGTTATCACAGAGAAAGGAGCTTCAGTTGAGGAAATGCCTCAATGAGATCCAACTGTAAGGCATTTTCTCAATTAGTGATCAAGAGGGAAAGGCCCCTTGTGGGTGGTGCCATCTCTGGGCTGGTAGTCTTGGGTTCTATAAGAGAGCAGGCTGAGCACAGGGGAGGCAAGCCAGTAAGGAACATTCTTCCATGGCCTCTGCATCAGCTCCTGCTTTCTGACCTGCTTGAGTTCCAGTCCTGACTTCCTTGGTGATGAACAGCAAGCAGTATGGAAGTGTAAGCCGAATAAACCCTTTCCTCCCCAACTTGCTTCTTGGTCATGGTGTTTTTGCAGGAATAGAAACCCTGACTAAGACACTGTCCCTTCCTGAGGCCCCCGGAGGGCTGAGACATTTGGAGAGAGCTTCTTCTCCAGTGAGTGGCTGCCTCTGAGGTGAGGTAAGGTGGGGAAAGATGGGTGCTGAGGAACCTCAGCTCCAAGTGGGCTAGACTCAGGAAACCAAGTGGCCTTTCTTCTTAGTCAGCCAAGTTTCTACAGTTCTAACAACCTCTTGGCTCAGGAGCCCCACCCTGGCATGCCCTAATGAGGAAAGCTGACAGCCTGAGAAATTCTTACCTGTAGATAGCAGAGCTGGGGTAGCTGCCTGGGTCATAACTAACACGGACATGGCCCTGGTACAGCTCAACTGCAATGTGGTCATTGTCCCCATTATATAGGAGAATCCCATTGTCCTCTGCTGTGGAGACCTGGGAAACAAAGGCACGTTCTCTCCCATGCCACCCCTCACAGAGACAGCACAGTTAGGTCAGTGAACAGAGGGGACTCAAGGTTGAAAGGGTGATGTCATATGAAAACCATCCCTCCCCCTCTCTTCCTCTGTCTGACCAGCCTCCCAGAGACCCCTTCTTCAGGGTGGCTGACCTAGGCCAGCAGTCCCAGGCTAACTTGTCATTCACCATAGTCTGACCAGCACTAGGCAGCAAAGCAGACAGGCTGGCTGGAGCCTGGACAGCATTTGCCCAAGAACAGGTAAAAGACCAGTTGCCCAGTGGAAAAGAGGCAGTGCATAGCCACCACAATGTGTAATGTGGGAGCACCCTGTGGTCCTCGAGGAACTGCCTACAAAGGGAGAGGACCTTAGAGGACGCATGCATGGGAAAGTTCTCCCTGCTAGAGTTGTTCAAGTTGGGAAACAGGGACTGTGGTTGGTTGAAGATTCAGGTATTTGTCCGGGAGGTCCCTGTGGCTATAGGAAAGACAACTGCTTCCTTCTCCTTAGCTTCCCTTCCCTGCATTCTTCTGGTAAATATCCTGATTGCCTGGTCTGTTGGGTGGGCCCGTAGACCAATGCTAGACAAGGCACACTAGCTCATTTCCTTGGACTCAGTGATTGGTCAAGATTCAAATAGATCTGCAACAAAAACCTGGCCAATCAGAGAGCTTCCCCTGAGACCACTGGATATTGAATTAGAGTTCAGGCAAAGAAAAGTCTCTTACTAGGTGACAATGAGTCCTCCTGAAGATGTTAAAATAGCCTGAGCTATGACTGGGGCCAGGGCTGGGGCCAGGTGTGTTTTGCCTTGCTGAGAGGATAGGCTACCTGCTCTCTTGCTGAGGACAGTGGGAGAGAAGAGAACTGAGCTTGTCTGAGAAGTTGGGCAAGAGAGGGACTGAAGAGAGGGAGATGTGATTGGGTGTTTGTGGCCAAGAATGAAATTTGAGGCAGAGGGGTGGAGAGTTTACACTGTCTACTGGGTGAAATGTCGTGAAATCTGTTCCCCTCTTCCTCTAGGACATATTCAGCAAAACAGCCAGATTTTCATCATTTGTTGAAGTAGAACCTGAGTTCTCCCCCCTGTACTGGCTAGTTTTGTGTCAACTTGACACAGCTGGAGTTATCACAGAGAAAGGAGCTTCAGTTGAGGAAATGCCTCCATGAGATCCAACTGTAAGGCATTTCCTCAATTAGTGATCAAGGGGGGAAAGGCCCCTTGTGGGTGGGACCATCTCTGGGCTGGTAGTCTTGGGTTCTATAAGAGAGCAGGCTGAGCAAGCCAGGAGAAGCAAGCCAGTAAAGAACATCCCTCCATGGCCTCTGCATCAGCTCCTGCTTCCTGACCTGCTTGAGTTCCAGTCCTGACTTCCTTTGGTGATGAACAGCAGTATGGAAGTGTAAGCCAAATAAACCCTTTCCTCCCTAACTTGCTTCTTGGTCATGATGTTTGCACAGGAATAGAAACCCTGACTAAGACACCCCCTCAAGATGATGACGTTCTGAGATGATACTGAACGTACAAAACGGGCATTTAAGGGACCCCAAAACTATTGGCTAAAGATAGGCCTAGAATTCCCTCTGGCAACATGGAACAATCCTGTCTGTGGTGCTGGAGGCCAGAGCTGAGCAGAAGGGATGGTAGAAGCCTGTGGTCAAGACCTGTGACAGGTTTTCTGGATCCTGTCACTCTCCACAGTTGTCCCAGAGATGACTCAGAAACCTTTCCGGGTCATTCTTCAGGCAGATCCATCCTAATCCCTGGATCACAGCAACTCACAATGGGGCCCTTGGGGTTCCTGTGGGCAGGGCTGTACCCTGACAGTCTGACTTGAACAGGGGTGCCCTGCACCCTGACTGCCTGTGAATGACCAGGTCTCAAAGCACACACCTGAAGAGTGATGTTGGCCCGAGGCCAGTTCTGCAGGTCAGTGAACTGCAGATAAGTGTCCCGGTCCACAAAGTTGACACTGAGCAATTTCTCACATTCAGGGCCACCAAAGCCTGGTAGGCACTGGCATACGGGCCGGCTTCCCTGGTCTACGCAGTTGGCTCCATTCTGGCACTCCGTCCCCTCACAGGAGCTCCTGGGGGCAGGTGGGATCTCACAGAGCTGTCCACTGAGAGGAAAAGACCCAGGTCAGAGAGGGCAGAACCGAATGAGGCAGCAGGAATCTGTTCTCCAAGTGCAGTTCAGAAATTCACTAACCACCCCAGGAAAATGGGCCATTAAAGTGACAGCAGATGGCTTTTGTGAATGTTGTTGTCCAAAGGAGCTGAGTCAGGAGGACCCCCTGGTGTAACAGCTGCAGTACCACCCAGGCACTTCCCAGAAAAGGAAGCCCTGCCTGAGCCACTTTTTAACATGATCTCAGACGGCTGGCGTGCACATTGAAACTGAAGATGCACTCCCTCCTCCTGCCAACAACTCCAAAAGGCAGCTTTTACAATGCAGACGAGAAAAATCTGACTTAAAGCATTGATGGTAGTGGGATCCTGAATTACAGGAATCAGAAATAAAGAGGGCGCATTACTACCAAATTGACAGAAATAAAAACAATTAACTGGGGGTGTGGCTGGAAGGTAGAGCATTTGGTTAGTGCACACAACAAGTGAAATTAAGAAATCTGTTCCAGGGGACTGGAGAAATGGCTCAGTGGCTAAAAGCATGTGTTGCTCTTGCAGAGGACCTGAGTTCAGTTCCCAGCACCCAGCTCACAACCGCCTACACCTTCAGTTCTAGGGACTTCTGACCTCTGTGGCCACTGCGTGCGTGCGTGCGATGCACACAAACCTGCAGGCAGACACTTGCACACGTAAATAAAATAAACTTTAAAAAATAAATTCTACTGAAAATATTATTTAAAAGAATTAAAATTAGGAAGTAATTTCGAAATGAAGTATGAGGGGCTAAAGGGATGGCTCAGTGGTTCAGAGCACTGGATGCTCTTCCAGAGGACCCAGGCTGGATTCTCAGCACACACAAGGTGGCTCACGATCACCTGTAACTCCAGTCCCAGGGGATCTAACACCCCTCCGGCCTCTGAGAGCACATACTTGGTACATAGACTCAGTTGCAGGCAAAACGTCCATACATATAAAATAATAATGAAAAACAATGTTTCAAAATAAGTGTGAAACTTGTTCTTTAAAGACCACACACACACACACAAAGATGAAAGAAGCTATAGTATTCTTCATATAGTATATGAAGAGAGAGTTCAGACTCGAGGATGGGGAAATCGGGAAATCTGGTATTGCTTTGTTAAAATGCCACTGCTCCCTGAACTGCTCTGTAGAGTCAATAGCACTCCTACCAAAACCCCGGATTACTACTTTTATTCAAAAAATTGACTAGCTAACCCCATAATTCATATAAATTCAATGGACCTTGAATAGGCAAAACAACCTTGAAATACAAACCAGGAAAGCTTACAGTTTGCCATTTAAAAACTCACCATGAGACTACAGTAATAAAGATTGTATGCTGCTCTCATAATCATGGTCATACAGAACCCTTACACTGACAAGAAAGCCACAGCATTTTCACAAGAAAACCAAGACAATTAAATAGGATTGGGCAGGGGGCAGAGTCGTTTCAACACACAGTGCTGGGGCAAACTCCTTCCTCACGGACCCCACCCACCAGCCCTTCAACAAGCAGGTTTGGAGCCCTGGTTGTTTAACTCTCCCAAGTTCTTTTGCAGAGTTGAGCCTGGTTGAGCCACACCTAAAACTCTAGCACTCAGATCTCAGAATGGGACTGTCGCTCACCCAAGCCCCAGAGGGGTCCTTGTCAGTCCCACCCGAGGCAGGGGAGTTGCTCACGGTGTGGCTAGAGGGTCTCACCTGTAGCCCTCAACACAGAGGCAGGCGTAGCTGTTGACTTCATCCACACACTGGGCCCCGTTCTGACACTTGTGGTCCTTGCAGTCATCCTGATTTTCGCTGCAGTTGTCACCCGTGTAACCTAGCATGCACTCACACCTATGGTGGACAGGGAGAGGATCAGCCGACATTCATCCTAGCGCTCAGTGGCCAGGACCATGCAGCCTGGACGTGTGACAGAGAGCCTCTGCAGTCTTTTCTATTATGAGCAAACAGCTGTATGGATGTGGGGGCACCTGGGCTGGGAGAGAGACGCCTGGCAGCAGGAAGTGGGAATCTTGTCTTGGATGCATACCGTCACTACCAGCTACACATCTAAGATCAGCCTCTGGCCTGTTCTTGATTCGCCTTGCTACATTGTCTCCTAGGACTCACCCACAGCACACAACCTCACATCACAGATTTGGCTCTTCCTCTGTATTCAGCTTCTACAGCTCTGCTGGACCGAGATTCCCACCCATCAGTAAGATCCACCCTCAATGAGGACCTCGACCCAGACCAACCCCAAACTTCCTGGCTCTCACTGAGCCTAAAGTCTACCCCTAAACCCATTCAGGCTAACCCTCTGGCTAACTATAAAGCACACATCCGAGCCGGGCATGGTGGCGCACGCCTTTAATCCCAGCACTTGGGAGGCAGAGGCAGGTGGATTTCTGAGTTCGAGGGCAGCCTGGTCTACAAAGTGAGTTCCAGGACAGCCAGGGCTATACAGAGAAACCCTGTCTCAAAACAAACAAACAAACAAACAAAAACCAAACAAACAAACAAAAACCCCAATAAAATAAAATAAAGCACACATCCTCTACCTGCTTCTCACCTCTAGAACACCTGCCCACCCCACCTCTTCACACCAAGTCCACCCCAGTAGGACACAACCCTGCCTTTACTCCCGTTAATTCTAGAACACCTTCGCTCTCTCCCTGAGTGGTTCAGCCAGACCAATTCCTCCTCTTTCCCGGAAAGCGTTCAGGAAATAATCTAGACCTCACTAACTCCAACCCCCAGGTAAGCAGGCTGTCTCTTCCAAACCCATTCTCATTCCAAACCCAGTTCTCACTCCAAACCCAGCGTTTTTTAGGCTGAAAGAAGTATCGCTCAGCCCAATATACATATGCATGCGTACAGAACCAGTCTCATATTACAGTGTTTGTCCCAACCACATAAAACAGCACACTGCTCTCCAATATTTTCTGTTTTCTCTTTTAATGTTAATTTTGACCTACCCAATTGATCACCACCCACACATGTCCTGAGTTTCAACATGAAAGAATGCTGTGGTAATCAAGTCACTCCACTCCACTCCTGTTCACTCTCTTATTCAAGGTCCTCCTACCAAATGCTCACTGGGTCCAGCACAATGCCAGGCACAGCTGGGTATCCCTCTCTTCCATCCTTCCACCAACACAGGGAATTAAGAGTATAGGTATCACACAGCCTGGTGGGCTCTACCTGGGCCCAGAGCTGAACGTTCAGCCCATCTTCTAGCCAGTGTCCCACCCCTCCCTGGTTAGTCCTGCCACCCCACTCCTATCCCTGTGACTTACTAAGGTGTACTTTACCCCTCTCGCTTTCACAGAGGTCTTGTTGCAGTCTAGTGCCAATGAATAGCTGGGCCCCAACAGCCTGCTGATACCGCTGGCTACACAGCAGGCCTCTTTCCAGTCTCTGCCCATGGCCTTAGCCCCAGTCCTAGCTTAGGAAGCCCTACCCTGACAACTCTTGGCTGACTTCACAAGTGGGAGGGGGGCTGGTCTAGGAATGAAACCGTATTTAAGGGAGTGACATTTTCAAAAGCCCATGGGACCTCCATGCTGCAGTTTCCAGGTGACAAGCACATCTATAGAATCCACTTAATACTCTGGGGCTGGACAGGTGTTGGAATTTGGAGCTCTGTGGCCACAAGTAGTCCGTAGACTGCTTATGGAAGTTGAGGCAGCCTAGTAAACAAGTCCACACTCTACCCATATCCACCCTTTGAAGACAGGCAAGAGTGAGCATTCTCCCATCAGCCTTTCTTTCAAGTAAGGTTTTTGTTCCGGAAGGACTCTTGAGTTTTGTGAGCTTTGTGAATTTTGTGAATGGGGTGAGAGGTTGTGGGGTCAGGCATGAATGGCTGTGGGTGGAATGTGGCTGTCCAGCTCAGTGCTAAGTACCTTCCAATGAAGCACCTTCTCTTTTACCTTCACCAGCACCTCAAGAGGATGCTACAGCCGCACCCAGTTCACAATGAGAAAAACGGGCTTCATCCAGCCATCGTCTGCTCAGAGCCAAGCTGCGGCAAATCTCAATCCCAGGACTGCATGACCAGAGCTGTGCCAACAGCCACCCTGTGATAGCTCTCAGGAATCCAGAATGCCAAGACCACACCCACCAACAGATGAGGGGTAGGAAGAAGAGAGGAGGCCAAGACTAGACTGGGGTCCCTGGCAGTGGGCGGCACTGACCTGGGCCCATCCGGGGTGCCAACACATTGGGCCTCATGCTGACACGGGTTCATATCCGGGGAGCAGAAGTCCACCAGCTGCTCACAGGCCCTTCCTAGGGGAAGAAGGAGCAAGAGGCAAGGGATGCCGAGCTCCATGGAGCCCACGCAGACACTGGCATGCCTGCAGGATTGGGGATGCCCTGGACTCTGCAGTGCTTACCTGTGTACTGCAGGGGGCACTGACATGTGTAATTCCCCACGCCATCTACACAGACACCCCCGTTGACACAGGCATGCTTAACACAGTCATCTGTGTCCACTCCACAGGTCGGCCCTTCAAAGCCGGAGGGACAGGAGCACCTGCGGTAGGGGGCAGAGAATGGAGAGGAGCTGGGAAAACCTGTGGCCATTGGCCAGAGTCCTTATTCCACACCAATGGTTGGAGCTCTTCTCTAGACCAGGCCCTTGCCAGAGGGCAAACAGATTAAAGGGTGACAAGACCAGCCCTGTCCTCAAGGAACCCTCTGGCTTGCAGTCTGGTGTTGGAGACCAAGTGAAAAGAGTGAAGTACAATCACGATGGTGGAGGCTCTGAAGCCAGGCATGGGAGAAGAACACCCAACTCCTCCTCACCAAGGCATAGTCAGGCAGACTTCCTGGCAAAGGTGATGGGTTAGCCTCAGCAAGAGTCCCAACAGGGGAGGGGAGGCAGTGGGCACCGAGGGATGGGTGAAGTCTGAAGTGAGAAGGTAGGCCCTGCTCAGCTACACAGCTCACGTCCTTGAGGACACAGACTTCAGGGACAGAGAAAGAACAGAGCTGGGCTGAGCCATCTCTGGGCTGTAGAAGGTTCTTGAGGTTGGTGATTTACAAACCAGGGTAGTCATTAGCTTAGGACATGTGATTTTTCCCGGGGGTCAGAGGGAGAGGGCTGGGGGGCTTCCGCCCAGCTTTCCAAACGCCTATAAAACTCCTCAAACATCACCATGAGTTGGAGACAGATAGCAGGGTAGCTGCCCTCTCCTGTCATGCTTAGGTGGCACTCTGCCTAAGCAGGAGGTGGGGCTGTGTCTCCAGGTGCCAAGGAAGGCAGCAAGCAGACAATTAAAAATAACTGGCAGGAGACTCGGGGAACTGAGCCTCTAACCGAACTGAAATACTGCTGCCACCTGCTCACTCTGGAGATTCTTGTCCTATAAACTGTAAGGGTTTCCAATAGCTGAGTGCCAGGTCTATGATGAATCCACTAACCCCGACAGTGGATCTGTGTGAACAGACCTTCCCAGAATAAAATAGACATGCAAAGAAAACAGCAGGGCAGCTGCCCTCTCCTGTCGTGCTCAGACCATCTGGGGACACATGGGCCCACTGGCAAAGAATACAGACACACCCCCACAAAGGAGTCCAGTATCAGCACACATTACCTTACAGGTAATAACTGTGAAATGTATAGCAGTTACATTGTTTTGTGTGTTATCAGTCATCTTACTGATAAGTGAGACACAAGAAACTATTTCTTTGTAATTGTATTTATTTGTTTGGTTTTGTGTGCATGTCTGTATATGGACCGGATACATGCCTGGTTCCCTTGGAGGCAAGGAAAGAGCATCCGGTTCCCTGAGACTGGAGTTATAGATGGTTGGGAGTCACCATGTGGGTGGTGGGACTCAAACCCAGGTCCTCTGAAGAGCAGCCAGTGCTCTTACCCACCGAGCCATCTCTCCATGCTCCAAAGTAATTTTTTTCCAAAGTAATTTTAATAAAATAAAATTTGTGAGATCGGATCTCCCTATGTAGCTAGCTTAAGCAGGCTTCAAATTCACAATCCTTCTGCCTCAGACTCCTGCATCCTAGGATTACCTATGTGTACCACCAAACCCAGCCAAAAGAAACTTCTAATTAGGAGCTTAGGGTGACAAGAAATGAGGAGGGACATTAAACTTGAGCCCTTAAACTCTCGCTGGTGACAGAGGCTCCTGGTGTACAGTCACTTCATTGCTACGGAGGGGGTTGCAGGTGACATTTTGAAAAGGCAGGCAAAGTGCGGTATCAGAAGCTGTGATCTAAGCACTGGGATGCCAAAGGGAGGCAGAATTGAGAACTCCAGGGCAGCCTCGGCTACACAATAAACCCTGTCTCAAAAAAAAAAAAAAAAATGAATAAATAACAAAGTGGCACCCCCATGGCTATCCTCACAGTTTCCACAGGAGGGTGGGGATCGTGTGCTTAATCTCGTTGTTTTACTTTAAAATGGCAATAATATTTATCATATCTATGAGACTGTCTCTTTTGCATGAAAAAATAAACTTACAGTAAAAAAAATGTAGCTGTTGGTCTAAGAAAATTTGTGCAGATGGCATTTACATCTTTTCTGGAGGGCAATGCAAGTAAAAAGGTCTGAAGGTTATGCCACAGCCGCCTTTTGCAGTTTGATTTTAAGCTAGGGTGACAGGATATTTATACAGAAAGTCCCTACTGGCAAAATCTAAACGCATTAGGGAGGTGGAAAGGAGGTCTCCCCTCCTACCTGGTGCTATAGGCTGCCCGGTTGCTGGATATGTAGGGCCACCCCACCTGTCCCCTCTGCCCTGAAGGGGCATCCCAGCCCTGAGTAGGAGCTGAGGAATGGACCAGGCGGGAAGCTTAGCCTGAGCTGCTGCCTGCCCCTGAGGAGGGCCTGCCTATTGTAAGGATGCGTTTCCAAGGCAACTCGGGAGGAGAGGCACTTAGCGCGCTTTATTTTTTACATCTGGTAATTTGGGTCTGCAGAGGTAGGTTTGGCCATTTCCGCTCGTAGATTCAACATCATTTTCTGAAGAGCCAATTTGTTCAGTAGGCAATTTATCTCCAGCAACTAAGTACTGTGTTCCTCAGAAAAGCTCTGGGAGGCCAGGGCTGGGGGCTGGGGCTTCCTGGGGAAAGCAGACGCGCGCGCGTGTGTGTGTGTGTGTGTGTGTGTGTGTGTGTGTGTGTGTGTGTGTGTGTGTGTGTGGTGTGTGTGTGTGTGTGTGTGTGTGTGTGTGTGTGTAAAACATCTGCTCTGGAGGGGTTCAGATACACTATGTGGGGAGCACAGCTGTGCTCAGAGCATGGGAAAATACGGTGGGATTCCTCCCTACAGTGGCCAGTCAGTGAGAGTTGTGTGAAGGTAGAACCCCAGAAGGGGTGACCAGAATGTGGCTTCGCTTTTGGTCATCTCAGCTATAACACAGGGCTGGCTAAGGCCTGCTTGGGTCCTGGCATAACCTCTAGAGACTTGATCGGCTTAAAGTGGAGGCTCAGGAGGGTGTGTGGAAATTTAAAAGAGTCTTAGATGTCCCCAACCATTTCCTGCCACTACCATGGCGTATATTCTTGGCTATAGGTTGCCAGCATGCAGAGAGACACTCCTGGCACCTTCACCAGGAGGCAGCCCCACCCAAGCCCCAGCTCCCTGTCCTGTGAACCTGTACTGTCTGGTGCCTGCTGTCCTTCAGGGCTTCCAGGTGAGAGGAGCCTTAAAGAACCGCTGACGATAATTTGGAGCACAGGTCTGTTCCAGCCTCATCTCCAGCACGAGGAGACTTGGACGCTGGGCCCAGCAGCGGTCCCCAACCCCATCTCAGGCTCCAGGGAACTCACGTGAAGCCAGCATCCTCGCCCTCCTGGGCATGGCAGGTCCCCCCATTTCCACATGGGTTGCTGGAACAGCCGTCCAGAGACACCTCACAGTGTCGGCCCTGGAGGAAAAGTTAGCGGTGAGGACTCCAGGGAGAGCCTAGGGGGTTAGCATGATCTAAGACAGAGCCTTCAGCAGCTCTGCTTGTCTGCCACGGGGCTGCCTGCTCCCTCTTTCCTTCACCCATCCACCCAATCACCAATATGACCATCTGTCTACAGGTTGGTTCGCCGGTGATAGGTCCACTCACACATCTGTTCTGAGGCAGGGAGGAAAACAACAGACCCAGCCGTGCCAGGGATGCCTCGCAGCAGAGAGAACTCTGTCCCTCCAGCTGCAGCCTCCACTCACCTTGTAGCCACTGGGGCAGGTACACCTGTATACCTCAAGAGGGTCATTGTGGCAGGTGCCCTGGTTCTGGCATGGGCTGGACAAGCAGGGATCACACTTGGCCTGAACTGCCAGGCTGGGGGGACCTGTGGAAGCAGGGAGAACATTAGCAGAGGAAGGGCACGTGTGTAGGCATGAGGCACTACCCTGAGAGGTCCGGTCCTATGGAGGCATACCCTCCCAGGAGACATGCCTCACTGCCAGTCTGTGACGGTTGTGCTATATCTCCCAGCCCAGTCCAGCTTTCCAGCTGCAGAGCCCACTTTACTAAAGGGTCACTGGAAGCCCCTGACTCACATACAGCTGTGAGAACCGTATGAACAGGTAGGCAGGGCTCAGAAGGTGGAAACTGTACACAGTGGTAGGGTCACCCTAAGAGGCAGAGAGTAGCAAAACCATGACTGTTCACTGTCCCTGATTCTGCCTTTCACACCCTCAGAAGCAGACACTCCAGCCTGCAGCCTGCTCAGCAGAGAGGGCACTGTGAGCCCGGGCTTGGCTCTGCAGGGAGCCTATAGGGGGGTGGATCTACATGCCTTGAGGTTCTTTCTCTTGGAGTCTAAAGAGAAGAGAATCTTCTGTTACCTCTAAGCTACACAGGCTCTCCTCCAGACCTCAATCACTGGCGAGAATAGGGTAGCCTAGCAGCAATGGTACCTGGGTGCCAACCATGAGGGACACAAACGTTTTGTAAGAATGAATAGGAAAACCTGGCCACTCAACTCAGGCTCCCTGCTGAAGGCTCCTTCTAGAAGAGGTAACATATCAGTAACATATCAAGACATGCGCTTGAGTGGGAAAGCAAAAACAAAACCAAGACAAAACAAAAAAAAAATGTTTTCCACAGGACAGAGGCTGCTGGCGGGATTTCCAGGCACAGATGTGTCGTCGGTTTCTTAGCCCAGTACTGGTACGTGAGTGAACTCAGTGATCATGCATCGGCCCTTCCCTCATGTCTGTGTACCTTTCTGTTGTCATATTTCGGTTTAAAAGTACATAAAAAAAAATACAACTCAGCTCCACTCTGCCAACTAGCAAATGCCATGCACCTATTAGCATAGATCGGCTTGCTCCTAGGAGCTGCCACATTGTGGGCCCTTGGAACTATTACAGCTGTGACAGCTTCCTGCACACAGGGTGGCCTGGGCCACCTCATTAACCTACAGCTGTCAGTTTCATTTCCGATGGCAGTCTCTGAGCTTGCAGAGGGCAAGGGCCATGCCCTGGGGTCCCTAGGGTCCTCCCCTAACTCCCCCTGCAAACAAAGCTGAGCCCAGGCAGCCACTCCGCCACCTGTCTTTGCTTCACAGGGTTCTGTAGGGCCTCGGGGGAGCCTGATCTGCCAACCAGTCTGTCAATCAGTCCCTGAACAAGTATTTGTAGATGCTGGAGGCAGAGATCCTCAGCACGGGCCACCGGTCACACCCTGATTCTCTGTGCTACAAATGTCCAGAAAGCACCAGCTGGTCTCTCAGTCCCACCAGGGACAGAGGGGGCTTCAGCTGTTTGTCCGGCACAGTGCTTACCTTCAGGGAAGTCTGGGTGCCTGTATTGCCAGGAGCCTGGGAGCTTCAAAACTGCTGTTTTGATTTTTCTTACATAACCACAGGGAAGAATCTAAGCCTTCAAGGCCTGGGATTTTCCGCCTAGCTGTTTGTATGTCGGACATCAAGATGGAAGACAGCCATTCTAATCAGAAGAGTCTCAAGTATATCATCTGACTCACCTAGCAGCGGGACCCAAGGACCCGGGAGTTTCTGGAAGACCCCACCGGGGCTAGGCAAATCCTGGGGTCCCTGGCACCCACCACCCCTTCTCTCATGCCCCTGGGCTCACCTTGGCATTCAAACTTCTTGGCAGGTGTGGTGAGTAACAGTTTGCCCTCCATCTCTGGGGGTCCAGCACAGCGGGCAATGCCAGGTTCCTTGTAGCCAGTCTTCACCCAACTGGAGAGCCACCGGAGGCGGCAGTCGCAGTACAGGGGGTTGGCACCAATGGCCCTGGGACAGGCAACAGAGAAAAGCAGGCATTCCAGTTTCGGAAGCTTTTATGTCACTGAGGACGCAGGTCCCAGGTCACCCCCAAGCTCCATTTTAAACCCTTGCTGTGCCTCGTCACGAAGACAGACTTGGGGAGACTGAGTAACCAGCTTAGAGCAAAGGAAGGGGGAGATTTAGGTTCGAAACCATGCTGCCAAGGCCAGAAGCTCTATATTCAAGAGCCTCCACAGGCACTGGGGAGAGGGTAGCCAGCATCTACCCCTGACCAGAAATGGCCTCTGCTTCTGCCGTTACACATCCAGTGCTGTCATTAATCCCACATGCAAGCTTCTTCGTGAAATTTGAAGACGTGGAATTGAGCATCTCGTAGAATATGTAATTTCCCTGGGGCCACACAGCGGCAAAGAGCAGCCTCTGGGTCTAAGCCCTGAACTGCCTGACCTGGCAGCCCATCCACTTTTGTTTTCACTCTCATTTTCAGCTAAGCAAAGACCACGTGCACACACATTCTTACTTGCAAGCCTCGTTCAAACGCCACAGGTTGCTTTGAATGCTAAGTGTCTTGGAAACATGTGAGCAACCGAGCGCGCGCGCACACACACACACACACTTGTTTGTTTATTTACTTATTTATTTTGGTTGGTTTGGCTTTGTTCTTTGGAGAAAGGTTTTCACTATGTAGCCTTGGCTGGCCTGAAACTTGGCTATGTAGAATCTGCCTGCTCCTGCCTCCTGAGCGCAGAGATTAAAATCGGCACTACCTCAGGGTTTTGTTTTGTTTTGTTTTGTTTTGTTTTGTTTTGTTTTGTTTTGTTTTAAAGGACATATTCCAGTGTTACTGCTGGGAATGCAAACTGGTATAACTCTAATTACAGATGTCTTAGATCCAGAAATAGTTTCTGGAAGTTTCTCTCTACAGATGCATATACAGACATGTGAGATGGTGTGGTTTGTCAAAGAAAGCCTGGTGCTCCGGTCTGAATGCTCCTAGAATGCATGTTGAGACTCTTCACCAGGCAAGTGCTGAAAGGTGGCCTTTAAAACAGGTTGCGGTCAGGAGGGCACTGTGCTTACTCCCCCAGAAGTGGGCCAACTGGCAGGAGTGGATGTCTGGTGCCTCATGGCCATGTATCCATGTCATGTGACTTCTCAGTCCTGCCTCTGCCATGTTGTCACACGTGTGCCTGGACTTCCAGTCTGCAGAAGCAGGGTTGAAATAAACTCTTCTCACAGTCATTTTTCCAGTCTGTAGCTGCAGACAAGGAACTCGGACCTGGAAACTGCAGCTGTCCATCATCAAGCAACTGCTTAAACTATGCCATGTTCACAGTAATGCAAGTCTCCTCCACGGAAGGGTACAGGAGGCACAGTTGCCAAACTCCTGTGTGTGGCCTTCTAGCCCTGCCCCACACAGACACATATGGTTTCTATCTACCGTGCATGACATACAAGCAGCTTGCTTTCTTGTCGGCAGACAGCAGGGCTTGGAAACCTTCCAGGTTGGCATATAGGAATCTGCCTCATTTTGCCAAAGTGCTTTGCAGCATCTCTGAGAAGAATAGACACCCTGTGGTTTAATGAGCAGCTTCCCTGTTGTTGGACAGTCCAGCCGTTGAGACAGCTGTGAACACTCTTTTACCCATGGCTTTGAGAAGTGTGAGCCTCCCTCTAGAACAGATGCTTATCAAGGGAACCCAGATGACAAGAATGGATGTCACATGGCTGGGCTGCCCCAGCAGGCTGTGTCAGCTTCCATGGGCCAGCATCCATAGTCAAGCCCTCGCCCTCGCATCTACACCTATCTGAGTACTGCCAGCTGCCCAGCCCTGTACCAATGCTATGGCAAGCTCGGAATCATTCTCCATTCTCAGGAGAGGCATAAAGACAGGATGTGAGTGTAATGGCAAGAAGGGCTAGAGAGTTCTTCCTGTCAATAAACAGATCTGCGCCTGCAGCACCATCAGTATCAACCGATTTTAAAACCCCAAGGTTGTGTGAGGTTAGCAAGAAGGGAGAGGTGTGTTCATCGGGTCACCGGATACCCAGCTGCCCCCCACCTGTTCTGGACTGCAGAGGAAGTGAACCCCAAGACAGGTACAGCCCGGTCGATGTGGCTATGGTTCTGGACAGGAATCTCCCAAAATAGCACAGCTGACGCCATGTGATCTTATAAAACAGGCCGAGCAAGACTTGGACCCCAGCCTACCACAGCTGCTCCCTGCCCGGGTGACCTTGGGCATTCTCCCTTAACATCTCCGGGGCTCACTTTACGATTCAATAAAGAGCCTGCGATCAAGAGGGGAAGAGAGGCAGGCGCTGATAACCCAGAATGGGTGCCGAGGGAATCAGTGCAGCTCGAAGAAGGAGGGCAGGTGCAACCTTGATGTGTATTTAATTTTCTCTCCTCGTGTGCTGACAGCATCCATCCTGGTTAATGGGCCGAGCAAGACACCATCCCCTTCCCACATCAGTACCAGCCCTGACACAGAGGACGGTCGGAGGCAAACTTCAATGTGTAAAAACAGACTTCTTAAGACTACAGGAGGTATATATTACAGTGTATATATTACAGATCTAATGGTCTATTTGAAATACTTACATTTGCCGTATTATTTTTCAAATTACTAAAAAGTACAGTAGATCATAACCATGACATTAAAAAGCTGAACATAGAACTTTAGTGAACTCTAGTGGGTAGAAGTCAACCACGAACAGGGTCTTGATAGAAAAAGTGCTCGAAGCACCTGAGGTCATCTGGAACTTGGGGCCCTTGACGTGACTCAGAGCTTCAAAGACATGCCACAAACATCAACAGAGCCGCACCTGGGATCTCAATGTCCCTTCCCAGTTCATTCCCCAAAACCACAGGGCCGAAGTCTCCTACAAGCCACTCAAGCGTCCTGGCTTATCCCACATGCAGTTATTTGTTTCTGTCCTGAGCAGAGGTCAGCCCCTCACTCACCATTTTAAGCTTCCACTTGCCCAAGGCTGGGTCTTCCCAGTTGAGAACCACCTGTCCCCCCTCTGGTAGTTTCTACCGCTCTCTTTCTCCTGGGAACCATCTTGTCCAACAGAAGCCAATGTGAACCACAACTTATATGTTTTTCTCTTCCTCTCTCTCTCTCTCTCTCTCTCTCTCTCTCTCTCTCTCTCTCTCTGTCTGTCTCTCCCTCCCTCTCCCCTCCCTCCCTTCCTTTTTCCTCTTTTCTCCTCTCTCTCTCTCTCTCTGTCTCTCCCTCCCTCTCCACTCCCTCCCTTCCTTTTTCCTCTTTTCTCCTCTCTCTCTCTCTCTCTCTCTCTCTCTCTCTCTGTTTTTGTTTGTTGTTTTATTTGAGATAGGGTTTCTCTGTATAGCTCTGGCTGTCCTGGAACCCACTCTGTAGACCAGGCTGGCCTCGAACACAGAAATCTACCTGCTTCTGCCTCCTGAGTTCTAGGATTAAAGGCACACTGCACCATGCCTGGCATAACTTACTTATACATTTTAATCAAAAGTTTTAAAAAGAAATAAAATCAGAAGGCTAAGGTAGGAAGACCAGAGATGTCAGGTCAGTCTAGCTATGTAGTATGATCCAGTCTCGGAATATTTACTAATTCGTTAACCTTTTTAAAAAGTAAAGACAACTGAGAGTTTATCCGGAAGTGGAGAATGGGTAGGACCCAGGGAGACATAGCTGGGGAGGGCAGCAGCCAGGCTCTCTTCCAGTCCAAAGGACTGTGGGTTGGGAACACACTCTGGCGTCCGGCAAGATTATAAATAGCCCCGTGTTGTTGGTCATTAGTATAACTCGGGCGCACTGAAACATTAGCTGTGTGGTCTGCTTATGCCTGCTCTATTAATGGAGCCTAGCCTGAAACAGCCTCTCCTGTCTGCGGTCAGAATAATTCTCAAGCTGTAAAACCCTCTACCTGCCCAACCCATTCATGCGTTTCTATGTGTGTGGAACTGTCTTCATCCCCTGCACCCAGAGGCTGCAAAAGCGGTGCCCTGAAACAGGAGCCATTAATTCCAGAGCTGGACCAGACACTAGCCACCCAAACCACTCGCTGTGTCAGTCAGCATTAACTGAGTCAGGCCTGCCAAGCACACGGGAAGGGCACAAGCCTTCAGCACAAAGGAATGCCGGAAGAAAACTATCATCCATCCTAAAATAGAATCAACTTCAGTTGAGTATATTCCCTTCCAGCCTGCCTGCTTCTCTCCTCCCTTCCTCCCTTCCTTCCTTCCTTCCTTCCTTCCTTCCTTCCTTCCTTCCTTCCTTCCTTCCTTCCCTCCTTCCTACCCTCCCTCCTTCCTATTTCTTCTTACCTCCTTCCTCCCTCCTTCCCTCCTTCCTTCCTTTCGTCCATTGACAAGCTCCCGTTAAGTAGCCTATAACTTGCCATCTTCTCAGTCCTGGGAGCACAGGCATATACATGGCCCCATCAATTTTTATGTTCATATTTGTATCACATTAATTATTCTGCATGTCATTGAATACAGATTACGGTGCCATACAGTCATTAACTACTCACTGTTTTATCATATGGGCGTGGCAAGATGTAATGAATCATTTCTACTGAATTTTCACGCCCACTTCTCAATGAACATTGAGAAATTAAGCTTTCTAGTCTGTAGCAGAATAAAGGCAGCAAAATGCAGGATTGTAGCAATGAAAGGACAGTGTTGGCAAGCTGTGGCACGAGCCATGACAGACACGTAGCCTTTTGGCGTTGGACTGCAGGTTAGACACCTGAGCTGGCATATGTCTTCTGATGGATACATGGGAGATGCTGTAGTTTGTACCCTGGCCTCGCCTCTTCCTTTCTTCCCAACTATCATGGGGTCAAAAACTTCATCATCCACATGTTCCCAACATGATGTGCAACCTTACCACAGGCCCAAAGCAATATAGCTCCCCAACTATGGTCTGAATTCTCTGAGGCTGTGAGGCAAAAATGAAGTTGATTGTCTCAGGTATGTTGCTATGGTAATAGAGAGCTGACTAACATTAGCGGATGGTAGGCTAATGGACAAATGACCTTAACTGATTTCTTATGAAATAGATCTGGCCTCGGGCTTGATAGCACTTTTTCTCCCAAAGACAGCTATAGGATCAAAGTTAGTTATGACAGCTTTAGGTTTGCTCGTTTAGGACATGTGCTGTCTGACCCTGGAAAGGAAAGTGGGGGACAGCGTTGAACTCATTGGCACAGGAAAAGACTTCCTGAACAGAACGCCATTAGTTCAGGCACCAAGATCAACAATTAACAAGTGGGACCTGAAAAGCTTCTCTAAGGCAAACGATACCATCATCCCGACAAAGCGGCAACCCACAGAACGGGAAAAGAATTTCCCCAGCTACACATCTGATAGAGGGCTAATATGCAGAATATAAGAACTAAAACAAACCAACCCAATTAAAAAATGGAGTGCAGCTCTAAACAGAATGCTCAATAGAGGAATTGCAAATGGCTGAGAAACACTTAAAGAAATGTTAAACATCCTGAGTCAGCAGGGAAATGCAAATCAAAACGACCCTGAGATTCCATCTTACACCTGTCAGAGTGGCTGAGATCAATAAAACAACTGACAGCTCATCTTGGCGAGGATGTGGGGCAAGGGGAGCACGGCTGGTGGGAACGCAAACTTGTACAGCCGCCGTGAAATCAATATGGCAGTTCCTCAAGAAGCTGGGAATCGATCTACCTCAAGATCCAGCTAACCCACTCCTGGGCATATGCTCGAAGGACCCCGCATCCTACCACAAGGACACTCGCTCAACTATGTCCGTGGCTGCTCTATTCAGCCAGAAATGGAAGCAACCTAGATGTCCCTCAACAGATGAAAGAATTAGGGATTTGTATGTAGTACATTTACACAGTGACGTACTACTCAGCCATTTAAAAAGAATGAAATAAAATCAGGAAATTCACGGGGAAATGGGTGGAACTAGAAAAAAAAAATCATTCTGAGTGAGGTAACCCAGACCCAGAAAGACAAACCTGGTATGTGTTCTCTTATGTGTGGCTATTAGCTGTTCCATCAATGAGAAACAGACTACAATTCATAGAACCGCAGAGGTTAGGGGTAGTGTGGGGACTAGGAGGGGACAGATAGATGTCCCTAGGAGATGTAAATAGAATATGTAGTTATGGATGGGGGACAGGGACTGGAACAGGAGGATAAAGTTGGGATAGGGAATTAAAATGGGACTAGGAGAGAATCCAGGAGAGGCAGCTACAATTAAGGAACATTTGAGAGGTCATAAGGAAACCTAACATAGACGAAGCTCCCTAAAATATATACATATATGAAGGCAATGTCTGTTTTAAGATCACTCTCACTTTACAGATTAAAATATGGGAAAGGTGATTCTCAGAACCAGGGACATCTAAGATGGTTGAGGGGACACTGAGAAAAACTTGGGATACCAAGGTTCTCTGATCTAAGTATGCCCACCCACTCATGCCCTGGAAGTGGAGCGGGCTCAGAGGTAAAGAGCCAAAGCCGCCCATTCACAGTCCATGTGCATGCCACAGCCAACGCTACCAGGAAACGCCAGGAAGATGCCTTTTCTGCACTCACCCAATCTCTAGGGTGAGGACAACCCTCCTCAGCCCCAGGCTTATCTATTCCTTCATTGTTTTATATATAATACATAAAAATACACTCTTGGTCACTTTTTAACACATTCGGTGTGCAAGTCAGAAATGCTAACTGTATTCCCATCCCCAGGTGACCATCTCCATTACTCATTTCCAAAGTGTTTGCATCACTTCAAACTCTGTACTTTGAGACATTAATTCCCTTTTTGTTCGTGTGTGGTGTGCCTATGATTGTTTGTATACACATCTGTGTGTGCATGTGCATCTGGAGGCCAGAGGACACCCTTGTGTGTTGTTTTTCAGGTCCCCATGCTTTTCCTTTGAGGCAGGGTCTCTCACCGGCCTGGAATTCACCAAGCAGGCAAGGCTGGTCAGCTGGTCAGTGAGCCCCAGGGATCTGCTTGTGTCTGCCTCTCGGCTATAGGATTACAAGTACATCCTACCCTGCCCAGCTTTTTATGTGAGTTCTGGGGTGTCAAACTGTGGTCCTCAGGCTTGCAAGGCTAACACTTTACTGACTGAGCCATCTTCCCAACCGTATGCTTTTAAAGACTCACCACCACGGCACTGCAAGCTGTAGGGCTTGCGAAGCAATTCTATGCGATTCTATCTCTTTGGGAGACATACTTCTGGTGCTCGTCCCCGTGGTGTGAGATGAGACAGGTGATATGAGGATGGTATGAAGCATGGGCAGTGGGGTAGGAGCCACCCCCTCACCAGCCAGGCAGCTTCAAGCAAATGTCTCCCTTCCTTTCCCTAGCCTTAGTTCCTTATGTGTAAAACAAGGAGACATTGCCCATGTTGTGGGATCATTATGGGGACATGGGAGGTCACACTGGCAGGTGACAGCACAAGCAACCAATAAATGCTTGCTACCACCTGCTAATGTCCTGTACTCCCTCACAGTCCCCGTGAACTACTGGGTGTGTATGAGGTCAAGAAGGGATCTGGGGAAAGATCCCAGACTCAATTTCAAGACAAAGGCACCATGTTCTGCTGGTTTGAGGAGCTGGGTCTCCTTCAGACTCCAGGTTCTGCTTAAATTCAACAAGGCTCAGAGAATTGGGCTGGCATTACTTACAGGTGAGACAGAGACGTCACGTCTGCAAAGATGCCCTCTTGGAGGGTGGAGACATCATTGCCATGCAAAGACCTGAGGAGAGAAGATGCTACTGGAGGCAGCTCCAGGGATAGAGTGGGGTGCCCAAAGGAGGACCATCCTAGCCCTTGCTGAATGGACATTTGGGTGTCTACTAATAGGGAGATAATCTACAGTCCAGCAGACACCAGAAAGGGAAAAGGAGTCCTTAGAGTCCAGCTAGGCCGTGCTATGCCCTTGTACTTTGGGAAAACGGATTTCGCCATTTAAATAGTTCAAGTACTGAGTTTATATCATAAATAAGACATGTAGGCAGGCTGGAAAGATGACTCAGCGAATAAGAGCACAGACTGCTCTTCCAAAGGTCCTGAGTTCAAATCCCAGCAACTACATGGTGGCTCACAGATATCTCATAATGAGATCTGACGCCCTCTTCTGGTGTGTCTGAAAACAGCTACAGCGTACATACACATAATAATAAATAAATCTTTAAAAAAAAAAAAGACATGTAGGCACACAGGCCCTCTTTCTTAGCCTGGAGACAGAGGCAGAATAGGCTGTTTGCAAGAAGATGAACATAGCCAGCTATAAATTAGAACCGGAGGAGTGTCATCTTGGTTCTGAAGGCTCAGGAGTCATCATAACAGACACAACAGAATGTTTTGGTCAAAACATTCACTGTGAGAACTTGTAGAAAAGTTCACAGCTCTCTGGAAACAAACATTGTAAATCTGAACAGAAGTCTCTCGTGCAAACAAAAGACTCCTTTATTTTAGGCATCCCTCCCCTATCATAAACAGTTACACAAATTCAACTTGGGATGATGGTCACCTCTTGGCTCATTTCCTATGCATAGCATTCCTTTTATAAAGGATCTGAATGAGAGTATTCTCATCTCCCATCATTGGATATAACTGTCCCTGCTGGGGCTCCACCAGGGGGTTTGGGTAGGTAGGTCTTGGGTCATGGGTAGGTCTCCTAGAAGAATGAGTTGGGAGAGACTTACAGCAGGCGCAGCGAACGAAGTCCTTGAAAGGCCAGAGGAGGGATGCACTGGAGGGCATTGTAGCTGAGGATCCTGCAGGGAGGAGGGAGGAAGCTAAGGCAGGGATGAAGGGCTATTCCTAACCCATCCTATGGGTGAGCAAGCTGAGGCTTTGAGGCCAGGGTTATGTTATGAAGTTAGTTAACAGTATTTGTATTAGGGTTGTATTTCTAGAGCCCACATGCTAACCCACATAAATGAACCGACCAAGGGCAGACAGGCAGATTGGTGAGGGAGCTGATTCTGTGATAGATATGCAGACCGGAGAGCATGCCTCTGGCATCAAGGGAAGGAACCAGCCACATGTGGAAGGATCTCAGAGTAATTATGCCGACTCACCAAACAAAGTGAATCTTTTTATGTGAATCTCTGACCAGGTTCAGAGGTTCAGGTTGTGGTGAGGGCTTTCCTGGTGCTGTCATTATAGAAAAGTTGGCCAAAATCTGTACCCTTTTTGAGACAGGGTCTTGCTATGTAGTCCTAGCTAGCCTCGAACTTGCAGCAATCCCCGTGCCTCCGTGCTGGGATTATGAGTCATCACTCCCGGCTATCAATGTCTATGCTTTAATATTGGATGTTTGTTGCATATTAATATACCTAAATAGAATTATTTTTAAAAATCCAAGTGAAGGGAACTGCCCACGGCAGAGGAAAGAACACCGCATTCCTCATGGCTGCTGAGATCGCTTAGTCGAGTTTGTCAAGCTCAGCATTATTGTCAGCTCCAGGCTGTGGGGCTTTTCCAGGTGCTGAGGGAGGGCTGTGGTCTCCCTGAACTCTAGCCACTCCATGGTGCTGAGGGAGGGGTGTGGTCCTCCCAACCTCTGGCCACTCTGTGCTAGCAGCATCCTCCCTCCACAGTATAACAACTACGTGTCTTCTGATGTTGCCAAATGCCCCTAGAGGTACTTGGGACCTAGGACCTGAAACACCACATAGGTGGAGGTGGCCTTCACAACCAGGCTCATGGAAGCCCATTCACAGTTAAATCTTTCCAGAGAAGAGTGGGCAAGTCACCAGATTGTCATGAAGGTGAGGGTGGGCATGAGCTGACCCATAGATGCAAGCGGGAGACCTGGCCTCTGCTCATACTCTGGTCTTACAAGCTGGCTAAGTGGGGCCCTTTCCGTACTGGCTTTCAGGTTTGATCTAAGTCTCACCTGGGAAAGTCCTCAGGTCCCAGCACAAGATGTGTAACTCAAGGAGTTAGGTCATTTGGAAGAGACTTTTATGTTTGGCTTGTTTTCCTTACTCTGTCCTTGTGATCAGTTCCTTGGTGACAACTGGGGTTCTAGCCATGTTCATGCCTATGTATGCCTTCACTACACCTTCCTTACCCAGTCTACTACTGAGGGTTGTGAGGGTTGTGTTCAGCTCAGATTGTTGTGAGATCAGACCCTCTGAAAATGCTGTGCCCGTGTGCTAAGAAACCCCATGCTGGCTTCTACAATATCCCAAGCCATTGGCCACAGGCATTAGCCCGCATTGCTTATATTTGCCATGTGTGTGCTATATTTTTTTTTTTACATTTGACAATGGCCAAAAGCTGGGTGTCATGTAGTCTGTAGGCTCTCAGGCCCCTCTCTGGTGGGAAGGGGCACCTGCATGTGATCCCAGTGATGCCAGCACAGCCTGATGCCATATCCCTGTGCCCGCCCGGCCCTGCTGGCAGGCACTCACAGCGTGGTCAGCTGGCTCATGTTGGTGAAGGAAGAATTGCTCAAGGAACTGATCTTGTTGTTGCTCAAGTCCCTGGAAAGAAGCAAGAACATCTTTGTTTGTAAAGAAAGAAGGCTTTGCCCCTGGGTGCCGTCTGGAGCCTCTCCTCTTCCTCCCACCCCATCCCCTCTGCTCTTGGCCCTTCCCCAGCAGGGAGGGCAAGGCTCCCTCTCTGGTGAGGATGTGGGAACTGGATTTGCAATTGACAACTAAGCTCCCTCTGTTCCTTCTCTGCCTCCCACCTTCCCTACGTAGATACAGCTGGCTCCTGACCCTTTCTGCAATAGAAGTGCCCTCTGAGGGCACTGACCAACATCTACCAACCAGAATCAGCAGCCCTTTTTCTGGTAAGCACCGTCCCCTGTGCCTCCAACACTAGCCACCAAACCTATGAGACAGCGTGAAATCCCATTTTACATAGAAAGATCTGGAGTCTTCAGAGTGATTAACTCACAAAGGGCCACCCAGCTGGCCAGAGGAGGGCCAGGCCCCACCCATCACTGAATCTCTCCTACAGCGAATGGCCATGCTAGGTACAGAGGCCATTCTTATACACCCTTCCACCTCCCCTGACTGTGTCTGTGTCCTCCTCCCCTGGGACCCATCTTCTAATCCCTGGTGGGCACAAGCCTCAGGACCACATAAAAGCTCCCAGCTTTGCACTCCTCCAGTGCACTCTGGGTATCCCCAGTGATGCCTCTGGCTGCCCTCACTGTCCTGAGCTGCTGGTGCCATCCCTAGGGCCCCAGCCTGTACCTTCCCAGGGCACTATTCTACCTGGTACCCTACCTCAGTGGAGCTGGGCCTGGTGCTTCCTCAGCCCAGCAGCCTGAGGCTGAGACCGTTGCTGCCTTCTACCCCTGGTGTTGTGGCCTGGTCCTGGATCACTTTCCCCATCTGCACCATCCCTCTAAGTTCCTGACTGTATCAAGTCAGCATCCACATGTGGTCTCTCCTCTCTTCAGCTTGCAGCCTCTGCTCACCGCACTCTCCTTCCATCTCAGGCCTCATCTTCAGCTGCCTGTGTTAGACCCTACTGCACCCTGCAATTTAGGGAACCCCTGACCTCTTTCTACACCCTCCTTAGACCATCTAAGGGAGATCCATGACCTTGGGGGGGGGGGTGGCCCTGATCTGCCCGCTACACCTCCTGCATGCAGCTCTTGGCTATGAAAAGATATTAACAGTGTGCCTGCTGGGTGTGGTGGCGCACGCCTTTAATCCCAGCACTTGGGAGGCAGAGGTAGGCGGATTTCTGAGTTCAAGGCCAACCTGGTCTACAAAGTGAGTCCCAGGACAGCCAGGGCTATACAGAGAAACCCTGTCTCAAAAAACCAAAAAAATAAAATAAATAAAATAAAATAAATAAAACCAGGGTGCTTGTCTTCAGCACCCAGGAAACCTCCTTATTACAGAATCCCAACTCTGCATCCCATTTCTAGAGGCCCCTTCCTTTCTAGTGTTGGGGAGGTGGAGTCTTTCATGCTGGTGGGGCAGCCTAACAGAAGCAGCTAGTTTGACATTCCTGCTCTGTCCCTCCGTCCTTACTTCTTCATGTAGATCTGGGCTACTGGCAAAGGCCTTAGACCACAAGAAAGGCTGGCGAGCTTGGAGAGTAAAGACTCTCTCTTGACACTAGCCACTATTTCATCCCCGCTCCACTGAAGTGATCAGAGCACACTGGTCATCGAGCAAAGACAGCCGAATTGGAGGATCACAGCGCCGTAAGCCAGTGCTGTGCAAAGTGGCCAGGCCTCTCACGGAATGCTGCCAGCCCGTGGCAACACGGCTTTCATAGCTAAGTTTTTTTCAGGGAAAGAAGCTGCGTGCCAACTTCTACCCTTGCTCCTTGTCTAAGAACAAACCCGCCAACAACAGGTTTCAGTTGTCACTGAGAGCAAACTCATTAAAAACAGTTCTTAGGCTAACATTGACCCACCCCGCTGCACTTGGCCAGAGTTCTGAGCCAAGCCACACTATGACGAAAAGTCCTCTGGACTTCTTTGATAGACTCTGGCTAATACGCAGACAAAAAAAAAAAAAAAAGATTGAAGGAGGTCCTAATAACACTGGGAAGCTAAGAGGAGTTGACCTTATTATCCAAGGGTTTTATTTCCAGGACTCCCGCAGGGCAGAAAAGCAGTAATAGCAAAACAGGTTTTTCTCTAAGAAAAAATAGTATGTGGACTGGAAGTTGCTTTGTTTTACATCTGGCCTGGGGACAGGGGCTGAACTGAAAAGCTCCACACCATCCTCTATTCATCCCTGGATGCTTGCAGGGTCCGCTCAGAGCAACAATAATTACCAGTCTACAGGGAGGTTTGGGGAGATGGTGTGGGCAGAGCTGCCCCTGCCCCGCCAACCCATGGGGGTATCAGAAAGGATGCAATTCTGAGATTGACCACCAGATGGCAAAACAGCTCTTGGGTATAGGAGTTTCCTGAAGAGATGGGGAACAGGCAGGATTCCTTAACAGCATCTGCCCACAAATGGGAGACTCCTGGGAAGGTGGAGCTACAGTGGTTAGGTGCCAGTGGTCCTCCTAGCCTCTGAGGCAGGCCTGGGGTCCTCAGGATCCCTGGATACTCACACGAGCTGCAGATACTTGAAGGTAGACAGCTGTCCCGGAACGAGTGTGAACTGGTTCCCATCCAAATAGCTGAGGAGAGAACACATGGAAGAGAGAGTGTCTGTCACACGCATTGACACCCGCGGGCACCCAGGAACTCAGACACCGTGAGCTGTGAACATTGTGCAGCGCAATGCTGAGTATTGGTGCAGGGGAGGTGAGGGGCCAGGCCACCTCACACCCAGCTGGTAAGAGGGTGAAAAGATAAGGCACTGCTTTCCCTGAGAGGCAGGCCACTAGGCAAAGGCGGCAAGAGTTCTATGTGCCCAGTGCTTCTGGAGTAGAAGTCTCACTAGAGGGGTTGTATATGTAGGATTTGTTGTAGAGACCACAGCTGAAGAGGTGTTGGAGGTTATGTCTATAGACATCAACAATGTCTTCCCGACAAACATTGTGAGGTGGGGAAAGCAATGCTACACTTTATTTTAAAAGCAGAGTCTTTACCATGACTTTGTCATAAGGTAACTATAGAGAAGAGGCCAGGGCAGTGGTTCTCAACCTGTGGGTCGTGACCCCATTTTGGGGGTCAAAACAGGGGTTGTGTATCAGACAGATAGCCTGCATATCAGATATTTACATTACGATTCACAACAGTAGCAGAATTACAGTTATGAAGTAGCAACGGAAATAATTTTATGGTTCTGGGGGGGGGTCACCACAATACGGGGAACTGTATTAAAGGGTCACAGTATTAGGAAGGTTGAGAACCACTGGACTAGAGAAAGGTTGTCGCCTTTCCAGAGCTTTCCGGGCTAACTCTCCTTCCGGTCAGTCAACGCCCACTCATCAGTGTCTCCTCCCACTGGCAGGTCCTACTGACTCACGGCCAACAGATCGTAAGCCTGGGCTACTTACAGTTCTGTGACATTCTTGGGGATGCCCTTGGGCAGAGCCTGGAGGTGCTTGTTGCTGCAGCGGACCACTGTGTCCAGGCAGGCACACTCCTGGGGGCACTGTGGGCGGGGCAGGCAGCCCACCTCCTCCTGGCCTAGGGAGGAAGGAATGACGCGCTGGTCAGTCAGGGACATGGTTTCCTTAGGAAAGTTTCTAGGACCCCTCAGGGCAGCATCTCTTCCCTGACACAGCCTTGGCCACCAGCACAGCCTCTTTTTACTGCACGCCGCTGGCTAGCACCAACAGGAACAAAGACTTCTGGAGCAGTTTCCAGATTAAAACAGATCTGAGGAAACCTCTTTCCTGCGTCAGACCCAAGGTGGCCCCGGGCAGGGGAGGACACAGCTACCACTTCTTGAGCACCCAATACTGCCTGGTACTGTGTCAAGCTTCTCCCCTTGCAACACTGTTACCCCTTGGGGATACACTGGCAACGACCACTCAGTGGAGCACTCAGTGGAGCACCTGGCCCAGCTCAGGAGTCTGATGGACGATGAGGGCAAATGATTTTCTATTTCACTGAGATCTCGACAGGGTGAGTGACTTGTCCTCGTGCTGATGAAGTGTCTTAGGGCTGAGACCCAGGCCAATGCAGTGCAGACCAATGACCCCTTCATTCATCATTGGCTTCTTCAGTAAGGAGCCCCCTGTGTTTCTACCTTTCTTATGATGGGGTACAGCAGAGTCAATGGTCAGAGCTGTCGGGAACATGAAGAGACAGCAGGAACCCTCTGTCAACAGTGACTCGGGTATAGGAGCTGACCCTATTTAATCACCGCATCGTAAGTAAAGATGAATTTACAAGTCCTCAAAACACCCCATGCAGATGTGCTACAATGGACCCCTTTTAAAGATGGTGGAACTAAATCCAGGGTGGTTTACTATGCAACTCTGCAAAGCTCCCTGCCCTTGAAGGCAGCATAGGGACAGGGCTGCAGGCCGACAGCCTCTGGAAGCTCTTCTCCTGGCCATTGGTCGCACTGTCTCAGCAGCAAAAGCTCAAAGAAACACTCACACCTTTTCCTTCCTAGGAAGTTGTTCTAAAGGGAGCATCACACTGGATCAGAAGGAGTTATCGATGTCGGGGTTCCTGGTAGCATGGTGCAAAAATCATCATCGGGGAGGATTGTTAAATACCAAGCTACCGGGACTGGCTCAGTGGTGCCCTCTAGACCAGGAGGGTTTGTGATGAAAGGATTTTTGCTGGGGACCTGGGAAGTCCTGGGTGTGTCCTCACATGCAAACACACAGTAGAGATCAGGGAAACTGTATTGCAGAATCACAGAGGCTGTCCCATGCTGGGAATCTGGGATGCAGAGGTGTGCAGGGGTGGTTTTTCTATCTTCTGGATTGTTCTTTCTTGTTCTTTTTTTTTTTTGTTGTTGTTGTTTAAAGTAATCTCATGTCTTCCTGGCTAGCTCTTATTCATCTCTTAATTTTTGGTTTTTTAAAAAAGAGTTATTTATTTATTATATGTAAGTACACTGTAGCTGTCTTCAGACACTCCAGAAGAGGGTCTCAGATCTCATTACAGATGGTTGCGAGCCACCATGTGGCTGCTGAAATTTGAACTCGGGACCTGCGGAAGAGCAGTCAATGCTCTTAACCGCTGAGCCATCTCTCCAGCCCTCTTTCTTGTTCTTAAGGAATAGTGGTATATTGTCTTTGAAAGAAAGGGAGAGCGGGGCGGTGGTGGCACACACCTTTAATCCCAGCACTTGGGAGGCAGAGGCAGGCGGATTTCTGAGTTCGAGGCCAGCCTGGTCTACAAAGTGAGTCCCAGGACAGCCAGGACTATACAGAGAAACTCTGTCTTGAAAAACCAAAAATAAACACCCCCCCCCAAAAAAAAGAAAGAAAGAGAGACTAGCACATGTATGCATGTGCATGCGTGTGTAGGGGGCTGGGGGTGCATGCGTTTGGAGTGGGGGGGCACTCATATAGAAGCCAGAGAATGACCTTGGGTGTCATTTCTGGAATTTTCCGAGGTTAGGCTTGCCAGAATGAGAGCCCCAGAGTCCTCCCATCTCTGCCTCCTGGTCCTGGTATTGTAAGCACACACCACCATGGCTTGTTTTTTAAAAACATGTATTCTGGGGATGAAAGTCAGGGCTTCGTGTTTGCAAGGCAAGTACTTTACCAACGGATCCACATTCCAGCCCCAAAGAGACTGCTGTAAGTAAAGCAGTCAGTTCTCAAAAGCCAGTCAGTGGCAAGAGACCAAGATGCAGTATTTCAATTCTTAAAAATAGGAATTAACTACAACAGATATTAAACCATAAAATGTGTGTGTGTGAACAGTATGATGAAGATAAAAATCACACAGTGGTTTCTGTCCACCCACCCATCCATCCATCCATCCATCCTTCCTTCCTTCCATTCATCCATCTATCCATCCATCCATCCATCCATCCATCCATCCATCCATCCATCCTTCCTTCCTTCCTTCCTTCCTTCCTTCCTTCCTTCCTTCCATTCATCCATCCATCCATCCATCCATCCATCCATCCACCCTTCCTTCCTTCCATCCATCCATCCATCCATCCATCCTTCCTTCCTTCCTTCCTTCCATTCATCCATCCATCCATCCATCATCCATCCATCCATCCATCCACCCTTCCTTCCTTCCATCCATCCATCCATCTATCCATCCATCCATCCATCTATCCATCCATCCATACATCCTCCTTCCTTTTTTTTTTTTTTTTCCTACTGTTGAGCCCTGGCTGGCCTTGAACTCTCAAATCTCCTGTCTCAGCCTACATGGTCGCATGTCTGGCTTGAGATTTTTTTTTTTTAATTTTAAAAGTAGGGCATAAAAATGTTCTTAGAAAAATACATAGATTTTCTTTGGAAAAAAGCCTTAGCTGTCTTTCTTGGTGTGAGAGTTGGGACTCTCTGGTCTCCCTCCTCTCCACATGGCCTGGCTAGGTGATTTCAGAGCAGGGGTGTGCTCTGGAACAGCAGGAGGAACACGCACATGCAGACTAGAGACACACGAACACAGCATCCAGCGGCAGAGGAATTTGAGAGCTAACATCAGCCTGAGAAAGGCTCCCGTGACAGCAGACATGCTGAGACACTACAGAGCAGGGACAACTGAGGGACACACTTGCTATGCTACCCCAGGAAAAGTCTGCTTCCAACAGGAACCTCGGGGTGTGTGTGACCCTTACAAGAACCGAAGGAGAGGCTACAGCCTGCTAGAAGGGAGAACGCACACATACCACTACACAGCGTCAGCAACAAGCGAGAGTGTCTCCTATTCCCTCCCCAGGGCTCCCTAGGGCGCTGCCTGCCCAGCCCCTCAGGCAAGCCCCATCCTGTCCCTGCTGCATGGCCCACAAGTTACCTTCCTCACACCTGAAGTCAGGGAAGGCCACATCCTGCAGAGGAATCTGCCGCAGGAAGTCTGGGTTCTGACAGCGAGGGTTCCCCGTCACAATCTTCCTCTTCCGGAGCCAGTCGCCCAGCCATGACAGATGGCAGTTGCAGTTGAACGGGTTGGCCAGGAGGTTTCTGGAAGGGACGGGGTGTGTGGTCATGAAGGCACTTTCCATTCTCAGTGAGCCTGGCAGAGTCCTCTTCTGACCTCACAGCCCCAGACAGCTTATAATCTCCTAAGTGACCAACTTCTAGGACCAGAGAAAGAACCCGCGGCGGAAAGAACCAGAAGGACCCATGATTCCCCTGAAGATGCTCCTCAAGGCAAGAAGTCCCTCCTGCCGCTGGGGTAGTAGGCAGGGTTCCCCCAGCCTAAGTCACCAGCCCACCTGTCCTCAGAGACTGAGACTTACAGTGTGGACAGGGCCTGGAGAGTGTCAAAGGCTCCAGGGGAGATGGTGGTGATGTGGTTGTCATAGAGAGACAGGAGCCGCACGTTGCGCAGCCCGGTGAAGCTGTCGTTGTGGATACAGCTGATACGGTTGTTCCTCAGCATCCTGGGGAGGAGGGGTGTTGAGAAAAGAGGCAGAACCCCTCAATGACCCACTGAAGACTCCCTCAAGAGTTTAACTTTAAAATAGCTATGAGAGGGTGTCCCCAGCCTCGGGCCATTTTCTCAGACCGACACCTGCTAGGAACCCTGTGGCCAAGGGACAGCAGAACCTGGTGCTGCTCAGATGTCTTTCTTTCTCATCTCTATTTGGAGCAATGCCTTGGCCACATTACTCACCCTCCAAGACCCCTTTAATTCCTGCCCCCAGCCAAAAAAAAGAAAGAAGAAGAAGAAGAAAAAAAAGAAGCAGAAACCAAGCCAGCATTGGGTAGGCGATTCCAAGGGGCATTTAAATGGACTGCGACCATGCATGAAGCATGTCAGACTGATTAGCCAGTAATCAAGGATACCCAAATAACACCCAGTTCCTGCCTGTCAAATCAGAGAAGAGATTAAAACATAATCATCACAATGCCAGCCTAGGTCACAGCATGAAGATGGGCACACACGGTTGGCAAGACAACAAGGGAGGCCTCTGGGGAAGAGGGTGCCGAGCCGCCCCAGATTGTCCACAAGAGGCAGTCCCCTTCTGTTTCCATTGGCTGGCCCCCTTTCAGGACTCCACTGCCTGACTACTCAGGGGCGTGTGCAGAACTTGGAATGATGGTCATAAATGCAGCATTTCTCAAAAACAGAATTTAAAACAGCCTAAGCATCTAGATTACACATAAAATAGTTATGTTTTGAAGACATTCTATGATGTACGATTCCTTCCACGTTGAAGGAAAAAGCAGGTTATTAAACAAAATATCTGGGAGCTGCACATGGTGGCTTGAGCCTGTAGTCACAGACCTTGGGAAACTGAGGCAGGATAGCCACAAAGTCAAGATTAACTGTGTTACATAGAGAACACATGAAGAAGAAAAGGAAAAGGAGAAGAGATGTTATGTATTTTCTTATATTTATTTTTATTTATTATTTATATTTATATATGTGTGTTTAATATATATGTGTGTGTATATATGTATACATATGTGTTTAATATATGTGTGTTTATACACTACACACAACCAAAATAAATAGTGCCTAAAAATTCCAGTGTGGTGCAGTGTCTTTAACAAATAATACTATATTATATACTTAAAATTTTGCTGAGAAGTTGTATTCTATCTTCGATAATCTTTTTAAAAAATTGTGTGTATATGTTTTGCCAGCATTTGCACCACATTGTACAGCTGTCCACAGAAGTTAGAAGAGGGTGTTGGATCTCCCAGAATTGGAGTTGCAGGTGGTTGTGAGCCATCATGTGGATGCTGGGAATCAAACCCTGGTCCTCTGTAAGAGCAGTAAGTACATTTAACCACCGAGGTAGCTCTCTTGTCCTCCGATTAGATGTGTCTTGTCTTGTTTTGTTTGTTTTGTGATGCTTTTGGGACTAGGCTTCTCTGTGTAGCCCTGGTTGTTCTGAAATTCACTCTGTAGACCAGGCTGGCCTTGAACTCATAGGGATCCACCTGCCTCTGCCTCTAGAGTGCTGGAACTAAAGGTATGTGCCACCACCACCACCCAGCTGATTAGATTTTCTATTGATGATGATGATGATAGAGAGGATAGTAAGAAATTGGGGGGGGATAAGTTATGTGTATGGCATAGACTGTGGCGATGGTTATATAGGCGATGGTTATAGTGACCTATGTGTATATGCATATGTGTATTATATGTTTGTAAGTATAAAGCTATATGTAGATAAAGCATGGAAGGACCACTATCAACACCAACCATGACATTGGGTAGCCCTGGGATTCTAGATGCTTCACAGTCTCTCCTGGGGTTTTGCTGTCTCTGTCCCCACACTGACCCTTCCCATGTCCCTCTTCTACTCGATGACCTTCGTCAGAAAATCACACCTGACTGGTTACATCTCCCCCAGGACCCAAGGAGAACTGGGCAGGTGGAAGGGGGGGGGACTAGCTAAACAGGTCCAGACTAGAAATATGATCATGTTCTGCTCACAGGGAAAGACTGAGCTGACGAACAGCACCCGACTGAATCCCAGTCCACATAACTCCTCGGGCATCCCACACAGTTACACATGACAACTTCAGATGACAAGACTCTACTATGCTACGTGTCTGGGACTTAAACCCCGGCAAGGTGGCTCTGAGGGCTGCGGTTTCTGAGTGACAGCCATTGTCCATCTGCAGCTGTCTAAAATGAGTCGAGATGAAGTGTGCCCCACAGCCACAGGTAGCTCTGGGCTGGACACAGGGAACATCTGTGGAGACCAACAGGATGTAACCCCCTGTCCTGGACACTGAAGAGCCAGCACTGCCTGAGCGGAGGGCATGTGGTGGTCATGGAGGGGAGACGACTGTAAGCTTCCAATGGGTTCCCAAGGCCTGGAGTGCTGGCTCCAAGCCACAGAGTTCAGAATTTCTAGGGACATCTCTGCTCTGACATTTACACGAACAGGGTCCTCTCACAACCAGCCACCCCCTTGTGGCTGTTCTGGTCACTCCTAAGCTGTGCCATCTGTACCCCAGCAGCTTGGATCACAGGGCACTGATGGTGGTCCAACCTCCCCGCCCCCACCCGGGCCAGGGGCCAGTCCACATCCCAAGAACATGAAGATTGATCCTCAGGGTTCCCACCCTCCTGCCAGTGAAGACTGGGGGGGGGGGGAGCCCATGCTGTGGCTTGTCTGTGTGCCCCTAGCCCCGCTCACTCACAGGGTCCGCAAGCCATCTAGACCCCGGAACATGCCACTTCTAATGGACTCCAGCTGGTTAGCAGTCAGGTGCAGCTCACTGACAGAGGCGGCACCCTCAAACGTCCCGTCTTCGATCTCGGACACCTTGTTATTGCTCAGGTTTCTGGGGGAGGAGGGAGGGGAGGACTATGAGTCCTCTGAGCTCAGAGGTCCGTCCTCCCTCATGCACAGGAGTCCTACCCTGGCTCCCAGTGGGTGCTCTGCACACTACCCTCCCATCCCGTGCCAGTGTCTTGCCAGGCACCCTCCCACCAGTGGGAAACTCACATTTTCTTCAGATGTGAGAGCTTCTTAAACAACCCAGTGGCCTCTAGGATAGAAATCTCATTGTTGTTCAGTCGTCTGTGAATGGCAAGGAACAGAACAAACACATACATATGTGGTCAACCTAAGCACGCCACTCTTCACACAGAGATGATGGGGTGCAAGTCGAAGGGCTACTGAGCCCATTTCAAAGCAAAGTTGGACACTGGGTAAAAAAGGGGGTGGGTGGGGATAAATGAGATTTTTTTTAATTAAAAACATAATGAAGGGACTGCAAGCTGTCTTGGTAAAGATGCCTGCCACCTGCTTGAGTTCCATCCTCTACATGATGGAAGGAGAGAAATGACTCACAAAAGCTGGCTTCTGATCACACAAGCACCATGCATGAAAACACACACACATACACACAGGCACACACACACACACACACACACACACACACAGGCATGCATGTTCAAACTTTTAGATAAAGAGAAATAGTAGCTAAGGAAGGATTTAAACCGCAGCTTGAGATTTGAGATTCTGGCTTCCTGCCTCCCTAATGAACTACCCTTAAGAAAAGCCAGTCATGGTTCAGGCTGGTGACCAGCCTCGGACGCCTAAATACTTCTCAGGAAAGCAGGGGCAGGGGCTATGGATGAAGGCTGTATCTTGCCAAAACTATGAGCTGGCATGCTTCAGCCAGTACCTCCCATGATGCCCCACACAGAGCTGGCTGGGAAGGGAGCCAGGTAGGTTAGTGGGTACCAGGCACAGGGGTGGGGGTGGGAGTGGGGTGGGCAGCACAGGGCTCACAGCTCAGTCGTGGACTGGGGGATTCGCTCAGGGATCTTAGAGAGTTTCAGGCTGGAGCACTCCACCACACTGGCCTCACAACGGCACTTGTGTGGGCAGGCCACGTCGCTGGTACACTCGCTGTTCAGGTGGTAGTCCTCTGTCCCTGGAGTGAGAGTATGGCAGAGTTGAGGGCCTGAGTAAGCTCCAAGCAGCTAAGGGCTCCCAGCTCTCCCTTCCCCTGTCCCCACCTCCCACTCCTGCCACCACCTTCCCTCTACTGTGGCCATACTCACTGCTACCCCCAGCTGGCCTCAGTCCCCCACTGCCCTTACCTGGAATGAAGTACTGCTCTTTGGCTGGGGGAAAAAAAAAGCAGATGTACCAGGTTATAGGAGCATCTGGGGCAGGCCCGTGCCCCTCCCCCCCATGGGAGGCACCCCATGAATGCAGCTGGGACACTGCATGAGAGGGCCTCTTCCCTGCCCCCTCGTCTTTATGTGTAGAAGATCTTACCTCAGAACACTCATGTCCCCAGGCCAACTAAAGCTCTCACTTGCCAGCACACACAGGCACTGTGCTGACCTTATGGGTAGGGTTACGGCGGGGGAGGCACTAGGCTCCTGAACCAAACACCCAGGTACAGAAGCTGACCCAAACTGCCCACGGCCAGATGCCAAGTGGGTTGAATGTGCTGAGGCCACTTCTCCATCTTGGTTCTAGAAGGATCTCCTACTCACCGAGAGGCGTCCTAAGCCTGGAGCAGAGGGATGGGAAACTCTCCCTCCACAGCCTCACCGAGATGGCATGAAAGTGAGGGGCCAGACCGAGGTGCCAACCCATCTAAGATGAATGCAGGGCCCACACCAACCCTAGCAAGTCCCAAAGTCCTGAGAACGTCTCTGCTAAGAACACTAGGACAGGGCTGGAGAGATGGCTCAGTGGTTAAGAACACTGACTGCTCTTCCAGAGGTCTTGAGTTCAGTTCCCAGCAACCACACGGTGGCTCACAAACATCTGTAATAGGATCTGATGCTCGTTTCTGGTGTGTCTGAAAACAGCTACAGTGTGCTCACATACATAAAATGATTAAAAGGACACCAGAACATATTCCTGGTCCCCTGGGCCCGCTGGAGACACGCAGGTGGCCCTTACCTGAGCACCGAAACTTCTTGCTTTTGATCTGCCCAATACGCTTGTTGGCGAGGCGCCGGGGGCTGGCACATCGGGCCCCAGTTGTCTCGATGGGGTTGGTACGTAAGAAGTCTGCCAGCCACTTGAGGTTACAGTCACAGATGAAAGGATTCTGGGCCAGATGCCTGTCCAAAGGAACAAATGGGCTGTCAGAAACCAGGGGGTGCTAAGCTCTACCTGCACAAGGCTTTGAAACCATCTGGGGCTAAGTCAGTGGCTCAAGAAACACAGAGCTAGCCGTGGGAATTATCAGCATGCACCCCTTTGTCTTTGTCTAGCCCTTCACAGAGGAAGGGCTCTTTAGTGGAGAACTGCACCTTTCTGGAGAGCCAGCCTACTCCCCTCCAAGCCCCCCTGACCCCTTTTGCCAATTTCCATCCTTTGACTTAAAAGTCTCATGAGCATGCGTGAGGAGAGAAGGGGAGGAGAGACTCTGACAGACCAGCCCACTCCTTCCTGATGAAGAAGCTAAGGGGACAGGACACCAAGCTAGACATGGCCTCTGGGCCTCCTCATGGCTGTGGTCTGAGTTTCTTTCCCTCCTACCACCTCAGGCAGCCCATCCCCACAGCTGCCTTGCTGAAAAGCAGTGGAACCAGGGTAGGGAGGCTGGACCTGTCTGCATCCCAGGCCCACCTGGAGTCACCGTTCCTAGTCCAAGCCACATCTGTGCTGCCTCTCCATGACAGGTTTCTGTGGTGGCCGCTACCCTTCACATCACCCCAGTAAATCAGCTACCCATTCTTTTTTAAAAAAAAAAGATTTATTTTATTTTTAATTATATGTACGTGTACATCTGTGGGCATGTGCACATGTGTGCAGGTGCCCAAGGAGGTCAGAGGTGGTGGTGGGTCCACCGGTGAGGGGTGATGAAAACGGAATTCCTCTGAGTCATCTCTCTGTCAAGCCAGACCCACCACTTCTGAAACATGCCACCAGCCAGCCTACAGACCTATATCTGTCCTGACGAGAGGGTTGTCAGAATGAAGATAGCCAGGGGACAGTATCCCCTGTCCCAGTCCCAGATGTCACCCTGAATTTGTACACACAATATGGAACTAGGTGTGGAGAGTCCTGGGGTCAGGGCAGGGCTACTTCCCTAGCTGAGAACCATCATCCAAGCTATAATGCTTATTAGGCCCAGTACAGCCCCCTGCTAGGAACTACAGGGCTCTCAAAGCCTAAGTGTGACTCTGGCCCAAGGACTGTGCCCAGCTCAGTCTAGACTTTGGACACCGTTTCTCCTGCATCCCCTCTTCTGCCCAGACTTGGATGCTGAACAGCTTGGGATGCTGAACAGGGTTTGCACTGACCCAGCTTTTTCTCTCCTTCCTGTCTGAGTCTTCTCAGCTTCCCTCTCTTCTTATCTCTGGGTCTCTCCCCTGCCTCTGCATCCCACTCAATGGGCAAGAGGATGTGCTGTTGACTTGCCAGGCAGACTGAACTGTTTGAAACACGGCAGGATTTGAGGGCTGTTACGGGGACATACCCAGCTTCACTTACCCCAATCTGTGCCCAAGTACCCTGCCTGTGCTGAACTGATAACCTGGGCAGACAGTGCTTTCTAATCAATGTGATAGGCTAGGAGCACAGCAGAATGTGAGGTGTTTGAAAATGAGTTGTTCGGGTATAAAACAACCTAGGAAACTTGAACTGCCCATAGGTCAAGTGGTTTCAGTGAAAACCTTAAAGTTTTGGCATGACTTGGATTTCTCTCTCTCTCTCTCTCTCTCTCTCTCTCTGTGTGTGTGTGTGTGTGTGTGTGTGTGTGTGTGTGTGTGTGTGTGTGTGTGTGTGTGCTCTACTAGAGAATGAATGCTGGGCTTTGTGGAAAGCTGGGTAAGAACTTTACCACTGAGCAACATGCCATCCTCAAATCGGATGTTTTTAACTATTTCCAGGGGGATGGATGCAGCTGGAGAGGACAGAAGGACATTCTCCAGTATTAAAGACACACGTGGTCATGTGTGCCCCTGTGGCTATACACTGACTGCAGCAGACATTCTGACAGGGGAAAGAGACAGATTTGGGTCTCCTCACGTGTAAGGAATGACAGGGAGAAGTCCCTGGTGACAGACACACTAATGGACAACATTCATCATTAAGGAAATGTTGGCTATGGAGCCACAGTGAGCCCCCACAGTGTGGTTACAATCAGACAGTTTCAAAAGACGCACAGTGCAGAGTGTTAATGAGGTTGGGATGACTCTGGATATGGCATTGGACATGACGTGGCACCGCAGTGAAGTACGCTGTGCTGCAGACCCCTGGCAGCATCTTGACAATGGTGAACCCATTCTGTGACCCAGTGACTTTGGGAGAGAGGGACGCACTGATCTACAATGAGCTGTAAGCAAGCACAGACAGCGTGTTGCATGACTCTGCTTTATAAAATAGCCAGAAAAAGGCAGTCCCCAGATGGGGACACAGCCTAGAGGCTGCCTGGGGCTGAACTGGGAATGGGAACAAAAAATCAGGGAGCCTGACGGAAACTTTCCAACATTGAATTGCGACCAGCGTGGTGGATTTACTGAGTCACTGTGTTGCTCTCTTAGAGTAGGTAAACTTTATGCGCGTGAGTTACACCTCAAAGCTACATTGGTTGGTTAGTTTGAATTGTGAGTCAACACCTTTATTGCCCACGCCGAGTTTGAACTCTTGGTCTCCAGTGATCAGCCTCAGGAACGGCTGGGACAATGAGCATTCAGTGTTTTGCTTGGCTTTGTGTGGGTGGGTCAGCAAAACTGCAGCAAACTGCAGCTCTGCAGTTCATAAGCCTTGGTGCTGTGGGTGAATCAAGCAACTCACAGGATGGTGAGCTTGCCTCTGCACTCAGCCGAGGCGCTGGGCCACTCCATAGCTATAGGAAGAGGAGCTGGGCAGTCGCTTGGGTTTGCATGTCTTTTGCTCCGGTTCCAAATTATAACTCCGTTGTTAATATGAGCAGGTATTTATGGAAGTCTAGCTTTGCTTTACAGCCGTAGAGAAGTCTGTTCTACAGAGGTACAGTTGAGGAAATCGGCCATTTTTAAATGATGGGACCTGATACTGTTCAACCTTGTGGGGGATCTCAGGGCATCCTCCACCTCAATTTCCTCTGAATGGAAACCCAGCCAATAGGCCCTGCTTCCACAGGGCTACTGTTGTTAATCAAGATAATGCACTCAAAGAGCCTGCATCCCTCCATCCCATCCCCACCTAAGGTTTCCTTGTACCAGTTCAAGCCCTTGCACCTTTCCTGCTTCTGCCAAGACCCTGCCAGCTACTGAAAACGACCATCTTCCCCATCTCTTACTGTAACCTCTACTTCCACATGCTCGCTGAGGCTCCCACGGGCCACTTACTCCTCCCACTGCCTGCGAGTAAATTAATTAGCAGGAGTCAGGCTGCAGGTGCACGTGTGGGCTTAATGAGTTTGTTCTTGTGGCTGACATCGGCGGCTGTGCAGAGTCCCCAGGGAGTGGGTGTCATCCGTTTAACTCAACCTGTTCAGCCTCACACAGATGTTGTCACCTGCTGAGCAACACCATCAGGGACCGAGCTGACTACAGAGGCCAAGGGAGGATCAACGGGGCCTGATTCATCAACGAGCACTGTCTATAGTTAGTAGCCCTTCTAAGCAAAAGCAGCCAAAGGAAGGAAGGGTTGGTTTTGTTTTTGTTTTTGTTTTTCATGGGCTTAAGAAGGACAAACTCCACACTGGTGGGATGTACTGCAGTGGAAGAGAAAGAGAAAGTCGGGGTCACCGGAAGTCAGGAAGCAAACAGAGAAGAACGTCACCCACATTCAGGGAGGGACTTCCCACCTCAGTTTAACCTTTCTGGAAACATAGATATAGCCTGCCATGTGTTTCCGTGGTGATTATAAATCCAGTCAGGTGACAATGAATTTTTAACCACCACAGAGGTCAATGGTTGTTTCATGAAGACAAAGAAGAGGAGGAGGAGGAAGGGGAGGAGGAGGAAGAGAAAGAGGAAGAGGAAGAGGAAGAGGAAGAGGAAGAGGAAGAAGAAGGCAACCAGACAGACATCTCATGCTTTAGAACGCCTCTTACCAAGAAGCAATCTATTGTCAGTCATTCAAACACAAAGTCAACCAAGCTCCTAGACCCAATACTCATTCTAGAAAGACAAAAAGAGGCCAGGGAGATTTGTGACATGGTGACACACTTCCAATGTGACAGAGCAAAGGCTGGAGTGTCACCTATGAATGAATGACGAGGGATGAAGGCAACGGAGGACCCCGTTCCCATGGCAAATGTTCCCAGACTGTGCTGAAGTCTTGGTTTCCACTGTTTGGGGAGGGGTGAAAACTTCAGGAGGCCATGCCAGCTGGGTGAGAGTCGCTGGCCATAGTCTCCCGGGGTTATCCGTTTATTTTAGAACTGATTTATTTGGAGGGACACATGCGCCGTGGTGTGTCTGTGGAAGTAGAAGGACAACCAGCAGGAGCCCGTCCTCTTTCCACCATGTGGGTCACAGGGATTGAACTTAAGACACCAGTTTTGGTGGCAAGGGCTTTTGCCTGCTGAACCATTTCACTAGCTTTCTAGGGTGCGCTCTCTCTCTCTCTGTGTGTGTGTCTCTCTCTCTCTCAAATCTTCCTCCTCCTCTTCTTCCTCCCTCTTTCTCCAGCCTGATGTGAAGAAGTCCCTCTGCCAGGTGCTCCCATCTCCATGAAGTTTTGCCCAAGAACCCAGGGACCATGGACTGAACCGTCTGAAACAGTGAGCCCAGAATAAGTAAGTCTCCCTCCTCAGTTGCTTACACGGGGCGTTTCCTGCCACATCATCAAGGAGGAAAGAAACTGACTCGTGTCTACAGATGAAGAATGGCATTAGGAACACATCAATCCTGTTGCATAGGCAACATCAAATCTTGACTCCAACAGAGAATGAAAATTTGTGTGACACACACGAGACAGGCAGAAGTTCAAACGCTGACTTCAATGTTTGATGGTCTCTAAGAACTAGTTATTAAGTTTTTAGACATGCTAACAGTCTTGCAGGTTTTGCTCATTTTGTGTTGTTGAGAGTAGAGCTCGGGCCCCATGCGTGCAAGCCAAGCACTCCGACCCTGAACTATATCCCCAGTCCTTGTGGCTGCAGAGGCCAGAGACAGAGGACAGACAATGGCTGGCATTCCCTTCCAACCAACCAGTTTGGGTGGTGTGAAAAGGGTTGGGGGAGAAAAGCCAGACCGGGCTGGAGTTAAAGCTAGTAATGAGCCACTTGGGACTTTACCACTTCTGCTATGATTTGAAGTCTCCACAGCAAGGGAGCACAGCTCTCCATGGCCAGGAGCACAGCTCTCCACAGTGAGGGAGCACAACATTCCATAGCAAGGGAGTACAGCATTACACAGCAGAGGAATACAGCTCTCCACAGCTAGGGAGCACACACTATAAAGAGAGAGCACAACTCTCCATATCAAGGGAGCACTGCATCCCTCAGCAAGGGAGCACTGCATCCCTCAGCAAGGGAGCACTGCATCCCTCAACAAGGGAGCACTGCATCCCACAGCAAGGGAGCACTGCATCCCTCAGCAAGGGAGCACTGCATCCCTCAGCAAGGGAGCACTGCATCCCTCAGCAAGGGAGCACTGCATCCCTCAGCAAGGGAGCACTGCATCCCTCAGCAAGGGAGCACTGCATCCCTCAGCAAGGGAGCACTGCATCCCTCAGCAAGGGAGCACTGCATCCCTCAGCAAGGGAGCACAGCTCTCCACAGTGACGGAGACTAGATTCAGTGCTTCCTGGTTTCTCTGTTTCCCATCAGACTCAGCATTACCACTCTCCAGATGCACTATTACTTAATGAACTTCTAAGAAAAGAACGTGTTGCTGATTAAATGATATGCCATCCCTGAGAACACAGAGCTGTTAATGTGGAAACACGGCTTTGAATCCAGAGACGCCGTTAACGTTGCCATTAGTAAACTCAAGCTGGCGTTTAGCCAACATCTCTGTGCGCGCTTATGTTGTAAACACCTGTAAATCTCATAACAACTGTATGAAGATGCCCTTGTTTTATGGAGAGTTAAGAGGAAGGCTCAGGGGAGCAAATTAACTTGTCCTAGGGTCACCCAGTCAATGAGAGTCTTCACTGATCTGTGACCCAGGATCATTCAAGAGTCTGTAGACATCTTTCCTTAGTGGGAGGACACCTCACTGTACACAGCAGTCGAGGAGAGGCTGCTACTTAGACCCCAAAGTTGTACCCACACTAGGCCAACCTGCTGGGCGGGGAGAGAGAAATAGGAAGAGGAGAAGCTCACAGTGTCTGGATGGCCCGTAGGGAGGTGAAGGTGCCCTTGGCGAGACTCTGGATCTTGTTGTCATACAGGGAGAGCAGAGAGAGGTTCTGCAGGTCCTGGAAGGCATCAGGCCGGATGCAGTTGATCTTGTTGGCATTTAGAAGCCTGTAGGCAGAGCCAGGCTGGGAGGTGAGAGAGGGGCAAGGCCTGACCCTTCACACGCCCTGCACCATCCTGGTCCTGGACACTGGGGCCCTTAGGGCACACCACAGTGCCTTCTCCATCTTTGTCCACATGGTGAGTCTCCAAGTTGACTGCAGGATAGCATCGGGATAGAGAGGTTCCTCCTGTCCAGGATCCCACAGGGTCCCCATGCACGCACAGGGGTGTTTCAATATAGTATTGTCTAGGTTTAGATTCCTGGCCTGAATTCTCTTGACTCCAGGAGGCAGAGCTGACCTGAGGACCCCTCTAAGAGACAGCCCTGTCCCCAAAGAACACAGGTGACATCCCATGAACCTCTGGGTCCTGATGTCCAGCAAAGAGCTCTGAGAGCCTGCCTCCATCTCCACATGTGACTGCGTAGCCTTTCTTCATGTTCCTGTCTCAGGTGAGTCTTGTACCCCACGTGTGTTGTGAACTGAAGTTCTCAGAAAAAGTCACACCCCATGTTAAAGATTCTACAAGGCTGGTGGCCTGACCAGGACTTCATGATTGAGGAGAGTTAGACTATGGACAATCTAGAGACAAATTCTCTTGGATTGTTCCCACCTTAGTAGCTGCTCTGACACCCTGAGTACTATAAGGTCACAATTTGGGGCTATATTAACAGACCCTTAGCTTCTACCAACCCCAAGCTAAAATTATCAACAGAAACCATCTGAAAGCTGTGGTAGAGAACAGAGTGGGGTGGGAGTGTCTCTGGGAAGCCAGAGGGATGTGGGCCTAAGGATACCCTAAGATCGTTCCTTACAGCAGCTGGAGTGTGTACAGGCCTCCAAATACACCTCGGGGCAGGTCTGTAATCTTGTTGCCATAGAGGACCCTGGAGAAAAGACAGCAGAAGGGGAAGTCAGAGGAGGCATCTTTGCCAAACCGCAGCAGGGCTCTGCAGACCCACAGGCAGCCTCTCCACCAATACGGTTACTACAGCATCTTGCCAGCAGGTGGCAGTAATGAATCTTCAAGCGGCCCATCTCCAGGAGGCAGGAACGTTCCCTCCCCATAGGTTAGATTTCTGCAACTGGGGGGTGTAATTTTGTTCCTGTGTTCACCCCCTCTGCCCTTCCCAACCCCAGTGAACCCCACAGAAGTCTGCAGAGATGCCCTTCAGAAGGACCCCACGAGAAAGTAATTCGGTCTCAGATCCAAAGGAGAAACAGTCTCTCTGGGCAGGAAGGAGGAACATATTTTGAGAGAGACGTGGGGGAAAAAATAGAACGGCAGACAGCACGTGCGATAGGTGGTGGGATTGCAAGTGGTGTATTTTTACACTTTGATATTTGCAAAGTTTCCTGCACTGAGCATGAATGAGTCCTGTGTATAATGAGAGGGCGGGGGGTGGGGGGGCACACAGTATAAAGAAATCACGCGCAGTGAGGAGCGTGCATTTCACTCCTAGTGTAATCAGTCAGAGTGAAAAATCCTGCACGTCGTCTCCTCAGATATGGCTTGGAGAGCCTTCCCAGAGGCCGGCAGAGCAGGGGTAAATCTAGCAGAAATCTAGCCTACGGGGAGGGTACGTTCCTGCCTCCTGGAGATGGGCCTCCTGAGGTAAGGACCACATGGGGACCACATAAGGTGACTTGAATGGGGGAGGAACTAGATGGCAGCCTACAGGAAGACAGCCAGACTCAAGACGTGGTCAGATGCCTGTCCCTCAGCTGTGCTGGAAGCTGCAGGGTAGAGATGGAGAAGAGGGGAAACCTGGGCAGAAAGATGAGGCCAGGGCTGGCTATGGTGGAAACAGACAACATGAGATTCGTGTGTTTGATCCCAGCATGCAGTTTCCTAGAGAGTTGAAAGCTGGCCTTGACCCCAGGAGTGACAGGGATGCATTGAAATGGACCTTTGGTCTCTTCTACACTGACATGAGATCCAATGAGAAGTAACTGTATTCATATCTCACAGGAGAAAAAACAAAACAAAACGAAACCCCTATAGGCTACCCAAGGTCTGATCATCTCCGCGGTGCCAGTGCGTGCTCAGGCTGTCATGCACAGCTGTGGGGGCTGCACACTGCACAACTTCATGTGCACCATCCACAGCCGGCGGTACCTATCATCTTGGACTCTCTCTCCTCCACAAGAAGGCATGCATAGAAGCTGGGAGCTGGGAGCTGGGAGCCTGGAGCCTCCTGTCTTCCCTAACAGTGAGCTGTCCAGTTCATTCTGCTTGCCGGGGCGGCTAGGCCGTGCAATCGTGTGTCTGTGCTACCCAGTGCCTGAGAGCATCGCAGGGCTCTGAACCATCAGGAGCTTGGCCTGCTACAAAGCCCACCAGACTTGGGCGTTCTACTCACAGGGAATTCAAGGAGCGCAGGCCTTGGAAGGCGTCGGGTGCAATCTCTGCAATCTGGTTGTTGCTCAGGTCTCTGCAAGGGGAGCAGAGAGAAGATGGCTGCCCCAAGGCTGCAAACCTGGTCTCCCAACCACATGGGGGAGGGAGGCTCTTAAAAACTAAAAAGGCCAGCTGCCCACTCAGGCAAACACCCACAGGCTACTTTTTCTCCATCCCAGGGCTCTAAGGCCTTTTCACTGGCCTTCCATTGTCACGATAAAGTGACAAGCAGCTTCGAACATGAGCCAGGCTTGAACTTGGTTCCCAGGGCCTCACAGATACTCTGCCACCCCATATCCCAGACAACAGCCCCAGATGCAGGAAGGCCAGGCCGGGTCTGAGTCAAGGTCTGAGCCTAGGTTGTGAGACAGGTCTGGCCCCAGACTCTTCCTCCTGATAGCTGGAGACTGCCAGGAAAGGCCCGCACTCACATCCTGCGCAGCTTTCTGTAGGGAGAGAAGGCTCCGGGTGGGATGGATTTGATACCGTTCAACTCCAGGCGGCTGCAGGGAGAGGAAGATTGTGAGAAGACTGAGGGTCACCCTTAGCAACCAACTACTGGTCCCAGAAACCCCTTCCCCTGTGGGGCCAATGTTTGTTAAGGAGATGGACACATGCTGTGATTTGAGCCCCCAAATCCCAGCTTTCTGTGGCTGAAGGGACCCCATGGTGATGCTACAGTAAGAAACCCACGCTGGCAGCCCCAGCCGACTGGGTTGGGTGTGGACCTTGAAGGGATACCCTCTCCTTCGTGCTTGGGAGCTTTCCAGCCTTGTACAGGGAGCTCGAGAAACCTGGGAAAGCTGGGGTGCTACTTCCCATTGGCGGACAGAACAGCCTGCTTAGCCCTGCACTCACATCTCTGTCATGGTCTCTGGAAGGTTAGCAGGGATGGCAGTGAGGCCCTTGCCACGGCAGTCCACGATGCCGCTGCTACAGCTGCACATGGCTGGGCAGGAACCGGACGAGAGGGTGCAGGCAGGTGCTCCCGCAGCCTCCCCCTGGCCTGCAGAGACAGGAGGTGTGATGTCAGAGAGCCTCACATTGCCGCTCCCCTCCCCTCTCCAGATCGGCAGCTGGGAGAGCACAGGTGGCAGTCTGTGGAGGAGGCTCACTCATAGGAGCTCCCCAGGGGTGCAAGAACAAGAGAACACACTGAATGTCTGGGGTCCATGCAACTACAAGGACAGAGCTGACGGCTCTCGAAGCTGATTCAAGATCAGCTGGAAAATTCTATTCTAGAGTTCTGAAGCTCAAATCACCCAGCCTTCCGGATACAGGATCCTCTATCCATGGAAGCTGTTTATTGAGCTCTGCTCCACACAAGTCTCACATGAACCCTCCTGTACCACCATTGAAGGATCCTTCTAGCATCCATTCCCTGGTAGAAATTGACATGGCTCAATGACTAAGTATCAAAACCGGGGCCATGTCCACTGTGTGATGTCAGAACCCATGCTTTTAAACACAGGTATATAGTAACTTACACGAAACTCACCCTTTTAAATGCTCAGCTGATTGATATACTACCCAGATGCACTTTTAGCCCCAGAAAGGCCCCCCCTAGCCTCTTCCAGAAAGTCGAAAGTCGTTGCTACTCTTGAGATGCAGCACCTAAGATCCTGACTCTTGTTTGTGAAGTTCACTTTCCTGGCATCACTGGGAGGGTCTCCTCCCCTTATAAACTCTCCCTACTAATGGATGAACACTATTCCGCTTTGTGACGATAGCATCATTGGTATCTTCATTCCCCATAGGGGCCGAGTTCTGACGTTCCCACGCTGGAAGCCAAGGGAAGCAATCCACTAACACAGCTGTGGTGAAGCAGAGGGGGTGCCAGGAGGGGGAAGGAGGGAGGGGAGGAGCGGGAGTGACTGGTGTATGGAGCAGGAGAAGGCATGGGGTAGAGGGAGAGGGAACAGAGACTGGGACAGAAGGGGACAGACAGTGGAGGAACAGAGGGCACAGGGAAATCATGGGTGGGGGAGGGGAAGATGCCATAGACCAGAGGTGGTCGGCAGAAAGAAAGTGACAGTGAAATGACATTAGTGAGTTGTTGTGGGTGCTCATCATAAACAAGGGGGACGAGCCAGCAAGGGAAGGCCGAGGACACAGGCACCCACCTGAGCAGCTGAACTCGCCCTTTTGCACCTCTGCCACGTTGAGGCCCCGAAGGCTGGCGGGCCCAGAGCACTGGGTGAAGAGTCCGATGGTGGGCCTCTGTCTCAGCCACTGAGAGAGCCAGGCCAGGTGGCAGTCACAGAACAGGTGGTTGGAGTGCAGCCGGCTACAGGAGAACAGCAGCTCATGGATCCATCACCCATCTCCCCGAGCAGGAGTCCCAACTCAGGACTGCCCCTTCCCAGCTCCCTGCTCTCCCAGCCTGCTCTATGGCCTGGCATCATAGAGTTCCTTTGCCCAGATCACTCACCTCAACTCCAAGGACAAAACCAAGTCGTTTGTTGTCCAAGGAAAAACCAAGCACAAGGGACTTTGGGTGACTTTCAATTTCAAATCCCTGCCTACCCTGGCCGCCCCCTGGGCTGTGGAGGGCAGCCCCACCCACACCCACACCCTCTTCTCACTGCCCAGGTGACTCACAAGGTCCGAAGCTTGGGCATATGGTTGAAACTGGACACAGGGATGGTGGTGATGTTGTTGTTGTTCAGGGTCCTGAAAGGGACAGATGGACATATTTAACACCTGCCCAGCAGGGATTTACAGGAGACGTGTCTGCTCATATACAGCCTCTCATGCCAGCTGTGACATTTTACCTAGACGGGGGCCAGCCCTGCTCTGGGTATGGAGGTGGAGGGACAGCCCAGAGCTGAGCAGGTGACTGCACTCTTGTCACCTCTGCCTGGGGTTCTAAGTCTGGGAGGACAGTGTGCCAGAACTCAGAAGAGCCATAGGAGAAAGGCCAGTTTACACACACCCAGAAAAGCCACCTCTTAGCCTCCTGTTGGAAAGAAAACTGCCCAAACCTCCAGTTTGGGAGGACTATGAGCAGCTGAGGTGTGACCCTGACCTTGAACTGCATCAGCTCCCCACCCATGGCCACCCTGGGTTTTACTCACAGAACCTCCAGTCCCCGTAGGGCACGGAAGGCCCCTTCCTCGATGCAGCTGATCCGGTTCTTGTCCAGCTGTCTGTAAAGCAGAGGGGAGCTGTAGGGAGGGGAAGTGTTGCCCAGAGCAGGGGCTTGAACATTTTGACAGAGCACTCCATTATTTTCAAAGAGGAGAGTAATAATGTCAACCATTTATTTTGCATGTGTCAGTCCAAAGGAACTATCCATAAAAGCCGATTTCCTCTTATTTTCAGTTCAAACAATAAATCGAAATAAAAGTCCCATTACATTCCTCTACCCAGTCCCGTATCTCCCTTGGGAAGCAGGCATCCCTCCCTCACATTTTGGAGACCACCTAGAGTTATGTTGGCAGCTGACAAATGAGAGTCATCCAGGAGGAGTGGCAGCAGGGGCTGGCAGACAGAGTTCTGCTGAATGCCAAGTGAGATCGGCTAGCCCTGGCTACCTGGAGCGCTGCCGTCAGGGCGAATGGAAGCTGTGATCTGAGTTCAGTGGGAAAGAATGTGCTGATCGATTACCGATGTCTGCCACAGGCATGGGAGGGGGTGTGTGTGACAAGCATGCCAGGCATTTGCCATTTCTGTTTGTAGCCAGACCTCAGGAGGTGGTAAGCCTGGACCGGAATAAATTTGAATACTAATAAGCTATCGCATTTAAACAGTACCCAGCGCAGTGTACGCATTTCCTCATCTCATTTCAACCTCAGAATAAGCTTGTGGGGGGCACATTGTTTTCTCAAACAATATAGGAAGGCTCAGCAATGTTAACGGACTTGCAGCAGCTTTGCAGTATAACTTAGAGGAGACTAAAACCAGCTGCTAACCCCAAAAGCCAGAGGTCACTGGAGAGCTAGGGGCTGGAAATGTGGCCTGTCACCTCATGGTTCATACTCCATGTCCCCAGTCCCCAGAGAGTACCCTCTCAGCACATACGGGGCTGTCACACAGAGTCACCATCAAGACATGGTCCTGCCTATTCTCTCTAAGGTGGCTCAGAACACATGGTACAGTTAGGGGTGTGCCAGGGTGACCATCCCAAGCCTCTACTCACAGATTTTTGAGGTCTGTGGCTCCCCGAAAAGCCTTCCTGGGCACAGCCTGGAGAAAATTCTCACTCAGGTCCCTGGGGAGACAAACAGAGAAAGAGAGGGTACCAGTCAGGAGGGTCATGGTAATAAGAAGAGAGGTGGCTGGCCTCATGAGTGACCCCACTCCAGAGTCTGGGTGGGTTCTAGTTGCTTTGTCAGCTCTGGCTGAATGAGTAAATGGTAGTTAGGAGTTTTCTGTCCTGGCAGACACTGGGACGCTGTCCCCAGTCACCTCCCCTCTGGGCAGAGGATGGTTAGAGAGAAGCTCCCAGTAGCTGTGATCAGCACTGGCAGGGCCCCCATGGTTGGCCAACCCCAATGAAGCATAGCAGAGAGCTCTCCACGGCCCTCCGTGGCCCTGGCTTCCCCTCTGTTTTGCTGTAAGCAAGCTGTGACTGCTGGAGGATGGAGGAGACAGAACCAAGTGTCTCGCCCGGTCCTGAACTAGGCTGGCTCTGATTCCAAGTCTACTCTGGGGGATCACAGAGCAAAAGAAAGCCTGGGCCCCTTGGGAACCACGCCACAAGCCAAGGCTCTATGCCCTGCAGACTGTTCAGTCCCAGCTAGCTCCCTGCTGAACCTAGCAATTGTAGGAGAAACCCAGGTTAGACCCCCAATTTCTTTAGAAATCAGATCAACTCTTCTTTTTGTCTTGGTTGTTTGTTTTTGAGGCAACTGATGATACAGTTATCAGTGGGCAATTGAAGGATGAGGTAGTGAGAGCCTTCAGGAAGGAGAGACAGGACATGGCCGACCGTAGGTGTTTCTGAACCTACATAGTGTTAGACCCTCGGCTACACTGTCTCCCCTGTTCTATGTGTGAAATGCATAGGCTCAACCAAATGCTCTCTAAGCATCCCACCAGTGGGACCCCTCACATGTGAGGGCTCAGAGACACGCTGTGGCCTGAAGGTAACCTCATGCCTCCCTGTGCTGGGGCCTAGTCACAGAAATGACGGTGCTGGGAGATGGGGCCTACAGGAGGGGTACACCAGGGACAAGCTCTCAGGAACAAGATTGGAATGTAATGGATGAAAGCCCCAGAGAGCTGGTGTGAAGGCCAAGGACCTGACGAAAGGGATTCCCATGGTGGATGGAGAGAGCTGACTTCTGCAAGTTGTCTTCCAACCTCCATGTTGTGTGCCATGGCACAGGTACCTCTCCTCCAACACACTCAGACACACTGGCACACACAGATATACATACAGACACACACAGATACACACAGACAGACATACACACACAGACCCAGACTTAGACAGAAACACACACACACACACATAGACACACATACAAACACACACACACAAACATACCCACACAAACATACCCACACACACAGACCACCCCCACAGATACACACACAGAGACATACACACACAGAGACACCACACAGACACACACACACACATAGAGATACACACATACACACACAGACACATACACACACAGACATACACACACACAGACACACACACACAGATACACACACAAACACACACAAAGATACACACAACAGATCCCCCACAAACACACACACACACACAGAGACACATACAGACACACAGAAATACATACACACAGAGACACTCACACACAGACACACACACAGAGTAAGTAAATTAATGCAATGGAAAAATTGTAAAAGCAAAGATGCCTTGCACAGTTGCCAGCCCCAACGCTGTTAGAGGACACAATGATGTCTGATTCCCGGGAGTCTGAGTGCAGGCCTTCCTCACACACCAAATTCTGAATCTTGACACCGAGAACCATGAGAAATAAGTTCCTGTTGTTAATGAGTCATCCAGCCTGAGATGTTTCATTACAGTAGAGTGAATAGATTCAGACACATGTTCTGTGAAGGGCTTGGCTCTTTGACCAAGGCCCTTGAGATCCTTGAAGTGAGGGACCAATGTTAACAGGCATTGGGAGGTGGTAAGAAGATACAGTCAAGCCACTAGCCGCCTTTGACCACAGGGAAGCAGGGAGGTTCAGAAAAGATAAAGGCAGGCAGGGAGGTGTGCCCTAGAGAATGTGGGGTACACAGGGAGGTTTGCCCTAGAGAATGTGGGGTGCACAGGGAGGTGTGCCCTAGAGAATGTGGGGTGCACAGGGAGGTGATGCCCTAGAGAATGTGGGGTACACAGGGAGGTGATGCCCTAGAGAATGTAGAGTGCGCAGGAAGGTGGTACCCTAGAGAATGTGGGGTGCACAGGGAGATGTGCCCTAGAGAATGTGGGGTACACAGGGAGGCAGCAACTCCAGGCAGCCCCTCAGCACAACACAGCAGGCAGCTCACCCCAAGGCAGAGCCTGAGAGAGAGTCCCAGGCCGCTCCCCACTATCCACTTAATCCTCTCCTCAGCCAGGCAAGAAAGGCTTGTTATGTGTATTGATTAGCCAATCAATTCCACCCAGGCCTGTTCCATGCAGACTTTACAGTAGCTTGGCGGGATTTACAGATCAGCAGGAGAGCAGGTGGGAGGGCTCAGCAGAGAAGAAACCTCAAAGGCAGGCTCTCTGAATGTGCCCCGTGATTCACAGGCATACCAGCCAGGGCAGAGTAGGGGCTCAGTGCTTCCTGAGAGCCAAGGAAGGGGGGTCAGCAGCACACATGATCTATGTGTAGTCTAAATGGATCCGAGTGTCAGGAGTCCAGCTGTTTGGGCACTCAGATGAGACAGGAATTCTCCCGGGAGTCTTTATTAAAAAAAAAAAAAAAAAAAAATCAGCCGGCAGCATGGCCTCAGCAGTAACACTGGATCCTTACAATAAATGGGTTTTAAATGCTTCTTATCACAGCACTGGGTCAAAGTGTGTCTCAGGAAATCAATTCTGCAGGCTCTCATACCAGGAAGGAGGACAAGGGATAACTGGGAGGCCTGGCACAGCCTGGAACAACTGGGTCAAGGCAGAGCCTGCTAAGACTGGCCAGAGAGGTTGATGGCCTCCGACTGAAGCTCCCAGAGTGCAGAGCAGATAGAGTGGAATCCTGAGGGCTTTGGGAGAGATGGGGAGGTAACCCCCCTTAGGAAGCCCAGACTGGCCCTGGCCAGTCAGTCCACAGCAGGAACCTTCTTTCCTGTTTAAATGACCAACTGGAACAGTTTACAAACCCAGAAGAGATGGTATGAAGGCCATCAGGAATGGCAAGTGTTGGTCAGTCTCAAAAAAAAAAAAAAAATAGATGAAGATTGCTGACATCAAAGGAAGCAATGGGAAGATTTCTGGGTTCAACTGTCTCTGCCGCGCACCAGCCATGGGCCCAGAGAACCCAAGAGGGCTTTGTGGGATGGACGTTGTCTGTCATGCAAGACCTGGTGAGATCCCAGGAGTGCACAGCTTAACCTTTAAACCTCATTTCCATTTGTCTGTATTATGGAAGCGGGGCTTTTGTCCCTCCTTTCCCCACACGGCATCACAGTTGTTCCCAGAGTGGCCACTAGGGTGTGCCAGAAGCCTTCCCTGTATTTGCTATACAGCTGCTACGGTCTCACTTTTTGCTACATTTGACTTGCCCCGTGACACTTCTGTGGTCTTTTGTCACCACTCACGTCAACCCCCCCCCCCCCCAGCTAAAGTTGCTCATCTCTGCTTGCACGTGGCCTGTTGGAGATCCTCTCAGCACAGCCTGGGCCTTTCCCAGCCCTCATCCTTCTGTGCTTCACAAACTCAGGGCACCCAACCTTTCTCCATGGTGTTTCACAGGTCCCTCAAAACGAGTCCCTCATCACTGGCTGGGAGGATAACAGAGCCTGACCAAAGGAAGAGGTTTCTGATAAGGGGGTCAGAGGGGCCAGCAAATGCTGGAGAGTCAAGGTATAACGGAAAACACCCACAGTGTATGTCCCTGGTGAGGCATTCAGCAAGAGCTGGCTGGGTCACATACATTATGGGGCATTGGGCATCATGAACCTAAAACCCTTCTGCTTTCTTATCTCTGTCTACACACCTTTCCCCTAGTTTCCAACTGTTCCTTCACCTACACATTCCAGTATATGCACGAGCGGGGGCAGGCAGGCGTGCGGGGACACACACACACACACACACACACGCAAGCCTCCTGTTCAGCACCAATTCAAAATAGCAAATACAAGCATATTGGGTTTGCGTATGAATATTTAATTACCACCCATCTCTCCCTAATCCACCAATGGCAGACATCGCTCTTGCTCCCAGAGTATCCTGAAGTTGGCGCACTCACTGCAAAGGCAATGTAACCATAACTGAACGGAACCAATGAGGATACTCAGTGACCCTCCCACGTCCTGGCCGGAGCGAGGGATCAGCACAAGGACGCAGCTCCAGGGATGCAGACACGGGGCAGGTAGGAGTCTCTGCACTCCTGGAGCCCGCAGTCTCTGTTCTGATCTGTCATGCAGATCAGATGCCTCCTAAAAGTCAAAGCAGCACAGAACAAGAAACTGGTCTTGTGGATGATGTCATCTTGACTCTGTTCTTCCCTTCCCATATCTAGATGGAACACTGTGCGCCTAGCAAGGGATCTGGGCAGCCACTGAGGAAGGTAAGAGTCTATCCTGGGAAGCCCCAGAGAAGGGGATCTGTTCTAAGAAATATGGTATGAGTTCTATAGGCAGAGACTCCCCAGGTTATCCTGTATCCCACCCCTAAGGTCCTAGGACTCTGAGGAGGCAGCTTTCCACCCCCAGTCATCCCCCACTGGGTATGGGAGCCCTTCTGCCCATCCCTGACTTAGGCACTGTCCCCAAGTGCCTGTTACAGCCATACTCCACACTCTGACAAGCAGGGGAGCGAAGGTCGGGACCCCATGTTCTTACTGCAAATCCCCATTAGCTCCAACCTCTAACTGGTCTCAGCAGGCACACTGCCTCTGAGGGGATTAGTGGGGCCCTGTTGGGGCAAGGCATTGGGCATCAGCCAAGGTTTCACTGAGCTCTGGGCTCTGACATGGATCTGCTGCCCCACTGCAAAGCTCTTTATTTTGTGGCTCTTCAAGCCGCAGGGGGCTTCAGCACAGTACAGCGTTCCAGCGCACTTTATCCGTGGCTTTCTGGTCATCAGACTGTAGACCTGGGCCTGGAGTACAGCGAGCCAGCCCTGCACGCACTGAGCTCCTTGGGCACGTATTTGATCCCTGGAGTGTGTAGGGGGTTGATTAGCCTCTTCTTCAGAAAGCACAAGTGGCGGTTGTGGTCGGAGCAGAGGAATGGGAGCCCTCAGCCAACACTGCTATTAGGTCATTGTCTTTGGGGCTCTGTGAGAACATGGAGCCTGGGGTTTGGGAATCCTACTAGTTTGAGCTGGTCTCCAGTCAAGGTCCACAGGAAATTCCCCCGTGTCTATGAGTGTGTGCCACTCACTCAGACTGCCACAGGTGGCTACTGTCCTGCATGACATTATCTCACACTGTTAGGTAGAGGGGATCAACTACCATGAACCCAGAGGAATGGCTACGCAGGCCACCCCTGGTACCTGCGCCAGTACCTTTTTGTTACTAGACAGGTAGATTTTCGCCTTGAGCAAGGTCTATAGCAAACTAGAGCATATTAAAGTTAGAGGGCTTCATCCGGCAGAGAAGTACGAATGCTTTGATGTCCCCACCTAGTGCTGAAGCAGACTGAAGCTACTGTGCCCAGACGTCACTTCAAAGCAGCGGGGTTCCAGCACCTCTGCTTTAGTGAGGGAGAAAGAAAAACAGCTCCTGACTTCTCTCCTGAGGCACAGGCTGCATGCAGGAAGGGGGGGGGGGATCTGCAGAGGTGGGTGTAACCACCTCCTTCACTTACTCTGCAGGCCTTTTCTGCAATGCAGCTGGGGTTGGGGGCAGGGGAGACACAGCCCAGCTCTGTTTAGCACAAGTCCACCTTTGGGTGTCTGGAGGTGCCCGCTACACACTCACTGTTTGCCAAGGAACTTGTTCTTACAGAGAGAGGGAGCCCCAGCCTATAATCTATAGTCATGGGGCTTACAACCGCCAAGTTCCTGGGGCAGTCTGGACATCACCACCATAGAGTGGCTGCTTTGAGTCTTTCTTCTTGTCCCCTCCTGTTTTCTGAGGGCCCAAGGGGCCCAGACACTGCCATCAGCAGAAACCTCCCTGCCTGCCCACCTGGGGCCACCAGCTCTCCTGTGCAGCTTTCAAGCACCCACCCCACCCAACCATTCATTCTGCAAAAACCTCACCAAACAAAAGACTAAGTGGCCTGGCTTGTTATACCGTAAACCATCCTGTGATACTGACTTGACCTTGGGTTGTTTGCTGGGCAGCTGTGAACATCAACTTCCACAAAAGAAACACCCCCAAAGAGATCTCCCCCGCAAGCAGCCTTCTCTCATAAGCTAACTGGCTCCGCCAAGGCAAGGAAGCTTTGAGGTTGGAGTCCCACTCAAATGAAGGATACCCAGGACACAAAACCATTCCATCTTATAATTCTGTGGACAGTCAGAAAGTGGCAAGCGTGGTTCCCAACCATGTGGTGAGAACACAGTACCAGATGTTGAGAGTGGCTGATAAGGTGGCCGAGAGGGAAAGGCTGAACTGGGAAGTGGGTACCATGGTCAGCAGCACTGGACTCTGGGGTGCACTTCCCAGGGTTTCTGGTATCAAACTCCATAGTTGGGTGCCACAGCTCCTGCGCTGGGCTCCAGAGACGTGACCTCCCAGTCACACGGGAGGACGGGAACGTGGCACTGGAGCACACAGACCTCAGAAAGTCAGGCCAAGGGAAGGGAGGTTGGGACTGAGTATGGGACCCTCTGGCAGAAGTCTGGTTGCCTTTCTTACCGTGTTTCAGGAAGGAATGAAGATGGCCCCCGGGTTGTGTTATAAAGTAAGAGGAAATCAGAGGAAAAGCTTTAAAAATGAAGACAGGGTAAGCTATCAAATAAGAGAACACAGGCCAGACGTGGAGGTACACACCTTTGACTCCAGCACTTGGGAAGCAGAGGCAGGTGCAGCTCTGTAAGTTTGAGGCTAGCCTGGACTATATAGCCAGATCCAGGGCAAGGCTATATAGTAAGACCCTGTCTCCAAAGGGGTGGGGACACCTGCTCTGCATGGGCCCTGGGGTTGTTATAGCGGGTTCCTCGAGTGAGGCCAAGCATTGGCTGATTCTGAGGCTAAGCTAGGAGTATGTCCTTCCATCCATCTGTCTGTTGCCCCACCCCACCCCCACCGTGCAGTCTCCACAAAGAGAAGGCTGTAATGAGGAAGAGCAAGGCTCTCTCTCACCTGTATCCTCAGAGGAGGCTGAGGATACAGGTCACCTCTCCAAGGCCAAGTCACAGATAAGCCAGTCAAGGGACCAACACTTTTCTTTGTTGTCTTTAACATTGATTTGTTGTTGTTTGTTTGTTTGTTTTTGGTGTTTTGTTTCATTGTTTTGTTTAACATTGTTAAACAACAAGAGCTGTTCCCTTGGTCATGTGGCCTAGGGACTCTGGTTGCTTGTCCTGGCTCCCTACAGCTACAGTGGGTAAGCCGGAGACAGGTTCCCCTAAGTCCAAACACCAAGAGCTGGGGCAGAGAGCAACAAAGCCGGGTCTTCAATACTGTGAGAAACTCAAGCCAGGAGACTCCCAGAGAGTTAAAGAAATCAGTCAGTTTGACGAATCGATCTTTGGACAAATCGGCCAATCCATGAATTGCCTTCGGCAAATTGGCTTTTAGCAAAATGACATTTGGTAGATTGTTCTGTTTCTGACACAGCGATGCTTTTACAGGGCAATTATGCGCACAGTCCCAGCCTGGCACCAGGGCACAGAAACCATTCTGCAGATGGTAGACCCACCCACCTCACACACTGCTCAGTGCTTAGATGAGCTGAGCCAACGTGGGGGTTAGAGCACCGAGGAAGACGCATACTGCCCTGCCTGCACATCCTCCCTGTGGCCTCTTCCTTCACTCAGCTCATTTTGACAGAGAGCAGATTCTTCGGACAGCACCGAGCCGGGGAAACAGGGGCTAATACAGTTTTTGAGGAAAGAAAGCCAAGCAAAGGAGCAACAGGGCCCAGTAAGGAGAACCTATGCTGTGCACCAGGAGGCTCTGCACCAGGCAGGTGGCCAAGCTGCAGCAGTTGACAGGTCTGCGCTTCTTCGGCAAGAAGCTGGGACTCTGGCCAGTGTAGTGGGGCAGCCAATGCCAGGACAGATGTCGTGGAAGGAAGGCCAGTGAGCGTCATATTTCTCTCGTTCTGCTTACCCTCAGTCTTATCACTAAAAGCCATGTCCTACTGTTCTCTGCTCCTGTTCCCAGTCCCTAACTGAACCCTGACATCAGGAGCATCGCAGGCAGAAAGTGGGATCTGCAATTGAAACCCTGGTCCCCTCAGCACAGAAGGGAACCCTTGGAGAAGGAAAACACCCAGCCATCCCCAGCTGGCACACAACCAGCCTGTTACAGGGGATATCTGCCCTCCAAAACCCAGAGTAACCAGAAGAGCGCCAAAAGGGCTAGGCAGAGAGCTGTCCCTGGTCCTGAATCTCCGAGCCCCCTCTGCTTACACACCTTGGATCTCAGCCACTCTCAACCTTCCTTATCTAGTCCAGTTTACAGTTTAACCAGCACCTTTTCTTTTTCCCAAACTCAGAGATTGCAGCTTGTAACATGTACTAGGTGTCTGAGAAGTGCACGGTGACCCTGATTCTAAGGGCAGATGTGTGCATATCACAGTCCACATCATTAAGTTTCTTCTAGGTGGGGGTGCAACTCTGATCTGGGCCCCCTCCATTGAGGCTAGATTGTCCCTCTTGTCCGTCCAGATGCAGCCAGTGGAAGCAGGTGGTGAGATGGTGTCTGGCATGCTCAGACACAGAGGACCTTGTTCACGGTCACGGCTGTCCCCATTGTTGTCAGTGCCGCTGATGAGAACTGTTTTTCCTGTGGCATCGATTGTGTGTCTGGAACGGTGCCGCACGGTTCATATGCTTTATAGACACACCCTCTTTAGTTCTTGGAACTTCTTATAAAAGCATCCCCCGCACGGCTCTGCGGGATTTGAGAGTGAGTGAGAGTGTGTGGGGAGACAAGCCGTGGGAAACACCGCATTCCCTCCCACTGGAGTTGTTCCTAGGATCTCATGCAGGCTGTATTTTATTTTGGTTTTTGGGTTTGGGGATCCAACCTGTAAGCACATAAAATTCTGATACTGAAGTAAGCCCTAACAATGATGTTTTAAATTATTTACTTATTTTTGTTTTTTCTTTGGTTCATTTTTGTTCAGAGACAGGGTCTCTCTCTCTGTCCTAAGCTGGCCCCAAACCCATGATCCCCATCTTTGATTTCCTGGGTACTAGAAATACAGACATGTCTTACGATAATGACTTAAAATATTTTTAAAGAATAGTACACGTAGTTCAGGTTGGTCTTGAACTTCTGACCCTCCTGATTGCTAAGATCACAGGCTTGGACCGCCAACCTAGTTTATGCAGTGCTGTGGATCAATCCAGGGCATTGTGAATGCTAAGTGAGCGTTCTACCAACTGAACTATGCCCCCAGCACCTTAAAATTTATTTACTATATTACTTAGGTTTTTGAGTCAGGTCTCTCTATGTAGTCCTGGCTGTCCTGAAGCTCACTGTGTAATTCAGGAGGACCTCAAACTCACAGATCCTTCTGCTCTGCCTTCCGAGTGCTGGGACTAAAGGCATGCTCCACCACTCCAGGCTTTAAAGTTTATTTTTTAAAAGAGTATTAGCACCATATCTATTTTCCAGATACTGTAATAGAGGCATGGTAACCTTTCCAGACTGTCTGACTACAGAGCCTACAAGCTAACCCACTCTACTACACTGGCTCAGCACAGTAGAATCATCAAAGACAGGAAGGTGGGGAAGGGGAAGCTTCCAGAAACACACACACACACACATCAGTGGTGACAGATGAACTTGGAGGCAGGAGGTGAAACCCAAGGTCGTCACTAACGTTGACACTAAGCCATCAGCACAAGGTCGCATTCTACTCAAGACCCTCTGTTTCATAACCCGGGTAATTATGTAATACACCTTAGACATATTCTTATCAAAATGGCATGAGAGTCACTGAGCAGCTGTGTCAACCGAGAACAGAGTGTTAAGTCACTCTCTAGAATGAGCATCGTCTAGGGACTCCTTGCCGCCCCGGATCTGTCACTCCTTCTTAAACCCCTGTAGGTTTTCAAGACTAAAAGGTGAGCTGTTTCAAGGATTCCTGGGGAAAAGGGCTTCAGCTGACAGCCTGTTTCAGATACATAACCACACTTAAGCCTGTGTTATGCTGATTCTGAGCATCAACCCGTTGTGATAGGGAAGGATCCAGGATAATGGACTGCTGTCAGCCACTACCTTCTCAGAGTCTCTGGCACCGTACCTCTCCTCAAGACCACTACTTCAGAGGCCCTGGCAGAATAAATGACACCAAGGCTCCTGTGTCCAGTCCCCATTAGTTGAGAAAATGATGGTTATCTCTGGGAAAGCTTATCAGCGTGAACCCCTAACTTTCTAGAGATGGTTAGTTTTGATTGATAACTCAGTTAGATTAAGAAGCAGACAAGGCCGGGTATAATATTTATCCTCATGCTGAACCATGGGCTAGCCAAGAGGCCAAAGTAAAGTTTGGCACAGGACCAGTAAGTGAACCCCAAACTGAACCCAAAGTCCCCAGGCCAGAGGCCCCCAGTTATAGGATGGAACAGCAGGAAGGGATGGTTGCAGCCGTGGGGAACAGCATGCATTCATGCATAGCAGGTACAGATGCTGCCCTGTGTAAGAAGCCAAAAAAAAAAAAAAAAAAAAAAAAAAAAAAAAAAAAACACACACACACACACACACAAAGAGACAGAGGGAGATAGGGACAGAGCTGTGGAGAATGTTAGAGTTGAGATCTGAATGCTCCCTAGGGCTGTGTAAGAGGCTGTGCAGCTAGCTGACATGCCGCAGAGAAGCAGTCTCTGACGGGTGGGTGGAGGGTGTCCTTGAAAGACACACTGGGATCCAGACTCTCCCTCTCATTGTTTCCTGGCCTTCAGGAGACAAGCAGTTCTGCTCCACGAGGCCACCCCTGCCACAGGCACAGAGCCATGGGGTCATGTGACCATCGACTGAAACCAAGAACCCAAACAAATGCTTTTTAATTTCTTAAGCTATTTTGTCACGGTGATAGCAAGCTGACCGACAGAAAATTGGATGGAAAAGATTGAAGAAGAAAGGGGAGCTGGGAGAAAATGAAGCTAGATGAGAGGTGTCTGAGAGAGAGAGAGACCCCACCCCAGAGCCCCCTCCAAACCCACCCCAGGAGTTGGAGACGAGGAGCCACAGATGTGCAAATGAAAACCACAGCGTGTGGCTGCTAAGCCCTGGGCTTACTGGCTTACTCTGGGTTGGGAGGGCTGCATCCCAGACTCTTCTGGGCCTGCCGGGCGGGCGGAAGGGGATAATTTGCCCATGGCCAGAGGTGTCAGGCTCTGGTGATGAGTGTGAAGCCTGTGGCTGATCTGCCTCTTGCTTGACGAATCCCAAGCAGAGGTGGGAATGAGAATTGGCCTTGCGCTCCTCTCAGCATCAACTCTCCTCCAGGGAAGGGTCATCCTGCCCTCACTCACTGGGAAGGGACACCTCTAGAATGAGGAGTGGCGGCCTGAAGGGTTGTGGGCAGTGAGGGGGATGGAGGCCAGTGGAGATAGTCCATTGTCGTGGCGATGGGAGGCTCTGGGGATAAAGCTCCCTTTAGCCTGCATACCACAAACCCAACAAGTTTATGTAAGCGGCGGGTCTCAGGCTGAATCCTGGCTCTGCCCCTTGCCAGCTGAGTGGCTCTGTACCTCCCATTCTTCTAAAATGGGAATAGCAAGTAATCAGGGACCACTAAGCATACGTGGTGAGTGTGTGCGTGGAAGCATGCTCACGCAGCCTGCAAGCTCAACGGCGCTGTCCTTGCTGTTGCTGATCCAGTACAAATAAATGCTCATCGTGGCCAGGCCAGGGAAGGCTGCAACCCAAGTAAGAGGCTGGGGAAAACCAAAAACCATCAGCATGTCAGAAATGGGTGTGTGCCATCAGGAAGCAGAGCAAGGCACTGCTGCAGAGACAGGGAAGGGCAGGCTACTGTCACCAGAGCGACCTGGGAGAGGGTTTCAGATCTGTGCGAGGAGGAAGGAGGAAGCATCCTCACCAAGGCCCAGGAGACCACATTCCAGCAGAGAAAACAGAGGTTGAGGAGTTCAGGAAGCAGAACGTGGGACTGAGCAAGGGCAGAGATTGCTGGAGCCTGGTACAGGGGCTAAGCCTCAGAGCTCAGGGTCTGCACTAGGTGAGCTGGAGTGCCTACCATCTGTGAGACAGGAACTGTCTGACTCAGAGCTGGCTACTGGCAGGTAGCTTCCCTTTGCCCTGGTCAATCATGCCCTCTTAACGAGGAAGTGTATGTGTTTACAGTAGGGAAACTGAGGCACAGAGCTGTTGCAGAGTGGCTGATTGCAGGGGCAGCTATGCCAGCAGCCCTCATGGAGGCTAACAGGTGTGCTCAGCAGGTGTGCACATTAACACACACACACACACACACACACACACGTATCTCTCTCTCTCTCTCTCTCTCTCTCTCTCTCTCTCTCCCCCTCCCCCTCTCTCTCCCTCTCATCTTTCAACAGGGGCTGAATGACAAACTCAGGCCATCTAGCTGGTTTTGGATGAAGCCAGTCCTCGAGCACATTTCCTGTCCACCTGGGCACCCCTGGCGCTGACTCTGACTGCAGAACTGCTCTGCACCAGGACCAACCCCGGTGACGGGCTTCTCAGGTTGGAGACTCCCTGAGAGAGGAAAGGATTCCTGTCAGATCCAAAGAATCACACCTGTTGCACCAAAGCTGGCTGTGGCTTGGCGTAACCGTTAACTCCCCCATAGCACAGACACATCCCTTGCACAAAAGTGAACCAGGGGCTCAGAACACTGATTTATTCTTTCCTACTTCTTGTGACCTTGAAAATCCCTCAGCCATCAATCACCCTGTGGGGCCTGTTCAGACATGCCCTGTGAGTCCTTCCTGCTACCTCCTCCTCTGGACAGACAAAATATCCCCTCACAAAGCCAGCAACACTCACGGATCCTCCTTCTGTCCTGCCAACAGTGCCGGAGTTCCTTGATGTTATACAGAGCTGAATGAAGGCAGTGTCGGGTGGGAAACCACTTCCTGGATGAGTTTTTCTCTGCATGTTTTTTTTTCCAGCTTCACGTTCACCTAACACCGTTTCTGAGCTCTTGCCTGTTCCCAGGTGGGAGCTCTCAGCTTCTACATTCTGCATGACTGTAGCTTCTCTCTTCTGGCTCCCTCAGAATGTGGTGAGCCAGCCTTTGGTGTGTCATCCTTTTGATTTGTGCTCCTGGCTTTTTGGCAAAGGCACACTGATAGTATCTTCCCCTCCATTCACAGGAAGCAGGACACAGGGCAGAAAGAAAGAGTCAAGGTTCAGAGCCGACTGCATCCAGGCAGACTTAGCTCCAGCTCAAGGCCAAGGCCCACAGCCTAACACTCTTGCATTCTTCAGGCTGGAAGAGACTTCGGGTCATGTCAGCACACCACCACACGTCATAGGAGAGTGGATCTATAAATGAAGGGTGTTGGAAAATCGTGACTGTTTGACTACTAAGCCACTCACTGCAAGAGGACAGACCATGAGCCTGTCCTGAAAGAAGCTGAGAGCAGTTGCTTTGATTTCTTACTCTTACTTCAGGTCTGTGCATCACCTGAGGCATCTGAGATGCAAGGCTTTCCTTGAGATGCAAGACTTTTCTCCTGCTGTTGGAGAACATTAGCATCTTTGCTTAGGTTGCTCCTGACAATGCCAAGCAGCTCTCAGAGACCCAAGACCTGGGTACTGAGATTTGTGCAGCTCTAAATGCCTGTGCATGGCCCCCCGATTCTCTGTGGTTCCGCAAAGAGGATGTACCCGGCTTTGAGCGCTCGTCTCTCCAGGCCCTATAAGAGAGATGTCCTACCTGGAAGAACATGCCTTCCTCTCCAAGCCTTCCCACAGAGGAGCAGCACACACTACTCAGGCCGAAGGGCTGATTTCGAGAGCTGTGCAACTCCTAAGTCCGCCTCTGGGGCCCAGCCCCAGTCAAACACCTGAAAGGCTCACAGCCAGGAGTGTGTGTGATCAGGCTGGGCCACGGACTGCCCACCTCATCATGGTGCATTTCTGTGACAAAAGCCAGGGGTCTCACTCAAACAAAGACACTCTTGCCAGAGTACTGCATTACGACATCAAGCAGAACCTGGTAGGGAGCAGATGCTCAACAAATATTTGTTGACTGAATTAGAATTATCTCGAAGGAAACCAATCACTGGCTGATGATCTCCAAAAAAGCCATGTCAACAAGACCCCTCCAAACTAATTACAACAGCGACTAACACGCCTTTGCAGTTTGCCAGGCTCAGAGCTGAGTGCTCTCCACACCTCCACACCTCCACACCTCCACACCTCCACACCTCCACACCTCCACACCTCCACACCTCCACACCTCCACACCTCCACTCCTCACAGCCAAACCACTGTTAGCTCCATCTCACATATGGAATGAGCAAGGCTCAGAGAGGTCTAGCGGCTTGCTTGTTGCCACACAGCAGGAGAGTCCAGTTTACCACATGAACCAGGTCTGTCCCAGTCCCGTCTTCCACCAGCGTTATGAGATCCTCCTGGGATTTCCGGGAGAGGTGGCAGAGAAAGGAACCAGGATGAAAAGAAGAACCGGGGGAATTGGGGAGAGCAAGCCGTGTGGTGGGCACACTCATGGGCCAGCGGCCTGGGGGGACCCCCGTGAGGGCATTGAAAGAAGAAGGGAGAAAGCACCATGGGATAGGGGCGTCAGGTGTCTCCAAATCCATCTTCTTCCTCTTCCTTCCTCTGAGAACTGTGGTTTCGTTTGGCAACGTGCCTGAAAAAAATGGCACTTCCTGCTCCCACTGTGCCTAGCAAATGATATGGAGTGAAAAAGTTTCCAGAAAACAACAACAACAACAACAACAACAATCTCTGTAAAGAGACTGATTCCACTGGGAGAGGAGAGCCCTCTTGCTTCTTTCTTTTCCTTCTGTTCATGCCTGGCACCCCGGAGACATAGCTGGAGCTCCAGCAGCCATTGTGACTCATGGAAGATAAAAGGTCACAAGATAAAACTGAAGAGCGTTGGAGCAAAAGGCAGAGGATGCTGGCCCCTGACTTGGGAGCTACCAGACTTCTGTATGAGAAGCAAACTCCCTTATCTTAACGAAGCCAGCTTTTCAAAACAGTCTTGTTGCGTTGTTTTTCTATAGGAGTCAAATACAAACCCAGTTAGCCTAGGACCAAGCTTTAAGAAACACAATAGGTACCCAGCATGCAGCAGGACACAGAGGGAGGCAGGTAAAGGTGGGTCTGCAGCTTCGGCCTCTGTAGGCTGTGGCAGAGAGGCAAAGCCAGGGAGGGAGGGACAGCTCTCTCACACAGGACACTCTCTCACAGGCTGGGTGGTAGGAGATGGGAGGTCAGAACATGTAAAAATGTCCTCCTGGAGAGGACAGTGGTCACACAGTGGGGATTTACAGAGGTGACAAGAGCCACCAGGCACAGGCAGTTTATGCCAACTGTCCTTCCCTCACGGGAAGTCTGCAGGGCTCAGAAGGCATCTGTCATTTATCCAGTGGAAGGCAAGGGCCCCAAAAGCATGCTGCCCTGTGAGGGGATTCAAGTATCAAGTTCTGGGAGAACAGCTGGGGCCGGCACCTCCAGGGCCACTCCCAGGACGGATGGGGCTTGTGAGAGTCAGAGAAAGGTAGCCTTCCTCTGTGTGCAAAATCCACATCTCTGATGAACATAGTATCCCCGAGGGAGGACATTTGGGTAATTTATAGCCTATGAGGCAGTACATGGGACCCTACATTGCTACATGCCCCTGCAGCATGCCTGCATAAACATGGCTCCCATAGTCTTCTGCTCCTGACGACATCACAGTCTCACGGAGTGATGATTTGAGGCCCTGGGCCACGGCTAACACGGGGAGTCACGCCCTATCAGGGCGTTCAGTGCAGAGTTTGGTCTCCTGGCTCGCCAGGTCATTAACTGAGAAGCCACCACTGCGGACCCATGATTGTAGCACCTGTGACAGAGATTCCCAAGCCCCGCACCCAGGAAAGACCCACAGACAAAATGCGTGAGGTGTGAGTATGTTGAATTTTATTATAATTAATTAAACCACATTGTGTCATTCTGCTGTTTATTTCTTTTCCTTAGACGGAAGGAAAAGCTTTTCATTTGATGGAATTATTTTAAATACACAAATGCAAATGAACATAGTCTTGTTAAGAAAGTTGTTCCGATGATAACTTCCTACCCCCGCCCCTGGGCTCTCGCTATAAGAGAAACCGGCGAGAGGGCAACGCTCACTTGGTCGAGTGCTTGCCTAGCATGTAGGAGGCTTGCAGCCTAATTCTCAGCACCTCATAAACCAGGCATGGTCGCACAACCTCTAATCCCAGCAATCGGGAGGAGGAGGCAAGGGACCAGAAATCCAAGGTTAGCCTCAGCTAACTAGCCAACCTGCACTACAAAACCTGCCCGAGAGAGGCAGAGAGAAGAGAGAAGGTTAGCCCAGTGCACCCTTGCTTTGTGGCCGTGGGTCTTTGTGTGGTCTATGCCTGGTGTAACTTCACATCTTCAGATACCGACCCTGAGATGCTGTGTCCTAAGTGAAGGGGAGCGGGACCTACTAAGGCCGAGTCCTGTCCCACCCACCCAGGACAGCCCTGCTGCTTCATTCCAGGTCCAGTGATCAGTAAAACACACATTCAATACACAAATACAACACACACACACACACACACACACACACACGTACTCTCACACATGCATACATACATGCATCCATGCACACACACACATGCACTTAACTCACATATACGCTCACACACACCACCTGGGGTGCCAGCCCCACTCTGTTCTCTCAGCCTTGCAGGGCCCACTCTGATGTCAGGCTCCTTTAGAGTCTCAGCCCAGCAGATGAGCAACCTGACCATGGATCAAGAACCCAGCCAGCCGCATCCTCCTGCTCTTCCAAACAAAAATTGAGATACTGTATATTTCCCCTTGAGTCACAGAAACGCTGAGAAAAGAAAGCAAACATTTCCTACCATTCCCCCTTCCCCCACCACACACTTGTAACAGTCTGGCTCCCAGCATCCCCACTTCTCCCTGTCCCTCCCCCTCACCTCGTCCAGCCCAGTCTGGCTACTTATTTTCCACAGCTCTGATTGAAGCTGGGATCCCGCTGACATTTACAGTCCCTCATCATCAGCTTGAAGCTTCCAGCGGCCACGCTGAAAAGGCTTTGAGAGAGGAGAGCAGGAGGGCCGGGAGAGTCAGTGCTCACACCCCTACTGCCACCACCTCTAGAGATGCCACACTGAGCACATATATCCACATCCAGAGAATGAACACCCGTCTCCCAGGAGCCCGGGGCCTCAGCTGCGAACTGTGTCTCAAGACCACAGCTGAACCAGGCACGTGGAGTGGGTTCAGAGCAACGCAGATGTGAACAGAGCCAGAGAAGCAGAAGAATTCCATCCCATTGACTTTTGTACTGAACACTGCCAATCAGCCCTTTTATCTTCCTTTTGGATAAATTCAAACCACACAATCATTCCTCAGCTGAACTTGCAGCCTTCATGCTCCTCACTGGGACCGGCCCCACCCAGAGCACCTGCTCATTTGTTCCCCAGGATGCTAGGGGTAGGGGACACTCAGCAAGATGCAGCCCGTACTCCATCCCTGTGGAGCTGCAGAGGAATTCCCGCAAAGCCCAGGCCAGCCTTGCCCCCACAGGACCAGTATACCTCACACCCACCCAGGCATCAAAGGCCATGACCATCATGACCACGGCCCCTCCTTCCTGCCCCTGCATCGCTGGGCCTGAGGAAGAGCAGCCCCTTAGACACTGTGCTGTTGCCATAGAAATTCCTGGTGGTGTTTCATGTCTGCCCAACAAGGTCAGAGGTCATGGGAATACATCTGGCACATTTTGAAACTCCAGTTGCAAAGGTCTTGGTCACCACTAAATAATTCACTGTTGAGTCACACGGGCAATGGTTATCTCAGAGAAAGCCCCACCAGGCCAACAAATGGCAGGGTCAGTTCATTAAGACAGGGGCAGTTAGAGGCGAGAAAGAATTGTCCTTGGAAGGGGACTTTGCTGTTAGGAGCTCAGAAAGGTCACCCACTATTTGGATTTCTTTTCTCTTTGCTTGCCAAAATGGCTTGCATTCCTTAAACAGCTATGAATACAGAAACAAAGGACGCGAAAACAAAACAACACAACATACAGCACATCCTGTCCATCTTCAGGGGACCCTGTCCAGGAAGTCTGCTGGACCTATCCAACCCTGGCCACTCACAGACTTGTTGATGCCTGTTCTATAGTCCCCAGCCCTCCTGGGTTGCTGGGACACGCTGCAGGGCAGCCACAGCCCCGGGGTCTTTGCCTTCTCATTTATTCCCTATTACAATGAGAGGGGAATCTGGTTTGCTCAATGCACTGCCTACTACGTCCACACATAGAGCCTGCTGACCCGGTCAGGGTTATCGCTCTATTACCATTTCAAGCACCTGGGGCATTTTTCAGTCCCATCTGCAAATTCTCATTACTCAGTCAGCAGCCAATGTGGAATCCTGCAGCTGGATCGCCACAGCTGGAGCAGCCAGCCTTGGGTTTGGTTCCACAAAACAAGTAAGTAGCAGCCAGAGTGTATGTGGGATACACAAAGGCTCAGTCTGGCACACAGTGGGGGTTCTGGCCCAATCCTGGGGCCATCCCAATGGCCATGTGTTCTGGAACTCTCTATATGTGCCGCATCATGTGCATCATGTCTCTCCTTCATAAAAGCCCTGGGGAGAACAAAGGAGGAACCTACGGCTAAGAGGCCACTGTCACTGGAGACCATGTGAACAGGACAAGTCACCACCATGTGCCTCCGTGGTTATGGAAGGCAGAGAAAAAGCTGCAGCCAGGCTGGAGAGACCAGAAGACTAGGAGAAGTCAAAGACAGTACTGGGGGTCATAGCCTGAGGAAGGTAGACAGCTACACTGAGGCAGAAGCCACCTGCCCTGGGACAGTGGTGACAACCTGCTACCCACACGATATATACAGAGAACAAGCAGGAACACACTAGGCACCCTAGCCAAGGAGCCTTTGGGGGCCAGTTAGAGCCAATGACAACAGCCATTGTCCACAAAATACGTTTTAAAGCCAAGGCTGTAAGGGTAGAGGGGAGGAGAGGGGAGGGTGTGGCCCCCTAGGGAGCCACAGCACACTCTGAACACCCATGATGGATGGGGCTTCCAGTGTAGAGAGCAGCAGGGCCCTCAGATCCCAGAGTTGTGAGCGAGCACTGTCAGGGGAATAAAATAGAATATCCAAGGGGTAATGGTCATGGGCACAGGAGCCTGCCTGGGGGTGACTTTAGTAAGATATCCCCTTGTTTGCTGAGCCGAAGTTGCAAGGTGCTAGCTCCCCAGCTTAGGATCTCCAAGGACTAAGCTGACCTATGCTGAGTGGTGAGCTCCCGCCTGGCTCTCTGTAGCCCTTGGCCACCATTAGATGCCATGATGAGTGTGATCACAGACTGGGAGGTTGGGTGGGCACCTTGTCCTGGCGAGGGTTGAGTACAGGAGACACTGCAGCTTCCCCTCAGGCCTTGGGACTGGGAGCCAGAGGCCAGGGGAAGAGCCAAGACTGTGGTCATACTCATACTCCTGGAGGAGAAGCTGCAGGGGAGAACAGGGGCAGCGTGAGGGAGGGCTTGGGACATCAGGAAGGGTTCCAAGGCCTGTGGAGTGGTGGAACTTGCCGTGCCACCATGTCCCTGCATCCTACTGGGCCCATTAGGACAGCATGGCCAAGAACAGTTGGACTCAGCTGGCTACTGTCTCCTAAGAATTTACAAAAGCTAACTTGCAAAACAGAAACGTTGATCTATGGAATGGAGGCCAGGAGACGTTACTAGAGATGTCCTATGTCTAGCAGGATGTCTGTCTGTCCATCCATCCATACATACATACATACATCCATCCATCCATCCATACATACATACATACATACATACATACATACATACATCTTTCTGTCTGTTTATCTGTTTTAGGCTGCTGCTGTCTCTCTGTTCCCATCCCTGTCTGTGGTCCATGCCCAGCCTGCTTTTTCTTTACGCACACATGTGTGACAGGCACAGGAAGGGGAGGAACTCTCATGGTTATGCAAGGTTAACTCCCTAAGGAGAGGGGCGCTCAGGCAACTCTTGCCTAGGGGAAGCAGGAGACACAGCAGGACTCTGCAGTGCCTGCTGGCTGAGGAGTAGAATTCATACATGAAAATCAGGAGAAGCCAGCCCCAGGCAGGCGCCACAGCCGTGGCTCTGACAGACTGACAGCTAATTAGAAAGCTCTGCTTGAACCTCACATTGAAAGCCATTTAATAATTAAATGTCTTATCTGTATTTAAAACCCTGTGACAATGTATATTTAGAGTGTGGCCGGAGAACCAATTTTCTCACTTCCAACCCCCTAAAAGACACAATATTTGAATCTTGGCATCTCCCTACATTGACAGTAAGTGGCATTGTGCTGTGTGATTTGACCTGGGAAGTGTGTTCCAGCATCAGGGGACTCTTCCTAGCCCTTGGGCTGAAGTGGCACAGAGACTCCTCCAACTCAAAGACGTGCTTCACAAGTCACTGGGCTGGGGTCTAGCAACCAGGGAGTCAGTGGAACCCCAGCTAGGAAGTGGGGTGCAGGGGACAGTTCTCCTGGGTACAGCTGATAAGTGTGTTGTCTGTAGAGTAGTAAATGATATGGTCATTCGGTCATGAATAACAACAACAACAACAATAAAACAAATAGCAATAAAGCGACACAAACACTAATAAAAGCTAACCTGCTTTTCACAACTATTGTGTGCTGGTAATTTTAGAGAATGTTAGCTGTTAAAATAGTGGACCTACTAAGGAGGCTCTGGTCACCACCTCACCTCCATGCATTGCCTCCCAGGCCTCGGATAGCCCCCCACCCCCACTCCCACCCCCACCCCTATCCTGTGCACATGGCCTGGAAGATCTTAGGCTCTATAGCCTGCTAGAGAGGAAAGCCTGACTGAACAGGGTCTGGAGTAGGCTTGTTTTAAGTGAATGGGTAGGTGCAGTCGGTAGTGCCAGGCACACAGTGTGTCCACCAATGGGAGCAGAACACAGTGAGAGAAGGGAGCTCTGGGTGCCCCAGGGGTCTGTACATGCTCCCACTGGCTACCATGTCCTCAGCGGTGAGGCAGGGCTCCAGGGAGGGCCTGGCTGGGAAATGCCCGTTAGAATCAGCTTCTCTTCTGGGACCACGTAGGGTGTTGCTCTCTCTAGAGCCCAAGCCACCTCCTGGGCAGCCAAAGGTTGCTTCCATCTCCCTTCCTAGATGGAAGGCTCCTCATTTCTCTTGCTACCCAGAATACTTAATTGCACCTCAGAAATGAAAAACATATTCAAGGAAATAAGACCCAGAAGGGAATTTAACTATGGCCTGGTTCACCTTTCTCTTTTGGAAAATGCGCAGAACCCAGAGTGGTCAAGTGACGTTCCTCGTCTCATCCAGCTCACGAGGCAGTATTCTTTCCATGCCCCACTAGCCACGTCTCCAGAAAGAGGCAGACATCACAGATGGGAAGTTGGGAGTTCCGCTCCTACTTGGGAGCCACCACACTCCCATTCTCAGATTCTAACAGTAACAGAACTGATGTCTGGGCTGACAGTGAACAGTGATGTCATTGTCTCAGTACCAGGAAGCACCGGCCTTGGGATGGGCTGAGTTTGCATTTCTGGGGTGCTGAGTCACAGCTAGTGGCTCTCCCCCTGTCTGATCACAGTGAGAGGTAGCCCAGTCAGGATTTAGTTAAGAGAACATTAGGACTGGGGACACACTGTAAGAGACTCAGATAACATCCTGTGCGCAAGCTCCTCCCCTCTGCCCAACCACTGTCACTCAAAGGGAGAGAAAGCAGGCCAGTATGTCAGCATTTACTGGACAGCTGAAACGGGGGTCCTGGGCCTGCAGTATAAGAATTCCAGGGGACACGGTACACAGGAAAGTTCTAGGGCACTGTGGAGACAGCCAAAGGGTGACCAAGGACGCAGGACAATCCAGATCAATGAGTTGTATACAGTCACTGACATTCATGCTTGGATGTGCATAACTCATACACACATTCAAATATATGCGCTCCCTGATACATGTGTGTCAATGTACATACTTACCCAGATGTGAGTGGAAATGTTTGTATACAGGTGAATGCACTCATTCACACATAGATGTGCGTGTACGTGTTCACTCAAAGACCCATCTGAACGCAAAGGCTCATTCATACACACGGTCACTTACACACAGTTGATTATGTGTGCTCATATATACATGTAAAGAGACATGCTCTGACATACATATGCAAATGTACACATTCACACATACATATGAATGTGTATTCTCACTCAAAGCCCTCAGTGAAACGCCTCTACCTGCTGAAGTCTCCCGGACCCTTCAGTTATGGGTTCAAAGCCCTATCACCTGCTGGCTGTCACCAGCAGGGGCCACTTCAGCTCAGTTCTCCCCAGACCCACACTTGATCCTCTTTGCTTCACCCGTGTAGCTGCTCTGGTGCCTTCTCAGGTCCTACCATTGTCACAGACCATCTAGAGACCATCTCTACACAAACGCTGCCTCCACAGCCCAGAGCCATGGGATGCCTCAACTGTTAGCCAAAAACATGGAGGCATCTCATCTAGACATCTGGTCATGTCCAAGCTCTTGCCCATGGAGAAACAGTGCCTGTCACTCATAAAGGGGCTCAGAATTAAAATGAAACAGACCCCAGGGCTCTCTCTGCAAAGCCAGTGCTTTGGGTCAGACTCAGCTGTTCACAGGCTGTGGCGTGAGGAGAGCGGGCGTGTAAATCACCAGTCTACAGAGAACACACTGCTGAGTGCTGGCTCGCTCGCTCACTCCCACACAATTTCCTGGCGGAGGCAGAAGAGACAAGATGGAACAGGGGTCAGACTCTTTCAGTTGACTGACCAATCAGAGGCAGATAAATCACAGGACGTGGAGCATCTGCGGAGGGAGCATCTTGCATGAGGAGCTCTGGATGAACCAGACAAAGACATAGGAACCACAATTCCCACAGGCTTTTTGGAAGCTCTGCTCTCTCTCTCTCTCTCTCTCTCTCTCTCTCTCTCTCTCTGTGTGTGTGTGTGGGGGGGGGCAGGCTTGTCCCCAAGCGTCCCTGCCCAGTACCACTTCACCAGCATCCGGCAAGCTGGCCGGACGGATTCTGGTCTAGAGACTTTTGCTAAGAGCAGGACCAAGAGAGTGAGGAAAGCAGAAAGCCAGCATCACAAAAGCAGACACCCAGGGAGACAGACGCCGTTGATGTCACTGCGCGAGGGTGCTCCTAGGTTTGGTTTGTCAACCTGCTCCATAGAGTCCCATTGGTTTTGGTTTGGGGATCCCTTCTTCCTGCTCTCTTTGGCTAGGAGGAAGGAAGCCTCTCTTTGCAAGGCCAGTCCACCCTCCCGACCAGCTGGTCTCAGCAGGGTGCAGGATTCCAGTCCCCTCCCCAGTCTGATATGATGACACAAAGCATTTAGGACAGAGCCATGTTCAGTCCCTGGGTCTCCCCTGAGGTGATGTCAGCTAGGGTTGCTGCAACCATCTGGAACACGAAGGGATTGAGCAGTGCTAAGGAGGCTGAGAAGAACGGACAGGAGAATGAACTATGAACAAAGAGATGGATGAAAGCAGGCTTTGGCATCATCCTCTGGGCCCTGCCCAGTTCTCCTCCGCAGCTCTGGGTGTTTATCACGTGCAAATGTCCCTGCCTTTGATCTCAGCAGCAGCCCGGGGAGCTCATTACTTCATCTTCCAACCAAATCAGGACCAGAGCTAGGACTTAGAAACCAGCATGCCCCAGGCTGTGATAGGCCTCCACTTTACCCTTTAAGCTCCTAAAAGAACTCTAGGGTGCTTGCTTCCCGCTCTGATAAGGTAACATTCTGACAACTGCCTCAGAGCAGAGCCGCAGGGAAACCTCTGCCCACAGGCCGGTGGGGCATGAGACTCTGGCGGGCACGGGTTTGAGAACTTGGAGCTTCGATGCCAGCCGATCATCAAGCGGTGACAGTGTGCAGGGCAGACCTGGTGACAGTGTGTAGGGCAGACCTGGGCGGTCCATGCAGGGTGGTGGTGACCTAAACTTCCCACACAGCAGTGATGCTAAGGTACTGGTTCTACTGGGAAGGTGTCCTGGGGGGTCCTTAAGGTATCTGCCAAAGACACAGAGTCAAAACCTAGAAGGGCTTCAAATAGGAGCCCCCATAAGGAAGGTGTGGCACTAAGAGCCAAGGCTCAGTAGAAAGGTAGGTGCCCACTCCAGCTGGGCTGCCTGGAGCTGCCACCCAGCACACTCTGTGGTTGGGATCAAATGGATGAGCTGCAAGATTCTAACTACTCAGTGATTGATCATGATGATGATGCCTCTCTCCAGGAGGAGCAGACATGTGCCAGGCATGCCACATCTATGACTTGTTCCCAGTTCTCGGTCACCTCTGGTCCAACTGCACTACACAAAGATTTGTCTGCTTGTTTCCCTTTGACATTGGACCCCATTTGCACGGGGCCGCTTCCTGCTTTCAGAGACTCTACTCTCCAGACCCGGGAGAGCCTAAGGAGACAGCACAGGAAGTGTACAGAGAAAATGTACAGGTTCTCCCTCTGAGGCCTTAAGCAGGAGCATGCAGACCCCACCCACCTGCTGCCATCCTGGTGAATGGGAGGCTGCAAAGTGATGCCTGGGATAGGGAGGCGGCACCCCACAGCCACCACTGTCACTTGATGCCCACTTGCCCCAAGGAAGAGTCCAAAGCAGGAAGTTCATGGAAGCAGCTGTGTGGGGTCCTTTCCTGCCTCAGGCACTCATTCCAACCCTATCTCTCTCTACCAGGAAAGCACACACATACACATACCAAGTCCCCCTCCTCTGCCCATCCACTCCCTGGCTGGACCTCCCTTCCCTCCCAGAGCTCTATCAGCGCAGCACATTCTTCCTGCCTGAAGCCTTCTCCTGGAAGAGAGCAAGCCAGAGAAGCCAGCTGTGGTAGCACGTGGCTTTAATCCAGCACTCAGGGGGCAGAGGCAGGCACATCAGGGCTTCCAGATCCTGTATCGAAAATAAACAAACAAATAAACAAATCAACGCCTTTAATCCCAGCACTCAGGAGGCAGAGGCAGACGGATTTCTGAGTTCGAGGCCAGCCTAGTCTACAAAGTGAGTTCCAGGACAGCCAGGGCTAGACAGAGAAACCCTGTCTCGAAAAAAAATAAATAAATAAAAGAAATCTAAAAAAATAAACAAATCAAATCAAGGGAAGTATGAGTTGAGTGCAAAGCTCTCCACCCTGCCTGCCTGGGTTTTTGTCCTTGCCCTGTCACTTCCTTCATTACTCTAACCCACCTTTCTACCTCTTCACTGCTTAGGTCCCCGTTTCCTCATCTGTAAAATGGGAAAACAACATAACTAAGGGCGGCCGAAATAGGTTCCCTGACCCAGCTCTCAACTACTGTAACAAACCTGAGTTTTGGTGGTTCTGTTTTATGGTTTTCAGACAGGGTTTCACTACACAACCCTGTCGGTCTTGGAAATGGTGCCGACCAGGTGTATGCTGAGTTTAAAGCATGCACCACCACACCCAGACAGTTTTTCTGTCTTTAAAGCATTCTCTTGTTCCACCAAATTTAAAGTCCAGGCCCGGAGTCTCACTCCTGACCATGTCCCTAGCCCATGACTCAAACCTGTCTCCTCAGTGGCCGCAGGGGGACAACCTCTCTACAGGGTTATCTCGAAAGATCTGAAGCACCCTTGGGTGGTTTGGGGATGCAGAGCCTCGCACTGAGCCCCGAAGTCCTGGATTCCAGTGTGGTCCAAAATCAAGTGGGGGACCAAGGACAAGTTTCTCTACCTTCCTGGGTCTCGCTGTCTGAAAAGTGGAATTGACAATATTAAATTCACAGGCAGGCTTCAAGGAATCTGGGAGGGGGAGAAGGTCTTTAAAGAGCGGACGCACGGTCATCTCCAGAGGGACACGCTGACCTGTTTCAAGGCTCAGAGGCTGGCTTTGCTGCGAGTAACAGCTCCTGTACTTTGAAGCCACTTGTAGCCTCATCTGCTCCCTGAGGCTAAAGAAGAAAGCAAGGCAGAAGACAGAAGTGCCTCCCTCCTACTTGGCTGGACAGACGGAGGTTCTAGAAACATCCCTGCGGGAACCTTCCAGCGAGGTGCCGGGCCCCACCGCCCCGGTGCTCCCAGCTCGCTGCAGCTGATTCCCACTCTGACTGTGTTCCACTCACCCTGTCAGGCAGAGAGGGCGGGATGAAAGGATGGAGCTGGGAAATTAACATTTCAAAGTAAATATCGGGTGCCTGCAGCCCTGCGCCTCCAGGGCTGGCTTGTGTGGTGGAGCCCACACGGAGGAGGATGGAGGATAGATCAGCATGTGCCACCCTGAGGCTCCTGGGTCTGATCAATCAGCTCTCGGTTCCCTTCTGCCACACGTTAAAGAGAAACATCGCTGACAAGCCCCTCTGTTTCCGCAGTCTGGCTTCCTGGTATCAGCCAAGCCAGAGTCAGGCACGAGTTTGTGCCCCCTTGCTTCATAGGCACCACCGGGAACTTCAGTTCCTTCATCGGACTCAACCTGCCTACCCAAGCAGGACTAAGGACAGACTGTAGCCTCCCCAGGAATCCTGGACGAGGGTGGGAAATCTACGTTCATTGCTTCACTGTGCCTATAACCTGCCCGGATTCTCATCTAGACCCTCTGCCAGATGCCACTGAGTTAGATTTTACTTTTAAAATATTCATTTTTTATTGGCTCCCTTTCTGCCTGCCAGGAATCACTCCAGACAATTCTCCATATGCACAGAGAATTCCACAGCCAGTGGCCACCCAGAGGGGCCAGCCTGGCACAGGATGCACAGTGGAAACAGAGACCATGACAGACTCTCTTTTTAGCCCCAACACCATGGGGGGTGGGGGAGAAGGATTTGCTAAGATCCTCTAAGCCTGAAGACACCCTTGCCCGTACCCTGCCCATATTCTCATTTAGTTCTTCCGCCAAACACCCCAGGAGTAGAGAGGCAGAGATATTCTCAAAACAACTGTCTACAGCCAGGAAATCTTCGAACTGTCAACAGGCATCCAAGGGGGAAATGGAACATTTGCATCATTCGTACATTCGTGAAAATGCAGCAGCCGTGTCCAAAGAATCTAGCTTCAAAAAAATCTGCTGGCTAGCAAGCTCACTCTCTCAGGGATAGGACCAACCACTGCAAAAAAGCCTGTCATGGTGACATCTGACCCCAAGCTTTGCAAACCACAATGAGACTCTTTAGTGCCAGGCTTTATCTTATCCTACTTACAATATTCTAGAAGAATCTACTTGTGGAGACAGTTTCCAAGCAGAAGAAAATACTGCAATATAGGAATATTGTGGTGGTTTGAATGAAAATGGCCCCCACAGGCCCATAAGGAGTGGCACTATTAGAAGGTGTGGCCTTGTTGGAGTAGGTGTGGCCTTGTTGGAGTAGGTGTGGTCTGTTGGAGTGGGTGTGGCCTTATTGGAGTAGGTGTGGCCTGTTGGAGTAGGTGTGGTCTGTTGGAGTGGGTGTGGTCTGTTGGAGTAGGTGTGGTCTGTTGGAGTGGGTGTGGCCTGTTGGTGTGGCCTTGTCTGAGTAGCTATGGTCTTGTTGGAGGAAGTGTGTCACTGGGAGTGGGCTTTAAGGGTTCAAATGCTCAAGCCAGGCTCCTCTCTTTCCCTGCTGCCTCTCTAGCACCATGTCTGCCCGTGTGCTGCCATGCTTCCTGCCATGATGATGAATTGACTAAGTCTCTGAACAGTTAAGCCAGCTGCAATTAAATTAAATATAGTAATACTTTTATAAAGGAATGTTTTCCTTTATAAAAGTTGCTGTGGTCATGGTGTCTCTTCATAGCAATAGAAACCTTAACTAAGACAAATATGTTATAATAAAACAACACACAAAACCACGCTGAATTCCGAAAAGAAAAAAGAAATAGAGCTACAAAGAAATGTGCCAGATTTGGTTTCTTTTATTCAAAAATTTGAAAATAAGCAATTTGGGCCAGAGAGATGGTTCAACCAAGCCTATCTGAATTCAATCCCAGATCCCACACGGTGGAGAGAACCCCCCCACCCCAGGCTATGGCACACACATACTCGCAGAATAAATTAAAATGTAAGGAAAAATTTAAAGAGAAAAGGCACAGTTTAAACTAATATTACACACACACATGTGATAATATTACAGAAGAGATGGGAGGTAACCCCAGATCTCACAGGCTCTCACTGCTGAGGCTGGGGCTTAGGTTGAAGGGCACTGGGCCTGCCAACAGAGTCATAACATACTGGATTCACAATTCCTCATTTCATCATTATCATTCCATTAACATATGCCTCAAGACACATTATAAAATATCTTTTATATTATCAAAATTTCACTTCTCTTGAGGCTGGGGATATAGCTGTGGCCAAGCGCCTGCCTAGCCCATACATACACGGCCCGGGGACTCATCACCTACACCACACACACAAAATAAAAAATTATTTTCATGAAGGCTCATCATAATATTGGTAAGGACATTTGCAGGCAGAAAGGGGCTGGCACTCGGGGGACTGTTGAAGCCAAGTGGCTCTGCCAGCTGAGAGTCTGGGTTATTGAAAACCAGAGACAAACGAGCGACAATAATCACAGCATTGCCGTGGGCCCACCACGCCATTGGCACACTCCAGCTCTACATGGATGGCTCTAAATCTCCCAGCCACTGTGTAATATGAACATCACTGCGGCCATAGAGACCACAGCTCTAGGGCTGGGGGACATGACAAGGCCAGGGTCACCACGCTGATCCTGCTGAGGAATCAGTCACAGCCCGTCTGTCCACGCAGGCAAAGCAGCCAAGCAGTCTCTCAAATATTTATAGACATAAATGGTGAATGAACCAAAGCGCAATGCAATCCAACACATATTTATAAATATTTATAACCAAATGTTTGGCTTTGATAAGGCCTATTCTCTGAAGTGCCTAGCATCAGACAAACAGGGCCCTTTCTGCCAGAACAGGCTGTGGCTCACCTGGGAATGGCCGCTCATTTCCCTTCACACACACTTCTGTCTGCGAATACATTCAGACCCAGGTGGCTCACTACCCTGGTACCCACCAGCATCAGTTTAACACTCCGTGAAAATAAGACCAGACAGCTTGGGAAACCCAGGATGCTGTTTGTGAGGGACTCTGCCTGTCACAGCCTCAGCTCTACAGAAGTGCCCTCAAAATGCAGCACAGGCCCTTGAACAGAGAGACGACCCCCCCCCCAAGCTTATCTTCTTTATTGCACACAGTCCGCCCTGAGCAAGTTCTGGGGACACCGTGATTCTATCCAACATCCAACCTCTGCATCAGCTGGTCCTTCCCGCTCCACTTCTCCTCTGGCCTAGGCAGTGCTGCTGAGCTCCCCAGCACCCCAAGGGGATGTCTCCTTCCATAGGAAAGTCTCATCTCTGCAAACCTTTCTACATTCACGGGCAGCAATCTGAGAGGCGGGGTTCAGAGCGTTCAATATGCAAAGGTACAAATCACCCCCCCGTGACCTAGGGCCAAATCAAACATGCTGAATAGAAAAGCTATGCCTACTGCAGGCCCAGGATCAGTACTGTGTCATGGTATCATCTGCTTCCCTCTCCGGAGCACACCATGGGCCATTGCTGTCCCATTTCACAGGTGAAGAAAATAGGGTCTGATTCACACCACCCAGCCCTATTCTCTCTCATTTCAAGGCTTATGATCAACTACTAATAGTTTTATTTTGAGACAAGACCTTGTGTAGCCCGGCTGGCCTCAAACCGTTAATTAATGGGAAGTGACCTTGAACTTCTGATCCTGCCTCCACCTTCCAAGAGCTGGAATTACAGGCAGCCTCCCTACATTTCTGGGTTTTTTTCTGTCCCAGGGAGCAAGCTCAGGACTCCGCGGATGCTCGGTGAACACTCTATACACTCAGATTATCCCAGGCTTCACCTCCCATTAGTTTTAGAGTCAACAATTAAACAACATCAGAAGCCACAACTGAGGGACAACTAAGCTGGTCCAAAGAGCATCTTAGGAAGGAATACTTTCAGTCACTTTTGTCCGTGACTGGTTTTGATCATCTACAAATATGCATTGAGGACATCTTTTTGTCTCTCTCTCTCCCTGTCTCTCTCTCCCTATCTCTCTCTCTGTGTGTCTCTCTCTGTCTCTGTCTCTTTGTCTCTCTCTATTTCTCGCGCTTCCTCTCTCTCTGCCTCCAGGCTGGTCTCAAACTCAGAAAATAAACCTGCCTCTGCCTGGGGTTGAAGGCAGGTACTAGTTTGAATCTTCTACAGCCCCTGGAAGTGTCAAAAGGCTTTCCATTCCATTGAATTCTTCTGAAACTTTTCCTGTAGGACTTAGGTTCTATGCTGTGATGCCCCCCCCCCCAAAGATGACGTGAGACTCTCTTCTAGTACAGAGAGAAAGCCTGAAGACATGAGAAAGGCTTCATTAAACCCAGGCAGGGCAGAGAGGGAGATAGCCCCCACCCACACCCACAACGAACTGCCTAAAGCCACACCTGCCTTTTCTGGGCACCAGGTACCAGGAACCAGGCAGGAAGTGGGGGCAAGGGACTTTGTAGAGGAGTTATCTATTGGGTTTCTGGCAACCTCACAATGGCAATATTACATGCCCAGGACCAAAGGGACCAGTAACAAGAAGTTTCTCTAGGCCCAGGGACAGCTCAAAGGGCTCTCACAGAAGGCCAGCAACCTGTAGAGCCATGGGTCACTAGACAGCTGGAGAATCATGTCTGCACACACTCGGATCTTCTGCCAAGATTGTCACAAGCAGGACTTGAGTGAAGGCCTTGATTCTTGGATCTGTGTGGCCCTGGAGTCTTGCTTCAGTTCAGGAAGAGTTCTGAGTCCCAGAAAGACTCAGCCTCCCAGGCTCCTTGAACCAAAACACATTTAAAATCTGAGTTCTTTTCAGCTGTGTGACTGCAGGCAAATCCTTGACCACCCTGAACCTAAGTTATCTACTCTACCAATTGGAGCTAGTGGGCTGGTGGTGGCAGAACCTGTAGCCTCAGCACTCAAGGCAGAGGAAAGAGAGCAGCTACTTCCCTGCCAGCCCAAGAGACAGTGCAAGTCTTTGTCTCAAGTAAGTGAATGAACAAGTGACTAACTCCCCAGCATCAGGCAGTGTCTGACAGAAGGCACTTTGCTCTGGCCTTTGGCTCTGGCTGCTTGCATTCTGGCTACATGTGAGATTCTTGGCTGCTTGAGGTTGCAAGAGATTGCATCTGCTTGTCATCGGAGCCTAGTCACAGAGAAGGTGATCAGTAAGCCACAGAGGACTGAAGAACCAAGGGGCCCTGACCCCAGAACTTCTAAGACCATGGGGTCCTGGGGCCCAGGAGCCCCTCCCAGCCTTCTTGGCTGGCTGGCTCTGGTATAGCTGCCACATTCACTCCAGGCTCTACAGAAGCCTCCAAAACACAGCTCTTTCTGTTGCTAGGGGCTGGGGCCGACTTAGCAACTCTGTCTGAGAGTGGCCTTCGGGCTCCACTGGTGAAAGCATCTCTCTGCTTCCTCTGCCGTGTGCGGCCTGAGTCCTCGTGCTCCCGGGCCCACACCCACCCTTTAGTGCTCTGGTGCTTCCTCAGCTGAAGCCCGTCTCTCCTTATTTCTTCAGAAGATCCTACAGGTCTAGGTAGATTTGGGGGTTCCTGGGCTTGGCAGATATGCTCTAGAAGTGGATAATATGGCCTATCTGGATCCCTGCTGACCCTCAGGGACCCCAGGGTCAGGCTGGGAAAACACTTGGGCATTCTGTCCCCTGGGAGCCATGCCTCTCTGCAAGTGTAAGGTTCACTGTCACTCTGGTCATTGCTGATGGGACTAGAAATAAGCCTGTCGCTGGGCACATGGGTGTACTGGATCCTTAACTAAAATTCAGTCTATAAAGCTCCTGACCTCATTGCTTTATGGAAAAATCACCCCTGCTCCCCTTTCTGAGGAACTGAGGCCCAATCAGAAATTTAGTCACACTCCAAAGCTTCCAGAAATGAAGAAACACTCCTTCTGTGAGAACCAGGGACAAATGGAATAGAGAAGGCCTTCCCGTGACAGATGGGGTACAGGATGTGTGGGCTTAGTGGACAGGGTACAAGCCAGTGTGTGTGTGTGTGTGTGTGTGTGTGTGTGTGTGTGTGTGTGTGTCCTTGGGTGAGTTGGCCTGCCTTTCTGAGGCTTAATGTGAAAGAGTAATCAACTCTTGGGGGCTGCTTTGAGATTGGTTAGGACCAGTACTGAATAACAGGATTCAGTTATGAGGAAGAACTAAGGACCCAGAAGAGGAAGAGATGGAAGAGTAGCATCGAGCCATTGTATCCCTGCCTCCTGATCTCCCAATCCTGTCAGCCTAGCTAATGAGAATGCCATTCCCCACTTCCTGGAAAGGTCCCAGGCCTCGTCCTCATGGCCTGTCCTGGGGCCATGGGGTTAGTATAACCTTCCTCAGCCTTCCTAGACAAGAGGTACCCAATGTCCATGGTCCATCTGCCCCACACCTCACAACCTCTGCTGATAACCTAGCCCACCATCTGAACCTGGTGTACTTGAGGCTCCTCCCTGATCTAGCTCTTTCTGTAGCAGGGGTTGTCGGGGTCTGGGCACCCTGCCCAATTAACACCCTAGAGGATGCCAGCAAGCAGCTGCCTCGGCAGCCAGGCTCCCTGGGGAGGGGGGCCCAGGTGTTCCTGCCTCCTCTTCTGGCAGACTGGTGGCAGGAGTGTTGAGGACCTGCCAAGGCCTGGCCCTCATCCGAGGGCATCCGAGCTTCCTGTAGGATGGAGGGGCGGCCCATCCCTTCCATGACTGCACACGGTACAGACTGGAAAAGCTTCATTCATGCCTGGTCCCAGCTTAGTACCCATCTTCAAGCCGTTGGTGGACTCTACCTTGCATGGTTGCTAGGTTACAGGAAAGTGTGTGTAGCTTGGGATTTGGTCCCAGTAGGTACCCCACAGTGTCCCGGTTTTCTCTCCCTGACTTCCACTCTTACATAAGTGGCTGGCCCTTTCCCTCTTGGAAAACGAGGACGAAGGCAGCAAGTTCATGTCTGCGCTTCTGAGAGAGGGAACTTAGAGAACACTCGGAAGAGAGGAAAGTTAAAGATGCTGTGACACGGAGAAGCCTCCCCTGAGCAAGCAGAGAACACAGGAAGCAGAAATACAGAAGCAAGGCAGACGATCGCGCGCAAAAAACAAAACAAAACCAACCAACCAAACAAACAACAACAACAAGGAAAGGGAACATCATGTTACCAACACCTTATTCACACCTGAATTTCCACCTAAATATTCTCAATATGTAACATTTGTTTACATCTAACCAGTTTGATAGCCAGTTACCTTCACTTTTTGAAAAGATGCGAGTATTCAAGTTCTAAAAGCACAGTGTAGATTCATAGGTACAACCCCAGGCCCTGTACACTGCCCCCTAGTGACACTGTACCAATTGGAGGACCAAACACTGTGGGGCAGATCCCTGGTTGATATGTAAAGCTTTTTAAGCAGTGACCTTCCCATAAACCACACAGGCAGGCCACGCCTCAGCTACCAGCAAGCTTTCTTTTTGTTTTGTTTTGTTTTGTTTTGTTTTGTTTTGTTTTGTTTTGTTTTTTTGAGACAGAGTTTCTCTGTGTAACCCTCAGCTGTCCTGGAACTCACTCTGTAGACCAGGCTGGCCTCGAACTCAGAAATTCGCCTGCCTCTGCCTCCCGAGTGCTGGGATTAAAGGTGTGCACCACCATGCCCCGCTCCAGCAAGCTTTCTTGATACATCTGTTAGCTCCGGGGACAACCTGGATAAGAGGAGTCAAAACAGATTATCCCTGAGTTGTAATGTGAGCCTGGTTCTCTGTCTACAAAACGAAGTGGGGATCTTAGAAGACCTCTAGGACCCTGGGCAGCTCTGACTTTCCAAAACTCTAGGAAGGCATCTCATGGTGAGTGCTAGGTGAATTTATTAGAATCCTGGGAACCTTTGAAAATACAGGCTTCTGGTTCCACTAAGCTGGAATGTCAAGTGGGGGCTGTGAGGCCACTCCCTTATGTCCTTGTGTCTGAGAATAAATTTTCCAAGTCCACATGTTTATAGTTCAAGACACATTGATATCAAATCTGTAATTACGGCACTCTGGAGGTGGAGGTTGGAAAGTTCTGGAGCCAGCTTAGGCTACATTGTGAGATGCTTTTTCTTGGTTATAAATGTAGAAGCATTGAGGTATCTAACTGTATCATATAACCTACCATTTCCAGTAGGCTAAAGGGCAGCAATCCCAAAACACCATGGTATTAGAAGAGTTTAGGCCCATTTGACCTGATAGGAAAACTGAGGTCAGAAAGGTCACAGGAGAAACTCAAGGTCATCAGGAAATAGGTTGAGCCCTTGCCTTTGGAGTACCCTCCCACTTCCCAGGGAAACTAGAGCCTTCTTGACTCTGCCTTCCATCTTGTGTGCAGGGAGCTGGGCTCTGTCTAAGTCCCAGCAGATCAGTGTGGCTCCTAAGCCACTGTTAAATTTTGATGCTGAAATTCCCTTCACATTTTGAATACTTGGACCCCAGCTGGTGGCGTTATTTGGGAGAGAAAACTCCAGGAGTTAGGTCGCTGAGGGTATTTCTCTAGAGACTGTGTTTCTCTTTTCTTGGCCTTTTGCCCAGGTCCCCACAGTCACGCCTGTCCCACTGCCTGACTGCTTCTCCTCTTGTTCCAGTCCCCAAGTCATAGAGCCAGGGGACCCTGGGCTGGAACCTGTGAAACCATGAAACAGAAAAGGTCTTTCTCCCTTCTCATTCCCCTCCCTCGTGCATTTGCTATGGTAACTAGAAGCCTGACCAACATAGCCACCTACCAGCCACCTCCGCCAGCTCCAAACGCTCAACATGGGTTTTGATACTGGGACGAGACAGGTGTAGCTGTGATCAAACCCTGCCCTTGCCTCGTCTGCTCTGGAGAGTACCTAAAATGAGGGTCAGCAGGGTGGAACGTCCCCCTCCTGCCCTTGATACTTCCATTAAAACCATGGCTTGGTGGAGAATGGAAATAAGGCCCTGGCCTGCCCTGGCCTGCCCTGGCCTGCCCTGGCCTGCCCTGGCCGCTTCACCCAAGCATGCAGGATTGAAAGCTGTGAGGTCCCACAGGCCTCACAGGGCCCGCTGGAGTTTGCTTAGACATTGTGCCTGACTCACACCAGCTGCCGTGAGGGGCAGCTCCTAGAGTAGGCAGAGGGAACTCCTTGGCTTAAGTCTAACAGCCCGGCTCATCCTCTGGTTCGGCCAAGGGAGGCTCCCAAAGCAGCAGCCAAGGTCCCCTCTACGTGTCCTCCCAGTCAAATTTGGTCTCTCCACTTTCAGTGGGGTGTGGAGGACTCTGAGCCACCCGGCCAGCTCGCTGTTGCTTCTGTGTTCTTCAATTATAGTGACAAAATGGCTTGCCGCGGGAACCGAGCCGACATCTGGGTCTCAGTTAGCAGCTGACATGGGGCTTGCTAATTAATCTGGAAGCATGAGTTGACAATGGCTCGGATCCCGGCATAGTCAGGAAGAAAGTGGCTGACGGGCCGAGAACAGAAGGTGATGGGTGGTGGTGGGCCAGGGAGAGATGCCAAGGTCACCAGGAACGACGGAGAGAGTCCAGAGGGCAGGGGAGGATGGGAGAGATGGCCAGGCATCTCTGTCCCCTGGCTTTGTCTTCTGAACCTCAGAGACCAGCAGGAGGTGGCACGGCAGCAGCTGGGAAAGCCCAGCTGATACCAGCTCTGTGTCCACAGACACAGGGGAAGACAAAGGGGTACACACACTTCACTGTTTTATCTCAGTCAGTCCCTTCTGTCCCTCAGGTCTGAGGTCAGTGTGTTGTTTCATGACCTCCCTTAGACTGGATTCCTCCTCAAAACAGTGAAAGTTTATAATGGACAAGACACAGAGTTTCAAGGGGATGCATATGTGTTTTAAGGTGTTTATTCTCTCAATCAGCATTGATTAGCCAGCCAGCTCTTAACTAAGCCCCTCCATCAGCGCCTCTCAAGCTCCCTGAAGCTGTGACCCTTTAATACAGTCTCTCACGCTGTGATGACTCCCCCCAACCGTTAAATTATTTTGTTGCTACTTCATAACTGTAATTTTGCTACTGTTAGGAATTGCAATGTAAATATCTGATAGGCAGGTGGTCTTGGGCGACCCCTGTGAAAGGATCATTCAACGACCCACAGGTTGAGAACTGCTGCCCTACACAGCCCCACATACAGAGCCACAAGCTTTATGTCCATGGTCATAGTTAATCCTTATATCAACCAATGAAGTTCTGGTTCCATTTCACAGTAGCGAAAACAGGTTCAGAGAGGTTAAGAAATTGCCTAGAATTGCACAGCTGGTAAGGACAGGACCAGAGTTCTCACAGAACTGATCAATAGTATGCCAGCCCCAACTTCAGGCACCTATAGCCCCCCCCCAAAAACCTCTCTCTCTACCCCTCCCTACCATCAGTTCAATGTGACTTTGGGGGAAGGGCGTGAGTTACAGAATCTCCATCAACAAAGGTTGAGGACGCCCTAGGAACTTGGTCCCCTGCTGTCCAGTGTGTCAAGCAGGGTTCTACAACTCAGTGGAAAAGAAGGTAGGCCTAGGGGGAGGGGCTGCTACCAAGCACACAAGGCTCACTGCCTGCTTCAACTTCGGCTGCCAGACTGTGTATTTCAGGAAGCCCGCATCCTGACCGCAGTCTGTGCCCTCCTAACGCAAATCCACCGACTCCAGATGCAAAGACACTCGAGGTAGAGAGATGAGCCTGACACCCAGGGTCTCACCTCCGTTCATTCAGCAGGCAGCTCTGAGCATCTCTGTGACAGAGTCAGCATCCCTCTGCTTCTGCCTCTGCCTCAGTGATGCTGCGGTGAATGGTACCACCTCGCCATTTTGCCTGACGCTGGACAGGAGGTGCTGAAGTGGTAGCATTGTCTGGGCTCAAGTCTCCATCAGACTGAGATGAAGGCTCTGTCAGCCACTGGATTCTGACCCTTATCCCATGCCTGTCACCCCTTCAGGGATGCTATCATCTCCCCTTCCCTCAAAGGAGGGCTCAGTCCATTTGGCCTACACTGTTACCACTGCGTGTGGCACGCTGCCTGGCAGCCTCTCTGGCCACATCAGCTTGGGTCCGGCCTGGAAATGGCACCCGCACACACTTCTCTCTGGCTGGCAGTTGGCCTTGCTTTGCTCTCACCTTCTGTGGACCCCATTCATCACTCCCGGGCTTCCTTTGGCTTCTGAAAATTAATTATCAGTGATTTGTTAAGTTCATTAGTTCTGCCTCTCAAAGGCATGGAAGGCCCGCCATCTGGACGTGCGTTTTCATTTCCATGTGTGCTGTTTTGTAATTACACAGTAAGCCTTGTGGACCTGCAAAACCATGCCAAAGACACTCGGCTCACCCCTCCTCTCTAGACCCGAAGTCTCCCCACCAGTATGTGTGGGTTTGTCCCCAAGGACCTCAATCACATGCAAATTCCACTGGCTTCCCCTTCCTGGGGCTTACAATGCTCCCTGAGAGCCAATGCCTGGGTAGATGCTGGCCAAGCCCATCTCTTATTTAAGCCTTCAGCGGCTCTATGAGGTCATTATTATCTACCCAGTCTGCAGAGGCAGAAACTGAAGCTCATACAGGGAAGAAACTTGTCTAAAATCATAAAGCAATGTCAGGAACACAGCAAGATTTGTACCTAAGTCGCAAGTGCCCACCAGAAATCCTCAGGCAGCGTACATTGAGCTGTAGCAAGGTCTCCATGATGGAGCGCTCCAAGTTTGGGTCTTATTCAACTTCCATTTCCTGTCTGGCCCTAGAGATTCAAGTAGACCCCAGAGCTGTCCTGCCTGCTCAGTACGTGGAAGTTAGCTATTTGACGACTGATAGATACCTAGATTGTCACTCCTAACCCCAAGAGATGTCTCCCAAGGCAGGTGCCTACAGGATTTACCACATTCACGTTGTCAGGTGACAGTTGATACAGTGATTGAACCATTGCTAAAGGTCACATGTTTAGGAAGCGTTGAGGTTGAGGGCATCAAGGGGCACAGTGGAGGGACATCAAGGGACATATAGTGGAGTGACATCATTTAATTCAGAAATGGATGAAAGAAGTATTTATGCTTCAACTGAGACTCACAGGACAAAGAAATGGCCCAGAGGAGGCTAATGTGTGTGTGTGTGTGTGTGTGTGTGTGTGTGTGTGTGTGTGTGTGTAAGACACGAGAGCTCGTGCAAAACTAGAACTGGGCACAAAGATACACAAGGAACTCAGAGACATTGATGTCTCTGGACATTCTCAAAGCCACTAGCTCCACTGTTTGCTAACAATGACCTCATAGTGTCCTTGCCTACACGAAGCTCCAGCTGAGGAGGGCAGTCCTAGAGCAGCCCGACTCGGCTTCCTTGGACCATCTCCGAGTCTCTGCTGACCATTGCTAACATTTGTCACTTGGCACTGTGGACCAGGAGGATAAGGGACTTAGGCAGCATCCTGACTACACCCACTCACCATGACCTGTTCCAGACACACCGTGAGGGATCCGTACTTCTGTGGAGGCAGCAGCCAGCAAATGAAATGCAAGTCATTGAGGCTAAAGGCAAAGACCCAGAGCCAGGTTCCAGCCAGAGATCCCTGTCGCATGGTGTCAGGCAGGATGGAACCCAGAGGGTCTCAGGACCTCTGCCAGCAGATTCTGATTGTTGCCTCCCAAATCAACAGAATGCCTTTCATACAAGCAGACTCCGGGGAGAGCGATGCAGACTCTCAGCAAAGCTCCATCCACCTCAACAGACCTCAGGAGGCATCAGCAGGGCCTGGCTTCCCTCTGCTGCCCTCGGGCATAGTTGGCTCCCTAATGACTACACACAACCTTTATCAATTTTTAAACACTCTAAACAGAAAGGCGTGATACTCACAGAAGCTTTTGTCGCGAGAGAGCTTAAGTGACACACACCCAAGGCTCAATTATGAGCAGGCAGGGCAGGGCAGGGGAGGCCTGGGATATCTGTGGCTATTCTGGAGTTTGTGCCTTTGGAGGACAAGGCTCCAGGAATGGGGGTCTGTCAGCCTGGTTCCTTCCTCAGGCCTTGCTGTTCCAAGATCAAGGACTTCATGTGTTCCTAGTGATCCACAGGTACAAAGTATGTCTGCTGGATTTCTTGGGTGGGAAGGGCTTGGGAGGGACTGTTCCAATAATGGAAAACTTCTATTTACATCCCACAATGTCTCAGAGATAAACAAGCCCAGGAACATTTTTTGTTTTTTGGCTGGTGTGTGTGTGTGTGTGTGTGTGTGTGTGTGTGTGTGTGTTTGGGCACATGTGTGGGCACACACTTGAGGGCTAGGGTTGCTATTAGGAATCTTCAATCCCTTTTTTATTTTCAATGAGACAGTGAAACGCAGAGTTCACCAATATGGCTAACCTTGCTAACAAACTGAGCCATCTCGCCAGCCCTGTGACCTGGAAGTACTTTCAATAGCAAGTTGCAACCCAAGAGGCCTGAGCTTTGGAGATGTTTTCAGTGGCATCTCCCTCATTCTACTCGGCATTATTGGTATTCCCAGCATAAGGCCCTTCACCTCTCAGGAGCACCAGGCCTGTCCTTTCCGGCCTGTGGAGTGAGCATATAGAAAGATCACTAGAGAAGGAGTGACAGAGGTGGGTTCTAGTCCCGGCTCTACCACTTACCTCCTGTGTGACCTAAGATCACTGGCTCACCCTCTCTGAGCTTCAGAAAGAGATGACATAGAAAAAATGAGTATCTAAATGGGCAGAGGGACCAAAAAGGAACACAAATGTCCTTAAACACCTAACGGGGGGCGGGGGTGTTCACACTGTCTGGAATCCAACTTCCTGCCCAACAGTGGCCCATTAACATCTTCTCAGGCTTTTAGAGATTTCTTAAGTTGGTCATCAATCTGACGTTTATATAATGCTCCAGATTAGGTGGCTCCATCAGCCCTGCCCTGTAGTTTAGAAAGGAGAAAGGAGAAGAAGGCTATCCAACCATGCACCGTGAGTTAGGACAGCCTAAGAAGGCAAGATGCTTGGTGATACAGCATCCAGTCTCTGTAAGAGACCTGGATCCTCTCTGTGATCTGGTCAGACCTTGGTGTATAGAAGCAGCCTGGCATCCAGGATCCCCTCAGAAATCCTGTCCTCGGGTGCAGAGCTGAGCCCAGCAGGCTCTCTTAGTTCCTCCTCTGTGTGGAAGCCTGGCTCAGGTGGAGCGCATGACCACACCCTGGAAGTTTAAGGATCCTCCAGTGAGCAGAGATGACCCTAGCCAAATGAGGAAGCATAGAAGTGGACCCTGGGTGCCTAGGTCCAACTGTCATCGCTGTTCCCTCCCTGCTGGGACTCTCACTGTGTTGGCCTCGGTTTCTTCATCTGCAAAGTCAAGACTTGGGTTAGACCCTCTCAGGGATGTCCTAGTTCATTTCAGGTAGAAAGAGTGGTCCCTTAGAAATTCACACACAGAGCAATGGCTCAAGTCAGGTGCTGTTGCCCTCTTCCTCAGGAGGCCCTCAGAAAATCATACACAGCGGCGACGGCCTATTCCCACCTTTCCTGTCTTCCCACCTTTCCCGTGTTCAGGCTCTCTCCCCTCCATCTCTCGGGTGCAACAGTGACAGCCTGCCCTCCCCTCAAGGGAAAGCCTGAGCAGAGAGACCCAGGGGGGCTCTTTACCCCATCGGAGAAACAAACCTTTCGAGCAAATGTGTGTAATCACAAAGATGGGCCCAGCGGGAAAAGCACAACTGTTATCACTCACCTGGCATGCAGCCCTGCTCCCCGCCACCCCCTCCAATTGCTTTCCTCTTCAGTAGAGAGCTGGGCATATGTCCACAGAGGACACCCCACTCCCTCTCTCCTGCCTGCTCCTCCTTTCTCCAGGCCCAGGGCTAATATGGCCCTGCCTCATGCCCACAACACACATCATGTGTGTAGGATCCACAGAAAGGCACACCCAGAGCCCAGAGCCCAGAGCTTAAGCCCAGAGCCCAGGCTGGCGGCAGTTGCTAAGAGACAGAAGATGCCCAGCTGGAATCTGGAGGGAGGCTTCTCGCTTGTACAGAGGCAGGATGGAGAGGAAAGGCGAGGACAGGTTTGTAGTGATAAATGTCAGCCCCACCAGCTCCTGCCTGAGGGTGAGGAGCATTTGCTAGGGATTACATCCAGCAGCGGCTAATCTCTCCAGCCTTCTGACAGCAGGAAGAGCTATAAATCTCGTTTCTTCCCTGCCCCTGAAATATATGCCCTGAAACTAAGAGGGGGAAAAATCCCAAAAGAGAGGATAAAAGTTAGCCTTTTGTGAGACGCACCGCTGAGACGAAGGATGATCTGAGGGCCTGGGCTGCAGCCCTCATCATTCAATCCTGGCTTCTCTGCGGATGCGCGTGCCCTTGGGGACACAGGGAACCAATACAAGTTCCTTACAGGGTGTTGTGAGGATTGAGGTTAATAATTCCCTGGTGTACTAAGTGTAGCACCTGGTTCTCGGTCCCCACAGATGCCCATGTTCCCTGGCTGTGGGCAGTGGGCATGAACCAGGTGGCCGTGTGGCTTGTCCTGAAAAACGATGCACCAAAATGGCAGCACATGGCCTTGCACACCAGTCCTGGGAGCGGCTGACACTTGCTGAGGGAAAAGAGGGTCCCAGCGAGACCACCCACCATATCTCTGTCCTCCCTTTGTCCCAAGATCTCCATCGTCAGGACACGGCCTGCTGTCTTCACTCTGTCGCTAGCACACGGGTCCTGAGTGACATTATCTGCCCACGTCTTGTCAGGTATGAGGCAGGAAGTGTGGTCGTTCTGAGCTTACAATAGATAAAGCCTTCACTGCAGAAACAGACCCAGCTTCCATCTGTGCCCTGATAAATCCCTTGTTGGAGAAACCCGGACTCCTCCATGCCCTGCTCTGTGAGCATGGTTCCTGGATTCCAAGTGGGACACACAGAAGGAAGGTAACAGGCTTTCTTCACAGGGTCATATGTCAGTTGACAGAGACAGGAGTCAGGGTCAGAGGAAGGAGTCACTTGGGATAGTGCCCCAGTGGGCTGGGGAGGGACATTTCTAAGTCCTATAATAAGCATGGATGTATTTGTATAAAAAGTCTGGCACACGAAGAAGAAAATGTCTGGCACAGTCTGGCAGTTGGTTCCTCAGGACTTAAACACAGAATTGCCTTATGATCCAGCAATTTCACTTCTGGGTGTACACTCAAAGGAAAGGAAACAGACTCAAGGAGCCACTTGCTTGCCCGTGTCCATAGCAACAATTCACACCAATCAGAGGATGAACAAAACCCAGGCTCCACCCACCCATGACTGAATAGAAGACTATCTATCCTTTAAAACGAAGAAAATGCAGCAACAGGATACTAGAGGACATCAGAGCGAAGCAAACCAATAACCAAGGGACAACACTGCAGGTCTCCACTCGTTCGTTCACAGTGCCTAAAGTTGTCAAAATCATAGAGACGACAAGAAGCAGGTGGTGGTCGTCACCATGGGCTGGTGAAGGGAGACAGAGAGGTAATTCTCCTGCAGGTACAGGTACCTCAGGTCTGGGGAGATGAGTGTTCTGTGGATGGGCAGTGGGAAGCCGCCTGTGCCATTAGCTGCATCTTTGAAAGGCTCAGGATGGAGGAGCTGGGTGGAGCTCAGAGGCACAGCACTCTCATAGCATGAACGTATTGATACACACGATATACATACACGTGCAACTTGAAAAGGCTGAGATAATGGCCATTAGAAACATTGCAAAGCATCGTGAAGAGTGAATGTGGGTAAGATCTGAGATGGAAACTTCCAGAAGACTTCTGCATTATCTCTAGGCTGCCACCAGAGCCTCTCACTAAAGAGCCATCTGTGGTCTCCCCCCACCTTCTCCTGTGCTGTTCTTCTGTCTCCATACACTTGGGTGACCGGACGCTCTGTGAGCTTCTCTCAGAAGATTCTGGGAGTTCCCGTTTCCCAGGGATGTGGTACTTGGGAATTGGTTACGTCTAAAACCTTATCTCAAAGGAGACAGGGTTCCATGCTGGGTTCCACCCCCACATGGCCAAGACACCGAATCGGGTCGATGAGGACCAGAGCAAGGGCTGTAGAAACCCCTCCCTCCCCAGTCCGTACTTCCATCTACCCCTGTGGGCCTTCCACCTAAAGACAGCCTTTACTTTCCCGTGGCCACCCCTGGCCAGAGGAGCCGTTTGATGTCCTTTATAAAGCCTACCAACAGCTCTTATCAGTCTCTTATCCCAACATAGGCTGCCTGGAGAAGCTAATTCAAACCCATTCCACAGGGAACCAGAGGGTTTGGGGGGCCTGAGAGGATGTAACCGAGACCTTGCAGAAGGTCTGCCATGCTACCATGGACCAGCAGTTCCAGACATGCCAGTCCACGCTTCTGCCAACCATGATGGGTAGTCAATGCTGTATGCACCAGCTTACCTAAGTACTGTTATCACCCTGCCAGGAACCAGGTGCAATTGAGAGAGTCTGCCCTCTGGGAGATGTGACTTTTCCCAAGTCCTCAAATTCTCCAAGGGGTAGGGGGACAGAGGGAGAGCAGCCTTTCCAAGCGCGGAGTTTCTCGGGAGTCTCTCCTGTTCCATCTAAAACATGCTAGCCAATTTGTCACCACGTACTGTAACTTCCTGTTCCTCTCCAATGCGCAGTGTGTGAAGCAGGAACCACTGGCATCTTTAGATTCTGGGTGAGCACACTGAGGCAAAAAAGAGGGTAGGAAACGTGCTCGAGGTTGTACCATCTTGCAAATGGCAGAGCTGGGACCAGGACCCAGCACGGTCTCTTGCACATGCCTTTAATTGCCACATAAGACCGTATGGGAAGCTGTTTCTAATCATGTTTCTGTCCACCTTCCTCCAACTCTCAGGTTCCGGTGAAGCTCAAGGACTTGGCTTCAGTTAGCTCCGTGGCCGCAGGCTGCTTCCTCAGGCCTTAGACTGTCAAACTTGTTTCCCTCCAAGTTCGGGCTCCTGGCGCTATCAACTTAGGTGTCACTTTGCCAGCCTCAGCACCATGAACCCTGAAAGTGCAGGTGAGTCCAGTTTCCAGGCAAAACTGGTGAGGCTCTCTAGCAGCTTGGTTCCTGATCCCCCCCAACACCCCCCCCCCGCGCTGCTCAATATGATAAAAGCATTTTAATGTTGGAGACACTGCTTCTCCAGACACCACCACAGCTTCCACCCCTGTGAGTCCTCAGGGTCCTGTGAGCTTCAGGCCAGAGCTACACCATGACAGGCACCCCCTGTCATCATCTCACAGCTGAGCCAAGCTCCACTCTGACTCCATGCACATTAGTAACTCAATGGGCAGCCATTCATACCCACGATTTTCTGCTCCTCATTCGTCCCTGAAGCCTAAACTATGACTCACCAGACTCTAAAACATCCATGTCAATGTCCCTCATTGCATTTCCAAGCCCACATCCTCCCAGCCCCCAGCCCCCACCCCCCACCCCTGTTCATCATGGTACCTCCCACCACCTCCTGGATGCCCCTCGCCTCTAAGCCTGCCAGCGCCATCTGCCTGAGCACACTGGGAGTCCTGTGTCTCTGAGATGCTGAGCTCTGTTAAGCTGCCCAAGCCTCCAGCACCAGCTGGACCAGCACGCTCAGTTCCTCACCCACCCCCTTCCCGGCCTAAATTAAGATCTCCAGAGAACAGCCAGCTGCCTCGCAGAAGGAAGCAGATGAAAAGAGTGTCTTTGCTGGGCACAAAATGAGTCACCCTGTCTGCCTCCAGGACAGGTCCCTCAAGAGCTCAGAGGAGGAGCAAAGATAACCCACACAGCTCTGGGGTCAGAAAGTAAGTCCCATCGAGCCTGGAAATGGGTTGGACATGCACCATCACCTCCAAGAGCCACAGGGCAGAAGCCACCCCATGCCCAGCACAGATCAACAGGTACACAGTGTATACACAACCAGTGTAGGGACAGTGCTCAACCCATAGAAAGGAAGAGAGCTCTGACACATGTTACATACAGTGAGTGGCCCTGGAGAGGGTTGTGTGAAGGGGAGGAGGGAGGGGGAGGAGGGAGGGGAGGAAGGAAGGGATAGGAGGGATGAGGAGGAGGGAGGGGAAGAAGGAATGGATAGGAGAGAGGGGGAGGAGGGAGGGGAGAAGGGAGAGGGAGAAAGGGAGGAGGAGGGAGGGGAGGAGAGAGGGGGAATAGGGAGGGTGGGGGAGGGGAGGGACACTACTTGATTCCATTCATCTGTGGTCCCCAAAGTAGTCAGTTTACAGACAGCTGTTGCCAGGGGTGGAGGAAGGGAGGGTGGGGAGTTACTGCTTGATGGGTTGTGAAGTTCCAGTTTTATGAAGTGAAAATATTGTAGAGCTCTGTGGTGTAACAGTGTGAAGACACTCACCACTGCAGCTCTGTGCATTTTAAATGGCTCAGTCGGTAAAGTTTATTATACGTTATCACGATATAAAAATTCTAAAACGTAGTAAGAGAGGAGAGGGGGCTATTTTGCAAACCGTGGCATGGGTCTAGAAGCTCAGAGTCTTACTTGGTAGGCACTGTGCTGGAGGCTGAGAAGGAAGGCCCTATGCACTTCCTGGTCCAGCTAAAATGTGACCCCCAGCACCAGCCCAGGTTCTCTGAACCCCTCCCTTGAGGCTCAGCCCCCTGATGGCTCTGATCTGCCATCATCCTTGTTATAGTCAAATTAAAGGATTTTTTTTTTAAACTCTGACTGTGCCCTTAGGCTGCCTAACTGTGGAGCACCCTAGGGAGTGATTGAATTCTTCCTGGAGTCTCATTACCATGTGTCTAGAACACCTTCAACCCTAGCCTCCATTAGCCATCCTGAATTTTGGTCAGATCCAGGCTTCTGGTGCCCAGATATTGGGATGGCCTCACTTCCTGTTTCCTAAGAGGTGTGTTTGCTCTACTCCAGGGGCAGGGCCATTAGCCAGCCCCATCCCGTGCCCCTCAGCCCACCAGCCCCCGCCTACCTCCTCCCTCATCCCCTAGGTCCACACAGTCATTGGGAACCAGAACTGTGTGACAAATGACAGAGGAGGTCCTGGGGATACCATCTCATTCTACAGCCATTATTGTGCCTGACCTAAACCCAAATACCCAGGCCCCAGTCTCCAGGGCGACACCTGAAGGCCTGGTCTCCTGGCAACCAGGAACAATGGCCCCTGGGAAAAGCACACAGAGTTTGGGAAAGGGCAGCCTTTTCTCTGTGCCCCTGGGTAGGATGGGGGCTTTCCACCATGCAGGCAGGGTCTGGAGTAGACTGCAAGCCACTGATGAGGCACAGGAGCCCAGCCACCTCCTTCGTGTCATTGCCCCGTCCTGGCCCAGAGTTGCAGAAATCCCTCCACCTGGGGCTACATCAGCTGCCTCTTTACTGAATGAAGGTCTCCTTGCACTGACTCAAAGCCTCTCTTGTTCCTAACAGACATCCCTCCACCAAGCCTCAACTCAGTACTTTCTCCCCCAGGGCCGATTCAAGGAATACACTCTTCCAGTGGCATCTGTGGTCGCCTTTGGCCACTGTAATGCCACCCTGGTTGCCTTTGGTTCTCTGAGCAGGCGTCTCAGTTTGGTGATGTGGTTCTGGGGAAGAGGAGAGGGGACACAGGTTTCGGCCACTCTCTCACGGCCAGTCATGTTCTCACCGCAAGCTCTGGGACAAGTTATCACTCTGACTTCTGTACAACACCCCCCCCCCGCCATGAGTGGGGATGACAGCCTCTCCAAACTTGCTGGGAAGGTTAACTGAAACCATGTGCACCCCAGACCTCAGTGTGCAGAGCATCACTCTGCATTGCAGTAACATCTCCATCCTTGGCAAAGCCAAGACCAGACCAAGGAGGTCCCCAAGTTGGCCATGCCTTTCATCATACATCTTCACACTATGAAGGCCATGAAGGCTGAACTTCATGGGTGTGAGTCCCAGCTCCCGGGTCCCCATAAAGGACCCATGCATAGGGCTCAGCGGAGGTGACAGAACACTAACAGGCCACGAAGGCTGCTATTGGTGGGATGACTCCTGCCTACCTGCACGTAGAATTCTGTGGCTGTTCGGTACTGGGACTGACCCCAGGGCCTCAAAAACACTTAGCAATTACTCTCTCTCTCTCTCTCTCTCTAAGCCTCACCTATACCCCAGCTTTTTAAAATCTGCCCAAGGCCTGTGTATCTTTTTTTAAAAATACACAAGAAAATTTCTCAAACACACATTCACCGCATTTTTGAGCAACATTTGTTGTTTTTTAGTCTGAAACTCTGGGTTTCTCCCCATCACCAACCAGGGAGGAAGGAAAGAAGGGTTGTAGCTGGTATTCTAAAGATGAGACACTGGGTCACTGGAGACTCTCAAGGTCAAGGTCATAGAGAGAATGTCTCCCTGCTGAGAAGGATACAGGAGCTGAGGCTGAAAGGGGCAGATGGTACCCAGTCCAAAGGGACAAACCGAATTTAAAATCATTCACATGGACAATGGCCCAGCACAACGACTGCAGCCAGAAGGTGCCAGCGTGCCAAGGGTGCTGCAAAACAGGGGACAAAACTCAGCTGTCCCCAGTCTGACTTAGCAGGAAGCAGAGAGATAGAGGATGGCCCTTAAGAAGTCCCCTATGCTGAGTGCAGCCCTCCCAGCACCGTCGAAGCTCAGCTTCCGTGCTGACTGTGAAGAAGTGTATGTGCGCTCCCTCGTGTGCTCCCTCTGCTCCTGCTGACGCGGCACAGCCCCACACGAGTGACCGCCTGAAGTTCAAATAAAACTCTCCCACATCAGTAGCTTCTGATCCAAATTCTCTATCAGCTCAGGAAAGCTGAGACGGGGGGTCTTCCCTTCATCACTAAACCCCAAGATGTGGGTGAGGCAACTGTAGAAATAACTGGAAGTCTTGTTCCAAATGAAGCGTGAGGTCTGGGGATGCAGGAGAGGGGCAGAGCCCTTGCTGAGCATGTGCGAGACATTGGGTTCAATCCCCAGCACTGAAGATAAAAGGAGGAAAGAGGAGGGGAAGAAAAGACCTGGGGAGGAGGCACAGAGTGAGAGAGCAAGAGAGAATGAATGAGTGAATGAATGAATGAATGAATGAATGAATGAATGAATGAATGATGAGGCACTCTGTCCTGACTGGAAGGCTTGGAGCTCTGGAACCATCTTGCACATGCATCCAGGAGCCGGTACAACTGCTGCCTGACTCACCAGTCCTCACTCTGCTCTTGCTTAATAATTGCTTCTGAGCATGGCTGCTGGGCTTTTCTAGTCCACTCCACTTCTGCTGTGAACTCCTCTGATCTTACCCCTGAGGAAATAACGTTGGAGGCTCACAGTTCAGTACAAAGTCAGTGACTAGGCAAAGCAGCTGAAGACTTGGACCCAAAAGCCACCAATCACAGGTCTAAAAGCCTCTGTCCCGGAAGGAGACGGAGCATCCGAGGAAGCTGAATACCATGAGAGCTATCAAAGTTGAGGGCAGTGACCCGTGGCCTCAGAAACTGAGCCTGCAGACAGAATGTCCAGTGGGCAGAGGGAGCAGTAGAGGCCCTAGGCCTGTACCCTAAGCAGAGGGATCAAGGAGATGGCAGCAGGGCCAAGCAAGGAAGCAACCTGTGTCCCCACAGATGGGCACTAAAGCATCCACCTGCCTCCCAAAGCACTCACTGAGCCCAGACCTGGGGTGGTGGAGTGTTTGTTCCCAGCTGAAGCAGAGAATTCTAAAGGTTTTCCTATACCTAAAGAAGACAGGGCAGTTGGGTGGGCTCCAGGGGTGTTCCGGCACAACTCCCAAGTTCAAGAAAGGATTGGGGTAATGGGTAAGTTGGTACTGGAGTGGAACTAGTCTGGAACTCTCCATATAGCCTAAGCTATATGGTGAACTTATGATAGTCCTCCTATCTCCAGTCACCTAAGACTGAGACTACGAGTGCGAGCCGCCATCTCAATCTCCATATGCTCTCTCCTTACTTTAAAGATGTCTATGAATGGATCGAAGTCTTGGTGAAATCCATCCTTGGCTCTGTTAGCTGTCAAAGACCTCGGACTAGAGAGGTCATGAGAGCCAGGATAAAGCTGAGTGGATGCACACATAAACCAGATCCTGATGACTGACCATTGCAGCCACCAATCAGCATCCCTCAAGCTTCCTCAGGAAAGCCTCCGTGTGTAGCAGATGTTGATGAACACAGAGACCCCACAGCCGAACGAGGTGCAGAAAGAAGAGACTTTTTAGAACACTCAGCACCAAGTGGAGCATCTCTATTAAGCCGCCTCCTTCCAAGGCTCAGGCATCCGAGAAGAGGGGGCAGAGAATGTGAGGGACAGAGGTGATGAAGGTCTACAAGGAAATGGGGCCTTCATCCGGAGCAGAGGAAACTAAACAAAAAGCTTTAGGCTCTCCTCTCTCTATGTCTCTGTCTGCCTGTCTCTGTCTCTTTCTCTTTCTCTCTGTCTGTCTGTCTGTCTGTCTGTCTGTCTCTCTCTCTCTCTCTCTCTCTCTCTCTGTGTGTGTGTGTGTGTGTGTGTGTGTGTGTGTGTAAAACCCTTTAAATAAAAATAAAGACAAACCATTCCTCCTGGGCCTTTTACAGAGCACACCATGATTTGGTCCCCACAGCAAGGCTGCAAAATTAGAGAACTCTTTCCATTTAACAAGTCCCTAACGCCAGAGTGTGATGAGACGCACTGCACCGTGGAGCAGGCAGTGGGGCACAGGGGCTACTTCTCAACCTCTGTTCCCTATGGGTAAGAGATGACAGTAACAATGGGGACTGGGTTGGAGCAGATTGAGCTGGGGTAAGTCTTCCATGTTAGCGTCAAAGCAGATAACTGCCAAGCCCTTCCCCTCAACAAAGACTGATGCTGTGGGAGATGAGCCAGGCAGCCGGCATCCTTCCATTTGGACCTCAACCTAGTCACTCTGCAGCTAGATCAAATGGAGAGAAAAAGGACCCTTTGCTGATTTAGGTTCAGCCCTCTTGTCAGCACGGAAAAGCAGTTACTTTTACATTTTAATTTCTCTGAAAGTAATGCTTTCCAAGGCTGGGGTATCGCTCGGTTAGTAGAGTGCTTGTCTCGCAGGCACCGAGCCCTGGGTTCCATCCTCAGCATGGGTTAAAAGCAGCTGCCTGGAGGCAAAGGCAGGAGGGTCTGAAGTTCAAGGCCATCCTCATCTGCATTGAAGATGTGGATCTCCTGCATCCTCATCAGTTTGAAGCCAGCCTGGGCTACAGAACACTATGTCTCCAACTGATGATGATGGCGGGGGGGGGGAGGGGGGCGATGAGCATGGTGATGATGATGATGAGCAGGAGGGGGAAGAAAGGGGAGAAAGGAAGAGGAAATGAGGAGGGAAGAAGGGGGAAGCAGGGAAAAGAGGTTAATAATACAATGATTTCATCCTAGCGATGATTAAAAAGACAAAAAACAAAAGAAAACAAAACAAAAAAAAATAAGCCTTCCTGTAATCTCCAGTCAAGAACATAAGATCCATACTGGAACACTTTGGAAAGGGACATTTTGTGCCTCATTTTTCTGGTACTGAGAACAATCACAACATTTGATAGCCAGACTGAATTCCCACAGTCTTAGCCAGGCATTAAAGTTCCTTGGTTCTGTTTGTTAAAAAAAAAAAAGTAAATCCTAAAAATGTTTTTGAAAAAGTTTGCTCAGCATTAATAAAACTGGGTAACAGAAATTTAACTTCTCTCTCTATGTATGTATGTATGTGTGTATGTATGTATGTATGTATGTGTGTGTATACGTGTATACACACATACACATATATAATCTTCCATAACTAAACACCAGGAAAAACATAAGCTTAGTGTTTCTCAAACTGTCTTGTTGCCATCATCTTTGGGAACTGGGCTAGGATTATCAAACCCTTTAACCCTTCATCCAGATGAGAAAACTGAGCCTCTGGTTGGGACGATTGGCGAGTGATTGGCGAGCAAGCATAGGACCTGAGTGTGGGTCGCCAGAATGCAGGGAAAAGCCGAGTACTTTACTAAGTGTGGGAGCACACCTGCCACCCCAGGACTCCTACGGTGAGAGGGGAGGCATGCGGGAGTCCTAGAAGCTTAAGGACCAGAGAGCCTGACGTGCCAAGAGGGGAAGAAGAGACTGTGTTCCAGCAAGGTGAAAGGTTAAAAGTATGAAAGGAAAAGGGAAATGATATGAAGGATGCAGAAAGGGAAAAGAAGAAAGAAGATTGGAGGTATATATGCATGTGTGTGTGTGTGCACATGTGCATTTTTGTGTACATACACATACATACATACATACATACATACATACATACACACACACCTGTACATACACAAGAATACATATATACACACTTGTGTACATGCACACATACATACATGCATACACATAAACACAGGCATGTGTATGGGAAGGTCATAATGAAACCTCTTTCCTTTGTATCATCTTTAAAAACAGTAGAAAGCAAAGATGAATGGCAAAGACTCAGGTTCAAGGTTCTCCTCTGACCTCCATTCTTGAGCCATGGTGTACATACACACACAGACACACACACACCATATCTCCTTTCTAACACACACACACACACACACAGACTTTTAAAAGCAAAGAAAGCTGAGTTTGAGATTCTGCCCCAGGTTAAGCAGAGGAGCAGATGACTCCAGGGCCCAGAGTCTTAATTCCCGTATTCTCTCTGTCCCCTTGTTAACGTCATTTCGGCAATGCCAAGAGAAGACAGCGGCCAAATGGAAGAAGTTGCCCGGTGGTTTCACCCTTGTACGTAGCTCACTGATTCCTCTAGAAATGCACTGCAGAGCCTTACGTTCACTTCCACCATCAATAGATGGTGCCAATCTGCTAAGGACACACTGGCAGGAGCCCAGGGAGACCACAGTCACTAAGGTCTGTGGTGAGTGTTCAAATGACCAGTTACCCACTGCCATCCCCGAGGGAACAACTGAAGCTGACTTCATGCTAAGGCCGGCTGGCTGTGAAAGATGCTATTAAGAGCCATCGATAAGTGTGTCCCAGCTCTTGCCTTACTGTAAGAACCTGCCCCAGAATGATTTCTTGCCCTTTGTTTCCTGTAAATGAAGGTGTGACGTGTAGGAAATTGGCTGGTGTTTTCTGGTCGCTGCTCAAGGGGTGAAGCCGTTCAGGTCCTCAGGTGCTGAAACCAAAACTCAATATGTCCCAGTCAGGAGAAGATGGATGGCCATCGGGGACGTTGGCACGGCTGTGTGGCCAGTGTGTATGCATCCGTCCCTGTGAAATATGGCCGTTCACATCTCCTCATTTTCCTTCATATTTCTCCCCCACCCCCACCCCCACCCCGAGCCCGTTTCATGGGTACTGGGAGGGGGGAGGCTGGCTATAAACCAGCCATCAAACCCTCACAGCTTAAACCACCCCCTTGAGAAATGAGCATCAGCAGGAAGCTCTACCACGAACTCTGCCTAAACCCAAGGTCATGCCTAATTCCTCCTCATACCCGTGCCGACAAATGACTGCACGCGGCAGGCTGGTAATATGTTAGCTGGGTGAGTGAATCCACCATCCATCCAGAGGCAGAGGCAGAGGCCCGGCCCAAATCCACAATGTGGGATAGACTGCCTCTCAGCCAGCAGCAGGCTGGGGGTCGGCTCCAGAATTCCCATCACCACCGCCTACCGCCTTCCGCCTAAGATTAGGCAGGGAATTCCCATGGCCTTTCTGAGGGATGTTCACCATGGGAAACTGGAAGTCCTCAGGGGTCTAAGGCCAGCTGCGACTTTGCAAACACCAACTGGGGGTCGCATTAAGGATTCACACCATGACCCAGAGCCTTGGAGGAGGGGTCCACAGTGTCCCCATCAGTTGTGTGTGTGTGTGTGTGGGGGGGAAATCTGTCTCTTTCTTCTTAAACATTCCTAAGGGCTCTGAAGAAGACAGATAAATGAATAAAGACAAATAAATAAAAGGTTCCTTCTTGTTGTTTTTTTTTTTTGTTTTTGTTTTTTAAAGAGTATTATTAACTTGATCAAAAACCAGTTGGTGTATAACAGACAGGACCCAAGCCTCCACTGACAAGCACGCTTACTGTTCTGGACTCCAGGACGCCTCGGGTTGTCTGGGGAACCCCACGGAAGCCATAAAAGTCCAAATACAAACTGTGAAATGGCTTCCTCCAAAAGCCCCCCAGGCAATAAATACTGTCCCCCTTTGGGGAGGTGACATGTTCAAAGGGTCTTTGTGGAAATGGCATGCCGAGCTCTTGGGCTTCCCCATCTTCAGGCTCCTATTCGAGGAGCACAGTTTGAGTCCCCGTGGGTACACACAGCAATGCCCCCGATTAGCGCAGCCTCTCAGTGGTGAGGCTCTGTCCCACATCTTTACCTTTGTGCCAGGCATTTATCCCGAGCCTCTGCTCGCTCTCATTCCTTGGGCACTGCAAAGCAGCGTGGATTCTCACCCTCTAGCTATCGCTCATCCTGGCCACATCTCTAGGAGCCACGACATCTCTGGCTTTGGCCTTAGGGAGGGTGACAGCGGTGCCTGTCTCCTTGCCAAGGGGGATGTCACGCCACCAAAATTTATGCACCAGTTTTCCTTGTACCAGCTTTTCCCAGGTTACCTCCCCGCCCATTACTACCCCATTAGTTGCCATGTGTCCCCCTAACTGTCGCCAGCCCACACTGTCTCTTTGTTGGCCTTGCAGCACCCGGCCAGTCCCTCCCCAGCCAGAGATGCAACTTAAACTTCTCATTGTAAGATAGTCCCTCCTTACCTCCCATCCTCCCTCCTGCTGCAGGCCAGGGAGCCTGTTGCAAAGCAAATCCTCCGAAGGGACTCTTTGCTCTCTTTGGATAGTGTAAGTGGGGCCCAGACTTGCCTGAAGCCCCTGGTTCTGTAGGAACACCCTTTCTTCCTTATTGGTATTCCATCAATAGCTCTCTTTCCTAACCCTTTCTTGCTTGGCCTCTGAGGTCTGCCCACAGAAGCGCCTTTGTTGGACGATCCCAGGGTGCAGAAACCAGGCTCCTAAAGCAAGGGTGTCAACTTCAAAAGAGGAATGAGTCAATACGCAGGGAGACAAGTGGGAGGGGCCAGGCAACAGAGCACCACTCCTGAGTAGTACTGAGGCAAAGCCATGGCCCCTGTCCGGTTCTCAAACTGATCATTAGTATTGTGTCAAATCTGACTGTCAAACATGAGACAGAACCCAGGGTCTGGTAAATATTTTCGTTCCAGAGTTCGTTAGAGCCACTTAGCTGGAGGGCGGCTTCCAACTCAGAGTCTTGGGTCAGGGGAATTTCATGCTTGGTTCACCTGCCAGTTTCACTGCACGATCAGAGCTTGCTCTGTTCCCAAATGCTGCCCTTGCTAACCGGCTGTGTTGGGAACACCCCAAAGCTGTCATGCCCAAGCTTCCAGCTCTTCCGCACACATCCTGACAGAAACGGACAAAGCTGCTGCTTGATCTCTTCCAGGGAAGAGGAAGGTGTGGACAGCCCACCCACTGCCCATGTCAGGAAGCACCCTCGGGGTTCAGGAAGTCTGCCCCATGCTTCCCCAAACCTCCTGCCCAGAGCACTCAGCTTCTGGAACAAACTGGCTCCCTCATCCTCAGAACAACTCTTTACAAGGCTTTGAAAGTGCTTGCAGCTTCACCTGCATTTCCTTCTCATCACTTCAAACATCCCCAGGCCTGAGAGTGTACCCCACATGGCATGCTTTCCAGATGGCTCCCAACGTCAGCCATTCCCCTCCAGAACACAAACTCCCACAACAAAACACAGATCCAGGTGCCTGGCACCGTCCTCCGGGTTTATTTGCTTCAGTTCCTTTAATGTCTGACAAAATGGACTTCAAGGAAAAGCTAGCCAGGAGAGATAAAGAAAGTCATTTCACGCTGATTGAGGAATGGTTCATCGGGACACTGCAGGGCCCAGTATATGCACACAGCACAAGTGAACCCTGTTTCATAAAACAAGCCTGTGAAGAAGAAAGTCACCGGTTAACCCTAAGCTGGTGATCAAGAGCAACGCAGCAACAAGACAGAGACACATCTCACTAACGACATCCTATCAGACGAACTTAACAGATGGGATGCTTTGTAACGCATTCCAGCCGAGCAGTACAGAGTACACGGTCTTCTCAGCAGCACCATGCTTTCTCTAAAATAAATCATGCATCGGGACACAAAACAAGTTTCAAAAACACGGGAGCAACGAAATCACTTCTTGCATTCTACTGATCACAAAATCAATAGCAAGAAAAACTAGAAGAAAAAAGAATCCGTAAACTCGTGGAGACCAAACAACACATCACTGAATGAAGAAATCCTAAAATTAAAAGATAATGAAGACACAGCATACCAAAAACTATGGGAAGCAACGGAAGCAGCCTAGGAGAGAAGGAAGTCCATACCTACAAATGCATACAATAAAAGACTAGGTGGGTAAAGGTGCTTGCTGCCAGATCTTACCTGAGTTTAATCCCCAGGCCTGAAACAACTGCCAGAAGTTGACCCTCTGACCTCCACACACATGCAATGGCATTCATGCACAGACAGACATATAGACACACACACACACATGTGCACATACATATACAAAATAAAAATAAAATTTTTAATGTATTAAAACAAAAAGATTGAAAATAAACAACTTAATAATGACCTTATAGCTTTAGAAAAATGAGTATAAGCCAAAGCCAGGAACATCAGACATAAATAATTAAGAGCCTAACAGAAAATGCTGAAGCAGAAACCAAAAAAAAAAAAACAAAAAAAAAAACCAAAACAAACAAACAAACAAAAGCCAAAGAATCAGTGAAGCCATTAGACAAATTGACCAAAAGAGAAAAGAGAAGAGCAAGATTAATAAAATTGGAAGTGGAAATAGAGACATTACAACAGATACCAAGAAATTCAAGACATCATAAGGACATGCCTTAAAATTATATTCCATTAAAATCCAAAAGAAAGTGACGCTATGCCAGTGTATAGGACCTGCCAACGTTAAACCAAGATGAGATTTCAAAAAAATTTAGACAGGTCTATAACAAGCCAACCATATTGAAGCAGTAATTAAAAATCTCCCAACTAAAAATGTCAATGGGGCTTGGGAGATGGCTCAGTAAACAATGCTTGTTACACCAGTAAGAGGATCAGAGTTCAAATCCACAGAATGCATGCAAAAGCCAGACGTGGCAGCACATGTCTGTAACCCCTGCTCCTGTAACGACGAGAAATGAAGTCACACAAGACGACCTGCCACAAACAAAGTGGGAAGTGTGGGCTGATAACATGATAAAAGCATTCTTATTGTGTTTGCACGTGTGCACGCTTGTACTCACAAGTATGAACATACACAGCACACACACAGACACACACAGAGCACAATTTTGTAAGCAAAATAAATAAAGTTATTTAAATCTCGGCTCAGAAATCTTCCCTGCAGAATTCTATCAAAAGAATTATCACCAATCCTTTTCAAATTATTCCATAAATTAGACACAGAAGGAACGTTTCCAAACTCAGTTCACATAGCTAGTCATTACCTTGATACTCAAACTAGACAAACACCAAAAAATTATATAATAATCGCTCTAATAAACATAAATGTGAAAATTCTCAATAAAATATTTGCACACCGAATTCATGGCCATATTTTTTTTTAAAAAGACTTAAAAACAGAAGCGGGGCTGGCTCAGGAGAATGTGGAACTAGCAGGAGTGGGCGGGGCCAACGAGGATAAGGGCAGCGGGCTGTGAAGATGATCAAAATACATTATGTGTATGTATGAAAATGTCATAATGAAACCCATCATTATGTATAATTGATGTATGCTAATAAAAACATTTCTAAAGCACAGGCAGATCTTAACCAGGGAAGGAAAGTGAGCGGAGCTGACGTCCTTGAAGAAAACCACAGCTCCAGGTCCATTAAACTGTGACAAGGCACCAAGGGAAAACTGGCTCACAGCCATCATCAGCTCACAAGACTCATGAATACTAACAAGTTACAAATTGTCTCATTAAAATGTGAGGGGAAAATGCTAGACGTAGCATCACCGGTTAGGACCCAGTGCTAAGACAGCTAAGCAGGAGGATCGTGAGTTTGAAGCCGGCCTCTGCTACTTGGGAAGACCCCATTTCAAAGAAGGAAAGCTGAGGTGCTAGAGATGGCTGTATGTGTAAGAGAGATAAGAGTGCTCCCTGCACTGCACGAATTTGGGAATCTAAGTTCAACTCCCAGAACCATGCAGAAGAGAAAACTGACTCCTTAGTTGTCCCTGAACTCCACATGCACTGCAGTATGGGCACCCGTATCACACACACACACACAGACACAGACACAGACACAGACACAGACACAGACACAGACACAGACACACACACAGACACACACACACACACACACACACACACCACCACCACCACCACCACCACCACCACCACCACCACCACCACCATCACCACCACCAAATTAATAATACATTTTTTAAAAATAAAGAAGACGTACAGCTCATATCCAAGTCTGTGAGTTCTGCTAAGAAGCCGTTGCCGAGTCACCTCAGCAGCCTGTTGTCGCTTCACAGGCTCTGGTGACTCTAGCCTGACAGTGGCCATCTTTTAGCGAGCCCCGGCACTAGACCCAATCTGACCCATAAAGCTCACTCTCGCACTTGGGTGTGTGTGAGGGCCAGCTCTGGCTAGCCCACTCTGTCAGGGTTCTGGAAAAGATAGTACAAAAGAGCCAGTTTCTTAGGAGAGACTTGGGAGTTGTCTGAACCAGTTTTTACTGCCCCTTTCCAACCCGCACCTCCAAGACTTCCAAGACTACTTGTAAGAATAGGGATACTCTGAACACCTTGGGACCAAGGCTCCTACGGGTTCCTCATTAATGCTGTAGATGAAGCAAGCAGACAGGAATGTGTGTATATATGTGTGTGATATGTGTGTGTGTGTGAGTGTGTATGTATGTGTGTGTGTGTGTGTGTGTGTGTGTGTGTGTGTGTGTGTGTGTGTATTTAACTTTCCTCACCACACACCCAAGCCCAGCAGTTGGAAGAACTGGGCTGTTAAAATATCTGCATCAATAATGTATCCTCCCAAATTAATCAGCTGCCAGGCAGGGCTTCTAACCCCACAGGCTGACTACAGAGTCTGCCCACACTGCACAACTTAGACAGCGCACTGCAACAGCACACTGAATTCCAGCACAGACTTGGAGCGTCCTGAGGAACTCCACCAGCTGTCCTTTGAGCTCCTTAGGACCACTTGCCTTGATGTGTCCTAAGATCCCCAAGCAGGAAATGGAAGTACCCGAGCTACAGTGTTCCCATTCAAGGAGGGACAAAAGGGAATGCCAAGTCCCAGGCTATCACCATCAAAACCAGAGTCTCTCGTTCCAGGGCATTACAGGCTACAAAGGCCTCCCCCCTCCTCTCTCTCACACACATGCACACACACCACACAGGGCCCATCAGACCCTACCTACATGTGCATATGACTATCATGGCTCCCAAGTCCATCTTCATCAGAACCCCTGCCCACCTCCTCCAACAGCAAAGAACATTCTTTTTCCTCAAACATTGGATCTGTACTTCTCTTGCTCCTGGAAGCAAGGGTCGTGTCCAGGGCTTTCTGTGACTGCCCTTATAGTAGGACCCAGACAATGCTTTCCACTCAGCACTTGACATGCCGGCAGTAGATGCTTTTAGCCTGCACACCAGCACCGAGCCCTGGGCAACCTGCACCGTGTACCTGTTGGTCACAGGCCAAGGCTGAACCCAGGTCATGGGAGAACCAAGTGTACTGAAGAGGAGCCCAACCCAGACTCACAGCGTGGATCCCAGAATCGTGGAGGAAGGGAGGAAAAGCCTGGTACTCTCCACCCACGGGCTCTGAGCAGGAACGTGGTGAGGCTCACCAGCCTGACAAACCATTTATGCCTAAGAAAGCAAGGCAACCCCAAACCCTGTGTGAGACTTCAGCTGGTGAGGAAAGGAAGGCTCCGGGTTACAAAGAATACAAACGGGCTATAACTGAGGTTCCAACGGCTGCTCAGATGGCACAGATGGGCAATGTAAGCCAAGGGCCACCTGCGGCTGGCTGGATTTTAAGGTGGCATGTCCAGGTGGTGGAGTATTATCTAGTCAGTAAAATAATGTTGGTACAACAGTGCCATTAAGTCCATTTACGTGGCATAGGACCGGCAAGTCCTTGAAAACAGAAAGCAGAACAGAGAGGCAGAGCCACTGTTTAAAGGAGACAGGTTTGGGGAAACCACATCTATATGACACTGGTGACGGGGTGCACCTAATGCCACTGGAGAGTAAGTATGTGGTTAAGACAACCGACCACTGTATATACTTTACTACAGTGTCATAAACGGTCAAGAGGGCACTGAGGAAGCAGTAACCAGTCCTCCCTATGACGGAGGGGCCAGTTCAGACCACTGAGGGAGAGGCCTGAGAGACTGAGCTGAGGGTCAATGGCCCTCCCACCCTGCCTCAGGTGCAGGAAGCCGGGGAGAGGAGGTTTTACAGGGAGGGTCGAAGACTCATCTGCTTAGTCACCTCACTGTCCAAGAACTTCTGTGACTCCCGCTGCCTGTCAGCAACTCCAGATTCCTCCTAGAAGAGTGTAAGTCTGAATCCATCTATGCTTGTTCCCAGAGGACCTCTCCATAACACCCTGAGCAGTGAGAACCCTGCTCATGGGGCAGCTGGGTGTCCTCGGACACTTCCACTCCCGTGTGTCACTGCACTCCTCAGGACTTAAACCCACCTTCCTAGAAACCTTGGGAGCAACCGCTTCTTGACAACTCTCTAGTTTCCAAGGTTTTCTGTGACGAAGCTGGGTGGCCTGGTGAACCCATGTACCCAGCATGTCCCCCGCCTCCAGAGCCAGATCTGCCAACAGTTGGCCATGCTACACTGTGCTTAGCCCAGTGGGCCTCAGTTCCCCCGCCGTAAGACATGGGGTTGCACAGAACTGTAACAACCCAAAGCAGAGAGGAGTTGGAAGTGTCTGGCATGAAAGACCGAACAGATGGCTGTGTAACAACCCCACGTTGCAATGATATTAAACTTAATTTTTTATGTGCTTATTGGAGAGATGACTCAGTCGATAAAACACCTGCCACATAAGATTGAGGGCCTGATCTCAGATCCCCATTACTCTCATAAAAAGCCAGGAACAGCAGCGCACATCTGTAGCCACGGCACTGGGGGAAGGGTTGAGGATGAACACAGAGACAGGTAGATGTCTAGAGCTCGTTGGCTAGCCGGTCTAGATGATTAGTGTGCTCTAGATTCAATGAAAAAACACTCTGTCAGCAACTGAAGGGGGGGAGGACAATGAGAAAGATGCTGGTCACCAGCTCTGGCCTCCACAAACACACATGTCTACACACACAAACACACTCACACCTGTATGCATATATATGTGCATGTGCATCTGCACATGCATGCACACACATACTCACACACTAAACACCCACAAGCAAATGTGAGCACTACACCAGGCATTCTACTACACATCTGCAGTCCCAGCACCCGTGTAGCAGAAGCAGGACACTAGTTCATGAGTTCAAGACCAGTGTGGTCTATAGAGTCAGTTGCAAGCTAGCTATGGCTACACAGTGAGATTAGTGAAACCCTATCTTTAATTTTCTTTTTTCTTTTTTTTTTTTTTTTTTGCCATTAAGTTTGTGCTTCTTTTCCTCAAAACAAACGATAACCTTAACATCCTAGGTTTTCACGCACCAATACGTATAATTGTTTTTCCAACTTAGTCATAGTTTTTTTCCAGTGTTAAATCTCTGCCGAACATGCTTATTAATTAATTAATTAATTAATTAACATCTTTTCTTCTTTTATTTTTCTCTTCTACATTACATCCTGACCACAGTTTTCCCTCCCTCCACGCTTCCCAGTCCCCGTCTCCCCCACCTCTCCTCTTCCTCAGATCTATCTGCTCCTCCGTGTCCCTTCAGAACAGAGCAGGCCTCCCAGGGGTATCTACTGATCATGGCAGAACCAGTAACAGCACCACCAGGCACAAACTCTCATATCAAGGCTGGACGAGGCGACCCAGTAGGAAGAAAAGGGTCCCAAACACAGGCAAAAGAGTCAGAGAGACCCCCGACTCCCACTGTTAGGAGTCTACAAGAGCACCCAGCGACACAACCATAACGCATATGAAGAGAACCTTGAGACCCTTTCTTAACAGCAACCCCCCACACATCAATCTTTTTTTTTTTTTAATAAAAAGTAAAAATATTTCCATGCTGGCTGAGACTTCGTTAAATGCCTTCCTTGATGGGACAACTAAATCCCTTGTTCGTTAATTTTCCAAAGTACAATACCCTAGCAAAATCATTTGTGTAGACTTCAAAATATAAGAGAAAAACCCCTTACTCCGTGCATCTTCTCAAGCAGCTTCTGCCTACCTGCATCTCCCTGCCTTGTCTTCTCTGGTTTAAGAATTAGGTCTGCCTCTCACTGCTCTGTCCAGTGCTATGCTATGCCAGCACAGAGCCCTGCATTCACCGGGCATCCTTATAGGACCACCATGAAGCCCTTTGGAGGGGGCGCACCCTGGCTGTTCATAATTGTGAAAACCAGAATAGTTCTGAGCCAGTTTGGGGCTGGGCTGGGTCCAAAAGCATGGGCCAGATCTGAGTGGATGTCCATCCATGCTGAGCACAGGGGCTTGCTGGGCGTACAGCTGTCAAAGTGAGGCCAGCCGCCCTGCCCTTTTCCCTGAGGCTCCTGAGCCAGCCCAGTGGGATGCTGGCCTTTTTCTCTCCCGTCTTGACAGCAGGCACAAATTTAATGGTGGGAAGAAGGCACTTTGCGAATCCAGAGCACTCAGTAATTGCTAACTCGTTCTCCCAGACTGCGCTCTGCCGGCTATAGAGGTGATCATCTGCTCTGGGGGGTTGGTGCCCTGGGCTCTCACACTCCAGCCAGAGCAGGCAGAAGTAAATACCCAACAGGGGTCTCCACTTAAGTGCTCCCCCAGCACACAGGGGAGCAAGACCTTCCTAAGCAGAAACCAAAGAGAAAAAATGTGATAATAGGGGCCCTTCTACCCCAACTAACGCCGGATCTGGGACAACGACCTTGACCCTGAAAACCTGTATGAACACACACACACACACACACACACACACACACACACACACACACACACCTTACCCTAGTTTGGACACAGATTAACCATGAGACCATGGCTTTGGGATCAGATGGGCCTGAGTTCAAACCTAGACTCTCATGGTTCCTGTCTGAGACTAACTTAACTCTAAGCCAAGATGGTAGTAAAACAAAAAAATAACAACTTTGTAAAGAGGGAAACAAGTTTGGGAGATAGGATCACCTAGAGCTCCCTGAGGTTGAAGTGGCTTGTGGGAATGACATTTTCATGGACTTCTACAGGGCTCAGTGGCTAAAAGGACACCTTTGAATTCTAATAACCTCTGTAGAGTGGTCAATCCCAGGCTTCGCAGATAGGTGCTTGTCTGTGCTCCAGCCTGTCTCCTCAGCTCTGACAGACAAGGAGCTTTTCTCTAGCTTGTTTGGGTTTTTTTTTTTTTCTTGGTAGTAGACAGGGTTTAACTAAGTAGCCCTGGCTGTCCTAGAACTCTCTATGTAGACAAGGCTGGCCTTGAACTCACAGAGATCCATCTGCCTCTGCCAGAGGAGTGTTAAGATTAAAGACGTACACCACTGCTCCTGGCTTGGAGGTTTTCGGGCTTTTGTTTTAATTCTGTTTTGGTTTTATACTCTGTCTGTATACGGTACGCATGAATACGGGCGCATGGCATGGCATGCATGCGGAGATCAGAGGGCCACTTTCAGAAGTCAGTTCTCTCCTACACCGTGTTCCAGGTCAGACTGGTTGTCCAGTTTGCATAGACAAGCACCTTTACCTGCTGAGCCATCTTTCAGCCACTCCCCCCAGAGCTTTATGACACATGAGAATGTGATAGAAGAGAAAAGTCCCCTAGAGATGACCCTGCTTGGGCCAGCTTCTCCTCTAACCATTTACGCAAGGCCACTTCTATCATTAACACCTTGCGCCTCTCACAGGCTTCCTGTCTCTGGACAGAGCTCAAGAACTTTCTGGAAAGAGGGGTGTTAAGAAATGATGGATGCCTAGCAAGACTCCTGGGGATGGCACAGACGAGAAGGAGGCCCCATCAGAGCTGGGGGCCACCAGGGAGCCCCACTTCCCATACAACGGTCTGCGTCTTCTCAGAAGCTGGACAGGCTCAGCAGCTCTGCCTCCTGTCCTGGACGTGTGGCAATAGCGAGGTCACCTTCTGCTTCGGGTAATTTCCCTCGGAGGCGAGACAGATCCATTCTGTCCAGCTATTTGTTTCAGTGGCGTAGCCTCCTGCCTCTGATGGGGGCTGGGCCCTGGCGGGACGGATGCTTTGTTCTTCTGACCAGTGCTGACAGTTTAATTAAACCCAGCTTGAGACGGGGTCATGGGGGTCAGTCATTCTTCCACAGGGCTGGGCAGGCTCCGCAGCCTGCCTCCCACCACCAGGGCCTTGTTAATGAGTTATCGTAGTCCTTATGACAGGGATACATACACACATGGGAAGTGGATGCTCTGAGCTTCCTCAATCACTGCCTGCCCCTCCCGAACCTGCAGAAATCTGCAGGGACCAAGAAGTCAATCTGGGCCGGATGCATAAGGGCTTCAAGGCTAAGCAGAAGCCAGAGAACCTGAGTGCCCAAAGCAATTTGAAGATGAGTAAGGGATGTAGCCAGCCCAGAGAGCTTCTTGTCTGTCAGAGTTGGGGAGACAAGCTAGGGCACACACAAGCACCCGGCCCCACCTAGCAAGGGAAGTCTGCGATTGGCCACTATAGAGAAGTTGTCAAAATTCAAACATGTTTACCCCCAAACCTGAGCCCTGTGGAAGTCCATGGAAAAGATACCCTCTGACAATTGAGTGACAGGTAAAACGTTGGTCCAAACCAAGGTAACCTGCTGCCAGGTGCAGTCGCCCCCACAGGAGACTCAGGTGTGGCACATCTCTCAGACAGCACCTATGGTGGACTGTCACCTCCTGAACAGGGGGACACGTTGAACCCATAAGACTATCCAAGAGAACTGTCACAAGCCACACTTCAGTCTTTTTGCTGGCCAGCAGCCCTGCCTCCCTCCGTGGCCTTTCTAGGTATTTTTGCAGGGGCATTTAAATCCTTCTTTTAAAAGATAAAATTAACCAAGTGAAGCAAAAGCTGAGAAGGTCCCTGTGCAATGAAGAGATGATGCTAAGATTCTAAGCTAAGGAGGAAATCTCTAGACCAGGCTGTGTCTGCAAAGACGAGGGAAGCCGATACTGATGCTAAACTACACACAAGGGTCGGGTCACTCTGAGGCGAGAGGTGTAGGAGTTAGATTTGTTCCTCCCAGATCGATCCCAGCACAGATGTCCAGTATTCCCCATACCTATCACGTGCCACAGTGCTAACCATGCTGAGGCACAGAAGTTTTCATCTCCCATCAGCCTCACAACAGCCCTGGAACGCGGGCATTATTTTGGCCCCACAAAAGAGCAGCTGGATCCACAGGGCTAAAGGAAGCCACACCACGCCTCTGGGACTCGTTGTTTGTTTGGGGTTTTATGGCACTGAGCCTTCTTGCGTGCTAGGCTAGTATTGTACCACTGTGCTGCCTCCCTACCTACCCATCAGTGTTAGTTTTAACTCAGACCCAGGGGCTTTCCATTAGCGTTCAAAGCTGGCAGGTTTCCTACCATAAATACAATACGTCCTTCTTAAAGAACATCTGGGAAACACAAAAGAGAAAAATCACCCGCAGTCAATCCCTGCTAGAATTCTGCAGTCATTTTCCATGCATTATTTAGAGTAATTCGGGGATCAATACAACTCTGGCTTTTGATATCACAAACATCTGCATGATTTGACATCTCCCACGAAGGCCATTTCTGATGACTGCTTAAGTACTCCATCAAGCAGATATGCTGGAATTTGTCTAACCACTCCCCTGATATGAGGCATTAAGGTTATTTCAACGTTCTCTTCAATATTCTGAATATCGCTGCAGCATGCATACTTATACTGGGGCCTTATCTCCCTGGGGTGGATACTTAGTGGTGAAATTTCCAAGTCCTGGTTTAAGCCCACTTTCAGGTTCATTATGGACCCTCAGAGTCCCAGTGCCTAATTCCAGTCTTTACGTCTAACTGCTCTGTGATTCAAGGCACAGCCCCTCTTGGGGACATCCACTGTGCATTTGGAAGGAATGGACAGGCTTTCCAATGCCAGAGGGACTGCTAGTGTAGAACACACAGTAGACACACTTAGCTTCTGTGAGCTGCAAAGACAAGATCAGCTGGCCCATGGACCGCACCACCTGCACACCCTGGCCACACCCTCTCCAGCACATTTGGTTTCTCTGAAGTCCACTGCCACACTGATTAGCGGAGAACCCGCATGAAAGTCTTTCATTTTCTCCAGATGTAAAGGCTTAGTAACAGATCCCTTCAAAGCCAAGGGAAAGTCAACAGAGAGACCAGAAACACGGCCCTGGTGCTGGTCTTAACGTGCCTTCTTAAGGAATACCATGGACCTGGAGCTAAGAAGACAGCTCCAGAGAGATCACTACACCAGCTGACTCAACAAACTCCTGACACCATTAGGCCCAAGAGGGACTAACACCATCCCTATCCCCAAATCTCCAGGGGTAGGACCCACGACCCTACAGAGATCCGATCTATGTGGTTACAAGTTGGAAAAGGGTTAACACTCTGGTTAATGCAAATAGTGATACAGAAAGGAGCAAGATAGCAAGGTGAACTGAAAGAACTAGAAACATCCTCGAATCTCAGTAGCTGTGGGGGATAGCTGTGCCTTAGTTCCTCTCCAGGGGAGTCTAGGAACTTGATGGTCATGCTTTACACAACACCCCCCACCCCCACTGTCACCCCTACCAGTCCTCGGGTAGCATGAGAGCTTTGTGATTGGGGGTCTTGGACTCAGATGTTTATGTCACCAGAACATGAAAGGGATGAAGCAAAGAGTAACAGCAATTAACCCTTTAAACACTCCCTTATCTGTCCCCATAGTTACCGCCATGGTGCCTGGGTGAGCCCAGACACAGGAGTAAGGACTCGACCAATAAAACGTTGCTCGGCCAGTCCCCTCCCACAGAAGGTGCCCTTTTCAAGATGGCTCATGCCGGAAGTGCACAGGACACACAGGCGCCTTCACGATTTCAAGTCTTTGCTTGATGTTGGTGGGAACATGCTAGCAGTCATTCTCTGCTGAGTCCTGCCAGCTCCCATGCCTCGCTAACAGAGATAGGGGATTCAGAAATATGGAGAGGCTGGGGCATAGCTGCTTCACAGTAGAATGTGTGTGTACTCAGCACCCAGGAGGCCCACGGTTCCATCCCCAGCATCAAAGCAAAGAGTGAGGAAGAACGTGAGACAGGCCTGAAGAAAACAATCTCTCTTCGCCCAGAGTCGGCTATGGGCTGTAGCCCTACATAAAAATGTTCTCCTGCCAAACTCGAGGGAACAGATGCCCGAGAAGCAAGGCAGGAAGCATTCAATGCACTGGCTTTAGTGTGGAGCTTGGAAACACCATCCCCACCCCCACAAGAGCTTGAGGCCACTGCTTCCCTTGGCTCCCAGCCTAGGGGATTGCCAAGAGCAGGTGTCCTCTTCTTCAGGCTCCTCCCTCCTGGAGTGGATTTCCATATGCCGGTTTGGTTACAAAGTCTGGCTACTTAATATTTGTTAAAGTGTGGAAGACCTTTGCCCCGAAATTCCTATTGAAATATGAAACATGACGAGCATCGGGCTGGGAGTCAAGGCTGCTTTACACCGACTCTGAGGATATTGTCTTGCCTCTCCAACCTTGTCTCCCCAATGGTCAAGCAGTGGGACACTCTTTCTCACAGTCACATGTGCCAGGTGCAGGAGTTCCTTGCAGGGGAACCTGCATTATCTCCATGGCCAGCCACCCAGGAAGCATGGCTGCACACCCCAGCTCAGCTGGTAGCATAATACGAAGGTCAAGAAGAAACACTGGCTTCCAAGAAAGTTCCACTGAGAAAACCCAGGGCCATCTGACCTTTGATGGACGTACCATTTCCCAGACTGTCCCCCATTCCCTGTAGTGGTCCCCACCTGAGGCTATCAAGATTGAGGATAACCACCATTTTTGAAGACTCAAAAATCTCCCAACTCAAAATTTGAAAATCCTCTTAAAAAAAAAAAAAAGACTAACAAGAAGGCATGGTTGTGCTAAGTAGTTATAGAATGAGAAATTAAGAAAAACATGTTATTAGAGAGCAAATGGGAGGTTCAACGTTAAGAATGTCCTGCTATGCAAGATAGTAGTCCAATAATGAACTCCCCACCACAGAGGTTGCCAAACACTCAGCTGCGCCGGAGTTTCCTTAGTAAGTCTCAAAGGCCCCCATTTAACCCCAGATCCCGCAAACCAGAACCGACAGTAGAACAACTCGAAACCGTGGAGACCCATGGAGCAACAATTAACAAGTATCCTTTATACTTGGTAGAAATACATTGGCAGTCGATAAAACAATGGCTTTACACCATTGATACTAAATCCAGTCACAGAACACATGATTCTAAAGGTAGACAGAGCTAAAAATAGAAATAGCTTAACCAGGGCTTAGTAGAATGAATAAAGGTTCAACCCAAGACGGGCATGCAAAGGCAGCAAACAAAGGTGTCAGAGTGTCCACAGCAGACTGTGAGCACAGTTGCAGACACGCCCTCCCCCCCCCCCTCCGTGACCCTGCCACCCGCAGCAGCGTGTGCAACTGGATGTACTAGGATTCTTTCAAGCTCTTGCCTGGAGAAGTTCGCACACAGACTCCGATAGAAAGGTCTCGGTGGTGATACCCAGATCCTGTCCTGCCAGTAGGGAGCATGAGGTCAAGGTCAGAGTCAGTCAGAGTCAGAGCCAATGACTCCATCACACACACACACACACACACACACACACACACACACACACACACACAGGGTGGGTAGCAACCCACGTGTGTAACTCACAGTCTGGATAGAGCCTGGTTGTTCTGGAACAGTAGTTCAGGCAACACTTGTAGCTGGTTGCGGTTCAGCCGTCTGGAAAAGGTAAAAGGAGAGAGTCACCTAAGTGTCAGGTGATGGCAGAGGACACTCAGAAAGAACTGCATTCCAAGTCATTAGGACCTGGACTGGAATCCCCGGAGGACCAGAGTAGAGTCCCCCAGGGAAGCATCTTCTCTAAGGCTCGACTCATCTGTGAGTGGCCACTCAGCCATACAGCACCGAGGAGGATAAGACCCTTATCTAAACGCTACGCATCCTTTCTCCTTTGTTTCCCATCATCCCCTTCATGATCCACCAAGAGCTGATCCCAAGACAATCCCAGCTGTGAGTTGGATCATTGACTCTATGAAATGTGAGCTAACCCCTAATGAGGTAGGGCTGCTCAACATCCCGGTACCTAAATGCTTCATCCATGCTTGCCCAGGCAGCGTTGGCGTTTGACTGGCTGGTTGGGTTTTTCTTTTCTTTGTTTTTTGTTGTTGTTTTATTTTTATTTTATTGTTTGCTCTGGTTCTTTTTAAGTGAAAAATAACTTCTACTAAAACTGAATGCTTTCGGATAAGCACAGGGATGCATGCCTTTAACCCCAGCACATGGGATGCTGAAGCAGGAAGGTCGTTCTGAGCTTGAAGATGGGCAAGCCTGCATAATGAGTTCCTGGACAACCTGAGACAGGCTGAGACCATATCTCAAAAGTGGGGTGAGCTTAGATAGATGGATAGATAGGTAGATAGATGGTAGATAGATAGGCCGAGAATAGATGGATGGGTGGATGGATAGATTAGATAGATAGATAGATAGATAGATAGATAGATAGATAGATAGATAGACAGATAGATTATAGATGGATGATAGAGAAATAGAGAGAAATAGATGATAGGTATATAGACAGGTGATAGATTATAAATAGATAGATGATATATAGATAGCTGATAGATTATAAATAAAGAGAGATGATAGATAGATAGATAGATAGATAGATAGATAGATAGATGATAGATAGATTATAGATAGATGATAGATTATAGATACATAAATACATAAATGGATAGATGATAGATAATGATAAATATATAAATAGATGATAGATAGATAGATAGATAGATAGATAGATAGATAGATAGATAGATAGATAGATAGATGATTGACAGATAATTGATAGATGATAGTGGATAGACAAACAGACAGACAGATAATGGATGCTTTAAAAAAATAAAAACTCTGCATTGGATGTGGTGGCGCAGACGTCATTTAATCCCAGCCCTCTGGAGGTAGAAGCAGACAAATCTCTGTGAGTTCAAGGTCAGCCTGGTCTACATAGTGAGTTCTAGGACAGCCAAGGCTAACAGAGAGATCCTGACTCAAAACAGCAAACAAATATATAAATAAATCAAAATAGGAGAAAACCTCAAATTAAGAGGAAAAAAGACACTCAAACACCAGCATGCCCCTTTCCAGACAGCTTTTTTCCCTTGCCAAACAGAGATTTTATTTCAGTGCTGAGAAGTAAAGCCAGGCCTCATGCACGTGAGGAAAGTGCTAGAAAATTGAGCGCTACCCCAGCCATGTTTATTTCTAATGCCAAGGTGGTGCTTTTGGAGTTTTTATTCTTCTAGGGCAGTGGCTCTCCACCTCCTACTGCCATGAGCCTTTAATGCAGCTCCCCGCACCTTGGTGCCACCTGGCTGAACAATTACTTTGTTGCTACTTCATAACTGTAATTTTGCTACTGTTATGAACACAATGTAAATATCTGATATGCAGGATATTTGATATACAAGGGCCGGTTAGCCCCAAAGAGGTCACAGCCCACAGGCTGAGAACCACTGTTCTAGGAGCAGATGAGAGCATCACCCCACCTACACACAGGCAGGAGCCAAAAGTCTGGGTCTGGAACCTGCGTGACAGGAAGACAGAGATCACAGAAAGGAGTCACATCTGCTGTGGGAAGAGTGGGAAGATTTCTTTTTTATTGTGTTCTTTTTTTAAGATTTATTTATTATTATATGTAAGTACACTGTAGCTGTCCTCAGACACACCAGAGGAGGGCATCAGATCCCATTATGGATGGTTGTGAGCCACCATGTGGTTGCTGGGATTTGAACTCACGACCTTCGGAAGAGCAGTCAGTGCTCTTAGCCACTGAACCATCTCTCCAGCCCTGGAAGATTTCTTATTACTTTTGAGAAACGAGAGAGAGAAAGAGAGAGGGGAGAGAGAGAGAGAGAGAGAGAGAGAGAGAGAGAGAGAGAGAGAGAGAGAGAGAGAGAGAGTTTTGCAAGCCTCCTGCAAGGCATCAGCACAGTGTGCTACACACAGGCCACCCAGGTTTTCTTCTCACTGACTGTGAAGAGCCAGCTCAGGAAAAAGCAACAACAACAACTTCTTCTGGTGGGAGGGGAAGAGACTGAGCTCCACACAGCACGCAGGACCTCATGGGAGGGAGGTTAGCTCCTCTGATCTTGCATCTGATATGTGAGAATGGCCTTTGTCACCGCACTGGGAGCTGTCATGTCCCAGCACAGGACAGACACCAGATTTACAGCTGTAGGAGACCAAGGGGAAGAAATTGACTTTAAAGGGCAGTTTCCTAGGGAAGCATTCCATTGCCTTGGAAGAAAAGGGACTACCTATGTAAGCCTTAAAGCAACAAGAGCAGCCATCAGATCTCTCCCAGCCCCTATCCCCAGTCCAATAAATTAATCCAGTATTTACACTGCCTCGTAATTGCTAGGTTTCGTTTTGTTTTGTTTTCCCCCCAAGACTTTCTCATTTTTCTGCCTTCAGTTTTTGAAAACATTAAGAAGGGGGAAGAGAAGGGAATTCAACAACTAATTTAAAGTGGAAAAAAAAATCAAAGAACACTCAAGCTCAGAGAGAAGAGAGCAGCCGAGGGCTCCTGCCACTCTTCGTCTTTCTCAACTCTGTGCACCAGGACAGATGCTTCTAGATGTCACCTCATAGGATGGAAGCAGAGTAAAGTATGGGCCTTCTCCTCTCAAAGGTGACAATAACATTCTCATCCGAGCACACACCTTCCTCCCTGCAGCAACCCACCATCTGTGGGAAATGTTTGATGCCACCATCTTGCCATATAGCTTGGCTCTTACCAGGTACCCAAGGTTAGCTTGCTGACATCATGGAGTTGCCCTCTTGAGAGTTGAGGCATATTGTGATGACAAGATGGGAAAAGGTTAACCTGAGCTAAGCCGTGCAGGCTTCTGAGGCTCGCCCTTCCACAGCTCCCATCCCAGCTCACATCCCCAGTAACTGACTGCCCGGGGAACTGAGCATGCTCCGTGACCTCTGTCCAGCAGGCTAGCCCAGACTTAGACCTGTGACCAGCAGGGCTTCACACTCCTGCCTCTGTATCTGCTTTTCCTAACTGCTTGTGAGAGAAGCAGCTATGTCTCCTCTCAACCTTGTTTACACCACAGGTTCTTACAAACAGGGTTACACAATTCAATCAATTTCATTCACAAATAAATGAAATGCCACTGGGAAGAGAGTCATCTATATGAAAATTATGTTGGCTGCTTTGGAGAGATCTTAGAAAGAAGGAAAAAAAAAAGGAAAGCTGCCAACTGAAGAGCTGTTGAATTCAGTAAAAAGATTTAATTCTTCACCCAAATTGCTTCCAAGGTGCTGAAAAAAAAAATCTCATTCTACCTTCAAGAAACCCAAATTAAAAAAAAAATCACACAAGGTTTATGTGTGTGGTTTGGATGAATAAAGCCATAGAAAACGCCAGTCACTATCTCATACCAAAAGGAATAGACGAATTCTTAGGGGTGAGGCTGGGAAAGGGGCCAATAAATGTACATTTCCATTTTAATTGAAAACGCTATATTCACAGACTGAGTGTTTCTATTCTGACTCCCCACTCCCACCCGCTTTCACAAACAGATTCCCCTGGTCTCCCACAAACCGGAGCAGATATCTGGCCACTGCACTGGCTGCTCACTGTGTATACCTGACACCCTGAGGTGACCCAGGCCAGGGCTGAAAGCAGACAGAAGGGACAAGGTCTGCAGAGACAAGTCCATGACTGGGAAAGGAAGCCCCTGCCAGGCCTCAGGTGGCAGCTGCGGTTACCACAGGCCATGCCTCCTCAAGCCTAGACCCCGCCCACCTCCTCTCCAGGTCACGCCTCCTCAAGCTTAGACCCCTTTCACCTCCTCTCCAGGCCACGCCTCCTCAAGCTTAGACCCCCCGCCCACCTCCTCTTCTCCAAGGCCTGGAAAAAAACAGAGGGGAGGTGGAATGGAGTAGATCCCAAGTCAACCCAGCAGAGCCAGATATCTTATTGTAAGAGTTATAAAGAAAGCAAACACAGAAATGAACATCTGGCCTAGCCCTGGATGGCTGACTGCTCAGTTTAAGGCCTGGGGGGAGGGGAGAGGCTTCTGAGCTGCAAAAAGACAATGAGACAAACACGCCCCTTTCTATTAGTTTAATGCTTTGTTTTCTTTAACCTAAAAATGAAAGGAGAGAGATTAATTAGGTCCGACTCATTAGTAGTCTAAGCCTTGAAGGCAAAATAATCTAATCTCCTCCTTTGCAATTGTGGCTTAGCCTCTAGATACCTAGGTCTACACACCTCATCTGTGGAACTGCTTGGGGTAGAGTTATCTCAGGGTTAGGTGACATACCACAGGGCCAAGGGCTCCACATAGCATCTGGCAGCAAAATATGCTCAGTAATTGCTATAGAAATTCATTGTGATAGCATCAATGGGGGGGGATAGAGGGGGGAGGGAGGGAAGGAGGGAGAGAGAGAGAGAGAGAGAGAGAGAGAGAGAGAGAGAGAGAGAGAGAGAGAGAGAGAGAGAGAACACAAAGCTGAAGTAGCCCCGTTGTCTCATCTCTTGGTATATGCTCACCTTTTCTCCTCTACTACTGTGTGCTTGCTTGTCTGTCTGTCTGCCCTCTCCCTCCCCCCTCCCCCTCCCCCTCTCCTCCCTCTCCCTCCCCCTCCCCTCTCCCTCCCCATCTCCCTCTCCCTCCCCCTCCCCCTCCCTCTCTCTGTGTCTGCTTCTGTCTCTGTGTCTTTCCCTATCTCTGTCTGTCTGTCTCTCTTTCTGTGTCTCTCTCTGTCTCTGCCTGTCTGTCTCTCTCTACACACACACACACAGTCTTCACTTCCTGTCTTTCCTGCCTCATTCGTGCTGTGATCACACCCCAGTGATATCAATGGTGTTTCAGTTTTGATCGTATCTTATTAGCCACCCAAATGGCTATTTCTAAAATTGTGATAATTTGCAAAATACATACAGAAATATGAATTTCTAGCCATTGTTTTGGTCAGATCCTTGGCATGAAATGACCTTTCTGGTCGAAGAACATGAACTTTGGGACTCTCCCACTTAACATCTGCATCTATACCATTTTTGCTGGACCAGATAGGCGACCACCATAAAGAGACATGAGCTAACCCCCGTCTTCACCCACCAGATCCTTTTTCCTTTTCATGATCACCAAGGTGAGATGTAGACAGTTCGCCAAGACCCAGTTTCAAAACTGAAAGCTCCACTCAGGAGCAAGCCACACAGTCCCTGAGCTCTGAGTGCTCCTCTACTTCCTCACCGCTGTCCTGTGCTCCTGCGCCTAAGACAGCAAGCCTCAGGTGGGGGGAGGGAGCCTCAGGTGAGAGGGGAGCCTCGGGTGGGGGGGCGCTCCCCCCTGGCTCTCCCTCAGGAGCAATGACTTCGTTTATGAACACATCAGTCAATGAATGGCAGCCATACCTCAGGAGAGGAGCACAGAAGGAACCCCAGTTGTGTGACCTTTGCCCCCACATGTTTTTAGGGACCAGCAGCAGGCCTGCCCGGAGGGTGGGAAAAGATGTTGGTTTCCATTTTTCTCTTGATTACCATCTCACCATGCACTCTCAGGCAGGGTGAGGCTGGGGTCCCCTCCCTAAGCACCCCCAGATCTTAGATCAGCCCGCTGATATCCTCTCTGTCAACTCCCGTACCCTCCCCATACTCACAGGCGCTCTAGCTCCTTCATGTCATCAAAAGCTCCGCGTTCCACAGCTCCGATCTGGTTCTCCATCAGCTGCCTGGGAAGCAAAGAGACAGAATAGCTACAGGATGCTAAACAAGGGTTCCTAGGAACCACTGGAAAAGGGAAGAACCCCAAAGAACTTTGCCAGGGCAATGTGGGCTGGGGGACGGGGGAAGGCGCGAGATGAAGGGGCAGAGGGAGCCATGCCCAGGTCCTACATAGATCAGCTGAAATGGTCACAACTTCACAAATTTCCCCAACTCAGGTCCCTCAGCAAGCCCTGCCTTGCAGAGCGGCACAGTGCCAATGGTTACAGCTATACTTGAAGAAGGTGCTAGTGGGTACACTCTGTGCTTTGGTCCAGAGCATACATCTAAGAGACGTAGCCAACATGGCGGTAGAAAGCCGTACCAACTGGGCAGAGTCCACAAATATATGCCTCAGTGGCCAGACAACACCCCCACTGTCTGCATCACATTCTGCCTAGGCCTGTCTGCTGAAGAAAGGAGTGGGGTGCCCGGGCCAACCAACCACCTGGCTCCATGGGACTCTGCATCTTCACCCACCCCTTCCCAACATGCTCTGCTTCATAGGATCTGACTGGTGGGTATCACCAAGAGATGGGAAGCTGAGTGGTCATCCTGGAGGTACGGAAGCATTTTCCTCCCGTGTTCTGCCCTCTCCACACCCAAGCAGATCGAAGCCCCAAGCATTGGCTTCGGGCAGGGTTTAAGCAGGGTAGTACACTTTTCTCTCTGCTGAAAGCCTTAGGGAAGAATGCTAGGCAGGGAGGAAGACCCCACCACCACCAGACCAGAAAGAGGAAAGCTTTGGTCAATGTGAGTTGGTTCTAGAGCAGCAAAGACTCCAGTAATTCATCACCCCCAACATCAAGGAGGGTTATCCACAAGTTCCCCCCCCCCACCGTTCCTTCAAAGACACCCCCCCAGAACTTTGAAGTCTACAATTCTAAAAGAATTGAGGTCCAGAACCCTTGTACTACTACAACCCAGACAGTGGGAGGTGAGGGACTCTGCATAGCTGATAATGAGTCCTGCCCGCTGGATGGGGCAGGGCTTCCAAATCCAATTGAGGTATTGAAGCCAGAACCCTGTTTGCCAAGGCTGCCTCTGATCCCCAAGATCAGCAGAGTACAGAGGGATGGGGACATGGGGGTCCAACATGAGCACCTCATCTTTGCCTGACAGGTACAGCAGATGGCCCATTGATGGCCAGCCACCTCAATCAACAGGATCTCCATCCTCAGACACCTGAGTAAAGTCACGGCTGTCTTCTACTGTCCCCCTTCCCCATCACCCTCTCGACCAAGGCCTGAGGAGCCCTGCTGAGGAGGAGTCCATTGGAGATGGTGTGTTCTCCACCCTTCCATCCGGTATGTTAAATCTAACACCCTGTATGATGTGTTTAGAGGCAGGGCTGTTAGGGGCAAGGCTAAAGTGATGTGGTAATCTGGGTAGGCCTTGATACTCAAGGACTAGTGGGTCCTTTCTGCATGCTCACAGAGCCAGGCCACGTAAGGTCACACTGCACAGATGCCTGATTAGGAACCAACCTGTGACACCTTGATCCAGGATCTCACCCTCCAGATTCCGAGCAAAGCTTAGCTGAGATTTAGGTCCTGCCCATGGTGTTCCACCAGAGAAGGCATAACTGAGCAGAGACCTATAGACTCTCCATACCACCTGCTCTTCCCTTATCCCAGAGACAGAAATGGCCAAGAGGTGCCCCATCCAAGTCCTCCATGCCCATTCTTCTCAGCCATGGGGGAGGCAGTAAGCTCTCTAGATCAGGACACTCAGCATCACCCCACTCCACCCACTCAGGAAGCCCTTGACTCCGCAATAGAAGGCCTGTGCTAGCTTATGGCTCTCAAACTCCCATCCAGAACTCCAGACCCAAGGCTGGGGTGAGGGTAGAGGCAGACTGTGATGGGAACCCCGTACTCACAACACTCGAAGCTGCTTGAGGCCAGCAAAGTCATTCTTGTGGATCCGAGTGATGTTGTTGCCGTTGAGTTCCCTGGGAGAGAAAGGGGGAAGGCAACAGTGGTGTGAGTGGTTGGGACCCCCAGGGCTCAGCTCAGACTCCCCTGTCCCCAGCTCAGCTCAAGCCGTTTGCCTCACCAGTGAGGTGAAGCCCAGCACATCACTTCTCCCTGCGCCCTGCCACCCACCAAGAAGCCCAACAGCCTGGGGCCTTTGAGCATCCCATGCTCCTGCAGCAGGAACAATAAACATGGCTCACTGTTGAGGTGTGCAGAAACCCCAAACATGGTTCCACCCTGGGGACTCAGCCTAGATGGAGAGACATGTCACATAACAAAGAATCTGGAAGTAGGCCATGGGAGCCACTCAGGGGTATCCTAGCCAAATTCCCAACCACAAAATGAAGGGCACCAATTGTGACAGCCTCATAGTGTTACACTGGCATACATAGGTAAGGACCATAGCTGCCCTCGGGGACACTGTCATCATGAATGACAGTGGTTCGTATTCTGACAGGAGAAGCAGAGGAGAGCCATGCAGTTCAGGAGCCCTGAGGAAAGGAGCTGAGGACCAAAAGACAAGGAAGAGCAAACTCAAGCAAGAGCTCACTGAGTCAGCCCGAGTGTCTGAGGGGAGTGAGAAACAGCCTGAGAGTTGGGGACTGTGGGTCCAGGCAAACCCAGTGCAAGCAGAGAAAAAGCTAGAAACCAGTGAAGGTCTCACACAGGGGCCCATAGACCTTCCTGGGGTGGCTAACAGGAGAATATAGCCAAGTAGAGAAGGCTGAGTCTACTGCTCCATCCCCAGGGGCCAGACCTACTGATGCTATGGCTTCTCTTCCCACCATCGTGGGCCTCAGCTCTGTCTTCCCTTCCAAGGTCGATTTTTTTCCTTCTCTGGCCCATCTCCAGAAACTGGAACAGATCCTGGACTCATGTCTCTGTCCTCATTGCCACGCTAGACAGAGACCACACCTCAGAGGCCATATGGCCCCTTCCCACCCAGCCTCCTAGTGCTTGCTCAGTCTCTATCCAGAAAGGCCCTGCTCAGCCTCAGGAAGTCAGGCCACTTCAAGGGGAAAGTTCTTCACTGTCTCAGCCACTGCAGTACACACTCAGACCCATCTGTCCCCTCCAGCCAATATCTAACCCATCCTTGGGACAGGAGCCACACTGACTCCTCTTCATGACCACTGTCACTGTAAACTGCATGCTTCTCATCAGCCTAAATGCCTCACCCAATACACACATACACACACACACACTCACACACATACACACACTCACACACACTCATACACACACTCACACACTCACACACATACATACTCACACACACTCATACGCACACACACACACACACACACACACACACACACACACACGGTATTCACCTATAAGGCTTCCTTCTCACTTAGCCAAACAGTAGCCAAAAGTTCCAGGTATGACCATGAGCTCAAACCAAGTCTCCTTTGTTCTGGAGTGTGTTGAGATGTATGCCATCTAGATAATGTTCTACAGTTGCTTCCCCTAAGAACTGTGTGTATTATTTGCTTCCATAGGTTCCAAGAACCTAGGTCCTCACCTAAGTTGCTATTGTGACCATCTAACAGACAAGGGAATAGCAATTCTCAGATGTTGGATGTTCTCCCAAAGACAACAGCTGAGAGATGACAAAACCCATAGCCATGACCCTGTGACCCTTAGGGCCCAAGCTGTCAATCAAAGCTAACAAGCCAATATTTGATTTGGCTCATGCCCCATGTCTGGGATTCTCCATCCTCATCCCTTTTATAGTAGAATCTGAGGGGCTTCAGTGCTGCTCCAAGTTGCCAGACCATCAGTAAGTGCCCCAAACCCAGACTCTTCCTCATCCTAAATGCTGTGAGAACATCTTCATGTGATGACAGGCCTTGTTGATCTTTCCAATTTAAATATTCCTTCCTGGAATGGCCACTCATCTGTACCTTCTGCCACACAACTTTCCTTCAAACCCTGGAAGCACCTTCAGGAACCCTTGATAGCTGACTCCTGAAGGCAGTACTTCAGCCTTCCTTTGAGCCATCATGATAAAACTTTCAGCTGCAAACCCCACAGCACAAGGTACGTTCGTATGGTGGTTTTGTCTTTCTCATTATAAAGGTACATATCTGTTGGTTATAAGGATAAACGATGTTAAAACAATTGCAGTGAAGTGAAAACGTGCCCCATAGGCTCAGGGTTTTGAACACTTGGTTTCCAGTGGGTGGCACTATTTGGGGAGTTATGGAACCTTTCAAGGATGCAGCTTTGCTGGAGGAAGTATATCACTGGAGGTGGCTTTAAGAGTTCACCACCCTGCTCCACTTTGACTCCTCTCCATCTGTGTGGATGGAGATGCTTTCTGCTCCACCCATATGTTGTCATGCCTTTCCTCCCATTATAGACTCCTTTGGGTTCCTAAGCCAAAATAAACTCTCCTATAAGTTCCTCTAGGTCATGCTATTTCATCATAGCAACAGAAACATCATAGCAAAAGTAAACAATAAAACTCAAATGGACAGCCATAGAACCAACACTTGATTGAATTTCAGAAAACCAAACATACACTGTGAACTACAAGCCTGTCTGATGAAAAAGAGCTGCCACCACACAGAATGTAGCAGCAGGTCAAAAGACAGCCCTGTATTCCATGAGCTACTATGTGCACATTCACAGATGTGTGCATGGGGGGAGGTGAGCCTGGGAACACAAGTTCATTAACAGCTACAACTGATAAGTGGTAAGATATCAGGTGACTTTAGTATCTTTTCAGTTTACTTTCTGCACTTTAAGTTTTATAAGGCAATGCAGTATCCAAATTGTTTCATTCAAAAATGTTATTAAATTTTTAAATAAAATATTTAATTAAAAAAATAAAAATTAGGGAGATGTGAACTTTAAGTCCTAGGAAAGAAAGAAAAAATTAAAACTGTATATTACTAAGAATAACCATTATGGATAATCCCCATGGGCATTCTAGAATATTTTCTCTCAATCTGATGTATATACACATATACGTACATACATACATGCATACACACACATATTGCTTGTCTAACTAAGATACTCTCTCTCACAAGTACTTCTGGAAGGCTTCCTAGGGCCGTTTTATAAGGCAGCCGGCTATAGTGTGTTCCTAACACACTGTTGACAGAGGAAAGACAAACGCTAGAACCTGTCTACCCAAGACAGGGCCAACATGGAACTCAGGAATCCCCAAGCACAGAATCCCCACAAAAGCAGGTGGAGGTAGACAGGCGGAAAGGAACTTCTGATGACATCTGGCACCTGCCTGTCTTCCTTCTCACTGAGATGGTGAGGACACTGGGACACATGTGTCAGCCAGTCCCTCCTCCTCCCTTCCTCCCCATCACCCATCTCCACGTTGAAAGAGACAGGATAGCAAGGCAAGGCACGATGGATCAAATGGTAAAGCAAGTCCAGCCTCTTTTCCAGGAGTCTCTGCTGGTGGTTTCCTGTCTCAGCCCCAGCCTGCTCCATGTGCCCTCACTCTCAGTGGCCATAGCTAGGTGCCCCCTTTCTAGGGAGAACCGTTCTCCCTCCCAGGCAGTGGCAACTTAGAAACATCATATAGGCCTTACCTGAGGTGTGACCTCTCGAGGGTTGTCAAGCCCTTGCTTTAGCAGGACAACCATGGCCTCTTGCTAGAATACACAGCATCAGAGCCTCTATTCCTCCAACAGGTAATCCCAGAGTGTTGCTATGGAGACCCTCTCCCAACAGACATGCCACTGGGACACAGACACATACCCAAGACCACCGCAGCCAGAGCAGCAGGCAGTGTGCCCGCTAGGACAGCTCTCAGCCTCAGACTGAGCCCCACCCCTACCCTTACTGGTTCCTACAATGGCACAGAAGAGTGAAGCAACTTGCCCAGTGGTGTAATAGATGATGGGACAAAGATGAAGCCAGGTTGGAGTTCTCCCTCACCCTGCCCCCCATGCCAGGAAGCCTGAAGTTTCTGGCCTCCTCCTGTCTCATCACCCTGTCCCCTCAGCCAGTGCAGTAAGACCTTAGGCAGAGCTAAGATCACTTTCAAGCTCTGGAGTCCCATGGTAAGACTCAGAGCTTTGCCTAAGCAACAACCCTGGTAGCAAACGTCCCCACTTCTGCCAGTTCCTATGTGGCCCTAAAATAAAAATAAAATAAAAACCTGAATGGCAAAAAGATTTTGGAGAAAAGTCTCCAAAGCACAGCTATGTGCGGAAAGAAAAGCAAACCGGAAGGATTTCTTGACCCTTGATCCCTCCCTCTCAGGAAGCAGGAATACTCACAGTATCTGGGAGTTTGTGAAAACACAGAAGGGATCCTTGGGTAGCTTAGATTTTAGGAGGCTCAGCCCAGTTTCAAGCTCCCCATAATACCTGGAGGTCCAGCTGTCCCCATTCTTTAGGGACCAGAACACTCCCATGGTGAGCCAAGCTTGCATTGGTGATGGGAAGCTCTCACTAGGAATGATGTAAGGTCCCTGAACTGCTTGCCACACCTAGGTCTTCCCTGGATGGACAGTCAGGTGCTGCTGAGGTAGGGTTGCTTAGGGAAGATTGGCCCTCCTCAGCACTGCCCAGAGTCCTGGGGCCCTCCGAGTCTGGCAATCTGCCTGCAAGTGGGTCTAGCTGCCTGCAAGGCCCACCTCAGGCCTTCACCCTGGTGCCAGCTTCCTGTAGAGATGCCAGTGGACTCCCCACATTCACCCTGGCTGGCTCTCCTCTAGCCTGTTCAAAAAGCCACAGCCAGGGGAGTCTTTACAAGCTGTCAATTTGATCCTCATGTAAGTCCTGAAGTTACTTTCTATCCCACCCCTCCCCATTGCTGTTGGAATCAAGACAAAACCTCCGTACCATACTCAAAGCCTAGTGATAATGCTCCCCCAGTCAGTGCCACCGACTGGGGACCAATTGTTGGATTACATGAGCATATAGGGTACTTTCTCACTCAAATCACTATGTACAGTGTTTCTTTATTCTTCTCTTTTCTTTTTTTCTTTTTTTTTTTAAAGACAGGGTCTCACTATGTAGCTCTGACTATCCTAGAACTTGCTATTAGACCAGGCTGGCTTCGAACTCACAGAGACCCATCAGCCTCTACCTCCTCACTGCCGGGATTAAAGGCGTGTTCCGCTATGTGGGGCCAGTAATTCTATTTTTAATTTTTTGAGAAGTTGCCATCCTGTTTGGCACAGCAGCTGCTTCCTTGGGTGTTCTCACCAAAACACATCCTCACCGACAGGTGTTAATTTCTGTCTGGGAATTTTTTTTTTAATGGAAGCAATCCCAGTAGGAGTGAGGGAATCTAGCCTAACTCAGTTCTGATTCCATGTCATTTTCTATGAGAGTCAATCTTCACCTGGTCCCTTCATCACTGAGGCCTGGCCGTACTCCCGCTAAACCCCTTCTCTGACATGGCACCTGTCCCCACACAAACATTCTGCATCAAGGATTTTCCAAAATAGCCACCCTCAAATAGTCACTCCCCACACACAGCCACTGAGTCCCTGGGCTGACTTCCACCTGCAACCTACCTCCCTGCATCCTACCAACTCTCCTCTTTTCCTTCCACCTCTGGACCAGACGCCCCCTCCCTATGCCAGCTGGCTCCTTGGGTCTACCCCAAATGTGCACAGGCCGGGATCAATGGTGGAGCGGGCAACCAGGTGGCCTCCAGGCCCCAGCGCAAGGCCCTGACAGGTGCTTTGTAGTGCTGAGTGAGTGAAAGGAGCCGGCCTTATTAACATCCGAAGAACAGCAGGCTCCAGTCAAGTTTAAAAGCTACACACAAACACAGCTCCCAGGCTCACGACTCAGGGACTCTCAGCCAACCACTGAGCGGCCAGCTGTCCTGTCCCCCACTGCAGATGGCTCCGCCTCTCTGTAAAGCTGGTTTAACGTCTTCTCCAGGACTGCTGAGTAAGACCAAGAGGGTAGATTAAACTGTAAGGCATTTTTGCCCTGAGTCTGGCGTGAGGGTTGTAAACGGTAACCACAGGCAACTCCAAGGTGCATCTCTGTGTCCACCCTTCTCTGACCTGTTGCCTACCCTCCCCAACCCCATCATTCAGTGGCCCTCCCCCCACCATTGCTGTAACAAACAAGCGCCTCTCTGGGACTGCTCGCCTAAGTCTCTCGGTGCTGCCCACTCTGCCCTAAACTTCCCACCATCCGCCAGCAGCCCTTGCCTCGACCTCATCCTCAGAGAGTGGATGCCCTACCCTCCTCATCCTCCTCCCCAACTCCGCCCAGTGCTCCCTCCTCAGAGCATAGCTCCTCCTTGTCACCAGCTCATCCCCCACCTCCTCTCAGTGCAGGCTAGAGTTAAGGGCAGTCCTCCTGTGGCCTCAAGGGGTACACTTTTTCACTAGGAGACCCCAACAGCAAGTGCTCGCAGATCTCATTCTGTGCACCCCAAATCTGGGTCGTCAGAATCAGATTCTCTGGGGTGGGTCTAGGAGTGTGCATTTTGTGCTAGATTGTGTGTAGTCGCTCTCCTAGGCTGGGCCAATGGGCCTCTCTATACACAGCCTCAACTCCTGTAGAAATTCTATGACAACTGTGGTATGTGAAGGCTAGGGACAACAAGTCACATGGAGGTGTCAGCCCACGGGACATTCAGAGGACACATCACCCCCCACCCTGTGATATTCTTGCCAAAAAATGCACAGGCTCAACAAAACCATGAAAAAAACTATGCAAGCTGGGTGGGGCAGAGACAGTTTAAATGATCTCTTTGGGTTAGGGGCCAGCCTGGTCTACATAGTAAGTTCCAGGCCAGGTAGGAAAACAGTAAAACTCTGTCTCAAAAACTAGACAGACGGGCAACTAAACAACCAAATCAATAAGTTTTAGAAAAAATAACTAGCCAATGATCTTTCCAAAGAGTCAAGGTTTTGAAAAGCCAAAACAGACAAAAGGCCTTCGTCAGACTGAAGGGGGCTGAGGAGAGATGTAACTAAATACAGTATGAACCCCTGGGATTCAGGGGGCAATATGTGGGTGAAAAGAGGGGGAAAGCCCATTACTTAGTTAATAATGTCATAACTATTATAAACACCTCAGCCGGCTAACTGCACCATGTTAGCTGGTTGAAACGTGCATGGTACCTATCTGAATTTCTAATTCATTCAACTATTTTACGAATTAAACCAACTAAAGTCATTTTAGGGGGAAAGGCTTTTAATTTAAAAAATAGAATAAAACTGTAGCAAAGACAAAAAAAATCTTAGTTACAGAAATCACATAGTCAACTTTCTCCCCACTTCTGGCCGCTACCTTCTAAAACCACTCCACCTATCGTACACCAGAGCCAGGCAAAAGAATTCTTACTCTCCCCTCTTGGCCCAAGACAATTGACCCCTAGGGCCAATGCTCAAAGGAGCCTATTAACAGGACACCAGATGAGCTAGCCTGGACTCCTACCTGCCAAATCTGATCTACTCTGAACATCCAATAGTAATGATAACAAACTAGAATCCAGGAACCAAAACAATAGCGCACAAGTCTGTTAAAGATAGACATAGGATGGAGAAGAAGGCAAGAGCCCTCTAACCAGTAACAGGGAAGAAAAGATGAGACCAAGAATCAGCCATTGGCTCTGAAGCCCTAGGGCAAAGTTCTGAAGAACAGGTTACACACACAGCTTCAAAATATCTCCCAGAAATTACTTAACAACCCAGAAGAAAACCGATAACCCCAGACATCTATGTACCTAGGATCAAAGCTAAAATCATCAATACCAGAACAAACTGACATTGTGTGTCTTCTCATGGGACACAAAGTAGGAAGCAATGTGATTTATTTAGAATTCTTAGTTAAAATGGGATGCAGTCCTGAGGAACAATTGGATAAAGTCAAGCTGAAAGACACATTGCCTAATAGCTGGCCTGTAGTCCTCAATATGTCAAAGTCAAAAAGAACAAAGCCAGAGGATTCACCCCAATTAAAGACCGAGAGCCGGGACTTCTAAACGCTATCTGGGGTCTTGGGTCAGATTTTGAACCTGGGAAAGTGTTGGTAAGATACACAACAGCTGATGGGAACTGAACATGAAGAACAGAATAGGTAAACAGTATCATGGCGTTGCATGTTCTGACTTTGGAAGACTTGTTGCTCTTAGAAAACACACAAATACTTAAAAATCTACAGATCCTCCAGTCTATTCTTAAATGTTTCAGAGGAAAAAAGAATCAAGAAGCAGGGTGTGGTGCTGCTACCTGTCCCCTTATCACAGTCCTTGGGAGGGCAAGATTCTGGGATGGTAAGTTCAAAGCCAGCCTGGGCTGCAAAGTGAGATCCTGCCTCAAAAAGTCGAAAACTGCACTTGGGCCTGTGTGTCTAAGTGTGAGCTCGGGAGGCCTTTCAGGAAGATGTGGAATGATGGGAAGACACAACTGACTCCCCCACCTCTTTTGTTGCAACTTTTCTAACAAAAACGAACCAAGTATAGTGAACACAGAAACTCCTCGTGAGCATGCTGGTAGTTTCTCCTTTTCTTCAGTCCCCTGGCCTGACGCTCTCCTAGAATTCACCCATGAAATTCTTCACTCCTCAGGTGGATCTGCTCCCCACCCCCAAAACCGTGGCACTCTCCTCTGTGTGTGCCCCCAAATGTGCTCACCCCTCCTCCTGTCCCTCCTTTCCACCTGCCTTCCAGACTCAGACTCTATGTTGGCTCCAGCCCCGCCCCATCTCTCTCAGCCCCGCCCCTCTCAGCGCCCCCCCCGCCCCGCCCCTCTCAGTACCACCACTGAGTGCCTCTGTCTCCCATCAATCAATCAACACTCATCTCCTCACTGGCTACAGGCTGCACAGTAGTCTCAGCCCTTTACCTGAATTATTTCATTTCAAATTACAGCCCTACAAGCTAAATGTCATCACTGGTCCCAGGAAATCGAGTCACTGCTGAGCTGCCCTAAGTCTCCCAGGTGGCTGCTGATTCAAACTAGGCCATTGTCACACCAATGCCTGCCTGCGCTGGAAGTCGCTGTGCTCCGGGTCCCTACAGATGTCCTTGCAGACTTATTCTTTCTCTCCCACCCCGCTGGAAGCTCTCAGAGGAACCAGCCCATACCCGGACCTCTCTTGATGCGATGCACACACGGCAGGTGCCCAACAGCTGTTTGTTGGCCACGGGCTGGGTTCCAGAAAGGGGAGGAGGGGGTGGCAAGCTCCATCAAAAACAGGAGCCAATTCTCCACCTCCAGCACAGCCCAGCTCCCTGGCTACTGCCCAAGGCCCGGCCGTCATCTGCTCTGGGTAATAAGTATTTGTATGGCGATAATTACAGCATTTGGGAAGAAAATCCCATTAAGCAAGAGCCCTGCCGAGCTGCTAATGCCGGCACAGAACTGGAGGCGGCAACTCCGCCAAACGCCCTCCCGGCTGCTCCTGATAACGGATAACGCAGGGGGCTGCCTGTCCCCAACGTCGCACATGGGGCCCCAAGAGAGCATGGCAACTTTGGGCAGTACGGGCCACCTCCTGGCACATTGTTCCAAAGGGGTGCTGAAAAAGGACAGCATACTTATATTCCGGTGTGATCCAGGGCTCCTCGCCACTGCCTGGTGAGAGACCAGGGTACAGACTGCCAGGATCCAGCACTGAGTGGTCTCTGAATCCTTTTATGTCCCTGGAGCTCTCTGTCACCTTAATAGCAATAATAATCGCCCCATTTGTTGGGCACTTGCTGTCTGCCAGGCTCTGTGAGGCTCACAGCACCTCTCTGCCTATTATGGAGTTCAATACCCAGGCCCAGCCTTTGAAGCAGGTCCCCCCACTTTATGGGCAAAAAAACCCCCAGGATTTGAGGGAGTGCGCTTTTCATGAGCACTTATCTCAATTTGCAATTATGTGTTTATCTCTCTATCAGACCATTCTTCAGGATCCCATGCTGGACAGGAACTTGGGAAGAGGCAGTTTCTCCATCCACTCCACACAATGCAGAGAGCTCAATTGACAGCAGCTATCTGTTGAATGAGGGAATGCAGCCTTGCAGCCTTGCAGCCCCGCAGGATGTCCCAGCTGCCAAGAGGCAGAGCAAGACGAACAAAACACCAGACAGGCGTTACCAGAGCAGTGTGGTTGCAACCCTCCACCCTGCAGAGCCCCATCTCCCTGTGTCCAAACTGCAGGGGAGAAAGGAAAAGCTGCCCAGGTACAATGGCCACATGCTTTCAGCCAAGGAAGAGCAGCCTGCAGCACGGCCAAGCCTCAGCAAGTACCTCCTACGCCACCTGAACATTCTAGCCTTTAGCATGGGCTTCTCACAGTGTTAGCATAGGACGTCTTATGAAGCATCTTTGTAAATGCAATATGAATGAATCCTTGTGAAGTTCTGATGGGATAAGCAACCATTATTCCCACAGGCCAAGGGAAGGTAGAATATCACCCACATGCCACTGGACCCCAGAATATTTCCTGCAAAACTGTCATTATCCTCTTTATCTGTGGGAAACAGAGTCTCAAGCAGGAGAAGGACCATCCCTGGGTCTCTCTATACAAGTTGCTCACTCGGAGCACAGCACAGTGGCTTCCATATCTGTGCCAGTGAGAGCCGGAGACACACACACACACACACACACACACACACACACACACACACACACATACTGCTGCCAGGCCAACTCCCCTGCTCAGCAAAATTCTCTCCTGTAGGATCCCACAGTGGCTCACCTAGCCAGACCTTGGTGACAGATATGGTTTCAGCCCTTGGCCTCAATTCCATTATTATATGGATTCCAAATGGGCTCCCCAAACCATGAATGTGACAATCTAGCCCTACTGACTGCAGCTTCCGGGCAAGCCATGGATCTTGGAAGCATGCATGCAGCTAGGATGGGGTAGACCAACCAGCAAAAGGGATGCAAGAACATACACAGTGGCAGGAAATCAAGTCTCACAGTTTGACAAGAAACAGACTGTGATACACCTGGAGGGGGGCAGGGGGAATGACAATCAGCATCCTGACCTTCCAAGGGCCCTGCCCCACCTCTCTCCATCCTTGGGTGACTTGATAGAAGGTCTGGCAGATGTCTTTCCCTTTCTGCACCCTGACATACAAGTGCCAGGGTAGTAGAGAAGAGCAGAAACTAAACCTGCTTCCATACAGACTAAACCTGCTTCTCTCATTCCTGGACACTCTGGTACAAACATTGAAAGTGAAGATTCCTAAGTGGAAGGAGAAAAGTTAGCATCCGGCCACCGTGAATGGACCCTTTGAGCCTGGGCGCCCTCTGAGCACAAAGCCATGACTTTTCCAGGGTCTTGCCAGCAGGTCTCCTCCGTCCTTGCTCTCCACTATAATTGTTCTATAACAGATTATTTGGTATCCCTTCTCTGTTCATTCACCCAGCCCTTGGCCTCTGTGGTTAGACCAATTTTCATAGCAGCGCTGGGCCTTACACAAGCTCTTCCAGAGGTCTCTACAGAAACCCAGAGCAATGTCTCCCCACTTGGCCGAATAGGTCTGAACCCAGCATTACAAAATATATAGTCATAAAGTTGCTGGGTCCCCTGGGCGACCACCAGAGATGCCCAGAGAACAGAAGGTAAGCACACAGCCTCAGACGCTTCCCAACCTGGGGAGCTGCTGGCCAGCCTCTGACCAGCTCACCTGTTTAGCTCCTCCAGATGATCACCCTGGACTCCCACCCAGACGTATTCAAGGGGAATGTGAAGCTGGAGAAAGGCCTTCCTGGCCCTTCCCGATCTCTCTTTATAACCCAGGCTCCTCTCCTCTCTGGACATGGTGTGATTCAGCCCTTGGGAAAATCTGACCTGCAGGCTACACCAGTCATGGCCGGCCAGCCACACAGGCTTTGTGTTCAGGCAGTCATTCCTGCCTGTGTTGCCTGGACTCTGCTTGGCAAAACCCACCAACCCTAACAACACTCTCCACCTTCTAAGAAGCCCCCTAGACCCCCAAAAGGGCTTCTTGGCCTTGTGTTCTCAAGCCCCATCACATGGCTAGCTGGGCCTCTCCCTATATCTTCCTACTAACGGTCCCCTGTCCAGCCCTTCATACCATCTGCCTTTTGAAGGCAGAGACAGGTTCACTCTCTTTGGGGCCTCAGAACTGAGAGAAGGCACTGGCTTGATAAACGTGAGACTTGTCTCCCTGTGTTACCATCATAGCGCTTTACTAAGCAAGCACCAGAATACTACCCAGCCTCTTCCAGACATTACCTTCCATTGCCACAAGAACCAGAAACCCAATGTAGCCCAGACTCCATTTCCTAATAGAAAGCAACCAAGGCTCAGGGAAGTCTGGTAACTTGTCCAAAGTCACATAGCCCATAATTCACAGAGCTGGGCTTCTAACCCAGATACTCTGGCTTCCAGGGCTACCCCCAACTCTGCTCTGTCTGGGGATTCACTTCCATCTCACTGACTAGAAAAGACTAAAGAATTCATGAAAGGCAAAGCAGAGCCTATCAGAAGCAGTCAAGGTAGTAGGACAGTGGGAAAGCAAGAATGCAGAGTAGACAAGGTGCAAAAGCAAAGGAGAGGGCCTCATGTGTCTCCTGTGTGGGCTGCTGCCAGGGTAATAGCCCAGAAAAAACACACCACTGGGTAAAGCAGGGGACAGAAATTTCATCCGGAAAGAACAGGCCAAGGTGACCTCAGAGGTCCTCCAAACAGACTTGATTGTCCTTAATTTCTCTCTAGGTCCATGAGGCTGACTCAAGGAAACTCAGTTCGGTCACCCCAATTTCTACATGGGTGCGTGCACACACACACACACACACACACACACACACACACACACACACGCCAGTTCCCAACTAGATTGCATGCAGATTGCAAATTCTCTGAAACTGTCACGGGAATGTCTCAAACCCAGCCAAGAAAGAGTCTGGGGCAAGCATGTACTCACTAATTGCTGGCCTCGGTACAGAAGTTCAGAGTTTGATGTAGGCAACAGCTCTCCCCGGGGTTTGCCTCTGGCCAGCTGAGACTCATGAAAGTATGCTCCTGAGTTATCAAAATATGTATACCTTTTCTGACGCTCACTGTAGTCACCCAGGAGTGTGGAAAGAAAGAGGAGCATGGTTTCAAAGAAGCCACTAACCTTCCCCAAAGTATCAAAAAAAAAAAAAAATCCCCTGGTACAGTCACCTCTGAAAGTGTACAAAGGCCCTGTGTGTGACTAAAAATCCACTCGCACGACCCGCAGACCCCCCGGACTCACACTGCCGTGGTATCCTTAGGTGCCGGAATTTCACACCGACCACATTTGGCAGGAAAAGAGAAAATGTATCACACACGCTCCACCGTGCTCATGAGGCAGGTCTGGAAAGGGTGGAGTTACCTCAAAATCCAGAAGTACAAGAGAACAAGAGGGAAGGAAGGGTGGTTTTTATGACTTGTCACTGTCAATGTCTCCAACCTTATGTCCCAGTCCGAGCTCCTGGCCTCTAGTATCATCCCTGAGCTCGCAGTCCAGGACTCCTCTCACCCTGTAAGGGTTCCGATGTCATATTCCCCAAAACCCAAACCAAAGGCCCTCGGGTCCCATTGTCTGTCTGCCTGGGCTCAGGATGAAGACTGAAGGAGAGGGTAGGTTGCTTACACCTTCAAGGGAAGACTTATCCAGGCTCTGGGACCAAACAATGGGTAGAATAGGTGCTCAGAAACTTCTGGTCCGTGGCAGCGAGCCCTCAGAGCCCAAATCCACCTGCCCACTCAGAACCCAGCAAACCCCATGTGTCCAAAAGGAGACACCGTGCCTGGAGTCTGTGGGAAGCTGTTCTCCTAGGTGCCAGGAAGGCTCCAGGTACCCTAGAGGAATAAAGTGCTGTACAGTGGGAAGGACCTGTCACAGCGGAGAGCAGAGATCGCAAGGGGCAGGTGTGAGGAAGGGCTGAGGATGCTTCCAGGGCCCTTTGAATCTGGCACCTGCAAATGCGCTCCTGGTTTCTGGTTTCCTAAAAACCTACCAAGGCACTGACTCCTCTACTGGCGACGGAGCCCAACGGTCTAGCGCCCCCCACCCGATTCCGGTCCCTCTGATCCGTCAGGGTGGGAGAGCAACCAGGGGTCGAGGGGGTGGAGGGACTCCCAGTGGACGGGCGGATCCGTACTCACAGGCGCTCGGTGTTCCGTGGGATGTTCTTGGGGATGGCCTGCAAACCCGTGCCGTGGCAGTCCACCGTAGTGCCGGTGCAGGTGCAGAGGGCGGGGCACGCCGTGGCCCCCAGGCGCCACGCGGCTGCCCACAGCAGCAGCCACAGCTCCGGTCGGCTCAACCCCGAAGAGGACCCGCGCTGGGGCGTTAGCGCCATGGTGCCTTCGCCGTGTCCCGTTCGCGTGCCAGACGGCCGCAGCCGCTGACCATCCCCGTCCGGGGCTAGCTCCAGGTGCTATCCCCACCGAAGGACCGAAGAGCCGGTGGAATCGTGCGATGCGCCCTTGCGGATCGAGTGGTACCTAGATGCTCCCAGCGACAGCGTCTGTGCGTAGACCCAGGAAAGGCGTCTTAAGCGGAGGGCGCTCAGCTCCTCTCCCAGTGCTCGCTGCCGGCGTCTCCCTCTCCCTCCAGCTCCCAACTGACTGCTGTGAGGAGGAAAATGGGCAGGCCCCGCGCGCGCGCACACACACACACCTCGCGCGCGCGCGCACACACACACACACACATACACACTCACACCCGCACGCTCGCTCACACCCGGCAGTCATCCATCAATCGAAAAGCACACTTCCAGGGCCAGACTCCTTCCCGCCCTCCCCCCCAAGCACGGACCACCGCCCGCCTCCTCCCCACCACTTCTCTGCTGCTACAGAGGTCCAGCCGCTGGCATACAGTTTCAAAGGTGCAACCTCCCAGGCGCCAAGGGCTGCGGGGGCCCGGGGAAGGGGGCTTACAGACTGGACCTGCTCTGTAAGCTACACACACACACACACACACACACACACACACTGCAATGATGTGTACATTTAGACCAGTCACTTCAGTACCCTCAGCTACTAGGGCAGAGGAGCAAAAAGATTTTTTTTCCCTACACCTTCCCTTCCCTGGGACCACAGACTTCCCCAATGGCTGAAGAGGTCACCGGGCCCCACCAACTTCCTTTGTCAACTGTTGGTGAGGCTTCTTGTACCAGATGGCCTCTCCAAGCTGTCTTTCCTTGCCCAGCCTGGGACCTTGAGGGAAGAGACTTGAGAGAATATAAAAGCCTCAGGCCAGGTTAGTCTTCTCCCTCAACACATACTCTCCCTAAAGGCAGAACCCAACCTCTTCCGGGAACAGAAGCCAGCCAGCTGGGATGACAGGAGTCCTGACAGGACTTTGTAAGTCCGGAGGGGAGGTGTTTTCTACACAAGCCTCTCTACTGGTATACCAATAGGAAGCCACCTTGGAAATCCAGCAACTAGCCTCTCCACATCTGGCAGGTGGAAACAGAAGAAAAGGAATATTTGGTCCTCTCAAAAGGCCAGAGTGGAGAGAACACAGAACCTGTTTAGAAGAAAAAAACACCACCCAGTCAACTGGTACCTGAATAGGACCTCGGGCCTCACAGCCCCATGGGCAAGGAATTTTCTTATTCTGACAGAGTTGGGGATGTGGGTGTGAATAGGAAATCCAGTGAGGGACAGAATTCCCTCCAACCCCAGAAAAGAAAGCACCTCCCCCAAAACGGACAGCTGTGGCTCTCTGGGTCTCTAAAGAGCTGAGCTCCGGATGTGAGGGAGATCTGGCTGAGACATCTGTCATCCCATTGATCAACAGGGTTGATCTGGTGATCTGAGTGTCACTGTGGGTGTCCCCTTCCTCCTATTCCACACCATGTGCATCCCTTCCAAAGCTTTGCACTCAAAGAGAAGGACTTCCCCCCCCCCCCCCCCCCCCCCGATAAAGATGGCTCTGTCGAGCATTCCTCTGTTGGAAACTCCACGCAAGCTTTGGAGTTCGTGTTGAGCTGAGCTCCGGGAGTCAGGGCCCTATGTGCAGATAACAACTGGGCATCAGAAGTAGCTCAGATGGTCAAGAGTCAAAAGCCCCCCTAGTGGAGCTACTGCAGGGTCCCCCTTCTTGGGGGGAGGGGGGAGCAGAACCTAAGCCCAGCAATGACGGCAGTTTGTCACAGTGGTGAGATACTGAAGTCACCACACGATTAGAGGCGTGGGACTCACCTGGAACCATTGGATGCTTGGTTGTTTTCCCTCTGGATCAGACTCTTCCAGTTACTTTACCATATACTGCATAAGGCCCTGTGGTCAGCATGGCACACTTGAATGTCTGACTCCATTCAAGACAAGCCCTGGACCACACTTCTGATCAGAGCACAGTCTCTACATCCCAGCTCTATCTCTTGAAGACAAATTTGGTAACTTGGGGAGGGAGCTTTCTCTGCCAGTCCTTACAGTGTGATATCAAGAGCTTCTATCACTGGGATCTAAATATAAAAGGGCCACTTGCCTCTTTTCCCAGAAAGCCAGCCTGTCCTCTAAGGACTTTTCCCCCCCTCCCCCTCCCATCCCCCAGCACTAGGAAATCCTCACACTTTAGTGTCGTAATTGTCTATTCCTCAATAGTTGAAGCTGTTCACACTGGTGTTCCTTCCCTGACACCCCACTAGCAAAGTGCCACCCCTTTGCGTCCCTCACTTCCTCCTCTGGCACCAACCCCAGCATTTGGCACTTAGTAGGCCCATCACAGACAGTGCCCAAACTATGTACGCCTCCAACCTTCTGCTCCAGAGGTGTTCCTCTCTCCCAACCCCGTAATCTCAGAGGCTCTTAGAAGCCAGGACCCATGTGGGGAAGGGGAGAGTGTTGATTAACTGGGCGACATGCCCTGGAGTCCTCGGAGTGGCAGGGAGAACGGGGACGGGGAGGGGTGAGAGGAGGCGGGCGGGGGTGCAAGATCAACCTTGCTCATGGCTCTCGAGAGCTAGGCTCTACACTAGAAGCTTCCAGATTCGCCTGGCCAGTGAGTTCCAAGCAGGCCCTAAGCCAAGTTGTCAACGCCTGGCAAGGCCTGGCCTCTCCTTTGAAGGGAGGGGAGGAAGGAGGGCAACTCAGACCCAGGACAAAGACTCCCCAGCCAGCCCATCATGGGAGGCCCTGCCCCAGTAGCCAGGCAGCTCCCCAAGTTGGCTCCCATCCCCAGTTCCTCCACCTCAGAGCCTGGCGGGCTCCTCGCTCCTAGAGGCAGCTTACCATGAATGAACACAGCTCATTAGCGCTCCCGGCACATTTACTCATTAAACAACCGCTTGGCCAGCCACATACCCCAAGCTAACCCCCCCCCTACTTTGCTTTTTCAATTTCCTCTCCTATGCCCCTCCCTCTGGGGGTCTCCCTACCCCCTCCCTGAAGCCCGGGCCACCTGCTCCCTCTGCACGGATGAAGAGAAGCTGGCCTGGCACATTGCTTCTGGCAGGCATGCTCCACCAAGCCAGCTCAGCCTGCCGTCCAGTTACAGGCAACCCCCATAGGAAAACACAGGGTCACATCTCCCTGTCCTAGTGGAATGGTCCATGCATGTACTGAGGCCCCTCGTTATGGCAGTTGAGGGTTGTTGCCTTCTAGATAACTTTAGAGAGAGAGCCTTCCCTCCAGCTTTTATACAAAGGCCCATCTCCCCCCACCCCCAGGTCACTAGGGCGGGGAGCCCAAACTGCAAAAACAGTGATAGCATGCCTGCTTCCCAGGGTTCCATCATCACTGCTTATGAATATTGATGGCTCCAGGAAGCCCTGGGACTGGATTGCTCATCAGTGAACCTGGTCCTCAGATAGCCGCAGTCAGGAAGGAGCAGAGGGGCAGGAATGTGTGAGTACGGAACGCTTAGAGGTGGACCAGAGGGACAGGCACAGAGGCCTGAGGGCTCCCTACAGGGCAAAGCACTTCAGAAGGTCTCACAGGACAAGGAGACATTGGTTGGACAGCTGCAGAGTGTGACCCGACCCCTCAGCAAACACAGCAGCCGGGACAAGACACCAGCAGAGGGACAGCCCGAGACGCACAGTGGTGTGTGATTCTTCTTCTCGCTGTGTAGAAATACCTGACAAGGGCAACTTAAGCCCAGAAGTAGGCATGGTGGTGTGTTTTTAATCAGATGCTCCGGAATCAAAGGTAGGCCGATCTGTGAGTTCAAGCCTGGACTCCACAGCAAATTCCAGGTCAGCCAGGGCCACCTAGTGAGACTGTGTCCAAAGGGAAGAGAAAAGAAGGGCTTGTATTGGCTCGAGGTTAAAGGGAATGGACCGTCACAGGCCAGGCTCGGTGGCAGGAACATAGGGAACTGATCCTGTAATGTCAGTGATCGATCGAGAAGCCAAGAGCTAAAAGCTGGGGCTCTGCACTCTCTCTCTCTCTCTCTCTCTCTCTCTCTCTCTCTCTTCTTTACTCAGTCCGGGACCACAGCCCGTGGCGCTGACGCTGCCCGTACTCACGGTAAATCTTCCCTCCTCAGCCAAACCGCTCTGGGAACATCTTCACAGACATGCCCAGAGGTTTCTCTTCAAGGCGGCTCTAAATCCTGGCAAGTTGGTTTTGCTGACATCACAAGGATCTGGAAGAGATGAGTCACATCCCAGAGGCCCCGGGCCCAGCCATCCTCTGGTTCTGTACAGTTGCCTATGTCACCCGGCCTGTTCTCATGCTGAAACGCACGTCTGGATATGTAAGTGCTCAGACATGCACTGCCTCTGGAACGTGTTTGCTTTCAGGGAAGGGACCCAGGTGGTAACAGGACAACGTCCACATCCACTTACTTTCTGCCCTTTGGAGAGTTTATTCCATACAGTGTGATGTAACTACCATCACGCACGTGCTATTTGAAAAGTCATTTGGGAGTGCCCACTACGTATGCTGATTCCTGGGACCATAGGTCTACATTGTGGGTTTCCAAAGACTGTGGCCTACGAGCCAAGGTCTGGTGTGCTGAGGTGAGGCGTTTGAGCACTGTGGTGGTTTGAATAAGAATGCCCCCCCCCCCAATAGACTCATGTGTTTGTGTGCTTGGCCGGAAGGAAGTGGCTCTATAAGGAGATGTGACTTGGTTGGAGTGGGCGTGGCCTCATTGGAGGAAGTGTGTCACTGTGGAGACCGGCTTTGAAGTCTCATATGCTCAAGCTACGCCCAATGGGAGACACAGTCTCCTTCTGCTGCCTTCAGGTCAAAATGTAGAACTTCCAGTTCCTTCTCCAGCGCCATGTCTGACTCCATGCTACCAAGTTTCCCACCATGGCGATAACAGACTAAACCTCTGGAACCGCAAGGTGGCCCCAACTAAATTTTTCCTTTATAACATTGCTGTGGTCTTGGTTTCTCTTCACAGCAATAGAAACCCTAAAGAGACATGTGCTTGAACACTCTAGGGAACCACTGAAAGGAGCCTCCTGGCCCTGACAAGGGAGCTGAGACCTGCCTGCTTTCTCTCCATTAGCATCGATGAGGCCTATCAGAAGAGAAAGTCCAGAATAGGTCCAGAAACCGAGGTAAGCGATGGAAGGAAATCTAAAACGTACTAACTCTTGGACTGGCAAGATGGCTCACTGGGTCACTGAGTCACGGCACCATTGCCAGGCATTGCTCTCAGCCCAACACTCACAAAGTTAACACAAATATCTAAAAACAAAACAAACAAACAAAAGGTTAAAGAAAGTACAGTTAGTGGCCCAGTGGAGAGAAGAAACTAGCTGACCTCCTGTGTCAGAAGAGTCGCAGGCTGAGCTGTGAATGACGCTGGAGCTGGCTCTGTTGGACCACACACCGGCTAGGAATCCTGAGAGGCTGGTACCAGCAAAACTTAGCTTTTTTTTTTTTGAGACATGGTTTCTCTGCCTGTCTTGGCTGCCCTAGAAGCCAGAGATCCACCTCTCTCTGTCTCGTGAGTGCTGGAATTAAAGGTGTGTGTCATCACTGCCCTATGTGACCTTAAGTCTCTAAACCCCCAGACATGCTCAGACTCCCAAAAGGCAGAAGCGCCTGAGACACACAGTACAGACTAGAGCAATGGCTGGCTCACTCTGCCTAAGATGAAGTGTCTTCCAACAGAGTCACCCTGTGTGATCAGGACAACACTGGCCTATTAAGCAAGAGACAAGCAACTAGAGGAGGGGAAGAAGAGAGCGGAGCCACCAAGTCCGGTGTGCCACAGTGTGCTCAGTCACTACCCAGATGCTGAGTATGAACCAGGAGTGCCCGGGGGGCAGGGATGGGGGTGGGGGACTCTCACCAGGCTCTGCACACCTCGACTGTAGTTCTCAAATTTGAAAGGTTTTTCACCATTATCTCTTCACATTTTTTTGTCCCCTCCATCTGGAACCCCACACCCACAAAAAAAACATCCTCTTGAAGCCACCTCCTGGCTCACCGATGCTCTGCCCATAGTTTTACAGCCTGCTTCTGTGTTTTGTTTTTGATGAGTTTGTTACTGTGTTGTTACATTCAGTGTCTTTCCTCTTTGGTTGTCTAACCCATCCTCAAGACCATCTAGTACGATTTCCCAAACACTGCAGGTTTTTATCTCAGGTTACCACACTTAGGACTGAACGTAGGGCCTTCCAAAAGCCCAAGCAAGCCCATACCACTGAACTACGTCTTCAGCCCTCTTCGTTTGCTTTTGAGATGTGGGCTCCCTAAGTCGCCCAACCTAGAACTCATTCTGTAGCTGCTGAAAATACATGCTCACACCAGCAGCTCCGTCCCACAGATCTTTACTTTTATTTATTTTATGTGTCTGGGTATTTTGCCTGCATGTATGTTTGCTTGTTTGCACCCCACATGTATGCCTGGTGCCTGAGGAGACCAAAAAAGGACATCAGACTCCTTGGAACTGGAGTTGCAGATGGTTGTGAGGTGCCATGTAGATTCTGGGGAGTCCTCTGCAGGAGCAGAAGGTGACCTTAACCACGGAGCCATCTCTCCAGTCCAGCCCCCACGCCCAATTTGTCCCTAATATGTTTGCTTCCCTCTACTTTATGTTCACGTGGAATAGAGTTCTAATTGATTGATTTTTGTCATCTGTGTCTCCAGGCCTGCTTTGACTGATTGATTTTTCCTCTTCATTATGGTCCAATTTTCCTATTATTTTCAATCTGAGTAGTTGTTAATTGGTATGAGGCTGTGTGAGTGTATGTGTATGTATGTGTGTGTGTGTGTGTGTGTGTGTGTGTGTGTGTGTGTGTGTGTGTGTGACTTGCTGTCTTGGTTTTGTTGTTACTGTTTTGTCTCGTTGTTTGTTTTGCCTTTGTTGTCAAAGACCATCATAAACCTCAGGATGCAGCCTCCTCCTCTCTCAGCGCGCAGAGCGGTTGGGGTTGGCACTAGCTATGTTTCTTGTCACTGTGACAAAGTCCCTGCAGAAGTCACTTCTTCAGGAGCGATGTTTGTCTGAGCTCATTTCTGAGGCTCTATTTTGTCCTGACTGCAGCCTGGGGCCTGCCTTGTTCACATCTTAGCAGATTGGGTAGCAGAGCCCAGGCCAGAGCTGAGCCAGGCTGCAAAAACCCATCCCCAGTGGCCTACCTCTCTCCAGCCAGGCCCCACAGCCCCCAAAGGGTCACCATCCTCTGGGGGACAGGGGTTCAAACACAGGAGCCTGTGGGGGACACTTCAGATTTAAATAGGGCTGCAGGTATGAACACTGTGCCCGACTTACTCTGATATTACTGAAGAATATTTTTGAGCTTTTCTCTGGAATAAAGTCAAGTTGCTTGAAAAGAGTCCTATCCTTTGGAAGCCTGTCTTTTTAGGCTCTCCTAAGAGCAGAAGTGCCCTTCAGTTTAGGACTGCCATTAGGCTTCTAGGACTTCCAGCGGCTTCCCCCAGAAGCAATGCCTTCCATAGGCTGCCCCGGCGTCCCGTGATGGCAGAGCTTGCCTTTCTGACTGGCAGGACACCAACTGCTGCCTGTCAGAGCTGCAAGGCTCCTATCGTCTGATCCATTAGGGTGAAACTGTGGCTTCAGGTAGCTCTCAGAGCAGCACTAATGGTCCTGAACAAAACCAAAGTGCCGTCTGCAACCCCCTCACCGTGGCTCCTCCGCACTGCCACCTCCATCCCCCCTTCCCTGAGGATGACAGCCAGGTTGGCTCCTGCACTTAGCCCCACCCTGTACTCAGAAGGATGCTGCCCCACCCCCTTGACTTGTTCTTTGGCTGGGAACTCTCCCCAGGCTACAAACCTAGCCACCGCAGGGCTCACCACCCTGCTTTCAGTCTGTTAGCGCTCATCAGCCTGCATGTCCTACTAAGTAGTTAGTGTCTGAAAATAGCTATGTCGTTCATATCCCCTGGTCTTTCTTCACTTAAGGCAGAGAGGTAAATCTGGCCCGTTGTACCATCCTGACTAGAAATGGGATTTTGTGAGAGGTGGTTTTGGTTGGTTGGTTTTGGTTTGCTTTGCTTCTTGACAGAAAGCTCGCTGAGTTCTGGCACGTTTGGAGATCTCATCCCCAGAGAGCCAAGGCCTGGAGTGGCAGGCAAGGGAAACCCAGGGCAGGCTCCTGCTTCCGGGGGCTGCAACCCTAGGGCACCAAAGGGACAGTGCTAGAGGGGTTCCCTGCAGAGAACGAAGGGTGAGGGCAATGATTTGAATCGGGCTGGTGATGCCATCTGGACCTGCTTGTAAGTGGGGGTGTTTGCTAAGGGGGGGCTCAGCACAAAAGGGCCCATGAGAGCCTGCCTACAGACAAAGGAAATGGGGGGGTGAGGGCCCCCTGGGAGGGCTCTGGCACCATCTGTGAGGGGGTAAGCACAGACTTGCCTCTTCCCTGGACCAGCTCTGCAGCCCCAATTCAGTTTTCCAGCCACCCTGTCCTCAGTTTCCCTTGTTAGGGACAGATGAATACACTTCAGTCCAGCACAGTTGACTGCTTCACAGGATGTCAGAGAAGCGTCCGCAAGCCTCACTCTAGATATGGAAGCAGAGTCCCTAGAGTAGTGATTTACCAAAAGGCTCAGAGCAAAGTCCCCGCTCCGAATGCCTGGCATATTGAACTTCGTCTTTCGGTGTCTGCCTGCCATCTACAGGTAAGCACCACACTGTTCCTGACCCAGAACCAGCTAGTAAACGCTCAGTAAGTGTGTGTGACTGAAATAAACTGGAATGGAAGCAGAAAAACAGGCCCTGAATCTTCCGGGGAATTAGACTCCAGAAATCTAGGCGATCCTGGGACTAAGGATGAACGTGGTAGAGCCTCGTGTGTGCAGAGCCCTGGGTCCCCAGTGCTACAAAAGGGAAAAAAAAAAAAAAAAAGAGGGGAGAGAAGAAAAGACCAGAGTGAGTGAGGGAGAGAGGCAAATGAGAGGAAGGGGATGCGACCCAGGAACACTAACAGGTGTTCAAACCAGAGCAGAAAATACTGGACAAGCTAACTCAACTCAGGCCCTACCCAGGGAGCTTGATCCTCCACAGGGAAAATAAGAGCTGTCCTTCCCCCAACCCCCATACACACTCTCTCTTTCTCTCAAGGCTCAGGGTAGGGAGATTCCAAAGGTGTTGTCTTAAAGTCTCAGTGCTAGGACCAGAGAGATGGCTCCGTGGCTAAGAGCCTAAAATGTTCTTGCAGAGGACCAGAGTCCAGTTCCAGCACTGTGCCTCCCACCCCAGGGTATCTGATGTCCTTTGCTGGACTCCACAGGCACCTGAACACATGTACACATACCTGTGTGTACACACACACACACACACACACACACACACACACACACACACACACACGTAATTAAAACTTAAATAAAAACCTACAATCTTTGTGTTGAGGGGCAGGGACCAGGATGTATAGCAGATAACAAAGTACTTGCCTAGCACACAGAGACCCAGGGTGCAATCCACAGCAGGTGATACACATTTTTAAACCCCATACTGGGGAAGCGGAGGCAGGAAGGTCTGTCATCCTTGGCTACATAGTAAGTTCTAGACCAGACTGGGCTGTATGAGAATTAAAGACCAGAACATTCCAGTGTTCCCAGCCATAGTGTGTGTCACATTTTCCTAAGTTATGTGTACTTACTGTGCACCCAGCACAAACAAGCCCCGTGGAGCTGAAATGAGAAGTGTGAACCTTGTGAAAATAACAGGCAAGTTTACCAGTCAGGAGTCCCACAGGGAGTCAGTACAAGCCATGAATAAAGTAGAGATGATTTCCGAAAGTCCGGGGCAAAGGTCACTGTTCAAGCACAGTATTACCCTTCTGCACTTTCTAGGCACAAAGAACTCATCAGCGGGCCAGGAGGTGGTCCAAGCCTTTTCTATTGAGTATAGATGATTGGTTCGAAGACAGCTACAGAAAGTCTCAGTGCTAGAGAGATGGCTCCATGGACATGCATAGGATAAGACTGAGCAAACCCCAGGAAAGTCAAGGAATAATTGGGGGATTAAGTTATTCAACTCTCAGGAGCTGGAGAGATGGCTCAGTGGTTAAGAGCACTGACTGCTCTTCCAGAGGTCCTGAGTTCAAACCCCAGCAAACACATGGTGGATCACAACCATCTGTAATGGGATCTGATGTGTACTTCTGGAGTGTCTGAAGACAGCTAGAGTGCATTTACATATAATACATAAACAATAAATCTTAAATAAATAAATCTTTTTTTAAAAAAAGTTATTCAACCCTAAAAGAAACCAATGTCTAATGAAGTCACTGAAAAGAGAAAAGCTTCGGTGGGGGCCTGGGTCAGAGATGTATTTGTCTTCGAGATCCTGGGTTCAACCCTCAGCAAAGGAATAGCATCAGAGACGGAGGGAGAGGAAGGGGAGAGGTGGAAGAAGGGAGGGAGGAGGGGACGCTAGACAACGAGGGGCACGGTTATAGTTATACCAGGTGTTGGATGGCCTCGCTCAGAAGCAAAGCACTCCTGGACAGCTCTGTGTCTGCCTGGGTCCCAGCGCGGTGCTTGACACATGTCAGAGACTGTTCGATTTGGTGTAACTCAGGGTATGATGAGCAAGATTCACTCGCCCCACCAGCCAAATTCACCTACCCTTGGTCTCAACAAGTCCCTCTCCTGCAATGCATGCGTAGGTGTGATTAAGTCCACTAAAGGATACGTAAGAGACTATTTATAGCAGCTTCGCTCATTATAGCTCAAACTTCAGAGCAACCCACACGATCCACAGAACAATGTATAACTAAGCTTTGTTTCCGCCATACAGTGGGACAGCGAGCGAAAACGAACCACCCTGCCACGTGAGTTAACTGCCCGGGCGTTAACGCGGAATGGGAAGCCAGAAATCAGTGTGTGTGCAGCTTTGTTCCGTTTATAGGAACAAAGCAGGAGCAAAAGAGATCTGATATAAACACCAAGGGACATGAATCTCATAACTGTGATCTCAGGGCTAGAGAGACTTAGGCAGGAGGAGGACAGCCTGGGCTACACAGTGAGTCCCAGGTTAGCCTGGACTCTGTGGAGTGAGTCTTTGTCTCAAAAACAAAACAAAACAAAACAAAACAAGAACAGAGAAAACAATCACCTTTGAGATAAGGTGACTAGAGGTGCAGCCAAGTATCTTGGGTCTGGAAATAGCCAGGATTATGAATGTACATGGATGTGTGGATACACACACACATACACATTTATATACAGAAGTGTAGATCAACTTATACATTTAAATTAGTGTACTTTATGAAGTTGTAAGGAGAGATTTATTCCTGTCTGCCATGACAAACACAGAGAGGAAAGCGCCACGCCCCAGCCCACGGTGGCAGCGTCCCTAATTAATCAGCCTACCTCCATTGGGGGGCTCAAGCTTCAGAACCAATTCAACCAACACTGCAAGCAGCTGTGCTTTGAGACAGACCCGGCTGGCTTTCCCTTGTGCACACCCAGCGTGTGTGCATGACGACGCTCCGATAGACGGGCTGCACAGAAGGGAGGGTACCAGATTATGCCAGGTGGCGACATCCTAGCTATCCCAGTTTGTACACTCTGATTTCACACAACAGAATCACTTGTCAATGCCTTTCTCTGAATGTGTCCCGTCATTAAGCCCGCACCTTCCTCCATTAAGAGGTTTAATAGAGGGGCACTCTTGGCCTCATTCATTCAGCCGCACATTGAGGAAGCCGTGAGTCTGCCCCCTGGCTCCTGAAAGCTTCCCAGAAGTCCAGATTCAGGCCCCAGGAAGAAATGGCCTCTCAAGTGCAGATTAGGAGGTGGCACAGTAACATCCATGGGACACTTGACTGAGCACTGGTGGCATAGGACGGGAGGTGACTCAGCCCACAGGGAGCCATGAGGCCAGAGTAGCGCAGTTAGACTTGGCCAATTCCACCCTGGACGAAGCAGGTTTGCTCCCCTGGTGGGGAGTGGAGAGGGAAGAGAGGGGAAGAGTATCAAACTCAGTGCAGGGAAGACACTATAACCTACCCCAAGGTCTGCTGGTGCCCCCAATGCAATTGTGAGCAGAGCCACCAGCTTCTGGAATGTTCTCAGTTCTTGTTACAGCGCCTTCTGCTCACCCTTCACCTTGAAAGCTCCCCTACAGTCACAGCCTCACAACAAAAGGGTCTGTGCAAGGTGGGAGGTCTCCACTTTTTTTTTAGGTAAAGTTTCTAGCCTAGGCTGGCCTCAAACTCTCCACATAGCAAAGGTTGATCTTGAACTTAGCAGTTACTCTCTGCCTTTACCTCCTGAGTGCTGTTCAGGCAAGCACTACTCCACCATCTATGCTATACTGGTGACAGAATCCAAGGTTTCAGGCACACTAGACAATGCTCTACTGGCTGGGCTACAACCCCAGCTTGTCCCTACTTAGGCATGTGCTCAGGAGACACCCAGAAACACACCCTCTGCCACCACATGGCGATGTGCAGGGGTCGGGGAGGCACCGCAGCAATGAAAAAAAATCTGTGTGGAGAGTTGGGAGGGAAAGAAAAGAGGAATGGTCTGTGAGCTATAAAGAGAGCAGGAGCTAGGAACTCAAAAGACAGCCTGCCATGCCACCTGAGGCCACACTGAGGTCCCAGCCCCCAAGGACCATGTCTGGACCTGTAGCCCTGAAACAGCACAGGTCTGTCTCGATGCCCATGGTCCATGTTATCATCAAAGGCCATGTGGACATCCCTGGTCTAGGCTGGTCTTCTGGGGCCATCTTGATGTCCCACAGAACTAGCCTCTCCCCTCACTGGCTGAAGCACTCAGGAGAGCTGGCTCACCCCCTTGCTAGCTACAGCATTTGGAAGATCTGACCCTGCACCTTGCCTGGGCAGCACAGTAGAGCTTGCCCTGGAAGTGTAGGTGAGGGTGAGCAAGCCAAAGGGACTGAGCTCAGAAGAGCTGGCCTGGAGGGAAGGAGAGTGGGTGAGCTGACCTGGCCCCTAGGCAGAGTTCATGCATGTGGGATAGCCAGTCCCATTGCTTGCCAGCTGCCCCAAGCAGGAGAACTGACCCCACCACACACCTGAACAAAACAGGAGAGCTAGTCCCCAAGGTGCTAGGTCAAGAGACCAGGCCCAGACCCCTGGCTTTGTTGGAGTTGTCCCACCCTGACATCTACCCCATCTATGAACTGCTGGAGCATGTGAAAGAGCTGGTCCTGTAGAAACCAAAGCTGCAGGATCTCCATGACACAGGGCAACAGCGGGATATCTGAGAGGAGTCCCCTGTGAGGATCCAGTATTGATAGAGTAGCAGAAGCCAAAGGCCTCAAAACACACAAATAACTCATTGCAATGAGCATCTGCAAGTAGAACTGTTTGGGCAAAAGGGTGACACTGTGGGACACACCATGACACACTGCAACCTCCACAGAGAATTTTTTTAATATTTATTTATTTATTATTTATTTATTTATTTATTTATTTATTTATTTATTTATTATATGTAAGCACACTGTAGCTGTCTTCAGACATTCCAGAAGAGGGCATCAGACTCTGTCATGGATGGTTGTGAGGCACCATGTGGTTGCTGGAACCTGAACTCAGGACCTCTGGAAGAGCAGTTGGCACTCTCAACCACTGAGCCATCTCACCAGCCCGAGAAATTTTTTTTAGGTTTATTTTGTTGTTGTTTTCTTTGATGGAGAGGTTATAAAGGCTGAGGGCAGATATGGGGGGATGGGGAGATAAGTGGGATTGGGGTACATGGTGGAAAATTTACAAAGACTCAATAAAAAGTGTTTTAAAATATATTTTATATATTTTTATATTATATTATATTTTTAAATATTTATGTATTTATTTTATGTATATGAGTACACTGTCGCTGTCTTCAGACACACCAGAAGAGGGCACTGGGTCCCATGGTTGTGAGCCATCATGTGGTTGCTGGGATTAGAACTCAGGACCTCTAGAAGAACAGTCAGTGTTCTTAACCATTGAGCCATCTCTCCAGCCCAATCCATGGGCATCTTAAGGATGAAAGGAGGCTGATGATTCAAATGCAAGTACCCGACCCCAAAGCCCGTGCTCCTGCTCCAACTCAGACCTCTGCGCCCCTCCACCCTGTCAATCAAGTGGAAAGGTGACACAGACACTGGAGGGTAGACTCTTCTATACCTTGCTCAAGAAGCTCTTAGTGGGCGCCCAGTCCTCTGTAACTTACTGGAAACAGTCCCTGTGGGCCCTCTACTGTGGGACAACCTTTACAGGTCCTTGACCTCCATGAGATCATTTTCGTTGCCCAGGAGTGATGGTGCACACCTTTAATTCCAGCACAAGGGAGGCAGAGGCAGTGGATCTCTTTGAGTACAAGGCCAGATAGTCTTATGCAACAAGTTCCAGGACACCCAGGACTGTAGAGAGAGACCCTGTCTATCAAAAAAAAAATCATTTTATTGCCATTTACTAAGGCTTCAAGAGAATAAAGGCAGATTAATTCAACCAGCTATCATTATCCATAAGATTTAGGCTCTTCTATGTATTTTTATAAGCAATGGCTGTTTTAAATAATATCATCTCATATAAACCCCAAAATATGCCCCAGGTGATGGTGGCACATGTCTTTAATCCCAGTACTCCAGAGGCAGAGGCAGAGGCAGAGGCAGAGGCAGAGGCAGAGGCAGAGGCAGAGGCAGAGGCAGAGGCAGAGGCAGAGGCAGAGGCAGAGGCAGAGGCAGAGGCAGAGGCAGAGGCAGAGAGATGTTTTTGAGTTCTAGGCTACCCTAATCTACAAAGCGAATTCCAAGACAGCCAGGGCTACACAGAGAAACCTTGTCTGGATACAAAACAAAACAAAACACCCCACAGCTAGGCACTGTGGCACACAGCTGAGATCCCAGTACTCTGGAGGCTGAGGCAAAGGATGACAAGTTCCAGGCCAGTGTGGACTACATAATGAGTCCTGATTTAAAATAAACACAATGGGGTTGGAGAGATGGCTCAGCAGTTAAGAGCACGGACTGCTCTTTCAGAGGTCCTGAGTTCAGTTCCAGCAACGACATGGTAGCTCACAACCACCTGTAATGGGATCTGATAGCATCTCCTCTTCTAGTATGTCTGAAACAGTTTACCCATATAAATTTTATATACATATATATATATATATATACATATATATATATATATATATACATATATATATATATATATATGTGTGTGTGTGTGTGTGTGTGTATGTATGTATATATATATATATATATATATATCAATCACAAAAATTTAGGATCCAGGGCAGGGAGACGGCTTGGTGGATACAAGTATCTGCTGCACAAGTGTAAAGACCTGAGTTCAAATCCCTAGCATCCACATAAAGATCCAGGCATGAAGACATACAGCTGGAGCCCAGGGCCCACCAGTCTAGATGAAGTGAGAAGCCCCAGGGTCAGTGAGAGACGTTGGTGGAAGAGGATGAGGTGAAGGGGTGATTAAAGGAGACATCCCAAACCCTCCGGCCTCTGCACGAATGGGGACTCACACCCACATACGTTACCCAACCATATACCACACACCCACACAACCTGGGGTTCCATGGTTGGAACATGGCTGCTCTCCAATGGCCAATTGTCAAAGATCCTTCTGAAGCTAATTAACAAAAAGGGAACAATCAATTAGAACAACACCGTTTTGAATCCACCAGTTAATTACTGATTTGACATCCCTCCTCCACCCCGACACACACACATGGTAATAACATATGTCCCTCTTGATGAACATCACCACCTCAAGTTGCAAAGCCTCTGGAAATACAGGCAGAGGACACGCCGAGCTCTCTGTTAGTAACATGTACGATCAGGGGACAGCTGCGGGCTGAAAGCCCCTGGCTTCTCCAACCTGCACTGTAGGGAAGCAGATCTTTGCATTAAGAGAGGCTTAAAAGATACAATAAGCTACAAAGTGTATAAATGTACAGCCACGTTCATAGCAGCATCCTTCACAGGAGCCCAGAGAGGAAGTCTAGTAACCAGAACGATGGATGATGCGTGGGATGCACATGCAAGCTAACATCATCCAGCCTCGGAGAAGAGGGGAACTCTGGCACATGGCACAGCATGGGAGGACTCTTAAGGACATTGAGCCAAATGAAATAAGACAGCCACACAAAAGCAAATAGAGTCACACCAGCAACCACAGTGCTCAGGAGGAAGCTCTCTGCGAGTTCAAGGCCAACCTGGTCTGTATAACAAAAGTTTCAATCCAGCCAAGGTTACATAGTCTCAATCCAGCCAAGGTTACATAGTCTCAGTCTAGCCAAGGTTACATAGTCTCTATTAAACGTGGACCAGCACAGCCCACTGTCATTCTCCCTCTCTCCTTGCTAACCAATCAACTTCGTTCAGTCCCCTCCCCGGCATCGCTCTCTTTTTTAATGATGCATCTTACTATTATTTTTAATAATGTGTGTGAGTGTTTTACTCAGTGTCTGCTGGAGTACCATGTATGTGCGTGTCTGGCGCTCTTGGAGGTCAAAAGAGCACACTGGAGTCTGTGGAACTGAGGTTATGAACAGTTACAGGCCGCCACCATGTGGCTGTCAGGAATTGAACAAATGCTCATGGCTGCTGAGCCATCTCTCCAGCCCCTGACATCTTTCTTGATTACTCTAAGCCAACCATGGTACTTCATTCTCCCACAGTGCTCTGTTCAGGAAAGGGAACCCACATAAAGACTGGACAAAGCTGTCCCCTGGCCCCCACATGCTGTGGCTTGGACACATACCAACTCCTGCAAAAACTAATAATCTTAAGAAACAAAACAAAGACAAGCTAAGACCCCGGTGATACTGCTGAGCTGATGAATCCACTACCGTGGACCTGGGCCACCTCTGGCCTTCTGGGAACAGTGAGTAAGGACTTCATTTTTTAAGCTCATCTCTCTGTTCTATTACTGGTGGCCAAAAGCCACCCACAAGACCAGGTGAGGCAGTTCACACTTGCTGAGCATTGTGGGATGCCAGACACCTGTCAATCACAGACCTTAGTGCCTTCCCATTACTCCCCATCCCCGACCTGAGGAGCTGGGAGGAGGTTCTCTGTGGGGTAGGGGTGGAGGTGATGAGACCTGCAGGTGAAAAAGACTTGCCCTCACATACCAGGAGCACAGTGCAACATGAGATAAAACTATGGCTGCTGACCCTCTTTCTCCTTCAACAGCATGGGTGGGTGTGCCCACTGCCCATCACTTCTCAGACACAAGATAAAGGTTCTCTGTGGTTTCAAACCACAGAGCTCAAGGGATGACTGTATCCAGGAACTCAGGCTCAGTCAATCCTCCACTTCCCCATCCAGGAACTCAGGCTCAGTCAATCCTCCACTTCCCCACCCAGGAACTCAGGCTCAGTCAATCCTCCACTTCCCCATCCAGGAACTCAGGCTCAGTCAATCCTCCACTTCCCCATCCAGGAACTCAGGCTCAGTCAATCCTCCACTTCCCCATCCAGGAACTCAGGCTCAGTCAATCCTCCACTTCCCCATCCAGGAACTCAGACTCAGTCAGTCCTTCACTTCCCCATCCAGGAACTCAGGCTCAGTCAATCCCCCACTTCCCCATCCAGGAACTCAGGTCCAGTCAATCCTTCACTTCGCATCTATCTCTGAGTCTTTTCCTCTCTCTATAATATGGCTTTATGTTCTCAGCCAGCTGCCCCAGGAGGAAAGAATAGTAGCCACCAGAGAAGCTCTGGTCTCATAGCCAAGAGCCAAAAAGAGCAGGGATTGCCTCCTTTTTCCCAGCTTGAGGTCCACTGGCTAAGCCTGGATCCTATACTGTCTCCTCCGGCTAGCCATTGAGAGTCAGAACCCAGAGTGTTTACTTCCAGGCTCTGTGGGCTACGCAATGCAGCCTCTCTGTGATCCCTTGTGCCTCTCCCCATGGGCCAGCCATAGGGACCCTAGTTCTACTTCACTGGTTCCTTGAGACCATTCACTTATTCAGGTAGTACCTTAGTGCATACTTACTATAGGATGAGCATCGGAGTTACAGAACGGAGCTAAGAGGCCCAGTTCCTGACCTTGTAGAGTGTTCAGACTGGCTCTAACAAGATAGACAGACATTACACAGACAAATGAGAGAGAGAGACAGACAGAGAGACAGAGACAGAGACAGAGACAGAGAGATGGGAAATATTCAGTACCAAACAACTTCTTGTACTTTCTGTTTGCCTTTGTCAAGCAAGCTCCCTTCTTGGCCGAAGATCCCCAAACATAAAGAGCAGCACCAGCTCGGCCCCTGGTGGCCAGACTGTGACATCACTTCCTGGGGACAACCGCTGGAGGTTGTAAAACTCTCAGCCGCCAGCATGTGGAAGACTCCATCCTTACCTACCAGAGGCCTCTCCGGCTCTCTTACGGTGTACGGTTTCTTCAGGGAGAGGAGGCCCTTCTGCTGCTGAAAGCCCATCCCCAGCTCCGCTGTGGCCAGCTGCCCGTCTTGTTACCTTCTGCACTTCTCTGGAAATGCTAAGCAGAGCCCACCAGCGCTAAGCTCTCTCTCCTAACTGTGCAGGGCAGTCTGTCCTAGCCCAGAGGCAGCACAGGCCTAACAGTGCAGTGTCAACCGTGTGTCCCCATAGACACCTTCCCCATCAGGATGAGACCCACGAGACAGCAGAGCCGCAATCAACCCCAAGAAGGAGATAGTAACTTAACGGTAAGGGGAGCCCCCCTGAATCCAGCCTTCGGTTTCTGTGGTTGGAACAGCGAGGCCTCCAGTCCAGGCTGCATCCTGTAAAACAAAGCTCTGATTTTCCTGGCCAACCAGTACTACTACTTCAGCTCACGGCTCCTTCAAAGCTGCTTCTAGGATAGGGGCAAATGGTCAAACTAGTAAATTTTCACAAGCACCGGATCTACTGCTGACTGTGGGTGACTCTTAAGATGAGATCCCTGGTCAGAAACATGCTGTGTGGAACAGCATGCTGGTGACACACCCTGCGTACCTTGTGCACACAGATGGGCTGGCAGAGGTGTTTCAGAAGGAATGGCCAATAAGCACCTCTCACTAGGACATAACATGCTCCCTCCATGGTGGAAGAGGTCCCGTGTGACCGACTAGCCAGCAGGCGGCGGCTGAGTGGTCACCCTCCCCAGAATATCTGCATTTCCTTCCCTCCCCCACTCACTCAGCGCCAAGGCTGAGCTACTAGCCTCCACCCTTAGGCCGATCACCAGCGCTCCTGTGACAGAAAGAACTCTGCCTCTCGGGGACATCTCCTCATTCTTTTTTTTTTTTTTAAAGATTTATTTATTTATTATATGTAAGTACACTGTAGCTGTCTTCAGACACTCCAGAAGAGGGCATCAGATTTCGTTACAGATGGTTGTGAGCCACCATGTGGTTGCTGGGATTTGAACTCGGGACCTTTGGAAGAGCAGTTGGCGCTCTTAACCACTGCATCTCCTCATTCTTGTTACAGAATGGAGACACGAGGGTGGCAGAGGCCAGCAAGGACTCACAATAGGATGGAAGGACTGGCCTTCAGTGTAGGCTGACAGTGTAACAAGGAAGGCTTTCTTAAGTTTCCAGCTAACAGCTGAGGCTCCTTCATATCACCGCAGGCCTTTATTTCCTTAATTGAAGAAAATGGTCCTCACAAGAAACACTTGTCACTTGCTAAGTCCTAAAAAGTTATTAGTTATGGTCCAGCAAGATGGCTCAGCAGGTCAAGGTGCTTGCTGCCAAGGCTGACGACCTATAGTCACTCCCCATTCACAGGGTAGAAGGAGAGAATTGACTTCACCAGGCTGTCCTCTGGACATCCACATACATGTCAAGGTGTGTGTGCATGCATACGCACGAGCACACACGCATGTGCGTACACACACACACACATAAAGAAATGTAATTTGAAAACTGGTAGTTACTACATACAAGATATCAGGTTTCATTGTGACATTTACACACATACATATCTTTATACTGTTTATGCTCGCCCGCCCTCACCCCCTCCCTCACTCCCCACCCCCCCATCAGTGACCTCAGTTGGTCCCTTTGCTCCTCTAAAACCACTCCCCTTCTGTTCGCTACTATTACATCTTAGTGCCTAAGCTTTAAATGTGCACATTAACTTGTTGTTAAAGATGTATTTATCATACATAAGTACACTGCAGCTGACTTCAGACACATCAGATCCTATCACAGATGGTTGTGAGTCACCATGTGGTTGCTGGGAATTGAACTCAGGACCTTCGTAAGAGCAGTCAGTGCTCTTACTCACTGAGCCATCTCACCAGCCCAACTTGTTGCCTTTTAACAGAGTGTCCTCTACATGGGCATTAGCCTGTAGGACAGGAGGAAACAGGTGTGTTATTCTAGACTAAGGAGTGTTTATCTGTGTGTGTGTGTGTGTGTGTGTGTGTGTGTGTGAGAGAGAGAGAGAGAGAGAGAGAGAGAAAGAGAGAGAGAGAGAGAGAGGACAATTTTTAGGACTGAGTCCCCTCCTTCCACCTGGTATGACAACTCATCTGGTCTAGGCAGAATTTTTAATTGTGTGGGATATATCCAACTCGGTTCACTTCTGTCTAAAATAAGCCAAAGACAGGACGATTTCAGGGCTTCCTCCACCCTTTCTACAGCTTACTGTCTAATGCGTTGAGTGAAAGGTCGCTTCCGCCACCTAGTGGCCAAAATGGTGATTACAGACACACTGGACCACTTTATGCCTGAAGGCTACATGTAGTTAGTCCGTTGAGTAAACACTAGAAATTAAATATGGGCTTTCTGACTTGAGATATAATGTCTGTGAAGATGTATGCTATATCTTGAAGACTCGGTGTGGAAAAAAAGTTAAAATATCCCACACTTTTTTCTGCTGACTTTTGACAATGGGAGGTGGAGGAAGTATGGGGGCCATAAGCGAGGAAGGGAAGGAGGGAAGGAGGAAGGGAGGGAGGGAGGCAGCTGAACGAGACCTCTAACCTCTTCCTTCCATGAGTCAGGTCACATGACACACACAGAGCATCCATAGACTGGAAGCACTCTGAAAGCCCATCAGGATCTCTCTAGCTTACTGTGTACACAGAGGCTGGACACCGGCACCCTGCTCGAACAAGATCCACTCTCCCCCCCCCTTGAGACAGGGCTCTCCCGAAGCCTGGAACACACCAGCAAGATCCACCTGTTGGCCCATCCTGCCTCAGCACTGTGATTACAGGTCCCCAAGTCCACAGTGGCTTTGACATGGGAGCAGGGGACCTGAACTCAGTGTCTGATGCTTGCTCAGTAAGCATGCTTGCCCACCGGCCCTCTCCCCCACCCACCCCCACTTCCATCTGCTCCTCTGATACTTACATTTACGGTGATTACATTTGTGACTCCTTTTTTAACATTAGATATCATGTTTGTAATATATGCAGTTATGTTCCATGGATGTTTCAGACAAGAGACTGCATACTACAGTGGTCCCAGAGTGTCCCAGAGCTGAAACTGCCACGGACTAGGGAAGTCATAACTGTTAGCCACCCAGTGGTATGTTATGAAATCACTGATGATTCTGGAGGAAAACAATCTACTTTGCCACAAGCCTTATGAAAGGGTAACCCACAACAACTATGAACAGTACACACATTCATTATGAGGGACTGCTCAGCACGCCATACTTTTTATCATTATTTTTTTAAAAGATTTATTTATTATATGTAAGTACACTATAGCTGTCTTCAGACACCCCAGAAGAGGGCATCAGATTTCATTACATGTGGTTGTGAGCCACCATGTGGTTGCTATTTGAACTCATGACCTTCAGAAGAGCAGCCGACGCTCTTAACCGCTGAGCCATCTCTCCAGCCTTTCTTATCATTATTTTAGGGACGAGGACTCTACTATTAAAACAAAACAAAAACCTTTCTGTAAAGCAGCATGGCCCACCATGCCAGGAGCATCCTCATACTCGATTTCCTGTGTCTCCTGGGGCCACATATGTCAGTACACTCTATGATGGCACACAACAGCAAAACTGTATAATGGTGCACTGCTCAGAATGAATTCTTATTTTGGTTTTAGTTTGTTTGGCCTTGTTTTGTTTGTTTGTTTGTTTGTTTTGTTTTGTTTTTTTCTGATACGGGGTTTCTCTGTGTAGCCTTGGCTGTCCTGGAACTACCTCTGTACACCAGACTGGCCTCGAACTCACAAAGATTAGTCAGCCTCTGCCTCCCCACCACCCAGCTCTTAGAATGTATTCTTGTCAATAAACAATGCACACCTATTTCATATTACACTTTTATCTCAGGCTATTTCTGCCCCCTCTGAGCCACTGCCATAGATTCTGATCATAAAATGTGATAACGTCAACTGTCTCGAGGACAGATGTGTCCAGAGTGCCCCAGCTGTGCCCATGTGGATACCTGAAGTCTTCCAAGTTCCTCTGCACTAGCTCTTTCAGCACACTGGCCCTGGACTCGTCACTCACTAGCTCTTTCAGCACACTCCTCTGGCCTATGATGGCTTCCTTTCTTTCTCTTCTGCCCACAGATTTGGTTTGACTGAATTCATTGTTCCTTAATATCAAGCCACAAAGCATAAAAACAACCTAAAAGGGAGTTGGGTGTCCTTTGTAAAACAGAGCCTGTTGGGGGCACATAGCCCAAGAGCTACTTCCACTCAATATGGAATAACTCAGAGCAAGTCAGCAACTTAGACAACCTGCACTCCTCAAGGAGTGGGGCCACCTACCCTGGGGCTCAAAGCTGTTGTTTTAGTTGTGGTTGTTTTGGTTTTTGAGACAAGATCTCTCTAAACAGCCCTAGCCTCCCTGGAACTCCATATGTATAGAGCAGGCTGGCCTTGAACTCACATAGATCCACTGCCTCTGCTTCCCAAGTGCTAAGATTAAAGATGTTATGCTACCATGCCCAGCCTCGGCCTTGTTTTGTTTTGAAAGAATCTTGTTTATGTCTAGGCTGGCCTCAACTCGTCCCTAGTATTCTGCCTCCCACGTACTAGGATTAGAGATGTGTGCTACCTCATCTAAGTAAATTTCCATCAGCCAAAGCCTCACTCATCCTGAACCCACCCACATCCCCTCCCTCCATTAGAAAACCCAGGACGAGCCCTTTGTAGAGTATCAAGTTCCTTAGGACAGGAAGCTACCTCTCTTCAAAGCAACGTGAGCCAAGAGACCAGTCAGAACCCACAGATATGAAACAGAAAAAATTTAATTCAGAATATTACATGAATATAAAAGACAATATATATGATTGTTTCTTTACAATTACATATATATATGCAAAATAATAAAAAATAACAAATAGGTACAACCTTCTCCTAAGAAACCTTTTGGGGGTCGAGTGAGCAAGCAAATGAGCGAGCGAGCACACAGAGCGTGCACAGGCACGCCTTGCTGAAAGGCCTTGGGTGAGAGCACTCCTTCTCTATAGCCTCTGGACCAAGCATGTCAGGGGCATGCTCAAAAGCTCTTCAGCATGGGCTGTGGCCTCAGGAACTCCAGTTTCCATGGTGACAAAGCACTCAGGTTATTATTTATCCTCCATCTCCTCACTGCCCTACCTCCACACAGCTTTCAGCACTGGCTGCCTAGTAAAGCCAGCTTTTTGACAGGGAGTCTGACATCAGGCTACCAGGACTAAGGTCACTCAAAACCTTCATCTTAGGAAGCCAGATTCTCTGCAAACTCTGGGACAGTCCTGCTGGTTTAGATCTGGACCCTCACTTCAGTCTGAAGACTTTAGAGTGTAGGAGAGCAGGGATGATGCTGTCTCCAGAGGAAAGGATGTCACAGAAAAGAGACCTCAGCACACAACCTGCCAGTCAGCATCCTGTGCTGCCTCATCCCCCAGGGTGTTTCCTCATCACTCCTGACTGACTCTGGGAGGACCTTCAGAGTATAGCACATGCTGTGTGGAGGGACCACTGTGGGTTCCCTCAGGCCCCATCAGCTGTGCTTCTAGAATGTTCCAGCACTTGGTTCTAACCAATACTGTCTCCCACCTGTGCCCTACACAGTGCATGTGACATGGGGAATGGGGGGACAGGGCGGGGGCGGGTTCAAACCTGATCACTGGTCTCAGTGAGAAAATCCACTTCTGTGGAACGTCAGAGAAAGGGCCCACAGCCTCTATTCATTTACCTAGTGCAGATACAGATCAGATAGGATCTGTCTCTTCATAGTTGGCAACAATAACCACCAGATGACACTTTGACACAACATCAAAGCCTATGACGATTAACCCAGAAAGAAAAGAAAGGTTCTGTCACAAAGACTACGCCAACATGGAAAATAAATATAATAAAAACCCTTAAGACACAGGTCAGCTAGGCAGTGACTACACTCACGCCTTTAATCCCAGCCCTGGGGAGGCAGAGGCAGGAAAACTCTGAGTTCGAGGCCAGCCTGGTCTACAGAGTGAGTTCCAGGACAGCCAGGACCACAGAGAAACCCTGTCTCAAACAAACATTAGTTAAAAACATTAGTTAAATACTGGCTCAAAACAGCAACTGTACGCCTTGTCAGAAGGACGGCAGCAACCTTCTGTGACGACGATGGAGCTTCTGTCTGCGTTTCCAAGAAGATACCACAGGTTACAAAGCCACATGTTACAAGACTCAAAAGGTTATGCTTTTCCTCAAGTCTATTCTGCACTGGATCACAGCTTCTACAAGAAAAAATGACCTAAAATACCCTTACAGCAAGTAATGACTATCCAATAAATAAATGAAATCCACATTCCCAAATGCACGTGGTAACTCACTGCCCAAGAGGCCAGCCACAGAGAGCAAGCGCATGGGGCACCTCTCTCTCACCCAGACCATCCCTGGGCATCGCTTCCCTCTACCCACACTAGGCTCCTCAGTCCCGCGCTCTCTCTTTCTTGCTCACAGAGTGTGTAACTCCTGGCTGCATCAAGGCACTGCTTGGCTTGCATCCCTGCATAGTGCTACATTCCAGCATGGTGGGGTACACTGAAAGCAGGCTCCATGCTGAGGAGAACATCTCTGATTTGCTAACACAAAGGAGGTTTCTGTTTGACCTCACTATATACCTGGCATAAGAAATATATTTCAAAAAGAAAAGAACCTTTTTCTTAGTAACAACATCACCAGAAAGAGTCAGAAACCTAGACAAATGAATTTGCTAATAAAGATCCTTAAGGATGACCTAAAACTGCTTTAGAGAATGGAACTTAAAATCCACTATAGATCACACACCTCCATGCTCCCAAACTATCCAGCTAGAAGGGAAAACATCACATTTCCTTCAGCACTGCTGTTACAGCAATGAAACAGTGTAGGATGGAAGAGAGGGCCGACAGATAGACAACATCAGCCTTCATCTCAACAATAACACAAGTTCAACTGTCTATCATCAGTGTGGAACCGTATTTTGCTGGGTATCTGGTTCCCCACAGTAGGGTGAGCATGGTTTCACAGTTAGTTCCACAGAGCCAGGCCCATACCTCAGCATCCGCAACTGCCACCTGCGGCTCAGGAGACAGTGGCTCTCCACGCTCCACCACTTCCTGTACCCATCCAGACAAGGAGATGGGCAGGAAGCAACTGTTCTAGACTACGGGGACACATAACAACTGCTCCCTCTGGGGACCCTGCAGAGACTGCCACTCGTGCCTTTCCTGATGCCAACCTGCTCTCAGGAGACAGGTGAGCAGCACATTTGATCCCTAGGAATGAGTGACAGCATCCTACCCAAGCCAACCAGCCCCTCGGCCTGCTTCTGTTTTCACCACATGCACACTGCAGCAAGCTCCTCTAAGTAGCAGATCATGACATTTCCAAAGTGACAGTAACCAGGCACAGAGTGTATCAGTGGCACCAGCCATGTTCTAGGTGAGAGGATGATAATGAAAGAAGCAAGGTAACAACCACACAGCCATCTCACATCACAAAGGTAACAACCACACAGCCATCTCACATCACCAAGGTAACAACCACACAGCCATCTCACATCACCAAGGTAACAAACACACAGCCATCTCACATCACCAAGGTAACAACCACACAGCCATCTCACATCACCAAGGTAACAACCACACAGCCATCTCACATCACCAAGGTAACAACCACACAGCCATCTCACATCATAAGGGGAAGACAGGGGTATGGGGTGCAGCTTAATAACTGAGATGTGTTAAATACACTGTACTGACCTCTTTCTCATTGCCAGGTCAAGTCCTCTATATTAGACACAAGAAATAATAGATTGTCTAGGAAAGCTGTAAGTTCTTTGAACACAAAGATAAAGAGATTACTCAAGCTTAAAATAAAAAGGGGTCAAAAGCATTTAACTTGTAATTCGCTTAATTATCAAAATAATGGCTTCTAAAACAAGCAGTTACTGACACAGAGGAAAGCCTCAAATACCAGTTGGAAATAATAATACTCCACTAAGACCTACAGTACTTTTAAAAATATTACTAACAATTAACACAAAATATCCTGTTTGAAGAAACCAACCGACCTAAGCACACTGAGTAGGTGTGGCTGGCCCTGCCTACCTGCTGCACTGTGTAAGCTGGGGCAGGCACTAGTGGCTTCTGACATTAAAAACAAACACGGAGCACAGCACTTCCACAGACGCACAGCTTCAGAGACATCCAGTGAGGGGGTTAGAGGTATCAGTCGGGTCAGGGTATGAGTTGGCTTTCACAAGTCAAAATGCAGCAAGCAGCTGCAGGTCCAAGCTTCACTGAGAAGAGAAATAACACTTGTCCCACTGAAGAGAAACTTCACTGTAGAGGACAGAAGTAATAAAGAGAGCCTTCAAAAGAATCCTAGGTTAAAAGAGAAACAAGACAATTAGACATGCTTTAAAACTTTCTTTTTTTTAATACCCACCAAAAGCCACAAAATCTACACTTAGTGTTCTCTCCAAATTTACGATGAAATAATTTGAGAGTGTGACTCTACCAAGTAAACATTGTCTGCGCCGCTTGTCTAACCCAGTTTGTTATGTCTTCTTACTGACTGTAACAGTCACCACTTAGTAGGGCGTGTGTGGTGATGGCTATTGCCCCAGGCCCTTGTGTCCATTTTCTCATTTGTCCTCACAGCTTCCCACCGCAGGGGTAGTACGCTGTCGTTTCACAGATGTGGAATCTGCAGCCCACAGAAACTCACCTGCCCCATCAGCTACTGCACACACACACACACACACACACACACACACACACACACTACAATAGAGAACTGACCCACGTCTAATGAGTACGGAGGTCCTGCTATTAGCAGCACTACCCTTTACTAAAACCAAAAACAGCAAGCTGCTGACACTACTGAGACAAGAGAAAGCAAAAGGGTTGTAGGTGGGTGATGTGCAAGGGTGTGTGTTGGCGGATGGGTGGGTGTGCAAAGCTGTGTGTTGGCGGCACTAGGAACTGAACCCAGGGCACTGCATGTGGTAGGCAAGCACTGCACCACTGATGTGATTGTCCCCTAGATTGTTTCTGTTGACACGAGTTCAACAGAAACTTATTCTGGCTGGCTGGGTTAGCCAGACAAGGCTTCAGAGAGGAGAGGTTCACCTAGACTTTAAAGAATTAGGAAAGCTGGGCGTGGTGGTGCACGCCTTTAATCCCAGCACTCAGGAGGCAGAGGCAGGTGGATTTCTGAGTTCGAGGCCAACCTGGTCTACAGAGTGAGTTCCAGGACAGCCAGAGCTACACAGAGAAACCCTGTCTCAAAAAACAAAAAACAAAAAAACAAACAAACAAACAAAAAAAAAAACAAAAAAGAAAGAAAAAAGAATTAGGAAGATTTGATTGCTGAAAATAATGCCCCTTGATGAAGGGGTGCTCCATCAATGTGTTCCCATCTGGGGTGAGTTTGCCCCTGAATCCTCAAGGGATGCTGGTACATCTGGAGGAACTCTCAGTTGTTACAACTGAGGGAAGGATGCTAGTGGCATCTGCTGGGTCACAGCTGCTAGACACCATACAATGAATGCACAGGACAGCTCCACACAGAGAACTCCAAGAAGCCCTGTGCTAAGCAGAAGACTGCATCATGGCTGTTGATGGTGACAGGGACACTGCACTAATTTCTAGTGTTGAGAACAGCAGGGATTCCATCAACTGTCCTGTAAGAAAGGACACATCTGGAGGCTGGAGAGTTCAGAGCTGAGGATGTCATTTGGGAGTGAGCTGTGGAAGCAGAGCAGGTGCTGAGAGGGTGAATACAAGAAAGAAGAGTAGAAGCTTAGACTCAAAGAGCCCTGAACAAGCCAGATGTGGCACTCCTTCATAATATCTAAAATCCCAGCTACTCGGGAGGCAGAAGTAAGAAGATCATAAGCTTAATGCCAACCTGAAAACCTGAGAAAATTAATGTTTCAAAAAAGGAACGAAGGAAGGAAGGAAGGAAGGAAGGATGGAAGGAAGGAAGGAAGGAAGAAAACAAAGCATTTTTAAGAAAGGAGGGGGCTGCCTCAGAGTGCAGCTCAATCTTGGAGCCTTTGTGAAGCGCTGAGTCAATCCTTATCACCACAAAAATAAAAGTAAACAGAAGGGAAAACCGGAACACTGAAGAGGAAGACAAGAGCACTGTCCTCAGGACAGGAGGTGGAGGAAGGGTGTTCTGACAGGAGACGATGCGTTCCTCATCCACCAACACGTGTCACAGCAGCAGCAGCCTCTACTCTCCTGGAAAACTCCCTTCTTTCTTTCCAAAGCAGAGTTGACAAAACAGAAAGACATGACTTTCTGCTTATCTTTAAATATGAACGTAACAAAAAACTAACAATACAAAACACTATATTCTTAAACAAACAAACAAAAAAAAAAAACTCATACTTTGAGTTTAAAAAGAAAATTTAAAAAGTGTTTAAACACCATTTAAAAAGAAATATTTGGATAGGAATAACTCAAATACTGAGCTTGCTTCAGTAGCACAATTCTGTGCAAAAGAAAGTGGGAGGAGAAGGGAGCTCGGCTATTCATCAAGGTAGAAAGTAAGAAACCACACAATAGCTAAGTTTCTAGAAGAGAATAAAGATTCATCACAATGACTTTGCTGCCCAGGGATGGGACCCAAGACCGCACATGTGCACTCTACCCCTGAGCTACATGTCTACATGTGCTCTCTCCACTACTGATACATGGAGCAGCAACTGAACTTCCAGAAACCCTCCTGCCTTCCGTCCTGAGTGCTGGGATTTCAGCTGTGCAGACCCATGCCTGCTCACAGCAGCTTTTTAACGGAAAAGCTATCAGCCCATGATAACAATCCTCTCTGAAGTAAAAAACTTCAAAACCATGCCGACATGATTTCCAGCACCCTTCCACGACTACTCAAGTCTGCAGAAAAGAGAAGCATGACTTTCATGAGTGTCCTTTTGGCATGGACATTCTCAGCCTCACAAAGCCATTTGTACTTGTGCTGTCTTGTTTAACAAGTGTTCGTGAGTCAGCTGATGGGTGGTGGATCCTGTCTATCCACAGAAGGTATAAGTGAGTCTGTTTGGAACTCTGCCCCTCAGTACCTGAAGGCAGTGCTAAGCAGAATAATCATCCAAATTTCTATGACTACAATTATACCACCTTAGACGTCACAAATGGAAAACACTGCTGACCAAGAAGACACAGGCTAAAAGCCCGGGCAGTGAGGACAGAGGTGGCTCCAGTGAGTACCTTTTCTCCCCTCTCTCTTCGCCTCAGACCATTTCAATCTTGTTGGTGTCACTGTCCCAGCTGGAGAGCCAGAGAAGAACTGCAACGAGAAAACTGTATGGTGGCTTAGACGGTCAGACGTCAGTGCTCCTTTACAGACGGAGGTTAAGCCTCCACGCTTAACTGGCTATGGGCAGCTTAATGCAGTAGCCTAGCATACCCTGAAGGACTGCCCACAGGTAATGCAGAGCCAGGGAGGGCTAACCTGCCCTATGGCATTTCTAGTGAGACTTAACCGACCCTTCAGCACTTGTTGACAGCTACCATGCTGTACTGCTCATCTGTACTTGTAACCAGCTATGCTGCTTAGAGTCATCTCTAACCTCAACTGAGATAATGTCTCCATCAGCCTGGCCTATAGGCAAGCACGTAGAGCGTTTTAATTAATGATTGATGCAGGGACACAGGCACTGTAAGGGTTCCTCCCTGGGCAGACAGTCTTAGGTTCTACAAACAAAAACAAGCTCAGAGTCGGGCATGGTGGCGCACGTCTTTAATCCCGGCACTCAGGAGGCAGAGGCAGGCGGATTTCTGAGTTCGAGGCCAGCCTGGTCTACAGAGTGAGTTCCAGAGCAGCCAGGACTACATAGAGAAACCCTGCATCAAAAAACCAAAAACCAAAAATAAATAAAAACAAACAAACAAACAAACTTAGAGAGCCATGGGGAGCAAGGGAGTGAGCAGTGTCTTCATGGCCTTCGCTTCAGTTCCTGCGCTGAGTTCCCTCCATAATGAACTGTAAGCTATAACCCTTTCCTTCCTGAGTTGTAGCCAGTGTTTCCCACAGCAACAGAAGCAAACCTAACCCCCATGCCCTACCTTCCTGAACTCAGAACATGCGGAATGGTCTGTGTAACCTACAGAAAGGGCCGTGAGCACCGCTGGCTGAGCCAGAGAGTCACAGCAGAACAAGGGCCGGTCTATCAGCCGCCTTCCCAGACAGACAGACAGACAGACAGACAGGCGTATGCTCTTACCAGGTTCATATTTTCTTTGCTGGCTTTCTTCAGTTCCCCCATGGCCACAGACTCTGGAGCAGGAGAACTGTTTTTCTTTTCTGAAGTCATCTGACTGCCCAGGACTTTGCGCTGATTTAGGAACAGAAAATATTTTGGTTTTGAGCATTTATTATTTTGTAGTTGTCTGGCTTGCAAAACTACAACTTCCCCAGTTAAAACAAACAACTCAGCAGCATCTTGTCAACTTCTGTACAGACTGAGGCCGTGTCATGTGAGGAAGGGAAAGCATACAGCAAGCACCAAGAACGAGTGCTTCTCCGGGTGACTTACCCACCGACTATCAGCTAAGGACAGTACCTCTGTGAGCAGCAAGGATACAGGGGCTCCTGAGGGTTGGGCTGTTTTGAGAGAATAGGTGTGGTTTCTCTGTCAGCTGTGGAGGTCGCTTCTCCTCTCCACTAAGGGAACCACAGACTCGGTCTCCTCTAGAATTGTCTCTCTGTCCTTCCTCACACAGGACTAGTAAACGTATAGAAACTGTCCAACAGTTCCTAAAACAGCCACAAAAGGCCCCAGGCTGTCTCAGGATGGTCACATGACCACCGACGAGGACTCCACAGTCTTGAGGAAAGTAATGACTCCATCTGAGAGAGACCTCCCTTCCCTGCAGAGCAAATCTGAATTCTGAAACAAGAGCAGTGTCAAAAATAACCCCCCCAAAAAACAAATTAAGCTAAACTAAAAACCTAAAACATTAACCTCTGTATTATCACTAACAGCAGCAGAGCCAGGTATTTACATGACTCTAGAGGAAGACTGTCTTCCCAAACAAGAGGTCCATGTAGGACTCACCGTCAGATACACCTCTATAAAACTGGGGGGAAAGCAAAACTCTAAAAATTTTGATTTTTTTAAGATTGTGTGTGTGTGTGTGTGTGTGTGTGTGTGTGCAGCATCAGATCCCCTGAAGCTGAAGTTATAGGCCATTGTAAGATGCCCAATATGGGTGCTGGGAACTAAACTCTGGTCCTCTCTATAAGAACTGCTAAGCCATGTCTCTACCTCCCAAAAGTTTTAATTTTTAAAGGACCTAAAAATCAAATAGATTTTTTTTAAAAAGCCAAATAGCTCACACACACACACACACACACACACACACACATGCACACTAGAAAAATCAGGCCTGTATATCCTCCCTTCAGAAGGCAGGAGTTACTTGAGAATGCTGAGCTGGGAATGCCAAGATGCAGGAAACTAGCTATAAAGCTTCCAGCAAATTTCCAGAAGGGCATTCTGAGCTGGACCTGGCTTGTACAAAGCCCTGGGGTTCAATCCCCAAGACCACTAACAAATAAAAACAGTACTGAAATATGCAGAGCTACTGAGCGAAAGTCCTATATCCTCTATCAGTTCAAACCTCTCCTCATTTATAATGAAACCACTTTGCCCATCTGTGTAGAAAGCTGTTGCTCTGGGCTTGGGATGTGGCTCAATGGCAGAGTGCTTGCTCACATGTATGAGGCCCTGGGTTCAGCTGATAGTGACTTCAAAAAAAGAAAGAAAAGAAAAAAAGAATAATGTTCTAAAATGTTTTATCCTCATTACTTCTGAAGTTCTAAGTAAAGAGCGTAATAGCCAAACACACAGCAGCACCTACATTTAAGCAATAACTGTCAATACACCTCAAAGCACAGCAGAAAACCACAGCCATCCAAGAACAACTAAAGAAACAGAGATCCTGTCTCAAAAAAACAAAACAGAACAGAACCGATGCAGTTATGCTTAGTGCCTTATCCACTTCAGTACTTGCTTCAGTGGCTTTACTAAAGTCCCAGTGTCATCAAACTGAGGCAGCTCACCCATCCACATTGTTCCTCCTAAACAAGCGATAACTCCACATTCCCTCCATACTGCTGACCCCTGCTAATCACGAGTGACTTAAACCACTTTAGTTCCTCAAATAAACAGAACTGTACAACATTTACCTTGTGACTGGCTTTAGATTTAATTTAGCATGATGTCCTCAAGGGCCCACTGTGATGAAGAGTATGTTAGACTTTCCTTCCTTTTAAGGACGGAAAATCCTCCACTCTCTCCACACTTCTCATATGCAGTCCTCCAATAGACAGCTAAGCTGCTTCAACCTTTAGGCCGCTGTAAATAACATTTCCATGAACACTATAAAGATAACTCCCTGTGAAGGGACTCTGAGCAGCCCGAGCAGGCGACCATGGTTCAGGCAGGCCTTGCCTTTCTCTCCCATTCCCTTTGCCTTATTAAAAACCACTAGATTACATTCCTAAAGCTAGCCACCAAGGTCTATTCCCTCATTTGGCCACTTCCTCCCCCTGAGGCTGACTACCAAGGTCCAGCTACCAAAGTATTGAAGTGCAGCGATCAAAGCCCCCTTTGTCTCACCTAATTAACACGCCCAATCAAAGTTAAACACCTCATCCTAACAGACTTTCCCATTTTCCCTTGTGCCATGTCTGCCTCCTCTCTACCTAGAGGCAGTAGTCCTCTGCCCCCCAGGACAAATATCTCTCCCCCCTCTCCCTTGTTCCCTTCCTCTTCTCCTTCATTCTCCTATCTTTGTCTCTTATTCCCTGCCCTCTGTCTCTCTGGGGCAAATAAGCCTCCTTTGTGCTGAAAACTTGGTCTTGGGGTCCTGAGCCCATACTTTTCCTTTCACTGTGAGACCCTGCTTTCAATTCCTTGGCACAGAATGGAAACTGGCAGGTCATAAAGTAGTTCTATTGCTGATTTTCTGAGAGATGGTCATACTGTTTTCCCCAACAGCTTTGCCATTTTATACTCCCAGCAGTAGTGTACAGGGTTCTCTGATTTGTGGACAGAGTCATCCCAGTGGGTATGAGGTTTCGTGGTATGGTGGGTAACTTTACATGCCCCTAACAATGAGTAATGATGAACACCTTGTGTCTTTCTTGGTCACATGCCTTAAGAGAAATGTCTATTCTGGTTGTTTCCTGTTTTGTAATGAGCTTGGATTTTCAGCACTATTGAGCCATATAAGTTCCTTCTATATTCCAGACATTATCTCCTAACCAGATACATGGCTTAAACAAATATTCTCTCCTGCTCCACAAGGCATTTTTTCACTCCACTGTGAATAGCAAACCAAACACTTCAGCGAGTGTCATGTCCCAGAGGTCACTTAGCCCCATCCGTGAGGATAGAGAATAGATTCTAGACCTCTACAAAGTATAAAAAGAATCAAAACTGCTGGTGGTGGGAGTACAACACCTTTAACCCCAGCACTCAGGAGGCAGAGGCAGACGCATCTCTGTGACTTCAAGGCCACCTTGGTCTACAGAGCAAGTTCTAGGACAGCCAAGGCTACACAGAGAAACCCTGTCTTACAAAAACAAACAAACAAAGGATCAAAATTAGGGCTAAATGAAAGTACAACTGCTAATGACTTCAGCTTATGCTGAAATAAAAAGTTATACAAAATAACTTTAAAGTTGTAGTCAAAAGGATCCTTAATATTTATAAAATTATATATTTTAACAATGTTAAAACAATTTCGAAAAGAAAAATAGAAATTGGAATAGAGTTAACCCCTCTGGATTAGCTAGCTGTAGTTTAGGCATTGAAATAAACTTGAGGCCAAGCCACAAGAGGGAGCCATGCCCGACAGTGCCCGGGTGGCCAGGAACCAGAGGGAGGACAACCCAGAAACCCAGGGTGGCACAAAAAAGCAAAAACCAACGAAATGATTCCTAACGATATTCTGCTATACTCATAGATTGGTGCTTACCCCACTTGACATCAGAGGCTTCATCCAGCAACTGATAGAAACAGATGCAGAGACCCACAGCCAAACGTTAGGTAGAGTCAGGGAACCCCACAGAAGAGAAGAAAAGACTGTAGGATCTGAGAGGTTGAGAACACAGTCCACACAATCAACTAAGCAAGGCTCATAGGGGCTTGTGAAGACTGAAGCAACAAACGTGGGTCCTATATGGGTTTGAGTTTGGTCTTCTATGTACACTCTGTGGTTGTGTAGCTTGGTGTTCTTGCAGGACTCCTAACAGTGGAAGTTGGGGGATTTTCTGACTCTTTTGCCTGTGTTTGGGACCCTTTTCCTTCTACTGGGTTGCCTCGTCCAGCCTTGATATGAGGGAGGTGCCAGGTCTTATTGTAACTTGTTCTGCCATGTTCAATGGATAGATATCCCTGAGTGACCTGCTGTGTTCTGGAGGGAAACAGAAAGAGTGTATCTGGGGAAGAGGGGAGGTGTGAAGTGGGGGATAGAAGCTGGGAGGAGAAACGGAGGTAGTGACGTAATGGATGAGAAAAGAATACAAAGAAAGAAATGTGAACCCTGTGACTGAACCTGACAGCAGCTCCCACTAACTGCAGTAATGGTCAGCAGCCTGCACACTTAGTGACAGCAGCAATGACACAGAAATGCATTTTCTATTTGTTCTAGAAACAAGATTTCTAGTCATTTTGATACATGGAAAGAAACAACAGTGAAAATATTAAGTTCACCAAAATAAAAGATACAAAATTCATTGGGAGCATTAGAAAGTCCAATGTCCAACAACGTCCCTCGTCCCCAGCTAAGAGTGAAGCAGGGAGCAAGAGAGACTCCTGTCCTCAGACCCCAGGAGGAGGGAAGGCCAGTACTACTTTCCCACTATAGTGTTCCTTCAATTTCTAACATAGTAAAATGCTTTAGAAAATAAGGCCTGGGGCTGGAGAGATGGCTCAATGGTTACAAGCACTGGCTGCTCTTCCAGAGGTCCTGAGTTCAATTCCCAGCAACCACATGGTGGCTCACAACTATCTGCAATGGGATCTGATGCCCTCTTCTGGTGTGTCTGAGGAGAGCAATAGTGTACTAACATATATAAAATAAATGAATCTTTAATTAAAAAAGAAAAGAAGGCCTTTTCCAAACTTTTCCTTTTCTGTCTCCTTACTAATTAACCCTTTCTAGGACTCCAAGGAACAGAATTAAGTTGTTTAAACACAAGAAAATAAGGCGCAAATTTCCTGAGAACTGATGTGGGCAGCAGGAACACAGGCTTACCTTGATAAGCCCACTGAAGGAGCGTGAGCGGGCTCTCTTCTGGACCCTGGGAGTAGAAGGTTCTCTCCCTGGTGTTTGAGTCAGAGACTGCTTATGGAACTACAAAAAATACAGAGACCATTGTATTAACATTGTGCCATCAAGAAACAGCAACCTAGGGCAAATAATACCTGAGTGAAGATACTTAGAAAGTCAAAGACTCCCTAGATGTATAGGGTAGGTTCACAGGCAATCACAAAAGCAGAAGGGACATTCAAAAACAAAAACACAAAATATACTCAATTACTTGAAGAAGTCCTAAGACTCAGATTCTCTGAACAAGGGATGCCCATGCCTGCTTTACAGACAGGAAACCAGGACCCACAGTGCTTAAGAGCTTGTCTCAGACCTGCTAGCAAACCAGAATTATTTTTGCATCAAGTACCTTGGAAGCAGAACATAGCATAAGCCATGAGAGTCCCCAGTTTAACAAACTATATGCCAGGATTTATTTTAAGATAGAGTCTCATGTAGCACAAGCTGGCCTCAACTCTCTATATAGCCAAGGATGACCTTTAACTCCTAATCTTCCTGCCTCTACCTTCCAAGTCCTGACATTATAAACCTAGATGGCCATACCCAGTTTATGAGGCATCAGGAATCCAACCTAGGGTGCATGAATGGAGGACAAGCCCTCTACCAACTGAACTCCTAAGCCAGAATGCTCCTAAGGTATTGAAACTCTCTGTCAGCCAGCACTGCTATGAAGGGAAAGAGATTGAACGCAGACTTTGAATGCTGTCAGCTCTTTGTATAAAGACATCTCCAGTTTAAAAAAAGGGGCAGCAGGGGGAGGCACTGTAGTCTTTAACCAAGTTCTGGTTGTCCCAGAACTCCCTATGTAGAGCAGGCTAGCTGAACTCACAGAGATCTACCTGTCTCTACTTCTCTACTGCTGGAATTACAGATGTCTAACACCACACTTGAGTTCTGCTACTCTTAAAACCATCTCTATGGCCATGACAAAACACTTGTAGAGGACTTTGTCCATTGATGGGAACAGCTCAGTCCCCAGCAGTGTCTGATACCTCTTTATCTTGCCTTATGCTAGAGATGCACCCCTCCCCCCAAAATAAAGGCAGTCTTTCCCAAAGAAGGAACAAGCTGAACAAGAATGAAGAGCTGACTACTGCGGTTCAATCTACAATGTCCTCCAAAGCCAGGGGTGGGAGGTACTGGCTCACAGGGGCACGGCCTCTAAGGGGTACTATGACACCTGGTCATGTGGTGCACTGCTTTGCCCTGCTCATGCTGGTGCCTTAATATCAGGCCTCCCACAGGGCCACTCAGTCAAGGACAGAAACTTCCACCCCTGTGTGCCAAGTGCAACTCCTTCCTTTCACATGTTGACTACCCCAGGAGTCTGCACAGGGAGTGAGGACTGACTGATGCACTGGCCTTGCCTGAACAGCACAATCCAAAGGAACTAAGACAAATCTCCTGAGAGACTCCCAACCAGGAAGGATTCACTCAAGTCATACTGAGTCCTCAAAGTAGCAAATGAATGACCTAACCTTACCTCCAAAACCCCAAAATAAGCAAACGCAGACACCAGAATTCCTGTTTAATACACTAGGACCCTGTTTTAGGCTGTTTTCTAACCACAAACAATCCATCCATCCATCAGGAAGAGCTGCCTCTTTTGCTCTGCCAGCCTCTCCTCCTTTACAAGCTCTATGTATGCATGCTACAACTGTTTCACAAAGCTGGAAATGGAAATTCAGAAATTATATCCCTAGGGAGCACACAGCACTGCAGTCCTGGAATGGTACGTTGGAGCTGCTGGTCCACACAAACCCTGGAGCGTTTTTGTCAGGTGACTAAAATTACAGATGTTTAAGCACAGCTAACTGCAGAGAGTCAAGCACTCTGACACCTCTCTCCAGAACTGCAATTCCACAGACAAGCCTGATTTTTTTTTTGACTGAGCCAAAGCCTGTTCCAATGTGATTCTGAGTGGTGTTCTCCAGCGATTCCTAGAGCCCACCTATGTCCCTGTACCCAGGCACCTGTCTGAGAAGTTGTTTCTTCTTCGCGGAGTCTGGCCAGTTATGAACATGCTGGAAGAGTTCTCTCAGCGCCTCTTCTGTGTGCTGCTGGGTCTCCTCCTGCTGAGAGGAAGGATCTACCCTGTTCTGTCTCTGACATCTTGCCAGCTGGAAGGACATGTTATGACATGAGGTTGTCAGATCAAGGTCATCCTAAAGGAAAATGTATAAAACATGCAGTTAGAATTCTGCCAAGCCAGGCAGTGGTGATGCACGCCTTTAATCCCAGAACTCCAGAAGCAGAGGCAGCTGGATCTCTGTGAGTTTGAGGCCAGCTTGGCCTACAGAGCCAATCCCAGGACAGCCAGAGCTACATAGTGATACCCTGTCTTAAGACACCAAACAATATTGCCATAAACAATTGTAGCTGTTTGAGTTCGATTTTCAGAACACTTTTTAATTTCAAGTAGTACTTGTTGCTATACAATAAAGTAAGCCCCAAAGTATTAGTCCCAGCAGATAGAACAAAAACAAGAAACAAACAAAAACAAAGGCTTAAGGTGAAATTTAACTTCATCCAGACACTGAAGTGATAACCAACCATAGAGCCCATGGCTGCTGGGCCTTGGCTGAATCTCTTTTCCACACAAACTGCGTGGAAGGAATAAAAGCAACAGCTCTCCAAAAACACCACGCCTAGTTAAACTAGGATTAAAATGCAGTTTCTTACTTAGTCACACCTAATATTCACTGAATGAGAGAAAAACCACACAGGAGTAGAAAACACAGCATAAGATGGCAGCCTCCACGTCTGTCTCTCAGGCTACATCCAGGTCAGCCACATGCTGGTGCCTTTTCTAGAAGGACTGAACTTTTGCTTCTATAATTAATGGTGTTTAAATGTTGCTTGGCTCATAGGCTAATAAAATGTATACAAGTTTTATGAAAACTTTAACATATGATGTATGCTATGACACACGTGCAGAGGACATCATCACTAGTGAGCTCTCTGAAAGCCAGTGAGCATATGGTACATAGGGCATTTCTATTTCAACAGCTCCCTTCTCCATCTTTGACCCTGCTAAAACAAATGACTAGGTAAATTTACAGGCTTAAGTATAATGTTATACTTTGTTTTAAAACTTCACTAGTCTTAATTCTTCCCTTGTTTAGAGACCAGTTTCCTGTTCTTACCTTTGACATTTGAGTTCTGGAGCCCAAATAGTATAATCTGGCACATTCGCGAATATAAGCAGGAGCCTGGGCAGGACATAAAAGGAAACCAGGGCTTAGTGGTTATTAGGATCTAAAAATCTTTCAGGCCACAGAAAGAGAATCATAACATTATCTAATGGGTAGATTACTCTGAAAAGCCAAACACTTTCCAAAATACCATATTTGACCAAATAGACACCTCCATAGGTCTGATAGGAAGCTGTAGGAAGTCACCACTGTAGTTGCTGTTTTAAAAACAAAGGTAGCACAAGGCACTGACGAGCCAAAATACAAATACAGACGGTCCCCAGTGTCTCTCTCTGCTTCCTGCTATCTCAGCTATTCCATGTCTCTGCTCCAGCAGCATGGGCTCTAACTTTCTTTTTTTTTTTTTTTTTTTTTAAAGATTTATTTATTTATTATATGTAAATACACTGTAGCTGTCTTCAGACACACCAGAAGAGGGAGTCAGATCTTGTTACGGATGGTTGTGAGCCACCATGTGGTTGCTGGGATTTGAACTCTGGACCTTCGGAAGAGCAGTCGGGTGCTCTTACCCACTGAGCCATCTCACCAGCCCCGGGCTCTAACTTTCTAAAACTGTAAGCCTAAATTAAAAACTTTCCTTTAGGGCTGGAGAGATAGCTCAGCAGTTAAGAGCACTGACTGCTCTTCCAAAGGTCCTGAGCTCAATTCCCAGCAACCACATGGTGGCTAACAACCATCTGTAATGGGATCTGATGCCCTCTTCTGGTGTGTCTGAAGGGAGCAAATAGTGTACTCATATACATAAAATAAATAAATAAATAAATCTTTAAAATTAAAAAAAAAAAAAAAAAAAAAAAAAACTTTCCTTTAAGCCGGGCGTGGTGGCGCACGCCTTTAACCCCAGCACTCAGGAGGCAAAGGCAGGTGGATTTCTGAGTTCGAGGCCAGCCTGGTCTACAAAGTGAGTTCCAGGACAGCCAGGGCTACACAGAGAAACCCTGTCTCAAAAACAAAAAACAAAAAACAAAACAAAAAACAAAAACAAAAAACCTTTCCTTTATAAGTTGCTTTGGTTAGCCATATTTGTTAGTGCACACTTTCAATCCCAGTATTTGGCAGGCAGGTGGATCTCTGTGAGTTTAAGGCTAGCCTGGGCTACATAGTGAGTTCTACAATAGCCAGGGCTATCAGAGAGACCCTGTGTCAAACAAACAAAAACCTAAAACAAAACAAAACAAAATTTTAAAAGTTGCCTTGGCCATTGTGTCCTGTTGCAGTAATAGAACAGTAACGAGACACATGAAAAACTGTTCCACGTCACTCATCCCTGCGGACATGAGAACTACAGTGAGACCCATCCCACCCCCTTAGGATGACAACGATGAGAAAATAAGCACCAGACAAAAGCAGGAGCTGGAAAGGACATGGACCCCACTCTACTGTTAGGAGACAGGGAAAACAATACAGGTAGTGCAGACAACAGCATGGCAGTTTCTCGAAAACCTTTAAAAAGTATTACCATATAACCTATGAAATATACCAAAAAAAGAAAAAAGAAAGAAAAGAAAAAGGCAGGGCTGTGTGGAGTGTTTACACATCCATGTGAATTCACAGCAGCACTGCAACAGCTTAGCCACAGGCGCAGTCTGAATGTTTACTCACGTATGAATACATTAGCAGTATGTGCAGTGTACACACCAAAAAATACTACGCAGCCTTCAGAAAGGAAATGCTACCACACACTACACTGGATAAATTTGAAGACATTATGCTGAGTGAGTCAGTCAGTCATAAAACGATTAAAAAAAAAAAACCTAAAAGATTAGAAATAGATCTGCCATAACAGAGAGACTCATTCTATTTCCATGTCTAGCCCTCCCCACTGTCCACTCCGCCTTACAATCCCACACAGTGCCTCTCCTCCAGGGTCACACTCTGCCCCATCTTCCTTTTCCTATTACCAACTAAATGCCACCCCTCACCTACCTTAAAAAGTTTCTGAGAGTGTTTGATCATAAAAGCCATTCCTGTGTTTAACTTTATGATATTCTCCTGAAGATCATTTGCAGTGACCTAGTCAGTGGAAAGAGACCAAACAAAGAGCATTAAGAACTGAGAAGTGCTCACCAGTGCATGTCGCTGAAAGGCTTTGGGCTAGCAGGTTTCCACTTAAAAAGACATAAGCCGGGCGTGGTGGCACACGCCTTTAATCCCAGCACTTGGGAGGCAGAGGCAGAGGCAGGCGGATTTCTGAGTTTGAGGCCAGCCTGGTCTACAAAGTGAGTTCCAGGACAGCCAGGGCTACACAGAGAAACCCTGTCTCAAAAAAAAAAAAAAAAAAAAAAAAAGAAGAAGAAGAAGAAGAAGAAGAAGAAAAAGAGAAAGAAAAGAAAAGAAAATCAAGCCCTAAAGATCTTCCCCTCAATACTAACATTTTTGGGCCACAGGACATGGGGTGCAAACATAAGAGCAAGGTTATGGGCAGACATCTTATTCTTGTCTTGCTTCTTCGCTGTCTGATACAGGAGATCAAGCAGTAACTTTAGCAAGTTACGATTGGCTGGAGGGAGGATGAGGAAGAGCAGCTGCAGGGCCTCAATCTGCCGCTCCTTGTCTGGTATGTTGGTCTTATTTCCTTTATCATCAAACTGCATCAGATCTGGAAAACAAAACAAAACAAAACAAAATATTATTGGAAAGGAAAAAATAAACCAGCCAAAAAAAGTCAATGCAATTTTGATTATTATTTTCCTCTCACTCCCACTAAAGAAAGAGAAGGAAAAAAATCAATCATAAAGGAAATTCAAAACTGCTAATACCTTAGGAAGGTCCTAGATTCAAATACCAATACTATAAAAAACTAATAAAACAAAATAAAATAGGCAATTAATGGACTTTGCAAAGTCCTTCCTGTGTGACTATGAACATGTTAGCAGGGAAATCATGAACCCCAGAACCACAAGAAAGAAAAAGCAAAACATAAGAGCTAATGTCAATCTAAGTCAACAACTAAAGACAACCCAATTTTAAAATGTGAGAAAGCTTTAAATAGAAGGTGCGGTGTGATGATGCACACCTGTGTGCCTAGCACTGAGGAGGAGGAGTGTCAAGCCTGAGTCACCTTATCTCAAACAAACAAACAAACAAACTAACTAAATAGACATCCCTTCAAAGAAAAGAACATACACAAGCCAGGCACAGTGATGCACACCCATGGTTCTAGCTACGTAGGAGGCAGATAAAGAATTGTGAGTTTGAGGCCAGCCTAGGTAATTTAGCAAGGCCTGTCAATTTAAAGAAAGGGGAAGAGGGAATGGAAAGGAAAGGAGAGATGTCATAAGAGTGGTCCAGCTGAGCATGCTGGGATGTCAGCTATCAATAAAACAGTCACACAGACTGGGATGACCTGAACAAAAGCACTGGCAATACAAATGCTGGCACGGAGAGCACAAGCCTTCTACTACTGGTGAGAGAACTGAATGGTGTGACCACTTTGGGTCTTTTGCCTGCATGTATGTGTGCAACACATGTGTGCACTGCTCTCTGAGGCCAGAAGAGAGCATCAGATCTCCTGAAACTGGAGTTATAGACAGCTGTGAACCACAAAGTAGGTGCTAGGAATTGAACCAGGATCCTCTTAACCACTGAGCCATCTCTCCAGCCCCAGTGGAACCACTTTGGAAAACATGTGGGCCTCAAAATGTTAGTTACAGTGATGTCCCAACAATACCCAAAAGAATGGAATCATGTCCACGGGAGCTCTGATGATGTCAGCCCTGCTCTTCCCGACCCGCATATGCCGTGGCTAAAGGGTAAGTCAGAGGGAACCGTGTACAGCATGACTCCAAGCAGCTCTGCTCCAACTGTGCCACAGTGCGTGTGCTCTCAAGAACAGGGAGTCACCGGGCGGCCCGACGGAGGACATCGGCTACTGCACCAAACACGGCAGAGAGATCTGACTCCTACGAATTGTCCTCTGACCTCCACATGCATGTTATGTCATGTGCACAGAACATACAAAATAAAGAGAACGATGAAGAGGAAGAAGACAACTGATCAAATCAAACTTAACTGCCAAGATCTGTAAGTACTCAGAGGAGGCCAGAAGGCTCCTGAAGTCTGAGCCAACATCAGAGCACTGTAGAGAGTAACAAGCAACGGGATATCACAAGGACTTTACTGAAGTGAAAAACACGTTCATCTCTTTCTTATACTCACCAGCAATTTTGAGGTGTACATGAAAATGTTTATGGGTCAGCAGGGGCTCGGGTAACTCTCCTAGAAACATCTTCAGCAGCGTGGCCACATCATTTGAGTGAAACTCTCCTGAATCCAAGTCAATATCAGTCCCGTTATTGAGAGCATCCCTCAAAAGCTGCTGTCGAACACTGTTGCCTGGTACTCTAAACAAGCCCTCCACTCGCAAGTCTGCTCAGCACGGCCAGGCCAAAAGAAACAAAAGAGAATCGATGATTAATGTACACTGAATAAAGATATCTTTCCCTTTAAAGACCTTTCACAGAGCCCTTTCTAAAGAAGGTTTTGACAATATTTCTAGGGAAGTTCGAAACCTTGTGGGGCCCCTGAACATCTGAAGATGACTGAGGTACCATTAGATACTGAATTTAATATAATCAATGACCAAAAAAAAAAAAAAAAAAGCTTGATAAGTAAGGTGAAAGAAAACTCAAATCTTAAGACCCCCTTATGAGGTTTCATAGATAGACTCTGCTCCTTGAGAGTCTGTTCCTCATAGATAGAGTTTATCTATGAAAATTTGTGGTGCCTGTAAACTGTTTTCTTCAGCCAAGAATAAATGAAGTCTCTGCATTGTTGTGTGACTCAGAGAATTCTAATATATCACCCTGCAGCTAACAGACTCCCAAAAGCTTAGAGTCACTCCAAATAAGCTGATCCCACCCAACTAGTTCTTAAAAAGAAAGCTTGTCCATGTTTCCATCTTTGGGCGTCCCCCCAATTCTGGGGCCTGAGTTTGTGCCCAAGGAATCAGGCAAGTGATAGCAAAGGCATGAATGGGACCCACAGCAAGCTGAAAAACACGCCCCTGTGCGACAGCAGGTCATACCCACACAGCAGCTGGGTTGAGGGAGCCAGGTATTCTCATCACTCAAACAAGCTGAAAGCCTGAATTCTCCTCATCTCAAATCCCTGATGGCTTGTTATGGTTTTAATACATCTTTGGCCAACAACAACCAACCAAAAAACCCCCACAAATTCACATGCCTCAAAAGCCATTTTCTTAAAATATTTTTTTTAATTTTATGTAGATTGTTGTTTTGTCTGCATGTATGTCTGTATGAGGGCGTTGGGTCCCCTGGAACTGGAGTTACAGACAGTTGTGAGTCACCATGTGAGTGCTGGAAATTGAACCCAGGTCCTCTGGAAGAACAGAGCCATTTCTCCAGCTCCTGCCTCAAACCCTTCTAAGATGTGAGTCTGCAACCTCTGCTGTAAGTCCTCCTACACAGCATCTTACACCCAGTAAGTCATAAAGGCGTGTGTGGGCTGATACTTTAAATGTATCAAGCTGTGTTCTTAGAACAACAACCTGTAGGCCACTAAAGACTAAAGACTGAGATGAGAATGATATATTAGCCACTGAGTTCTGAAGATGAAAGTATCATGCTTTCTTGAATAAATGTCATAATTCTTTATCGTAATTCTTTAGGAACATGGAATTGTTCCAGAACTGTCAGAGTTAAGAGGTAATTATAATTTTATAGACATTATCTCATATCTACATCTTTGAAAATAAGGCAAATCAATAACTGATATGAAATTCAAAGGGAATATATTTTTAGAAAATCTACCACCCAAAATTATCAGAGGTTCTTTTTGTTGTGGTTGATTGGGAGTTGGCACCTACTAATCCATTAGTCAACTCTCAGAGGAAAACTGGCAAGTCTTCATTAAATACAGAACACTGAAGCTTTGCGTACTCTTACTTTTGTGCAGATATTCAATCAGCTGATAAATCTGGGCAATGCCTTCCTCCGTCAACGGAGATCCAAATACCACTCCTTTTTCTGGAAAAAAAAAGTCATAGGACCAGGCTATAATTGCATCAAGAGTACAAGGCCATCAATGCAATGATTCTTTCTTATGTGCATGTACTTATGCAGGGGCAAGACACACACATGGTGTCAGAGGACAACTTATGGAAGGGGGCTCTTTCCTTTCACCATGTGGGTGCTGCATCATCCGGCTAGCATCGGATGCCTTTACCTGAGACCCATCTCACCAGCACAAACACCACGGTTCTAAAATCATCCAAGCATCCTATCATTGACTGTTTTCACAAGATTGGTAAACAAAAATCTAAAAAGAATTTAAAACTAAAGACTAGGAATATACCAAAAAAATGCAGCCAGAGCAAATGTCCAGTCAATTCTTTCCAAATTTGATGTCAGATCGTGAATTCCTGGAGGCATAAACTTTTCTTATTTAAGCACACTGATATTTAATTTAAAAATAAGAACCTGGGCTGGTGAGATGGCTCAGTGGGTAAGAGCACCCGACTGCTCTTCTGAAGGTCAGGAGTTCAAATCCCAGCAACCACATGGTGGCTCACAACCATCCGTAACGAGATCTGACTCCCTCTTCTGGAGTTTCTGAAGATAGCTACAGTGTACTTACATATAATAAATAAATAAATCTTAAAAAAAAAAAAAAATAAGAACCTGAAGGTGATTGTCAAATCATGACAATTATTACTAGAGTTGATATAGGATATAATCTTTTTTTCTTTTCTTTAACATTTTTAATAATTCATGTCTTTCCATGTGTATGTGTGTGGGTTACACATATGTGGTGGTGCATATGTATGAGGCTATGGTCTTTGAATGTTTAAATATTTCAGCCTGCCTAATGATTCCCTCATATTTAATAAAATAAAACAGGGCCCCTTTAATACCTTATCAAAAGTAGTACCCACACTTCCTGGCTGACTCTGCGGCCTGTCCCATAGGAGGGAAGTCATACCCAATACTGTCAGCCTGGTCAAAAGCCCATGGCTAGGGGGGGGCCCACAGGCCTTCAGGAGCAACCTACTATTGTTTTGCTAAATTATCCAGCTGTCAAACTGTCTTCTAAATATTTATGCTACAGATGTGAGCTGCTTTCAGCCTCAGCCAGAAAGCCTTCTTTTTCAAGTGGGCATCAGTAGATGTAGAAACTCACAATGGTCACTGTGCTTGCAACAGCTGCTTGTGAGTGCTCAACCCTACACGGTACGTCAGTATCAACATTCTCCCCAGGAGATTCAAGGAACTTGGACAAAAAAAAAAAAAAAAAACCAAAAACAACGTAGGAGCCAGCGATTGTGGTGGAATGCTGTGAAGTGCTTTCTTCTGGAGATGAAGTGTATGCCACACTTACAGCCTCACAGCAGCTGTGGGTGCCTGTCAAGACCTGCACAAGACCGAGCCAGTCAACATCCCAGCACGATGGGGGAGGGGTCCAAAGGCCCCCCAGCTAGCTGTGGACGACTGCAGTTGATGGCTGCTGGGGAAGGAGGCAGTTCCTCTGTGGAGGTGTAGCCACACGGCAACTCCTCAGCTCCACAGCCCCGTGCATACAGAAATCACAAATTAGACTCTGTGGGTTATTAAAAAAGAAAAAAAAACCGCTGGGCAAGGTGGCACACAGGTCAAATCTCAACACTGGAGAGCAGAGTCAGGGGCTCTCTGGGGAGCTCAAGGACACTAGTCTATAAAGACACTAGTCTATAAAGACACTAGTCTATAAAGACACTAGTCTATAAAGACACTAGTCTATAAAGACACTAGTCTATAAAGACACTAGTCTATAAAGACACTAGTCTATAAAGACACTAGTCTACACAGCATGTTACTGACCAGCCAGGACTATATAATGAGAGCCTGTCTCAATATAAACAAACAGGAAGGAAGGAAGGAAGGAAGGAAGGAAGGAAGGAAGGAAGGAACGAAGGAACGAAGGAAGGGAGGGAGGACATGAAGCTCAGATGGGAATACACAAAAGGAGTCCAGGGGAAGTTGGAGGCAAGGAGGCAGACAAGATCATAAAACATTGTATACACAAATGAAATTCTCAAAGAAAAAACTATACATAATACGTATGTGTATATACATATTCATACACCACCTCTCTCTCTCTCTCTCTCTCTCTCTCTCTCTCACACACACACACACACACACACACACTCACACACACACACCACACAAGTGGTGCTACAACTTCTAAAAAAGCTTGGTTTTTGGAGGTGATATAAGAACCGACATTATCTAAGCAGTCCACAGAATGAAAATGTTTGCAAACTACTGTAGTATGTATTTATTTACTTATTTATTTTGATTTTTGAGACAATGTCTGTTTATGTAATCCTGGCTGTATTAGGGCTTGCTATGTAGACCAGGCTAGCCTCAAACTCACCGAGCTCCTTATGCCTCCGCCTTCTGAGTGTTGGGACCAAAGGTGTGCACTACCAGATCCAGCTCTTGTCTTTTTTTCGGGGGGGGGGGGGGGGGGAGGAGGGAGGGTAAGTTTGTATGCAGTTCCGTGGTAGAAAGACTGCTAGGATGGATGTAGTCATGAGCTCATCCTCAGTAGAAGAACAATTATTCAGCATCCTTGACTGTCTTCTCCTGCTATGTAACTTTACTCTGTCTCGTGTCATTTTAACTGAACGAAGCAGTGCATTCCTGTAGTTCCAGCTATTCTAAAGCCTGAGGGTAAGACAATTACTTGAGCCTGGGCAAGAATGTGTGATACAAACTCATAAAGAAAGGCAAGATGGAAGGGAGGGAAGGAAGGAAGAATACCTGAAAAATATTGTTTTCCTATACTACTCACAGGACATGAAAACTGAGATGCCCGTGATAAACCTAAACCAAGCACAGCATCTCTCAAGACTGCGTGTACTTTCTATCTCCTCTTCCTCTGTCCCCTTTTCTTCACCTCCCCTTCCCTCTCTCCTGTCCTCCTCCTCCTCCTTCTTTCCTTCCTCCCTGTCTCTTGAACAGGGTTCACAGTGTGCCCAGGCCGCCCTCAAACTTCAGGTGATTTGCATCACCATTTTAATTCTACTAACAAAAGTGAAGTCAAACAAGTTCTCAGTGAGGTGCAGATGTTGAGAGGATAAAGCCCGCACTGGGAGGAAGGGGCAACAGCTAAAAGCACTTGTCCACTCCTGCAGAGGACCTGGCATGGTGGCTCACACCTGCCTCAACTCCAGTTCCAAGGGATCTGGTGCCCTCTTCTGGCTTCCATGGGCACTTGCATATATCTGGTACACATACAAACAGGCACAAACATAACAAATTTAAAAGTACATAATTTTTTTCAAATAGAGAGTAAAGGCCAATCAGCAGCTAAGACCCACTGCCCTCCATAGGCACAAGACCTACCTTTCCGCTTGAGAGACATTAGAGACCTGAAGAATCCTGCTGCTGGGCCAGCCCCTCCAGGCAGCTTAAGGTCCACTTCACCCATCAGCTGAGCCAACTCAGTTCCCGGCAAATCAATAAGCCTTGTGATGTTGCTGACCACCAATTCGGTGAACACCTCTGGTTTCTCATGTCGGAGTTTCTCCACAAAAAAGTCAGGATTGAAGATAATAGGCTGACCTCGAAGGGGAGAGTCATTGCAAATGACAAAATTGCAGATGGCATCACTAGGGAAAAAAAAAAAATCAAGCAGAAGTGTTTCAGAGGGATCATTTTGTGTTTCTCACTTCCTAGCCCAGGGTTCATCAGTTCCCGAGTGTGCACACAGCAGAGGGCTAACAGGCAGCTCCCTCTGGTACAAGCAGCTGACCTTGGAGTCTGCTCTTCATAGACAAAAAGCATTTGCAGAATGGAAGAGTCTTGCAGCTACATAAAGATATACATTAATGCAGCTTTGCCTAGGCCCACAGACAGGTTTTAGCTGGTTGACCAGTTAGTTAGGGGTTCTTTGTGCACGCTAGTCAAGGGCTCTGTGACATTGTGCTACTAGAGTTAAACCCATTTTCACTTTTAAATCTTTCCCTCTGCATGCCTCTGACGCATGAGTTAGTATGGAAGTCTCACTCTTGCTTAGAAAGGCTCTTCTCTACAAGGTCATATTTAAGAACTCAATCGCTGAGCCAGGAAGACAGCCATGCCTGAGGACCTGAGGTTGATACCTGACTCCCACATGATGGATGCAGAGAACTGATTCCCACCAGCTGTCCTCTGAGCCCCACATCATGCTGTGGTGTATACCCTCACAAAAACACACAAAATAAACACGGGTCAAAAATGGTTTTAAGTATAAATTTTCTAAAAATAACTCTACTGTGTGCATGGTGGCACATGACTGTAATCCCAACATTCTCCATGAGGCTGAGGTGGGAAGGTGGGAGCCGGAGAGCAGCCTATATAATGAGACCCTGACTCAAGCAGTCGTTAAGTTGTTAGAGAGGTGGCTCTTTAAGTGTTAAGAGCACTTGCTGCTTTCCCAGAAACCAGAGTTTGGTCACCAGTACCCATGTCAGGGAGCTCACCAGTAACTACCGCTCCAGAGGATCTGAAAATAATTTTTTAAAACTTCTAAAAAATAATGATTATTATTATTAAAGTTAATTTAATAACAAGAATGTATTACTCTACCTCCTATAGTACACATGATTATTTGCACTCATCATTGATTATTCCTAATGGCTGCTCCTAACCCTTATCATATACATACAGTCATCAGTTATATAGCAGATGAATAAACATAACACATCACAAAGGACTACTTATCATACTTCAGTAAAGCAAAGCTAAATTCACCTGACTCATACAAATACTTTCACAATAAAACATCCACTGCACCCAGGCTATCAAGCACTGTTCCAGGAAAAGTATGTCTCTAAATATTAAACAGATCTAATCAACAGCACATCTTGCTAACCCGACATGACCTTCCCTCACAGTGCTGGGCTCTCTGCATGCTAGGCAAGCACTCTTCCCAGCAATATCTCCAACCTTGGTGGTGTGGTGTGCTGTGGTGTGGTTTGGTTTGTTGTCTTTTGAGACAAGGTCTCTCAAAGTACAGCCAAGGCTGCCCTGCAATTCACTCTCTAGCCCTACTGCCTCAACTTCCCAAATCCTGGGATTACAGGTGTAAACTCTCATACCCAGTTAATAATTTTTGTTTGTGATACTGGTAGTTAAACCCAGGACCAAGTACATGCTAGACAACCGCTCTTCCACTGAGCCACATCCTCAGCCTATCTGATAATTTTTAATAACACCATAATGAAAAGTTCATCAAATCTAATCAGTACGTCCTTGAAAATAAATGATTGCACAGTCTTAACAGCCCCAATCTTCAGTCTGTGGCTACTATATGCCTTTCACTATAAGAAATCACAAAGAATTTAGGGCCAGCAAGATGGCTTATTAGCCAGTAAAATTGCTCACCACCAAGCCCAACAACCTGAGCTTCATCCCTAGGAGCCACAGGGAAGGAGAAAATCAACTCCTACAAACTGTCCTCTGAGTGGCACACACACACACACAAGTCACATCAGAACTTCGAGCTCTGGATGTGTGCTCAGACCTCACTCTTAGAAGCTCTTAGAGCTTATCCGCTCAGCCTTCCGCAGTAGCTCACACGGATCTGCTACATAACCCACATACAGCACACTGGTTTACATGCCAGTTACAATCAGAAGCTTTCACCCTTTAACAAGACACACTTTTTACAGTGTCAGTTATTACAGAACAGAAACAAGAGTCACTATGGAGGAACTACTGTTTATAATCACTGCAAGTGACCATCAAAAAAACATCAGGAAATGCACAGCACAAGAAAAATAACCATGAGGCTGTCTAATCATTTACTGTAATTCACATGCCTTTTAAACCTGAATAACTGGTTTCTGACCAGATTATCTCTAACATTAATGTATATAAAGCACATTATGTCCTAGTCCTGAAGTAGAAACTTGTGTACATGTAAAAGCCTACAGACTTGCATTATTTTAACATCCAGAGCATGACTGGTTATGAGATTTTTGTCACTGTTGTCCCTTCCAGTCCTAAACTGGATCAAATACACACACTTGAAAAGGAACAAGAAACACAAAGCCCTCCTTCCTACCAGTCATCACCCTAAAATACGCTTTCTCCTAAACAGCTTAAACAGGTTCAAGGCTGCCTTAAGGAAAGAAGATGGACTGGAAGCCCTGATTGCATGGTTCAGCATAAACCACCTCATCTACTTTCCCCTCTCTGCCTCACCCACTCTCTGCCAAGTTCATTCACTCTATGATGCCACATTTTTTCCTTAAGCAAATTATTTTTTAACTTTTTCACCTTCTCAGAGTAGAGCAGCTGTACGAGAACTTGTAAGACAGAAATAATTTAAAGTAAGATGATAAGAGACAGAAAATAGTTAAGAGAGGTTTTCTTTTGAAGTTCCCCCATATTACAAAGCCCACTAATCCTTTCCCAAAGAGCAAACACTCCCACAACGCAAAGCTAGCAATATCTTTCACTAACTGCATATAACATAAGACATTTCTAGGACTAAAAAAAAATAGCATCCTATTCTACAAGACTTTAACACTAAATTCGCTCAAGTTCAAGAAAAATAAAACTTCTTACATAAACGCCGAAAGCTTCTGATGAGGCATTGCTAAGCACAAGAGACAGGACAAAGCTTTCGCCTGCTGTGACAAAGGACTCTCCTTTCCAGCCCCTGTACAACCTACACAAATTCCAGGCATGTAGGAGGCACAAGGACATATTATGGGGCCTGAAAGGCGTACTTACTAAGCTCTAAGGACTGTTCTGCAAGGAGGAACAAAACAGAAGTAAAAAACTAGACTAGCTAACTGTTCTTGCCTGTCTCTGAGGGAAAGCCGACAGCAGACTCCCCTCACCACTTCTACACCCACTGAGGGTTATAGAAAATGAAACATCACATATGTACACAGATACATAGGATGAAGAATTTCATAATATGGAGGAAGGATAATCTCTACATCAAACACAAAAAATGCATTCCCTGGTCTACAGAGTGAGTGAGCTCCAGGACAGTCAGGACTGCACAGAGGAAATCCTGTCTTGAAAAAGCAAAAAAAAAAAAAAAAAAAAGAAAAGAAAAGAAAAAGAGCAAAAAATACATTCCAGCTCCAGTTTCCAGAAGCCATATTTGTTTTAGTTCTTTTTTTTTTTTTTGGGGGGGGGGGGTTCGAGACAGGGTTTCTCTTTGTAGCCCTGGCTGTCCTGGAACTCACTCTGTAGACCAGGCTGGCCTCGAACTCAGAAATTCGCCTGCCTCTGTCTCCCAAGTGCTGGGATTAAAAGTGTGGGCCATCACGCCCAGTTTTTTTTTTTTTTTAAATGTGTATACGTGTGTACCTGTGTGAGTTTGTACTCCAAGTGCATGCAGGTACCCACAGGAGATGCCTGGAACTTACATTATAGGTGGTTGTGTACCACCTGACATGGCTACTAGAAACCAAACCAGAGTCCTCAGCAAAAGCAGTAGGCATTCTTAACTGGTGAAACATTTTTCTAGTCCAGCTCAGGTTGGAAAATGGAAATTCCAGTGCCAGGTGTGGGATAATTTCCACTGGTCAGAGAGACGCCAGAGGCTCCAAAACAACACAAGCTTTTGTTAATAGATTATATTGGTAGTTATCACACAATTTGGTCTTAGTGAGAGATCCTGTCTCAAAAACAGAGTGGCTAACTTCTGAGAAGCAACTACCCAAGGTTGATCTCTGCCCCCTCTACAAACATGCACACGTGCATGCACACATATACATACACATACATACACAGACACAAATTTAGGGCTAAGAATTGGCACATGGTAGAGTGTTTGCCTGGTACACTCAGAGCCCTTTGTTCTGTACCAAAAAAGGGAGGGGGGCAGGTATGTCAGAAGGAAGAAATAGGAAAATGAGTAATTAGGTGTGTAGGTAACTAGATAAGCATTTATCTCCAAGAATGGCTGAGGCCAGAGTCATTTTACAACCTGGCTGCAGTCTACAGTGATTTCTCTACCACTAGCTGGTACTCTGCATGTAAAGTGATATGCTTGCAGAACAGGCTGGACACAGGATCCACCTTTGAAAAATCAATTAAGGAAAAATGAAATGCAAGTGCTTCTGAGGGCACCGAAGCCGTGAACCCGCACAGCTCCAGGGAGCAAGCCCAGCAGCCTGCAGATGGCTCTTTTGGCTGACTCTATCCAAACTAGAAACCCACAAAACTAAATGTTTCCTCCCTGGTGAATTGCTTAACTTGATTTCTTCTCCAAGAACCACAACCTTGGCAGCTTTTCTCAAAATATGAGCTATATTTAAAGTTGTCTAAACCTGACTTACCACCCTATGAGAAGTATTCACTCTCTTGCTGTGTTTTTCAACCCTAAGAGGCTCTGAAACTCAGTGTTCAGTTCATCCCTTTATTAGGGGCAAATTAGAAAAGGAATAAAGTATCAAATAAAACGAATACATTCTCCCTCTTCCTGCACTCTCCATAGCAAGTCTTAAGTGGGATCATGAAAGCTGTACGTAGAGAATACAAAATGAAGGGGCCATGTGCCGGCCGGGCTTACAGGCTTCATAGCTACAGCAAGCAGTCCGAGCACTAAGCAGCACCACATGGTCTTACAGCACAGTACCCACTTCCTTAGACGATCTTGGACATTCAAACCTTACAGTCGGCGCTTAAGTGGCACTGTCCTGCCGAGGTTCTGTAATGTGATCTTAGCTCCCACACGCCAAAACCTCCAAAATGTATGCAGCCGCTGTATCTGACCTCAACTGAAGCCAACTGAAGCCACAAGAACAACTGGACATGAACTGACAAACCACAGGTGAAAGAAGCCTTGGTGGGCTGGAGAGGTGGCTCAGTGGTTAAGAGCACTGACTGCTTTTTCTGAAGGTCCTGAGTTCAAATCCCAGCAACCACATGATGGCTCACAAACATCTGTAATGAGAGATGACGCCCTCTCTCCTAGTGTGCCTGAAGACAGCTACAATGTACTTACATATAATAATAAATAAATCTTTGGGCCAAAGCGGAAAAAAAGAAAAAAAAAAGAAAGCTGCCTGGGCTAATCTTACCTCCTTACCCCACACACTGGAATCTAAAGGGAAACTGTGTTCTCCAGAATGACAATGTAATGTTCTCAACCAAGACACCGAGCTACACTTCTCAGAGGGTCCAGGACGCCACTTAAATGGCTTATTGGGAATGTTAATCCTTTTGAGTGTCAAAAGAATTGCCATTGCTCTTGTGGTTGACTCCTCCAACAATCTCCTTCCTCCAAACAATGAGAAGGAAGCTAATTGCAGTAGAAAAGTTAACACCACTGGGCTTGTGAAATGGCTCAGTGGGGAAAGCACTTCCTGCCAAGCCTGAGACCTGTGGCTCCTAGGACCTATGCTGAAAAGAGAACCCACTCTTGCAAGCTTTCTGCTGACCTCCAAAGTGTGCCACGACACAACCACACAATAACGGGAGTAAGGGATGTTGTTGTTCTTTTAAACATGGCGGAAGGCCGGGTGGTGGAGGCATGCGCCTTTAATCCCAGGACTTGGGAGGCAGAGGCTGGTGGAGTTCAAGGCCAGCCTGGTCTACAGAGTGAGTTTCAGGATAGCCAGACCTACACAGAGAAACGCTGTCTCAAAAAAACTTTTAAAAAAAGTAACATCAGGGGCTGGTGAGACAGCTCAGTCATTAAGATGCTGGCTGAGCTCCCAGAGGACCAGGAGTACTTCTCAATACACACACCAAGCAGCTTAAAACCACCTGTAACTCCAGCTCCAGGGGACCTGACACCATCTCTGGCCTATATGGGCAGTTGCATGTATGTGGTACACGCAGACATACACACACATATAAAAATAATTTTTTAAAGTAACATCAAACCGGGTGGTGGTGGCCTTAAATCCCAGCACTTGAGAGGCAGGGGCAGGTGGATTTCTGAGTTCGAGGCCAGCTTGGTCTACAAAGTGAGTTCCAGGACAGCCAGGGCTATACTGAAAAACCCTGTCTCGGAAAAAAAAAAAAAAAAAAGAGTAACATCAAAATTCCCTATTTGAGAATGTTCTATAGAATATCTCACTAATAAGGTCTCTCTCACTCCTCAAATAAATAGAGTCGAAGTCTCAGAAGATTATTTTCTATAGACTTTAAATGGCAAGGATCCCTGGTAATTAGTACTGGAAGCAATTCTACACTACATCTGTGTGTTCCAAGTCCAAAATGATGAATACGGTCCAAGAATAAGACAATGCTTTTGCTCTAGAGGATCTTATTGAAAATATATTAGTTTGGGGGACTTTTGTTTGTTTTTGTTTTGTTTCGAGACAGGGTTTCTCTGTGTAGCCCTGGCTGTCCTGGATCTCACTCTGGAGACCTGGCTGACCTCAAACTCAGAGACTCACCTACCTCTGCCTCCCAAGAGCTGGGATTAAGGGAGTGTGCCACTACCACCCAGCCTCTCTGTTTTGTCTTTTGAGACAGGTCTCACTACTGTAGCCCAGGTTGATCTTAAAGTCACCATCCTCAATAACCCGAGGGCTGAGATGTACAGGTCTGTGCTCATATCTGATCTTCAATTCTTTAAACTTTTATTATTGTTAGCATAGAATCTTTATATAGAAAAAGATATATAACATATAGTCATTGTCCACGATGGTGGATTTTGATTTTGGTTATGTTTTTTGAGGCAGGTCTCGTGTAGCCCAGGCTGGCATCAAGTACTACACATAAGATGTGGCTGACCTTTGAACTCCTGACTCCCCTGCTTCTACCTCACTAGTGCTATGCTTATAGGTGTTCACCACCACATCTAGTTATACTATCTTGACTTAAGAACAAAACAAAAAACAAAAAAAGGATGGTGATAATATGGTGCTATAGTTCAGCAATACATGCCTCCCAGGCACCACAACAGACAAAGGTAGTGGGGCAATAAGCACAGGAGAAGCATGGGCACAGGGTGGAAGCACACAGATAAGCTCAGTTATTGGTGCCATCATAGATGCTGGGAGGCAGCCCTTTACCTGTGCTCTATAATGGCTTGTATCTATCAGTTTTCTCATACGTGAAAACTACCAAACAGGCGATTTGGTATTAACCTACTCTCTACCAAATAAGTTAAAAAGAGGAAATAAAAAGGACAAGGAAAATAGAGAGCTCAGAAACATACTCAGAGTGCCTGAAACTTTGATATACAGTAGCAACTACTTTACAAATATTAATGAAATATCAGTTCCATAAAAAGAAAAAATATGACAATTTTCTTTTAACAGCCCCTAATAATCAAACAGCAAACTACACTCCAAAAATAAGGTTTTAATTCCAGTCTCTTCTAAATTAAATGGAATTAGCAAAATCACATTTGGGGACTTCAGTTAATAAAAGAACCCCCTATATCAACTTGTCTCTTTTCTAAATCTCCAAATCCTAGAACATACAGATATAATTTTATTCGTAGATATTTTTAAAGTTTTAAAAGAACAGCACTTTACAAATTCAAATGTGTGAGTTAGTATTTACTAAGCAGGTTACTAAGTCATCATTATTTGAAAAAGGCACACAGATGAAAAGAGGCATTATGTCTGTATCTGTTCTTGATGAGCTGCTCAGTAAGCATGGTGCTCAACTTCTCCATATCACGGCAGGGAAGAAAACTCAGTGCAGGGCAGATCCCAACTCAAGGCAGGACTACCAAGGCTCAACATAAGGAATCCTGCCAACCGGTCCTCAGCATCTCCGGGGTCTAACAGACAGCCGTCATCCCGCCTTGTCTCTCTCCTTTCCCTAGGCTTTTCTTCCTAGAGCAAACCCTTTCAGTACCCAGAGATATCAATTATCTACATTACTGCCCAGTACTGAATCTACAGTCATTTCTGTGCCCACTGCTGCAAGACATGGAGCCCACAGAAGATGTTCTCAGAGAGCGACTGTCTCCTCAGGACGTGTATGAGAGGCCAAAGACAGAGTTATGCAGCATATCTGTAAGTGCTGGGCTACACACCTTGGCAGTGAGATGCCTCCGTGAGTAACGGCACTCCCTGCAAAGCCTACAACCCAAGCATGATCCTCAAATCCACTCGGTGGAAGAAGAGAACCGTGAGCTGCTTTCTGCTCTCCTGTGCATGCACTGTGGTACCTAAGTGTGTGTGCACAGGCATACACAAGCACGATAAATGACAGATTTAAAAAGTGTTAGTCCCATTGATTAAATGGGGCTGGGGATGCAGCTCAGTCAGTAGGGGGCTTGCCTAGCAGCACATAAGACAGGGCTTGGTGGCATATGCCTGTAATTCCAGCACTTGGGAGGCAGAGGAAGGAGGTTCGGAAGCTCAAGATTGGGGTTCCCTGGATTACATGAGAGACTCTGTTTCAAAAATAAATAAATAAATAAATAAGCCTCACAAGAACCCCCAGACTAATCCCCTGCAATATGCAATTGACAAGTACACGGGTAGCTGAAACGAGACTGGGAGTTCCAGTCCAGCCGAGGTACTTAGCAAGAACCTGTCTCAGTAACGACAATAGAGGGTTTCAGATTCAGAGAAAACTGTGTTGGTCAGATAGTTAACAGTTTCAAATTTTACATTCAGTTGACAGCAGCCTCAAGGAAGAATTCTAAGTCCTCTTGCTGTAGAACAGTATTTCATTTGTCCTCATTTTCATTACAATTCAGGATTTTCGAGTCGGAGGAGAGATAATCTAATGACATTTATCAACCCACGGGCACAGTTCCCGGGAGAAATAAAAGGTCAAAGAGTGGAAAACTCCTCCATACAAAACAGTAACAATACCCACACAAGCCCATCAGGGCTCAGGAAAAATCAGGCTCACAAACTCGGTTTCCCAAAATTCTTGGTTCTTCTGTTCTGTACTAACTCCGTACCAAAGCATAGCATTGATCATACTCTCTGACAATGTAAGTAATCTCATTCTATTGGAGTGTGTCAGACTCCAAATATTTGTTTGTAATCGGTTAAGAAAGGCTCGACTTTATGACAGGGACAGTACTCGTTCCAGAAAGAAGAAATGAGATCACAATTTCAAGGAAACATAAAAATCTATCGTATTTTGAAGTGTTTGCCAGGATGGGTGCTATGCGCTTTAAATAGGTTGTGTCATCCCGTCCAGGTTCTGAAATAAGTATCGTTATGTTTATTTACAGAAGAAGGCTGAAGCCGAGAAAGGTCAGCCAGCTTAGGGGACAAAAATCCCTTTTAACCATCACTCAAGTCGCGGCTCTGAGTAAAGCGCAGAGGCTGTCACGAAGGACATTTAAAGCTCCCGGGGCGTTGTGGGATTCTCTAAACCGCTCTGGGCTTCAGTTGCCACTCAAAACGCTCGGCGCCAGGGCAGACACCATGACCGTGGCCCGGGGGTCTGCAGCCAGAGCGTCGGGAGGGCTCCACACACGGCCGTGGGACTCGCGGAGAGCAGCGCAGCGGGAAGCACGGACCGCAAAGACCCGCCTCAGCCCCCGCAGGCGCGTCGGCGTAGACACCACGGGAGAGAGGAACAAAGCCCGGGCCTGTGGACCACGGTGACTCAAGGGCAGGGCGGCGACATCGCTAGCCCACAGTCCCGTCTCCTAGGCAGCAGGACGGAAAACTTGGCTCACCTCCGGCCAGAGTCGCAGACCGGCGCCTCCCCTCCACTCGGCGCCTCAGCCGCCATCTTCCGCGGCAGCTTGGTCTGCAGCCCCGCCTCAGGCACCGCCCCTTAGCCCTTAGATTGGCTAGGATGGTTTTCTAAGTCCTGTACGATTGGACGAACCTATGGCCCCGCCTAAATAAGAACCGTTCCATGCTACTATTGGTCTATTCAAATATCTAACTGTCATTGGTAGCACAGAACCAACGAAAGGGCAGGAGAAACACCTGCCCGAGGCCTACCGGGAGATGTAGTTTCTCGTTTTGATTAACCCATGTAGTTCCGCGGATCAAGTCACAAATTCCTGGCTGCGCTCCCCTCCCCGCTAGGTAAATCTCTGAGTTACAAAACTGTCGGTTTTTAAAGTCACTTGAAGAGAAAAGGTTCTTGAGGCCCTGCCCATCCCCCAGTTCGGTAGGCAGTTAACGGTTGCTAGGGAAAAGGGCTCATCACCCCTCACTCACTTAAACCCCCATTCACCCCACCCCCAAGATCCATAGGCTTAGTAAAAGGGAAGAAAAGGCATTTTCTTCAATGGTATATAATCAGTGGTAAATTGCATACGTTCCTGTAAGCTACCCTAAGTAAACTCTTGTGTGTGTATATATGTATGTGTGTATGTATGTATGTATTTATGTATGAATGTATGTATGTGTGTGTGTATGTATGCAGGGGCTGATCTTCAGGGTACATATTTGGGGGAGGGGGAAAGTCAGTATAAAGACACCAAAAGCACTGGCTAGAATAGAGAGGCAAATTTTGGGTCATCCAAACAAGCCTCCTTGGGTGACTTCAGGCCAACAAGAAAATGTGACTAAGCCAGGCAGTGGTGGCGTATACCTTTAATCCCAGCACTTGGGAGGCAGAGGCAGGTGGAAAAAAAAAAAAAAAAAAAAAAAACATGGTATTGATATATGAAATTCACAATTAACAATAAGGGGCAGCTAGAGATGGTTCCGTGGTTCTAAGAACACTTGCTGCTTTTCCTGAAGACTAGAGTTTGATTCCCTGCATTGAAAGGTTCACAAGGGCCAGACAGTGAGTCCAGTTCCAAAGGACTGATTGCCTTCCTATAGCCTCCAGAGCTGGCCTCCGGGGCACATGCGCACAGATGCACAGAGACACATAAAATCTTTTCTAAAAGCAAAAAATATAGATGGTAGAGAGTAAAAAGTGAAGGGAAAGAACATTGTGACCCTGACTTGACCCCCAGACCAGGCAACCTTGACCCTATCTTGACCCCAAGCTCAAAATCAGGGCCAAGAAACAGAATCCCACCAATCCCTGAGCACAAAATTCCCACCAACCCCTAGAATTGCCCCAAAATCAGGCCACAAAAATCCCACCACTCCCTCCCTGGACACCCTGGAAAGCTCTGTCTTCATCGCCTGTCCCGCCCCACCAAGAAACCCTATACAAAACCCGCTGAGCTTCTGCCGCTTTTCACCCCAGCAGAGGCCGCCACCCTCCGCGGGTTTCCCCTTGCAGTAAGTTTCCTGTGTGAGGTTGGTTGTATGCTGGGTGGGACTTTGTGGTATTCCTTGGCTCAGGACTGCCAGAGTATCTCTGAGCAGAGCTATAACACTTTCACTGGGGACATCTCCCCCTGCTGGAGCAGAGATGGTGTTACACTTGCATTGGGGGAAACAACCCTCCCCCACCCTAACCCCTCCACCCCTAACCCCCACCCCATTTCCATCCCCAAAGGTAATGGGGAAGCCTTTCCCTTCAGAACTATAACACATACTGAAGGTATCTGAAGAATGAATCATGAGATTGTGCTCTGGCTTCCACACATGTACTCACATTCATGCGTATACTCATGAATAGGCCTACACACATGCACACTAATAAAATAAGTTACTCTCTGAAACACAAGACTGAGGTGAGGCAGGGAATGTCAGCCAAGAAGAGCTGGTCCCAAGTCCTTGTTTGTTTGTTTGTTTTAAAGATTTGTTTGTTTGTTTGTTTTTGTGTATGAGTATATCCTTGACCCCAGAAGAGGGCATCTGACCCTATTACAGATGGCTGTGAGCCACCATGTGGTTGCTGGGAATTGAACTCAAGACCTCTGGAAGAGCAGTCAATGCTCTTAACCACTGAGCCATCTCTCCAGCCCCTGGTCCCATGTCTTAAACCAACATCATAACTAAAACTTTCAGGGGAGAAGTTGGGAAGGTCTATATGGAATGCATACAGACCTTTTTCTTGTTATTCCCTAAACAATGCATTTTAAAAGCTATTTATGTAGCATTAGCTGTTATAACCTAGGCATGACTTAAAGTGTATAGAAGGAATGAGTAGGTTTTAAGCAAAAAACTATGTCTTATTTCTGGTTATTATTGCTGTGATAAAACATCATGCATCCTGGGGTTGATTTTTTGGTTTACAGTTTATTGGGCTTACAGTTCCACATCACAGTTCATCATTGAAGGATTTCAGGACAGGAACTCAAACAGAGGAGAAACCTGGAGTTACAAGCTGATGCAGAGGCCATGGAGGGGTGCTGCTTACTGGCTTGCTCTCCACGGCTTGCTCAGCCTGCTTTCTTACAGAATCCAGGACCACCAGCCTAGGGGTGGCACAACCCATAATAGCCTAGTCCCTTCCACATCAATCACTAACTAAGAAAATGCCTTACAGGCCTGCCCATAGCCAGATCCTATGAAGGCATTTTCTTAGTTGAGGCTCCCTCCTCCTTAATGACTCTAACTTGTGTCAAGCTAAGCATACAATAAGTGTGCACACATGAGTTCATCCTATACGAGGGACTTGAGTATCAGGGGTCTGGGTGTCCTTGAGGCATCAGTCATAGGCACCCAGGAACAACTGCACTCACTGTACACAACGGTGTAAATCTTGGAATGGAAATTTGCATGGCTTTGTGCCTAACTAAGCATTAATCTTCCATGGTAGAAGTAGCCAGAATGCTCTTGTCCTCAAAGGCAAGTACTAGTACTAAGGCAGCCTACATGAGAGGTCATGGGAAATTGTTTTCTGTATTTCTTTTTTTGTTAAGATTTATTTATTTTATGTCTGTGAGTACACTGTAGCTGTACAGATGGTTGTGAGCCTTCATGTGGTTGTTGGCAACTGAATTTTTAGGACCTCTGCTCGCTCCTTTCTGCCCCCCTCGCTCAGTCCCTGCTTGCTCTGACTCAAAGATTTATTGATTTATTTACTTACTTATTTACTTATTTATTATACATATGTACGCTATAGCTGTCTTCAGACACACCAAAAGAGAGCATCAGAGCTCATTACAAGTGGTTGTGAGCCATCATGTGGTTGCTGGGATTTGAACTCAGGACCTTCAGAAGAGCAGTCAGTGCTCTTACCTGCTGAGTCATCTCTCCAGCCCTCTGTATTTCTTTATACTGGATTTTTCTAGGAATTTTTCTGTCATTCCATCTGATGATTTCATCTAAGTTGAGATTAATCTCATTTACTCACTCTTGCTTGGTCTCAATCTCTCTCTCTCTCTCTCTCTCTCTCTCTCTCTCTCTCTCTCTCTCTCTCTGTGTGTGTGTGTGTGTGTGTGTGTGTGTATTTGGGACTTGATTTGGTGTGTCTATTTTGGACCCAGGGTCTCACTCTGTGACAGCAGGCCTTGAATTCTCTGTGTAACTCCTGCTAGCCTCAAATTCATGGTCCTCCTGCCTCAGTCTCCTAAGTGTTCGGATTGCAGACATGGGCCACCATGTCTGGATCGGGTCCTTTCTTTCAGGAAGCTCTGCCCACACAGCTCAGTCTCTCAATAAATTCTGCCTTACTTCAGGGTTTGGACCCTGATTAAAATCAGTGTGTGAGTGTTGCTGAGAGGTAGTGGCATACACCTTTAATCCCAACACTCAGGAGGCAGAGGCAGGTAGATTTCTGAGTTTAGCCTGATCTACAGAGTGAGTTCCAGGACAGCCAGGGATACACAGAGAATCCCTGTCTGAAGGTGGAGGGGGTGGGGACAGTGGATGTGGTGGTTTGGATGAGATATCCTCCATAGTCTTGAGCATTTAAACACTCCACCACCACTAGATGGCACTGTTTGGGAGGGTTAGGCGGTGCTGGAGAAAGAGTGTCAGTGTGGGCTTTCAGAATTCAAGGACTTGCACCATTTAAAGTTCACTCAGTTTTACGCTTGTGGAGTAAGACATCAGCCCTCAACTTCCTGCTCCCGGTACCATGCCTCTGTCTGCCATCAGGGACTCTAACCCTCTGGAATATAAGCGGAAACATACTATAAGTTGCTTTGGGGTTGGTGTTTTATTGCAGCAATAGGAAAGTAACTAGTACAGGCCACCAAGAGAGAGATGGACATTGGAAGGCTTGTCGGAAAGAGGGGTTCAGCAAGGGTGGGAGGGGAATGAGGAGGTAAGAAAGGGGGGGGCATGATCATAGCACATAAGATGGATGAAATTGACAAAGAATGAAAAATACTTTGTTAAAGAAGAAGGGAATAAAATATTTTTTAAAAAACCAACCTGTCTTAGTAGAGTTACTACAGCTTCCATAAAACACTTTAACCAAAGCGATTTAGAGAAGAAAGGGTTTATTCAGCTTGTGCTTCCACATCACAGTTCATCATCAAAGGACATCAGGATGGGAACTCAACCAAGACAGGAACCTAAGGCAGAGGCTGATGCAGAGGCCATGGAGGGGTGTTGCTTACTGGCTTTGTCTCCATGGCTTGCCCAGCCTGCTTTCTTATAGAACCCAGGGCTACCAGCCTAGGAATGGCACCACCCACAAGGGGCTGGGCCCTCCCCCACCAATCACTAATTAAGAAAATGCCTTTTACAGCTGGATCATACGGATGTATTTCCCTCTAATAGAGGACCCTCCTTTCAGATAACTCTAGCTTGTGTCAAGCTGACAAAACTATCCAGCACACAACCCCACCCCTCATAGTCTTTATAAAGAACTCCGATCTTTGGTGCTGGAGATTCAGTTCCTAGCACCCACATGGTGACGTACAACTATCCAGCTCCAGGGAACCCTATGCCCCCAATCTGGCACTGCACGTATGTGGTACACAACCATAAGAAATGAAAAAAAATACATAATTTACAAAAACAAAAATCCATCTAAACTTGCCTGGCTGTGGTAATCTGTCCTGGAACTCACTTTGTAGACCAGGCTGGTCTCAAACTCAGAAATCTGCCTGCCTCTGCCTCCCAAGTGCTGGGATTAAAGGCGTGCACCACCACCACCCAGCTAATTCATACTTTTAATCTCAGTGCTTGGAAGGCAAAAACAAGTGGATTCCCATAAGCTTGAGACTGCCCAGTGTATGTTGTGAATCCCAGGACATCAAAGGCTACATAGACCCTGTCTCAAATAAAAACAAAAAACAAAAAAACACTACCTATATAATCGTTTTTTGGGGGATCTTCACCTTGCTGTGAACATTCCAAGATAGATTTCTTGTAGCACAAATGGGTAGAGGCTACATCTACTATCTTCCCTATCATTCTGTCACAAAGTTGCCATGAAGGAACACAAAAAAACATTTGAACAAATATAAGCAACTCCTCCAACTACTCTAGGACCCTCCTTGAAACCCCATCGTACGTGTACCCGTGACATCACTACCACCAAATCAATATATGTTAACCTTCCCACTCTCCTCTGGTGCTAAGGCTTCCTGTATTAGCCCCCCCCCCCCTTTTCAAGGCTCCTGCACCACCATGATAATTGTTCCCCAGGTTTATCTCTCTGAACCTGAAGAACTCGCCTTGCAGATGGGAGGAAGCCGAAAGAGGAGAGAGATCTTCATCGGTCTGCTCGTTGGACTCACTGGGTTCAACAGGAACCGCTGGAGCAGCCTTTGTCCAAACACATCTGGCCAATGACTTCCAGGATGAGCTAAACCAGGAAACGGTCACTTTACACAGCCTTCAACACTGGATAACCTCCTTAGCGGGAGTTGTTCTCCAAAATTGGAGGGCCCTGGACTTACTGACTGCTGAACATGGAGGGACTTGTGTTTTGCTTGAAGAGGAAATGTTGCTTCCATATGAATCTGGACTGGTAGAACAAGATATACAAATGCTTAGAAAGCTCCCAGGGTGGGGATCTCTGGACATGCTATGCTACCAACACCTCTACCCCATAGTACTCTAACCCCTTGGTAGCTTGGCTTCTTCCCCTCCTTGGCCCCGTACGAGCTATGGGAGTCTTACTTCTTTTGGCATCCTGCCTCATCCAATTTCTAAAGTAGCAGATGAGTAGCGTTGCAAAGATCACTACTAATCAGGTCTTGGGTCAGTATCAAACTGTTGCCAACCTAGGAGACCGTTATTCCAATGACACTTCTCCTTTATAAAAAGGAAAAAGAGCCGGGCAAGATAGCCCAACCCACTACAAAAGGGGCTGCTTGGCCCCTCCTCTCTCTCTTAAGCTCTCACCTTTCTTCCTCTCATCTCTTGCTCTCCTTTTCCTCTTCCCTCCCCCCTTCTCTCCATGTGACCATGGCAAGCCTCTCTATTTCTTTTACCTGCTCTCTTTCTCTCTGTCTTTCTACAATAAAACTCTAAAACCATAGACTGACTCTGTTCATCAAGGCCCACTGTGCTTGAACGATGCAATAGGTTTTCCCCTAAAGAGCCGCGTCTAACCTCATGCCAGATCTTCCTGTGCTCCAGCCACTGACCGGACCAAGAACTCTCAGCTGCCTGGGAACCACCCAGCTCTCCCTCTCTCCTTGCTCTTGTTTCCCTTCGGCTCCAGGGCTGACCGAGACGCCCCCTGGGGACCTCCACTTTGTTTTCAGCTTTTCCGCAGTGTCCAGCGGCATCTGGGATGCCCAAGACTGAGAACCTGTTATTTCTGGCCTCCATGAGACCCAGAGACCTCGGAATGCTCCTTGTTCAACCCTCCCCCTTCCCCCAGGGCTAGGGTCCGTGGCTTCCCACAGCCAGACACCCATTGGGGCCATGTGGACAGCTTGCAGCAGTCCTCCGTGTCCACCTGCCCAGAGCACCTGAACTGTGGCGGGACTCGGGTTCTCTCCCACTCCCTTTATTCCCCCACACCCCCTGCCCGACAGATAAGGACCAAGATTCAAGGCTGTCCTCTGACCTCTGTAAGCCTACTGCTATATATGTGTGCCCACAGTCAAACAAATGAACACACACACACACACACACACACACACACACACACGAGCTTTAAGTTTGATAAATGTGTCCAAGTAAAATCTGTTTGCCTAACAAATCATCTTTATTGAGAATATATATGAAAGAAAATTAAAATCATGTATCAGTGATATCATCTTCTCAGTGTGCTGGGACTCAAACTGGGCTTAAATACACTAAATAAGTGTTCTACCTCTGAGCTGCACAGTTAACCTCTTGATGAGATTGTCCACTGACCCTCAGATGAAACTCTAGAGTGTGTGAACCACAATCTATACACATGGGAAACATGAAGCTTTAATTTCTGCCAGTAACCCAAAGTAGGAACATGTTCTTTTAAATTATTTTTAGATGTGTTTAATGTGTCTGCGTGTTTTGCCTGTACCATGTGCATGTTTGGTACTCTAGGAGGTCAGACGAGGACCACAGATCCCCTTTACTGGAGTTAGGGAGTTAGTAAGCCACTATGGGGGTTCTGGGGTTCTCTTCAAGAGCAATAAATGCTTTAAACTTCTGAGCCAACTCTCCAGTCCACCATTTCTGATTCACTTGCTTGATGAACATTTTTGGTACACCACTGTGACCCTGAGGGAAATGTACATGGTAGTTAGATGTGTGGGTTCGCAACAGGTGTGATGGCGCACACTGTTGATCCCAGCACCTGGGAGGCAGAGACAGGTGGTTCTCTGAGTTCAAAGCCAGCCTGGTCTACTGAGCAAGTTCTAGGACAGCTAGGGCTACACAGAAACACTGTCTCGGAAAAACAAGCAACATAGGCTCTGGAGTCAGTAAACTCAGGTTCATGCCCCAGCCTCATCACTTCCAGCTCTGTGGCCCTGGAGGAGTTAGTTGGGTTTCAGATCCCATCTTCTCTTCTGTAAAATAAAACTGATAGAGATTCTCACAGGACTGTTTCCAAGATTAAACACGATGACCCTGAAAAGCTGCTTAGCGACGCTCGCTGTGTCTAGCACATGGTGAGACTAGATCAGTGTTTGAAATGACACAAAGAATATTGAGAATGCTAGCCTGCCTTCCAAGAGAGCACATCTCATGCCCTGTGGGGAGGACCATGCATTACACCACAACTACTACAACTACAACTAAACCTGTTACCCTGGAGAGAAGTGAGTTTCTCCTTAAAGTCAACTGTTCCACTCCCTTGATTTCTGATTCAAAGTAAATATCACAGCTGAGTGCTTTTGGTCATCTGAGCTGAACAAAAGGCCACTCATGTCCCCGGCCCTCAATGAGTTTACTATATAGAAAGACAGAATGAATACTTAAAAGTCACACGCAGTGGGGGGAGAAATGGCTCAGGTAATAAAATGCAAGCATGAGGGCTTCAGAACCCATGTCAAAGAATGCCACAGGAAGAGGCAGACTGCCTGTCATCCCAGCACCGGGGAGAGAGACTGAAGGACTCCTGGGATTTGCTGACCAGACAGTCTAGCCTTATTAGTGAACTCCAAACCATTGGGAGATCCTTTTTCATAAAACAAGATGGATGATTCGAGGAAAGACACCTGAAGCTGCCCTTTGGCCTACACACACACACACACACACACACACATACACACACACACACACACACACACACACACTCACTCTCAAACACATGAATATGTGCATTCACATACACACTCGGAAATACCCACACATGCATACGTCCACACTTACACACATGCACACATACAGACACACACACTCATGCACTCACTCATACACGTGCATTCACACACACACACACACACTTTCATACACCCATGCATGCTCTCCTACTTAAACACATGTATGCACTCACACATGCATGCCCACACAGACAACATGCATACATGTGTGCACACATGCACTCCTACACACACACACACACACCACACATAGCACCATATGCCCAGAACTGTGCATCACTAAATATCAAAGAAGATCCCTAGGAGTACAAAAATGTGGAGAGGGGAAGCCCAGCCTGTTGGGGAGGGGCCTGCCGGGGCCTGGCATTGAGTCTGCCAGAATGTCTCTGCTGGTCCATCTGCCTCCCCCTCAGACTATTCTTCAGGCAAAAGTGGTGTTCTGGGTCTCTTCATGTTTCTAGCCTCAGCCTCAATAGCGGGGAGACCGGAAGGAAGTAGAAGGATTGAGTTAACGGGGAGCTGTCCGTGATTCTGCCTGTTTTCACCTTCAAAGGCAACCACTTACAGCCCCAACAAGTCTTCCTATCTTTAAATCTTCTACTGTGCAGGCTCTGTTTTGTTTTGAAACATGGTCTCCTGTATACCTCAGGCTGGCTTAGAACTCACAATCCTCCTACCTCAGTGAGTTGGGTGTTGGAATTACAAATTTGTACCACTATCTTTATTGCTCAACTTTGTCTTGCATTTCTGCTCTTCTTGTTCCTCTACTTATATCAGGACTGCTTGGTCAGAGCATAAAGGCATCATATATGCAGTATATCTGAACCTTGCCCCAGTACTGGGCCTGTCAATGGGCTGGGTTGAGTACTCATCAATGGCTTTGTTTGTTTGTTTGTTTGTTTGATTGGTTGGTTGGTTTTGTTTTCAAGACAGGGTTTCACTGTGTAGACTTGGATGTCTTGGAACTCACTTTGTAGACCAGGCTAGCCTCAAACTCAGAGATCCACCTGCCTCTGCTTCCCAAGTGCTGGGATAAAGGCGTGTGCCACCACCTCCCTGCCCACCAAGGTTTTGTTGCTTTTCTCTTATTCTGTTTTGTTTTCAGGATCTTGTGCAGCTCAGATTAAGCCCAAACTTCCAAAGTTTACGTGGCCAAAGCTGGCCTCTACTTTCCAAGTCCTATGATTATAACTTTTCCACTGGGCTCAAAATAACAAAACACATAAAAATATGTTCCTGGGGCTGGTGAGATGGCTCAGTGGGTAAGAGCACCCGACTGTTCTTCCGAAGGTCCAGAGTTCAAATCCCAACAACCACATGGTGGCTCACAGCCATCTGTAACAAGATCTGACTCCCTCTTCTGGAATGTCTGAAGACAGCTACAGTGTACTTACATATAATAAATAAATAAATCTTTAAAAAAAAAATATGTTCCTTAGCCAGGCAGCGGTGACACACGCCTTTAATCCCAGAATTTGGGAGGCAGAGGCAGGCGGATTTCTGAGTTCGAGGCCAGCCTAGTTTACAAAGTGAGTTCCAGGACTGCCAGGGCTATACAGAGAAACTCTGTCTCGAAAAACCAAAAAACAAAAAGCAATGAAATGTTGTTTTACATGTAGAAAGCATCGTGGTTATCTCATTCATTTGTGTGTCTTACAGACCAGACATGACGAGTCAGAAAAAGAAAGAGGCAATCCTTTACAAATAAAAAAAAAATGGCCAAAACCAGGGCAGGATCAGCAGGATGTCCTGTCAGGGGACATTTTCTTACCACGGCTGGGAACAGCCGGGTCCTAGGCAAAGGCCAACAGAAATGACGTCTAGACGGACTCCATACCTCCCAGGACTAAGCTCAGGCTTGGAACTGGGAGCTGAGCAAGCCTTGCCCCTTGCTCCAGAAAGCTCGCACACTGACCCCAAGCTGGGGCACCATGCCATTAGGGCTGCCACAGAAGAGATACAAGCTAAGTTCTACAAACCAGAGCTCTGCCAAGCAGCCAGGCCTGGCACAGCGGCCAGGTCTGAGGGACCATGGGGTGATGGGCACTGTCCTAGATCTCTTTCTATTGCTATGATAAAGACCATCGCCAAAAGCAACTTGGGGATGAAAGACTTTATTCGGCTTACATGTCCGTGGTCACCGTCCATTAAGAGAATCCAGTGCAGGACCTGAAGCAGAAACCATGGAGAAACTCTGCTTATTGCCTTGCTCCTCCTGTTCAAGTCTAGCTACCTTTCTTTTATCTCCCAGAACACCTATCCAGTGGTGGCTTCACCCACGATGGCTGGGTCCTCCCACATCAATCATTAATCAAGAAAATGCCCCAGAGACTTGATATAACGGAGACATTCTCTCAGCTAAGGTTCTGACAAAAACACAACCAAACAAACAAGCTAATAACACAGCACCTTTCCGTGGCTGCAAAAGCCCACACACAGACTAGACCCTTGGGTCTCCCATCAAAAGCTGTCAGGAGGCCCTACTTGATACTGGTGATTTCCATTGTAGCAACACACACTCCAGGTTCAGGGATGGACTGGGCTGTGGTGAAGTCACTGGAGGTGTGCCTTTGAAAGGTATATCTTGCCCCTGGACCTATCTCCCCTCCCCTAACCCTGTCCTTCCCCTCCCTTCCCATTTCCTATCTACCACCTTTCTCTACCATCTACTCTCTGTCTGCTCCACCCTAGTCCCAGAAGCAACAGAGTTTGACAATTGTGAATTTTGGTCCTTGGGACTAAGAGCCAAAATCCAGCCCTCCCCCTTTAAGTCCTTTGCTCAGCTCAGTGTCTTATCATGCAATGAACAGTGACGGAGAAAACCCAGTGATAGAGTAGCTTTTGGTTTTTCAAGACAGGGTTACTCTGTGCAGCCCTGACTGTCCTAGAACTCACTCTGTAGACCAGGCTGGCCTCGAACTCAGAAACCCACCTGCCTCTGCCTCCCAAGTGCTAGGATTAAAGGCGTGCACCACCACTGCCCGGCAGTGCTAGAGTGTCTTAGTTACTACTGTTCTGTTTAGAGACACCATGACCAAGGCAACTTATAAAAGGAAGCATTTGATTTGGAGGGTTTGCCTACAGTTTCAGGGGTTGAGAATTTACAGTCATCATCAGAGGGAGCATGGCAGCAGGCAGGCAGGGCTATAGTGTTGGAGCAATAGCTGCTGAGAACACACCATCTGATCCATAAACTGCAGGAAGACAGACAGACAGACAGACAGACAGGAAGGCTAGGCCTGGTGAGGGCTTTTGAGATCTCAAAGCCCACCTCCAGTAACGCACCTCCTCCAACAAGGCCACACCTACTAATCCTTCCTAAACAGTTCCACCAACTGGGAACCAAATATTCAAACATATGAGCCAAGGGAGGCCATTCTCACTCAACCTTTGCCTAGCAATGGAGGGAGGACTTGGGTTTAATCCTCTAATATCAAAGAAAGAAAGAAAAGGGAAAGGAGGTGGCTCAGTGGGTAAGAGTGCTTGCCACAAAAGAAAGAGAATCTGCACTTAAATCCCCAGCAGAGCCACATCCCCAGTGTTAAGGGACAGGACAAAGAAAGGCAGATTTTGGGAGCTTGTTGGCTAGCCAGCTTAGCTGTAATGGTGACCTTCAGGGTCAACAAAAAACCCTTTCAAAAAACAAGGTGAGGGGCAGGAGAGATGGCTCAGTGGTTAAGAGCACTCACTGTTCTTCTGAAGGGTCTAAGTTCAATTCCCAGTACCCACATTGTTATGATCTAAGCAATGGACACCATAAAGATACACCATGAGACAGATCTCACATGGGAGGTTTATTGTGGGGTATACAGAGGAGCCTCTGGGCCCCTGGGCAAATGAAGAAGAGAGGGAATAGAGGAGAGACTGGCCTTTTAAAAGGGCATACAATGCTTATGCTGGGCGAGAGGAGGAGGGTATGTGACTCCTGTCAACAGTAAGAATGTGTCTAACTTTGGCAGCTAGTGATGTCTTATCCTGCTGTCCCTGGTTCTTTGGGGCAGGGGGTGAAGATGCCCAATTGCTAACACACATGGTAGCTCACAACTGTCAGATGCTGTCTTCTGGTATGCAGATGTACATGCAGATAAAGTACCCATCTGCATAAAGTACATAAATAAATATATCTTTTTTAAAAACATGCCTGACTTATTTATTGCTCTATCTTTGCAAGCTAGCATACACATACACACACACATACACACACACACACACTATGCATGCATGCATGCACACACATACAGACATACACACACACCATGCACACTGTATTAGTCAGGGTTCTCTAGAGTCACAGAACATATGGGTAGTCTCTATAGAGTAAGGGAATTTGTTGATGATTTACGGTCTGTAGTCCAACTCCCCAACAATGGTCAGCAGCAGCTGTGAATGGAAGTCCAAGGATCTAGCAGTTGCTCAGTCCCTCAAGGCAAGCAGGCAAAGAAGAGAGCCTATGAGAGGATATTAGTGAAGCCTAGTTGCAGTGTTTTGAAGATGCCAGTACCATGAGATGACCACCAAGAACAGCAGCAGCAGTGGAGTACAAGCAACTGAAGCCTAGAAGACAAGCTGTGTCCTACAAAGGGCAGAGCTTGAGACGTGACCCAAGCCCTTGGAGGAGTCCAGAAGATCGTGAGTGGATTCCAGAAATTGGACGGTTGGAGTTTGATTGTGACTGTGCCCTGATATTTTTCCCTCTTGAAGGAAGGAAGTATTTTAGTTAAGCCCACAGAGACTTTGAGTTATAAAAAGACTTGGAATTGTAAAAGAGATTGGATATTTTAAAGGGATCGAACTTTTTAATATGTAAGAATTTTAAAGACTGTGGGACTTTTAAAGTTATTTAGACCTTGGGGATGAATAAGAAAGTCAGGATTGAGGCTTAATAGTGATGTGTTTGTGTGTCAAGTTGACAAGGGGTCAGCTGTACTGGCTGGTTTTATGTGTCAACTTGACACAGGCTGAAGTTATCACAGAGAAAGGAGTCTCCCTTGAGGAAATGCCTCCATGAGATCCAGCTGTAAAGCATTTTCTCAATTAATGATCAAGGGAAAGGGTCCCTTGTGGGTGGCACCATCTCTGGGCTGGTAGTCTTGGATTCTACAAGAAAGCAAGCTGAGCAAGCCAGGGGAAGCAAGCCAGTAAGTAACATCCCTCCATGGCCTCTGCATCAGCTCCTGCTTCCTGCCCTGCTTGAGTTCCAGTCCTGACTTCCTTTGGTGATGAACAACAATGTGGAAAGTATAAGCTGAATAAACCCTTTCCTACCCAACTTGCTTTTTTGTTTTGTTTTGTTTTGTTTTGTTTTGTTTTGTTTTGTTTTGTTTTTCGAGACAGGGTTTCTCTGTGTATCCCTGGCTGTCCTGGAACTCACTCTGTAGACCAGGCTGGCCTCGAACTCAGAAATCCACCTGCCTCTGCCTCCCAAGTGCTGGGATTAAAGGCGTGTGCCACCACGCCCGGCCCCAACTTGCTTCTTGGTCGTGATGTTTTGTGCAGGAATAGAAACCTTAACTAAGACACACACACACACACACAAACACACACTTTTTAAAAGGAAGAGAGGGAAAGCAGGGCACTAACACCCCATCCTGCTTTACCCCCATGCACTGGGAGATTGTCCTCCAGTGCCCCAGACTTACATATCCCCATTCATGGGGGTTATCTTCTTTCAAAGTGGTAAAGGAGAGAGTGGCCTTACCCACTCCTTTACACTTCAGGGCAAATTAAGTTCTAAAGTCCCTCCTCCGGAGTTCAAAGGAGCATCCTAATTATGAAGTGAACACCTTGTCCCTGTCCCAGTCCCAGTAATTACACACAGTCCTTCCTTCGCACCAGGAAATAGGAACAGTCTCTGGAGACTCCGTCCTCGAGTGCCAGGGTTCATTTTACATTTGCTGCACTTCTAGGTCTGTTTATATGATTGTCTGTCTGATGGCAGAATCTCCCTAGGTTAAAGGCCAAGTTTGTTCGGCTTACTTAGCCATTTATTTGATTAACAAGTGAATTAAATCAAAGGACTTAAGGGTTAGCCATGGAGCTCAAAAGCGAAAGCCAAGCGTTCATGAAAGTCTGGGGTGGATCTCCAGCAATGAAAGAAAAAAAAGTTAGCAAAATGAAACAATGTTTTTACTTATGGAAAAAGCACGTCCCATCCCCCATACTAGACCTGCTTCTGTTTGCACCCAGCATCTTTTTAGGGGTCTCCACTCCTATAGCCTCAATCCACGTGTTCTGGGTAGGAATGAAGCCATTGACTCAAGCTGAACCAATCACAAGGCTACCCCTGAACTGAAGGATCCTACAGACTAGCCAAGCCCTAGTCACTAGGCAAACAAAGTGAGCCCAGAGAAGTAAGTTGAGTGGGGGGAAGGGGCCAAGGCGGGGAGCAGAGATCCGGGAAATGATTGGTTGTTGGCAAGAGCAGAGCCAGCTTCATGGAGAATTTGTAGTTGGAATGGGTAGGATTTCATTCTCTGGAGACTGGACGAAGGCATTTTCAACACAAGGAGCGAAACCATGCACAGAGGGACAGGAACATGTGAACCACGTTTGGAAGCTGGCATGGGCCCAAGATGACCAGAGCAAAGAGATTCTGTGGGGGTATTAGATAAGATAAAGCTATGGATACCGTGTGGAGGGGCTAAGAGGGCTCCAGCAAGAGCCTGAACCTGCCCTGCATGGGAGCCTTCGGTAACTTGAGCAGGCCTGGGCAGCTTGAACCGATCTGTCAAGAGTGGATTAAAGGAAAGAGTCTGGGCTCGGATACAAATGGCACAAGGCTGGCCAAGGAAATGCAAAGGGCATAGGCAATGGGACAGAAATAGGGCAGGACTGCTGGCCAGAGCACCGGAGGAAACCGCCATCGGGCCTTGGGGAATAAAAATGAGGCAGCGGCAACGGGCTCTGCCCAGGGTTTAAGACTCTGGGCTGCATTTCCACGGAAGAAAGAAGGAAAGAAGAGAGAGGGAAGAGGGAGAGGAGAGAAGAGGAGGAGAGGGGGAAGAGGGAGGGAAGGTGGGGGAGGAAGAAGGGGAAAAGGAGTGAGTGAGCTGTGAGCTTTTTGGCATCTTCCAAGCCCAGGTTACCGCATCTGGGCTCTGGGTAGCAGTTTGAGGAGGCCCAGCTTTGATACTGGTTCAAACTGAGTTTAAGCTGAGTGTGATGGCACATACCTGTAATTCCTGCTCTCAGTGAGTGTAAAGCAGACAAATCAGGAGTTCAAGGTCATCTTCACACACAAGGCCTGCCTGAATGATGTAAGACTGTTAAAAAATAAATAAACATTTTAGTAAACTACCTGCATTGATCCATACCCAGAATCCCTGCTACTCAGAAAGCTAAGGCAGGAAGATCATTTGAGCATAGGAGTTCAAGACCAGTCTGGGAAACACAGCAAAATTCACCTCTTAAAAAAAGCAAACCGGGGGCTGGAGAGATGGCTCTGCAGTTAAGAGCACTGACTGCTCTTCCAGAGGACTTACATTCAATTCCTAACACCCACATGGTGGCTCACAACCTTCTATAACCCCAGTTCCAAGATCCTATCTTCTGGCCTCTATGGGTACCAGACACATACTTGGTACACAGGCATACTAATGGGTAAAATACTCGTGTACACTAAATAAATTTAAATTTTATAAGATAAGTATAAAAATAGAATACAACGTGAGCCTGGATTGTTGCTCTAGCACTAGGAGTTTGTGTGGGGACTAGAAAGATGGTTCCATGGTTTTAAGAATACTTATACTTCTTGCAAAGGACTTGGATTTGGTTCCCAGCCATAATAGGATGGTTTACAACCATCCATAACTCCATTTCTAGGAGATTTGATTTCCAGCACCCACACTGGGCAGTTCACAATTTGATTGTAAGACCAGCCCCAGAGGATCCAATGGGACTCCTTAAACATCTACACTTATTCATAAACCCACACACAGACACACATCCATACACATAATTCACAACTTTAAAAAATTAATTTTAAAGAAAAGGAAGAAAGAGATAACAGTACCAAACTGAAAGGTTACTGGAAGACTAAAGGAAACCACTAAGGCAAAGCATGGTCCAGGCAGGGTGTCAGGAAAAGAATAAATACTGAATGTAGATACGTGGGTAAAAAGTTTCCTTTTGGGGAAATGCAAATGTCCTAAAATTAGGTTATGGTAAATGGGTGCACAACTGTAAACGTCTCACAGCCACCGAACTGCAGACTTTAAGTGGGGGAATTTCTAGCATGTAAATTATATCTTAAGAAATGTACTAAAGGACTGGAGAGATGGTTCAGTGGTTAAGAGCACTGGCTGCTCTTCCAGAGGGCCTGAGTTCAATTCCCAGCAACCACATGGTGGCTCACAACCATTTATAACAGGATCTAATCGCCTCTTCTGGTGTGCATGAAGACAGAGCACTCATACACATAAAATACATGAACAAATTAAAATTTTTTTAAAAAAAGTACTAAAATAGTCAGTGTTTGGTAATGACAATTATTTTCTGTTTCCTATCCTGGCACTTTGCAGGTGATGTCAAACCACCTTGCAGAGTCCCCTGATACTATCTTTTAAATGGTCTTAGTAGGCTTGAAGCAAGATAGGTTGCTTTTTTTCTCACATAAAGAGATTTCTAAGTCAGTGTACACATTATTTGTGGCTTTGAGACTTCGTTACATTCATCACCTTTCATCTCGGAGCCTCGGAGTTCATCCTGACTGCCAGAGCTTATCACATCCCCATTCCAGTCAACAAAATGTAGGAAGAAATCTGGGTGTGGTGGTGCACCCAGTAATTCCACTTACTCAGAGAGAGGAAGACAGGAGGATGCGAAGTTCAACACCAGCCCGAGCCATTTACTGCGACACTGTCTTAAAGGTAAAAAGAAAGTCAAACAATCAGAAAGGTAAAAGAAAAAGAGAAAGGCTGGCCATTTCCTGGGATGGAGATGTCCCTAAGGGACAACTCATACTTTTACTTATGTCTCATTGTCTAGAAATCTAATCACATGGCTACACCTGTTTGCAAAAGGAATTGTTACATAAAGTCTTTTTCCTTTTAACATTTTTTTTGTTTTGAAAGATTTTATTTTATGTATATGAATACTGTGTGTATGCGGCAGCACTTGGGGGGTGGGGGACGGCACAGAAGCCAGAAATGGTTATTGGACCCCCTAGAACTGAAGTTACAAACACTTGTGAGCTACCACATGGACACTAAGGAACCCCGGTCCCTTGAAAAAGCAGCCAGTGCTCTTAACCACGTAGCCATCTCTGCAGCCCTGATGCAGGCATGTGGTCTTGTAGCTCAGATGCGACCACAATTCAGAGCAAGAAGAGGTTATTGAAGATTAACAGCAGCCCCTACTGTGGCTGCTACCTGTCTGACATAGAGCGGCAGAACACAAATAAATAAACACAAAAATAAATAAGTCAAGGAGTGAGCAAAGCTCATAAAATATCTTTGAAAGAGGCAGGCAGGTCTGGCAGTAGTGGCACAAACCTTTAATCCCAGCACTTGGGAGGCAGAGGCAGGTGAGTTTCTGAGTTCGAGGCCAGCCTGGTCTCAAAGTGAGTTCCAGGACAGGCAGGGCTACACAGAGAAACCCTGTCTTAAAAAGAAGGCGGGGGGGGGGGGGGGACAGAGAGAGAGAGAGAGAGGAGGGAGAGAGAGAGAGAGACTACAAATACTTCAGTTGGCCTTTTAAATCATGTTGCTACCTATTTTAAACATTATCTATTTACATTAACGAAACTGGAGTTTCAAAGCAGATGCTAACTGTGTTTCCAGCCAGCCGGGGCATCCAGACCAAACACTGACCCTCTGCATACCCGGGACAGCTTCAACAGTGCCAGCCAAACATGCTGCCCATCACAGCCGTGTCCTCGTGGCTGCTTCTTGAATAACATACAATCCCAGGTGCTTCACCCTGCCTGTCATCTTGGTCGTCCCGGAGACAGGATCCTCACGTGACCATCCTTGCCTCTACCCGGCTTGCCACCAGAGGTTTGCCGCTCCTTTGTCTTCCCATCTCTTCATCCTGATTCCTGTTCTGAGGAAGGAGACCTGCTAGGCCCGGTGCGATCCAATACCCACTTCCAGGACTGTGGTACCCTGAGTGGCTGATCCAAGTTGTGGATTTGAAAACAATCCAGTGCCCAGGGGTTGGTCCTCTTTCTATAAGCATGCCAGCCAGAGTAGTAGGGCCCACATTCACCAGCTTGAAGGGCAAACGTAACGAAGTCCTGGGTTTTAGGTATTGGGAGCTGAATCGAGTCCGCGTGGATTTCCCAGCCTGGACAGCATCCCTCTGGACCTCACTAAGTGCTTTCTCCTTCTATTAGTGAAGAAATGTTCTACAACGCTGTGGCTTGTCAGCCCAAAGCCATCTGGCTATTTTAACCTCTGGGCTCTAGATCCAGGGGCTCAGACACCCTCTTTGCTCAGTGGCTGCTCTTCACCCCACTCCCATCAGCAGCTTCAAGAGGCCAGGACTTCAGCCTTCCCCAGCTTCCTCAGCTGCTCCACGGTAAAGGTGGTGTCTAAAACCTCCTTCAAACCTCTTAGCAACTCAGTTGGAGTCCCCTGATCTGATAAATTCTCATCTTTGTACAAATCCCTGTTCCTCAGTGCTGGGTCTTCCTGGGTGTCCTTGCCTGGGGAGCCTATGGAGCCGGTAGGCCACTAAGGGACCATCAAAGACCAACCTTTGTCTGTCTTGCTGCTTCACAGGAAATCCAGGAGCCCTGCTGGCTTTTGTAAGAGTCTCACCGCACCTTCTGGAGTGATCACTCACAGCAGGGAAGAACTTGGTCAATGCACAGCAGCGGAGGCCAAGGGATCGCTTTCATCCGTGGAATGCAAACATACCCAGGTCCCCTGAAGTGTTCTGCCAGCCTCGTAGGAGGTGTTTGACTCCCCCTCCCCCTTCCCCCAACCCTCATCCCTGTCCCTGCCTGCCCTGGGCTCACAAGTCTCTCCCCTTTTCTAAGACTGGCTGATCCTAAAGTTCTTTACAGCCAATAAAACTGAAAGATTTGACAGTGAACAGTCAAATTGTCATTGAGGTGACATCTTCTGGGAAGTGTTTTCTGAAAGCACAAAGAGGCTGTGTTCCAGAGATAGCCAAGGTTGTACTCCTGCTGCAGCAGGACTTGGTAATATGTAAGGGTCACCCAGGTGGTACTGGTTTTGAAGGCATGAAGGGGTCATGCAGAGCAGCTGAGGCTCGGCACTGTGAGAGGCCATGGAAGGCCATTGGTGACGGTGCAGCCTCAGTTGCAATTGAAGGCCCAGGACTGAAAGGGCCATGCAGTGTTTTGGAGATGCCAGTACCATGAGATGACCACCAAGAGCAGCAGCAGCAGTGGAGTACAGGCATCTGGAGCCTAGAGGATGACGCCTGTGCTACAAAGGGCATGGCTGGAGAAGTGACCCAAGCCCTTGGAGGAGCCCAGAAGATCGTGAGTTGGATCCCAGACATTGGATGGTTGGAGATTGATTTTTGCTTTGATTGTGACTGTGCCCTGATATTTTCCCTCTTGAAGGAAGAAACTGTTTTAGTGGAGCCCACAGTTAAGAGACTTTTAATTGTAAAAAGAGTTTGGATTTTAAAAGAGATGGATATTTTAAAGAGATTGAAAATTTAAGAATATGTAAAGACTGTGGGACTTTTAAAGTTGTTTAGATCTTTTATCCTATAACTACATTTTACCCTTAACATTTGATACAGCTTTTTTCTTTTTTTTCCTTTTCTTTTCTTTCCTTTCTGCTTCTTTTCTTTTCTTTTCTCCCTTCCTTCTTTTTCTTCTCTCTTCCTTTTTTTCTTTCTTTCTCTCTTTCTTTCTTTTTTTTCTTTCTTTCTTCCTTTCTTTCTCTTTCTTTCTTCCTTCCTTTCTTTCTTTCTTTCTTTCTTTCTTTCTTTCTTTCCAAGGAATTTTCTCTATGGCCTGGAACTCACAGAGCTCACCCTGCCTCTGCTTCTCGAACACTTTAAATTTTTAGATTGAGGCTGGGTCTACCCTAGAACTTATCTAACACATAGCATATGCAAGACCTTGGAGTCTAACAGCAGCAACAAAGATAAAGGTAGAAAGGAGAAAGGGTGTGAGAAAGAGACTGACTTCCCATATTATAAAATCCTCCATTTGGGGGCTGGGCAGTGGTGGTGCACACCTTTAGTCCCAGTATTCAGGAGGCAGAAGCAGAGGCATGCAGATCTCTGAGTCTGAGGCCAGCCTGGTCTATAGAGAGAGTTCCAGGACAGCCAGGGCTACACAGAGAAACCCTATCTAAAAAAAAAAAAAAAAAAAAAAAAAAAAAAAAAAGAAAGAAAGAAAGAAAAAAGATTCCACCACGATAAAGTATGCACTTGAGTGTTTTCTAGGGTTCTGTTTGCTTGATTTAGTCCTGAGATGGAACCAAGGGTCTCCTGAATGCTAGACAAGGCCTTTACCAACTGAGCCACATTCCTAGCCCCACACTCCTCTCCTTGCTACTTTGTTGGTTTGGGGTTTTTTGTTGTGTTTTGGAACAGGGTCTCATGTAGCCCAGGCTGTCCTTAAACTCACTATGTGGCTGCAGAGAACCATGAACCCATAGTACCTCCACCTCCCAAGTTCGGGAATTGTGGGTATATACCACCTTGCCCAGCTTTTCAGTGATTTTAAGTGTATTACGTTGTGCAAATATCACCTCTAATTCCAGAACATTCTCCTTACCTAATTAGCCCTGTTTCCCTTCTCTTCACTTCCCCTGGCAATACTCAGTCGCTTATCCACTGTGTCTCAATTCAGACTTTTGACAGAGCCTCACCGTGTTTCTATGACTGATCTAGAACTTTCTATGTAGACCAGTACCAGGCTGCCCTCAAATTCAAGAGATCTTCCCACCTTTGCCTCCGGAGAGCTGGAATTACAGGAAATTCCTCCCTGCTCGGCCACCCAGCTTCTTTTACTTAATGTGAGGCTTTCAAGTTTCTCTGTGTCATATTAACACATTACTCCTTTACAGTGGGTCACAATCCATAGTCTATAGATACATTCCACTCATCAGTTGGCAAACACTCGAGCTGTGCAGCTGTTAATGTTTGTATACATGTTTTTGTGTGGACATAATTTTTTCATTACGTTAGATACACACCTAAGAGCACGTCACCCACATGTGGGTCATATAGTGACTAACATTTTCTGTAGGTGTCTTATCATATATCTACCTGCCTGGTCATGCTTCTATCTTACATTAATCCATGTCAAGATTTAGTGCACTGTAGAGAGAACCTGTTATGAATATTACCTGTCAATAAAAAACAAAGCTTATGGCCAATGAGCTGAGACAGGAAATAGGAGGTGGGACATCCAGCAGGACTAGAGACTTCTGGGAAATAGTGACAATTGTTGAGACATTCAAACTGGAAAGCTGAAGAGATAAATGTAAACTAGGAGGTAGCTGAACTCAGGATAGAATAAAGAGGAGATTTGCCCCTGGAACTCTGAGGAGACAGATGTAAAAAGACAAGGAGAGGCAACCAGCCCCATAGCTGAACCCAGGTTAGAATAAAAGGCATAATAAGTTAAGAGGACGTCAGAGAACAAGACAAGGCTTATGGCCTAGGTATTTATTAATAAATGATTAGTCTCAGAGTCATTATTCCAGGAGCAGGGGAAAGGAGAGGAGAAAATGGATGTAATGACTACTAACCAGTGACCTCACCTCCAAACCCATCAGCACGCCTGCTAGTAACCAGTGACCTCACCTCCAAACCCATCAGCACGCCTGCTAGTAACCAGTGACCTCACCTCCAAACCCATCAGTATGCCTGCTAGTAACCAGTGACCTCACCCCTAAATCTATCAGCACACCTGCTAGTTACCAGACTTTAGTATTTTTTGTAGTTTTTACCCTTTGCATTTGTTGAATGCCTGCAGAAGGTAGCCTACACCTGTGAGATCCAGAACAAAGTGTCCCGAATGCCTCCTCAGAACCTTTCAAATGATACACGTTGTCCCATTTGCTCTGATTGAAAATTACATTGTAGCCGGGCGTGGTGACCCACTCCCAGCACTTGGGAGGCAGAGGCAGGCAGATTTCTGAGTTTGAGGACAGCCTGGTCTACAAAGTGAGTTCCAGGACAGCTAGGGCTATACAGAGAAACCCTGTCTCGAAAAAACAAAAACAAACAAAACAAAACAAAAAAGAAAGAAAATTACATTTTTTGCTGGGCATGGTGTCACCGCTTATCTTGCCTAGGCAGAGGCAGTCAGATCGTCAGATCTCTGAGTTTGAGGCTAACCTGGTCTACAGAGTGAGTTTCAGGACAGCCAGGGCTACATAGTCAGACCCTATCTCCAAAAAGGGAAGTAAATGGCTTCGTCTCCCTTAGCACTCACTGTGGCACGGACTCTTTTCTGGTTCCTTCCACTGAGCACAGGTTTGGAAACTTCATTCTGCCACCACCATGATGCGGATGTTCCTTAAGTTGTTTTGTGGTTTCCTGTTAAGGATCCCTTGAGTAGATCCAGTTTGGGACTGTGATCAATAAGGCTTCTATGACTGACCTCCATGTGGTCTGTGTGTTTGATTCTCCTTAGTGAATACTGATGAGAACTGAGCTATAAGTCTATGTGTTTTGCCTGTACTAAAAAACTAACTGCCAGACTTTCCCCCCCCCCCCAAATCGCTATAACATTTTTCATTTCCCATACATCAGGCTTATACGTGTTTTATATTCATTCATTCTATTTTATGTGTGGCTGCTTTCATGTTCATGTATTTTATGTGCACTACATTCATGCTTGCTGCCTGTGGAGGTCAAAGGGGGACATAGAATCCTCTGGAGCGCCGGGGCGTGGTGGCACACGCCTTTAATCCCAGCACTTGAGAGGCAGAGATAGGCAAATTTCTGAGTTCGAAGCCAGCCTGGTCTACAGAGTGAATTCCAGAACAGCCAGGACTACACAGAGAAACCCTGTCTCAAAAAACAAACAAACAAACAAACAAACAAACAAACAGAATCCTCTGGAGTTGGTGTTGCAGATGATGATACAATGTCATTGCTGGAAAGTGAACCCTGGTCCTCTAGAGGAGCAACATGGATTCTTATCCACTGAACGCTCTATTCAGCCTGCTGGGCTTATATATTTTGAGCTGAAAATAAAACATAAATTATAAACTGCTACTATTTAAATTAGTTCATGTTCCCTGCCCCATCTTTTGTTGTTGTTGTTGTTGTTGTTTTAAAATTTGGCCTCAGCCTTCTTCTTTTATTATTATTTATTTTTATTTTACGTGCACTGGTATTTACCCACATGTCTGTGTAAGAGTGTCAGATTTCATGGAACTGGAGTTACAGTAGTGAGCTGCAATATGGGTGCTGGGAATTAAACCCAGGTCCTCTGGAAGCACAGCAGTGTTCTTAAAACTGCCAAGCATCCTCTCCAACCCATTTACTTTTATTTTTTTGAGGCAGGATTTCCTAAAATCCAGGCTGATCCCTAGCTTGCTCTGTAGCAGAGGCTGGGCTTGAACTCCCGACCCTTCTACCTCTGTCTTCTAGGTTCTGGGACTATGAATATGTGCAGCATACCTGGTTCCCTTTCTCACCTTAAACCTTTAAATAGTCAGGTTGAAGAATACAGCCAACAAAGAACCACCTTGAACATGCTTTCATATGAACAATGAGTCAGAGTGAGGAGGAAACATATCAAGTAAACTCATCAAATAAATGACTCTTCCATGATTAAAGACAATTTTCAACACACCAGGAATACAAAGGCATATCTTCAGCTTATAAAAGCCATCAGTTCAAAACCCACAGCTAACGTCAAAGATAATGGTTTCCTGAGCATAAAGATGTCCATGGCCGTTCTCACTACTTCTATCCAATCTTGTTTATAGAGATTTTAAATAGGGCAATAAATAAATACATAAAATAAATGGCATCTAAATTGCAATGAAAAAAATGCTTGGAGCAATGCCAAGTGCTTGCAACCCCAAACACTTAAGGAAACCAAGACAGGAGGATTGTCAGAAAGGCTAGGACAGTCTGGACTACAGAGCGAGATACTGCCAGAGAGAGAGAGGAGAGAGAGAGAGAGAGAGAGACAGAGAGAGAGAGAGAGAGAGAAAGAAGAGGAAAGGAGAGGAGAGGGGAGGGGGAGAGGAGGGGAGGGGAGGGGAGGGGAGGGGAGAGGAGAGGAGAGGAGAGGGGAGAGGAGAGGAGAGGAGAGGAGAGGAGAGGAGAGGAGAGGAGAGGAGAGGAGAGGAGAGGAGAGGAGAGGAGAGGAGAACAAGAGAGCAGTCATCTGCCAAGGATAAATTTTATAATTCCACAGAAGTAGAGATTACCTAGATTTAGAACTTTGATTACTTTCTTCAAACTGACTCTATTACAAAGAGGGAGCTGTTGAAAGAGCCTGGAAGCCCAGCACTTGGGAGGTAGAGGCAGGACAATCATGAGTTCAAGACCATCCTCAGCTACAGAGTGAATTCCATGCCAGCTGGGGTTACAGGAGACCTTGTTTCAAAAAAATGAAGAGACAAAAAAAAAAAAAAAAAAAAGGAGGATGAAGAAAAGAAGAAGGAAGAGGAAGAGAAGGAGGAAGAACTGACTTTTCCACTGTTCTGACATTTCTCTTCTCTATACTTGAAAAAAAAAATGAAGCCAGACAGTGGTGGTGCACGCCTTTAATCCCAGCACTTGGGAGGCAGAGGCAGGCAAATCTCTGAGTTTGAGGCCAGCCTGGTCTACAGACTGAGTTCCAAGACAGCCAGGGCTGCACAGAGAAACCCTGTCTTGAAAACAAACAAACAAACAAACAAAAATGAAGCAGACTCTCTCTCTTTTTTAAAGATTTATTTATTTTATGTATATGAGTACATTGTTGCTGTCTTCAGACACACCAAAAGAGGGCATCAGATCCCATTACAGATGGTTGTGAGCCACCACGGGGTTGCTGGGAACTGAACCCAGGACCTCTGGAACAGCAGTCAGTATTCTTAACTGCTGAGCCATCTCTACAGCCCCCCAACTCACTTTTTAAATATTTAAAGTTGCATTTATTTAGTTGGGGGAGGGTGTTAAAGTCCAAGGATAACTTGTAGGAATCGTTTCTTTCTTTTCCACCAAGGGTCCTGAGGACTGGACTCAGGTGGCCAATCTCGGTGGAAAGCATTCTTTTCCTCTGCGGCATCTTACAGGCTACCCAACTCTTCTTTTAAACTGTTTAAATGTGTATGAATGTTTCGCCTGCATGTATGCCTATGTCACTGTGCACATGGAGGCCAGAAGAGGGTGTTAGTATCCTCTGGATGTGGAGTTAGTTACCAATCTTTGTGAGCCTCTGGGAGTACTGAGAACCAAGCCCCGGTCTTTCAGAAGAGCAGCCAGTGCTCTTTAGTCGTGAACTCTTAAGTCTTATTATTTACTTACTTCTGAATTCAGTCTCACCATTTTGTCTCACACTAATCTAGAACTCATGGATTTGAGCAATCTTCCCAACTCTGCCTCTCCAGCCAAGTGTAAGCCCTGGCTGCTGCACTCAGCTCCTGCTCAGGACTAGAAAGTAGCTGCCTGAACACTGTCAGACTCTTCACTGGCCTTGGTGTGTCTGTTCCTAAATGCTTTATGACTAGGGTTTTTTTGGTTTTTTTGTTTTGTTTTGTTTTTGTTTTTTGGTTTTTCGAGACAGGGTTTCTCTGTATAGCCCTGGCTGTCCTGGAACTCACTTTGTAGACCAGGCTGGCCTCGAACTCAGAAATCTGTCTGCCTCTGCCTCCTGAGTGCTGGGATTAAAGGTGTGCGCCACCATGCCCGGCACTATGACTAGTTTTAAAGCAACTTTATATTACACAATTTACACGTTACAAATTCACTTATTTTAAGTTCTCTCTCTCTCTCTCTCTCTCTCTCTCTCTGTGTGTGTGTGTGTGTGTGTGTGTGTGTGTAATAGAAACTAGGCCACAGAGTTCTGTGTATCAGGCTGGCCTCAAATTTGCTATTTGGCCAGGAATAATTTTGAACTTGTGATCCTCCTGCCTCTGCCTTCCTAGTGTTGGGATTACAGATGTGTGTCACCACCCAGGGGTCTGTTGAAGTCCATTTGAAAATGATCATCATCAGCCAGGCGTGGTGAGTTCCAAGACAGGCAGGGCTATACAGAGAAACCCTGTCTTGAAAACAAAGAAAGAAAGAAAGAAAGAAAGAAAGAAAGAAAGAAAGAAAGAAAGAAAGCGGTCATCAAATTACTGTTCGCTCAGAAGGAAAGCATTCCTGCCATGTGCAAGGCCCTGGATGTAATCCCCAACCCTTCCAAAAAAAATCATTAAATAAACACACTTGACCTAGTGGTTCCCAACCTGTAAGCAAGAGGATAAAGAGTTCAAGGTTATCCTCAGCTACACAGCCAATCCAAGAGCATACTCAAGGCCCTTTCACAAAATAAATAAATATTAAAAAAAAAAACTAATAAAGGTTTGGTTAACCATTAATTCAACAATGCTATCTGGAACAGTTAAGATGGCCGAGGCTCTGTTTTCATATAACCAGCTCACCACTGCTACCCTTTCTAGATGACTAGTCTTCATTTGACTACTGAATTTCGTTAACACGCATTCACTTGCCATATTACAGTTCCTTGCAAAGAGCCAGTAGTCAACGCAGCCCCTAAATGCCCTGGAACCCAAGCCAAAAAACCACGAAATCTGTGGCCGGTTTGCGTTCCAGCTCAGCCATCCACATCAGACAAGGTCTCCATCCTCCTTTCCATCTTTGGCAACAACCTTTTCCTAATCGTCACTCCGAGTCCAAACCTCACTCCCTCTCCTTTCCAGCCTCCTCTGACTCTGTCACCCAAACCTTTAAAAAAAAAAAAAAAAAAAAAAAAAAAAAAAAAAAAAAAAAAAAAAAAGCCACCGCCTAAACCAAACCACTTGACGTGCTGAGGGGAGTGTGTGGAGGTGTAAGTGTGTGGAAGTGACTGTGTGTGGAAGAAACCAATCGAGTCCCCCAAGGTGTCCATCTTGTGGAATGCCAATTAGGCCCGGCTGAGCGAACCAGAATCAACTTCCCAGTGCATCCCCGCACACAGTAGGCACGCCGATGAGGCTCGGGGGCAGCCAGGCTCTACTCTGTGCCCTGGCCCTACAGGCTCACTACTGCCAAGGAGACAGCACCCCCCGGCCGCGCACGGTGGTAGGAGCCACGCGACGTCACCCATTGTTTACAAATCAACCCAAGCCGGCAGCGTTCCGGCTCCCGCGGCTCTAAGGCGCGCGGTGCCACTGCCCGGTGGTCCCTGCCTAGCCCGGCTTGGGCCTCCGCCTCGCTCCCGCCCCAGCCGCGGCTCGCCGAGCCCGCGGCCAACCGAGCTGCCAGCGACGCCCGCACAGCCGCGGGGGCCCGGGCGGGGGGCCATGCCTTGCCGGAGGGAGGAGGAGGAGGAAGCCGGCGACGAGGCGGAGGGGGAGGAGGACGACGACAGCTTCCTCCTGCTGCAGCAGTCGGTGACTCTGGGTGGCTCGACCGACGTGGACCAGCTCATCGTCCAGATCGGCGAGACGCTGCAGCTGGACGCAGCGCACGATCGCCCGGCCTCGCCGTGTGCCGCCCCGGGTCCCCCGCCCCCGCAGGTCCTGGCGGCGCTGCCGGCGGACAAGACCGGGACCCCAGCTAGGAGGCTGCTGCGGCCGACGGGGTCAGCGGAGACCGGGAACCCTGCGCCCCCGGGGGCCGTGCGCTGCGTGCTAGGGGAGCGCGGGCGCGTGCGGGGACGGTCGGCGCCCTACTGCGTGGCGGAGATCTCCCCCGGCGCCAGCGCGCTGCCCCAGCAGCCGGGCCTTGACGGACCCCCGGGGACCGGCAAACTAAGCACCCCGCAGCCACTGTCGGGCCCGTGCCGCCGGGGTTGGCTCCGGAACGCAGCCGCGTCCCGCCGCTTGCAACAGCGACGCGGATCTCAGCCGGAGACCCGCACTGGCGACGACGACGACCCGCACCGGCTCCTGCAGCAGCTCGTGCTCTCGGGAAACCTCATCAAGGAGGCGGTGCGCAGACTTCATTCGCGACAGCTACAGTTACACGCAAAGCTTCCCGCACACCCGTTCCTCGGGCCTCTGTCAGCCCCAGTGCATGAGCCGCCTTCGCCCGGGAGCCCTCGCGCGGCCTGCAGCGACCCTGGCGCTTTCATGGGGAGGGCGCAGCTCAGAACTGGGGACGACCTTCTTGTCCCTGGCAGCTAACAACCTAAGTGGCCACAGCACCAGCCTGTAGCCGGGGACCAAGGGATTTACCCAGGGCTTCACCCAGCCGGAGCTGGTGGTGGACTCGAGCATTATTTGGAAACGGGAAAATAAGCTAAGGAAGACAGCCGAAATATCGCAGATATTTTCATGGGTAACTGAAATTGAAAGCCCCGAACTGTTTGAAACCCAGGACTTAGGTTTGTTTAAAGCAGAATCTACAGAGCGCACCGCAGGCTGTCAGCAGGGCTCCTTTTTTTTTTTTTTTTTTTTTTTTTTTTGGCGTGATTCAACCTGGTCGCTGCAATTCCACGCAGACTCTCCTGGCCAAGCGGGGACCACGTGGCCACGGTGCATGCTCTCAGGATCGGCTCAGCCTGCTATGGAACGAAGGACGATGATCCCCATTACTTGCTGTACTTTTTCAGGGCTGGTTCCTGATCCATTTTCGGGGAGGGGGAAACAAGAGTGGACTTAATTTCGGGGGGCGCCCCCCCTCCAAAATGCCACACTTGAACATTTAACGACAGTTAAAAGACCATCTCATCATCCTTTGCGGTGCTGGTTTCAATGTAAAACATGCGGTACAACGAGAGGACCCTCTTGGGGCTGAATAGAAGTAACCGTTTTTTTGTCCGTTCCCTTTTTCTTTCAAAGGGTTGCTGTTAGCAGAGTGTTGAGGGAAAGCTGCACCCCATGAGTGTAAGGTGGAGACAGCAGTGAGCTGTGTTGGGTAATGGAAGGGTATGGCGAAGCAAGGAGTGACCCCCTCCTGCCTTCGTAAAGTGTGTTTTTAAAGGAGACCCATCCCTTTGGGGGTTCAAGGTCACTGTTTCCTGGGTGTGCACCGTGTAGTGGGACTCCAACACGGAGACAACCGAATGGCCTTGCTAGGAAGAGAGCACACTGTTTTGCAAATGCAAGAGTCCCCTAAGGACGCTCCCGCCACATCCCAGAGGAGGTGGGGATGGCGAGTGCTGAGTGTGCTTCCCGTCCGAGGCCACCGCCCCTGCCCCTCCACCTGGCTTGCAGACAAACTGCCTTGAGACAGTGACCGAGTACCACCTTTCCCCCTTGGTTCTGCTGCCCTACTCAAGCAGGGTGGCGCTGATGATGCTAGGGGCCAGGGTAGGGGATTGGGGAGATTCCACATAATGGGCACTCCAGGGACACAGCTTGGGACACAGTCTCACACAGCCTCTTCTAATGGGCTCTCGGGGCCATTTGTAATAACAGCTGCAGTTCCCTGGATAGACAGAGTTGATTTCCTCCTGACCCTCCCCCAGCTGTGCCAGCTGGCCTTTGTAAGGGAAGGAACCCTAGTAGAAAATGTGACCCTCCAAATGGGAAAGCTGCAGGTTTTTCTGCTATTGTGACTGTGAAGTGCTTGGAAACACTGTTCACTCTGAGCGACCATTTCGTTTTAGTTTTCTGGAGTCAATGGCTTGTTCAGCATCCAGATGTGGCTGTTGACATATCTACACTTCGCACCGGAGTGACTGGAATTGTGGCTGTCCTGATTATAGGATTTTAACTGAAATAACTGTTTTTGAATAAATGTGTTGGGTTCCCCTCACACACACCCCCACACCCCGGCTTTTATTTTGTACTTGCCTCCAGTGCGAAAGATGAACAGAACACATTTCTCTGATCTCCATAAACATGAAAACACTTGAAATCTCTGTCGGCTTGGCTCGAGGCTGGTAATTAGAGGCCTTTGTGTCTGAGCAGCTCAGTAGTTAGATGAGGTCTGTGCAGCTGGGTGTGTGTCGGTGCTGGCATGAAATTAAATGAAACTGAGGTCAGGTTTTGGACCAATCCCATTCAGCAACCTCAGAGCCTTTTGGGTGCCGGGGAGGACATCAGAGCAGTCTGGGAGGCTAACTGCTCCACCTACGTGGACCCAGCTCTTCTGGCACCCCTTATCCCCCCCAGCCCCGTGCGCCCACCTCTTCTGGTGCCCTAATGGGGTTGTTGACCAGGTGCTACCCAAGATATAAACCCAGTGGTAGGAACACTGGTTGAGATCTTATCAAATGACACCTCCCTCCTTGTCCTTAGTACATTTGCTACCATCCTGTCCTGGCGATGACACGATCGCCCCGTTCTGCCCTTTTCTGAAATGCTGCAATCTGTTCCCTTAAGGAAGGAGCTGAGTTAGATATAACAAAGGCTGAAGTGGAGCAGGGACCTTGGAGAAGTATTGGGGACTCCGTGGCTTTTCCATTTCCTCTCCTGTGCCACACGGACAGTGAGATACAGCCTGCATGGTGGCAGCACAGAATGGTTGGTAGTCCCTAGCCCTTCCTTTCCAGAACTGGCTCTAAGTAGCCAGGTGACTGGGGGGGGGGGGTCCTTGATTTTTCATTCAATGGAAACCCACTCGTTGGAAGCATTGTCTGTCTTGTGTATTAGATGTCAATTCTTCTGATTCGATGTACCATTGTAGCTTATATCCATCAGACACAGAGGGGCAGCTTCTGAATATATCAAGCAGATTATGTCCCATGAGCCATGATGGGGGACAATTATGGGGACTCACAGACAAGGAAGGAGCCTCTGTAGTGCGGTGCTGAGATTGTGTGGATGGTGGTCCGAGGTTCTGGTGTGGGCATAGCCCTGAGTTTTTAGTTATGGAGGAACTTCTCAGAGGTCTAAGTCTAAGCAATCCAGGGCCTTCTCTCCATCACCAAGCTATCCATGATCGAATGCTAAGGCACTGAAGAACCAGATCTCTTGGAAGCATGGTAGTTCATGTTTATATTCCAGTACTTGGGGAGCTGAGACGGAAGGATTGGTACAAGTTCCAGGCCAGCCTAGGCTATAGAATGAGAACATATCTATAACAGCCAGAGCTCACCCCTACAGGCCTCCCTGTAAAGATGAAACAAACCAGGCTTGGTACGTGCTCATAATCCCAGGCACAGACAGGAGCATCAGGAATTCAGGGTCATCCTTAGTTACATACTAGAGCCAGCTTGGGCAACATAAGACCCTTGCTTTCTAAAGGTAGGTGTCAAACTAATAGATACTATGCATAGAGATAGTATGTAGTTGAAATACAGTATAGTTCTGAAAATCTTTCTATAAAAATCCTGCCAAGACCTGAGGACCTAACAGTAGTCAAGCTCCTACCTAGAATATATACATGGCCCAGAATTACACACACACACACACACACACACACACACACACACACACAGAGAGAGAGAGAGAGAGAGAGAGAGAGAGGGAGAGAGGGAGAGAGAGAGAGAGAGAGCCACAGTAAGCATAGTGGCATGCATTTAGTTCCAACTCCTCCGGAGGCTGAAGCAGAAAGGGGTGGGTCAGCCCTGGGGTTTGGTTTTTGGTTTTTGGTTTTTGGTTTTTTGGTTTTTTGAGACAGGGTTTCACTGTGTAGCCCTGGCTGTCCTGGAACTCACTTTATAGACCAGGCTGGCCTCGAACTCAGAAATTTGCCTGCCTCTGCCTCCTGAATGCTGGGATTAAAGGTGTGCGCCACCACGCCCAGCTTGTTTGTATTTTTTAAGATTTATTTTATTTGATATGGATAAGTATTTGACCAAATGTATCCATGTGTACCATATCCATGCCCATTGCTCTCAGAGGTCAAAACCAGGGTTCGGATCCCCTGAAACTGGAATTATAGATGGTTATGAGCAACCATATAGCCACTGACAACTGATCTCGGGTCCTCTGTAAGTGCAACCATTGTTCCTAGCCACTGAGACATCTCTCCAGTCCTTAGCCCTGGAGTTTGAAACCAGCCTGGGCAATATGGCAAGATGCAGCCCATTTCTTTCTCTCCATTCTAAGATACTTCAAGGAGCACTTATACTTAATAAAAGGTAAGTAAATAAAAGTGAAAAATCTTGCTGACTTTTACTACTCACTCTTACACCCTTTTTTAGAATAGAATAAGTCAGAATTTATATCAATGATTGATGTTATTAGAACTGCATGTGTTTGCGAGAACTCAGGCCAGTGGGTTGAACGACAGAGTTCCATGAAAACTGAGAAAGATATACCCAACTGTCTTAAACCATTCCATAGATGCTCTATAGCCAAAGAACATAGGCAGGACGGAGTGATTCTCTGAAGTCAGTGGTGAAATCTATCAGTCTCGAAGCCAGATTTTTTTAGGGCTCCCAGTTCAGGCCTCTTTCCAAGTGCTCCATACCATTATAAAAGGTCCAATTTTGTTTACTAGGCAAAGCTGCACATAAATGGTACCTCCATGGTTGTCCAAATTGGTGACCTTGACATCAGAACCCTGGAAAACGCTGTACCAACTACTCAGATACCTGGAGTGCCAGGTATGCTGTAACCATTTTGATTTTCTGATAGAAGACCTCACATAGCCCAGGCTGGCCTTCAACTTGCTTCGTAACAGAGGATAGCCTTGACCTTCTGAGCATCCTTCCTCAACTTCCCAAGTACTGGGATTTCAGGTGTTACTGAGCCTGAGGTTTGGACCCAGGGCTTCACGCATCCTAGGCAAGCAGTCCTCCAACAAGACGACCTCCCTTGCCTACTGTAACCATTTCCTTCCAAAATCTTCTGCATAGTACAAAGACAGCTGGTCACAGAAGATGCCCGGATGAGATAAAAGACCAAAGCTACAAACTGAATGAAACAACTAAAATTAATCAATTTGCAAGTAAGTGATTTGAATAGAAGAAAGGCGAGTGGAACACTCCAAAGCCTGCCGCCCTAAGACCGTTCTAAACCAGACTTAAATGCTCTGAATTCAATTGTTATCCTTTTTTTTTCTAGTTCTTTTTCCAGCTTAGAAGCAGGAACATGGAGTGAAGATCAGACAACACTTTCCTATCCAGCAAAGTCTGTGTTGAACCCTGTGATCCTCTCCTCCCAATCAGAAAAGTGTTGCCTTGGCAACCAAATTACTAACTCACTCAATTAGTGCCCCCTTCCCTTTCCACCAGTGCTCAGTAATCACAGAATGTCAGCCCCAGAGAGCTCAGGCTTTGCAGGCGGGGGCTCCTGTCTTATCGAGGGGTGGAAGTGCACTCTACTGACGCTGCGGACGTTGGTACAGGCAGAGGAAAAACACTCCTGGGCGGGGCTCCCATGCCTATCTGAAGGGAGTGCAAAGGAGCTGCCCTTGTGCCTCCCAGACACAGAAAGCAAGAGTTGGGCAATGCAGGCAGCCCTCTGAGGCTGTGTGCTTTGGGATGGAGTCTACAAGTTCATTATGCCAAAAATTCATCTGCAAAATGGGATAAGTACAGAGCATAACTTGCAGAATTGTGGGAGATTTGATAATCCACACAAAGCAAATGGAAAAACAAATCACTCCTGTAAGCTGGTTTGCTTATCCCTCTCCCTCTCCCTCTCTCCCTCTCTCCCTCTCTCCCTCTCGCTCCCTCTCTCCCTCTCCCTCTCCCCCACTCTCCCTCTCCCAATGTCCCTTCCTCTCCCAATCTCTCTCTCTCTCCCGGGCCGCCACCGCCGCCCCAAGTGCTAGGATTATATTAGACGGGTTCACCATTATTTCGGACTCGGGAAACTATTATATAAAAGTACAACTTTGAGCAGGCAGTGGTGGCATACTCCTTTAATCCAAGGACTTGGAGGCAGAGACAGGTGGTTCTCTGAGTTCAAGGCCAGCCTGGTCTCCAGAGTGAGTTCCAGGACTAGAAACCTAGTCCAGGACTAGTGTAGTTCCAGCTAGGGCTACACAGAGAACGCTTGGAGAAAGAAAAATAAAAGAAAAGAAAAAAGCACAACTTTGAGTCTTTTGTAGAAAAGCATGTCTCTTAATGACCACATCAATATTTCTCCTCCTCTCTCTCCCCCTGCCCTTTATCCCCCTCCCTCTTTCCCCTCCTCCATGGGCTCATGCACCAATTGTATCTCAGAGCTATGTGCCATCGTTTCCTGATCTCTTTTAAAAGACACAGAGAACCGAGGGCTGGCAAGATGTCTCAGTGGGTAAAGATGCTTACTGCCATGCCTAACAACCTGAGTTTGATCCCTTAGGCCCACATGGTGGAAAGAGAGAAACAGCTCCCGTAAGTTGTCACAACTCTTGTGTGTGCTGTGGCATGTTCATGCCCACACACATACACATAAAATTAATTTTTAAACCAGCAGGCACAGGGAAGCCAGTAAGGAGGTGCACACTTATAACCTCAGTACTTGGGAGCTGGAGGCAGAAGAACAAGTTCAAGAAAATCCTTGACTATAAAACAAGACCCTGTCTCAAGTCACAAACCCAAAAGGCACAGAGACCAGGAATCTAGCTCAGGGGTAGCATGCACAAGGCCCTGGGCCTGACCTCCATCACCTCAAACCTGTCTCCGAGGTCAGATCACTAGATCTCAAACCCTGTTGCAGTCTCACAGGAAAGCATTAAAGGTAGCTGAGCTCACGACATTATCCAGATGTCCAGTAAGGCAGGGGCAGAGGTCACCAAGCAAGGGAAACAGATTGTTTGGAACTTGTAGAGCTAGGACAGGAGGATTATCACCAGCGAAAGTTAGGGTACACAGTGAAGGGAGCCTGGGGTCAAGCTCTTAAGATCCCCTCCATGTTAGAAAACCCACCCTCTTCTAATTCAATTTCTGTGCTCAGCTGAAGTATGGCTTGCCTGCCTTCTGCACTTCTGTCTATAATTTGTGCTCAGAAGAAAAAAAAATCATGCAATTGTGTCCCAGGAATTATGTCTCAATTCATTCTGTTCCCGGCTTCATCTTCCTTACTGTCATTACAGAGTTATCTCAGGGACTCATGTGTGCATGTCTCCTTCCCAAAGAGATTATATATTCTTTGATGGCGGCGGAATGACAAAATGAAGAGTGTGTATTCGGCAGATAGTTGAGCCACGTGGCACGGGGAATGGACTAGGGCTGAGGGGGACTATTTATGGTCACACAGATCCATGGCTGGCAACCAAAAACCAGGAGATAAAGGCCCCGGGATGGGTAGGGAAAGGAAAAGACTAGAGACAATTTCGAAAAAGAAAGCCTACAGTACAGTACCATGTAGCCATAAAATGCTGTGTGTGAGTCAGACTTCCTGGCTCCTTCCTATAACCCTGAATAGATTTCTTCACCTCTCTAGTAATAACAAGAGTTCCCACCTGATAAGATTGTTGTGAGACTAGTAAAACCACTCAGGCCCCGCCCAAAACATGGCTGCATTAAATACTACCACTCGGGTTTTGGTATTCAGTAATTATTTGCAGAGCAAACAAATGGGGGTGGTTTCAACAGCATGCATGGCACAAACTAAGGGGGCCTGGAAGCAGATAATGAGCTGAGTTCCTAGAAGTCTGAAGATGGGGAGAAAGGACAGACAGAGCCTGAGAGGGAAAAGGGGGAGGTTAGAAATGTGAGTGAAAGGCAGCATGACTATCCAGTAAATGTCAGGCTCTGGGTTTGATACCTGACAACGCAGAACAAAAATCACAAGAGAGAAATGGTTGGGAAGGATTCCTCGGCCAAGAGAAAAAGCCCTGCTTAACTGAAGCAAGTAGGGGACGAAGGCGAGGGTGCAATTAAAGGGAGCTTCTTTGAGGGACCAGGCTCCTGGCAGAGGAAGGAAGAATGGAGTTTCTTAGGACTAGGGAGATGGCTCAGTGGTTAAGAGCACTGACTGTTTTCCCAGAGGACCTGGGACCCACATGGCAGCTCACAACTGTCTGTAACTCCAGTTCCCGGGTTTCTGACATCCTCCCACTGACGTACACATAGACAAACCACCAATGTACATAAAAATTATTAAAAGAGTAATTTTTAAAAATGGGGTTCCTATTGTGGGCAGGGCTCAAGGGGAAGGCTTACGTGTGGATAGTTCATAGGGCAGAACCCTGGGTTACAAACTGACCGAACACAGAGAATCCCAGGATCTGACCGGGTGGTAAATCAACTTTCTCTATAACCTTTTAGCCTGGGAAAGCCCAGTGTTTCTGTGAATGAACTGCCTGTAGCTAATGCTACAAAAGAACACAAACTAAAACTGATACTGAGGAGTTTAGTAACTGTTTCTCCTTATCGGCTACTGACCGACTCACCGGGAGTTAAGTGTGGAATCCCAGCTGATAGGCTGCTGCCCCGGCAGTTTATTTGATTTATTGATTTGGGTGTGTTACAAAGGCACAAGCAGGTTATCTCTCTGCTACCTTTGCCCTGCCTCTGCTTGTTCTTGTTTAACTGTCAAAATTAGATCTCACAGCCTAATATTGAAAAGGGCTTCCCTGAAAACTCTTTCCCAGACACTGAAGTCACAGTCCCAAGCCCTTTCTTTCTTCCCCTTCTTTTATTTTCCCTTAAAATAAGTTTGCGTTATTTTATGTAAGCCAGACAAGCCCTTTCCTCCAGATGCACCTTAAATGCACTTCTTTCTCAGCTGGGATGAGCATGGGACGAACTACTGGAGCCTGCAAGGTTGGTAAAGACTCTCCCTCATTGCCAAACCTGACAATATGAATCCAGTTGGTGACACCAACATGGTGGAAGGAAAGTACTCTTCATGTTGTTCTCTAGCTTGCATACACGCACATATGTGTACATGCATGTGTATACACACATACACAAATGAATAAATGTAATGAAAAGAATTTCCGAGTCAGGGTTTCTCTGTGTAGCCCTGGCTGTCATGGAACTTGCTCTGCAGACCAGGCTGGCCTTGAACCACCTGCCTCTGCCTCCCAAATGCTGGGATTAAAGGTGGATTTTCACCACATTGCTGAAAAAAAAATTTTTTTTAAAAAGGGGCTGGTGAGATGTCTCCGCAGGTAAAGGTGCCTACTACCAAGCTTGATTGACTATGTCTGATTCCTGGAATTTACATGGCAGAAGAGGATCACTAAACTAACTTCCACAAGTTGTCTTCTGACATGCACATACACACATGCACACACATACACACATGCACACACACCAGTTAGCTGGCTGTAATGGTGTATACCTATATTCCCAATACTTGAGAGGTAAAAACAAGAGGATCAAGAGTCAAAGACTGGCCGGGCGGTAGTGGCACACATTTTTAATCCAAGCACTTGGAAGGCAGAGGTAGGAGAATTTCTGAGTTCAAGGCCAGCCTGGTATATAGAGTGAGTTCCAGGACAGCCAGGGCTATACAGAGAAACTCTGTCTCAAAAAACCAACAACAACAAAAGACTGGGACTGAAGAGAAGGCTGGATGGTTAAAAGGACTTGTTCTTGCAGAGGACGTGGGTTCAAGTCCCAGCACCCACAAGATGGCTCACTAACATCTGTAACTCCAGTTCTGGGGGAGTCAGTGTCCTCTTCTGATCTTTGTGGGTACCAGTTTCACACATAGGACACAGACATACATGCTAGCAAAACACCCATACATATAAAATAACTAACTAAATAAATAAGAGGCTGGAGAGGTGGCTTAGCAGCTAAGAGCGCTCACAACCATCTGTAATGGGATCTGATGCCCTCTTCTGCCCTCTTCTGGTGTGTCTGAAGACAGCTACAGTATACTCACATACATAAAATAAATCTTTAAAAAGAAATAAATTGCAGGGCGGTGGTGGCGCACGCCTTTAATCCCAGTACTTGGAGGCAGAGGCAGGCGGATTTCTGAGTTCGAGGCCAGCCTGGTCTACAAAGTGAATTCCAGGACAGCCAGGGCTACACAGAGAAACCCTGTTTCAAAAAACAAAACAAAACAAAACAAAAATAAATAAATAAATAAGTAAATCTACAAAAGAAAGTTCTAGATTATGTTCAAAACTAGTAGGTGGTGGTGGCACACACCTTTAATCCCAGCAAATCTCTAAGTTTGAGGCCAGGTCTACAAAGCTTCCATGAAAATAATAATAATGATAATAATAAAGTTTAAAATAAGTGAATCAAAAAATCACTACTTAACAGTGCTGATAAAGGGAAAATGAACTATCAACCCAGGTCACTGACCTGGATTTAGTCCATGTGCCCCGGACATCTGGAGCCTGGGGGCTTCCGAATAGAGGCAACATGAGCCTAGCTGCTCAACCATGTGATCCTAACTGCAGCGGCTCACCCTTCAGTATCCTTGGCTTCCCACCCTTGGTTCTGCTCCTATTTTCTGTCTGCTTCTGAGTGGATTCTCATCTTTGTCCCAGAAACCTGATGACCTGTTCTTTATAAGGTGCTTAGGATGGAGCCTGGCTCTTGGTAAGCTAAATACATTAGCCAGTGTTTTTATTGTTGTTCCTAAAGACCATTTCCCAGGTTTATCCTCAACTGCCAAATCCTTATCACCAACCCTTATCACTGAAGTCCTAGCCATTTGAGACTCTGGGCTGCTGTCCCTGGAACTTCCTGAGTCTCCTAATCAACACCCCCTCACCAACAACCCAAGTCACCTGATACAACTCAGCTTCTCCTGGTCACTTCCCTAGAGCTGTGCCCCCACTCCCCAGCTCAGTATTATCAGGGGAGCTTAGGCACCAGTAGAGAGGAGCCATTTCAACCCTGCCTCTCCACACCGTTCTGTGGCCATCATTCTGTCGTTCTCAGGGACCGAGTGTCCTAGCCAAAAGTCACTCCTGGGCTGACTACTAGGAATGGACCATTCCAAGATGCAGTATTTTTAGAAATGGCCTTTGCTTCCTCGGGTGACTTCACTGAGACACTTTCAGGACCTGCGCTGGCTCTAGGGATTCTCTAGCTTTTGCAAATGCTGAGATCACTACCAGGAGAATTCAGGTCAGGACCCAAGCAACCGTAAAGACCATGACCAACCTGGGGGAAGACATCACTCGAGCAGAAGGGACTTCCCCCTTAGCCTAAGTCCATGTAGGCTCTTTTTTTATTTTTAAGAATTTTTTGCTTGTTTGTTTGTTTGTTTGTTTGGGTTTTTTTGTTGTTGTTGTTGTTTTCGAGACAGGGTTTCTCTGTATAGCCCTGGCTGTCCTGGAACTCACTTTGTAGACCAGGCTGGCCTCAAACTCAGAAATCTGCCTGCCTCTGCCTCCCAAGTGCTGGGATTAAAGGCTTGCATCCTCCCTACCCTCCACCCCCCTACCCCGGCTTTAAGAATTATTTTATGTATAGGAGCACTCTGTCTTCATGCGCACTAGATGAGATCCTCAGATCACATTACAAATGGTTGTGAGCCACCATGTGGGTACTGGGAATTAAACTCGGGACCTCTAGAAGAGCAGCCAGTGCCCTTAATCACAGAGCCATCTCTCCAGCCCTCATGCAGGCTTTTGAAGGCCTTCTCGAACACATACCAACCTTAGAGACCATCTTTTTTTTATGCTGGACTTGTGAAACCCATCTGGTGTAATGAAATTCGTGTTCTTGTCACAGCCTTGGAGGGACTGGATGTGGGAAGACAGGCTGAAGAGTGTTTTTCAGGGAAATCAACCCTCTGGACTCCAAGCCTGGGACCATCTGGGAGGACTTTTGTATCCAAGTTGGCAGGACATTATTCACGACATGTGGCATATCGAAAAAGACTGGCTTGTGGGAGAGAGCTAAGCCCAGGACTACAAGTAGCAGGAGGATGACTGTAATTCTTTCCCCCATCTCCCCTCCTGCTATTGTGGAGGACCAGCCTAGTAAACCTATTATTTCTAGAACTTCCTTGGAATCTAGATGGAAATTATTGAAGCCACGAGTGTGTCCCTGAACAGTGTTACATGCGTTCATCATTAAAATGCTTTAGTCAGGCGTAGTGGTCCATACCCTTAATCCCAGCATTCAGGAAATAGACCTCTGTGAGCTCCAGGCCAGCCTGGTCTACAGAGCAAGTTCCAGGTCAACTAGAGATACATGAACTCAAACATACGGTCTCAAACAAAACAAAAAACAGAACCAAAATATTTCCTCCTTGCCTTGCCCCATCACCACCACAAAAGCCACGTGGGCAGGCTTTGGCCCAAGGCAAGAGATCAACTTTAAAAGCCTGAAGCCTAGATTCTGCCCTTCCACTGTAAGTTACAAATGGTGCCCAGCAGGGTATGTGCCCATAGCAGAGCTCAGTTCCCCTTTCCTCTCTTAGTTTGCTGGTTCCTGTAGATGTCTGTCCTTGGCAGCAATCACCATTCCGACTTCATTGCTGTAGCCGTTCTGGCCAGGCTGCAGTCTCCTAAGATGTCTGTCTGCATCCTGGTTTTGTGAGTCCAGGCTCATCTTACCAAGAACCTAGAATTCTGAATGAAACAGCTACACGCTGTTTGTTGTGTGCTTCCTGGGGATCTTCTAGTCCCTCTGTAGCAGGTCTCAGCCCTCAAACCTCATGTTCTTCTAGGGCATCTCAAACTCCAGCTCACCCTCCATCCCCAGCCATTGCATCTGTGTAGCTGATGCACAAAGTGTGTGAGAAGAGGGGGAGGGTGCTCTTGTGAATACTTGGTGAGCCTAGGTTTGTGGGATTTTCTTAAAAGACTTTATTAAATCCAGCTGCAGAAGATGTGGTATCAAAAAAGTCTCAACCGGGTGTGGTGGCGCACGCCTTTAATCCCAGCACTTGGGAGGCAGAGGCAGGCAAATTTCTGAGTTCGAGGCCAGCCTGGTCTACAGAGTGAGTTCCAGGATAGCCAGGGCTACACAGAGAAACCCTGTCTCGAGAAAAAAAAAAGTCTCACACGATCTAGGTGCGTACTTGGAACCCCTGTCACTGTGGAGGTTGAGGCAGGATGGCAAATCAACATCAGATTAGGTGGTGAGAAATGGGGCTAGAGGGGACTCAGTAGGTAAGTACTTGTACTTGGTATACAAACATGGGGAACTGAGTTTGCATTCTTGGTACCCACACTTAAAAAACAAAACAAAACAAAACAAAAGCTGGGTACAACAGTACTGTATACCTTTAATCATACCACTCAGGAGGCAGGGGGATCTCTTTTTGAGGCAAGCCTGGTCTACACAGTGACTTCCAGGAGAGCCAGAGCTACATAGTGAGACCTGTCTTGAATTAATGAATGAATAAATGAATAAATCATTTTAAAAGACAGGGCACGCAGTGGCTAGGGTAGGAAGCACACATTTGTAATCCCAGTATCTAAGTGCTTGGCAGGCTGAGCCAGAAGGATCCTGAGAGGTTGCTGGCCTTCCAGTATCGCTGAATTAGTGAGCTCAGAATTAGTGAATTCAGAGACAGACTGTCTCCATCCCCAAAATAAGGTGGAGGGTGACCAAGGAAGACATGATCATCTTTGGCCTCCACACACATGAATACATGTACTCGTGTTCAACCACAAACACATGAACCAAAAAAAAAAAAAAAAAAAAAGTTAATATAAAAGGGGTTGGGAAGAGTGCTTAGTAGCAGAGTGCCTGCCTGGCTTCTGTGAAGCTCTGGGTTCAATCTACAGCAACACACGCACAGTCACAATTTCAGTGTCTAATGGATGGTCTAACCTCAGCATCCTCGTCTCTGCAGAGTATGCCTACCACTCGGCGTATATAAATCCATAGGGTACTTACTTCCAAGAATGAGGAATTTTGGTTTGAATACTTCACCCTCCCAATCATTTAGGCAGGACTGTTCTACCAGTGAGAGAAGAGGAGCACAGGGTGGGGGTGGGGGCAGGGACTCGCTCATTATAACAAAGCCTGCAGGCGGCAGTAGAGTGATGCTGGAGTCCTCCAGCACTAGTAGGTCATCATGTTGGGTACCATAGGGGGAGATGGTACACAGCTAGAGGACTTGGTAGCAGAGGTCAGCTGTACCAAAATGTTGCTTTTTACAGGTATAAATACACAAGGAAAGCGGAGGTAAGGCCTGGGTTAAGAGTGAAATTGTCTCAAACTCAAAACAATCTCCAAAAAAGTTGTTAGGTATGACAGCATACACCTGTAACCCCAGCACTGGGGAAGGGGTATAAAAACAGAACTACCCACAGAGGCAAATCTGGGATGCATACAGGGATCCTGTCCCCCAAAGGGAAGAGTAAGTCAGGCAGTGGTGGCGCACGCCTTTAATCCCAGCACCTGGGAGGCAGAGGCAGGCGGATTTCTGAGTTTGAGGCCAGCCTGGTCTACAAAGTGAGTTCCAGGACAGCCAGGGATACACAGAGAAACTCTGTCTCGAAAAACCAAAAAACAAAAGAACTTCGATCTAATCCTTGTGACTATCCCAAATCATTCAATGACTGCCAAAGAAATGGCTCAATCTTGGGTTTTGCCAGATGTAGTGGCACAGGCCTTTAATCCCAGCACCCAGCACCCAGGAGGCAGAGGCAGGGAATAAGGCCAGCCTGGTCTACATGGCAAGCTTCAGGACAGCTTGGACGACACAGATCTTGTCTCAAAACAAACCAACGTTGGGTTCTTTCGCCCAATAGACCACGGCTGAAGGCTCCCATTCTTAGAATGTTCCCCTCCCTGCACAGCGCCTCCTTGTCCTCAAGTTCTCAAAGCATTCCCCGCCAAGCCAGACTACCCAAATTTGATGTCTAGGGCCTAAGTAGAAGGGGAGAAGCTGCCACAATCGCCATCTGATTTTCATAGGCTTTCCTAATGCATATGTGAACCCTCCATACACTGAACAAATCAATGTGTAAATGTATCAAATGCAGATAGCTGGGTGAAGTGAACACCGTTCATCCTGTAACCCCAGCAACTCAGGAAGCAGAGATAGGGAAAAATCTCTGAGTATGAGGCTAGCCTGATTGACCTACACATAGTGAGCTCTAGGCCACTGAGAACCTATCTCAGAATGTGTGTAAAAGAAAATACAAGTCGGGCATAGTGGCGCATGCCTTTAATCCCAGCACTCGGGAGGCAGAGACAGGTGAATTTCTGAGTTTGAGGCCAGCCTGGTCTACAAAGTGAGTTCCAGGACAGCCAGGGCTACACAGAGAAACCCTGTCTCAAAAAAAAAAAAAAAAAGAAAGAAAGAAAATACAGCCAGAGATACTCAAACATACCGCCTCCAGGAGTTAACTAAAGCATAGCGCTAGCCCCAGCCCCCCAGTTACCCCAAGTACAGATACCTCACATAGGTCTTCTTCCCCCTCTTAACTCCAAACAAAAACAAAGACCATTTTTTCAAAACAAAAACCAAATTTATTCAGCAGACATTTTAATTATGAATCCTATAAATCAGGACCACCACAATTTCAGACACTCCGTTGCGAAGTGTACATCAACAGCCACATCTGGAGGATGACCGAGCCATTGAATCATAAAAAAAAAAAAGTTTAGCTACCTTAAAGTTTGGGATGGCACCTGAGGTGCCCCTCGGGGTTCACAAGAGGAAAAGCCAGCATTTTCTCCTCTGGGAGTCACATTTTAAAAAAGTTTCAGTCACTCACCAAGAACTGACAGGTTTAGCAGGAGAGGCGCCCTCCAACTCTGCAGAGGGTCAAAAGAGCAGAAAAGTGTGCCCACTGCTTTCCCCCCTACACACACACACACACACACACACACACACACACCACAAACACAATGGCCGCAGGGAGATCAGGAGGTTGCTTATGACCATTTCTGAGAAAGCTGGAGCTATGGCCAAAGAGTGGCCTAGCAGAAGTAGTTCTGGAAAAGCAAAGCACAGAAACCGCAAATAACTCTTCCTACAAGGATGGCCATGTCGGCCGTGTCCTCGGGAGACTCCACGCGGTGGCAAAGGGACACTCCGGTCTGTGCTTGGCTCCAGAAAAAGACACTGGGGTGAGCGCTCCCAAGAATCCCACAACACTCCACTCTACCAACCTGACCTTGAGTTCAAGTTGGCAAGGTCGAATCAATTGCATGTCCCCATTTAAACTCATCTCTCCCCACCTTCAAGAATTCACCAACCAGGTCCCCAACCTTCATAATCACAAATTAAGCAGGGGAAAGCAAGCGTTGTCAACCCACCAACATAAATCTGCCAACTTATGTTCTTCACCCTAGAACCGCTCTGCTCTGCAATTGTAGCACCATATTCAGAAAGCTTCTGTACCCGAAAATAACGAGATCATATCTACTATTGGTTTTTCAAGTATTGTTAGAAGCCCTCCCGATTCCCGCCCCTGCGAGCCACATCTATAAACAATCCAAGCACACGATAAGGGCTAAGTCAGGTCCAAGTGGATTAAGTAGCTGCCACAGTTCAACCGGTAGATCCCAGGTCCTCGGCTGCTGGTGCTACTCAGTAGAGTCCGTTTTCTCTAACAGCCTCTCGCGGCCGGTAACTTTGAGGCTGTAGCCCGAGGGATGGACGACAGCTCCTGCTCCGCACAGTCCCGGGCAAGACACTGTTGGATCAGCGTAGCGGCGTCCTCTTCCTCCTCCAGGGATCCCCTGTCAGAGCCAGGCGCCCGAGGGCTGCAGAGTGACTGAGTCCGGTCCGCTTCGGCCACCCCCGGACCCCGGAGCGCTCGCGGGGCTCGTGGCCGCAACCGCGGCGACCGCTCGCTGGAGTCTGCGCACCGCCTCCTTGATGAGGTTTCCGGAGAGCACGAGCTGCTGCAGGAGCCGGTGCGGGTCGTCGTCGGCCGCGCGCGCTCCGCCTGCTGTCCACCGCCGCTGCTGGATTCGGTGAGAAGCCACGGAGCCGGGGAGCCACCCTCGCCGCCCCGGCCCGGGAAGCGCGCTGGCACCCGGGGCGATCTCCGCAACGCAGTAGGGCGCCGATCGGCCCCGCACACGCCCGCGCTCCCCCAGCACGCAGCGCACGGCCCCCGGAGGCGCAGGGTCCCCGGTCTCTGCTGACCCCGTCGGCCGCAGCAGCCGCCTCGCTGGGGTCCCGGTCTTGTCCGCCGACAGCGCCGCCAGGACCCGCGGAGGCGCGGGTGGGGGACCCGGGGCGGCACACGGCGAGGCCGGGCGATCGTGCGCCGTGTCCAGCTGCAGCGTCTCGCCGATCTGGACGATGAGCCGATCCACGTCGGTCGAGCCGCCCAGAGTCACCGACTGCTGCAGCAGGAGGAAGCTGTCGTCGTCCTCCTCCCCCTCTGCCTCGTCGCCGGCTTCCTCCTCCTCCTCTCTCCGGCAAGGCATGGCCCCCCGCCCGGGCCCCCGCGGCTGTGCGGGCGTCGCTGGCAGCTCGGTTGGCCGCGGGCTCGGCGAGCCGCGGCTGGGGCGGGAGCGCGGCGGAGGCCCAAGCCGGGCCAGGAGGGGGCCGAGCCTGGGGATGCGGAAGCCGGGACCACCGGGCAGAGGTACCGCGCGCCTTAGAGCCGCGGGAGCCGGAACGCTGCCGGCTTGGGTTGATTTGTAAACAATGGGTGACGTCGCGCGGCTCCTACCACCGCGCGCGACCGTGGGGGGAGACGTTCGCTAGAAGACTTAGGGGCGCGGGACGGCGCAAACCGTGCGAGACCACTGCCCACACTGTCTGCCCAGAGATAGTTTATATGGTTGCGAGCGATTCCGGGGACGGGGCACCGACTTCGCCGAGCCCAGGTCCTAGGACCTCTCGGTCCTAGGAGGCACCCTCGGCGACTGCCAATTGGCTGCTCCCACTCGCGGACACACCCCCAGCACACCCAGCCCCTCCTCTGCCGCGCCCGCTCCAGCCCCACGTGTGGGTAACGCCTGCGCTGGCCCGGGGAGGGGCGACCCCGACGGTTGGGAAGCCGACCCTGTGGTCAGAGCTTCTCAGACTTGCTCCGGTTTCTCAGAGCTACATCGAATTGACTTTTTTTGTAGTTCAAACGAAAATGTTCTCGTAACCATAGGATTCAAACGAGATTAACAGGCTTCCCCCCCCCCCCTTCATCCTCCTCTTTGTACATTATACAGCCACACACAAAAGCATTGCAGTCGCATTAAATTATAAACGCTTTTTCCGGTGACTGCACGCGCTTTGAAAACACTGTACCGATTACGTAAGTTTCCATTAAGTACTTGTAATTGTTTAAATTCCTTCAACGGTTGCTGTTTCTCTGAGTTCGCCGTTGTAGTAAGTGTGTGACTAATGCTCTTTCCCATAAAACTTTTCCAAATTTATGATTCATTTTTCAGAGTACATTCCTAAGAGTGGAGTTTTAGGTCAAAGGATAAGAGTTTTTTTTAGTTTGGCCCTTTTATTTTTTGTAATATGTATGGAAAACCTAGAACTGGGTGAATACACTCTTATTAATATGTGATATACGTCATTCATTGAAACGACTAGAATTTAGTCATTGAAAACCTTATTGTGTATATGAGTCATGTTACAGGTGAAATTGACATTTTTCAGTTTGCCTGTTATATATATATATATATTTTTTTTTTGGTTTGGTTTGGTTTTGGTTATGGTTATTTATCTATTTATTTTGGTTTTTCGAGACAGGGTTTCTTTGTGTATCCCTGACTGTCCCGAAACTCACTCCGTAGACCAGGCTGGCCTCGAACTCAGAAATCCACCTGCTTCTGCCTCCCAAGTGCTGGGATTAAAAGCATGCGTCACCACTGCCTGGTTGGTTTTTTTTTTTTTTTTTAGACTGGGTTTCTCTGAGTAGCCCTGCTGTCCTGGAACTCACCCTGTAGACCAGGCTGGCCTCAAACTCAAAGATCTGCCTGCCTCTGCCTCCCAAGTGCTGGGAGCATCCTGGCTAGCTTCCTTTGAGACTTCTTTTTTTTTTTTTTTTTTTTTTCTTTTTTCGAGACAGGGTTTCTCGGTATAGCCCTGATAGCCCGGGCTGTCTTGAAACTTACTCTGTGGACCAGGCTGGCCTCGAACTCAGAAATCCACCTGCCTCTACCTCCCAAGTGTTGGTATCAAAGGCGTGTGCCACCACGCCATTCTAACAATGGTAGATCTAGTCTCCCTACCTTGTTGCTGTTATTTGGAGGGTTTTGTTTCTTTCTCAAATCCATCCGTAATTTTTTTTCTTTTTGTTTTTTTTCGATTGGTCTTTGATTCAGGGAGATGAGATGAAATTAATTTTCTCCCCTCCCTTCCCCCTCGGCTTGCCAACCAGGGCAATATTTCCTGGTTGAAACAGAGGAGTGTGGTCGTTACACAGAGGCTGTGTCCTGAGTTTCCAGATGCTGGGAACTGGTGGGTATGAAGGATGGGTGGGGCTGGAAATATTCTGATCTGTCTTATGGGAACCAAAAGAGCTCTAAACAGGTTGTACAAAGACCTAGATTCAAGTCTCATCCCTACTACAAACTGGGTGTGGGACTCCTGGCCAATCAGTTTACAGGTGTTTTCACTTGTAAAATGGAAAAAAAAAAAAAAAATCCCTGCCCTGCCTCCTTTGGAGATTGTTTTCAGGATCAAACGAGGTGATGGGAGCAGGCTTTGTCAGGCATTACACAAATGTACTGTGGGATTAGGCCCAGTGCTTTACTGACTCTGGGCTCTCTTCCAGCAATTTCCCTGGGGAAAGAGCTAATATCTTAATAATAAATGTTATCCCCTGAGCCCACTAAGTAATGCAGACCCTGAAGGCAATCCCACTAGGGCCGGAATGGCCCTTAGAATCCTAGACTTTGTGCTATCTGTCGACTCTGCCCTGGAATGGGTTAGGGACTTCCTGAAAGCACTCTCCCAAATTTCAAGGTGTGTCATAACTACAGCAGTTCGGCAGGTTTGGCTGAGAGCACCTTCCCATCAGGCAGCTCCCTCCTCCATCTCCATCTCCATCTCCCATCTCTTCACACTCTTTTACTGTTGAAAACCGGAAGCTGTTCTCCCCAGAGATAAAGTCTCATTTTCATTCTGATGGTACTTACTGGAGAATTTCAAGGAGAATGAAAATTACGAGAGGGCTTATGGATTTCAGCAGAGTTAAGATGGCAATTCCACACCCCCCTTCTCTGCTCTGTAAGATGATGCCTGGCTGTAAGTAGAGAAAAGCAGTTTTATGCTCCATTGGCTTTAAACATTAATGGGTCTGGCAAAGCTATTGTTTCTAACCCAGCATCCCTGGAAGTTGTTTTGTCTTCCTGTCAGAGTAATTCCAACAGTGTTCTTACTACTGTAGGGAATGGAGCCGTGAGAAGGCGTTTAAAAAAAGAAGAAAGAGAGGGGAGAAAAAAGCCTTCCCTTTGTAACGTTGCTTTTGTGTGGAGATTGCTATGTAAATATGCCGAGGTGCAGATGTGTTAGACGTTCATTACAGAGCTGAATGCCTTTCAGTAGGAGCCCTGCTCCATTTTCTCGGCCACTTCTCTGGAGAGCCTGGAAAGAGATGCCTGTGCTGGGCCAGTGGGAGGTGGAGAGGAGTATCCTGGGTTAGGAAGCAAAACACAAAATGTGAGAGAGGCCCAGATGCAATTAACAGTAACGAGAAGGTATCCAAAGAGGAAGTAATGCAAGCGGACCGTGGCTGGCACCCTGGCTACCGGCCTGGAAAGGAGACATTGCAAGCATTCAGAGTCCTGCAGTAACCTAGGACTCCGGGGCTTCAGCATTCCTTCAGGCCACAGAGACACCACCCGGGCCTCATTTTAACATACCTGCCTCCAGAGACACCAGCTAGGGTAATGGGGAACCCATTGGGTGAGGTCACTTCATGTGTGTGTGTGTGTGCTCCCATTGCTAATCTGTAAGATAGGGGATGCTGTATTCTGGAAGGCTGAGGGTTAGTACTAGAGTGGAGTTACACCCTAGGGAGCAGCAATACTTTTAGGATGTTGACATGCGAAAAGGGAGTGCTGCCATTGGTTGATGAGCGGATAACAAAGGAAGCAGGAACGGTTCCACTCCTGGTAAGAGATTCAATCCAGAGCCCTTTAAAAACAAACAAACAAACAAACCCAAAACAACAACAACAACAACAACAACAACAACAACAACAACAACAACAAAACCCATGCTACTGATGACGTTAAAAGGAACTAAAGGGGCCTGGGGACAGCTCATGGGTAAAGTGCTTCCCCATGCAAGCATTAAGAACCCGAGTTCTCGAATCCCCTCCACCCACTTAAAAAGTTAAGCAAAGTCATGTTCACCCAGTGTGGGAAGGCAGAGAGAGAAGGACCCCAAGAGTTCTCTGACCAGTCACTCCTGTCAATCACTGTGCTCTGGGTTCTCTGACCAGTCACTCCTGCCAGTCATTGTGCTCTGGGTTCACTGAGAGATCCTGTCTTTTAAAAAAAAGTAAGGTGAAAATGATTGGGGAAGATACCCAGTGTGTCCTCTGGCTTCCACACACGCATGCATGCATGGGTATATTATACCTGTACATACATACATACGTGTGCATACGTAAAAGACATAGAGACAAATTGTAAAGAGTGATGTACTGACACATGCTGTAGCCTGAGTGTCAGTGAAAAGACAAAGGTCACATTGCATGTGCCTACCACAGAGAAACCCTAGCAGTGGTGGCGCATGCCTTTAATCCCAGCACTTGGGAGGCAGAGGCAGGTGGATTTCTTTCTTTTTTGTTTTTTGTTTTGGTTTTGGTTTTTGGTTTTTCAAGACAGGGTTTCTCTGTATAGCCCTGGCTGTCCTGGAACTCACTCTGTAGACCAGGCTGGCCTCTAACTCAGAAATCTGCCTACCTCTGCCTCCCAAGTGCTGGGATTAAAGTGTGCACCACCACTGCCCCGGCTGGCAGGTGGATTTCTAAGTTCGAGGCCAGCCTGGTCTACAAAGTGAGTTCCAGGACAGTCAGGGCTATACAGAGAAACCCTGTCTCAACCCCCCCCCCCCAAAAAAAAAAAGAAAGAAAGAAAAAAAACAAACCAAACGTATGCTATATCTAGCATTTGGTTCCCATCTTTATTCATAATCGGAGCCACAGTCTGTTTGCTGACAGGAAATAATCTTATCACCATTTTCCAACCCATGCAAGGCTGCTCTTCTTCAGTTTTGAGGGCACACTGAAAGCAACACATAGAAACGGCCATCTAAAGGCCAGCTCAACTGCTCAGTGGGTCAGAGTGTTTGCAGATATGCCTGACAACCTGCAGTCAATCCCCAGGACCCAATGACAGAAGGAGAGAAAGGACTCTGACATCTACACATGCGCTGTGGTGCGCTCACACAGATGAATGGGGCTGCAAAGATGGATGAGTGTGAGAGCCCTGGCTGCTCTTCCAGAGGACCCTGGTTCAATCCCCAGCACCCACAGTGCAGCTCACAACTGTCTGTCACTCTAGTCCCAGGGAATCTGATGCCCTCTTCTGGCCTCCAAAGGCATCGGGCACACATGTGCACACACACACAGGCAGGCAAAACATTCCTACACATAAGATAGACAATGAAGAAAATAACAACTGCTTTCAAGAAGGCAGAGAGAACTGGAACCTTTGCGCATCCTCAGAGGGCACGTGACATGATGCTTCTAGTTTCAGAAACACTGTGGAAGTAGCAGTTTCTCCACTGCTATAACCTCTCCGCATGACCCAGGGAGTCCATTTTCAGGACTCCACTCAAAGGAACTGGAAACCTGTCCACACAGACAGGCACATGAACGTTCACAGCAGTATTAGTCATAGTTTTGAAGCTGAAAACAATCCAAATATCCTTCATTGAGTGGATAAACAAAATGTGTGTGTGTGTGTGTGTGTGTGTGTGTGTGTGTGTGTGGAAACAATGGAATATTATTCAGCCGCGTGAGAAAATATATGCTCAGCCCCCAGCCAGGTAATGGTAATGCATGCCTGTACTCCTAGCATCCAGGAGGCTGAAATGGAAAGATTGGCGTGAGGCTAGCCCAGGCTACAGGATGAGGCCTTGTTTCAAAAATGAAAACAAAGCAGACAGGAGGAAAACCTTTCTGGGAGGCTCACAATGTCCTTTACCTGCAAGCTAGTAGTGGTTACAGTAAAAGCTGCAGAACTATGTCCAATGAGTGACTTTTATGGCATGTACATCATACATAATAAAACTTAACACTTGTTTAAAGGGAATTCAGTGCTTTAATAAAGAGAGAGAATGTCCATTTGTAAACCTTCACCCCTAAGCACTGTTGAGCCTTTGAGACACAGCTAGTCTGAATTGGGATGACGCTTTACATTTAAATGTAAACTAGGGATCTGGAGAGATGGCTCAGCAGTTGAGAACACTGGCTGCTCTTCTAGAGGTGGTAAGTTCAATTCCCAGCAACCACATGGTGGCTCACTACCATCTGTAGTAGAACCCAATGTCACCTTCCTGGTGTATCTGAAGACAGCTATGGTGTATTCATATAAATAAAATAAATAAATCTTTAAAACAGTAAACAAACAAACAAATAAAAATACCTGGAGGGGATGGAGAGATAGATTAGCAGTTGAGAGCACTGGCTGCTTTTCCAGAGTTCCTGGGTTCAATTCTCAGCACTCACATGGTAGCTCACAACTGTCTATAACTCCAGTTCCAGGGGAGCCAACACCCTCACACAGGCATGCATCCAGGCAAAACACCAACGCACATAAGGCACAAATAAGTTATATAAAACAAATACTGGGCTTCATAGACAGGATCAAAATCTACTGAATTTATAACATTATGCTGGATATTGATAGATCTTGAGTAGATCAGGTTAGATAACATTTTTAAAGTGGTTCACCTCCCCTTTGCTTTTATATATGTAAACTTATTTACTTTTGAGAAAGGATGTCAGGCCAACCTCAAACTCACTATGTAGCAGACCTTAGCTTTCTGGTCCTCCTAACTCCACCTTCCAAAGTGCTAGGATTGTGGGTATGGTCTACGGTGCTGGGAATTGAACCCAAGGCTTTTTGTTAGGCAAGCACTCTACGAACTACACACACACACACACACACACACACACACACACCTCCCCTTTTAGTTAGGGGTTGGTTTTTTTTTTTTTTTTTTTTTTGAGATGGGACATAGCTGAGGTTGTAGACCTAGCTAACCTCAAACTCAGAGATCTGCTGGCCTCTGCACGTGTACTTTGAGTCTCAGATCTGATACCGCCTATATGGTACTGCTACTCAGACCAAGGGTCTGTTTCTGTGGGGCTCATCTCCATGGGTCCTGTTCACATCTCAGCATCCCTCAGACAATATTGGTCACTATTCTGTTCCATCTTTATTGGTCTTAGTGTTTCTAAGGATGGAGAGAGGGCTCAGCATCTCCGTGTACTGCTCTTGAAGAGTTTATTTCTTGTGCCCACAACTGCCCATAACTCCTGATTCCCAGAGAGATCTGATGCCTCTGGCTTCTATAGGCACCTGCACCATACTGTCTGTCTGTCTGTCTGTCTCTGTCACTGTCTCTGTCTCTGTCTCTGTCTGTCTCTCTCTCTCTCTCTCTCACACACACACACACACACACACACACACGAACAAACAATTTTTAAAAAACATTAATAGGGACTGGAGAGTTGACTTTGCAATCAAGAGCCCTGGATGCCCTAGGGGAGGACCGAAGTACCATTCCTAGCTCCCACATGGTGGCTCACAACCCTCTGTAACTCTAGTTCCAGGGGATCTGATGCCGGCTTCTGTGACCCAGGGCCTTGTGTCTCCTAAGCAGCAGTTCTACTACTGAGCCACATGCTCAACATCAAGCTTTTGTTTGAGTGTTTATTTCCTTCTACTTCCTTTTCGTCAGAAGTTTAGCCTGAACTGCTAGGTACACAGATTCCCCTTACTTTTTATACTTCACTTTTCTGACCTAACTGGCTCCTGACAACCTTCTCCTGAAATGTAACCTTCACCTAGTCTCCAGGGTATCATGTTTTCCTGGCTGGTTTTCTGACTTCTTTCTCTTTCTTCTCTCTCCTCTCTCTCTTTCTCTCTCTCTCTAATAAAAAGGCTTATTTATTTATTTATTTATTTGGCTTTCTCAAGGCAGAGTTTTTCTGTGTTGCTCTGGCTGTCCTTGAACTCAATTTGTATGAATGAGGCTGGCCTCAAACTCAGAGACCCATCTACCACTGCCTCCCACGTGCTAGGATTAAAGGTGTGCACCATCATGCCCAGGTTATATTTTACTGTTTGTCTATTTGGTTGGTTGGTTGTTTTGTTTTGCTCAAGACAGGGTTTCTCTGTAACCCTATCAGCCCTGGATCTCCTGCTAGACCAAGCTGACCTCAAACTCGGATTTGCCTGCCTCTGCCACCTGAGTGCTGGGATTAAAGGTGTGTGCTACTATACCCAGCTTACATTTTATTATTATCATTATTATTATTATTTTTTTTTAGAGACAGGGTTTCTCTGTGCAGTAGCCATGGCTATCCTGGAACTGGCTTTGTAGACCAGGCTGGCCTCATATCAACTTGCCTTTGCTGAATTAAAGGTGTGTGTCACCATTGCTCACCATTGTATTTATGTTTATAATTTTATATAATACTTTTATTTTATAAAATATAAAAACCTTTATAGTGTGTGTGTCTGTCTGTCTGTCCGTGGAGACCAGAGATGTTGAATACCCTGGAGCTAGAGTTACATGTTGTAAACTGTCCAATGTAGGCGCTGGGAAGGAAACTAGAATCCTTTAAAGGAACAGTGCACACCCTGAACCACTGAGCCATTTCTTCAGTGCCCTGGTTTTTCTGCCTTATTAGTTGTTCCTCCTCTAGTTCTCACTTCGGGCACCCCATCCTCCTTAGAGGTGATGACTCTATCACTCACATGTTGATATTTCAGCCTCTCTCTTCCCCACCCTCACCCCTGTGTTGATAGCTCCTCTGCTAGCCTTGAGTCTCTAGACTGTTGCACCCAGAAGTTGCTCGCTGGTCACTGTTTTCACTGAATTGTTGGTTTGTTTGCTTTATCTACCTCCACCTCAACTGCTTTAAAAAAAAAGATGTATGTATGTATGTATGCATGAATGTATGTATGTATGCATGCATGCGGGTGTTTTGTTTGCATGTTTGTCTGCACACCAGAAGAGGGTATCAGATCCCATGAGACTACAGTTATAGTTGTGAGCTACCATGTGGGTGCTGGGAATTGAACTCTGGACCCTCGGAAGAGCAGTCAGTGCTCTTAACCTCTGAGCCATCTCTCCAGCCGGCCTCCCAACTTTTGTTGGAAGTGCTTCACTCTGAACAAGTGCAGAAGTGTTTATGGAAGTAAGGGAGATGGATGGAGAGGGGGAAAAAAAAGAACATGAAAGAAAGAAAAGACATGAAGAGCATCCTGCAGGTTTGCCTCCCAGAAGGTGGAAGGGAAAGGGTACACTCAGCCCTGCCCTTTGCTGGCCTGCCCTGCCCTTCACCTCAGCCAAGGCAGCTCACAGTGCTCAACCTCCTCACCTAGACCAGTTCTGAGTTGGCTCTTGTGCTAGGGACGCATTTGGAGAGTAAAGAGCCCCCAAGGTAAGTACGGGGAAGAACAGATACTGGTGTGGCATCTGCAGATTCACAGCCCAACCTCCTGGTGCCACCAAGTTCTCTCCAGGGCTGAGTGTAGCAGGTTGTGAGGATATGAGCTTGAACTCCCATGCCTGGCCCCATAAGTCTTCAAACCAGGAGCTCACTCAGACTTTGAGACGGGTGGAGCTTAAGTAAACTGCTAGGTGGGAATCCTAAACCACAATCAGAATGCAATCTACTGTGGTAGGAGTCACAGAGATGGAGGGTGTGTGTGACTGCCCCAGGTAAAAGCCGTGCCAATCTGGGTTGCAACTGCTGCTTCTGGCCCCCATATGGGAGTTTCCAACCCAGCCCTAGTGATCAGGTGTGTCTGGTTGTACATCCCAGGCCCTGTGTAAAGTGCTAAGAAAGGGAACACTTGTGGCCCATGTGGCAGTCCTCCTCTTGGCAGGGAATTGTCTTCAGAATACCAGATGTCAGAGTCACCACTGGCTGATTGTGGTGTATGCTTTGAGTGCGCCCCACCTCCCTGGAAGGAGCAGTACTTGCAGTTGGGATGATTAAGAGGGCATGTTTAGATAAGAATGATTGTACAGTGACGCTATCAATACACACGATGTATAAAATCTGCTCAGGGTGATAACTATCCCTTGTTATTTTACAAGCTTATTTGCTCTGTGGTCTCAAGTCCAAGAGCTCTAGTGTAGTCGCAGATCTGGTTAAGAGCAAGGCTTCAAAGGTTCACAACCTGCTGAGGAGCTGTAGAGATAGATGTATAGGCCACTCCTGGATCCATTCACAAACCCATCTGCCCGATAGCCGAGCTTCCCATGCTCTTTGGAATTGTGATTTTTTTCAACACTGAGATCTAGAGGGTACGTGTAGGTCTTCAGAGTGACATCACAAAAATAGAAAAACCAAGCTGCCCTTTGGACATTACCCTATAGGCTAGAGGATCAGTTCTCCCTATCAGGCCCTAGAAGCAGCTGACTGTCTCCTTTGCAAGAGCCAGAAGAGCTGGGCTCAGAAATCTGATCCAGGCATGCCATGTGTGAAGGAGCCTGAGCCTAATTAAATCTCAGAAACACTTTCCTGCAGCAGGGACAGACTCAGCCTGGTTCACACAGGGAGAAGGATCTTTCCTGCTTACTCCCTGTGGGTGCTGGGCCCCAACAGGCTGCTGGGGTGGGGGAATAGGCCACACCCCACAGGCAGGTCCCACCACAAGGACAATACTTCCAATCTATGGAGTCCCCTTTCTGTTTCCTAATTGCTTTAACCACTGATTTTGGCTTAATGCAGAGCCGAGTATGTTCTGGGTAATCATTGTATCTTGGGTCATTACACTTCTCACTACTTAGTAAAAAAGTACATTTTTGCTGGGTGTGGTGGTACATGCGTTTAATTCCAGCATTTGGGAGACAGAGGCAGGCAGATGTCTGTGAAGTCAAAGCCTGCCTGGTCTACAGAGTGAGTTCCAGGACAGCCAGGGCTACAAAGAGAAACTTATTTTTCAAAAGTTGGAAAAGAAATCACACTTTTGACTAGACTTGTTCCTGAGCCCAGAACTTGTTTAATTCTGATTTGAGATTTGCAGAGCTGACCCCACAAACCCAGCTCTGGTATGAGAATATAGCATCAAGCTACAATTCTTATTTGATTTTATTATTTGGGGGGAGGGGACAACTGGTCCCATCATGCATCTCATGCTTACTTGAGACTTACAGAGGTCTGCCTGCCTCTGCCTCCAGAGTGATGGCATTAAAGGCACACACCATCATGCTCAACCTATAGGTCTTAGTGAGTGTCCTGTTGCTGTGAAGAGACAACCATGACAAAGGCAACTCTTATAGAAGCTTACAGCTTCAGAGGGGTCTACCCATTATCACAGCATGGAGCACAGCAGGCAGACATGGTGCTGGAGTTGAGAGTTCTACATCCAGACCAGTAGGTAGAAGACAGACAGACACTGGGTCTGGCTTGAGCTTTTGAATCCTAAAAGCCTACCCACCAATGACACACTTCCTCCAACAAGGCCACACCTCCTAATCCTTCAAATGGTACCACTCCCTAAGCATTAAAATCTGTGAGCCTATGGGGCCATTCTTTCTAAAAACACACTATACACTCCTGACTTCACTGGTGTCTGACCACGCAGCCTTGAAATCCTGTTCTGGAGGGCTGGGCTTGTGGCTCCGTTGACAGAACTTGTTTAGCATGAACACAACCCTGGGTTCCATGCCCAGCACCTCATAGAATGGCTATAATCCCCACAAGAGGATTAGAAATTTCAGGTCATCCTTGGGCCAGCCTGGGCTCCATGAGACCCTGTAGAAAATTAAAAACAGACAATCCCCTGCTGAGTATGATGATTTTAATCCCAGTCCTCAGAGAGACAGAGCAGGAAGACCTCTGAGTTCAAGGCCAGCCTGGGCCATTTATTCCAGGCCAGCCACCGTTCCATAATGAGACTTTCCCAACAAAGCAAATGGGGGCCGGGGATGTTGGCGGAGGTTAAGAATACTTGTTCTTGAAGAGGACCCACTGAGCATCTCCATGGCAATCAATGGGATGGGCTGGGAGGAAGCAACCTTCTGCCGTGCAGCCTCAGCCTTCAGTGGCTTGCTGTCAGCTAACGGCTTCGTAAGTGTCTCTAATGACAGTAGCTACATTAAGCATAATTTCAGGAAATGGCAAACCAGCTTACATTGTCCCAAATCAGGGTTATTTTCTAGAGTACAGTCATCTATCCGATCATAATAATGTATATCAAAAATAGAACAAAGAGCATTCATCATGTCATTTTCTAAATATTACGCACAATCTAGCATCAAGTGGTGGCTTTAAATTCCTGCGTAAGCAATGAGCAGCAACTTAAGGGCTCCAAAAGCCTTTATAAATAAACTGGGCTTCGTCCACTGGGCAGATGTTCTAAACTGGGCCACTGAAGTATTTCTGAAATATTTACTCAGGTAGGGTAAAGACTTGGTTATAAGTCAAGTGCAAATGTATAATATATGCTTCTATTTAAAAATGGTTTCTTTGGAGCTGGAGAGCTGGCGCAGAGGTTAAGGGCACTTGTTCTCTTGCAGAGGACTTGGGATTTAGCTCCCAGCGTCCATAATGACTCACAACCATCTGTAACTTCAGTTCCAGGAGATCCTAAACCTTCTTCTGACCTCCCCAGGCAGGGACCACACACGCTGTGCTCATACACACACGCAGGCCAATCACTCATATACGGCTGGAAGTAGCTCTTTGACTGCAATTCCAGGATCCAAGTGCCTGAGGCAGGAGGATTGTGAGTTTGAAGTTGGTTTAGGCTTACATAATAAGATGCTGTCTTTAAAACAAGAAAGCAGCCAGACGTGGTTCTGCGTACCTGTGATCCCAGCACTTGGGAGACAGAGGCAGGCGCATCTCTCTGAGTTCAAGGACACCCTGCCAGGGTTACAGTGAGGACTTGTCTCAAATCAAGTATCAGGGGTGGGGATATAGCTGCAGGGTAAAGCTCCAGCCTGCCATGCACTGTGCCTGTTTGTCCCCCAAGCACTAAACTATATATTCTGTCAAAAGAAAAGCAGGCCGAGCGGACTAAAGAAGCCGGGACTCGAGTACAGGAGGGATTGAGTCTCCTGTAAGATTCAAACTTCTGCTGTTACTTTTGTTGTCTCCCAAATGTTCTGTGAATCTTTCCTTCATAATGAAATATAAAATATATGTGAAATTGGATTACTCTTTGAAAGACAGTGGGGCGATGGACTCAAGACTGAAGACAGTGGCTACTAGAATATCATCAACATTCTCTCACCATTGCTAACCTAATCTTTCCATGGCAGATCAGACTGTAAAGCAGACCATTAACTTAGTGAAGGCAGCCTCTCTGTCGGCAATGAACCAACCCCCAGGACAGTCACCGCCAAGCCTTTGTCACAATCATGAGAAGGAAAATACGGGCAGCCCAACCTGATTCTTGACTAAGGGCAACCACCTGACTATATTGGCTCTGTAAGGCCCAATGCCTGAGCACATTCCTGCGATGAGCTGCCTTTTGGATAGTATGTAGTGAGGCGGGGGCAGGGTATAGATTTTCCTTCAGTTTTTGAGAATGAATGGAAGATGGATTCAGAAGAGAAAGCATGGAAATGACTCAGATTCCAACATCAACAAAAACCAAAGAAGCTAAGTTGTAAATGTAGACCTTGGATGAAGCTTACAGCTTTTCTACTATCCCTGTGATGGAGTAACTCCTGTGTGTAGAATGCTGTATCACACGGCCCCCATGGACAGAAAAACAGCACCACCTTCTATAACATCTCCCAAGCACCTGAGTTCCTAAGGCAGAAAGACCAATACATGTCCCTTCACCAAAGCCCAAACCTCAAAGACTAACTCTCAAAGAACAGAGTTCAACACCTCACTACTACCAACCTTCCTGGGTCATCTTCCCCACCCTCCTTGAAAGGAAGCAGAGCTCCTTGGAAGATGTTACAAGCAGGTCAGCATCAGGAGGTTTCCTAATACATATGGTTCCATTTCCTGAGAGAAGAGGAGCCTGGAAAGCCCTGGGCTGAGATAAATGTGATGCTGAGTGGGAATAATGGGGGTTATGATTGGATAAGCTTTATAAACCAATCTTTTGGCTACCTTTCTAGCTTGCTCTCCCATTCTAGATTTCTGGGAGGCCTGTAAACAGTGCCACCTCTTGGCAACCTGATTCCTGTCAGGCTCTCAGGCCAAGATCATAGATGGGAATGCCCTAGCATGAAACACACTGACTCCAGAAAGGGCTTGGGTCCTCTTGGAAAGTGGAAGAAAACAGTATCAAGAGACAGGCTATCAAGAATACTGCAGGGTCTACCAGAGTCATCATTAGTGCCAAAGGAATTAAACCAAAACAGAAACTCCTTAAGAACATGTATGTTGTAGCTTGGTGGAGGTTATCACACACCTTTAATCTCAGCACTTGGGGAGCAGAGGCAGGCAGACCTCTGAGTTCAATGACAGACTGGTCGGCAGCATGAGTCCCAGGCAGGCCCTCTATGGCTGTACAGAAAAGCCCTGCCTTGAGGGAAAGAAGTGTGTACCTTGGTTTCATCTCACAGGAAAGGATAGGAGCCAGAACTCAGTAATCATGACAAAGCATACTCCATGTACTAGAGGATGCAGACAGTACTAGGGTCCTCTGCTTCTGGGCTGACAGGTCCAGTGATCTTGGAACACTGCAAAGGGCGAGTGGGAATTAGAGTGCACAGGTAGAGCTACAAAAAAGAGTGAGGGAAGATGGGTGTGCCGGCCAGTTTTGTGTCTACTTGACATAGCTTGAGTCATCAGGAGGACGGCCTGCACTCGGGAGGGCATTTTCTCAATTACTGACTGATGTGGGAGGTGGTCCTGGGAGGTATAAGAGAACAAGCCTTGTGAGCAAACACGAGAGCCGCATTCCTCTACGTTCTCTGCTTTGGTTCCTTTGATGATTGCTGAAGCCAGGAAGGGCTCAGTAGCTCTGCTGAGTCAATGGACAGAGATGTTGACAGAGGCTTATGAACAGGGGCAGCGCAAGATGCAGCTCTGAGAGCGGTCAGCATGGTCTCCGTCTGCCTGGTCCGGGGCCCTGGCGCTCTACCCTGTGATCTAGCAACCAGCCATGGAGTACCCTCTGCGCCTTCCACCTCCTACTGCCACTTCTGATTCAGGGAGTCCTCCTGACACAGGTGAAGGCTACAGGCTAGACAGACTACTGGGAATTGGATAGGAAGGGGCCAAGCCACTCATCAGGGCTGAAACATGGTCATGCACATTTATTCTACGCCTGGTTAGAGCAGATCTTACACACGCAGACCACAGTCATCACTCTGCTCTCATGGCCACATTGGACAGAAAGCAGAGCACCACTTAAGGCCTTCTCAGAGGTAGCGACGTCACATTTCCACTCCTAGATGTTGGCAATGTCTCCAAAGGACAATAGTTTCCAAAATCCTAGGCATCTATCTCTCTTAGAAATGAGTCCTGCTTCCAATGAGTCATTCTCTGTCCAGGTTTAGCAAGGCTCACACCTGGAGTTGGTGTTAAACATCATGGGAGTTAGAAAGGGGCCCTGGACCACAGCAGAGAACAGCTCCATTCCCCAGAGGGATTCAGGGCCGCCGCCGATCCTTTCTGCGGAGTTTGTGTCCCGCCTGGGATCCCCGCTGGGTGGCTTTCACCAGACCTTTAAACTGCCCCTGGAGCTTCACCTTCTTCCTGCGGGAAGACAAGAACAAAAGGGCTGTGTCTCACTGAGAACAGGCAGTTCTCTCTCCTTATAGTGTTGATACATGGAGGTGCAGGACTGTGAGCCCAGCTTGTGGAAGACTGAGGAAGGCAAGTTCAATGACAGATCTGAGACCCTGCATAGGAAACCTGGTCTCAATAGAAAAACAATCAATCAAATGATGGGCACCTGGCTTAGCCTGGATGAAATAGACCCTGTATGTCTTGACCGGGTCACTGTACACATCTCCTTAAGAAAGCCCTCCTCCATCTTTCCTCTAATGAACTCAGAAAAGGTTAGGGCTGCTCTATCCAACCATCCCTCCTTCTAAAGGCCATCTGCAGACACCTCCCTGTAACTTCCATTTGGAACTCACCATCCTAGGAGCATAACATTTGCAAGCACCTGAACACCTCATATGCTCCCCAAACCTATACCAAAAAGCCCCATCCAATGATCAAAGTGAAATAAACTCTCAACAAGAGGAAGATAAGAAAAGCAAATGAAAACTATTACAGATAGTGACTATGGGAGCTGGAGAGATGGCTCAGAGGTTAAGAGCACTGGCTGCTCTTCCAGAGGACCTGAGTTCAATTCCCAGCAACCACACGGTGGCTCACAACCATCTGTAATGGGATCTGATGCCCTCTTCTGGTGTGTCTGAAGACAGCTACAGTGTAGGCTTTTACAGAGGACCTAAGTTCAAGTCCAACGTCTCCTTTTAGTGCTTCACAACTCCCTCTAACTCCAGCTCCAGGACATCTGACGCCCTCTTCTGGCTTCCGTGTAGTTTTGGCTGTCCTAGAAATAGCTTTGTAGACCACGCCCAGTCTGGCCTCAAATTTACAGAGATACGCCTGTCTACGCTTCCCTTTAATCCCTAGTGCTGGGATTAAAGGTGTGCAACACCACAGCCTGGCCAATCTTCCTTCTCCTTCTCCTTCTCCTCCTTCTCCTTCTCCCTCTCTCCTCTCCTCCCCTCTCCCCTTTCCCCTCTCTATCTCCCCCCCCCCCACCCTTTCTTCAAGACAGGGTTTTCCTGTGTAGTTCTAGTTGTCCTGGAACTTGCTTTGTACACCAGGCTGGTCTTGAACTCACAGATATAAGTATGTTTTTGCCTCCCAAGTGCTGGGATTAAAGGTGTGCACCACAACCCCTGGCAAAGAAATCTTACAGAAAAAAAAAAAAGCTCAAAGGCAGCCTTGGCTAAATAGTGAAACTGAGGCCAATAAGAGCTACATGGGCATGGGGCAGTCTCTCTAGGTTTGAGGCAGTCTGGTCTACAAAGCACCTTCTAGGACAGTCAGTGCTAGAGGGGACGGGGTGGGGGGAGGGGGGCGGCACACTCTTTTCTCCAAAAATCCAATAAATAAATAAATAAAAGATAAAATAAAAATAAGTGGGCTGGCACGATGGCTCAGCAGGTAAATGCACTGTGGCCACACTTGATAACCTGAGCTTAATCCTTGGAAGACTTAATCCCTGGGAGAAGAGAATTGACTCATAAATGTTTCACATACATACATACATACATATATACATTCTCAAAATAAATGAATATAAAAATAAAGTAAAATAAAAACAGGGCTAGGTGGTATTTGGCCTGTACAGTGCTGACTGTATGAGATGGGCCCCTCAGCATCCGTATAAACAGCCAGGCATAGCGACGCGCACCCACAATCTCAGGGGATGCTGGAGGCCTGACCTTTGCCAGGTTAGACAGTCAGGAAGAACTATTTCAACAAGAAAACATGAAGACCGATCAAAACAACTGATGGTTGACTTTTAGACTTCACATTCATACACACAGAGGCACAGACACCTGGGAGGAACCTGCATGCTGTCATACCTGCGGTTGAGCTTGGATCTGTTGAGTGGAACGTACGCATAGGGATCCAGGCGGCCCTTCTTCTTTACATCGCCTTTTGCCTTCTGCTCATCCAGAGAAACAGCAAAGGCAAAGACAAACAAAAGGCAGAGCCTGAGAGTGAGCCAGGGTGTGGAGTTCCTTCCCCGCCCCCGACTTCAGCTAGCCTTACAGTTTATTTTCTATGGTTCTGAAAGGCCATTTGCCAAGGCCTCCAACTTCAAACGTCATGACTGAAGTGCCCCTTTTCTTTTCTGGCCTGTCTGGCCTAGGACAGTGCTGGGCGCAGACCCTCCTTGCCCTTCATGATCCCCCTGCCCGCAGCTCTCACCTTGGCCTTGTATTCAGCTCCAGGTGCAGCCTTCTTAGCCACAGGGCGATGGATGCCAGAGCCTCCAGCTAAAGAGAAGCACAGAGCTCATGAGTCAGGCACAGCCAGGGAGGGTCCCTCAGGGAGGCAAGAGGCACCCCTCAAAGGGCCTCGCGGAAGATGATGGACAAAACACTAGGAGCTTGGTTCCATACCCTGGCAGGCAATGACCAAAGTCCTCCTTTGAAGAGATACTGCCCAAAACTCCTGGGAACTCATATACTTGGCACTGTCACGAAGGACCCACATTCTCCAAAGCTACACTCCTAACCGCTGCCTGTGGACAGGGCATCTCCCATGCCCACCCTGTTCTCCCTCTGGCACAGAGGCAGTTATTTACTCCACCATGGAAGTGGGAACTGGCCCTTACTGAGGCAAGAAAACTTGCCCAGGGTCAGCTGGTCACTTATGGTCTGGCCTTCAAAAGTCACAGATGGAATCCTGCAACGACAACTCAGAAAGCCTCTCTGATAAGAAACTGCGACTCTGGGAAGCAGTGTGAGGGAACAAAATCAGGAAGCTACGTAACAGCTGGGCAAGGCGTCCTGAGCCCAGGCTTCTCGACTCATGGATTATACGGATCTTTACCCACAATGCTACCTTAGTGCAGGAGGGAGCCAGGCTCTGGATGCAGAGCCACAGTTCCTACAGCAGGGTCAGGATGACATGGGGTCCAGAGAACAAACTGCTACCAGATCAGAAACTGCCTCTGTAGCTCTGGACCTCCAGATGCACCGTGAGCAGAACCGGGGCAGACCCTGTGGTACCTCTCAGGAGGAAGGAAGCAGAGGAGCCAATGTGGCAAGGAACCCTCTGAACAGGGTCTAATCTTGAGGTATTCAAAAGAGGCTAACATTTCACAAGGGCTATTTAGGAGACTCACAGAAGGACGGCTGGGTAGGAAGGAGCTGAACTAAGGGGTTTGTCAAAAGGGCTAGATCTACCATGGGCAAACCTAACTCTTAGGTTCTCTGAGCTAGTATCTCCTTGTCCCTCAGTCTAGTCCTGATTCAGGTTGACAACAGATTGGCCAGCCAATCTGTGGAGTTGTCAACTGAGTCCAACTTCATGGTTCTGCCTTCCTCTGTCTTTCCCCAGCCTGATGCAGAGGCTGACTCGTGTCCGAGGTAAGAAAGGATAGCTTACCTTGGTACCGAGGTGGGATCTCCAGCTCATCCTCCTCGTCCTCCCTCTGCCGCTTAAGCTTCTTTTTCTATAGAAAGATGCAACAAGCCGGGGAGCAGTGAGCAAAGGGCCAGGACTACACCACTAATGAGGGCGGGAGGGAGCAGGGGCGGGAACAGAAGCAGTCACCTGCCTTGGTGACAAAGGCCCTCTGCCAAGCTCTCAGCCCCAATTGCACACAAGTGCAAGCCCACAAAGGGAGAGTGATGATCTTATATTACACAGCTGGGGCGGGGACAGGGCTCTCTCCTGCATTCTCACAACTAGATTTCCCTCTTCACAACCCCAATGCTGTTGAAGGAAGATGGAAACCCGATATCAGCCAGGTTCCACCTCTTTCCCTCATCAGTACCTGGGTAGGTGGAGGACCCTGGGCCAAGCTATTCATTACAGTCCCTCAATGGACAGTAGGTTCACAGAAGTTATAAGTCAATGAAGGATAAGTATGATACCAATATTAGAAAAGCATGGGAAGAGAAGACCTGTCACAGGGCAGCCCACAGGGATATATGGGCTCAGGTACTAGCAATCAAGCAAAGACACTACATAATGGATGGGTTATCCAGGGGTGACCTAGCTCCCAAGGCTGGCTCCTATCCTGCGGTCTATGACACCGGCCCGGAAGCCTTCCAAGTCCACAGACGAGGTGAGAGGGCTAGGGGTGCCAGACCAAGGGATCAGACTGAACATGTGTGCAGTAATATGGATGCCAGGTCCGCTGGCTATAGCAAGAACTGTGGAGCTCTGGTAAGGACCAGAAACTGGAGATGTGGGACTCAGGCTGTACAACAGAGGATGATGGCTGAGCTTTATTAGCCAAGGCTAGCCCACTAACTGGTCTTCCACCAAGGATGTCGTGGCCCCAAGCATCTTATGCTCCGGAACCATGCGCACAGGAGGACTCAGCGACTGCCACAGAGAACTTTGGGATGCTGGAGGCAGGAGCTGACTGTAGGACCCAGCCACTATGTGGTCATCACTATACTGCTCTTGCTGCTTTAGGAGATGTCTGATCTTTCTATCTCTAAGCTGAGATCCATCTACAGAGGACTCTGGTCAGTCCTTGCGGGCCAGGAAGAAGAGGCAGCTGTCAACAGATCACCAGGACCCCTGTGAAGGTTCCAAAAATTCAGTGAGGCCTCACCCAGAATAATGTCCGGGGAATATGAACAATGACAAAGAACAGCTAAGACTCAGTCAGCACCACTAAGTACCAAGCTCTCTACACACCAAGGACTCTACACAGAACCCTAGACTGGAACCCTGGGAGCCTGGGTACAGTGACAGGCTCATTCACAGCAAAGTGAGACTGGACTGAGGCTGAAGCAAGAGTAGGAAGAGTAGAATGCAGACCAGGGAGAGACCTAGTAAGCAGAGCTGGGTCACCCAAGATGGCCTGCGGAGAGGGGCATCGCACAGGCGGGCAGCACATACCACATGATTCCCCTGGGGCATCCAGGAGATGTTCTTGCTCCTCACTCTCTCTTTACTCTGCATGGCTTTCCTACACGGTTCTCACTCAGTCTCCAACTAGCATCACTCCCCATACATTCTTTTTCATATATATTTAAATTCTGTTCATATGAGTGTTTCATTTGCATGTACGTTTGTGTTCCACATGTGTGCCTGATGACCATGGTGGCTAGAAGAGGGTATCAGATCTCCTGGCACTGGGGTTATGGATAAGTTGTAAGCCAACATCTGGGCGCTGGCAACCAAACCCTGGTCATGTATAAGAGTAAGAAGTACTCTTAACCCGAGTTACCTCTCCAGCCCTCTAATACCCTAACCCTAACCCCTGAGCCATCTCCCCACCTTCTGATATGTTCTTAACAATAAATTAGCTGTTTGCCAGAAGGCGACATGGGGCTGTTGATTACCTGTGTGCTCTACGCTGATGCTCTTTGCATGCCCGTCCACACTGCCCCAGTAATCTCGAGAACTGAGGGAGAAGGGCAGATGCATGCTCGTGTGTGGGGGACTGGGCATGGGAGCTCTGGGCCAGGCAAGGCCACAATTACTCACACTTCTCACACTGGCATCCTCCATCGCATCGGTCATGTCTTCATCTTCCCCTGGAGTCAGAGGGCAGACAGGCTCATGAGCATCTGGGCATCCCTAATTAACCGTATCCCATGTCCTCTCTTTAGCAGAAATACAAGACATTAACTCCAGTCCCAGAAAACTGCCCTCTTCAGACCTGTGCCTTTTTCCACAGGAAACCAAACTGCTGTCCCTCCTCCACTCCAACCATTTTGGTCCCTTCAAGATGTGAGTGACTTGGAGAGAGTCAGCCCCATGTCATACACGCCCTCGCTTAGTTAGCAAAAGGACAATTTTACCCTCCTAATCAAAAAGCTTTTTTGCGCTGGGCAGTGATGGCGTATGCCTTTAATCCCAGCACTTAGGAGGCAGAGGCAGGTGGATTTCTGAGTTTGAGGCCAGCCTGGTCTACAAAGTGAGTTCCAGGACAGCCAGGGCTACACAGAGAAACCCTGCCTCAGAAAACAAAAATAAATAAATAAATAAATAGCTTTTTTTCCTCACTCTGTGTACTGGCACCATGTGGGAATAATAGAAAAGTATGAAGCTGACCATCTGGAGGAAGAGATTCCAGCAAAGCAAAGCAACAGCCAGAAGACAAAGACAGCATGTGTAGGGGCTGAGAATGAAGCTCAGTGGAGCACTGTCCTAGCATGTACCAAGTGCTGGGTTTAGTCCCCAGCACTGCAGGAAAATAAACCAGCCAATGACTAAAGATGTACAGAAGAATAGCAACTGGCATGTGGGCGTTCTGTGCGGGATGAGGGCCAGTGGCTAGGGAACCCTAGAGACAACAGAAAGGAATAGTGTGGGATCGTAAGGAGCAGAGGGGGCTCCCCAGCCACAGGAACTGCGGGCATCAAGTCCGCAGGAAGGGTGGGAGGGAAGTGGAGAAGAGACAGTCTAAAGAACAGCACAAGCCACCTTTATATTAAGCACATACACGGGAGCCAGCAGACAAGCAGCAGGCAAGTGAGGGGCAAAAGAGTCTGTGTGAGGAAGTCAGGTGAATCAAAGGCACACAGCTCAGCAGCAAAAGCCGAGAAGCCAGAAGGCAGGTGCTCGCCCCACAGTCCTACGAATAGAATGCACTCCAGGCAATGCTCCGTTACTGAGTGGACACTGGGCTTGGGAAGGCTGGCACTCTCTTAGAAGGCATGGCTCTGCCTGTCACTAAATCAGCTTACGGTTCAGCTGGTTTCCATTAAAAACCAAACCATACCGAACTGAACAACAGAAAAGGAATAAGGAAAAAGAAGCAGAAGAGATGCTCACACCATGCACAGTGAGGGGGTTTCCTCAAGTTTTGTTTAAATCGTTGTATATATACTGCATTAAAAAAAAGTCAAAGGGCTGAGATCTGATGCCCTCTTCTGGGGAGTCTGAAGACAGCTACAGTGTACTTACATATAATAAATACATTAAAGGGGGGGGGGCTGGTGAGATGGCTCAGCAGGTAAGAGCACCCGACTGCTCTTCCAAAGGCCCTGAGTTCAAGTCCCAGCAACCACATGGTGGCTCACAACCATCCGTAATGAGATCTGACACCCTCTTCTGCTGTATCTGAAGACAGCTACAGTGTACCTACATATAATAAATAAATCTTTTAAAAAAATTTAAAAAAAAAAGTCAAGCTGGGCAGTGGTGGCACACGCCTTTAATCCCAGCACTCGGGAGGCAGAGGCAGGAGGATCTCTGAGTTCAAGGCCAGCCTGCTCTATAGAATTCCAAGACAGCCAGGGTTATATAAAGGAACCCTGTCTCAAAAAACAAAACAAAACACCAAAACAACAACAACAAAATTCATAAGTTAGTATAGAGAATATATGAAATAAAAATAAAAATGTGTGCTCAGGAGAATCTGAGGAGCCAGAATGTTCAGGGTGGCCTTATGGGTTAGCTTCTTAGATCGGTTTCTATGCTTCCTCAATAATGGTCACTATATGAATAGGCTAAAAGCCCTCAAGTGTATAAATGAGCATCATGCCAACAGAGCACCTGTTCCTCTGTGGAGACCCCTACCTTTAGTGCCATCTTCTTCCTCCACCTTGTTTCCATCTTCCTCCTCCCGTATGATCAGCCGGCCATCAGCACTCAACTTGAAGCCATGGTCCCTCTTCTTGCCCCGCCCAGGCCCAGGCTGGGTGGCTAGTGAAGTGAGGTGAGACAGGTCAGTCCTAGTCAACTCTTCCTCCCTCGGAGCCCCCCCAACACCAAAGCTCTCAACTAGGGGACTTTTAGCCCTTGCCCACAGGCCATCCTCAGAAGCCAACCCCTGCCTACCACCCATGAATCCAGCAACAGGGGAGGTCAACTCTGGGTTCCTAGGTCAGCTGTTCTTGCTCACCAAGGACTCGATGGGCCACCTTGGGATCCAGGAAGTTGAGGGGCTCATCGCCACCACCTTCCTTCAGCCATGCCCGGCTCCTCTGTCGTGCCAGCTTCCGCTGCTCCTTGCCCCGGCCTCTTTCTTCTTCCTCATCCTCATCCTCAGAGTCAGCCAAAATCTCCTCAATGCTAAATTAGAGAAGTCTAACATCAACGCACTCCTGGGACAGAGGGGACCTAAGGCACTGCCAGGACAGAATTTGGGTGGGGGTAGACTAAGGCCTTGGGGCTGAGCCATGGTCTTACCTGTCACCTTTGCTCTGGACAGGCTCCTCTTCCTCTTCCTCCTCTTCCTCCTCCTCTACAGCAGCCTGGCTCAGGGCACGATGCTTCTTGGCTCGGGTCTCAGCTTTCCTGATGTTTATCAGGACTTTGTGGTATTCTGCGGGTAGCAGACCCTTCACCAACTCGAATCTGAGTGGGACAGAGAAGAGTTGTCTAGAGGTTGCCAAGGACCCCTCCTCAGGGGCAGGAACTGTTCAGGAAGCTAACTTTCCCTGTGGCCCCTAAGAGACCAAGGGTCCCATCCTCCAACCCTACCCCATTCAAGCACAGACCCAAACTTGCGGGTGAACTTGATGAACAGGTTCCGAAGCTTCATCCGGAAGTGCCGTCGCATGTCATCTGACAACTTCCCAATGGCTTCCATCTAGCAGACAGAGCACCAGGGTGTCAGAGCGAGCTCGGGGCCTTCTGCCCTGCCCATCTGTCTTTGCTGTACAGACCAGTGTACAGTACAGCTGAGCCTAGCGAAGGGGAGGTACTGGCTGCCCTGTTCTCAGGCCACCGCTTCCCTGGCTCAACTCCGTTTCCTTACTCTGGAATCCCATCTTTCCTCTATGCCCTTTCACACCACAGCTGTGATTATCCTTCCGAGGCGACAACTGAACACCCTCCATGTGTCCTTCCCAGGGTTCTTTCACAGCAACTTGATGGGACAGAAACCTATACCAATACAGGCTCACCCGACTGCCAAGTGGCCATAGAGGCCCCACTTAACCCACTCAGTCCACTTTGCCAGCTACGACCCAGCATCCTGAAGTCACATGCTCCCTTTCTATCACGCAGTCGTGCTCATCCAGGCCCAGATGGTGACACATGGGAGTGGCAAACCTTATTATCTGTAAGGTCTGCCTGCAGTGGGGGCAGAGAACAAGGTCCCCACATACCCTTTAGTAGGATTCGGGAAGTTCTAAATATAAAGAGATCCAGTAGATCTCCACCCTAGCCTTGCCTTAAGCCTTTGGCTCCCAGTGAGGCTTCTGGAGAATATCTATCCCTGCTTTCTTCCTGGAAGCTAAGGTTTGACTCAGAAAAGATATGCAAAAGAGATCTGAGGGCCATGTGACTCTGCCAGCTGGAAGTGGAAACTGTTAGCAAGCAATTCCAGCTTGCAGGGAGTGTGTCCCTAATTTTCAGCTCCTCTGTGCCCTGGCAGGGATAGGAAGAGTGACCCTACAAAGAGCGAGTGCAGTCTTGAGACTAGACCTTGAAAATAAGTACCTGCCTGGTTCTCTATCTGTACAACATTGGAGAAGCCCTGTCCCTTGGCCTAAGAGACACTATAAGCATTGTGCCTTCTTTGTCAGTCAGCACTCTCCTACAAGCCCCTCTAAGGCTCCTTAATGTCCTTCTGCTGCTCAGAGCGTAGTGAAAACGCTCTGAACTAATATGCCCAGAGTCCCTCCCGCAGAGTCCATTCTTGCCCCCCAGTGAACACAATGGAGCCTCACCACTAGCTGCACATGCTTAGCAAGGTGCACCACGTCCATGACCACCACAGCAACCTTGATGAAGCCTAGCGCGGACTTGACCACATCACGGGTTCGAGAGGCCAGCAGCAGGCACACGTTCTCCAGGAGCTGCTCCACTGTGCTGGTCCCCATCAGCCCTGTGCACAGGGGCTGCTGTCAGATACCAGAGCCTCAAACCCAAGAGCCACCCACGGGTCCCCATCAGCCCTGTGCACAGGGGCTGCTGTCAGATACCAGAGCCTCAAACCCAAGAGCCACCCACGGGTCCCCATTAGCCCTGTGCACAGGGGCTGCTGTCAGATACCAGAGCCCCTCAAACCCAAGAGCCACCCACGGGTCCCCATCAGCCCTGTGCACAGGGGCTGCTGTCAGATACCTGAGCCCCTCAAACCCAAGACCCACCCAGGGGTCAGATGTTCTCAGGGCCTTTCTGGGTCTAACAGCTTGAACACCACCCATGGAGTATCCATACATCTTTTATCTTAGAGACTAGCAGGGGTTCTGAGAGGTTAGTAAAGATGCTCAAAGTTTGATGTGGTTGGTAAGAGGAGGGACCAGAACTAAGACATAGGGACAGGCCAACCCTCTTTCTGACCAATCTGACAAAAGTCCCAGGACACTGGGGCCTAAAGCTGATGGGTGGTGCGAATGTAAGGATGAAGGGAGAATGTTGTGGGAAGAGACTAGGAAGCAGACAGGCCGGGTTCTGGGTCTGTTTGCTGCATCCTGATGCTTTTCCCCATTCTGGCATCACCCTGTCCTGATGTTTGGAGCACTCTTTACCATAACAGCACCCTTCAGGTAAACACTTACCTTTGAACTCAAACAAGAGGTGGGTCAGAGCCAAAATGCTGCAACTAACTGTGGTAACTGCACCCAGAAGGCCAGGATAGATGAGGACAAGGTACCGCTGCAGAGCGTCTGAGGACAGAGAGTGGGACAGTTACTCGAAGACAGGGTGCTCAGGGATGGGTACTATTGGCCTTCAGTGCAGTCCACTCAAAGCCACAGGCAGAACAAGACAAGGCGTTCCCTCCACCTTTTCTCTTAAGACTGGACAGAGGCTTTAAGACTTTTCTCTCACTGGGCATGGTGGCGCACACCTTTAATCCCAGCACTTGGGAGGCAGAGGGAGGCGTATTTCTGAGTTCGAGGCCAGCCTGGTCTATAGAGTGAGTTCCAGGATAGCCAGGGCTACACAGAGAAACCCTGTCTCGAGAAACCAAAAAAAAAAAAAAAAAAAAGTCTTCTCTGGGCCAAGGCAGTTTGTCCACCCCAGCTCTCAGTCCACAGCCCACACTCTCACCTTCCTGGTTGGAGCCAAATCGCAGGAAAGCATGGCCCATCTCCACCAGCAAGGTAAACGCACTCTTCCTTGCACCCACTGACACCTCCTTGGTGCACAGGATCACCTGGCCAAACAGCCTTTGTCAGGACATGGAACTGAGGGGCAGCCTGGGTGAGCTCTTCACGCCTACACATGCACTAGGCAGTGAAGGGAGCGTGTGCTCCCACTGTTACCTACAGCCCTCCCTCCTCGGGCCTCTCTTGGAATCCACACTAAGAAACCACAACCCACATCCCTCCACAACCCCTCACCTCTGGGATGAGGGCAGCTATGAACTCCTCATGCTCAGCCGACAGCGTCTTCACAATATGTATGAGGCACTTCAAACGGGGCTGTGGGCACAACAACAACACCGGGGTCCTCCAGTGTCACCCTGACCCCTGGGCGTGCCTGTTGACGCCCTCCCTCCCTTGCAGACGAGGCAGCCCGGAACCCTTACCCTTTTAGCAGGCGAGGATGTGGTCCGAAGCGAGTCCAGCAGAGTCTTCTTCAGATCATCCAGGTGGCTCTGCACGAAGCGGGCTGCCGGGCCCTGAGAACTGGCACACACCTCCTCCAGCACGCGGTAGGCCTTCTTCTGTACACCGTGGACCTTGCTCTTGAGAGGGCAAACGAGACGTGGAGATAATAAGGAAGGGGACTGGGTTCCACTCCATCCTGTGACATTCCCCAAGCATCTACTAGAGAGGATTCAGAGAGAAGCTGGTCTGGAAACAGGAGCCATAGCTTCAGGGACAAAGCCAGACTGGATTTCCAAACCATTCTCACCACCACTAAATAACATATAAGGGGGCTGAGGCCAGGGCTCAGTGATTCAAAGTACTTGTTCTTTTAAAGGACCCACTTCCATTCTCAGCACCCACATGGCATCTCACAACTGTCTTAAACTCCACTTTCACAGCTTCAGGGGAGCTGCTGCCTTCTCATCTATGTGACACCAGGCACATAATGCAGGCAAAACACACATAAAATAGAATCAAATCTAAGAAAATAAAAGTAATAAATAGCAGACACCCAAGCCTGGGCACAGGCATCAGAATATAGGGAGATAGACCTGGCACTCTCTGACTAGCACGCTCTCCTCTAAGCTGAAGGAGTTCCCAGGCCTCGCCAGCTCATCCCAGCCTGCCCTGACATCTGTGTCCGCCTGCACACATCTTCCTCTAGCTACTATACAAACTGGCGGGGAGCAGGGAGACTGGTCCTCAGGAGGGTGCTACTGGGCTGAACACTGCACATTGTAAGCATTTTCGACAGGGCAGTGAGAATGAGCAAAGGCATAGGCAGGCCAGCTCTAAACAAGATCTTGGGGGTGTGGCTCAGAGGGCATGCCCAGCATCCAGGAGAACCTGAGTGCATCCAGGAAAAAAAAAAGGAAAAAGGAAAAAGAAAAGAGAAAAGAAAGAGAAAGGAGGGGCTGGTGAGGTGGCTCAGTGGGTAAGAGCACCCGACTATTCTTCCGAAGGTCCAGGGTTCAAATCCCAGCAACCACATGGTGGCTCACAACCATCCGTAACAAGATCTGACTCCCTCTTCTGGTGTGTCTGAAGATAGCTACAGTGTACTTACTATAATAATAAATAAAGTCTTTAAAAAAAAAATTTCCTTTAAAAAAAAAAGAAAGAGAAAGGAAAACCAAACGGCCCAGGACAGTGGCTCAGCGGTAAATGTGCTGATCGGGTGCTTGCTTCTGAGCCTGACAACCCGAGCTCAATCCTGGGCACCCACAGAAGGCGCAAGGAGAGAACCGAGTCTACACAACTGTCCTCAGACTCTCACCACCCTCAGCTTAACACACAAATGATATGTGAAATAAAACTTAAAAGGAGGTAAACATGAAAGACTTATCTAGGCCTCAAACTCTCTAATGAAGGCTAGGTGCGGAGGTGTGACCTGTAATCACAGCACTTGTGAGACAGAGGCAGGAGGATGAGGAGTTCCAGGCCAGCTTTCAATACAGAGGAAGTTCAAGGCCTGTTTAAGATATATTCGTATCTCAAAGAACAGTCTGGTGAGGCTACAGTTGGTCAAAGGTGGAAGAAGGCAGAATGGGAGGGCTGAAGGCTGGGGCAGGCCTAGAATGGCAACAGGAAAAGAGTGTAGCCTTTGTTCTACAAGACACACCTTGGCACAGGCTAGGGCACAGCTGTACATCCTAGTGACAGATGGGCAGGGAGAAACCCTAAGGGAAACCACTGTGGGAGTAGCCAGGGCGAGATCTGGGCACGTAGCATGGATGGAGACAAGAAGAGCTCACCTCAAGGTAGGGCCGGATGGTAGAGTATAGCTTACTGATGGCAGCTTCATCCGAGTAAGGAGCCAAAGCCACAACCAGATCCAGGACAGACAATCTGCCAGAGTGACAAACAGGAGGGGCTTAGAGGACGAGAGAAGGACAGAGCTGTTTCTACTCAGGGCTGGGCCCAGCCCCTGCCTCCCAATCCCAGAGGCATTTGCGAATGGTAAGCAAGGAAGGTAGCGCTACTCAGGGAACCCTCAGAGCACCAGGTGCTCTACACAGCTAGCTCTCTCTGTCCTCAAAAAGCCACGTGGCAGGGACTGTTATTACACATACTCTACAGATGAGGGCTTAGAGGCAGAGTGTGTATGTAACTGGTCTAAAGCTACATGAGATGGGAAGGGATGGAGCTGGGATTGAACCCATTTATTTATCTTTGGGGTCCAGTCTTCAGAAATAATGAACTAATCAGACCTCTCAGAACAGTTAGAACATGGTATCTCAAGACTTCTAGAGTGAGCTCAAAGGCTCTGCTAGGTACCCTTCGGCTACCAAGCTCAAGTGAGGAAGCCCGGAACACCTACCTGGTGAAATCAGAGCTGGCAGGATCGAGAACCTTCTCGGTGGCTTTTTCCAGGAAGCTATTCACCAACTAACAGTCCCAATGGAGAAAGAAACAGAGTGACCATAGCAGCAGGCTCCTGAGTTGGTCCCCATGGTTTAGGTCCCCCAGCCCAGCTACAACTGCTGTGTAAAGTCCCCAGTCCAGCTCCAGCGCCTGGAGGTGGAATCTTGACCTTTCCAAGGCCCAGCACTCACCTGAGCCTCAGTTATGGTGAGGTAAGTTTTGATGGTTTCCAGCACAGCACGGCGAGGGGCTGCCGCCTCTCCAGCTGCAACAGGCTGCCCATACAGGTTGAAGAGGATTGGCAGGAAGTTTTTGGCAAAGCGGCTCACTTCAGCTCGGTCAGCCTCTGGCAAGAGGACCCAAGTTTGCATTGATGGGACAGAGCTAATAGTAACTCAGTAGTCACATCTTTTTAGAGGACCCCAGGGCAGGATTTAAAAGCCACAAGAATAGACTTTCTGCCAGTAGAGGCTGAGGCTAGGGCACACAGAACAAGAAGCCTCTGGGTTCAACACTGACTGCATAATCCACAGATCTCACCCTTCGGTGAGAGGTGTGAGGCAAGGACTAACGTTAGCCTCCTGGAGCCCACAGCAGGCTAGCACCCCAGGTCATCTTCTCAGTAGCTTCCACACTTACCTGCCTCACAGCCCTTAGTGATGAGGGTACGTAGGGCCTGGCACACAGTGACCCTCAGGTCTGGGCGTTCATTGATAGCTGTGCCCAGAGTCCGTGCCAGGCCTTTGAAGGAGGCAGCCACATCTGTGGGCCTTGTGCAGAACCCAGGCAGGAGGGTCCAGATCTGGGGGGGAGGAATTTAGGAATTAAAATGTGACTTGTAGCCTGCATGCTCCTTCCCTCGTCCCTCCCCAGCTGACCCTCACCTGCCACTGGAGTGTATCATAAATCTTCGACTCCACTGTGCTGCCTGCCTGAGCCAGGTCCATTGCTGGAGGGTGTGACAAAGACATGGTGTGACCCAAGATATCCTCTTGGCCTATCGGCCTCATTTTACCAAAACCAAAAGGCCTACAATAAGGATACAAATATAGGTAATACACCCCCAATTAATAGTAACATTAATTATTCTAATAATGAAAACAAATCTATGAATGTAGGCATTACAGTTGATACCTATGATCCCAGCACTCAGGAGGCTCAGAAATTCAAGGTCATCCTCAACTACTTATCTAATTCAAGGCTAATGAGACCCTGTCTTGAGAAAATAGGCCAACATCCCAGTGCTTACAGAGTCGCGGATGAGTCCCATTTTTTTAGGTTTTTCTGTTTTTTCTGTTTTTTTGTTTTGTTTTTGTTTTTTGTTTTTTGAGACAGGGTTGCTCTGTGTAGCCCTGGCTGTCCTGGAACTCACTCTGTAGACCAGGCTGGCTTTGAACTCAGAAATCTGCCTGCCTCTGCCTCCCAAGTACGCCACCACTGCCCAGCTCATGTAGTTACTTGCCAATAAAGAGAAGACTTCTTTCCTGGTTTTTCGAGATAGGGTTTCCCTATGTAGCCTTCCTTGGCTGACTTGTAATTCACTCTGTAGACCAAGCTGGCCTCAAACTCGGAGGTCTGCCTGCCTCTGTCTCCTGAGTGCTGGGATTAAACACACGCACTACTACTGCGCGGCTGACAAGTTTTTATTAACACGGAAAAAAACACTTTGCAGCACTGAGGATTGAACTCAGAGTCTCACACAAATCAGCTTGCACCTTAACACTGAGCTATATCCCCAGCCATAAGAAAGGGTTTTATGTAAAATTACTAACACACGAGTTATCATTCCAATTTAGTAAAATACATCAAAAAAGGAAACTACAGTAACATTTTAGAATAATTCTCTTTGGGTGTTTTTTACCTTTCTGTTTAAATGTTTCCTGTATATTCCTTTTTTTAAAAAAATTTTTTTCTTTTAAGATTTAAGAGTGACTGAACAAAATATAGCTAAAATGAGCAGTGGGATAGGCAGAGGGACTAAAGACTGCAATCCTAGTACTCAGGAGGCTGAAGCACTAAGCACTTCAACTACCTTGAGTGTGAAGCCAGCATGGGCTACATGAAACCTGGTCTCAACAAAACAAAATACCATTAGCAAATAAATTATTAATAAACTTTTTTTTTCAAGACAGGATTTCTTTGTGTAGCCCTGGCTGTCCTGGAACTCACTCTGTAGACCAGGCTGGCCTCGAACTCAGATATCCGCCTGCCTCTGCCTCCCGAGTGCTGGGATTAAAGGTGTGCGACACCACGCCCGGTGGCAATAATCATTTTACTATCCTTAAAAACCTTGTTGTTTGCAAACCAAAGATGTAGCAGGGCATGATGGTGCATGCCTTCAGTCTCAGCACTCAGGAGGTAAGGGGAGGCAGATCTCCATGAGTTTGAACCCATATACATATACATATACATATACATATACATATACACCTGTAAATCCATCTGTAGGTTTATCAAAGTCTATAGAGCGTTTCCTCAGTATCCATGAGGGACTGGGTATAGGATCCCCTTAGAAAGGAAACTCCAAATGGTCAAGTCTCTTGTATAGAAAATGGTACACACACTCTTTCCGCTAGTCATTACATCACTTCTAGCTGTCTTATCGAATGCCACGTGAAGGACTGTTTTACAATAGGAGTTAGAGAATCATCTCTGAAGTTGACTCAACCTGTGACACAGGACCTTGGGATACAGAGGTCAGCTGTACACATATAAACCACAACATTAAAAATAAAAATCTACCTAAAGGGACACCATGACAAAGAAGAACTGAACTCTTTCCTTTGATTCAAGACCCAGGGGGTGGCGGCTCCCTAGGGAGCCCTTGCTGGCCAGCTGTACACTTCTCAGAAGAGCACTGCCAAATGTTTATGCTAGACTCAGTCTTTCTGTTCAACCGGGGCTCCTAGATGTGGGGAGGAGGGGTCTCAGACTGTACACAACCAAGGGCTCCATACCTTTTCTCTTAAGAGTGGTGGCCAAGGGCAAGAAGTAAGTGGTGAAGAAACCAAGCCTGGTTTCCCGAACATGATCCCGGATGACAGGCAGCAGCCAGCTCCGTGGGAAATCCAGAGTCTCCCTGTGGGAAGGGCTCAGTGAGAAGAGGAGGCAGAACCAGACTGAAGGTCCCTCTGTGTAGACCATTTAGTGGACACCCTTCCTGGAACAGAGCAAGTTGCATGCGTCTCCTGAATCCAAGCAGGGCCACACTCACTCAGAGCCATCGATTTCCAAGGGCACGGCCTGCAACACCACCTCGGGACCCATGCTGGTCACTGCAGCCCCTACAGCCTGGTCCAGGGCTGCTGTGTGGGGGAAGTGAGGAGAGAGGCGCAGGTCACACAGGGACTGGAGGCACTGGAACAAAGAGGGTACAGAGAGACGTGATGGCGGGGCCAGGGTTTAACACTGCAGCAGAGCAATTGGTCGAGGTCTGCCTGCATCAAGCTCTGGCATAACATGCAATCTTTCTGCTGACCGGGGAACAGTAGCTGACTTATCAAAAGGCTCCTTACTCTCTAATAGTTTTATTACAGACCCAGATTTCAAAGAAGGGATCCAAGGTCTAGACCAGGCTAGGTTTCATTCCAAACGATGGAACCAGATTCTGGACACAGATGAAGCCCAGAGATATATACTAATGATCCAACTGAATCAGTGGAGTGTCCAATCCCTTCCTAAGGCCCAGGACCTTTAAAAGGTCGGTTTCATTCAACATGAAAAAATGTAAAGTTTCACATACAAAGGTAGATTCCAATTATCTTAAAGAATGGGAAGATGTGACCAAGGCTGGACTTGTACTTGACCAACTGTGGCTTGTACTGAGGGGGCAGAGGAGCACTCTCCAGTTCCCTCAGTACCAAACCAACCTTGCTTCTCATAGCCTTGCCTGGTTTGCCAATCCTCTAGCCCCAACCTAGCTGAACCAGAAAGCAATGAGAAGAAATGAGAAAGACCCAGGAGCTAATCCAACAGCTGCAACTTGACCTGGGATCTACTCAGGATACTCAGTCCTTAGATATTTTACCCTGGGCTGGAGAAACCCTGACATCTAAGGCTGTTTAAAATATCAACACTGTACTCTCTGGTTACACAGCATTTAGAGGATTAAAATTTGAGAGGCTGGAGAAATGGCTCAGCAGTTAAGAGCACTGCTGCTCTGCGGAGGGCTGGGATTTAGTTCTCAGTACCAATATAGTGGCTCACAACCATCTGTAGTTCTAATTCCAAGAAATCTAAGACCCCCTCTCCTTTCTCATCTCCCAGGGCATCAGGCATATGTGTGTGTGTGTGTGTGTGCATGCATATGCATATACATATACATATACACATGCAGATCAAAACTCTCATAATATAAATAAATAAACCTTTAAAATGGTTTAAAAGGAGCCGGGCAGTGGTGGTGCACGCCTTTAATCCCAGCACTAGGGAGGCAGAGGTAGACAGATTTCTGAGTTCGAGGCCAACCTGGTCTACAAAGTGAGTTCCAGGACAGCCAGGGCTATACAGAGAAACCCTGTCTCGAAAAACCAAAAAAAAAAAAAAAAAAAAAGGTTTAAAAGGAGGCCTGCAGAGCATGGCTGCTTTTCTAGAGGATGGGGGTTCACTATCTAGCACGTACAGAGCAGCTCACAGCCATCTGTAACCCCAGTCCCCTCTGATCTGACACACTCATACATGTAAGCAAAACACCAATGCACATCAAAGACAGACAGACCGACAGACAGACAGAGACAGATATATATTTGAAAAAAATTAACAGAGCCAGGGCCCCACAGGATTCTAAATCACCTTCAACCAAGGGAACTGGGCTGGTGTGGTAGTTCCTATCCACCCACTCTGCTTGCTTTTCCCACACTGGTCACCTGGAGCCATGGTACCAGGCACCTGCTATGGGCACTGTCAACATGGGGGGCGGGGACGTAGAGTGTAGACATGTTCTTCCTGGCTAAAAGCCCTCAGACCAAGGACCCAAGTGCCACCAGTGCCCTGGCACCAGGAGCCACCAGCTCACCTTCTTCATCACAGGATGGGCCTGCTTTCCGCAAGCTTCAAAGAAGACCCCCAGGAGCTGCAGCACAGAGCTCCAGGCTGCATGAAATTTGTATGTGAGGCCCTCTTCCACTGCCCTGCCAAGGAACAGGACAGTCAGGGCCGCAGTCCCACCATCCCAGGAAATAACACGAGCTGGTACTGTGAGCCACAGACCCCACGAGCTTGTAAGGGGAGGGTCCCAGGAGGACAAAGCAGAGAGTTAATACATAAACATGCTTTTAGTTACACAGTCCTACTGACTGAAGAGAAAGAAACGTATGATGTAGTAATATGCTCCATTTTCAGATGAGGAAACCGAGGCTCAGAGACATGAAACCACCTGCCAGTCACTGCACTGGACTCTTCAGCCTGGGTACCATGCTGTCCCATGCATTCTCTACCTGACCTGGAGGGGTGGATGGCTGAGCACAGGTGGCCTGAGCAGAGAGGAAGAAAAGTCTTCCTGTGTATACTTGGCTGGTCCCATTTCCCCCACAGTATCTGAGGCCCTGAGGACTTTAGGTAGAAAGGACCAATAAGCAGCAGTGTTTGGGCCAGGGGCAGCTGAGGTCATGAGTCCTCGTTGTTCCTTGAGGGTTCCTCACACCTCCCACTGGCTATACAGGAACAGGACCGTCCTCTGTTCCTGCCTGTTAGTCCCCAGAGCACCAGAGAGAACAAACAGACCCAGGAGACACACCCAGGACCCTCCCCTTTCCACGGATTGCTTGGCACACTGTGGCCACGTCTGTGAAAGGGTCCTTACAGATGTTGAGGATAACCCAGCAGACTCCATGGTCAGCCTTTTCCGATCAAGATGACCTCTCCCAGCTGTGCGAGGTGTTAATACCAGTCTCCTAGCACAAGGGTCAACAGGTTCTGTTTCCTGAATGGCTAGCTACATACATGCCTGGGGCTGCTCTCCCACAGAGGAGGACTCAAAGGCCTCAAGAGGCAGAGGAGATTGCTCCAGATGCCTTGGGTTCAAAGCCAGCTCCAGGGTCCAGAAGCTCAGAGGCAGGGCTCCATGAGCCACACTCCTCCATCACGGAGTACAGCACCTCTCCTAAGTGCCTCTGAAACACAGCACAGCCATTGGCAGGAGCCGCTCACTCAGGCAGATGCCTGGCACTTACTCCTTTCTACGAAGCACCTGGGACCGGTGCTTCAAAGAAACTTTACCACTATCCAAAGGGGTAAACGGAGCTCGAGACTTCCAACAAGGGTCCCCACCACACTCTCACCTGAACATCTTAGTGATGTACTGGGGAGGACCTGAGGCTGAAGAGGTCACAGAGCCAATGTCAGCAATGTGTGGAGCCACACACTCCTTCAGGATCTCCTACAGAGAGAGGCCAGGCCGTCTAGTTCAAGGTATACCCCCAGTCCCACTCACCCTCCCACACAGCTGCTTTTCCAAGTTCTAAAAGCCTGTCTCCCACAGTGAGAAGCTCCCCCCAGTACAAAGCTGGGCAGCTAAGGTGGCCTGGGAGACAAAATGGCAGGCACAGCAGGGTTTAGCAGGCGGAAATACCTTGAGAGTCTGGGTAGCAGCCGCCGCCACTTGTGAATGAGGCGAGAGAAGACAGGTCACTGCGGTTCCGAAAAATCGAGCAAGATGGCCTAGCCCCAGGTCTCGCTGCAGCCTGTCAGGACAGAACGCTTCTGTGGAACCTGGCCCTGAGTCGCAGCAAGATGGCCTAGCCCCAGGTCTCGCTGCAGCCTGTCAGGACAGAACGCTCCTGTGGAACCTGGCCCTGAGTCGCAGAGACCTGAGCCACCAGAACGCAGGTGAAAACATCTACTGGCCTGCAGGGTCCCTCCAGGTCCCCCTGGAAGGCCATTTCAAAAAAGCACTGTCCTTAAAGTAACAAAACATGGGGTTTAGGTTTACTTAGACTGCCTCTAAGGAGCTCGGCGCACAGTGGGAGCTTGTCTTCCTTAACACCCCCCTCTTCCCTGCCCCTCACACTTTCCAGAGCCAAATCAAGAGTTTTTACCATAATATACAAACAAGATAATAAATAAACACTGCTAATGTGCTCACGACGCTCCACACCAACTACTAACAGACGTTTTGCTCCAACCTTGCAGCCATTACTAAGTCCACTTTCCACTCCGCAGATGACGAAGCTGAGACACATAAGGCCACACAGTGGGGCAGAGTGAGAGGGACTCACGCACCCAGGCAATCTGAACCCAAAACATAAAAACAAAAAGCATCACACCCGAAGGTCAGTAAGATTGCTCCGTGGTAAGGGCTCCCCTCAGCCCTGGCCACTAAGCCTGAGGAGTGATTTCTGGAGGCTAGCCAGTAAAGGAGACACCCATTCCTGAGAGTGTCCTCCTGACTTAGATGTGCATGCCATGGCACACACATACCATACACAACACACACATACACACACCATAAAAAAACACCTGGCTGTGGAGGGGCTCAGTGGGCTACTTACAATCTGAGCATGAGGGTCTCTGTTTGAATCCCTCAAACCCTCACAAAGCTGAGCACGGTACTGATGCCAGCACGTCTTCAGCAAGACAGGAAGTGGAACAGGAGGGTCCCTGGCAACAGGAGGGTCCCTGGCAACTTGCGGCCAATCAGCCTGGCATATGCCACAGCAAACAATAAAGTGACCATGTTTCATACAAGAAAGAGGGCTTTCATACAAAGTGTTCTTACTGTGGCATTTGTGTACCAGTAACTCAACACTCATGAACTCATAGACATCACACTTGCACACAAACACACACAAAGATTAAAATTAACAAATAAAGATCACACCAAGACTGGGCATGATGGCTCACAATTGTAATCCCAGAAGTTAGGAAGCTGAAGCAGGCCGGGCCAGGCATGTCAGTACTCGAGTTTAATGCCAGCACTCAGGAGGCAGAAAGATATAGATATTTGTGAGTTCAGGACAGCTTTATCTATATAGCTAGTCAGAGCTATATATATAAACATCTTCCAAACCAACCAACCAAACAAACAAACAAAAACAAACAAACAAACCCAACAACTAAAGAAAACAAAGACTCCAGCTGAGATGGCTCAGGGGTAAAGGTGCTTGCGACCAAGTCTGACGACCTGAGCTCAATCCCTGGAATTCAATGATGGAAGAGAGAACTGACTCCTAAGAGTCTCCTTCCATACAAAAGAAAACAACGTCCCCTTCACCAAAAAGCACAGAGCAAGCGGAGAATCAGGCTCTAAGCTGCCTCCAGCCCAGAAGGCGCTGTCCTCTGTCTTGTTGCTCGAAGCTGGCAAGTCGCTGCTCCAGGGAGGAAGGAACTGTACAGAACGGCCGAGCTGCCCACCCTTGCCTTCCTAAGGTAAGAGCAGGTTCTCACCCACACAGCACAGGCCTTGGTACTGAGTGGCCTCTCCAGCTTCTGGCTCGTGTCCCCTGCATCTGATTGAACCGCAAGCAACCTAAAGGGAGACCCTAGACTGACTTCCACCACCCCTACCTGACCAGGTTGATGTGGGCTTTCTCCATGACCTTAAGCCAGGCCAGCAGGGGCTGTAAATCATTCTCACTGGGAACGTAGTCATATAGTGCCTAGAGGTGAGACAGAAATGCACAAGAGAGTCTCAGTCAGCAGTAGCCCACCTCAGTGTATATTTTGCAAACAATTTTGGGAAGATGTATGTCCCCCTCTGGAAGTCTACCCACAGATATCTGAGTTTAGAAGCCCTCTTAAGCTGAAATCCTTTCAAGTGTTAACTAGATCAGGAGTCCATGCCTATCTCCCATGACCACTGCTGCACTTTCAGTGGTCTCTCTCCTGTCTGCAGGCTTGGCTATTCTCACTGGGACAGCTAAGCCCAAGCAACCTCACTGCTGTAGAAGGCATCAGAGCTGGCACCCTAGCGATGAAGTCTACCCTCCCGCAACATCAGGCCTCACCGTGACGATCTGGGCGTTGAGTTCTGCTGACAGGGTGCTAGGGCTGGGCTTGGCATGGAAGAGGTTATGGAAGGCCTGCATGGCACAGGCTGTCACAAGCTGCGGGAGACACACAGATTTAGCAAGGAGACACAAAGTCCACAGCTGCCCTGGAGCTCCCAGCCCCCGCTCCATCACACGAGCTGCTTGGAGCCTACAGATCCCCTAGAGTCTCAGACACCCTAAGACTGTCACTCTAAGACATGGCAACCAAGAAAAAAACTTCAAAGGAGGTAGGGACTGAGACACAGCTCAGTGCTAGAGCCTTATCTAATGCACAAAGGCCCTGTACAAAATCCCAAAAACACTTAAATTAGGGCTCAACAGGCAAAGTGCTTGCTGCCCAAGTCTGACAGCCTGAGCGTATCCTCTAAAACCCAAGTAAGGGTGGAAGAGAGTCCTAAAGATGGAAGAGGGTCGACTCCCTAAAGCAGCTCTGTGACCACGAACGCACAGACGCACGCAGAGGAATCTGACGTCAGCTTGCACACAGCCTTTAGATGAGCAGCCCACTCTGCCAGCGTGGATGGTGCACTGTCCTGTCTTTGGCTTATGGTGAAAGTGGGGTCAGGACAGAAAGCCCTGGCCTCCTAGCAGCAGGGATTAAAGACCTACCAGGAAGCCTGGCCCCACTCACTCACTGAATTCCCCTTCTTCCTGTGTCTAGCCCTTACCACATGGTTCAAGGTCATGACCCGAAGCAGAGTCTCACTGCAGCTCTTCACCAGGCCTTCCGGGAAGCAGGGCAGCATGTCCTTCAGCAGTGTTAGCATATGCAGCGTGGTGGTGGCCTCTTTGGAACCTGGCAGACAAAGAGTTTTACTCCTAACTCTCCTATACTACTCCCACTTCCCCTCCACCTGCCCTTGGACCTAGCTGCCTCACCTCCAGACTTCTCAATCTCCTGGATGCAGAACTTGGCAGTGGAGACGGCAGCAGGATGATGGGCAGGGGCCTTTTCACCAAACATGAAGTCACTGCCCTTGAGAACTGAGCACACTCCGTGCTGAGCAGCCTTACGGATCTGAAGGGAAAGCAAATGGAAACAAGGATATGTATTTGGAGACTTGGCACAACTGCCACTAGCAGCCTGATGGAGCACCTACTATATAATACCCACTGCTGTAGCAGGATATACACTATAGAATCCTAAGCCCGTTAACTAGCCAAATGGCCCTGAGGCAGCTCAGACTCAAATCTCTGAGCAACAGGGTCCTCATCTTCAGACAGGGATATAGTCATTTAATTATCCAGCAATTCCAGGACCACTGCTCTAAGTGTTAACCAAGTGTTAGTAAGCAGTACATGATACTTGCCTGGGGCAAGAAAATATAGAGCTGAAGATACTTGCAGGTACCGGGGAGATGGTTCAGAGGTTAAAAGCACTAGCTACTCTTGCAGAGAATCAAGGTACAGAGACTTACAACCACCTCTAACTCTGGTTTCTGGGCATCTGATGTTCTGGTCTGGCCTCCACAGGCACCAAGCATGCATGTAATACACATACATACATGCAGGCAAAACACCCACATAGCTCTGGGTGATGGCATATACTTACTTTCATATTTATTTTATATGCATTCATGTTCTGCCTGCATATGTATGTCTGTGTGAGGGTGTTGGGTCCCCTGGACCTATATTACAGATGTGTGGCTGCTAGCAATTGAATCCTAGCCCCCTGGAAGAGCAGTGTTCTTAACCACTGAGCCATATCTTCAGCCCCAATGGTCTACTCCTTTAATCTCAGCACTAAGGAGACAAAGGCAGGCAGATCACTGAGTTCTGAGGCCAGCCAGGGCTACATAGTGAGGCCCTGTCACCAAAACAAACAAGGAAGCAAACAAAGAACAAATGACATCTATACACAAATAAAAACTATTTTTTTAAAAATATACTTTGCTGACAAAGTGTCACTCTAATGAAGTGGCATTGTAACAGCGACCTAGAAAAGGTGTGTTAATGATCATGCGAATATACAAGGAATCGTATGTTCGCAACTCTAAATTTCTAAGGAAGCAGCCAGACCCTCTTGGTGAGCGCCTGCTATAAAGCAGGGACTGCCCCAGGCCTGAGACTCCACATAACTGCAACTATCTCTTAGTTAGGAGGCCCAGGCTTACAGACATTAAGTAACTTGCCCAAGGTGATAACTCAAGATGAACTAAGAACCCAGCTCAGAGCTGGGATTGGTGATAGGCCTGTAATTCCAACTGCTGGGGAGGCTGAGAGGGCAAGTCAAAGTTCAAGGTCTGCCTAGACTACACTACAGAGTGAGTGCACAGCCAAGCTGGGTATCTTAGTAAGATCCTCTCTCTCAAAACAACACAGCAAGAATGTGGCTGGAGAGATAGCTCAGTGGTAGAGTGCTTGTCTAGTATGTATGGGGCCCAAGGTTCAGTGCTCAATAATTGCCCAATATGGCAACAACAAAAATAAAGCAGGAGGGAGGAGGGGGAGTAGGTCTGTATGATGCCAGACACCCCATCAAGACTGCCATCGCCCTGCCAAGGAAGAATGGGGGCGCTGAGGAGGCTGAAGAGAGACTCAAAAAGCACCAGGCTGTGACTACCCTGCTGGAGGAGGGGTGCTCCTCGCCTTTTGGATTTAAGTGGACAAGGCCTCAGAAGAGCAGGGAGGAGAATCTCAAGAAAAGCTCAGGACTTGGCTGGGAATGGTGGTACAGCCTTTAATCCTAGGCGAGTGGATCTCTGAGTTCAAAGCCAGCCTGGTCTACATAGCAATTTCCAGGTCATCCAGGGGCTATCAAGTGAGACCTTGTCTCAAATAACAAAAACAACAAACTGCAAAACCCCAGGACTTGGGGTTAGGGAGAAGGCTTAGCAAGTAAGAGTGTTTGTGTAAATATGAGAACGAATTCAAGTCCTCAGAACTGAAGGGGATACAGGAAAGGGGTGGGGGCTGAGAGATGGCCCAATGGTTAAGAGCACTTACTGCTCTTCTAGAGGACATGGGCTTGGTTTTCAGTACCCACATAGGTGGCTCACAACTGCCTATAATTACAGTCACAGAGGACTCAACACCCTCTTGTGGCCTCTGTACACAGATGCCATACACACTCACCCAAATACAAATAAAATCTTTTAAAAAAGTAAATGTCAGGCATAGGTTACAGCATGCACTTGCAATCCCTGAAACTATCTAAACAGGGGGCTGGTGAGATGGCTCAGTGGGTAAGAGCACCCGACTGCTCTTCCAAAGGTCCAGAGTTCAAATCCCAGCAACCACATGGTGGCTCACAACCATCCGTAACAAGATCTGACTCCCTCTTCTGGTGTGTCTGAAGACAGCTACAGTGTACTTACATAAAATAATAAATAAATCTTTAAAAAAAAAAAAAAGAAACTATCTAAACAGGGTGCAGACAGGAGGATCGCTGGAGCTTACTGGCCTCCAGCCTGGCTCCAGGCTTAATGAGAGACTCTGGGAATAAAGGAATAAGGCTGAGGATGGTAACGGCAGGACACTTTCTGTATGCATGTGTGACTACATGCATCCTACACACATGCAAACACACACACACACACACCCAACCAAGAAAAAAAACAAACCAGGAGTGTAAGTCCTAAGTCTTTTCCAACCCAGCTCAGACAGGTTGGTTCTGGGGCAGCCAGAGTCTCACCTTCGGCTTGGCATGCACGGTGAAGCTCAGCAGTCCATGGTACACCTGAAGGGTGATGGGATAGCCCCAGGCCTCCAGGTCTTGCTTCCGAAGGAGGATGGCCAGGCAGGAGAGGACCTTAAAGAAAAACGTAGAAAATCCCTCAGCTCTATCAGCCACAGGGAAAGAGTCCAGGGTCTCACCAATCCCGGAAAAGCCCAAGAGATCTGTTTAAGGGTCTATGGAGCACCACCTATACCAATGCCAAGGAAGGGCCCATGCTTTAACCACACCCACTGAACTCAGGGATCCGCAGGCACTGACCCATCGGAGAGCAGAGGTGGAGCCACTGCTCGCCTGCGCAGACATGATGTCCATGAAGGCTTTGGAGGTATCAGAGAACTTCTTCATGAGCACAGGACTTGGCACCCTGTGGGGAAGATACAAAGTCAATCCAGAGCAGCCAAAGAAAAGCAACTGAGACAGGCCCTGGTGTTACGGGACGCGCACTCTGGCCCAGCCGTTCAGCAAGTCACCAATCAGCACAGGAGCTCATGTGTCTGCCCCTCAGGTTAGTGTGCTCTCCATGCCTGAGCTCTGGGTCTCTCTGCTTCCCTACCAGCCAGCCTCTGTACCACCAAATAAGGGCATCCCAGGGTCACACAACCTCATATAAGCCTCCGTCCTTCCTTGTGCAGCCTGGTGCCAATGATTCAGTCCCACTGCCCTTCCCCAGAAACCAGCATATGATAGCTGGCTATACCTGGAGTTCCAGAGAGTCTGACTCCCTCTTCTGGTCTCCACTGTACCTACAGATTCATGGTGCACACAGATTCTCACACATGTGCATTCTGTGGGGCATTAGAGGGCAGTGAATCCTTCAAAGCTGGAGTTACAGGCATCTGTGAGCTGTCTGGCATGGGGTACTGACATCTGAAACCTGGTCTTCATGTACTTGTAACTGCTGAGCTGTCTCTCCTGCCCAAATATTTTCACCTTAAAAACCAAGTATGGTGGCCCGGCAGTGGTGGCACATGCCTTTAATCCCAGCACTTGGGAGGTAGAGGCACGTGGATTTCTGAGTCCCAGGACAGCCAGGACTATACAGAGAAACCCTGTCTCAAAAAAAACAAAAACAAAAACAAAAACAAAAAAAACCCCAAAAACAACAACAACAACAACAACAAAACATGTATGTGGGCTAGAGAGACATATTCTGTCTCTCTGCCTCTCTCATATATACAGACAGACAGACAGACAGACAGACAGACACACACACACACACACACACACACACACACACATGCCCTTCCATCTGCCAAGCCCCAGCCACACTCACCGCTTCAGGACAAGGTTCAATAGGTATGCAACGGCAGCCAGTGACTCTGGGGACTCCACTGCTTCCATTGTTGTCATCTGAGGGCCAGAGTGAGGGGTACAGACAGGTAAGTAACACAATGCACACACAGGAAACCATGGGTGGCAGGTGGAACCACATGCTGTACTCAGAGTTATGATCAAGAACCCTCTTCAAAGTATATAAGGTTCAAGTCTGAGCTCTGCCTCTGTGTAACTTTGGCCTAGTAACCTTATATTTCTTACTTTATTCATTTATTCTTTGAGACTACAGGGTATCACTATGTATCCCTGGCGGGCCTTTAACTCCCAGAGATCCACCTGCCTCTTCCTCTGTCTCCCAAGTGCCCTAGTAACCATTTGTGACTCAGTTTTCTTCTTATAAAATATGGAGGGCTGGAGAGATGGCTTAGCAGTTAGGAGAACCGACTGCTCTTCCTGAGGTAGTGAGTTCAATTCCTAGCAACCACACAGTTGGTCACAACCATCTGTAATGGGATCCAATGCCTTCTTCTGGTGTGTCTGAAGACAGCAACAGTGTACTCATACACATAAAGTAAATAAATAAATCTTTAAAAAAAAAATATGGAGCCGGGTGTGGTGGCGCACACCTTTAATCCCAGCACTCGGGAGGCAAAGGCAGGCGGATTTCTGAGTTTGAGGCCAACCTGGTCTACAAAGTGAGTTCCAGGACAGCCAGGGCTATACAGAGAAACCCTGTCTCAAAAAAAAAAAAAAAGAAAGAAAGAAAGAAAAAATGGATGAGTATTTTTATCTTGCTTGGCATAGTGGTGGCACTCTCCATTAGAATAAACAATCAACCTATCTTAAAAAGAAAGAAAGGAAGAAAGACTATTGTCTTGTGGGCTAAGGATGCAGTTGAGTTATTTAAGGCATATGTAAAGCCCTGGGTGCAATTCCTAGTACTAAAAAATAAAATACAAAAAATAAACAAAAAACCCACAGCAGCAATGATGCTGTTCATGGAATCACAACCCTTGGGAGGCTAAGACAGGAAGACTGACATCATTTCAAAAGCAGCCTGAGTTACATAGCGAAAACCTGTTGTAAACAGAACTCCCCCAAACTGTCCTCCGTTATCAGGTAATTCCTGGAAAACTCAATGGTACATTCATGAGGATAAAAATAGTGAACAGTATGCTAGTATTATAATGGATATAATCTTGTCCTGTCCTGTCCTATCCCTAAAAGGACCATAGTGGCCTAAGAAGTAATTTCTTTAAGAGGATCTTCCAGTTCTAACTGGTCTTCATAAGACAGTGGACATTTGTCTTACAAGGCTAAGACAGTAATGCTACCAGCACTTTCACCCACGGGAGGTTTGCCCCAGCCCCACAGGCGAGGGGCACCTGTCTTCTCTTGATAGCCTGACTGACCTGCTGCTCGGAACACGGAGCCCCCATCACACACACTCACCAGAGCAGCAAAGTACTCGGTCTCCGTCTCCTTGCCTCCCTGGGATCGAATCACCTCTGTAACAGCAGCCAGCACAGCGCAGATCTGCACAGGGGGAGAGGGGATAAAGTAGCCATGACGTATCTTGAAGGCAACCCTGGCCTGGGTGGCCCCTTGCCCTTTCACAAGTTGATGTCCTGATGAAACCCAACGTCAAGCAAGATCTGAGTCCACAGCTGGAGCACACACCACAGGGCCCAGGAAACAAGACACCTAAAACCATGCCTGCTCCACAGCCACCTCAAGAACAGTTTCTTATAGAAACACCTCTGTGAATGTGTGCACTGTACACTGCACACAAACTGGAACAGATAGTCGGCAACAGAAGGTTGATAATACGGGGGCCGAGGAGAGGCTAGAGGGGAGGGACCAGGAGGAGAAGAGGGAAACAGCAGTCAGAAGGAAGTGATGGTGATGATGGTGATGAACTATTTTATTTAGACTTGATAGGTTTTGTTTGGTTGCTTGGTTGGTTTTTGGTTTTTTGGTTTTCCGAGACAGGGTTTCTCTGCATAGCCCTGGCTGTCCTGAAACTCACTTTGTAGACCAGGCTGGCCTCAAACTCAGAAATCCACCTGCCTCTGCCTCCCGAGTGCTGGGATTAAAGGCGTGCACCACCACGCCCGGCTGTTTTTGTTTTTTTGAGATAGAATCTCAATATGTAGCCCAAACTAGCTTCAAACTGACAGCAATTCTCCTGCCTCAGCTTTCCAAGTCCTGAGATTACAGGAGGCATGTACTGCCGTGCCCAAAAATGAGATTTAAATATTATATGACTACTGAAAAACAACAACAAAACAAAAAAAAACCCCAACGATATGAGAACAATTAGATACAATAACTTGGAAATACTGTTTTGTCAATGACAAAGTTGGAGTGGTGGTTATAAAATATAACCATATTTCAGTAAACCCTAGTAAACATACAGAAAGTTGAACAGAACTCGGTATGGTGGCACACACCTGTGATCCCAGCATTCCAAAGGCGGAGGCAAGAGGATTACCTTGAGTCTTAGGCCAACATGAGCCACAAAGTGCGATCCAGGTCAACCTGAGCTAGACTAAACGACCTTATCATCCAGCAGTGACACACACCTTTAATCCTGGCACTTGGGAAACAAGGGTCTTATAGCTCTCTTGAGTTCAAGGCATGCCTGGTCCATACATCAAGTTTCAGGCCAGCCAGGGGTACTGAGTGAGACCCTAGGCTAAAAACCAAAACAATAACCACAACAGATCCTGACTGATGGGGCTGCGCATCTACATGGCTCAGTGGCTGGGAACTCTCGCTGCCCTCGCACAGGACCGGAGTCTGGTTCCTAGTACCCACACGGGATAGCTCATGGTCAACTCCAACTCCTGCTCCAGGAGTTATGACCCCCATGGGCACATGTGCAGACATGTGACACAAACTCACCAAACTGAAATAAATAAAAGAGTCTAAAGAAATAACACAAAGACTGACTAAATGTGTTGAAATGCTAATATTTTATACATACTGGTCGAATACATTAATTTTACCCACTTCTTTTTACTTTTTAAATGTAGCTTCTAAAATTCAAAATCACTCGTGGTTCACTTTATAGCACTACTGGGCAGTGCTAGTCTAGAAATACATTGAGTGACCTATGAACAATGCCCACTGGAGAGACTCAAATTGGGAGACTAGCTATAACACTTTAGTCTATTTATATCTCTTTGTATCATTTAGCATTTTTTTAAAGATTTATTTATTTATTACATGTACATACACTGTAGCTGTCCTCAGACATCCCAGAAGAGGGCATCAGACATGTGGTTGCTGGGATTTGAACTCACGACCTTCGGAAGAGCAGTCAGCGCTCTTAACCGCTGAGCCATCTCTCCAGCCCCTCATTTAGCATTTTTAATATTCCTCATTTAAATAATAAAAAAATAAACATATTAACTTTGAAATGTCAATTAAGTAAAACATTTTTCGTTAAACAAAACAGATCCCAAACCACAGTTATTCACCATGAACTTGAACACTAACATCCCTGGAAATACATGTAAAGATTCCCGTTTGAAGAACAGCTGAGGAGACAAAGGTTGACAACATTTCTACCCTCAGTCTGGCTCAGCCAGTAAAGTACTTGCTCCCAAACCTGACAAGTTGAATTTGATCCCTGAGCCCCACATGGTGGAAGGGAAGAGAAAGGTCTCCCTAAAGTTGTCTTCTGACCTTCATGCCCATGCTGTGACACGCACAATCAAAATTAATATGCTTTGTTGAGCATGAAGACACAAACCTTTGACCCCAGCACTTGAGAGGCAAAGACAGATTGCTCTCTATGGCTTTGAAGCCAGTCTGGTCTACAAATGGAAACTTTGTCTCAAAAAAATAAACAAAAAAATTTCAAACATATATGAACATTAATTACCACACACGATTTTTAAGGGGACTCTGCCCAAGAGTGTATGTGAGGGGCACAAAGGGTAAGAGAGATGACACATCATCCAGAAATACCAGTTGCTGTCACCAGAGCTGTATGAAAGTCATCTTGAATGTGCCCTGCCTACTGCCCTACAAACTCAGCAACCAATCTCCTACCTCCTTGTGAGCAGCTGAGTTGGATTCCCAGAAGCGCTGCACTTTGCTGAAAGTGACATTTGTACAGTCAGACAAGCCACTCAGAAACGTGCCCGAGGACTTCTCGGTGAAAGCCACCTCTGGATCTTGGTCCATGGTCGTCTCAGGGGCTTGGCTTTTGCCCAGGCTCAGGGTCCCCGACTGCAGCTCATTATGCAACTTCACAGCATCAACAGTCAGGTCGCTCTTTCCTGAGAACCAGAGTAACAAGGTAATGGCCCCATTTCCACCCAAACTTCCTTTAGCTGAAGGAACAGAACCCCTAAGAAACAAACCAGAGGGTTTAGACCCCCCCAATCCCAGCGGCAGGATTCCAAACCAGGCTTGCCTGCACAGCCCTGTGTACGCTTGCAATTTTCAAGGCCAAGAGAAAGGAACCCCAGATCTGTTTCTGCTTCCCTGTACTAAAGGCACAGGGACATCCAGAGCCAGGGTCGTATACTGTACGGAGACACCCGAAGGCTGAAGATGTGGGTTAGTAGTTGAGTGTTTAGTTAGCGTGCACAAAGTCCTGGGTTCGCTCCCTGACACTCCCTCAACATATACATAAATCTAAAGGGGCATCCAAGGGTAGTGACGGCCGTGTCCCTGAGACCGCGGTATCCTAGACAAGTCATTTCCCTTCAGAGGACAATTTCCGCATCTGTCAAACTCGAGGGGCGGGCCTTCACAGTGAGCGCCAGGACTGACATTACAAAGTGGCAGGCCGAATGCCACAAGATGCCGCCCAAGGAGTCCCACGGCCCGGCTACCTGACGGGCGGCTGAAGAAGCGGCTCCGAGCGGCCTGGCGATGGCGGCAAGTGGCGGGGTTGCTGTCGCTGCTGTGGCCTTTCTTCCAGCGCTTCAACTTGGCCGAGACACCAGAGGGCAATTTCCCCGAGCGACCCATGTTGACCAAACGGTGGCTCGCACTCGCCCAGAGAACAAGCGTCCACACACGCCGAAAAGACAGCAGAAGCCACGGCAGAACCCACGTGTGTGTCCTCAGCCGGCTCCGCAGCCCCTTCCTCTGATGTCACTTCCTGTCTCCAATCTGTTACCATGGCAAAACCAATCAACATCCGTTCTGAGGCTTCCTATTTGCTTTGCGATCTTAACGCTGGGGAAGGAGTTCTGGTGTTTCGGATGCTGTGTGGGCTCCTGATGCACCGCCAAGATTCGTGGCCGTGAAGGAAAACCTTGTAAAACGGGAATTTCTTTGGAATTAAAAGACAAATTTATATTACTCTCAAAGAATCAGTTGTTCAGCCGGGCGTGGTGGCGCACACCTTTAATCCCAGCAGAGGCAGGTGGATTTCCGAGTACGAGGCCAGCCTGGTCTACAAAGTGAGTTCCAGGGCAGCCAGGGCTATACAGAGAAACCCTGCCTCGAAAAACAAACAAACAAACAAAAATCGGTTGTTCAAGCGGAGCGGTGGTGTCCGCACGCTTGTAATCCCGGCAAACTGGAAGACTGTCGTGAGTTTAAAGCCAGCCTAGTCTCCACACTGCGAGATGCAAAATCCTGTCTAAAAACAAAAATAACAAAATAAATACATCAGTAATCCCAGCGCCTAGGTAACAGACGTTGGTTGATCTCCGTAATTTCAAGGCCACACTGCTCTAAATATTGAAATAGTGAACTCCAAGACATTCAGGGCTACACAGTGAGAACCTGTCTCAAAAAACAGAAACAAACAAACAAAAAACCCTAATAAAGTTTAAAAAAGAAAACAATAATCAAAAACTATGGATGTATAACAAATGAAAACATCTTGGCCTCACGAGAGATAAAAGCAACAACTAGTGCCCACGACTTGCTTTGCAAATTGAAACCACAACGGAATAACGACAGAAAGGAGCAGTGGTGGTGCCCTGTTGCCAAGAACACAGCCCTGATGTCTCCATGTGCTGCTGTTGGTTGATATGGGCACTTTGGGAAACTAGTACTATTTTTAAAAGATGTATTTCTTAAGTTATGTGTACACCCGTGTGATGGTATGAATTCAGGTGCCTGTGGAGGCCGGAAGCATCAGACCCCCTGGAGCTGGAATTACGAGCAGTTATGAGCTGTCTGAGGGTGCTAGGAGAAACCTGTCTCAGGTCTTCTGCAAGAGCTGTGTGTGAGTACACTATCACTGTCTTCAGACACACCAGAAGAAGGCATCCGATCCCATTACAGATGGTTGTGAGCCACCATGTGGTTGCTGGGAATTGAACTCAGGACCTCTGGAAGAGCAGTCATTGCTCTTAACCACTGAGCCATCTCTCCAGCCCTAGCATGAACTCTTCACTGTTGTTAATTCATCTCTCCAGCCCCTGCTCCCTGTTTGTATTTTGAGGTCTCGTGTGACCTATGTTGGCCTTAAACTCACAGCAATTCTTCTGCCTCTGCTTCGTGAGTGATGGGATTGCAGGCATGAGCCCTAACATCTAGCTTGGTCTAGTAGTATCTAATAAAACATATGTCCACTCTACCCAGCAATTCATTCCTATATATACACCCAACAGAGACGATTACTTACTTGCTAAAAAAGAGATAGTTGAGAACTAGAAGTGACCAAACACCCATCAACAGAATAGGTCAGATTCACTGTGATATAATGATATGTAATGGAATATTTTATCATTTTTAAACAGCAGCTTCTGCATAGTATACACAGAGATCTGCTATGTGCGTGTATGATTCAAATTAAATGGAAGACTCCAGACATAAAAGAATGTAGCCAGGCAGTGGTGGCGCACGCCTTTAATCCCAGCACTGGGGATGCAGAGGCAGGTGGATTTCTGAGTTCAAGGCCAGCCTGGTCTACAGAGTGAGTTCCAGGACAGCCAGGGCTATACAGAGAAACCCTGTCTCAAAAAAACAAAAAAACAAAAAAAAATGTGTATTGTATGATTCTATTAATTAAAAAAACAAAAGGACCCCAGTATTGGAATCTGGTACCAGCTGAGAGTAAGCACAGTAGATGTAGTTATAGTCTAATATCTTAGGGGTTTACATAGATGTATTCACCAAGTAATGGTTGTGTATTATATACTTACCTGAATGTATCTTAAAAAATAGAGGGGCTGAAGAGATGGCTCAATGGCCCAGCATCATACTCTGGTTTGCTTCTTTTCTATTTATTTATTTATTTATTTATTTATTTATTTATTGCAGAGGGAAGGGATGGGATAATCAAGCCCTTGCCATGTAACACATTCTTCTTTTGGATTCATGGCAATCCTCCTGCCTCTGTGTATGTGAAGGGCTTGAATTACAGGTGTACACTTCAATGTTCGGCTCATATATATTTTACCCTCTATACAATACTAAACCCACTGAGCTATCATTTGGAGTCAATATGAAAATGGCTGTCCGTTAAGTGACTTTTCTCACTGCTGGGACAAAATGCCCAACAAAGCTATTTAAAGAAGGAAGAATTTGTTTTGGCTTACAGTTTGAGGGAACAGTCCATTGTGGTAAGGAAGACAAGGTGCTAGGTGTGTTGAGCACATTGTGCCTGCATTCAGGAAGCAGGGACAGACAGACAGACAGACAGACAGAGGCTGATGGTACTCGCTTTCTTCTTATCCAGTCTTAGCCCATTGAATGTTGCTGTCCACATATTCAGGGTGGGTGTGCCCCTTCAGTTAAACATTTCTGGAAATGGCATTAGGCACACCACACACACACACACACACACACACACACACACACACACACACACACACACACTACAACCAGAAATTTGTCTTCTAGGTGAGTATAAATCCTATCAAGTTAACAATTAAAATTAACATGGAAAATTCCAAAAAAACAGGTCACGGTACTTGGCATGAGCATAGAGTCACATTGTCACCACAAGAGGGAGCATTTCAAGCAACCTGGGCTATACCCATATGGAAAGGCTGAAATGTTGGCTAGAGTAGAATTTTGCAGGCCCACTCTTCTTGCTCTTTGGTGAACAACACAAACCTCCTCACCTCCAAACTGTGTGCACAAGAAGCACGCCTCTGCCCCTCACTGCAGGGATCACATCTTGGTGAAGTACCAACTTCCCTACCCGTGAATTCTATAACTGGCTTCCGTCAGGAAGATCTATCAAGTCCAGGATTCCTCACACCACATAAGCCACGAGACACCACCCATAGGATATCACTACTCTTAAACCGTTTGAACCAGGACTCCTGTCACCACTTGCTGTGTGACCTTGAGCAAGTCACTTTATTCTCTGTAATAGCTATTCTTGGCTGTCAACTTGACTACCTCTGGAATGAACTAAAACCCAAATGGTTAAAGCACACCTGTGAGGGATTTTCTTCTTAGAAAACAAATTAGAAGTGGGAAGATTCACTTCTAATCTAGATCTTTGTTTTGGTTTTGGTTTTGGTTTGGCTTTTGGGTTGTTTGGTTTGGGGGGTTTTATTTTGTTTTGCCTATTGTTTGTTTGTTTGTTTGTTTTCTGTATTTTTAAGGCAGGGTTTCCCTGCATAGTTCTGGCTGTTCTTGAACTCATTCTGTAGACCAGGCTGGCCTCGAACTCACAGAGCTCTGCCTGTTCTTGCCTTCTGAGTACTCGGATTAAAAATGTGCACCAGCACCACTGGGCCCCCATTGTGGATCCTTGAGGTTAGAAGACACGCCATTAATCCAGATCTTTTAAGAAGATCCAGCTTGGATCTTGGCCACGCCTTCTTCTGGCAGCCTATATAGAGGATGTGGACGGAGGAAGCTTGCTCCCTCTTCCCTGCTAGCCAGTCCAGTCCTTCACTGGCTTCAGAACCTACATCCTTGGGATTCTGGTGTAAACTGAAGACCAGCTGAGACATCCAGCTGCATGCGAACTCAACTACTGGATCCTTGGACCTTCCACTGTTAGATAGCCATCGTTGGACTGGCTGAGACACAGCCAGTAACCCATTCTAATAATCCCCCATATATGTTATACGTATTTGTGTATATTTATTATACATTTATTAGTCAGGATGCTCTTGAGGGACAGAATTTGTAGAATGAATAATAAATAAATCTCCAGGCCTCAGATTGTTCTAATCTGTAAAATGGGCATGATACAAAAAAAAAAAAAAACCAACATGCTTGCTCATAGGTTTCACAAAAATTAATAGGAGCATGAAAGCAAGGTGCTGACCACAGGGAACATGGCGAGCAGGCGAGGAGTGTGAACTGTGGAGCTGTCATTGCTGTCTAAGAAACTAGCCTTGAGTTCCAGAAGCTATTTATGATTCAAGCTTAGGAGAGCGCAGCCAGCCTCCCCACTTTGCAAACAAAAAAAACCTGGTCTCAAAGGGTTCGATGACTCCCCAAGGGCACACTAGTCGAGCCGATAGCTGGGCAAAGGCGGGAGAGACAACTGTTGGTAGGCACATCTATAAAAAACCAACAGTGAGGCTCCAAGGGAGAGAACAGAGCTACTGCACCCAGAGAGCTAAGGGCAGAAAGAGCAGGAAGGTCCTGCATAGGTCAGTGGTTTTGTAATCTGTTAGGCCACCAGGCAGTAGGAAGGGGAAATTAAAGGTTAGCCTCTTGTCCCAAACAAAGAGGAAGTCTGTGGCTTGGGTGTGTAATTTGGAGCTCTAGCTAGCTCTAAGGATGGAGAGAGCCTCTATTGCTCTAAGAGGCTCATCAGAAGGAACTGAGTGGGACATAGTTGCTACTAAGTCCTAAGAAGCCTGGGTTTGAAGCCACATCCTGCTATGTGACATGGGACAGGTGACTGAATTTCAAAGTTTCCGTGTCTCAAAATCTGTTTGCTGTTATGTGGCTATGATAAGGCAATGCGTGAGAGGTGTTTAGCATCCCTTTCCACATGGTCCCTGCCGGGTAGATGGGCTATACTGAAAGGCTCAAGGAAGGCAGAACCGCGCCTCTCAAGTCCAGTGGCTTCGTGGAGGAGGGGAGTGAGCTTCAAGCAGAGGACAAGGTAGAATGAGGCTAGCCCATGTCACCTGTGAAGAAGAGTTATGTCACTGGTTAGTCAACTGCTGGAAGTGGGGGTGGGGGTGGGGATGGGGGGATCAGGCTATCACTATAAGGTTCCTCCTGGAAGTCCTTCTTACATCCTGGATCTAGGGACTTACCCAACAGAGAGATCAGCAGAGGGGCATATTAATCAGAAATGGGACCTAGGAGCCTAGCTCCTTGTATCTTGTTTTGTAAGGTAGATGTGGGGTGTGAGGGCAGAAGTAGACATTCTTGATCTTGCTGTGGGTTTCAAGGAAGACACTGAGATGAATTTGGGGGGGCTTAAGGCACTTATTAGAAGAGTTATTAACGCCAGGTGTGGTGGCTAAATACCTTTAATCCTAGTTCTTGGGAGGCATTGACAAGTAGATCCTTGTGAGTTTGAGGCCAGCCTGGTCTACATATCAAGCCCAGGATGCCAGGACTAAAGAGACAATGCTTTAAAAAAAAAATCAAAACTCAAAATAAGGAATTATTAATGCCACGGGGCAGACAGCAAGCAAGCAGTACAACAGTTTGCAAGGTGGGAGTAGAGGTATCCTTGAAGAGAAGTCAGGCCCACAAGGAGGCAGTGGGCAACCTTCTCATAGGTCTCTGAGGGAGGCTAAACATTTCACAGCAGGGTCAAGCAGCCAGGCTCTTCAATTCCTTAGCAAGCTGTAGGGAAAGGGTTGAGCAGCCACCCAGCCCTTTGATGTATCTGAGCTTGCAAACTCACTTCCGCAACTGAGAAATCCAGGCACCTGGGAGTCTGTGTGCTAGAGATTCATAACCAGTGTTCTTGGCAGGATGCCTGCTGGTGTCTAAGGATGAGAGGGGCTGTAACTCTGGCTGAGCAGCAGCCAGGCCTCTGATAACTAAGGCTGGTTCTTGCCTTTGTTCTCTGGCATCCCTCTTTCTATCTCCAGCGCTGCAAGAGCCCTGTGTTTTCATCTGGGATGGCCACTCCTGTGAGACTGAGCTCCATGGCCCAGGACCCCTAAACACAGGCTTGTCTTCCTCGCAGATAGACAGCCATCTTGGACTTCCCAAACCGCTGCATACTTTCCCTCCGGAGAAGCCAGGGCTCTTGTGGGTGGTGTCCCCCCCTCCCCAAACACCCCTTTAATAACTGTTTACAACTTTTAAAAATCAGCTTTGAGATAATGAGATACACTTTAAGTAAAAATACACTTCAACCATCTAAACTATATAATTCATTAGTTTGTTGGGTTGGTCTTCATGAGACAGGCTTTTGCTACAGAGCTTTAGTATGTCTGAAGAAAGCTACTCATATAAATAAATTTTAAAAAAGCTAAAAAGGGGCTGGAGAGATGGCTCAGTGTTTAAGAGCACTGATTCTTCTTCCTGAGGTCCTGAGTTCAATTCCCAGCAACGACATGGTAGCTCACAATCATCTTTAATGAGATACAATGCCCTCTTCTGGTGTGTCCGAAGACAGCTACAGTGTACTCATATACATAAAAAAAAAAAAAAACTTTCTTTTTTTTTTAAAGATTTCTGTATTTCTTTATTTCTTTATTTAATGTATGCACATTGTAGCTGTCTTCAGACACTCCAGAAGAGGGCATCAGATTTTTGTTACGGATGGTTGTGAGCCACCATATGGTTGCTGGGATTTGAACTCAGGACCTTTGGAAGAGCAGTCAGTACTCTTAACCGCTGAGCTATCTCACCAGCCCAAAAAAAACTTTTTTAAAAATTAAAAAAAAATCTATTTCTTTCTGAGCTGATTGTGCTCCTGCAAGCACGGTGAACATTCCTAAGACCCGTCGGACACTCTGCAAGAAGTATGGGAAGCATCAACCCCACAAGGTGACACAGTGCAAGAAGGGCAAGGATTCTCTGTATGCCCAGGGAAAGTGTTGTTATCACAGGAAACAGGGTGGCTGACTGTGGTGGGCAGACTAAGCCCATTTTCCGCCAAAAGGCTAAAACTACAAAGAAGATCGAGTTGAGACTTGAGTGTGCTGAGCCCAACTGCAGATCTAAGAGGATACTAGCTAGGAAGAGATGCAAGCATTTTGAACTGGGAGGCGATAAGAAGAGAAAGGGCCAAGTGATCCAGCTCTAAGCCGATTTTGTTATGAAGACAATAAAATCTTTAACTTTCAAGAAAAGAGAAAGTCGTTATGACTTCTCAGGAAGTCACTATGAGCTTGTTCTGTTTCAGCTCTGCTTCTGTAACCCCATCTATTTGATTGTCAGTTCCTATATTTGGAAACCCCTACTCCTGAACTTTAAAAACTATCTTATCTTCTGGGCTGGAGAGATGGCTCAGTGGTTAAGAGCACTGACTTCTCCTCCAGAGGTCCTGAGTTAAAATCCCAGCAACCACATGGTGGCTCACAACCACCCGTAATGAGATCTGATGCCCTCTTCTGGTGTGTCTTAAGACAGCTACAGTGTACTCATATACATAAAATCGATTAAAAAATATATAAACACATAAAATATAAATACATAAAATCTTTTAAAAAAGCAAAAACAATCTCCCCCATGTCTGGTGCTGATCTCTTGAACCCCGCCGTAGGAAGAGATCGCCTATGTATACAAATAAGAGAGCTTGCTTTAGTTACTTTGGCCTGCCACGGACCACCCCAGCTGGGTATGGGGGTCCCTGGGATGTGGGTTCTCGAGGCCAGGTGGGTAAGGATTCAGTGGTGAAAACAGAAACAAACACAGAGGCAGTTTGAATCTGAGTGTGTTTTTCTTTTTTCTTTCATTCTTTTTTTTTTAATTAATTTATTTATTTTATTATATGAGCACACTGTCACCGTCTTCAGACACACTAGAAGAGAGCATTGGATCTCATTACAGATGGTTGTGAGCCATCATGTGGTTGCTGGGAATTGAACTCAGGACCTCTGGAAGAGCAGTCAGTGGTCTTAACCGCTGAGCCATCTCTCCAGCCCCCTGAGTGTGTTTTTCAGCTCTCAAGCAGGGGATTTTTCTTTTTGGTTTTTCTAGACAGGGTTTCTCTGTATAGCCCTGGCTGTCCTGGAACTCACTTTGTAGACCAGGCTGGCCTCGAACTCAGAAATCTGCCTGCCTCTGCCTCCCGAGTGCTGGGATTAAAGGTGTGCGCCACCATGCCCAGCTTTCTTTACCATATACCAAAACCCACCTCTGATGACATGCGTGTAGCCATATGAAATTTTATTGTTGGGAAAGTTTTTGTTTTTTTTTTTTTCGTTTTCTCTGTATAACCCTGACTATCCTGGAACTCACTCTGCAAACTAGGCTAGCCTCGAACTCAGAAATCCGCCTGTCTCTGCCTCCCAAGTGCTGGTATTAAAGGCGTGCACCACCACAATCGGCTGTTGGGAAAGTTTTTTTTTTTTTTTGGTTTTTGGAGACAGGGTTTCTCTGTATAGCCCTGGCTGTCCTGGAACTTACTTTGTAGACCAGGCTGGCCTCGAACTCAGAAATCCGCCTGCCTCTGCCTCCCCAGTGCTGGGATTAAAGACGTGCGCCACCATGCCCGGCTGAAAGTTTTTATCATAATAGTTTTGTAAATGATTTAGAAAGTAAAGCGTTGGTTTCCCTGGGGATAAGGCCATGTTAGTGACCCATCTCTAGGGATGGTTTCTTACCCATTATTCTCGATTAAGATCTTGGCCTAGACTACCAGGACCATGTAAATAAGAAAATAAATAAGAAAAAATAAAACAGATAGATTGCCATGAGAACTATAACTCAATATTTTTTCTCCAGTGAAGAGTTCCACAACCGGTTCCAGGAGGCCTCCCCTTTTGATTTTGGTCAATCACCCCAGCCTGTGGAACTTGTCACACAGATCCTACTGGAGGTGGTGTGGCATTGGCCATGATTTGGCTCGGTGGTCTTTCCCCTGGAATTTTCAGGAATAACACTTGTGTTTTATAAAAAAGAAAGGGAAGAACCAGGAAGATGTTTGGTGTTGGGGGAGGGAGTGCCTCTGCAGACCAATGGTGAGGCATCCCTTACCCCCCTGAGGTATCAGCCACAAGAGAGAGAGAGAGAGAGAGAGAGAGAGAGAGAGAGAGAGAGAGAGAGAGAGGAAGAGGAGGAGGAGGAGGAGGAGGAGGAGGAGGAGGAGGAGGAGGAAGGAACAGCCATGAACAAGTGGAGAGTGAGGGGGAGGGGCATTGGGGAGAGAAGGAACAGAGGGCAGAGAGGAAGAGAGGAAGAAAGGAAGAGAGTGAAGGAGTGAAGAGAGTGCAAGTAGCCCCTTTTATAGTGAGTCAGGCATACCTAGCTGTTGCCAGGTAACTGTGGGGCGGGGCCTAGAAGAAATGTTAACACATCCCCTCTTGGCCTCTGATTCCCAAATTCTGGGGTTAAAGGTTTGTGCAATCAGAGCTGGCTTTCAAAGTTTGAGTATTTTCACAGACATTGCCACAATGACCCCAGTTCCATTTGAAGACATTTTCACCCCTTAAAACATCTGTGTTTCTTATTTATACCCACAGTTCTCCCGGGCTTAAGCAACCAGCTTTGCCTATGCTGGACACACAATGTAGTTGGAATCATATTAATGTTACTGTCCAGGATTCTTGATATGGTTTGTTTTTCTTTCCCAGCTAAAGAATTGAAAGGTTGCTGAGCAGTGGTAGCACACGCCTTTAATCCCAGCACTCAGGAGGCAGAGGCAGGTGGATTTCTGAGTTCGAGGCCAGCCTGGTCTACAGAGTGAATTCCAGGACATCCAGAGCTATACAGAGAAACCCTGTCTCGAAAAACAACAACAACAAAAACCCTCTTAATATGAGTGAGTAAACACACACAAACACACACTCACAAACACATACATACATATGGTGGGCCTAGAGCTGTAACTTTAATTTTTCCAAAACATGTTTTTAGGGGGCTGGAGAGGTAGCAAGACGTTAAGAGCCCTGCCTGCTCTTCCAGAGGTCCTAAATCCAATTCCCAGCAACCACATGGTAGCTTAAAACCATCTATAATGAGTTCTGACGCCCTCTTCTGGCCTGCAGGAAGAAGGCTGTATACATAATAAATAAACAAATCTTTAAAAAACAAAACCAAACCCTATTTAATGCTTTAATCTCCCCTGTAGCCCACCACCCAACAAAGAAAGATTATGGGAGGGGGTGGGGGAAGAGGAGTGTAGAACTGTTTAGAAAGGTTCTTGGGAGCAACTCCCATTTGGGTCATGTGGAAATCAGCAGTTCAGTTTATAGGTCAGCAGCAGCTAGATTCACTTGAAAACACCTCACAGATATGGCAGCAGTCCAGTTTAGGTAAAAGTCGGAAGAGCAAACAGGAATCAGCAGTAGAGAGAGCCAGGCCTATCTGTTTTGTAATCCAAATATAATCAGTATAGGCTGGCTCACACAAGGCAGTTTTGTGTGATTAAGAGTAGGTGGGTCAGAAGAATTTGTGTACTACCATGCTTTGAGTTTTGTTATCACCGAGGGTTCACACATGGCCCAGTAGCAGAGGCTCTGGTACTGATAAATCCAAATGAAGGTAAGGGCTTGTCCCATAACTTGGCAAGAATTGCAGGTTGAAGCCAGGGCTTTTGGTCTCTCTCTCTCTCTCTCTGTCTCTCTCTCTCTCTCTCTCTCTCTGTGTGTGTGTGTGTATTTATCTATTTGGTTTTTGAGATAAGGTATCTCTATGTAGTCTTGGCTGGCCTGGTACTTAATATGTCTATCAGCCTGGCCTGAAATAACAGATCACAGATCTGTATGCTTTTGCCTCCTAAATGCTAGGAATTAAAGACATGCACCACCATGTCTGGCTGAAACCAAGAGGGAGCCCTCAGGAAGCCTTTCTTCTTCCTCTTCTTGTAGGGCCAGCTCAGGTTTGGTCATGTTCAACGATGACACATTCTGAGGGCAGGAATTTAAGTTTCCGTTTGCAGGGAAGCGCAGCTCCTTCTTGTAGAAGCTCAGAGGTGGAGGTAAGCACCAGCCTGGCTCACTCCCGTCCTCCCACTGGATGGCAGTTTTCTCCCAGCCAGTGCTGAGCTGAACATTTGGCGATGAATGGGAGAAACGGTCCTACAGGCAAAGACATGTGGCGTCTTCACAGGGAGTCCTTGGGGGCTGCATGGCAGCCACTCCTTCCACACCTCACATATCTTGCTTCACCCCATTCCTTCTAAATCAGGCCCTGGGTGAATGTTCAGTTCTTGATAAGGCAATGTTCTGTTTGGGAAAAGAGATGGAGAAGGCTGGCTGAAGGAGGCTCCATTGTACCGCAGGGACAGTAGTACCTAATAGGACTGTCCTACTATTTATCCTCTCTGAATTTTCCCAGCCCACAGGCTCATTGTTTGAAAGCTGTCAGAGCCCCCAGGAAATTCCTCTGACCTAAGGAATTAAACATTGCTGTAGAAGAGGCGCCTTGGACTCCTGGAGTTCAGAATTTCAAGTCTGGCTGGAGTCCAACTAGGACTTCATTTCTTAGAAGGCACTCCTAGATCTGGGATAAGGGCAAAGAACACAAGCACGGACTCTTCACGGTCATGGTCATCCCCACAGAAGGGGAACTGGCAAGTCAGACCTGCCCAATTTTAAACAGGGGTGGAGGTAGGGTGGGGTGGGGGGTGGTTTGGTTCAGCGTCAGCCCATAGCTCACACAGCACATCATGTGTGTGTACTTCTATAATATCACAGAGAGAGGGAGGGAGGGAGAGAGAGAGAGAGAGAGAGAGAGAGAGAGAGAGAGAGAAAGAGAGAGAGAACAAAATATATTCTAGTTGTTTGCTTAGCTTTCCTCCGGCTAAGCTGGCATCTCTTCCTAGGTATCCTGCAGGGAGGTAAGCTTGGCAGAGTGCTCCCAGGTGTCCTCATTAACTTTTTCTCTCTTGGTCACACTGTTAATAATACTTGGGAGTACAATGTTGCTAACATTTCTTGCACTTAGGACTGACTGCCGGCTACAGCTACAACAGCGAGCCCATCTCATGGGTCATCGGGTCACCTCATTTATCTCTCCCCAAAGCTATATGCACATGTGATTATTGTCTTAGTTCCTAGATAGGGAAAGGGAAGAAGAGAAGGGGAATGACACGTTGCAAGTCCCTGAGCAAACCAAACCAGGCTTCCGAGGGCACCTTCTTTTTATACTTCTTACTTGTTGTGGGATGGAGCACCCTAATTAGGCAAAAGCACAGAAATCTTGAATTTTGTGAGGCAAGAGCAGAATCTGGTAAGAGTCACAGAGGGGACACAGATTAGGGCCAAGACAAAGGGAAAATATGAAAATCGATTTTAGAAGTGAAGCCTGGCTTTAGGTGACGATGACTGCTGATTGGAAGCCTCGGGACAGGGTCCTGGAGGGTTAGGTGGGCTGTGGGAGAGATGGCTCAGCGGTTAAGAGGTCCTGAGTTCAAATCCCACCAACCATGTGGTGGCTTACAACCATCTGTAATGAGATCTGACATCCTCTTCTGGTGTGTCTGAAGATACCTTCAGTGTTTATATAATAAATAAATCTTTAAAAAAGAAGAAGGAGGAGGAGGAGGAAGAGGAGGAGGAGGAGGAGGAGGAGGAGAAGAAGGAGAAGAAGAAGAAGAAGAAGAAGAAGAAGAAGAAGAAGAAGAAGAAGAAGAAGAAGACAGATAGACAGCTGAGACTTATGTCAAGCAAGTTTATTAAAAAGTTCATCGTCTTACATGTTTTTTTGCGGGGAGTAGAGGTCAGCAGAAAGCTAAATGAAGCAGTGCTGGCAGGGGACATAGGATACCTCAGGCACAGTTGATGACCATAGTCCTTCTGGGGAGAAAGCAGGGTTCTCAGGACCCAAACTCTTAACTCCTAGGAGGCCTAGGCTCCTTGCCAAGTCAGCTCCTGGATATGGACACAGAACTAAAGTTCCCTTTGTCCTTTCGCCAGGACCTCTGGCAAATCTGACAAAGCCTCAGATTGGTCAAGCTCCTGACAGACTACAACAGGAAGAGAGAGAAAACTTCCCTAGAAACTTTTGTCTGTAGGCTCCCTGTGGAATTTTTTTTTTTTTTAAGATTTAGTTATTTTTATGTATATGAGTACCCTGTAACTGTCTTCAGACATACCAGAAGAGGGCATCAGATCTCATTACAGATGGTTGTGAGCCACCATGTGGTTGCTGGGAGTTGAACTCAGGACCTTTGGAAGAGCAGTCAGTGCTCTTAACCACTGAGCCATCTTTCCAGCCCCCCACCGCCACCCCCACACAACCACTCTTAAAGGGAGAAGGGAGGGCCTAGCTGTGTAGCGCTGTGAACTATGAACCCGTCTGTGAAGATTTGTTCCAAACTGAATACTGAGTTGCATCTTCTCCCAGTGCCAGGAAGGAGGTGGTGGGTGCTAGTCAATGCACAGAGGAGGCCCCTGAACAGTTTGCCTTTGTGTTCTGGTTTCTCATCTATAATTTTTTTTTGGGGGGGGGGGGAGAGACAGGAAATCTTGTAGCCAGCCAAAGCTGCCCTTGAACTGATCCTCTAGCCCAAGCGGCTGGGACCAATGCATCTCTGTCTATTATGCTCATTTTAAAAGATGAAGCTCTCAGCAGTTTGAGATGAGATTCTGCAGTTTGAGGGCTGTAAAGTAGAAGAGTGGCCTACACTTTAATCCCAGGACTTGGACCAAGGCAGCAGCAGGAGGATCTCTATGAGTTTGAAGCTGGCCTGGTCTATGCAGTAAGTTCCAGGTCTACCCAGGCCAGCTAAGAGCTACATAGTGAAATCTTATTTAAAAAAAAAAAAAAAGTTGTGAATCAAATTCTACCCCAACTTTAAGGTCAACGGATTGCAGCAAGCCTGTGGGTGCCACAGGCATAAGAGTGTGGCTTTTGAGCCAGCCGGTCACGGTTGAACTCAGTTCTTGTAACCTCAGTGGGACTGTCTGTCTATCCTGCTTTCTCATCTATAGTGTATGTGGAACAAAAGTGCCTGCTTCAAAGGTTATTATGAAACTAGATGCCTTTAATCCCAGTACTCAGGAGGAGGAGTTCAAGGCTAACCTGGTCTATACAGCAAGTTTCAGGACAGCCAGGGCTGTACAAAGAAACCCTGCCTGAAAAAAACAGAAGGGGGGGGGAGAAAGAAAGAAAGAAAGAAAGAAAGAAAAGAGAGAGAGAGAGAGAAAGAAAGAAAGAAAGAAAGAAAGAAAGAAAAGAAAGAGAGTGAGAGAGAGAGAAAGAAAGTAAGAGAAAAAGAAAGAAAGAAAGGAAGGAAGAAAGAAAGAAAGAAAGAAAGAAAGAAAGAAAGAAAGAAAGACAGACAGACGGGGGGGGGGGGGAAGGCGTTAATACGCATAAAGCACAAAAGCACTAACTCTGTTTAGTCTGTAGTAGGTACTTGACCATCTCATGTTAAAACTTTTCTTGGCTCTCTGTCGAAAGTACAGAAAGTGGCTCAGTTCTGTTGTCAATTGTTTAAATGTGGATTTTGCTCTCCACTAAAAGGACAGGAATTCATGACACTATCTTAGTATCTTAGTAATAGGCCACTGTCTGGCTAATGTTTAATGCTCATGAAGAAGTTTAATGGAAATAAACTAAGAGTCCACAGCCTGGGCAGGAGAAATTGGTCCTAACAAGTGGATACTAAAATTGGGGTAAGGAGAGACAGACATTCCTTTTTGTAATGTTGTAAGGGCCTAACGTTTGCTTCTCAGAAGGACATGAGCCTGTACACCTACACAGGAGCTTCCACACACTCTCAGCTACAGAATCAACATTTAGTAGAAGAAAAGGGATATAGAGCTGTTCTCTTGGGGCTGGCGACATGAGATGGCTCAGCAGGTAACTAACTGCTCTTCTGAAGGTCCTGAGTTCAAATCCCAGAATCACATGGTGGCTCTCAACCACCCATAATGAGATCTGATGCCCTCCTCTGGCATGTCTGAAGACATCTACAGTGGCCTTATGTATAAATACATATTTATTATTTATTATTATATAATATGTAGTTATAAATGCATATGTATATATTTATTATTGTACTATTATTTTTATAATAATAAATAATAAATTTATGGGCCAGAGCAAGCAGGGCCGACTGGAGCGAGCTGGGCCTACCAGGACGAACAGAGGTCCTAAAAAATTCAATTCCCAACAACCACAGGAAAGCTCACAACCATTTGTACAGCTACATAAAAATAAATAATAAATCTTAAAAAAAAAAAAAAAAAAAAAAAGCTGTGCTCTAACTGGCGTGATGAACCACGCCTTTAATCTAGCACTTCGGTGGCAGAGACAGGAAATCTCTGAGTTCTAGGCCTGGTCTACAGAACTTGTTCCAGGACAGTCAGGGTTACGCAGAGAGACTGTCTCAAAAAAAAAAAAAAAAAAAAAAAAAAAAAAAAAAAAAGCAACAAACTAGAAACAAAAAACAACAAAACAACCCAAAAGAACAATGTTCTGTTGAAGGGAAATAGCAACAACCCACGTTTAGGTTTATAGAGTATTTTACAAGTGAGGCTGAGACGTCTTATGACTTGTCCGAAGTACAAGTTAAAAGGAAAAGGGTGTATATTGGAATTGCGCAGGGATGGGACTGTGGCCTGGCAGGGCTGAAGAACTGGTCAGAGGATAGTTGATCATCCCTAAAGAGGAAGCGCGGCGTGTCCAGTCGGCGCCTGGAGCTCAAGCTCGCAACCAGCACCCTCCGCGCTCCTTGCTTACGTGCGCTCCGTGACTGCCGGGTAGCACGCGGGTACCGCTACGTACAACGCATGCGCACTGCCGCCGCGGTGCACTACACCCCCCCCTTAGCAGGCCGCAGAACTTGCCTGAGGCGCATGCGCACACGGGGCGGGCGGCGGTCTGTCGAGCGAGTGGAAAGATTTCGGGGAGAAAGTGCGCGGAAGCGGGGCGGGAGACTGTAAGTGCGCAGGCGCGACCGGGGCGGGGGGCGGGCTGCGAAGAGAATCTCGGCGATCCTCAGTTGCTGCTGCATCCTCTGCCCGTCGCCATGGCTGCCTACAAGCTGGTGCTGATCCGGCATGGCGAGAGCGCCTGGAACCTGGAGAACCGCTTCAGCGGCTGGTACGACGCCGACCTGAGCCCGGCGGGCCACGAGGAGGCGAAGCGCGGCGGGCAGGCGTTGCGAGGTACGAGCGGGACGAGCGCTGTGTGGCGTACTGGGCCAGCACCGGCCTAGGGGTCGCCTGAGCCCCCGGGCCCTCTCGAGAGGCGGGCACTTCGGTCGGCCTCTGCAGTTGAATTTTCATCTGGGGAGGTGAACGCAGGGTGGGGAACCCGCTTGTCAAGGTCACCCCGTTAAGTCTGAGAGTCTGTGCCAGAAAGAGGGCACAGCCGCCGCTAGGCTAAAATCTGTTCTTCCGGTCCGAGCAGCCCCACCTGTGGCGCCCAGGACCCTTTAGGGTACCACGAGGGCCTAGGGCGCCTGGCGGACGATTCCCCGTGACATCAGTGGCTGTACCGGAGTATACTTGAGGCGCCTGCCCATCATGGCGAAGCGGCAGGTCACGGGCTCGCCCTGGGTAGTGGGGGGGTGTTAGGTGGGGATGTCTAATGGCCTTTGAGACAACCTGGAAACCGCGTGCTTCGGAGAGCTTTGTAGCACAGCAGCAAACCACAAAACCGAATCCAGGAATGTGAGTGGGTGATTTCAGTTGATGCTCTCTCCAGCCCTATGAAGCAGGCAGATCTAATTTCCCTCCTTTTTACCTCTCTCCGTCCTCTTGTTATAGTTTAGAAAAGTGACTGGAAAGATTTGTCCAAGGTCATACAAAACTTAGTTCTAATCCAGTGTCCTTGCCCCATTTCTGGGTGGAGTAACAAGTAAGTGTGAGGAACTGGCGGGCCCTTGGCCAAGGACAGAGGCAGAGCAAAGGGTGAAAGCGTCCAGGAGATAAGCTCGCCTTTGCCTATCCATGCTGGGTGCCCCGCACCACCCACAGTTCTCTGTGATTTTGGAATGCTAATAAGAAAGCAAGGCCTCCCCGCTCCCTGTAGTGAAGAGGCACTTCTCTTGGTGATTAGGGCACATCCTAACTTGGACACGGCAGTAGCTGTGTAAAAGGGTTGCTCATGCCTACCTGAAGTGATCTTGTGTCTTGGTTGCCCTCCCTAGCTTCTTGTACACCCTTTTCAGATGAGGGAAGATTTTGAATACGAATTCCTGAGGCAAGGAAACATTGCTTTTTGAGATGCATGGCCTATGTAGGAGAGGCTAGAAAAAAGGAAAGTACTGGTTAAGGAAGCCATTTTCTTGAGCTCTGTGCCATGAAGCACTGTGTAGACCTGTGGTAGTTTGCTTATGCCTAGCTCAGGACAAAGTTAACTGCCTCTGTTCTCTGGGTATAAGATGATTATACGTTGAGCTGGAAAATAACAAGATCCATTTCAACCTTAAATACTATAGCACTAAGTTTTAGAACCTCACACGTTAGGCGCACATGGTGTTGCATGCCTGTAATTTTTCTCAGCACCCAGGCAGCTAAGAAGGGAGGCTATAGAGCATGGGCCAACTTGGACTACACAGCTGGACTGTCTTTATAAAGCTACTGTAAGTTTAGCATCTCCCAGAGATATCACAGATGATTAAAGGATGGAAGATTAAAAGCAAAAACCGACTGAGGGCTCCTGTGGATAATTGAGTAACAGAAAAGACCCAAGGTGCATACCATTCATTCCACCAGTGTTCCTCCTGCAGATTTCAGAAGGAAACTAGAGAGGCCTCCATGCAGCCTCAGGCGGAGGAAGGCCAGGGGTGAGGGGGCGAAGGGGGGGATGAGAGTCCATTGTCCCCCTGGCTGTACTTTGGATTAAATGGGTGTGTCTTTGTGCTTCTGATGCTATGGCATTCTTGCCAGGGTCCTCAGGGGGTACCACTTTGTCCTTGGGGACTATTTGGAAATAATTGCAGTGAGACAGCAGCCTGTAGCATCTCATCACGGGTGCTGAGGCTTGTTCTGTGGGTGACTCAGCCTTTTGTTGGGGAACATCCCTCCTCTCCTGGTTAAGGAGATGGTGAAGGCTGTGATGATGGCTGTCAGTTCTCATCAGCTTGTCCAGAGGCTCGGGGGTGAGATTGTCTTTCCTTGTGGGTGGTAGTGGTTTTCCTGGTATTAATCTTCCCTGTCCCCACTAGCTGGTCTCAGTGGCCTCATTGTCAGTTGACTGACTGGCAGGAAATTTTACTTCTTTTTTTTAATAACTGTTGCTAGTCTCAATATGAAGCAATGCCCAGAAAAGTTTGTGGTTAAACTTGAAGAGGGCCTTGTGTGCTGGTGAACACAGGGGTGTGTCCTGGGATAAGAAAAGGGACAGCTCCTTAATTCAAAAATATAAAGACAAGTCCAACTAGCTAGGCTTGAACTCAAGATTCCCCCAGGCTCCCTCTACTGAGCTGGGATTAAAAACATGCTGCCGAGCCCAGTGCTTGTCTTTATTTGCTTGTCTGCTAAAAATGGGTTGAGAAGATAGTAACATCATAGGATTCTAGTGAAGACGAAATCACAGTGTGGTATGGGAGCATGAGCCCTTTAGAAAGGTTAGCTATGACTTAAAGAGTTCACATGTTTTAAAGATTTATTTATGTATAGGAGTACACTGTAGCTGTCTTCAGACATACCAGAAGAGGGCATCAGATCCCATTACAGATGACTCTGAACCACCATGTGGTTGCTGGGAATTGAACACAGGACCTCTGGCAGAGCAGTCAGTGCTCTTAACTGCCAAGCCATCTCTCCAGCCCCAGAGTTCATAATTTTATGATCCTTTTTCTTTTTCTTTTTTTTTTTCCCCTTTTGCTCCTTCCTGGTGTAGAAGGCTTAAGATTTATTTTATGTATGTGAGCACAATGTCACTCTCTTTAGACACACCAGAAGAGGGCGTCAGATCTCATTCTAGATGGTTGTGAGCCACCATGTGGTTGCTGGGATTTGAACTCAGGACTCTTGGAAGAGCAGTCAGTGCTCTTAACCACTGAGCCACCCCTTCAGCCCTTTATTTATGATCCTTTTTCACTAAAACAAAATTAAACCCATTTTTCTATTGAGTAAGCACAGGTCTGTACACATGTGCATGCCTTGGGGTGCATGTATGGGGGAAGGACAACTTGTGGTCATCACTCCTTCCACTGTGTGGGTTCTGGGGATTGAACATGGTTTCAATCAAAATGTGTTCAGGAGTTAGAGTAAGATGTATAGCCTCAGGTTAGTTGGTTAACACTGCATTATTGGAATTATTGGAGTCAAGAGGAAGTGTGCTATTTGCTGTAATGTAAGTCGACAAAATTTCACTCAAGGGATGCAAGGATAATAAATGCTTTGCCAAAGAGACTTCTGTATAAAATCCTTGGAGCTCATGTTAGCCTTGCTAGCTTCTCACTTGGACTTTTTTCCTTCTTTGAGACAAGGACTCTTTGTAGCCTGGGTTGTCCTGGAACTTGCGGTGGAGGTCAGGTTGACCTTGAACTCACAAAGCCCTGTTGTCTCCCTAGTACCAGGATCACAGGCATGTGCCACAATACCTGGCTCATTTGCACTTCTTAATTTCTAGATGCTGGCTATGAATTTGACATCTGCTTCACCTCTGTGCAGAAGAGAGCAATCCGGACCCTCTGGACAGTCCTGGATGCCATTGACCAGATGTGGTTGCCAGTGGTCAGGACTTGGCGCCTCAATGAGCGACACTATGGCGGTCTGACAGGTCTCAACAAAGCAGAAACTGCTGCTAAGCATGGTGAGGCCCAGGTAAAGATCTGGAGACGATCTTATGATGTCCCACCGCCTCCCATGGAGCCTGATCACCCCTTCTACAGCAACATCAGCAAGGTATGGTTACCGATGCAGGTGCGGTCAATTCATCAGCATTGAGTTAGCATGTGGGCCTCACTCCAAGTTCTTATTTTCCAAGTCTATGTGTATGGGTGTTTTGCCTGTATATATTGCCTGTATATATTGCCTGTATATATGTGCACACATGCTTGCCTAGTGCCTTTGGAGGTCAGAAGAGATCAGATCCTGTGGAGCTAGAGGTGGTTGTGAACCTCTGAGTGCTGAGAGCCAAACCTGGGTCCTGTGGAAGAACAGCAAGTGTTCTCTTTTAACAGCTGAGCATCTCTCCAGCCCTAGGCCTCTTTTGTGTCTACATCTTGTCATTAACCTTATAAAATTACAATAGTAATAAGTAATATAACTCCCATTGCTAAGTAATGACCTTCACTTGTTATAGGATTTAGTTAGAAGTTAGTATTGTATCTGAGAGGGTACCTTCTTTCCACATCTCCACTGCCATTTATAAAGCCATTTCCAGCCTTCCCAAGCTAGCAGCAAACTAAAGTGAATTGGGAAACCTTGTTTGTTTTGTTAAACCTCTTCCCTGGATTCTAAATTATGTGTTTTGGATTGGGAAATGAGGATGCAGAGCAGTGACTACTGATCATCTTGTTCAAGTTCTGAGCTGCATTCTGGACCCTTGAGGGAGATGTTCATTAGTCACGTAATCCCTTAAGATCAGAGCTAGGTAGAATTGATAGACATGAAGTGCAACTTGGAATAACTGGCGACCTTGAAATAAGCCTTTGTTGTTGTTTAGGATCGCAGGTACGCAGACCTTACTGAAGACCAGCTCCCCTCCTGTGAGAGCCTGAAGGACACTATTGCCAGAGCACTGCCCTTCTGGAATGAAGAAATTGTCCCCCAGATCAAAGAGGGGAAAAGGGTCTTGATTGCCGCCCACGGCAACAGCCTTCGGGGCATCGTTAAGCATCTGGAGGGTAAGTGTATCTTCTTCCAGGAGTCCGTAAGGATGATTAAACACAGCTGTTAGCATCAGACTGAGTTTTGTAGCAAGGAAACCTCTGGGGAAAGTATGATAGTGCAGATGGACTTAAAGACAAACTTGTTTCTTCCTTTCTCAATCTACGGTCTGCCAGCAGGATGTGGTGGCTTACACCAGGGAGGCTGAAGCAAGAGAATCACTTAGAGTTCCAGGCCAGCCAGGGTTATATAGTGAGACCTTGATTCTAAGGCAACAGGAAGTGCGTTACAAAATAGTGACAGTGGGCCTTTGACACTCTGCTATATATAGGATGTTCAGTTCAGAACTGTCACATGCTAAGTGACTCTATGCATTAACGTACATGCTTACTTGCTTTAGGAGTGCCGGCTGAAACTGTGATCATAATGATGCAGGTCCTAGAGGCCTTGAGGACCTAGAGGTGCAGGTGGCTAGGCTATAGGATGTTCCAGGAGAACATAGTCCTTTCTGCTTTTCCACATGTACTTTTGTAGGGATTTCTGTAGTGTAACTTTCTGCAGTTTGTTGGTGGCTCATCTTAGAATCTTGTATACTTTAGTCACTCTTTCTAATGTTAAGAGGCTTGAAAGTTGTAATTGGGGGCTGGTCCATGGGGCACTAGATCCACTAAGATCCACTAGATCCACAGAAAGGATGTTTTGTTTGTTCCTACTTAAGTGCTTTGCTATTAGTAGATAAAGAGTAAATCTATAGGGGATGTGGACTCTTTCTTGTGGCTGAAAATGGTGGCTCTTTTAGGTCTCTCAGAAGAGGCCATCATGGAGCTGAACCTGCCCACGGGCATCCCTATCGTCTATGAACTGGACAAGAACTTGAAGCCCATCAAGCCCATGCAGTTCCTGGGAGACGAGGAGACCGTGCGCAAAGCCATGGAAGCTGTGGCTGCTCAGGGCAAGGTGAAGAAGTGAAGGCGAAGAGGCAGACTCCTACCCCGACACCCTCCCTGCCTGTTCCTGCCTCCTGCACCCTCCCCAGCACCTGCCACACTGACTATGTCTTTAGGATTTTAAGTTTAAGTTGTAGCTGCAGATGGGGGCCTGTGGCTCCCGTTTTCATTGTAGTATTTTATCCCCTGCACCCACTCCCTTCATAGAATCTAGTCAGAATAACGCCTCTGGGGGTGCAGGTTCTCGGACCACATCGAGGGACAGCTCCCTGTACCAGGAGAGTTGAGAGATAGTAACTATAGTTTTTCTTAGGTCTTTGTTTACTAAGGGTCTGCTTAGGAAGAATTCAGGGAGGAACTGTGCTGTGGTGTGACCAATGAAAAGCTGCAGTCCAGTTTTGTCCCTGGAACCTGTCCTGCACTCTTCCTGCAGTTAGGTAACTGGGGGCATAGTCATTCCAGTGGAGAGTGGAAGTAACCTCATGGTGATTTTTAACCCTAATTTCTCTCTGACCCTAAAGGAGCTGCTGGCCCTAGAAGGTTGGGATCAATCTTGTCAAGTCTATGTTACACTTACTTTTACAAAAAAAAGTATATATACATATTATCAGCACACAAAAGCAACTCTGAGGTTGCTAGTGACATTTGAAACAGTCCTGTGTGGTCACCAGAAAATAAGCCATTCCTCATATCAGTGGGATAAACTCCTTGTACCTCTTGCTGTGTTTGGATCCCTTGGCCTTGTTTTGTAGAGGTGAAGTACCCCTGGATCATGTCCGAGTTTTTGTCTTTCACTGTCTGAATCATGTTCCAGCTGCTTGACCCTACCGTGTGGGTTCAGAGCTCGTTTGGGCGTAACAACTAAGTCTCTTTCCAGATCAGTATAATAAAGGAGTGATGTGCAATACTTTACTGTTTGTCTTGTGTCTGTGGTCTGAGAAAACCACAGCATTCAGTTTGAGATGCACATTAAGTTCTTGTTTTAAAGGTGCCAGAGGTGGCTGGCTACTTTGAGGGATCCAACATCCTCTTCTGGCCTTGGACACGGTGCACAAACATACTCACGGGGAAACACCCATACACATGAAAGTACACCTCACCAGCCATTAAATACACTGACGTAACCAAGTTGGGAAAGGAAACCAATAACTGTTGGATGTCCAACATGGCTTCCCAGAATCTCCTGTAGAGTTTAAGAATGAAGGATTGGAGGGGTGGCTCAGTGGTTAAGAGTACTTGTTGCTTTTGTATATAACAAAATCAAACCATGTGGGTTTGATTTCTAGCACACACCCACATGGTGCACATACAATACATACATACATACAAACGGGTAAACCAAAGAGTAAGTTAAGCATCAGGAGGCCTGGCAAGATGATGGCTCTGTAAACAGGTAAAGCACTTGCCATTTAAACCTAGTGACCTGGAGTTCAATACTTGTACTCACGTAAAGGTGGAAGAATGGCAGGGGCTGATTCCACAAAGTTGTGCCATGACCTCTACACCCATGGTACGAGCACATAGACACAGCATAGTTAAAAGGCAAGTGATTTTGGAATAATGGCTCCATGAGCTCATGTTTGAATATTTGGTCTAAAGTTGGTGGAAATGTTTGGGAAGGGTTACCTGTGCCTTTGGAGTGTCCCTGGGGGTGTAGACCTAGGATTAGGGAGGGACACCTAGCAATTGAGTTTGAAGTCAACCTGAAATAACACTATATTCTGTCTCAAAAAGCAGTAGATAGTAATGGCAGGTGAGTCACACTAGGTGATTATAGACCATCCTTACAGTGCTGGGTAGGAACTACACAACCAGCATTCATCTGAGCTGCACCCCAGCCAGTCCCCTATCCTGTTTTTGTCCACACTCTTGGTGTTAAGGATTGAACCTACAAAGGCCGAATCATTAGCCTGCTTTTTCTTTGTGATGGCTTTTCTTAAATCACTATCTATAGAGTTAAAATGTTTCCTGGTTCACAACATCTGTCTTTCCCCACTAGAATGTAAGCTCTTCGAGGACAGGATTGACTCTTGCAGATGTTTACACACCCTGACTTCCTGAAACTGGAAGGATTATTCCACGTACGCTTAGTGAATGAGTACTGTCCAGCTAGTGTTCATGGATTGTCTCTTTAGCCATTGGTGGAAAGGAAGCCCCTTAGTCCAAGGGGAGGCGGAGCCTTTGAAGCTCTACAGCAAGATCTGACTTTGAATGCCATGCTGTTGTTGTATGGTCGTGAAAATAAGCTTTTTGTTTTTCTCTGTGTAGCCCTGGCTGACCTGTAACTCACTCTGTAGACCAGGCTGGCCTTGAACTCAGAAATCCACCTGCCTCTGCCTCCCAAGTGCTGGTATTAAAGGCATGCACCATCACTGCCCGGCTTTTTAAAATTTTTTTAATGTTTGAGACAGGGTTTCTCTTTGTAGCCTTGGTTATCCTGGAACTCCCTCCATAGACCAGGCTGGCATCAAACTGAGATTACTTGCTTCTGCTTCCTAAATGCAGGGATTAAAAGCTCACACCACCACCACTTGGCATAAATTAATTATCCTAATCCTTGATTTATACTTCTTTAAGATATACAAATAACTGATGCATTCCAGGTTCACTGAAGGAAGGAAATAAAGGAAAATGTAAAACTGCTGCCAAGAAATTTAACTCTCAGCATATTTCTAGGTGATATTAGGGAAAAAAAAAATCAAAATTGAAGAACTGATGTTTTGTCTAGCCTGATATTTTATAGCTCCCTGATTGAATCAGTAATATAGTAAATACAATGGCAAGTATTAGCATGCTCTGAACAATCTTCCGTATTCCCTCCTCAAAGTAATCCTGGTGAGGAAACACTGAGGGCCATAGTGACACCTACTGCTACCACCCATGTCATTCACACTGGCCCAGAGAGAACCCTAAACTCCGCATCCCTTTCTCTCTCCCTCTCTCTCTTTTTTTTTGACAGTTTTATGTAGCCCAGACGGAGGAATTCTTTTCATTCATTTTTAGATTAATTGTATGTATCTTAAGTGTTTTGCCTGCATGTACATATATATACTATATGCATGCCTGGTTTCCACTGCAGTTTGAAAAAGGGCCTAGGATCTCCTATATTTAAGGATGGTTGTGAGCTACCATGTGGGTCCTGGGAATTGAACTCAGGTCCTCTGCAAAAGCTGCAAGTGCTCTTACCGAGCCAGCTCTGCAGCCGCATTTGCTTTTGTTTGTTTGTGACAATCTCATGATGTAGACTAGGCAGTGCTGAGATTAAAGCCTTGTACCATAAATTTTTTCCTTTCCTTACTAACCACTGGGTCTCTGGCTAGATACAACTCTGTAGGTGTCACCAATGTTGGAAACTAGATCAAAGGTACAAGAGATCTTTCCATTTTTAGTGCTGGTCTTGAATCCTGGGACTTGGTGGATGTCTTGCGTCAAGCCCAGCAGCAAAACATGACCTTAGCATGTTCGAAGGCCTGAATCTGACCCCCAGCCCAGCAAACAAAACACAAACACATGCCTTGCTTGTGGCCCTGTCCTGGAAAATTTTCTGTCAACTTGATACAAACCAGCTACCTGAAAGGAGGGAACCTCAATTGAGAAAATCCCTTCATAAGATCCAGATGTATGGCACTTTCTTAAATTAGTTGTAATTTTAATGGGGGAGTGCTCAGCCCATTGTGGGTGGTGTCACCCCTGGGCTGGTGGTCCTGGGTTCTATAAGAAAGCAGGCTGAGCAGGCCAGTAGGTGGTACCCATAGCCCTTGCATTAGCTCTTGCCTTCAGGTTCCAGCCCTGCTTGAGTCCCTATCCTGACGTCCTTTACCGCTGAACAGTGCTGTGGAACTGTAAGCTCAATAACCCCTTTCCTCTCCAACTTGCTTTTGTTCATGGTGTTTTGCAACAGCAATAGGAACTCTAAGATAGGCCCCACAGTTATCTAAAGGGCATGTTTTGAGATGATTTTGCTATTGCAGCCTTAAATTGGCTTTACCCTGTATTTCTCTTGCCTCCTGGATGTTAGAATTGCAAGTGAACCACATTGGGCATAATAAAAATTCCAATGAAGGAGACAAAAATGGGCTGGTGAGAAGCCAAATCCATGTCTGATCCCCGGGCCCACATGGAAGAAGCAGAGAACTGATCTGACTTCCCACGGACAAAAAGTTCAATACTAGCTTTTTTCTTTTTCTTTTGGACTGGGGAGAGGGAGCTCCGTGTGTAAAGGCACTTGCCACACATCGTGACTTAAGTCTGACCCCTGGAACCCATGTGAAAAGCTGGATGCAGGAACATACATCTGTAATGCCAGGACTCTACAGTGACAAGCAGAGACAGGAGAACCCCTGGAAGCTCATGGGCTGAGCTTGCCTAGAGCACACAATGTAGCAAAAACAACAAAAGGATGGACGTCCAGCCCAGCCCAGGTGCAGCGAGTGAGATGGCTCAGCAGGTAGAGAGGGGCTTGCTGTGCAAGCCTGGGGACCTGAGGCTGATCTCTGCAACTCACAGAAAGGTAGAAGGAGAGAACGGACTCACATGGCTGTCCTTCGACTTTCAAACACATACTGTGTCATACGTGCTGTGGCACAGACTTGTGCACACAATTATACAATTTTAATTACACAACATAACTTTAAAAAGTGGCCATCTAATAAAAAAAAAAAAAAACCAAAAACCAAGTTAGCTAAGAACTGATTCCCAAAAGCTGCCCTCTGACTACGCACGAGCCTACACTTATATACACAGCACATGCTTACACATACTAAGTCATTTCTTTAAAAAAGATAAAACTAAATAAAACATACTAACTTGCTGAAAGTTAGCAACCAGAGCTCACGGACCCAGGCAGGTTGAACCCAGAGCTCACCTCCAGCATGGATAAAGCACACTGAACTTCAAGGTCCTTGCATGTCAGCAAGAGCCACCCCTGCAGTGTCTTCATGCTTAGCTAGCTCATAGCTTTCCTCCTCCCCAAACCCAGAGTGTGATTTCTGATCTCCACGCACTAGGATCACCTTCACGCTTACCAAATTCCTTCACAATTCTTTTGGTCTTGTCACCAATCCTCAACCATCTCACATGGTGGCATCCTGCCTCTCCTGTCAATTCAGAGTCAACAGTTCAGGGATGCCTACTCTGTCACAGTAACTATGTTTACTAAACATTTTCAGAGCCACTCACATGCTGTTTGAGTCACCCACAGGCACAACAGTTTTCACTAAACATAATGCATGTTAGTGAGAGGTTTATTATGTAGTACTCAGACCTTGTCTCAAGAAACAAAACAAAAGAGTGGCTGAGACCAGTGGCTGAGAGTAGTTGGAGCTCACAACTTGTGACTCCAGTTCCGGGGATCCAATGCCATCTTCTGGCCTCCAGAGACGCTACACAACGACTCACATAGAGGGAAGCAGGCACACATCAGATAAAACACAAAAGGATGGGTTGGTGATGGGCATAGTTAATGAGGGCCACTAGGTAAATACACCTGATCCAAAAGTCACGCTACTACTTAGATTCTTCTCTCTGCTAAAGACAACAGAAGACATGTTAGCCATGCTTGTAATCCCTGCATTGGGGAGATGGAGTCAGAAATATCACTGCAAGTTCACCCAATAGTGACAGCATGGGCTGTGGAGATGGCTTAAGGGTAAAGGAAATCAATACCCAGTCATGAGCAGCTGAGTGAAAATCTCAAGCATTCACACAAAAAAGTGAACCTGGTATCAAAACACACAGAGAGAGAGAGAGAGAGAGAGAGGAAGAGAGAGAGAGACTATATCACTAACAAATGAAAAGAATTTTTTCCAGTCATAGCAAAATACATATGTACATATTTATAAAGAAGGCATAAGGTATTTTCAATATTACATGATTTTGTTTGTTGAGTGCCTTTAAATGAGATTCATGAGCCCAGAGTATAAAAATTAGTTTCCCAAAAATAGTGTTTTAGATAGTGTACATTTTCTTTTTTGTCTTTTGGTTGAAAGAGTCTTAATATGTAGCCCAGGCTGGCCTCAAACTTGGGCACTAACAATCTCCCTGTCTCAGCAGCGGCAGGGGCCTTGGGTGTCATTACAGCATGAATACATTTCCGGCACATTGTTTCAAGAGATGGTTGCCAGCTGACCGCAGGTACCTTAATAAAGACCATTGCATCTTGATGGTTTTTTTATATGTGTACTTTTAGAAGTAGCTGAAGTGCTGAAGTCCTCTTTGGGGTAGGTGGGCTTAGGTCTGTAGGAACTCGGGCTGTACTCGGGCCACTTTTCGGAATTCTTTAGTGTGGGTCTTGGGGCACTGCATCTCACACCAGCTGATGGGAACCATCTGAACACCTAGAGGGAAAAGACAAAAAGGAGGGGGCTCCAGAGACTCTGCTAAGGCTCTTTTCTTTTCAGCTGGACACGACGTGGCTTCAGCTGAAGAAAGCTTGCTTAGCATATGGAAGACATGGGTGTCATCTCTAGCACTAAGGGAACGTTTCTCTAAGGGAAAAGAAGAAACCCTATTTATTTAATTATTCCATGATACATGGGGCAGTTACCTAGTCTCTAATCCTTAGGGAATCAATCTAATCTCAGTAAACTGAGCTATACATTGCTCAACAATGGGTACATGTTCTCAGAGATGAGACATCAACACTGGGCAAGCATCGGCGTGAACTTGCACAGTAAGACAGATACATCACCAGGTGACTTTATCTTGTGGGGTTTTTTTTTTTTTTTTCTTCTGGAAGATGCTGGGGACTGAACCCAGGACTTCATGAATGCTAAGGAAGTACTCTAACATAAAGCTACATCTTTAGCACTGGGTGTTACAATTGTAGGGGACCATGGTATGTGACATCCATAATCGATCAAAATATTGTTTTCCATATCACATCTAAGTATGTGTGTCCCTATTGCTTCCCAGATAGCCATGGTTCCCAGGACGAGGGACTTGGGAGCAAGAACTTACCTGACTCACTGTGGGCCACCACAACGCCCAGCTCGTTTTCAGCAGTAGTCAGCAGGTAATTGGACTGTGCATCGCCTAGGGAGATCTAGTCACACCGCACAGTGAAGGGAAATGAGGCTCTCAGTGCTGTTCCTTCCACCACTTCACCTCCCTTAATACTTGTTTTCCTGACATGGTTTTATTTATTCCAGGCCAGCCCTGAACGCCTGTCTTCACCTCCCAAGCACAATGATTACATGATGTCATCGTGCCCAGTTCCATTTCTTCTGATAAACCACCCGAGTCTAGGGAATGAGGAATGCTGCTTGGGCTGGGCAGCTGCAGTGAGACCCTTTAATCCTAGCACTTAGGAGGCAGAGGCAGGTGGACATCTGACTTCAAAGGCCAGCCTGGTCTAGAGTGAATTCCAGGACAGGCAGGATTACAGAGAAACCCTGTCTCAAAAACAAACAAACACACAAACACTACAAAAGGATACAACTTTGGCCAAAACTATGTCACCTGGCCGAAAACTCTTGTAAATTTCTACCTGCAAAAAACAAAAAGGAGGGCTGGTGAGATGGCTCAGTGGGTAATAACACCCGACTGCTCTTCTGAAGGTTCGGAGTTCAAATCCCAGCAACCACATGGTGGCTCACAACCATCTGTAACAAGATCTGACTCCCTCTTCTGGAGTGTCTGAAGACAGCTACAGTGTACTTACATATAATAAATAAATAAATGAATCTTTAAAAAACAAAAAACAAAAAAACCAAAACAAAACAAAAAAAAACCAAAAAGGAGTAAAAGATATAGACTAGGTCTGCGTGGCATCACTAACCATGCAGAAGAGGTAGGGACCTAAATTCAGGCTCTCATGCTCACACAGTATAAGCACTTAACATTTTCATGCCTACTAATATCTTTTATTTATTTATTATTTTTTGGACAGGGTCTCTTTTTTCTTTTTTTAAAGATTTATTTATTATTATAAGTAAGTACACTGTTGTTGTCTTCAGACACACCAGAAGAGGGCATCAGATCTCATTACGGGTGGTTGTGAGCCACCATGTGGTTGCTGGGATTTGTACTCAGGACCTTCAGAAGAACAGTCAGTGCTCTTAACCGCTGAGCCATCTCACCAGCCCGGACAGGGTCTTTCTATGTAGCCCTAGTTTGCCTAGGACTTGCTATGTAGACCAGGCTAGCCTTAAACACACAGGGCTTCACCTACTTGCTTCTCTCTCTCATGGGCACTGAAATTATAGACATGTACCACCATACTTGACTAATACATTTTAGCAATAATATCAGCCTAACTTTATTTTGGTCAACTGAATAAAAAACATCTTGTATGGGAAGAAAGAGCAGTGATGTAAATTTCATGTTATAGCAGGAAATGTACCTTGAGACAAGGTCTTTGTTGTCTTGACCATCCTGGAACTAATTATGTAGACCAGGCTGGCCTCAAATTCAAGAGGTCTGCTAGCTTCTGGAGTGCTGGAGTTAAAGGTTGAGTATGCACCACTCCTGGCTATCCATCTATCCTCCTTTCTCTTAGATTTATTATATATGTATGCATGTGTGCCTGATATGTGCACCACATGCATGCAGGTGCCTGTGGTGGCCAAAATAGGTTGTCAGATGCCCTAAGACTGGAATCACAGGGGGTTGTTAGCCATTAGGTGCTGGGAACAAAATTGGTTCCTCTGGACAAAGAGTAAGTGCTCTTAAAAACGCTGAGTCCTGAGGGTAACAATTTTTAAAGTAAGATTCCTAAAGTCATAGGACTAAACCCTCAGACCCCCACAAAAACAAATGCTCAAACCACCAATCACCAACCTTGTCTTTTTCAGTTGCTCGGATATCTTCTTTGCTAAACAAACAAACAAACAAACCCGAAAACAAAGAAAGTAAGAGTAGTTATTTGAGAAGGAAAGGATAATGAAAGCAGACAGAAAAGGCCACACTAGGTTCCCAACTGTCCCAAGGATGGATGACCATCTTTAGCATGGATGATAAAATTTTCCCTTTCTTGGACAATACAGAACAGTAACAATGGTTACCAGAAATTCAAGGTCATTCTTGGCTACATATGGAATTTAAGGACAGCTTGATTACAGGACTTTTGTCCCCCAAAAAAACAAACAAACCAAATCAAATCAAACCACCCCCACCAAACCATCTGCCTACAATAATTGTGTAATTGTTTCCTTTCAAAGAAGCCACATAACAATCTACCGTTTTATCCAGAAACCTTCTCTTCTTTTTAAAGATTGATTTCATGAGTATGAATGTTTTGCCTGAGAGCATATATGTGTAGCGCATGCATGCCTGTTTGGTTCCTGGTACTGGAATTACCATGTGGGTTCTGGGAATTGAACCTGGGTCCTCTATAAGAGCAACAAGCACTCTTAACTGTGGAGCCATACCTCCAGGCCCTCTACAATGTTTTTCTTACAACCTTTGGGTTCAGTCAATATTAAAGAATAAGGTATACGTTGTAGTGCACTTCTTTAATCCTAGCACATGGTTTATAGAGGCAGGAAACCTTTTGAGTTCAAGATCAGCCAGGGCTAAACATTGGGATGCTATCTTAAACAAACAAAAAAATAAAATAAAGAAAAAGGTGGACGGCCAAGGTGGCTCAGGGCTAAAGACATGTGTCGTCTAAGCCTGATGAGCAGTTTAGTCTCTGGGACCTGCATCAAAGTGGAGAGAGAGAGAGAATCACTGCCATAAAGTCGTCCTGGCTTTCACGTGTGTGCTGAGGTATGGGTCAGCATACACAGATCATATACAATAATAATAAAAATGGGAGAGCAGAAAAAGAACATGAAGGTGCTTCCTACGAGGCTCTACTTTGTTTTGCTTGGTTCATCCCGACATGGCTGGCTAGTGTACAGCTTTCCTCAGTTCTTACTGAGACAGGATCGCATGCAGCCCAGGCTGGGCTTGAACTTGCTATGAAGCCCATATCTGCTTTTAGATTTATCTTGCTGTGTTTGTTGTGAACTTCTCACGTTCCTGTCTCCATTCCGGGCAGGCGCTGCTGCATCCGATCTATGTGGCACCTGAGAATCAAACCTCCACCAGCTGAGATGCATCACCATCACCCTCTGCTTTATTTATAAGTCCTCATTGTTAACATTGTCCTCCTCTTGTAGCTCATGTAACATTTCTCTGGCTGTACTGTGGGGCAAGCAGTGAAGCACAGAGGGGAGACTAAAGAGCAGAAAAAGGAACTATAATTGCTCCACAAATTCCAGTCTTGCCCACCATCCTCTCCTGACTCCTGGTGCTGAGGCAAATGTAAACACAAGAATACCTCTTACCGGATAGTTCCTCGAAAAGCATTTTTGAGTGGTGTGGATCCCACATACAGGATGTGTACTTTGGCAAACCGTGAGTTGATGCTAGAGACCTAGGGGGCAGAGAAAGGGTCAGCACCAGGGCACCGGCTGCTGTCACTCAGGGAGCCGGAGAGCAAGGAGGGATTACTAGGACTTTAGCTCAGATTGAAGGGTCTTTGCTTGGTTTTGCTTTTATTTTTAGAGTTATCTGATGCGATGAGTGTTTTGCCTACATGTATGTGTGTGTACCACATGTGTGTCTGCTGTCTACAGAGGTCAGAGGAGGGGGTTGGATCTCCGGGAACTGGAGTTATGGGTGATTGTGAACTACAATCTATGGGTGACTGTGGGTGGTGGGAACTAAACTCAGGTTCTCTGCAAGAGAAATAAGTGCTCTTAGCTACTGAGCTGCCTTCCGGTCCTCACTTCATATTCATGTGTGTCTGTATTTGGGTATGTGCACTTGTGTGCAGGTACTCATGGAGACTAGAGGTGTAATACCCACCCCCCAGAAAATGCTGTCCCAGGCAGCTGACCTGCTCAAAGTTGACGCTGGGAACTGAGAGCAGCCAGTGCCCCTAACCCAAGAGCCATCTGTCCATCCAGTTTAAGGGAAGTCAGCACCCATCTAAGACAAGTCTGTGGGCTTAAGCCACAGTGGCTACAGTGCTATTATGAGAATTCAAAGAGAATATACAGTATTGATTTTAAAAAGTACTCAGTAAGCCTAAATCAGGTGTGGTGTTGTGGTGAATTGTCTACAATACAGTCCTAGCTACCACAGAGGTTGACACAGGAGGCTCTCAAACTGAAACCAGCTTGTTCTTCATAGCTGCAAGTCTGAACCCAGCCTCAGCAACGCTCTCTCACTGGTCCTTCTTTCCCACTCCCCCAGACAGGGCTTCTCGGTGTAGCCCTGGCTGTTCTTGAACTTGGACAGCCTGCCTGCCTCTGCTTCCCAAGTGCTAGGATTTAAGGATGTGAGCCACCAAGGACTGGCTCAAAATTTAATAAAACAACAACAACAACAACAACAACAAAAACAAAGCCCACTAAGTTTTACATAAATATACAGTATAGGATAACAATCTAGCCCCTTAACACAAGAACCTAGTCTGTGGATGGAATGTAATCTACATTTCAGCTAATTCCTTGACAATGAGATCATTGTGACTTTGTAACATTTTCAGAACAACACAATATTTTTTACTGTAATAGTCTGAGGCCAGCCCTGGGCTACACAGTAAGTTCCAGAGCATCGAGCACTATAGGATGAAACTTTTTCAAGGAAAAAGAGAAAGAACACCCTTTTTCCAGACATGAGCAGAAACAGCCTCGTGGGAATTATGAATTCTTTTTTTTTTTTAATATTGATTCTTTTATTTATTATTATATCTAAGTACACTGTAGCTGTCTTCAGACACATCAGAAGAGGGCATCAGATCTCATTACAGATGGTTGTGAGCCACCATGTGGTTGCTGGGATTTGAACTCAGGACCTTCAGAAGAGCAGTCAGTGCTCTTACCCGCTGAGCCATCTCTCCAGCCCGGAATTATGAATTCTTGATGCTAGGCTGGGATCTTAACTCACTGCATAGGAAATGGTGATGCTGAACTATCTACCTTGATCCTGGAAGTCTTCAGATCAACAGAGTACAGTGAAACTTCTTCAAACAAAATAAACAGAGCAAGCCTTTCTCACCTTTTAGAAATTCATTATTATTATTAGTAGTAGTAGTAGTAGTGTGTGTTGGGTGCACTGAGTGCAGGCTCATGTCCCACAGCAGAAGTGCAGAAGTGTGGAGGTCTGTTCGGTTTACTTTCTGTTACTGTGATAAATACACAGACCAAAAGTAACTTGGGAAGACTCCTAACATTACAGTCCATTATCAGGGAAAGCCAAGAAACGTAAAGGCAAAACCTTAGGGTCAGGAAGAGAAGCAGAGGCCATGGAGAAGTGCTGCTTACTGGCTCTCCTTGGCTTACCCAGCTAGCTTTCTTATACAATCCAAGATCATTAACCTAGTGGTGGCACTGCCCACAATGGCCTGGGCCATCCCATATCAAATGTCAATCAAGAAAATGTCCCATAGACAGGCCAAGCTGACAGAGGCCAATCCTCAACTGAGGCTCCCTCTTTCCAGGTTAACTCTAGTATGTGGCAAGTTGATCAGACCAGACACCATTGTTGAGTTGGTTTTCTCCTGGATTCATATTTACATGGGTCAGCAGGCTTGCATGGAAAGTGACTGACCAGATAAGCCACCTTACTGACTGACCCATGCTCTCCCCCACCCCTCCCCTTTTCCCCTTTGTTTAAGACAGGGTCTTACTATGTAGCCCCCCCCCCCCCCCCCCCGTATCAGCACTAGCCATGTACACCAGGTCGGCCTTGAACCACAGAGATACGCCCGCTTCTGCCTCTTGAGTGGTGGCATTAAAGGCACATGCTGCCCAGTCTGTCTTCTCTCTTTGGGACACAGATCTACCACGCAGCCCGGCTCCCCTTTGAGATCCCCCACCTCTCAAGCACCATCTGAGGAGTGTGCACCTATGCCTGCAAAACTTTCTGTGATGTCATTTCCTGGGGCTGGACAGATGGCTCAGCAGTTACAGAGCACTGGCTGCCCTGGTAGAGGGTCTGGATTCAATTCCTAGCAGGCACACGAGGGCCTATAGTCATCTGCGCCTTCAGTCCCAGGGGGTGCCACACCCTTCCCTAGGCTTTGTGGCACCAGGCATGCATATGACGCAGACAAGGTGACTATTCACACGCGATAAAACAAAACAAAATAAAGAATCATTTGCTAGACCCAAGGGTGTACTTCAGAGGAGTCCATCACTTTCCCACACCCCCCAAACAAAAGTCCTATGCCAGCCAATATGGCAGTCACTAACCACGATTTGCTACTGATTACTTAAAATGTGAAGAGCGTTGGGACTGTGGGGTACAGGGTCTCACTCTGTAGCCTATTCTGGTCTTGAACTACTGTCCAATAACTCTGTTCAGCTTCCAGATACTGAGACCACAGATAGGATGAATCGTATCTATATTGTAGCCTGGCTAAAAATAAAATTTTCATTTTTCTTTTCTTTTGAGACAGGGTTTCTCTAGGAAGCCCTGGCTGTTCTGAAACCACTCAGTAGACCAGGCTGGCCTCACGTATCTACCTGCCTCTGCCTTCTAAGTACTGGGATTAAAGGCCTGAGTCAACACATCCAAATAAACTTCAACAGCCCTATATAGCCAGGCGACTACTGAATTCAGCAGCCGACCATGGCAGCTATAGCACAGTGACTAGGACCCGCTCACCTTACAGGTGACGACAGCTCCCACATCTGGAAGCAACTGGGACTCTGTTTCTCTCATCACTGACACCACGGGAACCTGTGGAGAAAATAGAAAGGTCAGTGTAGTGGCTAAGTAAGCCTTGGTTTGAGAAAGCAGCCTGTAGATTAGTTTTTAGCCTATAGCAGAGGACATCAGTCATTTTAGGAAATAGAGGATCAGAAGCCATTAGAATTAGGTGGCCAGGTTTAATATAGCCTTTCTGATTAGTTGTAAATTACTGAAGATTCTCTTGGAATTTCCTGGTACAAATCCTTTTGCTTATAATTATGAATATCCTGACTCTTCCAAGCTATACTTTTTTTTTTTTTTTTTACACTTCATAAGTCAGATCTTGCAATTAAATGCTACAGAATGGCAACTCTTGTTTTAGTCCAATGGCAGCTGGCAAGTACCATCTTACCTCTCTTGCTTGGTGCGGTTTCCTCACCTTACTAAGTCCCTCCCATGTCAGTGTCCGTCTAACCCATTCTCTACAGGAGGATCACATTCTTTGCTCTCCTCCACCTCTACTTATATTCAGATGACTAAATCCTGTCACTGTCTAGAATGCACAGAGCCTGTTACATGTTCTTATTGTACCGCACAATTCTTTTGTACATTTGCTCATGATTTCTGTCCGCCTCCTCAGTAAGAAAAGCTGTGTATTGGGCTCGTGACTCTATCCCCAGTAGCAAATAAGGGCAGCCCTGAGCAGGTCACATTGAAAGTGCTCAAGAGACATCGATGCAGTGACTAAACACACAGGCTGAGGCTGACTTTATCTCCAGAACCAACAGACTGGAATCTGTTTTTACAAATAAGCTCAACACAAAGAGAGATGTTTAGGTCTAGCCAGTTCCTAAAGAGTTTTTATTTTTTCGGGAGATTGGATCTGTGGTCCCAGGGTCAGCATACTACGTAAGCTCTGTACTGATGAGCCACAAGTCTAAGGTTTTAGTTTTTATTTATTTTTTATCGTCTTACATGTATCAACGATTGCTTTTATCTGTGCCTGTTAGAAGCTGGGGATACGCTGGTGTACCACCAATCGTGGCTCCACTTAAATGTCTAGTTGGGCAAGAATCTAGTGATCAAGAGTAACATTTAAATAAGTGCCCTGGAGGGAGATTCTTGGGCATATCGATCCTTCTGCCACCAAACCCACTTTTTTTTAGTCAGAAGGTCCAGAAGGGCTTCTCTGGGAAAAAAAAAAAACAACTAAAAAAACCGATTAAATAAAGGGGTTGAGCAGGAGTGTGTTCCAGATAGACGACACGTGAATTGCACAGGCTTCGCGACAAGAGCGAGCTTAGTGCACTAAGACACTGGAAATCGCCAGCATTACTACATTGATGTCAGTGACGTGGGACACATGAAAGCGGAGGGGTAGTCGAGATGTACCACGTGAGGAAGCTCTCGGCTGGCTGGGCTACTCTTACATTTGCGTGCTTTTCCCTCCACTTCCTTCTGTGTGCATCCACAGAACTTAAGTCAGATTAACCTAACGGGTGTGCGGCCGGTGTGCTTCAGCACAGCGCAGAGATCACAGCCGGGAGACCAAAGCGTTCTGCGGCTGAGCCACCAAAGACGCGTCCGCCCGCTCTGCCTGTGCCCAAGGACCGGAACTCAACGGCACCCGGAGAGGGAACGCGCGCTGGGTAGCCGCTTCCTTTACCGCGCCATTCTCGCTGGTCTTCATCAGGCAGCCAGCCAGCGACGAAAAGATGTAGCCATGCCGGGTGTAGGTGCCGCTGCCGGGGCTGCCTTCCTCCAAGTTACACAGACGTTCGCCTGCAGAAGACAAGCTGCCTCAGCCACGGGCTCCCAGAAGCTGGTTGCCACACAGCCTGGAACTGCGTGCGGAGACCGCTCACTTACCGGGGATGCAGTACCTCACCGGTGGTGCCATGCTTGCCACCATCCACAACCCGGATGAGAACCAAGACGACTTCTCATTGGTCAGCTAGAGGAGCGGCCTCGCAGTTACACGAGTACCAATTGGCGCCTTCGACCGCACGGGGTGTAAGAGCGAGGTCTGACTCCATTTCCCAGGCTGCCCCGGGACAGATCTCTGGGCGTGCCTTTGCGGGCTCCGGGCCTCGCGCCTGCGCAGCTGGGTGGTGATGGGCGGGCGGCGGGTCCCGGTCCGCTGGCTAGCGCTGTGGGCTGAGGGCCATGGTGGGTCAGCCTTAGCTCGGCCCGGCCTGGGTCCTGAGCTGGAAGGGGAGGCAGTGGGTGGCGGACAGGGAGACTGGGCCTAATCTGGCTGATTGAGAAGCTGGCAGGAGGCAGGTAAGAGTAAAGGCGCGGTTCTTGCTTCCCATCCGAGTCCCGGTGTCCAGGCCTTTAAGTTAAGTTCCTGATCTCTCTACGACCTGCCCTGCGTGGATGCGTCCTCCTAGGTCCGAACGCATTTTCAGCCCCAACTCGCCCATTTCATGAGTTTGAAGACTCAGATCCAGGTTTGCTTTGTACAACAAAGTGTCGAAGTTGGTTCGAGACAGCCCAAGCTTAAGCCGATTTTTTTTTTTTTTTTGGACCTGAGCCCATCATAGATGGACCCTGCTGCACCTGGAGACACAACCTTTTTCTAGTTTTGTAGAACGACAGTTTCTTCTCTTGCAGGCAGATACTCTATAGAGTGTGAGCTCCTTAACTATGAATGAGCAGCTTGACGTTAGCATAGCATTCCTTTTGCTTTTTTTTCCCTTTTAGCATGTTAGCCGGGAAAGAAGCCTTCATTAATAGAATATTGTGCTTTATTGATATCTGACATCAGCTTGAGGTGGCAAAGGTTCCGGGAGCAGCAGCTTTTTCCGGATGAAATTTGCCATGACTTTGATCTCACTTTCATCTATTGGCTCTGGAGTTTATTGCTCTCTCCCCTTCCCTCCCTGTCAGCCAGGCTTCTTTGAGATACAGATGGTGATTTAGGGGAGTGCTCTTGCCTGCTAATCTCTAATCTGGTGGCAGATGGCCACTGTGGCCTGTGGGTCCTACTGAGAGGTGGCAGTACTTGGAGTGTGGAGAAATTATGCTGGCTTTATTCCTCCTCCGTGCATTCAGGTCATTCGTGCCTTCCCGCCACATTTAGATGTAAATACGACTTTGCTTTTTCTCTGTTTCCTGAGGGAAAACTTTTTCACTTGTGGCCCATTTAATACGTCTTTTTCTAGCCTCGTCATTATCCTGATATCCCATTAGGCTGAGGGGAGAGGGTCCTGGTCTCACTCTGTTCACTCAGAGTTGATAGGCACCACAAGCTTTCCATTTTACGGGTTTGATTTCCGGTTTGATTTGTCCTCTAGGTTATTGATCTCTAGAGCTATGATTCTAATACTGGTTTTATTTCTTTGTTAATCAGAAAGGATGAGCGCAGCAAATACTTGGGTGTTATCACATTGGTGAGAGTGTCTTTGCTGGCTCCTGTACAGCTGCCAGCCTTTCCTGTTCTGCATCTCTCCAGGTCATTCATTCAACAAGTATTTATTGAATACTTCTACAAGCCAGGTATTAAGATGTTTATAAGCATTTGATTTAAACCTTGGGCATATGTGTGTATATGTATGTATGTATGTACACGCATACATTTGTATGTATAAGAATTTAAGGTTTAGAGAAGAAGGTTCCAGGACTACTTATGGAAAGATTTGAACCCTAAATAGGGTATACATAGATGAGAATTGGTCAATCGAGCCTTAAAGTAGGCATTTCACACAGAACTCAAGGATGGAGAAGGTGATTGACAGTCGGATTCTTTATAAAGATACATTCTCGTGTATCTCATGCTGGTCTCAGACTGGCTGTGAAGCCAAGGATCATTTTTATCTAATCCGCTTGTCTCCAGATGTACACACATGCCCAGTTTTGAGGATCTTTATTTATTTTTTTTTAGGTGGGATAACACACTATGTTTTAGATAGAACTGATTGTCCTGGAAACTCACTCTGTAGACCAGGCTGGCCTCTGCCTCTGAATGCTGATATTAAAGGCGTGTGCCTCAATCTTTCTTTTTTTTTTTTTTTTTCTAAGATTTATTTATTATTATATGTAAGTACACTGTAGCTGTCTTCAGACACACCAGAAGAGGGAGTCAGATCTTGTTACGGATGGTTGTGAGCCACCATGTGGTTGCTGGGATTTGAACTCTGGACCTTCGGAAGAGCAGTCGGGTGCTCTTACCCACTGAGCCATCTCACCAGCCCCTCAATCTTTCTTTTCAACAGTTCCTTTTAATTCTTTCAGCTTCATAGGAAGTGATGGGAAAGGCCGGTCTCTTACCCTGTGAAGTGGCTATTGGTCTTTTCCCCATTACGCTTCAGTTTTCTTGCAGGCTTTTTTTTTTTTTTTTTTGCATCTTTTTATCTCACCTTGGGGTTTCCAAGATTGTGGAAGGAGATCATTAATGATTTTTGCAAAACTTTTTAAAGTGGGGTTGAGCCAGGGTGCAAGGAGAGTACTTTACTCCAGTTACTGAACTGAAACCCATCTCCACAGCAGAGTAGCTGCATCCAGTTTCTGCTGGGTCATGAGCTGCCTGTTAAATAAGTCAGTGAGGTTGCTGAAGGCAAAGCAGTATTCCTTATCCATCCATCATTAAAACAGATTATTTTTACGAAGCTAATGAGACTATCATGGAAAGTCTGTTGGTGTCTCTGTGTCCACAGTTGTATTCATTGCCTGGGCAGTCAGTGTCTGGGAATTTTGGGGCCAAGACTATCAACCACAGAAATGCTACTTAAACAGAGAAGACCTGGAAAAGCTCCCAAGAGGGCAGGTCCCTCCCACTACTGTCTCATACTCTGAATACTTGAAGTTAACTTGGTTGCTATATCCCAAGGATAAGACTGGGAGTGAAATTGGAGACAAAGTATCTTATGTCATGCAAGTGGTGGTTGACTGTTCTTATAGCTCACAGCCATCTGAAAGTTTCAAGGGATCCTCTGGCTATGGCACTAGGCACAAGCATGGTACTGTTGCAGCAAGTTTGATCACATTGTGAATCCCAAGATTATGTTATTTATTTACTGAAAAACTGTCTAGTTGTGGTGTGGCTCAGATTTTTTTTTTTTTTTAAATATTTATTTATTTATTATATGTAAGTACACTGTAGTTGTCTTCAGATACACCAGAAGAGGGAATCAGATCTCATTACGGGTGGTTGTGAGCCACCATGTGGTTGCTGGGATTTGAACTTCGGACCTTCGGAAGAGCAGTCGGGTGCTCTTACCCACTGAGCCATCTCACCAGCCCCGGTGTGGCTCAGATTTAGCACACACTTTTAATCCCTCTGGCTGGAATACAGACACTTGCTTAGTTCACACCTTTAATCCCAAACAATGAAGGTAAAGTTAGTTTGTAGAAGGAAGCACCCATGTTTGAAAGTGATGTCTAACTGAGTGGCAGACAAAGTGATGAATCAGAGAAAGATTTTGACAGGATAGGATATGCCTAAGTCTCATGAGAAGAGAGAGGAAAGGAAAGATGTGTAAGAGAGCAGTGCAGAGAGAGGAAAGAGGCAGTTTTATTGAGACAGTTTTACAGAGACAGGTTGCAGAGAGAGAACAAGCCAGAGAATGAGAAGGAGCCAGAAGATTAGAACATACTGCCAAAGTTAGTATGAAGCCACGCATAGTAATTTAGGAGAAGCTGAGAGTGTTTTGAGGCAGAACAGCTGAGATGAACCAGAATCAGCGATAAGTCTCAGGCTGAAAACCTTCTAGGCCGAGATTAGATTGTATGGAGGCTAGGAGCTTCTAGGACTGGGCCTAGGTTAGCAGATGGAGGGGAGACAACAACTAATTCAGGCCAATAAAAGATACTTTTAATATGGTCCACTTACATGCAGTTGTAAAGAAATACATGGAGAGCGACAGGGGAAGAGATACCCGATACTCATGTCTGGCCTCCACATGTGTCCTTCACACACAGAAAAGAACTCCGACTTAAAGCTGTTTCTCTTTACTGTGGCCCTTCAAGTGTAAATTACCTGGGATTTCCTGCATAATCATGTAGTATAATGTAAATATGACCTTCATTCCCTACATCCTGTAATATGGTTGGAATAATGACACTGGAAATCCTATAGAAAAGTGACCTTTTCTATTTTCATAGCTGATGACTGGCCTAATTGAAAAGTGCTCTAACTTGATGATTTGGGGTCTTCTCACTGTTGGAGTAGGGTGAGGTATGACTCAGGCTGGATCCTTATATTAGTATACTCTCCTAGGAGCCATGCGAGGCCAGCGAAGTCTGCTGTTGGGGCCAGCCCGCCTCTGCCTGCGCCTCCTTTTGCTCCTGGGCTACCGGCGTCGATGCCCACCTCTGCTCCGGGGCCTGGTACAGCGCTGGCGTTATGGCAAGGTTTGCCTGCGCTCCCTGCTCTACAATTCCTTTGGAGGCAGTGACACTGCCGTTGATGCTGCCTTTGAGCCTGTCTACTGGCTGGTGGACAATGTGATCCGCTGGTTTGGAGTGGTAAGTGCTGGTGCTCTAAGAGCCAGGAAAGAGGATGTTTTATGGGGAGAGGGTACGTTTCTGATAGGCTTACACTGAGCTTTGGAGGCATCTTACAAAGCTCTGGAAGTTTCTGGGTCTTCCTGGGTATTGCTCCCTAATGGCCTTTCCTTGACCTCACTGGTGTTGGCAGGTGTTTGTGGTGCTGGTGATCGTGCTGACCGGGTCCATCGTGGCCATTGCTTATCTGTGTGTCCTGCCCCTCATCCTCCGAACCTACTCGGTACCACGGCTCTGCTGGCATTTCTTCTATAGTCACTGGAATCTGATCCTCATCGTCTTCCATTACTACCAGGCCATCACCACTCCTCCTGGATACCCACCCCAGGTGGGACCCCACAGGGCATGGGGAGGAGCAGAGCTGCCTGCTGTGCTAGCCAGTCCCATATATGGGAGGGAGAATGATTTGGGATCTTTGGAGGCAGAAATCTTCTCCTACTATTGTGGTCAAAATGTTCTTCTCAATGTGCACAGGGCAGGAATGACATTGCTACTGTCTCCATCTGTAAGAAGTGCATTTATCCCAAGCCAGCCCGAACACACCACTGCAGCATCTGTAATAGGTGGGTCTCAGCTTTGCTCTGAACCTCATTTGAGGGCAAACCGGCCCTGGAGTTAGTTAATTGTGTATCAAAGTATCTGTTAAGATGTAGCACTGTGCATCCCATCTGCTGACACTTAGTCTTCAGCATGGTCTATGAGTGAGCCACTACTGTCACTTGTACAGACTGAGGCCCGGAGATGTTTCCTTGTCAGTAGCCAATAAACGACAGAACTGTGTTTGAAGGAAGGCCTGGCTGTCTTCAAAGTCTGTGCCCTTTCCACCTCAGCAGGATGCTGGTCCTAGTAGGAAAGGATTGTCACTGACATCTCAAGATCCTTGGCCACCGTAACAGAGCCTGTGTCCCTCCCTCACAGGTGTGTGCTGAAGATGGATCATCACTGCCGTATCCTTTTGTTCTCTTCAGCCAAGACCTTCTGTTTTACCCTCAGAGCACTGCACGGGGTTCATAGTCATGAGCTCCATACTTTCTCACTAGCATCAATCAATCCAGAGAGTACTGGCTCATGAGAAGTTAGGCATTGGGGAGCCGGGGGGCTTACCATTTTTTGGGAGGAGCAGAATGTTTACAGGCTTTCTAGAATGGATTTTTGTAGGAGAAAGGAATTTTCTGGCATGTCTCTTGTGGAGAATCAAAAGGTGTTTGGGCATCTGTGGCTGAAGGTGCCAGCCAGAACTGTGGGTCCCATTTTGACTTTCTTTTTTTTTTTTTTTTTTTTAGATTTATTTATTTATTATATGTAAGTTACACTGTAGCTGTCTTCAGACACTCCAGAAGAGGGCGTCAGATCTTGTTACAGATGGTTGTGAGCCACCATGTGGTTGCTGGGATTTGAACTCCGGACCTTTGGAAGAGCAGTTGGGTGCTCTTACTCACTGAGCCATCTCACCAGCCCCCCATTTTGACTTTCTATGCAGATGGCTAACCTGAGTTAGGTTGAATATTTGCAGGTGGTTAAGATTTCCTGGTGGCATCTAGAAGCCCTGAAAAGCTTAGACAATTTTTACCTTAACCTTGGGAAACTGTCTTCTATTTCCTTGCCTTTATGCTGATGCCTTTGGGTGATGTCTTGAACTAAGGATGAGCTGTAGGGGCTTGGACAACCCCAAATTATATTTGATCTTGTCCTTAATCATTCCTCCACCAGCCTGGCTAAACAACTGTGTGGGCCACTATAACCATCGCTACTTCTTCTCTTTCTGCTTTTTCATGACTCTGGGCTGTGTCTACTGTAGCTATGGAAGTTGGGACCTTTTCCGGGAGGCTTATGCTGCCATTGAGGTGAGCCCATGGCTAGGAAAAGACTAAGTCAAACATAGCACAAACCTTTTCCCAAGGAGTTACTGGATAGCCCCTTGTCTTAGAGGCTTGAGAGTATAACCCGCACTGTTTTCATCCCCTTAGAAAATGAAACAGCTTGACAAGAACAAACTACAGGCGATTGCCAACCAGGTGGGCAGTCTCCACTCCACTGCCTCCTGCTGCTCAGGCCTGAGGGTTAAGAGTTATGTAATCAACTGGGTCTGCTCTTTTAGGAACGTAGGGGTCAGAGGTTTCTAAGGAAGCTTTCAAGGGTAGATTAAGTAGCCTGAGGGCAAGCTGAAAGTCTTGAGTAATCTATGCCAATCATCATTTCTTTGGGTTGAGCTTGGACTCTGCCTTTATGGGGGCCTGAGCAGCAAGGGGTCTATGTTAGTCTGTGTAATGGGGTTCCAGGGGACAGATACCAGGCTGGTCTGGCAGCTTTGGGATCACCCTGTTCATTTTAGGAACCCCTTATCCTGTGCACTTCTTGGACATTTATATTGCACTTCTGTTGCTTTCTCAGAGTCTTGCTTCCCCCCTCCCCATTAGTCCAAGCCAGGTATAGATCTACCTCTTGTGGGTGTAGCCACATAGTGAAGGATGTGGCTAGAGATTGGAGTGGTCTCCCCTGGAGTCCCATTACTGCTGGCAAGCTACAGATTCAGTTAGTTCCTTCTGTGCTTGGCTGTCTACCCACTGTCTGTCCATGTGATGGTGCCACTGGGCTTGGTCCCCCATTTGCCTGCTGGTCTCATTTCCTCTGTGGCTTTAATCCCCACTTTTATCTGCCTGGTTTTATATTAATTCCTGCCCGTAGGTGCTTGGGGTTCTGGTGACAGTTGCTGGGACTAGCACAGCACGGGGGCCAGGCTTTGCTGTTTTCTTTTTGTAGACGTACCACCAGACTCCACCACCTACCTTCTCCTTTCGAGAAAGGATAACTCACAAGAGTCTTGTCTACCTCTGGTTCCTGTGCAGGTATTTAACTCAGTTTTAATAGTCCCCCATCGTCCCCCTCCTCCTCCTGGGTTCTCGTTATAGCCTTGGCTGTCCTGGAACTAGCTCTGTACACCAGGCTGGACTTGAATTCCTAGAGATCTGACTGCTTCTGCCTCTTGAGTTCGGGGAGTAAGGGCGTATGCCATCATTGCCTGGCTCCATTTGGTAATTTTAAGGGAGGGCAGCATTAAGAAAACCCTTTTTAGATGCCATTGTCCTGGTCTGAGGCTGGCAAAGAATGCTTTTCTTATATATTTTTGGGGCAGAGAACAATGGAATGTGGCTATAAGTACCAATGGTACAATCATGCTTGTTATGGGACAAGGTTTAAGTAAAGCTCCTGTTTTATTGATCACAAAAGAACATAGCTCTATTTACTGAGAAGGGAAATCAGAAACTTAGAGGAATAAATGGATTTGTTCTGTAGTGCACAGCTAGGAGTTGCAGAGTTGGAATATGAATTTCTGACAACCAAGTACAACCCCTTATGCTTGTATGAGCCTTCACTATCTTCTGAGCATGGACATTTTAAGAAAGTCTACATTTTTCTCAGTGGTAGACTTATTTTCCCATCTTCCTTTCCATTACCACTTTTCTCCAGCCTACTTTAATAAATCTCTACTTTAAAACGTAGAATATGTGCTCACCTAGGCCCTATATGAGATCAGGAAAATGAAGCAGAGAGGCTATGAGCCAGTCATAACCACAAGTTTGACTCCTGTCTTCCAGCTTCTAAGTTCTATCAATTTTGCATCTTAGTTCTGTGGCCCTGGCCCTGGGTGCCCTAACCATGTGGCATGCTGTTCTCATCAGTCGGGGTGAGACTAGCATCGAAAGGCATATCAACAAGAAGGAGAGGCGCCGGTTACAGGCCAAGGGCAGGGTGAGTGGGGAAGGGACTGGGTGAGCAAGTGGGGAAGTGATTGTATGTCTAATAAACAGACCACTGTCAGGGCTGACTTAGACAAGTTTCTAGTTTTTTGTTTTATTTTAAAGCTGGGTCCTATTATGTAGCTCTGGCTGGCCTGGAATGCCTAGTGCTGGGGTCAAAGGCATGTATCAACCACAACCAGCCAACAGGTGTCTTAAAAGCTAGACTTTGCTTACAGGAATTCCATCATCTCCAAGATGAGGAGGAGATTAAGTTGAAGAGTAGCAATGTATTTTTCTTGTCTCTAGGTGTTTAGGAATCCTTACAACTATGGCTGCTTGGACAACTGGAAGGTGTTCCTAGGTGTGGACACAGGAAGGTAAGTACAGACAGAGCGGGGCCGTGCAACAGAACCGTGATGGGGAGGTGGTCCACACCCAGGAGAGAGACTGTAATTGAGCTGAAGCTAAAGCTAGTGCTGTGCATTAAACTCCCACAACAGGGAAAGCGGCCTGTCCACAGCAGGGAAAGTGGTCTGTCCACAGAAGCAGAGACTGCTTAGTGCCACCGGAGTCTGCCATTAGGTTTTACCCTCAGGTGACCAGCTTTTTGTTATACATTTGGAATAACTACCATTTTATTTGACCCATTGGGGCCTGAAGCTAAAACTTTTTTTTTTTTTTTAGGGGGTTCTTGTGTTCAAGACAGGGTTTCTCTGTATAGCCCTGGCTGTCCTGGAATTCACTCTATAGACCAGGCTGGCCTTGAACTCAGAAATCCGCCTGCCTCTGCCTCCCAAGTGCTGGGATTACAGGTGTGTGCCACCACTGCCCGGCAAGACGAGTTTCAATTCTGGTTTTGTTTTGTTTTTCGAGACAGGGTTTCTCTGTGTAGCCCTGGCTGTCCTGGAATTCACTTTGTAGACCAGGCTGGCCTCAAATTCAGAAATCCACCTGCCTCTGCCTCCTGAGGGCTGGGATTAAAGGTGTGCACCACCATAAAGAAAATAATTGTACAAGTATTTTTTCTGTGTACATGTATGCACATCGTGTGCATCTGGTACCTGAGTCGGGAGAGGGCACTGGATGGATCCCTTAGGACTGGAGATGGTTACAACTTGCCATATGGGCATTAGGAATCAAAACTGGGTCCTCTGTAGGAGTAACCAGTACTCAACTGCTGAGCCATCTCTCCAGCCCCTAAAACTGTGGTTTAAAAGGTATGTCTTCTCAAGACAACTAGAGAAGAGCTTGTGGTTAGGCACTGTATGTGGAGTTCAAGCCAACTGTGAGAGACTGAGGTAACTTACACATGACAGAGGCCCTACAGCAATGTGTGAGACTAGCTCTGTCCAGTCCAAGAGGAACCCATTTTCTAAACTGCAGATTACTAGGCCTGGCATGATTACGTACATCTGTAATCCCATCAGTTGGAAGGCACAGGCAGAGGATCAGGAGTTTGATGGCTTTGCCTCTCCTCACCCTATGTCCACCCTGACGGTTACTGAGGGTAGCAGTCAGATGAATCTGTGTCAGTCCTTCCTTCCTCTTTGCCCCATCGTCACCACATTCCCACCTCTACTGTGCTTGCAATCTCTTAAAAGATTGTGGCTGGTAATGGCAGCCCACGCCTGGAATCCCAGCACTTCAAGACCAACCCTATTGTGAAACAAAAATAAGTGACTTAAGTTGAGAATACAATTTAGAGCATTTATGAACTGTTCTTAAGCTCTGTCTCCCCACTTTCTAGGCTTTTTGTGCTGAAACATAAATTAAAACTTTTCTTTAAAAAAGTGCTTAAGATGCCCTCAGAGCCCCAGAGGATACAGTTCTGACAGAATCAGATAGAGATGAGAACTCTGTCTTTTTGTTTGATGTATGCTTGCTGCAGGGAAAATGGGAAGGACAACCAAGAACTGAGAATTAAAGAGATTTTCCCCCATCATTCCTCACAGGCATTGGCTGACCCGGGTGCTGTTACCTTCTAGTCACCTGCCCCATGGGAATGGGATGAGCTGGGACCCTCCTCCCTGGGTGACTGCTCACTCAGCCTCTGTGATGGCCGTGTAAGCCACAACTTGAACACTATTTGATGTTTATTGTCTCTCAAGAGCTTCCAAGGGCAGCTTTTCCTGGAATCCATGACCATGAAGAGCCATCAGGCTTGCCTTAGAGTACTACACAGGGACAATCAAGACCAATCTTCTGCCACCTAAAAACAAGATGCAGTGTGGAGAAACTCAAGGATTGAAGTCCCTTTACTCAGGCAAATAAGTTTTAGCTCCAGCCGAGCTCTAGGTCACAGCACTGGGGCTAGACACCATCTCTTTCTTTCACTTTGGGAAAAGATCCATCAGGTATGTTGAAACTCTGGCTTCTCAACGGGACAAAGACAGTAAGCCTATTGCCAAGGTCACTGCCATTTCTCACGTGCTACAGAGGGAGCGAAAATAAAGGCATTTGATTTGTAAAAAGATATGTAGCTTCTCTGTGCCTCGGTGCTGTACTGAAGAACTGGGAGCTCTCGGTGTGTGCTTCTCTAGCATCTGTAGAATAAGGCAGTACACGTGAGTGTGCCCATTACAAAGAAGGCTTTATTCTCTGGCAGGTGAACTCATGTAACACCAACCCCAGTTCTCGAGGTCACACTCCACTGCACTGACCCTTCAGCAGCACAGCTTCCTATTCCTGACAGACACGGGAGAGCCCCAACATCCAAGGTCTTTTCCTCAAATACAAGTCTCAGTCTCTTCAACAATCCATTAGAAGTCATGGCTCTTTAAGAGTTTTGCACAGCCATGCAGGAGGCCCAGCATTTGTACTGCATCCATGGGAAGGCAGACCAGTAGTCTTGCCTTGTGGGATGGCTCAATAGTTAGTACTTGCAGGTTAGATTGTCAGGAGGGTTTAGGCCAGGACCAAGGGCTCAGCTCCCCGGGCTCCCAAGTAGGAACCTGTAGACATGAAGAATGTTACACACTATTCTGAGGTTCTCCTTGGTCCCGCCATTCCCTTCAGCCAACAGCTTACCATTCTCCCCTCGCTGACACTGCTTCCTTTCGCACAAGTCTCTTCTTGTCGTCCAGAGGCTTGGCTAAGGCTCGGATGACCTGAGATTTGTATGGCAGTAGCTGTGAAGTCAGAGACATTATCTTACTCTTGCTGCTGAGCAACAGGAAATGATGCTTCCCACAGCATGCAGCTTGCATTCTGATGGAAGTAAAATGTGTCCTATTTTAAAGAATTGTTTATTTTATGCGTATGCCTGGTGTCATGAGGCCAGATAAGGGCATTGGATTCCCTAGGAAGGACATTACAGTTGACTGTATACTGCTAGGTATGTGGGTGCTAGGAATCAAACCTGGGTCTTGCTGAAGAGCAGCCAGTGTTCCCAAGCAATGGGCCATCTTTCCAGTCCCATTGTCCTTATTTGGTGTTTGAATGTAGGATGACCAATGTTATGAGGTGGTCAGAATTTACTAGATCCATTCTGTACTCAGGGGAGGGGGTGGTAGCATATCTATGCTTATCTATGTGTACCATGTATGCAATTCCTGTCTTACCACACTCAGTTGGTGGCTAATCTCACTTGAAAGCAAAAAAGTATTCAACCAGGTATGGCAATGTACATGAGTCAGGCCAGCATGGAGAACAGTGATTACCCTGTCTCAAACAAGCACTTCTGACTCTTTAGAGACTTACCACAGAAGTGGGGAGGCGAGTGAGAGCGTGCATACACTGCAGAGCAGCAATCCGGACAGCCTGGAACACAAATGAGGTCAGGGGAGACAAAAGGAGAAAGGTACTGAAGGGTGTGCTGGGCTCAACGCACCATTGAGTAACTGGAGCTGAGGTTCAGGAATTTTGTAACCAGAGTGTCAACATGAAGACTCATGATTTGAGGTGCTTCCAGTAGTAGGGGTTGGAGACAGCTCAGAGTGGAAAGCTGGACCACAGAGTCAGGGCAGGATAATGCTTCCAGCAGCAAGGAAAGAAGCTAAGGAACAACAGAAAATAGGATGCACGTTATGGTCTTGGATCTCCCTCTACCAGCTGTAGCCATGGGAACAGCCCTCTCCTTTGCTGAGGGTGTCTGCAGGACTTACTGTGGGCAGCTCTGGTAAAAGCACAGGCTTGGGCAGCCTGTTGAGTACGTGAGACAGACCCTTCAGATAGTTTGGCTTCACATCTGGGGATAGAAATAAAAAAAGAAAATGTGTGGGAGACAAACTGGGGTTAGACATTCAGTTTGAGAATTCAATCTCTAACTCAAATGAGTAGGTACATCAGCTTACATAGTAAGATGTGATGACTGAAGCCTATTCAGCATTCAGGAGGCTGAGGCAAGGGGCTTCAAAGCCAGTCTAAGTTAGACAGTGAGAGATCTGCCTAAGAGAAGGGTTGGGGCTAGGGAAGATAGGTCAGGTGGGAAAGTACTTTCTGAGAAACACGAGTTTTAGTCCCATTGACCCATAGGTACTATAAGTGCTGCAGTGCAGCCGAGTGGAGACAGAGCACCTGGCTTGCTGGCTAGCTGATCTTGCCAAAGCAGCACGTTTGAGGTTCCCTGGGAAATCCTGTTTCAAAAAAATGAAGTAGAAGCACTGGCAAGATAACTCCTTAGGTAAAGCATTTATGACCTAGCTCAATCCCTGGAACCCATTTGGTACAACTAACTTGGTTAGCTGTTCTTTGACCTCCAGGTATACATATCTTTGTGCATGTACACACATACCACACACACATACACATGGAGAACAATGGAAGAACATGCTATCAGGCCATCAAACTGGATCAGCAGGTCAGTGGGTAAAGGCACCTGCTGTTAAGCCTGATTAGCATTCAATCATTGGAAGCTACATGGTGGAAGGAGAGACTTCCACAGACATATTGTGGCAAGCAATTAATACATAAAAAATGTAATAGGGCTGGAGAGATGGTTCAGTGGTTAAGAGCATCGACTGCTCTTCCAGAGGTCCTGAGTTCAACTCCAAGCAACCACACAGTGGCTCTGTTAAAGTATTAGATGTTGACTTTTGGCTCCCACACAAACATGTCTGTGTCTGTCTCTCTCTCTCTTTCTCTCTCACACATACACACACACACACACACACACACACACACACACACACACACACACACACAAATAGCTCAGATGTACTCATCAGGGAAAAGTGGGATTTAGTACAGCTCTGTAGGCATAGACCACAATATAGCATCTGGGTCCTAAATTACTGTAGAGGCTTATGGCCAAGAGTAGAGGTCCATATATTTGGAGATCAGCTTTCACCTTGGGGAGCGGCATGGAAACCTTGGACCAAAGCAGGCACATTGTCTGTGAAGAACCGCTGGCGGAACATGATCCGAACATCAGCATGGCCGGCACGAGTCAACACATCAGTGCAGTCAGACATGAGCAGAGAGAAGCCATCAGCTGCTGCACAGCCAAGTTCTGGATCACTGAGGAGGCCCATGAGCTAGTGAAAAACCAAACAAACCAACCAGCCTTTTAAGTGTGCTAGAAAGAAAAATCTCAAACAGCAAAGAGGATGAAAGCCTTGTAAGAATAAGAGACCAGGGGCTGAAGAGGTGGATCAGTGGTTGAGTGCACTTGCTGTTCATCCAGAGAACTTGCGTTAAGTTTCCAGAACCACATGGTAGCTTACACCCACCCATAACTCCAGTTCCAGGGGATCCAATGTCCTCTGCCCTCCTCGGGCAGCAGGGATGCATATGGCACATCCTATATACAATGGCCACATGTGCAAAACATAAACATTTTATGTATGTTTGTATGTACGTACGTATGTATGTACGTATGTACGTATGTATGTATCAATCAATCGAGACAGGGCTTCTCTATGTAGCTCTGGCAGTCCTGGAACTCTTGAGGTAAACCAGGCTGGCGTCAAACTCAGAGATCTGCTTATCTCTGCCTGAGTGCTGGGACTGAAAAGCATGATGCACCACACCCAACAAAGTTTAAATCTTTAAAACAGTAAGAGGTAAATAGGATCCAAGGCAAGTTCTCTTTTAGATTCAAGTTATGTGTTAGAAACTTACCCGGGTGGTCAGGCAGGCACTGAGAGGATGGTATCTGAGGACTAGAGCCTTGGTTACCTGTAATCACCGAAAAGAGCAATCAAACTCCAGAAGCCAGAGGCACTCATACACACTCCTTCTACATGTGGCTCGGGGCTTTGGTGGCTTGGATGAGATGTCTGTCTCTGGTAAGTCTGGCATTTGAGGACCTAGGAGGTCTGGCCTTGCTGGAAGGAAGAATGTCACTGGGGGTAGGTTTTGAGGTTTCAAAAGATTTAAGTCATTCCCAGACTCTCTCTGCCTCCTGATTTTGGATCAAGATGTGAGCTCTCAGCTGTTTCTGCTGTCATGCCTTTGCTCTGCCATCACTGCCTGACTCCCTGAGACAAGTTTAAACCCAATTAGATGCTTTCTTTTTAAGCTATTTTAGTCATGGTATTTTAACCCAACAATAGGAAAGTAACTACTACAGGGGTAAATAGGAATATATTTTTTAAAATCTGACACACTTATCTGAGTCTAGCCAACATCTATGCTACCTCCTTACCCAGAGCAGCAGTGTGAAAGCCTGATCACGGGAGGATTCAGAGGCCAGGCCCGCCTCCACTGTGCCCACAGCGAGCTGGAGGAACTCCTCCAACTGCTGCCCTAGAAAGACGAAGGAGGACATAGTGGTCTGTAGGTTGTTCTTTAAGGACAAAGGATGTAAATCGACCTGGTGCTGAGGACATACGAAGCTATTAGAAAAGGACAACCAAAATGGCAGAATGCCAGCAGGACAGACTGGCAGAGTGCAGTACTCAACACAGGGTGCTGGCCCCTGAGAGCTGTCTACTCCAATAAAGACTCACTCTGTGGAGGCTGGAGAGAGAGCTCAGCACTTGAGAGTACTAGGTGCTCTTGCAGAAGACTGCGGTTTGGCTCCAGAACCCACATGGCAGTTCACAACCATACACAACTCCAGTTCCCAGGGATCCAATGCCCTCCTTTGGCTCCTAAGGACACCAGGCACCCATGTGGTACATATAACAGGTAAGTTCTCATATACAAAAGATAAGCATCTTTTAAAAATATTTCTATGATCTTTAAGTATGTGTATACAAGTGTCTGTGCAGCTATGTATACTGAGTGCAGGCGCTCCTGGAATCCAGAGGGTGGCCATCATATTCTGGAACTAGACTTTTTTTAATATGAATTTATTTATTTATTTATTTATTATATGTAAGTACACTGTAGCTGTCTTCAGACACACCAGAAGAGGGAGTCAGATCTCATTACGGATGATTGTGAGCCACCATGTGGTTGCTGGGATTTGAACTCAGGACCTTTGGAAGAGCAGTCAGGTGCTCTTACCTGCTGAGCCATCTCACCAGCCCCTGGAACTAGACTTACAAGCAGTTGTGAGTGTTCAGACGTGTCTACTGGGAATTGCTCTATGAGCACAGTACATACACCTAACCCCTGAGCCATCTCTTTAGCTCCCACTTCCCCACATTCTTGATAGCAGCATGATGGAACGAGATGGCAGGAGTGACTTGAATCTCCTCCTCCTTCTTGAATCTCCTCCCTCTTGGACCCTGAAATGCTCTGCTAAACTCTAGTCTCTGATAAGACTGTCTGAGGACAGTGGGTGAAGATTAGTCATTATGAGACCCTTTAAGGAGAACAAGGACTAAATTTGTAGATTTCATCACTCGGTGGCCAGAGGAGGCTCGTGACCCAGCCTAGCCCAGCCCAGCCCAGCCTAGCCCAGCCCAGCCCAGCCCAGCCCAGCCCAGCCAGGTACCTGGAGGCTGCTTGTTGAGGAGCCCTGCAAAGCACTTAGTGGCGGCAGTGGAGGAGAAAGGACAGCTGTGGCCACAGCTCTGCTTCAAAAGCTCCCGCATGAGTCGGTTCAGCTGAGGGATTTCCACCTACAGAAAACCTGGCCATGTAATGGACCCAGAAGACACTTGAACTCTAAGAAATACTCAATAGAAAGCAACATCAGAGTTCAGTATGGAAAAGAACTTTTTTAAGTGGGGAAGCAAAAGACAGCTTAGCCTGTGAACTAAGCCCAGAGGTCATCTTAGTCCAAGAGTCTTAGCCGTGCTCACTTACATTTCGTGGCAGGGAGCAGACAAAAGCCGTAAGTAGTGCAACCAGCCGCCTCTGCCCAGAGGAGCCATCCTAGAAAGGAAGGAAGAGCCCCTTTGAGCCTGCCCACCAGCAGAAGGCATGTAAGTCCATATGACCACCACAGAATAGTCCGAAAAATGAAGTCTAAAGGATATAGACTCTAGGCTCACACATCAGAGATATTAGATTATTACCTGGAACGGCTGGAACTGGTCAGGGAAGCTGTTTTCAGGTAGAAAGGAAGTGTTGCCATCTAAGAAGAGGGGCACGATGCATGTGACGCTCTGGGCAGCTAGTCTGGAGACAGAGTACCAGGTGTCATCAAGCAGTTAGGGTATGTACACATTTGTGTGCAGGTGCCATGGTTGTCACATATTAATATGTTAATTTGGTACAAAAAAAATGTCTATTCTAGACCCTGATGGTATAGAAATGAACCAGACTGATCAAAGCTGATTAAGACTCTGGGCCTATAATCTTGTTAGGAATTCAATGCATACTTTTAAACAGTCCACCGGTGAGCCTAGGACTGAAAAGTTAGCTCAGTGGTTAAGAGCACTGAGTGGTTAAGTGTTTGCAGAGGACCGGAGTCTGGTGCACAGAACCCACAGGGAGGCTAAGTTCGAGAGGATCTGACATCTTTTTCTGTCTGCATGAGGCACTGCATGCATATGGTACACACATTTGCATGCAGGTAAAACACAATACACATGAAAGAAAAAGAAATAAACCTTAAAAACCCTAACAACATAAAACACTAACAAAACCCATTACCCCAAGGTTCACCTAATAGTCTATGGTGCTTTTGAGAGACCCTTTCTTTGTGTCACCATCAAACTTATAAAACAACTGCCCCCACACTTCCATACAGACTCAGTGGACAACTGGAAAAACACCATCTGTGGCTTCTGCCCAAGAATGCTGTCCCCTTCCTGGGGGACCAGGCCACTCATGGTTTTACTCACTCAGGGCTCAGATGGGTAGTGGCAGTGCCAATGACAGATGCCAACGCAGCCAAGACCTCATCCTCCAACAGTACTTTTCTCAGAACTGAGGATTCCTTCTCTGCAAAGAATAAGACCCACATGTACACCCACAGAACCAGAAGGCCACTAGTGTGGTTCAGAAACCCAACTTTGACCAGGCACCTTTAGTCTCGGCGGTTAGAAGGCAGATCTCTGAGTTCGAGGCCAATCTGGTCCACAGAGCAAGTTCCAGGACAGCTAGGACTACACAGAAAAACCCTTTCTCGAAGAAAAAGTACCTGAAATTTGGGGTCAAGGTTGCTTGTAGTATCAGCTTTACAAGGCTGAAGCAGAAGGGCTGTGGGCTTGAGGTCAAGCCTGGGCTGTGCTAAATAGTGAGACTAGTAAGGAAAAAGGAATTCTAAGTAGCTCTTGTCCTCCTCCTGACAGGCTAACTCCAGAGCATGTTTTAGAGTGAGTGACTGAGTGTGTGTGTGAGTGTGTGTGCGTGCGTGCGTGTGTGTAGGGGACGGTTTATGCACCTGATTGCAAGTGTCCTCATAGTCCAGAAGAGAGTATGAGATCCCCTGGAGCCAGAGTGGCAGGTGGTTATGAGCCACCCATGTATTGGGAACTGAGCACAGGTTCCCTGGGAAAGTAGCCAACACTTTTAACTACTGAGCTACTCTCTCACCCCTAATATTACACGCTATTTTTTTTCTTCTTTTGCAGAAAGGGAATCATCATGTAGTACTAACTAATCTGGAACTTGCTGTGTAGACCAAGCTGGCTTCAAACTCACAAGAGACCCGCCTAATTTTGCCTATTGAGTGCTGCTGGGATTAAAGACATGCAGTTACCATGCTTTTTTTTTTTTGTATTTTTAACAGTATCTCATGAAGTGTGGGCTATACCTGAACTACTGATCCTCCTGCCTCCACTTTCCACTGGGATTATAGGAGCACTCCAGAAGTTTAATGTACCCTGAACAAACGCTATGGGCTTAAAACCTCAAAGGAAGGCATAGCTACACTTGATCTGACATAGGGCACAGGACTAGGAACACTGCACTGTGCTTATGGTAGTCAGCAGTGGAAAACAAGGCTAATTGGACAGTCTTGGCACTGTAAGTAGAAATGTTGGCCTTCCAAAATTTTTTAAGACATGTGCTTATTTTTATTGAGTCTTATTTATAAGTAAGTATCATGCAATACTACTGTCACATTATCATTAATCCTTATCAATAACCTGTGATCACACAATATGTCACACACACACACACACACACACACACACGCACGCACGCACGCACGCACGCACGCACACACACACATGCTCAGCTTAACTCTGCATGTTGTAGTGAGGAAGTAGCATTCAGATACGGCATCTTGTAAAGTTAGCAAGCTGAAGATGAAACCCAACTGGACCTACTAGACTCCAAAGCTCAAGCCTAATAAATTAATAAAGCAATTACCATGTGCATCCCTTTGACTGATGCTATTACCACTCGATTCTGGTTACTGTCACTGTTCATTACAGTGGCATTTGTGCTTTACAGTACAACACACAGTGCTGGCAATATCCAGGAGGTAGTAGTACTGTCCAACGCTAGTAGAAAGCCAACCTACTACAGGATGGAAGCAGAGAAAAATCACCTGGCATTGAAGCCTGCACAGCCAATGCAAACAGGCAGGGTACAGCTGTCTTGTGGAAATACCAGTAGCTCTCAGGGTCCTGCTGGCATTTTTCTGCCACCTGCTGGAGACTCTGACAGACAGCAACAACTTCACTGGACTCTGTAACCATATTCCCTGTGGAGGATAACGTCAGAATTCTCCTTAGGGTTTTCTGTAAAGCACTTCCAGGTCTAGGGGTGTTTTGCCACCATGTCTGTGTACCGTGTGCATGCTTAGTGCCAACGGTGCCAGAAGAGGGCATCGGGGTCCCTGTGACTATAGTGACAGACATTTGTGAGTTGCCATGTGGGTTCTGGGAGCTGAACCAGGGTCCTTGGGAAGGGTTTTATGTATCCAAGATGTCCATGCATTTCTGATCTTCCTACCTATCTCCACATCTGAGTGTTGGTATACAGGCAGGAAGACCTTGCCTATCTGATTCAGTGCTGGGGATGTGGCCCGGTGTTGCATGTGTTCTAGACAGTGCTCTACCAACTAAGCGACATGCCCAGCTCACGGTGCAACTTTTATACACACAGATAGAACAACAAGATCTCTAAAATAGAGCTGCGGGGCAGAGGATGTGTACTGTGTAATTCAAGAAGAGTAGCTCATTCAGTTTTTTGAAGATAATGAGACTGACAGAGTTGGACTGAAATCCAAGTATCAGACTTTTCTTTCTTTTATTTTTAACGTTTACCATGTCCACAAGAAAAATTTTTTTTTCATGTTTCAAATATTGGTTACCGGAAAGGAAGTGAAAGGGAGAAGAGGGAGAGGGTAGATACTGTGTGCCACACGGGATTAGAAGAATAGCTTTTGTGGGTGTGCACGGTCTCTGAATCAGCTACGAGGGTGAGCCAGGAAGCCCCGAGGATCCTCCCAAGAGATATAGTGTTCAACAGGATAACTAAGGATGACAACGGTTTCTAGAATATTGCAAAATACCAACTAGAAATGACTCTCAAGACTTCCGAGACACCAAAAGGGTTGATATGTAAGCTAACCGTAGACCACTTCCTTTCTTATGGTGTATTTGGATGAAACACCGAACTGTACAACCATAAATGTACATCCGCTTACTGTATAGCTATATTAATATAACCATATAAACAATCACTAGATATTGGTTTTAAAGAGCTTACCATGTCACTGCTACGTACAACTACAATTACAACTTACAGGCCCTAGACCAGGGTTCCATTTAGTCCTGCCCCTTGATGAGTGTTACTGCTACTTACCTTTGTTTGCTTGACAGAGATGCTGCAGTAGCAGAGGCAGTGTCTCCTTGACAATGCTGGGATGTGTTGAAACAGCTGACAAAGCTTGCAGACAGCGGAAATGCCGGGAACATTTGGTGGGACCATCTGCTCTAGCCACATCTGACTCCCCTGAAAGCAATTGGTGAGATAAGTTTTCCCTGTGTGGTGGTGTGAAGGCCCTCTCAGAAAGCCCTGCTGGCAAGGGTTGGAACAGTTAGGACACATACCTTTATGCAGCTCCTCAGCAAGCTTGGGGAGCAAGTGTCTGCTGAAGGCTCCAGGATACAGAGTGGCCAGGGTTCCTGATGCCTCCAGTGCGGCCACCCTACTGGGGACAATGAACAGCATTAGCAGAGCCTTGGCCCATCCCTCTCTTCCCAAGGCCTGGGAGCAGGAAGCTCCACGAGAATGGGCTATCATGGATACCTTGCTGAAGAGCAAGACCCAAGTCCTACAACACTTGGTTGGACAGGACTTCTTTTTTTGTTTTTGTATCGTTTTTGTTTTTTGTTTTTTCCTTCTTTTTGAGCCAGTGTTTCTTTGTGTAGCCCTAGTTGTCTTAGAACTCTCTGTAGACTAGGTTGAGGTCAAACTCACAGAGATCGGCCTTCCTCTGCCCTCTGAGTGCTAGGATTAAAGGCTTGTGCCATTGTCTTTCTGACCACTCAGGAGCCATAACACACAGCACAGAACTCTGGCCCTGGCTGCATCTGCTGCTACTGATACAGAGGTGGGGAACAACTGCCCAGGATACCTCAACTGCTTTAGATTCTCACCAACTCTGGGAATCTTCCTCCAGGAAGGTCAGTCGGTACAGGTGACCTACTGCCAGCTCCAAGTCCTCAGCAGACAGGAGACCTGCAGTTAGAGAGAACACAACCTGCATCTGTGTGTCCTTGTAGCCACCGCCCTCCCAGGAAATCCTAGGAGAAATTACAGCACCCAGTGCCGCAGTGAGGACAGGGAAACACTGCTCTTCACTCAAGACAGAGAATGCAAGGAGGGATCAATGCCCTCCTTGTCCTTTCTCCTGTGACATGTACCTGGCTGGGCACCCAAGACTGTGAGCGTCCGGATGCCAACAAGCTGAAGCTGGGTGCTGGGGTCTGTTAGAGCCATGAACACCAATGAGCATAGCTGGTCTTTGAAGCTACTCAGAGGCCTTTCATCTAGGAGAGACAAAGGCCAGGTCAGACGCGCTCACACCCATCCCTGACTGCAGTGCTGCAGACAACGTTGGGCAGATTTTAAGAGCTGGGATTCTAGGAGACATGCATTGGAAAATGGCAATGCCATCAGTATAATATTGCACTGCAGCCTATGAACATGGCCACTCTCCTGGACTCCTCTCTAGTACTCTGTCCTGCTGTACTTCTGGGCTACAAGGCTCAATAACTGCCCAGGATACCTCACTCCAAGTGACCTCACCTCTGTCTTCATAGCTCCATTTCTGCTGTAGCTTTAGGAATCCCAGGATCATTTCAAGGATTGTCCGACGCTGGTTGCTCTGTGATATTTCAAGGAATACTGGGGTTAGAGACTATGTTAAAGGATTTCAGCTCTGCTATTCTAACAATGAACCTTTTACTTAAGACAGAGACTATGTGAGAGTAAACAAGGGAACAAGCTAAGGCTAACAGAAAACCCAGATCTATCTGAGACCAAACTAGAGTATCAGTCTCTCCAAGAAAGGGACCACAGGCACCCAAGTCTCATCTGTCGCCCTTACCTGGCTGTGCTTGTGGAACTGTTCCAGCAGCAAGGGAAGCACGTTGCTGGTGAGGTGCTCACAGGCCCGGGCAGACGCACCTGCAGCTGCCTGCAACAGCTTAGCGCTAGGCCATACAAGTTTCATGTCTGGTTCACATAGATGGTGCCTGCAGTCTAGAGAGGCAGCAATCACAGACCTGGGGAGTAGGCCAAATATTGCCTGTTTCCCCTTTAATCATAGAGGTTGGAAACTGACACCTGGAACTATTTGCTATCAGTTAGCCTCTAACTGCTCTCAATACAAGTAGGGCTGCAGCCCCCAAATTATTGGACATGTGGGAGCCACCCATAAAGGACCACTGGCCCAAAGGAATATCAGCTCTAAGGTGCTCACTCCCTTCGCTGGCTCCACAGTCCCATTACCTTGAAGGATGTTGCTGAGGAAGGAACCAAGGAGGTCCTCAGCATCAGCTCTCAGCACAGAGCAGGACAGACACGCAGTCAGGGAGTGGAGAGCTGCCAGGCCCTCTGCCTCTACTCGCTCACTAGCAGTCTGGAAAACCTGTCAGGAAGGGATCCCATGGCTACTGAGGTGAGCTTGTACCAGCTAAGTCCCCACCACTCCACTGCCTTTCTTCTTGGGGTGCAGAAGAATATGTACTTGAGAATGTTTGGGGCACAGCAATGAAAATTAAAAACCCAATCTACTAGTATCATCTTGGTTGGTTATATGTTCAACAAGTCTTTTACCCCACTAGGAATGACATACTGCAAGAAACAGTTACCCACATAGAATAGAGATTATTGTGACCCTTATTTAAGTCTCTTTCTCTCTCTTTACATTCAGATGGTGCCAGACCTATGCTCCTTGCCATGACAGAACAAGAAGCAGGCATTGTACAAAGGTGGCCATGTATTGTCACCAAGCAGGAAGCCCTCAAAAGAGAACTGCCCTCTTTGACATTCAACTGGAAATCTTTCTATCCCCTTGCTTGTTCACTGAAAAGAACACACACAGCGTCTTGACCCTGGGAGACAGGAAAAAGGACAGGCAAGGGCCATTACTTCTCCTCAACTAACACCAGTGAGTTCAAGTAACCAACACTCACCTCTCTACGGATGGAAGCCCAAAGGCTGGGCAGGAAGTCCTTCAGCTCCTTCTGTCCATACACAGCACAGCAAGCATTCTGCCAAAAGAACCACAGCCATTAGCTAGCTCACGCTCAAGGTGCTCCAGGATACATGGGCACCTAAATATGGTGGATTCTCAGCAGGGAAACCTTCAAGGTGTCCTAACAGTTCTACTGAGTGCTGAGAAAAGATCTCAGCCTATTTCTTATTGAAAGTACAAGGCTGATGACAAAGCCCAGTGAAAGAGTGCTTGCTTACCTAGGATACATGAAGCTCTGGGTTCAATTACTAGCACCCATCCTCCACTAAGACAAAGTCTGCATTAGCAACACACATTAATCTTATTAATTGGGAAGTGGAAGTAAAAAGATTAGGCCAGCCTGACCTGAGAGACCCTTTCTCAAACATCCAAAAAGAAAAAGAACACTGACCAGTTCTTAGCTACACAGAGTAAGACAGTATGAATGTAATACAGTGCTTAGATAAACATTATAAGCCTAAGTCCTGGCCCCTGAGGCACATGAACTGACCCCCGGCTGTCCACGAAGCTGCACTTTAGTATCACTAACCTGTGCAGAGATAGCCGGATCCTCCAAGGAGAAACACTCACCAGAGTTTGCAGAGAATCCAGCTTGGCACTTAAAATCTCCGAATCCACTTTCTCAATTAGCAGAGGCAGTAAGAACTGTAGCAAAGGAGGAAAAAGCAGACGCCTGAGAGAATATTTTAGCCATCAGAACCAATGCCCATATTATCATCAGCCCTAAGAGACAGGTGCTATACCAAGGAGTGGGGTTCAGGTCACGAGTTACAACTGTAACCAACATTCCTGCTACGCTGTGGGACTTAAGAAATAGGTACGTTAGCAAAGCTGATGTGTGTGAAGTACGCTGTCTACAGAAGACATCAGTATTTTAGGGGATGAAATGATGACGTTTTCAATGCTGAAAGTCTGAAAGTATTTGACATATAAGACACTTATAGAACATCAACCCTAAGATACATAATGGAGCATTCTATCTCCTTATGCTTTTACTTTCCAAAAAACTTGTTGTTATAATTTTGTTTTACGTGTATAAATGTTTGCTTGCAGGCACGTCAGTATATCACATGCATGTCTGATGCCATGCAGGCCAGAAAGGTGTGTTGTATCATCTGGAACTAGAGTGACAGATGGCCGTGAGCCACCATGGGGTACTGGGAATCCCACCTGGGTTCTCTGGAGGAGCAGCCAGTGCTCTTACTGCTGAGCCCTGAGCAGACCCCCACACGGCTCTTTCTTCGGAGCGTTCTCTGGGCAGAGACTGTTACATTAGAGCAGACCCACCTCGGCAAAGCGCGGTGTAGACGCCAGCACAGCACGGAGACTCAGGATGAGATCCTCTCTCTGGATGCCATAAGGATCGTTAGGCGGCTGAAAATGGAAAGGAACCATGGCTTTGTACAATTTTCAGGCCACCCTTGGACATAAGTCTGAACCTGGCAAGCCTGCAGAACAGGCAATCCTTAGACACAATCTAGCACAATCATACACCACGAGCCCCAGCAAAAAAACTTGCTCACTCTTAACATATTTTTGTCTTTAGGCATTTATTTTATTTTTCGGTTTCTTGAGAGTTTTTCTAAGTAGCCCTGGCTCTCCTGGAACTCTAGACAACACTGGCCTTGAACTCAGAGAGATCCGTCTGCCTTTGCCTCCCAAGTGCTGGGATTAAAGGTGTGTACTGAGTGGTGACACCCAGCAAGTCACTTATTTTTGCAGTGCTAGAATTAAAACAAGCATTTTGTACATGCCAGGCAAGCATTGTACCACTAAGCTGTCTTCCCAACCCAGGCACATTCCATTCCCCTTTACCTTTATTCCTGTGTCTTGGAACGGTTGCTATGTAGCCTCCTAAATGCTAATTAGCATTACTAATATGAGCTACCACACCACTCCCCAACACATTTTCTATCGCATCTACTATTTACCACTTAGAGATAAAGATAAGTCCAATTACCAGCTGCCGTGCTTCTTCTCTGTATGTTGTTAAGATGACTAATTGTATGGCTTGTAATCTATTTCTCACTTACTACATCAAGAACACCTTTTTAATAAGAAATGATCTCATGTAGCTCAAGCTAACTTGGAACACTGGATGTAGCTAACGTTGACCTAGAACTTCTGATTCCCTTGTGTTTACCTTTCAAGTGTTGGCGCTACAGGCGTGGGCCAACAAACTTGTATTTTATGCTAGAATCAAACCGAGGATGTGGGCATGCCAGGCAAGTACTCTACCACCGAGTTACACTGTCAGTTACATTAAGATCATTCTCAGCCAGGTGTGAGGGCACACAACCCTCTCTTTAATCCCAGCACTCAGGAGGCAGATCTCTGAGTTCCAGGACAGCCTGGTCTCCAGAGTGAGTTCCAGGACAGCCAGGACTATACAGAGAAGCCTGTCTGGAAAAAACTAGAATGAAAATAAAAAAACATTACCAAATGGTATTATTCTTCCTGAATATTAGTTTTATTATGTGGTTAAGCCAGTTGAAATAATTTCTCTTGGATGGACATCTTTTTTTCACTTATATAAAAGGCAGCAACTATGACAGTATAAAAAGCATTGATAACATCTGTGTCAAACCAGCAGACTGAAAATATCAATCAGATTTTTCCTTTTCTCCTCTAGAAACTGCACTATAGTATAGTAAAGTTTGTTTACAATATAGTAAAGTTTGTTTGGTTTGGTTTGGTTTAAGTCAAAAACCTAAATGTTGAAGAGAACCAGATAAGAGAGACAAAATTCTAGAAACTGGAAGGCAGACAGTAAGAAGGAAATGACTCAACACAGCTAAGATGAAAGACCCAGGGTAGACCTGGGGATAGCTGAGTGACGATCACCGCACAGTCCCTGAGGGCTTTGGAACTGGCAGTTCTAAGGGAAGCTGGAACTAGGGATGGGGGCAGAGAAGCAGACGGAGCTCCTGGACAGTCTCTCTATTCTTCCTTCATCGTAGCAGAGCCTTCAAGTTTAATTTTCAACACTGGGTCAGAAAGGAGTCTACAGTTTCGGTGGTGCAGTTGAGAGCCTCAGTGCTGCACCAGGAGGTCAAAGGGATATGGTATCGGTATTGATAATCTCAAAAGGGATATGGTACCGGTATTGATAATCTCAAAAGGGATATGGTACCGGTATTGATAATCTCAGTTCACTTCTGCTAGGCAGTCCTTTTTTTTTTCCCCCTTTTTTCTTTTTATTTTTTCTTTTCTTTTATTTTTTTTCTTGTGCTAGGCAGTCCCTAAGGTTTTTTGTTTTGTTTTTTAAAGAAGATTGGCAAAATAAGAATGATTTTAAGAAGTTCCCATACTATCCATGTAAGTCATTAGAAAACGAAGCTCATATAGAATTTCCCCCAATGTGTTCAGGGCTTCCCCTCAACAAAACAAAACAAGGAAGGGAGCAAGGAATATGTATGAATATGTGTGTATGTATGTATGTATGTGTGTATATACATATATATATACATATATATATATGGAGAGAGAGAGAGATTGACCGACTGATGGAGCCAGTGATGGCTCACCAAGTAAAGGCCCTTTCTGCATAAGTCTAGAGCTGAGTCCAACCCTGAGAACCCATGTAAAGTGCAGAGAAGAACTGACTCCACAAAGCTGCCCTCTGATATCCACCTGTATCCCACGGCGCCTAAGTACCAGCTATCCTCACACACAGACTAAGGAGCCGGCTCAGTGTGGGGAAGCGGGCACCGAGGCTGACGACCTGGGATCCGCATGGTGGAAGGTGAGAGCCAACTCCTGCACATGCACATGTGCTGTGGAGCAGTTTCCTCAGAGGCTAATTAAGCCTTTTGTTTTGGAGAAGCTTAAGACCCAGGATAAATGGGGATGTCAAACTGGGTCTTTTAAGAAAGAATGTTTACAGGGAGATAAAGTACTCTATCCTCCAGGCAAGCTAGCTAAGACAGGAAACAAACAACTTAAAATATCTTTAAGAAGTCCTTGAAATTGACCAGATTCACTAGTCTCTCCCTCTCCCCAAGTATACATCATAGGCAGTAAAAATTGTGAGACGCTCTCAGAGGAACCAAGCAGCCTGGAAGAAAGACCAGCTGAGCTGCCTGAAGGGCTCAGGCCAGTGGAGGGAGGCATCTGAAAAGGGCACTCGCTGGCCTGCTGAGCTGCAGCAGACTGGGCAGAGTGCACCGAGTTTTATTTTGTGAGGTGTCTTTGGTGATGCACTTATCTTTGAATCATTTCTTTCCTGTAACCCCTCACTCATATTCCTGTTAGAACCTCAATAAAATTGTTTCACCAATTCAGACTGTGTTGGTGTCCGTACTGTGGTCTCTTGAGTGGGCAGACCTTTGTTTATACTTGCCAGGAACAGTGTTCCAGTGTGAGCAGTCACATGAATGTAAACAAAAAAGACTTAAGGGCTAGAGAGATGGCTCAACTGATTAGGGCACATAGTGCATGAACAAGGAACCTGAGTTCAGGTCCTAGACTCACGTTCGGATGCTCATAAGGACCTGTAATTGCAGCATCAGGGAGCCAACACCCTATTCTGTCATATGCACACATAAGGCTCAGATATATGCCATAAATTTTTTAAAATCTTTAAAAAAATTTTAAAGTAACATTATTATTTTTGAAAGATATATCTACCCATGAACTAAAAACAGAACACTACAAAACAAAGAGAAATCAATAATCATAATGATAATAAACTTAAAGAAAACTTTCCTATCTAAGAGTGACACAGAGTGTGTGTCAGGAGATGTGTGGGAGGCCAGGCCTAGTGGTACAGCTTGTAATTACAAGTTAGGGACTGAGCCTTGCTACAAGTTCAAGGTCACACACATAGAGAAACTTTATCTCACAACAACACCAGGAATAAAACTCACTTGTGTAGCCAGAGCTTTTACCTGCTGAGGCATCTAGCTTGCCCTATTACTTTACACACACATACTCACTCACTCTCTCTCTCTCTCTCTCTCTCTCTCTCGCCCTTGCCTGCCTGCCTGCCGGTCTGTCTGTCTGTCTATGTATCTTATCTATCAGCTGAACCAGTCTTTCACAGGTCTAAGGTTGTTCTGAGCTGTAACGATGGTTATTGGTTATGAAACAATTTATTGATTATGAAGCAGTGTCAGCAGAAAGGAGGTCTAGCAGGATACTGACTGAGATAAGCTGGGGAATGATGTCTAGTAAAGACAGCTGGGGCTCTTTAAAGTCAGCCAGAGCCAATATTCTCCAGCTCACTTGGCATGCTGCAGTCAAGGCTTTCAATTCTTTCACATTGCTAATACTTGCAGCACACATTCCCACACATCCCATGTAGAAGAAGACCAAGAGTACCTGACCGTAGAAAAGAAACATAAAAGGCCCAGAGTCAGAGCACACACTTCCTGTGCACACTGTGTGGAACTGTAATATTTTGTTGTGATCGTTTGTTTTATTATTTTTTTTCTTTTTTTTATTACGTATTTTCTTCAATTACATTTCCAATGCTATCCCAAAAGTCCCCCCCTGATCGTTTGCTTTATTATCCTAGATGCCCTCCATAACTACAAATTCATCTTCTATACTTCCCTCAGCAACCACCCAACATCCTCTCATCTGCTAGGTAAGTTCCTGCCAACTGTAGCTTCTACTAAACCCTTGTCTTTCAGAATGACTATAGTACCATTCATTTTGATATCTAATCTATATTGCTACCTCAATGCTGCAGCCTTCAAGGGCAGGGACCGCAGCTTACAACCCTGTGCCCTTCAGCACTGAGTGCATTGCTAGGTACCCTCTCACCTTTGAATCCTACCTTTGGTGTTGGATGACTCTCCATTTTTCAGTTTACTAAAATATGAATCCATAAGGACTTTAAAATATCTATCAGCCTGGGAAAATAGCTCGGTGGAAAAAGTGACAGGACAGCAGGAGCCACAGACCCCAGTACAACTGTCCCTGGGGCAGTGGACAGTGGTGTGCAGACAGTGGCCAGTCCAAAACCAGGGAGCTCCAAGTTGCGTGGCAGACCCTGGTGGCAGGAGGGTCTGTCATGAGCAAGTGGACAGGTATAAAGGAGACACTCAACGTCCTCCTCTGCCTCCACACTCAGGCACCCACACTGCACAAAACTGCACACGCATACACACTAAACAAACAAAATGTAAATGCAGGGACTGTCTGTTTTGTTTGCTTGTCTAGAACAATGTCTGACATAGCGCATATTCTTGACTATCTGATCCAGAATGAAGGTGCTACTTACAGGGGTAAAATCAATAGGGAAATAACAAGATGTCACTTCAAATAACTCTTCCACGAAAGGTCCTGCGGCAACAGAGAAAGGATAAAGTTGACTTGGGCTCATTACCTCTGAGCAGCTTCAACCAGCTAATTCAGTGCTATGAAAACCTACCCAGACTGTAGTCCTTGGAGATGAGGTCATGGACGATGCGGAAAGCCAGCAGGAGATTACGGGGATCCTTCTCCCCATCCATCACCTGGATGAAGCCAAATGTGAAGTCAGCTCCCAGACCCTTCAGCTCTGGGAAGGAGAAAACAAGGTCACTGCTGTCCCATGGGACAGAAAGCCTGGCGTCTTCCTGCTGCCTCTTGTTCTTCTTTCCTGCCTAGATCCAGGTACTCAGTGAAGATACGTGCAAGTCTGTGTGTGCGTGCATGCGCACTTACTCAAGTCCAGAATTAAAAACCTTCCTCCGCTGGGAAAAGTCTGTACTCCAAACCTTTATCATTCCTCAGTCTGAGGCCTTTCACATATCCCCTAGAGCACAATCCACCCTTCTAATGGGGTTCCGGGGCGGGGGCAGGGGGAGAAAGAGCAATCGCTTGCTTCTCAGACTCCTCACCTTCTTCTCGTGATCGCATGAAGTTAGTGATGATGCTGAAGACAGTATGGCGGTCCACCTGTAGCAGGGACTTGAGGGTGGGGAAGAAAGAGAGTGAGTGGAAAAGAGAACAAAGATTTCTTCAAACACTACAACCATGTCCTACTTCACGAATCTCTAAGGCAGCACGAGATCAGGTTAAGAGGACTGTAGAGAAAGGGCCTGGCTCCCGACCAGCACAACAGTGATGCCAGTGACCTAAACCTGCTTCATGTATGGCTCAGGTTCTTCAGCTGAGAGAACATTCCAGATCTAGTGTCGTCACCCCCCCTTACACAGTAGAAAGGGATACCACATACACAAGATCATCAGACCTTAAAGCATCCAGAACATGGAAGACAATCTGTTGTCACCTCGTCCTAGCTATATCAAGTACACAAGACAAAGGCTAGCAACAAGAAATTAGCAACCATTATCACTCACCTGTACATGTACCTCCTGGAAGATGGCTTTAAGCACAGAGACAGCCAGACCCGGAGGCAGGGCCACAGACATGCTCTGCGGTAGGAGGGAAGATATGAGAGAGAAAACTGTCTCTAAGATACAACTCTACATCGTGCCTCACTGGGTAATTGGGTATCCCAAAATCCCTGCTCAGGAGGAAGCATTCACAGTGAGAAACTTTCTCTAGCCGAGTATTTCTCCAGAGCTCCTTTTTTTTTTTAAAGTGTAGATGAGAGGTGCAGTGTATTACAAGGTAAAGTGAACTGCCACACAGGGTGACCTCACCCTCCAGAGTAAGAACTACAGGTCTGGCCGACAGTAACCTATTCCTCTATTCGCCTTTGTCCTTCAGCATGTGAACGTTCATCTCCAAAAGGCACGGAGAGAACCTTCCTAGGGCTACCGCAGACAGCCATGCAGTGAAAAGGACTTACCAGTGCCCTCAGGCCCTGTAAGACAGATGGGACCACAAGATGGTGGTCCTTCAGCCGGTTCTCATAGAACAGGATCAGGTGGACCACTGCACAGACCAGATCGGTGTTAGCATAGCAGGAGGAAGACCCAGCAGCTACCTTTATCTGCTTCCTAAGGCCATCCCATTGTGACTTCCCCACAAATGTTCTTCTGAATCAAGAAATGCACTTTCAGCCAGGCGGTGGTGGCGCACACCTTTAATCTCAGCACTAGGGAGGCAGAGGCAGGCAGATGAAACCCTGACTCAAAAAAAAAAAAAAAAAAAAAAAAAAAAAAAAAAATCCCCCAAATCGCCCCCCCCACCCCAACAAACAACGATGAAAGAAACGCACTTCCACTTCATGGTGTCTTTACTTAGCGAAACAGGAAAGTCTTTTTTTTTTTTTTTTGGTTTTTTTGAGACAGGGTTTCTCTGTTTAGCCCTGGCTGTCCTGGAACTCACTTTGTAGACCAGGCTTGCCTTGAACTCAGAAATCCCAGAAATCCGCCTGCCTCTGCCTCCTGAGTGCTGGAATTAAAGGTGTGTGCCACCACGCCCGACTGGGAAAGTCTTTTAGTATTCATTTTCATATAAACTCACAGCGAAACCCAGCTTTCCCCTCAGAACTGCTTTCTTTTCAACTGCATTAATTTATGTGTATGTGGTGGTCTGAATAAAGATGGCTCCCAAAGGTTCATCTATTTGAATGCCTGGTCCTCAGGGAGAGGCTCTACTTGAGAGGGATTGAGAGGCGTGGCCTGCTGAAGGGAGCATATCACTGGAAGTGTTTCAAAAGCCCAAGCCATGCCTAGTATCTTTCTCTCCTTATGACTGTGGATCTGGATGTAGAACTCTCAGCTGCTTCTCCAACACCATGTCTGCCTGCATGCCACCATGCTCCCCATTGTGACGACAATGGACTAAACCTCTGAAACCATAAGCAAGCCCTAATTAAATGCTTTTTTAAATAAGAACTGCCATGGTCAGGGCTGGTGAGATGGCTCAGTGGGTAAGAGCACCCGACTGCTCTTCTGAAGGTCCAGAGTTCAAATCCCAGCAACCACATGGTGGCTCACAACCATCCATAACAAGATCTGACTCCCTCTTCTGGTGTGTCTGAAGACAGCTACAGTGTACTTACATATAATAATAAATAAATCTTTAAAAAAAAAAAAAAAAAGAACTGCCATGGTCCCGGTGTCTCTTCACAGCATCAGAACACTGACTAAGACACTCCAGCTATGCACCATGTAGAAAACTCCCAAGAGCCAGACATAAAATGCAGGGCTCCAGGGTTTTGCCTAAAGCACCTTTATCTCTGAGCCGTGTTATCAACCCCACAATCGCAATATGGATCTTTTCCTCTTTTGCTTTGCTGCTGGGGCTGAAAGCAGTTTCACGAGCTCCGCCACTACTAAGCTTGCTTTCTTTCTCATTTTTTTGAGAGGCCCTGACTAAGGACAACTTTTGGGCACCTGTTCTCCCTTTACTGTAGTTCCAGGGATCAAGCCCTGCTGTCAGGCTTGCACAGTAAGCACCTGTACCCACTCAGCCACAACACAGCCCTCCACCTTCCCATTTCTTTACATGCCTGGGATTGAACACAGGCCTATCAATCTTTCTTTAAAGGGCCAGGCAGTAAGTATTATACATGCTTACAGGATGTAGACACTGAGATACACTGAAAAAATTATCAAAGGCTATTTGAAATCTACGTCTTGTATCTTATTTTAATCATCTCTGCCAAGTATACCAATAAGGAATGAAGGCCCTTAGTTAGCTGTGCATAGATAGGTTATAACCCTTTTGTCTGTGAACACTATGTAGGTCATGGCTCTGTGACTTGGGAAGTCATCCCTACTAGTGGTAAAAGTACCTTCCTTCTCCGAGAGCAAGGAGTGACACTGGAGCAGCACCTGTGACAGAAGCTGGGCTCCTCGAGCCCGAGTTCGGGGTTCAGCATTTTCCAGAGAGGACCTGGGAGATAGAAAGATAGAAAGCATCTGTCATTAACCAGTTCAAATTATAAAGAAAACATTCTGCAGCTAGTCACTAGTCACACTTAAGTCTCTAGACAATAAAGAAAGCAAAATCTTCTTAAAAAAAAAAAAACAAAAAACAAAAAAAACAAACCACCCAAAAATCCAGCCCATGAAGGTGCTCCTGAGCCAATAACATTAGTGTCCAGTAACAGAAAGTCCCAGACAGGCAGTGGTAGTGCACTTGGGAGGCAGAGGCAGGCAGATCTCTAAAGTTCAAAGCTAGTCTGGTCTACAGAGCCCAGGACATCCAGGGCTACACAGAGAAGCACTGTCTCTAAGGGGAAAAAAGAAAAAAAAAAAAAAAAAAAAAAAAAAAAAGACTGAAGCCCAAACCTACCCTGATTAATCTGGCAGCAACAGAGGCCTAAGTGACACCACAGTCAACCAAAGTCTGTTTCCCCATCTCTTACTTGGCACCTGATGGGCACCATACTGACTCTGGACACATCCCTCTGAAACAGAGCTTGGTGGTACCCATGGGGCTTCAGAGATGCCTTGCAGCTGCAGCTTCTACTCAAGGGAAGCAGCAGCCTTTCACAGATTAAATAGAAACTCTGTGTACGTAGACAGAAATTTCTGTGTGTGTAAACAGAACTCTGGCTCTAGTCTCGCTTTGGCCCAAAGATTTATTTTATTATTATATGTAAGTACACTGTAACTATCTTTAGACACACCGGAAGAGGACGTCAGATCTCATTACAGATGGTTGTGAACCACCATGTGATGTGGTTGCTGGGATTTGAACTCAGGACGTTCGGAAGAGCAGTCAGTGCTCTTACTCGCTGAGCCATCTCTCCAGGCCTGGAAGGAATAAATTTTTCCCCCTTTTTTGGAGACAGGTTCATATAGCCCAGGTTGGCCTCAAACTCCGCAATTGAGTATAGCCCTGAACTTATCCTTCAGTGTTCACCCTGAGTGCTGGAATCACAGAAGCGAGGCCTGATTTTATGTTGTTCTGGGGACTCAGGGCTTTGTGCGTGCTTGACAAGATCTCTCCCAACTGAGCGACAACTCTAACTGCATCATCTAACTGCAGCAGTTTTTGTTTTGTTTTGGTTTTTTTTGTTTGTTTGTTTTCTGTTTGTTTTTTGAAATAGGGTTTCTTTGTGTAGCCTTACCTGTCCTGAAACTAGCGCTGTAGACCAGCCTTAAAGTCAGAGAGCTCTGCCTGCCTCTGCCTCTGCCTCCTGAGAGCTGGTGTGAAAGGATCACACCAGCACAGTCCCTCCGACTCCAACACTTTTGGCTCATAAGGGAGTAGGTGAACTGCAGCAGCAAGATGATTATATTCAAAATGACTCTCCTGAGATCACACTTCTACATAACCTCAGCAGGAAGTCGATTTCTGGAAAGCTGATCCCACGAATTTAAAATTCAACCTTAGAGATAAAGGAACATACAACGATAGAGAAATAAAAGCACTCCTGACTCTGAGGACAGGAACTCAGAAATGTTCCTTCCTGCTTAGCAGGTAGAATAGCAGGTGCATTTGCAGCATCTGAAAGAGGGACCAAGGCACACAAATGCTCACAAGGGAATTTTTCTTAACAGCACAAGGGTGGAAACAACCCAGATGTCCATTCCAACTCATGAATAGTTAAACGGAATGCTGGTCATTGGTACAATGGAATGCTGTTTAGCAAGCCTTAGACCTGAGCACGACAAGAAAAACCTTGCAAGCATGCTGCAATGCTAACATTGGTTGTTATCTTGCCATGATCTAGAATCACCCAAGAGACAAACCTCTAGGCACACCATGAGGGATTACCTATAGTAAATATTCCTGTTACGGATTTTCTTGATGAAACTGAGTTAAGAAGGCGGACCCTGTATGTGGGAAACAACATTTTCTGGGCTGGGGTCCTGGACTGTAGGAATAGAGAGATCCCGGCTCTCCCCGACAGAGTTTATCCTGGAGCTGTGAGCCCAATACGCCTCCCTCCCTTAAGCTGCTCTCGGCAGCATTTCATCACAGCATTAGGAACAAGGCAGCGCATGCTCAGTGAGAGACACACAGCCCGGGGCTCTATGTATCTGAAATGTCCACAGTCGGTTAGTCCATAGAGTGCTAGGGCCTGGGAAGAAGAGGGGTGAAGGGAATGGGCACTAAGGAGCAGGAGGTTCACTTTGGAGTAAAAAGGATGTTTGAATGGCTGAACGGTGACTGTGGGGAAGGATGCAGGGGGTGAGACAATTTAGTGAGCTTGGATATATCAGATATGTATGTGTGTGTATGTATAAAAATATATATTTAAAGATTTGTCTATGTGTATGGATGTTTTGCCCCTATGTATGTGTACCACATGCATGCCTAGCTCCCACGAAGCCAGAAGAGGGTGCCAGATTCCCTGAGACTGGAATTAAAGATAGTTGTGAGCTGCCATAGGAGTACGGGGAACTGAACCTGGGTCCTCTGGAAGAGCAGCCTGCATTTTTCACTACTGATCCATCTCTCTAGCCCTGTGTCAATTACGTTTTCAATAAAACTATTATTAAAAAAAAATAATGCTGAGTGGTAGCAGTACAACTTTAATCCCAGCACTCAGGAAGCAGAAGCAGGCGGATTTCTGAGTCTGAGGCCAGCCTGGTCTATGGAGTAAGTTCAAGGACAGCCAGAGCTACCTAGAGAGACCCTGTCTCCAAACCAAACCAAACCACACCAAAGCAAAAAAAAAAAAAACCTAGGGCCATGAGAGAGCAACCAGAAAAGCTAAGTAGTCTGTTCTGTGTAAGATGTGGCAGTTTTTAAGACTTCCTTTATCTGTTTTGATTTGTTTTTCCTATTTCAGAAGCATGCGTTTTGAATAATAACTTATTAATAAGACTGGTCAACATAAGTGGTCTGTGGTCTGAGATTTGAGGAAAGCAAGCCCTAGACTACAAGCATGTATCTAATCTGATTCTCAGAAGCCCAGGTTATAACACTCTTCTTTGACTCGCACAGTCAGAGTCTGGGGATCTGGCACAGTCATCCTCCAGACAGGGAGACAGGACCTATCGGATGTCGAAGCCATCTGCGGCAGCTAGACTCCTGAGGGATTAGGTGGATCTAAGGAAGCACAGAGGGTTGGCGTTCCGATGAGACAACAGTGGAAGGCCGTAGCCACCCGTTTTACCTAAACCTGCAGGCTGAGTCAGAACCTGATGTGGATTACAGGTTGTACCTTTCTAAGAGGAACAACCCAAGACCAGCTTAGACTGAGTGCTGACATGGATCAGAAGCCTTCAACTACAAGGGAAAAAAAATCAGGTTCTAGGGAGGGAATAATGCATGGAAGTATCTAGGCAAGACTGGAAGCATATTCTAAAAGAGAGGGGCTTACCCAAGGGCTTCTACTACTTGTAACACTGTATAGCCACCGGACTTCACATCTAGAAGAAATCGAAAGAAATACGAAAAAGTTAAAACAGGGTTCGATGGTTGAGTGCTTCCTGTTTACACCGCGCCCTGTGCTAGGAGACTACACACTGCTGAGTAAGACCCCTCCTAGACAAGAAAGAAGCTGCCACATTTCAAATATGCAGTCGCAAGTTTTTTTTTTTTTTTAAATAAGCATTTTCATCTTTAACTGAAATGATTGTATAGGCAGAAAGGCCAGATTAAAGAATAAGCTGGCTACATATAAATTAGTATTATCAAATAAAAACCCTTTGTGTATATATACACACAACAGTCTATATAAAACAGCATAAAAGATGAATGGGGACAAATGGCACAAAGGCAAAACAAATAAACAAAACCATTGCTGAAGGTGTAGCTCAGCTGACCAAGTGCTGACCTGGCCTGCACTGAGAGCCCTGAGCTCAATTCCTAACAGTGACTAACCCAGCAGCTAGCACAGCCACGTAAGGGGTAGAGGAGGGGTAGATCAGGGAGACCAAGAGAAAGAAAGGAACTAGATAGAAATTCAGGCCAGGCGGTGGTGGCACATGACTTTAATCCCAGCACTCGGGAGGTAGAGGCAGGCGGATTTCTGAGTTTGAGGCCAGCCTGGTCTATTGAGTGAGTTCCAGGATAGCCAGGGCTATACAGAGAAATCCTGTCCTGAAACCCCCCCCTCAAAAAAGATATTTAGCAAAACTGTACATTTAAAAGGCACTCAATGCTCTGGCTTCATACCTGTCAGGATGCTGCTGCTTACAAAACAGACAAGAGACAAGGGTTGGAAGGACAGACAGAAACGGGAGTATGTACAAACTTCGTTGGTGAGAATGTAAACTAGTACAGTTGCTATGGAAAAAAAAAGAGTATGGAGGTGCCTCAAAAAGAGAAAAAAAAAAGCCTCTACAACCCAGCTATAACACTCCTGTTTCATATACAAAGGAAATAAATTAATATCCGCAAAGAGTGTCATATGCCCACGTTCCCTGTAGCATTGTTCACAATAGCTCACATGTGAAATAAGACTGAAGTAGCTATATGTGTGTGTGTACACTGAAAATCGGACAAGATCGTAACACAGAACAGTGTTATACTGTCCATGGTTATAGTATGTGCACAGAATACTTTATTATAATAATAATAAGTGCTAGGATTGAAGGCACATAGCACCACACCTGGCCTTGGGATAGTTTTAGATTAACAGAAAAGTTGCAAAGACAATGCAGAGTTTCTGTACAACCTTCTCCCAGTCTCCCCATTTTATCAGCGGACACAGTACATTTGTCAAATATATACATTTCTTAAAACTAAGAGCATGACATCGGCACATGGCCACCTAACTCTAAACATTATTCAGGTTTCACCAGTCTTCCCACTATGCTATGGGTCTAAGATGGAATTAAATATATCACTTTATAATTAGTGTCAAGAACCCTCAGGCTCGTCCTTAAGTTTCTCAGTTTTCCATGTTCTTCACAACCTTGATGAAAGAGTTCCTTTGATAGGATGTCCTTCAATTTGGGTTTGATGCTCTTCTGTTTAGACTGCAGCTACTAGTTTTTAGAAGACAGTCACAGGTAAGTACTCTTCTGTCACAATGTCAGGGACAGTCATCCACAGGACCTCTTGTGCTCTCACAGGAGCCAGATTTACTTCAGTCATGTGGACCAGGTGTATCTGTCTCTGCAGCAGGTAGGGATACTATTTCCTTTCAGGCACCCCATCCTTAAAGGGGGGCCATGGTTAGCCCTATTCAAGGAGGGCGAGATAAAGTTTAACCATCTGGAGGGAGTAATTCTACCTAAATTACTTTAATTTCGTCTACAAAGAGATTCTAGTTATTACTGTATCAATATTGACTAGTATACATTCGTACACCGAGTTACAAACCAATAAATATAATCAATTTAATAATAGCCAACAAGTCTTTTTCATTGTTCCCGATGCTCCATCTTTAGTCACTGAGCTTTTTGTTTCGTTTATCTGTGTATGTGTGCATGTGTGAAGGTGTTCTTGTACCACAGCACGCAAGTGAGGTCAGAGGATAATCTCTGGGAGACAGCTCTCTCCTTCTACTAGGTGGGCTCTGGGAATGGAATTCAGGTCTGTGGGCTCAGCAGCAAGTCTTAACCTGTTGAGCCATCTCACTGATTTGTTTTTGTTTGTTTTGCTTGTTTGTTTGTTTTGGTTTTTCGAGACAGGATTTCTCTATATAGCCCTGGCTGTCCTGGAACTCACTCTGTAGACCAGGCTAGCCTCGAACTCAGAAATCCACCTGCCTCTGCCTCCAGAGCGCTGGGATTAAAGGCATGTGCTTATTTTTAATTTTTTTTTTTTAACTTTGGCTGTCCAGGAACTCACTATGTAGATCAAGTTGGTCTCAAACTCACATAGATCATCTGGCTGTCTCCTGGGTGCTGGAATTAAAGCAAAGTACTCCTATTCCCAACCCCTACTGAGCTTTTCTCTGAGAACTGGAAGCCAGCTGCTCTCCATAGGAAGCTCGAAGATAGTCAGAGCTATATAGTAAGACACTATCTCAAAATTAAACCAACCAACCAACCATGATCTGGGTGTGTCATTAGAATGAAACTGCTTCTAGATTCTCTCAGTTGAAAGAGCTGAGAAATATATATATGTGTGTGTATACACACACATACATATATACATATACATATATATATATACACATACACATATCTATATATGTACATTATATGTATGTATAACAATCCATCCACATTACATAAACATCTGCCACTATTTCTTTATCTGTATATGTCAAACTAAATATAAAATGATAAAAGTCTCTAAGTCTCAGGGGCTGGAGAGATGGATGGCTCACTGGTTAAGAGCATTGACTGCTCTTCTAGAGGTTCCAGGTTGGATCACATGTTGGTTTGTGGCTCCAAATGCAGTTCTGTGGGATCTGATAACCTCTTATAACCTCTTTGGACACCAGGCATGAAAATAGTTCACAGATATACATGATTTTTTTTTTTTTTAAAAAGTCTGCCAGGGTGTAGTGCCAACATACCTTTAATCCCAGCACTTGGGATGGGCAGGCACATCTCTAAGTTGGAAGCCAGCCTGTTCTACAGAGTGAGTTCCAGGACAGGACAGTTAGGACTACACTGAGAAACCTTGTCTCAAAAAAGCCGAAGGGGGAGAAATGAGAGAGAAAAGAAAGAATAACAAGGAAAATTCTTTAAGTCTAATCTCTGTAGCCTTCAATTTGTAATATCTCTGACAGTGGGAAACTAGTTCTTTTATTTATTTACAATTACTCCTTGGTTATGAGGGTTTTTTATATATACACGTGTGTATGTGTGCTCATATTTGTGTGTGGTATATGTGTGAAGATGTGTGAATGCATGTATAGTCGGGGGCCAATCTCAGCTGTGGTCTCTCAGGCATCTTTTGTCTTTGACACAGGGCTTTTCAGTGACCTGGAACTTCCTGTTGTAGGCTGGCCAGCTCTAGGAATGAACCTGTCTCTACCTTTGGTCACTCCGTCACTAAAGTACAAGCATGTGCCACCATGCCCTGCCTTTTAATGTGGGGTCTGGGGGTCTGAACTCAGGTCTTAATGCTTGTAAGCCCAAGGTATTAACAACTGAGTTACCTTTCCAGTCCCATAAATTATCTTCAGAATTGTTAGCCTCCTTGAGAAACACGTTTATGGGAACAACACAGTGCTTTTATAGTTTTATCTTTGGCTATACAGTTTCTAGACAAACTTGTTCTCTATAATCACTCATGTCAGATCTTTCCCCCACCACTTCAACTGAGGCTATGTCCCACAGTAACAGCAAAGATCGTGCCAGAGTCTACGGTCCACTGTGGGGTGGAAGAGGAGCTTTTCACTGTGTATCCTTTGACACCCTCAGTCTCCTACCTGTTAAGTATATAGCTTATTAGCATTAGCAACACACACAAGCAACAGATCTGCCTCTACATTTGCACGAGGAAAGCAAGGAGTAACAGGCTGTCTTGGAAGGACTGGGTTATCATGGATGAAGTACCTAATGAAGGTATGGGAATTACTTCCAAAAGTCTGTTCAGGGTTCTTGACTTAGACATCTCTAAATGCTGAGCCTTCACCCGTCAACAAAAGGGAAATGCGGGAAAGACTTCAGCACGCTGTCCTAAACCTCCAGTTCCCCGAAGTCTGCTGCTTATGGCAGCAACATTGTGAGCTGAGATGGGCAGAGGCTCAGTTTAGTACTAGAGTAAGCAATCCAACCAGACGGAGGGAAGGGGAACTCTAGTGAGAATTCATAGCTCGTGACTGGCACCAACTTAGCCTTCAGGCACTCCTAGCTCTACTTGTGCCAGGATGTGGAAGGCCCAGCTGCTGCCCACATGCCTGAGAAAAGAGCCCAGGGGAAAATGAGCAAGCTGTACAGTGGGGGTAGGGGCAACAAGGCAGGCTCACAGGACAAGCAGACCAAGGAACTCCCCACAGCCAAGTCCCACTCGAGAGGGCCCTTCAGATTTTAAACTGAAAGCTGCTTCTTCAGCATTCAGAATGAGTCAAATTGAAGCTGGCGGATTCCTACAGCAGAGCATCAGTGTACGTGTGACTCCCTGACACGTGGTCGTTAAGTTTAGTTAGTATCTAATTCTAGCTCTGGTTACTCTACCTCAGACATGACTTTCTACACCTTCCAAATAACGACTACTTCTCTGCTCTTACTTTTGGTGTGATAAAAAGTGTTGGGAGATGAGGATGCTCTGAGTGAATGCAAACTATTGACAAAGACCAGCCCCTAGGCCCATGGGAATTGGCAAAGGCTTCCTCCAGTCTGTGTGAACGTTGACACAGTGTACAAAAAGCGTGAGCTGCAGCTGCTCACAGCCCGACACTGCTCCCCTGCAGAGACCTCCCACAGAGAGGAGCTATCCCTCTTTATTTAGCTATAAATACTCTAGGGGTATTTGGTACCCAGAAGACATCTGTGTGTCTATCCTGTCTTCATTCTCTCACTGCCTCAGTCAGGTTTTCAGGTCCAAGAGGTGCTTGGGTGCAGTGGAAATGTTCCTGAGATTCTTTTTGTGTTGGGGGCAGCTGTGGTGGGGTGCACATGTGCAGCTCAGAAGACAACTTGCAAGAGCTCCTCTTCCCCTTGGTTCCTGGATGCACGTCACTTTTTTAGCCACTGAGCTTTTAGAATGTAGCAATGCTAACAGAACACTGTGACTAGACAAAAGCAGCTGGATTGTGCTCTTAAAACAGTTCAAGTGGGTTAAGAGCACTGGCTGCTCTTCCAGAGGACCTGGGTTCAATTCCCAGCATACACACGACAGCTCACAACTGTTTGTAACTCCAGTTCCAGAGGATCCAACACCCTGATACACCATACAGGAAGGCAAAACATTAATGCATATGAAATGAAATGAATAAAATTTAAAAAAAAGTCTTTGAGCTCACTTTAGCACATATGTTAAAGTTGGAATGATACAGATTCTCATGGCCCCTATGCAAGAATGACATGCAAATTAATGATGCATTCCAAGGTTTAAAGTTTAAAAAAGGTTAAAAGTCTTCCATTCTGCTGGTACTTTATGTAGAATTATCTATCTGAAACACAACTATTTGTTTACCATCCTCATTTTCTCCTTATTGCCCCAAAGTCCTTTACAAGGTGGCTCCGGAGCTCTCTAGTCACTTTCCCAGGAGTCTTCTCACTCAGTCACGTGAAATGGGAAGTCCTTGTCTTTCAGTTTGAAATGCTCCTTTCCATTCCTGGTCTGAAGAACTTACGCACTCAAGTGTCAATACCTATGATGCCTTAAGTACCCCCAAGCAGAATCATTCTCTTCCTCCTTGGTCTTCCTTACATCTTAAAAGGTTGTTTTCCTTCAATACTGTTGTCTTTTATAAAGCAAACACTGTGTAGGGTTTAAGGCAGAAATTGAGAGGGTCTTACTGTGTAGCCCAGGCCAGCCCTGAACTCACAGAGATCTGCCTCCCTCTGCCTTTCGAGGACTGGGCTTAAAGGGAGTGTGCTTCCACACCCAGCTAGACAGGGAGTGCTTAAGAAAACCCACTGTTGCCAGGCGTGGTGGCGCACGCCTTTAGTACCAGCAATCAGGAGGCAGAGGCAGGAGGATTTCTGAGTTAGAGGCCAGCCTGGTCTACAGAGTGAGTCCCAGGACAGCCAGAGCTATACAGAGAAACCCTGTCTTGAAAAACCAAAAAAAGAAAAACCAAAAAAAAAAACAAAACAAAACAAAAAAAAAAAAACCAAACCACTGTCAGGCTGGAGAGATGGCTCAGCTGTTAAAGGCTAGGCTCATAACCAAAAATATAAGAAAACCCACTGTCTACTGGGGCAGGAAGGCATTTTTAAACAAAGTGTCCACCATTCAGTCTCCCCACAGTAATATAAAAAAAGGTAACAGAAGGTGTTCATGTTCTGGGTCATGGATATGGGTTACTAAGTTTATTTTGTTCTTGAAAGCAGGGTCTCCATCCATCCTATAGCCCAGGCCAAGCTGATCTACAACTATTTATCCCAGGCTGGCCTTTATAACTCTTCCTGGTAAAGTTTCCTGAAAGACAGGATTATAGATGTGAATGAGCCACCTGTGGGCCTGGGCTACTAATTTTAAGTCATAGTAATTTTCTCAAATGAAAATAGCCAAAATACACAGAAATACTATCAATTATTTTTTGTACTTTGTACTTCTGGGGTAAGAGAACCTATAATAGTTAAAATAACGAATTATTTTCCCCCAAGGGTAGTTTTACTGGCACAAAGGAAAAATATAAGTTCCTTTCCCTTTATAGGACGCCTAAGTTTTTACAATGTGTGCAGGATTTTCTGTATAACAATGGCCTTGCTAGCTTTCCTAACTTTGTATGCTTTCCTCAGCCGGGCGAGTTCATGTGGAGTATGGAGAAGGGTCAAAAGCAGGATTTATGTGGCCATCAACACAGAAGGAACAATTAGGTCTCTGTCTGATGGAACTGCAGCCTCTTGAGAATCTGGAGTGGTAGCCCAAGGAAGGGGGGACCAGGGCTGGGGTGCTGTGGGTAGAAGCGCATGAGCAGAATGGAGGGAAATCCCCCAGGAATAGGTTCTAGGCAGGCTCTTAAAAAGGCCATTTCTGGGGATGAGGATGTAGCTCGGTTGGGCAAGCGCCTGTCAGAGGCTCTGAGGTAGGTTTCCAGCACTGTATGGCGCAAGCCTGTAATCCTGGCCCTTGGATCATATAAGTGCAAGCTCATCCGCAGTTAATACAAGCAGTTTTCAGCCAGTCTGCTTACAAGAGGCCCCATCTCAAAATCAAAACAAAACAATAAAAACCTTCCTGATGATGCCACAGTCGTTTCTCTACAGTTACTCTTTACTCCTTAATAATTTTATTTCAGTAATAGTGGTTTCTTTGGGCAATCAAAACCATGGCAAAATAGAATGAACGCTGAACTAAAGGGAAACCCTAGTGATGGGGGTGGGAAAGTAGACCGGTGCTTCTGTTTTTGATTAAGTTACTTCTTTTCCCTGGCCCCAGGCTCAAAATGCTGGGTGCATCTAGGGTAGGCTTTTTTATTTCCTTCAAGCCTTAGAGCTAACTGGGCCTCAAATTCCACAGATTCTACTTGCTTCCTTAATTCTTGTCATACAAACTTTCCTTTTTACATTTTGTGTATGTGGAGGTCAGAGAACAATTTCAGAGAAACTGTTTTCTTCCCATCACGTGTATCCAGAGGACTGAACTCAGGATATCAAGCAATTTTTACTCACTGAGCCACCTCACTGAGCCACCTTGTTGGCCCTGAAGAGTTTTGTGGTGTGTGCACTCAGGCTAGTTCCAGGGGACTCTTGGTAGAAATGGTAGGGTAGGTCAGATGTGGGTACTCATAGACATACCTGTGAAACAAATCTGCTCGTGAGTTCATGAGCGGGTGGGAAATCTATTGGGGTTGGAGATGTTGTCTAGACCAGGAAATAAGGAAATACTGGGGGAACAGCACTAGCTGGGCCTTGACCATACGGTCTAGCTTTGGATTTAGATAAAGCTGGTGGAGGGAACAGGAAGGACAGCGCTTGGGAAACGGAGAACAAAGGCTGGTGCCTAGAACTAAAGGTCCAAGAGGCTAGTGGTGAGAATAAAGGCTGGGACAAGTACTGGCTATCAATGAGAGGCTGCCTGAGAGGCCTTCATTCCTCGGCTTCCAACTCATTTCCTTCCTAGTACTTGCATGTTCGTGGGAGCTGACAACTATTTCCACCAGGAACCACCAGGTGCCAAACAAAGATGGCAGTTCCCTTGTGATCACAAAGGATTCCTTCTGCATTTGTAACTTGTAAGTGAGCTGCTGCTTCCAAGGCTGATGTATGGGTTCAGTACTGCACAGACTGACTGACTCAGGCTGGAGAAAGTGCTCTGGGGATAGTTCAAAACTGTCCGCTTATCATAGTCTAACAACGAAGACTATGATCAGTTAAGACTAAGAATACTAATTTAATCCTTCCTAAATTTCCTTTCATTCTACAACCCTTGCTTAAAGGGCTGAACACCCATTACCTAAAACAAGCCATTCAGACCTTACCGCTGGAGTTCAGGGTTATATATAATCCGGCTCCATCAACCCATTCAACCTTACTGGCTACTATTCCTTTGTACCAACCTTCCTTTTGTTAAGAGGAATAAATTACAATAGGGTTCACTTACACAGGTACTACAGAGTAGATTTTAAACCATACATGCACTGGCTAGTTTTGTGTCAACCTGACACAAGCTAGAGTCATCACTGAGGAAGGAGCATCCGTTGAGGAAATGCCTCCATGAGATCCAGCTGTAAAGCATTTTCTCAATTAGTGATCAATGAGGGAGGACCCATCCCATTCTGGGTGGTACCATCCCTGAGCTAGTGGTCCTGGCTCCCGTAAGAAAGCAGGCTGAGCAAGCCACAGGGAACAAACCAGTAAGCAGCACCCTCCATGGCCTCTGCATCAGCTCTTGCTTCCAGGTTTGAGTTCCTGTCCTGAATTCCTCCAATGATTGACTGTGATCTCCGAGTACAAGCCAAATAAACCCTTTCCTCCCCAACTTGCTTTCTGGTCATGGAGTTTAGTCATAGCAATAGAAACACTAAAACAAGATGATAGTTCAGGCTCCCTTTTTTGACATAACAAAAAAAGGTATTTTATGAAAAAATAAGAAGGCAGTTATTTAAGCTGTCTTTTAAAGATGTGTTATGCATCCATAAAATCCAAAATTATTATTCCCAGAGTGCACAAATGTGGAAGAACAATTACAGATAACATTAATATAGTAACATCTATCTTGGTATGGGGGTGGGTTTAAGTATATCTAAGCTTCTGTGAAAACAACGGTCCTGATATATAGTTCACCGGATCTAAAGTTTACCCCCCAAACAAACCAAAAGCAAACACTAGTCAATGAGGAGCTCGATAAAGAAGTTAGAGATTAATGTATTGATCTCTGCAGTTTAAATGGGTAGGTTTGTGACAATTCAAATTAAAGAAAAAAATGTTAGTGATAGGCTCTAAGTAGTGAGTCTATGATCTTTAAAAAAAAATTTAAGTTGGGCAGGGGTAGTGCATGCCCGTCATCCCAGCATTTGGGAGGGGGATTTAGATCTTTGAGTCCAAGACCAGCCTGGTCTACAGAGTTTCAGGATAGCCAGGGCAACACAGAGAGAGCCTGTCTCAAAAGACAATACACAAACAGATAAATAACTAAAAATTAAAATTCTTTAGATTTTGTTAAATGCTGTGAAATCTCCATAGTAAAATCTGGGGGGAAATGGCATTGATAATAACCCATAACAGACTATACTTGATTAAGTTGTAAAATGTTATAAGCTTAAGTGCAAGTACCAGGGGCTTTATTTTCTTTCTGAGATTGGGGCTCACACTGTAGCTGAGGCTGGCCTAGAACTCACTAGCAAACTTGCCACCCCCCTGCCAAATCCTGGAACTAAAGGAATGCACTACCAAGCCCAGCCAATAGCAGGCATTTTTGCCCCTTGATGCTCTGGAACCATATATTTACCTCTTACAACACAGTTCTTTCTCTCACTAATTATAATAGTTTGATGGCCATAGATAGTATCTTATTTGTATTTCTGTCCTCAATTCTTTTCATGCTGGGTAAAAAATACGTGCTCAGAAATAATAGAATGGCAGAGAATGTGGACTATTGCTAAGGACCAACATATATTTCTAGCAGTTCATTTCTCACATATTCTAAAAATTAATCTGTTCAATTTGCTAAAGAAACTTCTTCACCCATAAACTTCCAAACATAATTTTTAAAAACCCGCATCTATATCCATTTTTTATTCTATTTCTTAAACCCGACACTGAAGGCCTAACATTCAACATTCAGAAAGAATTCTAAAGAGGCACCCTGGATTTGTTCAAATCCTGGATAAACTCGGAACTGAGAGATTCCTGAAATTGGAACTCTGGGAAGAAGGATAAAAAAATGGGACATTAAAAAGTTATAAATCTAATTTATCAAAAAGCCTATTTGGGGCTGGAGAGATAGCTCAACAATTAAGAGGACAGACTGCTCTTGAAGAGGTCCTGAGTTTAATTCCCAGCAACCATATGATGGCTCACAATCATCTATAATGGGATCCGATGTCCTCTCCTGGTGTGTCTGACAGCGTACTCACATACTATATATATATATATATTCTTTTTTTTAAAGCCTACTAAGACACATAAGTGAATCTTTAAAGACACTAGTCATCTACACGCCCACCGACCTAGAGCCAGACTGGCTCCTCCCCTCCTCCATCCAATTACAACCACTCAAACAGCTGGAGCGCACGCTACTTCCAGGAAGGCAAGAGGCCGGAGCGTAACCCTTGGAACCCAGACCTTCTCACCTAACACTCCGCAAACAACGCGGTCCTGCGGTGCAAGCACCAGGTTTGGACCAGAACACCCGAGTCCAAGTCCCAGCTCCACTTCCGGACTCGTCTGTGCCTTGCACAAGTCTATTACTCTCGGAGAAATGTAATGATTCTCTATGGACCACAGCGAGATGCGGAATGTAAAGAAAGCTTTAAGGAAGATGCAAGCGACTCTCCAACTTGTTAGGGCAGTAGCGCTCCCAGCGGGGGCAGAGCGGCCAGAGGACCAATCACAATCACCTCTCCCTTCACTCCCTTCCCGCCGCGCGCGGGTGCTGAGGCCGCTCCCTGCGGTCCGGCCCCTGCAGAAGCCTCGCGGCGTTGTTTGCCATACCTGCAGCCACCTGGTCAGCGGGCCCCTCCTGTTGACCCATGACGAAGTCTTGCACGAGGCCACACAGGGCGCCCATAGGCGCCACTGCCTCCTCCAGACCGGTGGCGGCAGCCATGACGCTAGCCAGAGATTGTGGGAGGGGGAAGTGGGTGTGGCTACGAGATGTGTCTCTCCGCGCACGCGCCTCCATGGCCAATAGTTGGGCGCAGACTTCAGGGGCGGGGCACCTCCAGGTCACGTGCCTGCCGGCTCTGGGCCAGGCAGTCCCTTCAGGGACCTAACGGCCCCTCCCCAGAGGGCGGGGCCTGGGCCGGGGCGCGGCTCCGGGAGGGGAAGTGACTGCCGGGCACGCAGCCGGGGCGGTTGAGGGCGCATAATTCCCGGCCGCTCTCCCCGGGAGACGGGCGACAGGGCGGGCACCTGGCTGGGTGGGGCCGAGGGGCGGTACGCATCCTGGGAAAAGCCAATGAGAAAACCAGACCCGGCCCGAGGGGCGGTGCCGTCGGTCACATGCGCACCTGGGGCGGCTGGCGACCGTGGCGCGGCCACCCCAAGCGGGAGGAAGGGAGCGGGGCCGGGCCGGGGCGGGGTTAGGCAGGTGAGTGACAGGCTCCGGGGGGCCGGCCCCAGCTGGGAGCTCGGAGTGATCCTGGAGTAGCTGCGGCGGTGTCCGCCCCCTCCCTCCGCCCCTCCAGCCGGGCTGGTCTCTGGCCGGGCACTGTCGCGGGCCCCCCTGGCCTGGCCACCTCCCTCTCCGCTGGCCCGCAAAGTTTGTGGCGAAGCCGGCGTCGGGCAGAGCGCTCCCCAGGGGAGATCCAGGAGCTCTCGATGTCGGGCTGCGGGAGTCGTTGACCCGGGGACGCCGCGGTTCGGGGCAGCAGCGTGGAGCAGCCGGCCGACCGCCGCCTCTGGTGCATGGGGGACCGGCTGAGAAGCCAGCATGGGCAACTGCGTGGGGAGACAGCGCCGGGAGAGGCCGGCTGCTCCGGGACACCCCCGCAAGCGAGCAGGTAACGCCAGGAAAGGCAGCGGGGTCCCGGCGCGCTGCCAGTTGGCCCTTGCCTTGCCCGAACCTTGGGGTTCCCGAGCGACCTCGCTCGGCGCCGGGCGCTTGGGTTCCCCCACGGCTTCTCGGAGCCAGACGGGGCCCTCCCCGGCGCGGGCTGTCTGGGAAGCGAGTTGGGGTAACTGCGAGCGCTGACCCGGCCGGGAGGCCAACTCGCTCCCACCGGGAAGCTGGGGATGGGGGCGGGGGCAGGAAATGTTTCCAGACCGCGACGAGGCTGGCGGAGGGGGCCAAGCGAGTGCGCCGCGGATCTGGCAGCCCCGGCCAGGGTCGGCCGGCGGCCGGCCGGGGCGCGGCGTGGGCAGCCTGCGTCCCCAGAAGTCGGAGCGATCGAGGCGAACACAGTCGCTCATTCCAGCGAGTCACTGTGTCATTATCGGGCTGCAGGTCGTTGTCTGCGGGAATCCGACTTGTAAAAAGCAGTGCAGGACCATGGAAAATAGAAATCTTTATTTCCTCCCACCTCTCCACACGGCTTTTTGGAGCCTCGGTGGCTGTCTGGGAGTCTAGGAAAGGTGGGGTGCGGGGTGAGCGTCGCCTTCGTGTTTGTTAGGAGCGTTCTCAGCTCTTGGAATGGGATCCCTCTCAGCCATGAGAATGGGATCTGCTCTCTGGCAATCTTCGAAGCTCCAGTAGCGCGGTCTCACTTTCTTGGTACACCAGCCCTGTCCTGGCGCTTCGTTTGAGGGTCATTTCCCTGTCTTGTACTCTCTTCTCTGGGGGTGTTGCAAAGAACTTATGCAAATGATAAACTGTGGCGCGCAAAAAGACCTTCAACACTGGACTGAATTTCCAGATCTACCTCTCTTTTATGTAAAAACACAGATCCAGAGAGGTTGGGCAGCTTCCCCTAAGTCACACAGTGAGTTAGAAGTGCAACTGAGGTTGGAATCCGGTCTCTTCCCCCTTGTTACCACATACCCCTTTATGTAAGAGGAGCCACAGGCGCAGTTGTTAATGAAGTGGAAACTCTAGTTGGAGTTTCCTGTCTGCTTTGACACTGAAGGTGTGTTGTTTTGCTTGTGTAAACTGGGAAGGAAGATGGGGAGAAGCACAGGGGAAGCTGGGAAGGATGTGTGTGTGTGTGTGCTGGACAGGATGACTTGTGCAAGCAGAAACGTTTTTATGGGAGGATGGAGTAAAACTTACAAATTCCTTTTGAAAGCAACCCTGGCCTTTCTTCTGACCAAGGACTTTTGTTCGTTCATTCATTCATTCATTTATATCATTCATACATTTGATCAAGCAGAAAGCAAATAATTTTGATTTCTTGTATGCTCCATCCTTGATCTTGCCTCGTGTTTTTATGGTTGACTACCCTTTCCTACCTCAGTCTCCGAACTGCTTTCTATCTCTGCTATCCTTATCCTGGTTTCCTTTCTCTATCATTATTTTTTTCCAGTTTTGAGGGTCAGGAGTTTACAGAAGCATTCTGCCATTGAATTGCATCTCTATCCTCCGATTTTCCTTTTCAATTTCTCTTGCCCACCCTCACCTGTTATACACCAGTGGCTCAGTCTGACAATCTGGGTTTCCTCATGACACTCCCTCCCAGAGATAGCTTACTTAGTTGCACAACTCTTTGTCCATCAGGAAGACCCCTGTCTCTTAGTTACCAGCTTGATTCCCAGACCCCCATGTCTAGGCAGACATCAGTACTGTGGATATCCTGGGGCTCAACCCATCCACAACAGGTTCTGCACATCTCTACCCGCTGTCCTGTACTCTGCTGACTTGTCCTCAGCTTTCTGTCAGCTCGTCACAGGAGCCTGCTAGTTCTTCCATCAGAGTCATTGTGTCTTACAGACATGCCCTTTCCCAAACCATCTCAAGCCCGGCTATTCCCCCAGGCTGCAGTGAGCTCCAGGGAGGGCAAGCTCACCATCAGTCATTCATCTCATACCTGCATACACTCCATCTAGAAGCCACTGTGTGTCCAGACTGCAGTTATTTTTGTTCAGTACCTTCTACCTCTACAAGGCCTTTAACTTTCAAGACTGGGCAAGTCTGGCCTGGTCCTTTTAGAACCCGATTGCTTCCTCTTCCTTGACATTAAGGCCAGTAATGTTTTCATACCTTTTCCACTTTAGGAGAGTCTTTCTTCAGATTACACCTCAAACCCCAAATGCATCCATCCATCCTATTTGCCTTCATTTCTTTTCTTTTGAGACAGGACATTTGCAATATAATGAAAACAGACTGGCCTAGAACTCCCTATGTACCTAGTATAGCCATGTACCCTAGCTTGGCCTTGAACTCTCTCCAGCCTCGAGTGCTGGGATTATAGGAGTCTACCACCACATCCTACCTTTTGTTTGTTTGTTTGCTTGTTTGTTTATTTGGTTTTTTTGAGACAGGGTTTCTCTGTATAGCCCTGGCTGTCCTGGAACTCACTTTGTAGACCAGGCTGGCCTCAAACTCAGAAATCCGCCTGCTTCTACCTCCTGAGTGCTGGGATTAAAGGCGTGCACCACCACACCCGGCTAATTTTTTTTTTTAAATCAGCACACAAGATGGGTTTAGTTTTTGACATTTTCATATATCTACATCACATACTCTGCTCATACCCATATCCCCTTGAAGCAGCCTGCTCAGCAGGCCCCCATCCCCAGCAGAAAGGTGGCTTCTGAGAACTCCTGCAGACACTTAGCAGTGCCATGGTGCCACTTTGTTAACAATTATCTGTTCTATATTATTAGTCATGTCTTTGAAGTTCACAGTCCTCTATCGGCAGCCGACGCTGTAAGCCTGAAGACCTGGCTTCTGTCTTTCCTTGTGTGTTGGTCTGTTTCTGTCCCTCACTTGCTCGCTCACTCACTCACACAACTATGTACACACAGTCAGCACTGAGCACAGTGGCTCCTACCAAGGAAGCCCTCAGCACTTGTTACTGTAGAAAGCTACCCTGACTTCATCCTGCCACTTTAATCTTTTATGCAAACATTTTGCTGAAGTATATTACTCTCAACTTTTTTTTAGCCTGCTAGTAAATGGTCCTTTTAATTCTGTGGACCCTACTATGAATAGTTTTATTCATAAAGTCCAAAGCCAAGGGCTACTCTGATGGATGACAGATTTGGTGCAAGGGGAGGGATCCCTCTTAACGTCACAGCATGCACTTGGCACCCTGTAGTATCTGTGGCTTTACCTTTTGACAGGGACACAGTTTCATGTTGTCAGACTGATGCCTCGAACTAGGAGGTGGCACAGAGGTAGACTCCTGGCCTATAACGTATAACTGAACCCCCAACACTGAGTTTAGGGTGTACCTGACCCTTCCCCATAACTGAACCCTAACTTTTGCTTTCTTTTGTCATGAGTGGGATGAACCCCTGAACAGAGCAGGTCAGGTCACTTGGCACCAAACCTGACAACCTGCGTTTAATCCTTGAGATCCACATAATAGAAAGAGAGGACAGCCTCCTGAGTGTTCTTCTTTGACTTCCACACTCATGTCTGAGACAGAGTGTATATGCCTCTGTGTGTGTGTGTGTGTGTGTGTGTGTGTGTGTGTGTGTGTGTGTGTGTGTGTGCACGCGCGGAGAGGTAGGACACGGTGATACACATTGTGAATCCTAGTACTCTGGATGCAGAGGCAGGAGGATCTGTGAGTTTGAGGCCAGCCTTGTCTACATATTAAGGTTTGGGCCAGCCAGGGATACATGATGAGACCCTGTCTCAGAAAACAAAACAACAAGAAGTTCAAGAGGAAGAGTCTGAAGTCTGGGCCTAGGCCTCTGACCCTGTGCACCTCAGCAGGGCTCTCTAAGCCACATTTCTACCTTGTCAGAGTGGACAGAATCACTGGAAGCCATCAGTGTTATCGTCTCCCTAAAGGTGGTTGTTCCAGCCGGGCGTGGTGGCGCACGCCTTTAATCCCAGCACTGGGGAAGCTGAGGCAGGCGGATTTCTGAGTTCAAGGCCAGCCTGGTCTACAGAGTGAGTTCCAGCACAGCCAGAGCTACACAGAGAAACCCTGTCTCGAAACAAACAAACAAACAGAAGGTGGTTGTTCTAGACTAGAGTTATTGGACTGAAATGTACCTCGCGATGGTACCCTTTGTCCTTAATTCTGTCTTCTCAGTCATTTGACAAATGAAATGGACTCAATGTCCCTGGTCAAAGAATCTCGGTCAGAGGACATTTGGCCTGAGTTGGTTCTCTCTGTCTACCATGTAGTTTGTGGCAGTCACAGACACAGGTGCTCAGTAGTGGTAGCAAGATCCTTCAGCCACTGCCATCTTGCTGGCCTGATTGTGACTACATTTTGGTTTTTTTGTTTCTTTAAATAGAGGTAAATACTATTTTTTTTTTTCCGAGACAGGGTTTCTCTGTATAGCCCTGGCTGCCCTGGAACTCACTTTTTAGACCAGGCTGGCCTTGAACTCAGAAACCCGCCTGCCTCTGCCTCCCAAGTGCTGGGATTAAAGGTGTGTACACCACCGCCGCCCAGCTCCATAAATATTATTTTTTAAGAGTTATTTTTATTTTATGTGTATTGTGCTTTGTGTCTATGGGTACCCACAGAGGCCAGAAGAGTGTAGAATCTCCAGATCTAGAGTTACCAGCAGTTGTAAACCATCCAGTGTGAGTGCACTGAACTCAGGTTCTCTGGAATAGCGGCAAGCACTCTGGACTGCTAACCTGCCTCTGAGCCCTCACAATAAGTATGATTTTCTAGTCTCGTTCCTGTTGGGAACTCATTTGAGTGCTAGTGATTGAGAAAAGGAATCTTGTGCATCTATGGTATTCTTCATTGTTTAGTGACATTTTAAATTTTTCTTGGGTAGTAACAACTACAGACACCAAAGACACCAATGTATTTTTAAATAATTTTTGAGACATAGTCTTTCATTTTTCTTACTAGTAGCCACCTTTAAAGTTACTTTTGTTTGTTTGTTTTATTTTTTCTAGACAGGGTTTCTCTGTATAGCTGGCTGTCCTGGAACTCACTTTGTAGACCATGCTGACCTTGAACTCAGAAATCTGCCTGCCTCTGCCTCCTGAGTGCTGGGATTAAAGGCATGCTTATTTGTTTGTTCTGCTCCGAATGCACCCTGAGTAGGCTCAGGTTCCCCTTTTCTAGATCCTGGTTATCCCGGATGCTTCGAAGCCTACTTGAGGATTTACTCCTGTGTCGAGTACTTCCCATCCAGTGCCTCAGGCAGGGCAGTATCCTGCCCAGGAATGGGTGAAGCAACCCTGGTCCACAGCCATGGTAGAGAGAAATGGAGGTGGCAGAACAGGCTCCACTCTGTGAGAATGTGGCAGGGCTGAAACCCAAATGTCTGACCCTGTGCTGTGCCAGGTGGATCCGCTTACATCCTGGACTCGTTAGCTTAGAGGGGAGAGCCCTGGGCCCTGGTTCAGCCTGGCTGGGCTGGACTCTGTGGTTGCAAGGACTCTGCTGCTTGTGGGGCTGTGGCCAGTCTTAAAGGAGTAATGGAGCAGCTTCTCCATTTGCTCGGTAAACATTTACTGACCACCAGGCACCTTGCTGGCTGTGGGCGGCCATGGTCCCTGGCCACACAGATCTTACAGTCTTGGGGGTACAGACAGTAAATACAAGGAAATTGCATGATTACCCATGTGATCATGCTTATTGTTTATAGTTATGTATTATATATGCTAGTGACTCCCGTGTTTATAATCTCAACCCATCCTCTTCAATTTCAGCCTTGAAGATTTTCCTGTTTGTCTGTCCCTCTCCTTCCCAAGGGTTTCTCACATGTACATCCAAGCCAGAGCGAATCCACACTCCTCTCTTACGCTCCATCTTGTTTCTGTCTCTGTTACTGGTGACTTCATTCTTCAGTTGTCCAGGCCTCTAAAACTCTCAAGTTGCCCTTGTCTCAAATTCCATATCCATTTAATCAGTAAGTGCTGCTGGCTCTGCCCTTAGTGTATTCTGCACTAGACACTCTCCCTTCCGTACCACTGTGAACCACAGACAAAGTGATGGTGTGACCTGTAAGTTAGATTTTGTTACTCCCTTGCTCAGCCCTTCCTGGGACTGCCCAGCTCACCCTGTCCTGCTGGTGGAGTACAAGGCGCCCGTTCACTTGTCTTTAGGCATCTGCTCTCTTCATCCCCCTTCTCAGCCCCTTGGAACCTGAATTGGTTCCATCTTCTCCTCAGCCCTCCCAGGCCATACTTCTGGAAAATCATCCCTCCTTCCTTTGCTCTTGGCATTATTTCCCATCTCTGTTCTGTTTTCCTCCATAATCCACAGCATCACCTAACACTGACTGGATCACCTTTCTCTGTGTAGTCAGAGATTTGGTCTTCAGTGCCAACAGCAGTGCCTAACATGGTAGGTGCCCAATCAGTTTTTCTGGAATGAGTTAACATGTAACAGAGCTAATAGGATCTGCAGGAAATGTAAGTGAGCCTGCCTGTGTTAGAGCAGGTATCCTGAGGAAAGAACTTGGGCTACAGCCTGAGTGACCTAGGACCAGCATGCCCCTACCCAGGAGCGAGTAGACCAGCTAGTGCCTGGGGTATGATTCTGAGTGGGAGCCTCATGTTGGAGACAGAGGTACTGAAGCTACAGCACTCCTTAGAGCAGCGCCACTGTGAGGTCCTAACCAGGCAGGGGCACTGCATTTGATGTGTGCAGGCTCACCCTGTGTTCATAGTCTGTAACTCACAGGGCAGGGAAGGGGTAGCCGTGTAGAATGTGAGGCAGGAAGTGATGTGGATCCCAGGCCTCTTCACCATTGATTTGGTAGAACATTTTTAGGATCATAGGATTTCAGAGCTGAAAAGAAACCTAGAGATTTCTTTAACTCTTTTTTTTTTTCTTATCCAGCTATTAAAAAGGAGAACAAAGGTGTATCCGTACCTCACCTCGTTCACAGAACTACAGTGCAGCTTATATCTAAACTGCATGGGCTCTGTCAAGTATTGATTGCCATGAGGTCAAGAAGTGTGGTGTCGGCAAGGTCAAACGTATTCAAAAGGGAGGAGCATTTAGTCTCTGTTATGTTCATGATTGGAGTTGGCAGGTCATTTGTTTCATGCTTGGTTGATATATAAGCTGTATACACATATGTATATACATATATGGCACTATTTCTAGTTTACTGCAGCAAGAAGTTATGAGGATAAAGTTAGCTAAATAATTTTAAATTCTTTTCATGGCTGCACAGTCTCAATTCAGGCTTTCATCTGACATTGGAGGGAAAGCTTTTCTTCCTTTCTCCATTCCAGTTGTCTGTGGCTTTGGATAAGCCCCTTGATCTCTTTAAGCCTCAGTTTCCCTGTTAGTATAATGGAGAGACTGCCTCTCTGCTGACCTCTCAGAGAGGTTGTGAGACTGAAACGAGACCCTGGATGAAAAGGAGACTTTGTGAACTTAGGTTTCTATTCAGAGCTACAGAATTTTTACAAAGGCATATCCAATGATTTTTCCCCCCTTTTAGATCACTGAAGCTCTTTTTAAGGTGAAAAACTATAAAAGATCTAGTTAGAACCTATTTTTGGATGGGAATCACTAAAACGACCAAGGTTCTCCTGAGTAAGATAGATGCAGCATAGAGATCGCTGTGTCACTTTGGTTGTTGCGGTCACTCCGTGTATGTGTACAGCACCTGCTTGGTGGGAGTGAGGACCCCCCAACAAGGTCTTCTTAGAAGCTTTATATTAGAAAGAAGAGAGTTCTGGCTGGCGAGAAAAGTGATGGGGCAGAAGGCAACCATGATCTGTCCTGCCTGTCACTGTACATCTAATAACGTGAGGCCTCTGAGGCCTGGGGCTGAGGATTCCCACCTGAGTGGTCCCATGGCTGAGTTCACTGTGGCCCGTGTTTCCACTTACAAACCTTGCTGAGTCTTCCTGGAAATGAGTGGTCACCTTTCCCTGTTAACAAGCAGCCTAGTTAAGCTGGGCCACTGGGGAAGAGGAAGCACATGAATGAGAAGCTCGGGTCAGTTTAGGCCACAGAGGAAGTCAGAGGCCAGCATGGGCAACACTGAGATCCCATCTCATCAAAACACAGCAAACAGTGCCCCTCCCCCACGGCTAACCAGACATGTAACATAAAATATATATAATATACATAAACTATACTTGAGTTTCTAATGACATCTGGGACCTTACACGTGCAAGTCCTAGACCACTCGGTTATGCCCCTTCGGTTTTTTAGGAGTGGTCTCATTCTGTAGCTCAAACTGGGCTGAAACTTGCTATGTAGTTTAGGCTGGCTGTGAACTCATATTTGTTGAATGCCTTACCTCTGCCTTCTGAGTGCTGGGATTCCGGGATTGGGGCACCAGGCCTATGTAGAATATTTTCACTATTCATCCATATTGTAGTATGTGTCAAAGTGTCTTTTCAAAAAAAAAAAAAAAAGGAAAGAAAAAGAAAGAAAGAAAGAATACCTAATTGTCCTGCTTTTTTTTTTTTTTGGCTTTTTCGAGACAGGGTTTCTCTGTAGCCCTGGCTGTCCTGGAACTCACTCTGTAGACCAGGCTGGCCTCGAACTCAGAAGTCCGCCTGCCTCTGCCTCCCAAGTGCTGGGATTAAAGGCGTGTGCCACCACCGCCCGGCTGTCCTGCTATTTTGCTTCTCTATCTTTATAATATCCACACTAATGGTTTCCCATGTAGTGGACATTTCTTTTGGGCTCAGATAGCCCCTTCAGACAGCAGAGCTTCTTCCGTTTAGAGAAAGATCAGTAGATCGGAACTTGAAGCCTGAGGGGTATTCCAGATGGTGGGTGTAGGCCAACATTTCTTGGTCAGAATCTGGCTGGCTTCTGGGTTTCTAACTCCGTGGCTGGTGGTTGGGAAAGATACAACATGGTGTTCTGATAATTCGTCTGGCTCCTAATGCCATCTTACTCAGGCCTAGACAGCCACTAGTCTTGTCCCTTTTGCAGACAAGAGTGGTAGACCTATGGCTCCCATGGGGGAAGGTAGGGCGTGGTCCAGGGCTTTGGCTACATGGTGAACTGCTTAGCCCCCCAACCCCCACCCCCCACTCCCAACCCCCACCCCCACCTGCAAGGACAGCATCTCCCTTGCATTGGAGAGAGACTGAGCTCTGTGTGCATTGTACTTGTACCATCCTCGACCCTGGTTTTTGTTGCCCTCAGGACAGCCCATTAGGAAAGGAACAGACCCTCTGCCGTGTCCATATGATTACAGTGGTGGTTTGGCTCCTCACTTGCTGCTATTTGTTCTAAGAGGCCGGTTTTAGGAGCCCACAGTGAAGAGTGGAATTCTCAGAGCCCAAGCCTGGATGCCTGAGAGCCAGCCAGCCACTGTCTGCCAGTGAGCCCATAGGCTGCAGGGTTATTCTTGAGAGCTCAAGAGATGCAGCTAGCAGGTCATCTGGGGTGCACCATGTTCCAGGAGCATCAGGTGCAGGATTCAGGTGAATTCTACTAACCAAAGGCTGCCACCATCATCTTTAAACAGGCAAAGAAACAGTCCCAGAGAGACAGTTTTGCTGTCCGGGAACACACAGCTTGTTGCACCACTGGACTGAAACCCTGATGAGCTGAGGTCTCAGAGCCCAGGGTTCTAGCCACCACAGTTTTTTTGTCATTGCCTTTTTGTTTCTAGGTTTTTCATTTGTTTTTGTCTTTCAAGACAGGGTTTCTCTGTGAAGCCCTGGCTGTCCTGGAATTGCTCTTTAGGCCAGGCTGGCCTTGAACTCAGAGACTCCTCTGTCTCTGCCTCCTGAGTGCTAGGGTTAAAGACATGTGCCACCACCTCCTGGGAAGGCCTGGACTATTAATTCCATGTCCACAGAGCATGTGTATTGCTGTAGCCCTGTCCAGCTTATGGAAGCACCAGGCTGACAGCCTTGAGGTCTACACAGCTCCATGATGAGAGCTTCCCCCTGTCTGTTGCTGGCTCTGCCTTGTTTGGTTTCCTGGCACCAGACCACACCTTCACAGGCAGAAAAGCCCAGCCACCATCCTCTTGGCACATAGTAGGTACTTGATAGATGTGCCTGGACTGCTATTTGAGGGCTTAGTGCTGGAGGCAGTGGAATTCCGGCCAAGATCCTGATCCTGAAGAGAAAAACAAAACAAAACAAAACAAAACAAAACAAAAACAAATAATAAAACCCGCTAGTAGAATGCAAATGTAACTACTTTCTCTGCCTTCTCCCAGTGAACCCCCACTCCCCAACTGCCAGGTGCCAGGGACTTGAAGAAAGGAGTTGCCCACGCTTCACAGCCTCTGAATTATTCTCAGACTCCCAGGGAAAGCAAAAAGGAGAGTCAGGTTAGTAAGTGCTTACAGAGCCAGGCGTCACTCTTTGTGATTAGGAAGATGAACGATCCCTTGCTTTGCTCAGCACTTTGTAGATTTCAGAGTGCTTCCTCAGCCACTGGGTACTGTTGGACCCCCACAGCCTTCCTGATAAGCAGGCTGGGCAGGAATCACGGTTCTCCTTCCAGGCACCTAGACTTGAGAGAGGCCTGAGCTGCCTTAGGTTGTTATTTACTAGCAAACAGCAGGAGCCTGGGGGTGAGGGGAAGCACTTGCTCCATGGAGTGCTTGATATGTGTGGGTGTTTTGTGTTTTGCCTGCATGTATGTTCCAGTACTGGTGTACAGGGAGGACAGAAGAAGAGGTAAGATCCCTCGGACTGTGAGCTGTCATGTGGGTGCCCAGAATTGAATCTGGAGCCTCTGGAAGAGCAGCCAGTGCTCTTAACTGCTGAGCCACCTCTCCAGCCCCTCCATTCAGTTTCAGTTTCTACATCAGTGAAGTGGAGACCAGAGACTGTTTAGAGTCACTAGGTTAAGTGTGATGATGAGTGGGAGTGGCAGCTGAGGGCCCACACCCATTTTAGAGAATGGTACTGGGTTTTACTGACATAACCCAAGGCAGAGCACCTGGTCCTGTGAAGACTGTCTGTCTTCCCCAGTGTTGAAAGGAGCAGAGCATAGCTCATCCTATAACCTGGGAGGGGCCTGGTAGTCACCCTCTGATCCTTTCTTCAATTGAGTGCACAGTAGGACTGGCCATGACTTTTCTTTCATTCACAAATACTGGAGTTCTCTTGCAGGAAGATTATGAAATAGTTTTCTTTTAGTGGCAGGAAACTGTGGTAATTACAGTAAAAAAAATTTATTCATTTGGTGTTTATCTTAAATATCACAGATCCTCTAGCTCATTAATGTAATGTAGGGCAAAGTAATTTGAATTTTTTGGCTCTCAGTTTGTTCATCTGTAAACTGGAGAAGGCAGTGCCTACCCCAAAGTGTTGTAATGAGGATTCAATGAGCTACTCAGGGGAGAGAATTGTGCCCAGGGCGCATTAAACGTGCAGTTAATATTAGGTATTATTTATTATTGCTCTCTGTACGTGGTGGCTGTCTTCCATCTACCCCTCCCTTGGTTAAGATAACCAACTGATGTTCAAATGCAAGTCCTGATTCCTCAGTTATTTCTAGAGTTAGCTACCATTCTTTTTCATTCCATTTATTCAGGAAGGAAAATTGTAAGCAAGTTGCCAGACAGTGATGTTATTATGGAGCTAGCCTTGAATTCAGCTTCACTTTTAAAATGTGAATCATTCACAAAAACTTGAGAACTTCAGCTCTCATTAGTAGCAAATCATTGGCAGCGCTCCCGGCTGGCCGCTCCTGCAGATGATTGCAGTAGCAGCCAGCGGCTGTTCTAGGCTGTCTCCAAACAGACTCAGACAGTTCTTGTTCAGTAGGTCAGAGCTGCGGAGGGCACTCAGTTTGCTGGGGCGGTAGTACCTCCAGGTTGGCTGGACTGTCTCAGACTCTTTGGGGCTTCCTGGAGCCTCTGCTCATTTGTCTGACACAGGCCAGCTGTGATCATGCTCATTGTTGCCTGCCTCGCACCCCCCCCCCAACCTCTCCACACCTGAGAAGCAGCCCCTGGATTGGGTGAGTCCTGTTGGATTACTGTAGTAAGCATTTACACCTGTTTGCTATGATGGTCCTGTAAAGGTGCCCCTCCCCACCCCGGGTGAGGGGTTCCGCACTTTGTGATATTAACTACTGTGTGAGAACTGGAAGGGGGCTCATACAGTAAAAAATAGAAGAATGTGGACTTAGACCATTCCTCCTGACCCTCTCAGCCTTGGGTTCCTTCTCCACCCTACCTACTTACCTTCCATTTCAGCAAAGGGCTCACTGGTCTCTAAACAGGTATAGCTGGTTTACTGACGTCATTGCCGCTCGTGACTAACAGTACCCTACTTCTGCCAGTTTGCTTCAGTTCCTGAATGTTCCAGAAAGTACATTTGTAACAGTATTATAGGTCCATGCTCCCAGTGCCGCCATCCCAGCATCTGGGGCAGGCCACACTTAACCTCTGTAACATGGGACAGTGCACACAAGGTTGGTGCGTTGTTTTTCCTAGCTAAGGCGCCCTGTCTTCTTGCAATAGGTGCACACACTGTTTTATTTCCGAGGCCCTGTCCCAGAGCTGCAGGAATCCTAGTTACTGAAGTCAGTACAATTTATTAATCTACTACATTTATGGTAAGTCCCCTCCCAAGTGTTTATCATTGAGTCTTTAGTCTTCACTTTGGGTTTGCGGTGTAGACCTGTCACTTCCACTTCACAGAGGCCCAGTGGGTGAGGAAACTAAGACTTCGGAGGATTGCGATTGAGCCAGAGCTTCGTGCTTGTAAGGCACGCACCCTGCTAGTGCCCTGACCACTCTGCTGCCAGCTTCTCCCTGACCACTCTGCTGCCCGCTGCTCCCTGACCACTCTGCTGCCAGCTTCTCCCTGACCACTCTGCTGCCCTCTTCTCCCTGACCACTCTGCTGCCCGCTGCTCCCTGACCACTCTGCTAACCGCTGCTCCCTGACCACTCTGCTGCCCGCTGCTCCCTGACCACTCTGCTGCCCGCTGCTCCCTGACCACTCTGCTAACCGCTGCTCCCTGACCACTCTGCTGCCCGCTGCTCCCTGACCACTCTGCTAACCGCTGCTCCCTGACCACTCCGCTGCCCGCTACTCTTGCGAGATGTGAGAAGCACTGACACAAAGGGTCTGTTCCAACTCCACAGGGAGCGCACAGTGTGATAGCCTGAATGGTGCTGAGTCTCTGTGATTTGTTTTTCTAAGTCAGCTTTCTCCTCCCCACACCTACTCCTCCAGGCACATCCATAGTTCACCGCACCAGGATTCCCAGGGGACCTAGGGGAGGCAGTGCCCGAGGGAGCCTACAGTGCTCTGCACAGCCAGTTTATGCCCAAGGCCAACTTCTGTCTACTTTCTGTCCTCTGAATTCTCATGTCTGCTCCACAGAACCCAGAGCTCATCTGGGTCCAGAGCTCTGTGATATTCCTGGCATGACCTGGTTCAGGTCCGTTTGCTGAGGAGATGGGAGACATCATTTGGCTAGAAACTTATTGCTGCTGTGATTTTTACATCATGGTTCACCAGAATCCTTTTACAGTTTCCTCATTTCTCCTGTCATTGGGGTCTCTCTCTCTAGGAATAGGATGGACTAGCAAAAGGGGGAAAACAAAGGGGGGTGGGGGGGACAGCCACATTCTCTGGGGAGTGCCTGTAACCTGAAACCAACCCTTTCTGAACCTGAGCCTTGCTTTGTTCTAGTAGTTCAAGGTTCCTGATGGAAGAGGCAGGGCCTGGCTGGCTGGTCCTTGATCTTCAGGCATTTCTCCTGAAGGCCTGGGCCAAGAATTGAGCCTGCTACAGTTCCACAGCACCTTTCCTTTGTCATGAGAGCCGTGACCCAGAGGCTGCTTCCAAGAAGCAGCTGCAGCCTTAGGCCCCATTCTTCTGGTGTCTGCCCACCATACTGTGCCAGTTTGAGTTTCAACAGATAGCCTCAGCTCTAGAGGTGAAGGGGTAGTTTTCCAAAACCTGGGAGGTCAACAGGCTTGTCCAGATGCATCCATCGAGGTGACAGGGACTGATATTGTAGGAGTTCCCAACCCAACCCTAGCCCTGAGTGAGAATAACTTGATGTGCAGGGGGCTCAAGACACTGGTCAGTCAGTACAGAGGTGGTGTGAATTTGATGCTCTGGTACCTGATAGGAAACATGAGCCTGTTTCCTGTGTTATTTGTGATAGATAGTTGGTCCTGCTTCACAAACAGGCGCGTATGGCATACTTGTCCATCACATCGTCTGCGATGGTTTATGGAGAAACGCCTAGAGGAGGGAACAAAGGCAAAGACAGGGTAGCATTTCAAACAGCAACTGTGCGGACCAGGCTTGCATGGTATGATCAAGTTGTATAGTAGTCACTGAAGATGAGCTGGGGCGGGGGAGGTCCCTATAGACTCAGGGGTTCAGGGTTCATCTCCAAAGGAAGCAGCTAAGCTGCTCCCTGCAGGGCAGGAGTTGGGGTCGAATGAGAGCAGAGCTGAGCAGAGGCATGAATGGGTATGGTTGGCAGAAAGGTCAGTGCTGGGAAAAGGGTGCAGGTGGGAGAGGAGCAGTAGCATTTTCCTCACTGTAAAATCAGGGTGCATTCACGTAAAATATGTGAATTACAGTGCAGAAAGGCCAAGTAAGAAATCTGTCTTCCTGCCACTGGAGGGTCTCCATTCTCTTTGGATATTTATCTAGCTCCTCACCCGGACCCTTTCTTTGTTCTTCTACACCAAGATTATACAAGATGTTGCATAGTGATCAGGGTGTTTGGATAAATAGGAGTTCCTGTTGGTTTGTGTGCAAGGGGACAGACGTATGAAATGACTTGAGAAGAGTAACCTGGCATTGTGAGCAGGCAGGACTGGAGGCTGTCACACTCGGTGGTTTTAGCATTTAAGAGTTGGGACTTGGGACTGGAGATATGGCTCAGTAGCTAAGAGCACTTGTTGCAGATTCCCAGTCCCCACACGACAGCTCACTGCCATCGGTTACTCCGCTTTCACTGCCCCTTCTGACCTTGAGGATTCTAGGCATCCATGTGGCTCACAGATACACATGAGCAAATCATTCATATATATAATTAAATAAAATTTAAAAAGTTTAAAAACAGATTTGGAATTCATTTAATCACTCATCTACCTCATAAATGTCAGGTTGACACCTCCAGTCCCCCAGAGGTCAGGGGTCAACGACAAGAATTTCACCAGAGTTGTCTGAAACACTTGCTTCCACTTCGTACACCCACCTTCCCAAGCACTGTTTTCCCATTGCTACATGCTTTCTGCCGCTGCCCTCCTCCGGACTCACGGACACAGAGCCAGGTTTTGCCACAGCACAGATCTTTCTACTATGTGAGGTCATTTCAGGGGAGAAACTATATATAGCAGAGGGCCAGCATCAGGACAATCCCACATTGTCAGGGCATTTAGCATCACCCTTCCGCTGATGCTGTCAGGGTCACCTTAGATTAAGCTGTCCGGTGGGAATGGGGTATGATAGGAGCATGTCGGGGCAAGTTCCCTGTGCCCACCACATAAGGCATTAAGACTGACTCCTTGTCTGACGGCGTTGGTCTGGCCCAGGATTCTTAAAACATTTTTAACTACTAAAACTCTTGCAGGTGGAGGTCACAAGAGGCTCAGTAAATACAACCAAATGGACACTGCATTGAGAGAAACCAGGGAGAATGGTCCTCAAAGATTATACTTAGGTCCTTGGGTTCTACGAAGGGCACAATTTGAAAACGAGTTGGCAAATGTTCCTCCGAGGTGTCCTCCAGCTATTGAACTATTAGGTCTAGCCTTGTGTTTAGTCTATGGGACTAATGACTCATTGACATTGTCCTTAGTTTTATGACCTGTTAGAGACTGGCAGTCATCCTGGGCAGATCAGGGGTATAGCATAGGGCAGAAATATCAGGGAAGGACGGTACCGTTTGCAGCCCCAGTCTGCCCTGCTGGCCTGTGTTCTGAAGGCCCGTCATTTCTGGCCTGCTCCTGCTGCCTCTCCTTCAAGTGCTGATTTGCCCCAAAGAAGAGATGAAAATGGGGATGTGATGCATTGTAGGCAAGGAACATGTGTTCAGTTTGAGCAGCCTGGGGCTGAGCTCCTCGCCTCACATAGCGGGTTTGTGGGGTAGTGGTGCCTTTGGCAGAAATAGGAAAGCTCAAATCTGGGGCCAGTTTTCCTTCATTTAGCAACCATTTGTGGAACACCTGCTTTGTATTCCTGGAAAAACTTAAAAGGGAGACCCTAGCTATATTAGGACCCCCAGATCGCAAGTAATGTAAACCAACTGAATCTAGCCTAATTTGGCAAGAAGCCACAGGCGGATTGGTGCCTTGGGAAATTGCCCCTCTGTAGCTCAGCTCTTAGTTGGCTTCTCTCTGTGCACTCTAACTGCTTCTGTCCAGGGCTCACAAGTCCTGTCTTGCTGCTCAAATGGGTTGAGGTCTTTCTACTCAAGAGTCTGCATGCCTGGGGCTAGAGAGATGGCTCAGCCGATAAGAGCACTGACTGCTCTTCCGAAGGTCCTGAGTTCAAATCCCAGAAACCACATGGTGGCTCACAATCATCCATAATGAGATCTGATGTTCTCTTCTGGTGTGTCTGAAGACAGCTACAGTGTACTTATGTATAATAATAAATAAATCTTAAAAAAAAAAAAAAAGCTGGGTGCGGTGGCGCACACCTTTAATCCCAGCACTCGGGAGGCAGAGGCAGGCGGATTTCTGAGTTCGAGGCCAGCCTGGTCTACAAAGTGAGTTCCAGGACAGCCAGGGCTATACAGAAAAACCCTGTCTCGAAAAACCAAAAAAAAAAAAAAAAAAAAAAAAAGTAAAAAGTCTGCATTCCTATAGGGACCAGTTGACCCTGTTCTAGTCAGGTCTCTACTGGTCTACTTAACTCTAGTTAGGATGCAGTCTTGTAAGACAGAGAACTCTGGCACAGGCCACTCCAAACGTTGTACATTTTCGTGACAGTTCTAGAGAAGGTGACCTGGAATCTGCCCAGCTCGAAAGCTCTATGCCTCTCAGGCCTCCAGGAGGAATTCTAGTTCTTGGAAGAAGACCAACTTTGTGGGGAACATGTCATAGCCACACAAGAGGACAATGAAACAGTACCTTTAACAGTGCCTACATCTGCCTCAGAGAAGGCTTGCTCAGCTCGGGCTATTGGACAAAGAGCATGGCTCCCTGAACTTGATGCCCTCAGAGTTGCACAGGACAGGGGGAGATAACCAGTTCAACTTAGAAAAGAGTGTTCTGAGGCTACTGCCCCTAGAACAGGCCTGAAGGAGGTCAGGAATGGGGGAAGCTCTGGGACCTGTGAACATTTCTTTTCTTCTAAACATCTGCTCTTGACTCCTCCCTTGGTAGTCACATCCCTCTTAGTCATCAGCTTGCTTCATGACCTAGCAGCATCCCAACCTCCGCAACATCCCAAACTCCGCAGCATCCCAGGGGAGCCTCGCGCCCTCATGGCTCTTCCAGTCGGAGTGCTGTGCATACTAGAGAATGGATCCTTGTATGAATGAGCAGAGAGAAGAGCTAGGAAGGAGGACCAAACTGAGCTAGAGCAAAGTGTGTGTGTGTGTGTGGGGGGAGGTTTGTGTTCTGAGGAGGGGCGTTGAAAAGAAAGGCCAGAAGGGCACCTTGACTGTAGAACTTAGAGGCAGAGCTGTGGAGCTGAAGGGAAGCCACGGGAAACTGCCACCCAGCCTCTAGGGCACTTGTGGAGTAGACTAAAAAAGGAGGAGATAGGGTAAGATGATGGTCACTTAGAAGAACAGAGTGCTCCAGGCAGAGGGGGTGGGCTGGGAGTAAAGTGAGGTGTAGAAGCCCACTGAGGAAGTCTACAAGACCTGCTGACAGGTTAGCTGCACCAGCAGGACTAGAGGGGTGGAGGCAGATGGTAGGAGACCTGGGGAGGGCTGTATGAGTGTGTGTGTGTGTGTGTGTGTGTGTGTGTGTGTGTGTGTGTGTGTGTGGACTAAGCAGGTGTTCTACCCCTGAGCTACATTCCAAGCCCTGATTCTTCCTCAGAGCAGCAGAGCGCTGCTGCAAAGTTTATAGTTTCTTGCTTAGGCTGTGTCTTCATAGCAGAAAAGGAAGTTCTGGGGTAAAAGGGCAGACTGCTGCACCCACCAGCTCTGCTTCTTAGCAAGTGTGACCTTGGCCAAGTGGCCCCAGCTTCCTCTTCCAAATGGGAACAATATCTGACCAGTCCCTTAGAGTGGGGAAGAAAGCCAGGCAGTGGTAGCGCACGCCTTTAATTCCAACACTTTGGAGGCAGAGGCAGGCGGATTTCTGAGTTTGAGGCCAGCCAGGGCTACAGAGTGAGTTCCAGGACAGCCAGGGCTACACAGAGAAACCCTGTCTCGAAAAATCCAAAAACCAAGCAACCAACCAAACAAACAAACAAACAAAAAAAACCAGAGTCGGGGAGAGGTGACAAAGCTTTGTACACAGCAAACCCAGTAAGTCTAGGAATCTTGTTAGCATGACCTTTGCTACACAGCCATCCTGTGGGGTCAAGGAGACCCATTAGGCCTGAGATGTGACTTGATACTGAAAGACTCTAGGAGAACACGGGAAGTATGAGTGCTAGCTTTATTATGTCTAGTACTGTGCTTGTTTCCCAGTAGGAATCTGGACAGCTGGAAGGGCAGTCATCAGGCACCTGGCAGCCCTCTGCTTTTCATTTCCTATTTATTGTCACAAGTTATGGAATCTGGTTGAGGACAAGAACAGCTGGGCAGGTCAGGGGAACACGCAGCAGCTGCGTTTTAGGAAAAGTAATATGCCAAGGGGCCTAGTTTGGGAACGAGCTGACACTGGAATTCAAAGTCTGGCCTGGAGGGTGGGGGCCAGGCAGTTCCCACAGAGGCTCTGGGAGGGGAAAACAAACAGAAATAGCCAAAGAAGCTATAGAGTGAGGAACACACACACCAAAGGCAGCTTGGGGCTCTGAAGACCAGGCTCCTGGGTAAAGGAAGCTTTAGATCCACAGGAAGAGCAAGATGTTGAAAGCAGAGGGGAGCTGGGCCCCCGGACCAGTCAGCTGGGAAGGCAGGGCAGGATGTGAAGGAATACCATAGGCTCTCCTCTGCCTGACCCTGGTCCTTTCCTGAAGCATCTTCCACCTCCCTAAATTCAGTGGGCCCCAGACTTTAGCCTCCATTCTCTTTCTCCATCTGGGTCCTCTTCCTAGGCTGCTGAGAAAACCAGATGCAGCAACGTTTCACGTCCCCCCTTCCCTGTGTCTCGGGAACATGCGCACCATGGTTTTCTTGATGGGGAGCAGGCCATGGAGGCCAACACAGATGGACAGGGAGTGGCCATAACCATCATTACCATGGGTAAGTTGGCCCACCTGCAGGTCCTTCTAGCACTGCACTTCTCTCTTGGAAGATGAGCTCAGCCCGCTCCCTCCTGACCCAGTTCTGCCCTGACCACACACACACACACAAAGCAGTCATGGGAGACCAACAGAAGTCATCTGGAATGAGGACCTAAAGGTCACTCAGACAGGGCTCCACACCACGCCCAAGTACCACGCAGCATTATGTCATCTGAATGGAAGTATGGGCAGCTTGGGTGGAGCCAGTACAATACAAAACATTTCACATGTATTACATTAACGTCATGTAAGCTACCGAGCTAAGTCGTATCCCCGTCCTCTCACAGGTGGAGACTGAAGCTCCAAGGTGTTCCCCCTCCCCAGCACCATCAATAAGTGGGATCAGGCTAGACTCTGTATTGATCTGACTCCATGGCTGGTCTAGCTTGTGCTACCCTTGCCTCCTACTGGCGGAGGAGAGTTAGTTGAAGGATTGCAAGCCAGATACCTCCACAGCCCATCTTAACCCCAGCTTCTCCAGTTCCCCTTTTGGCTGTCGTAAACTGTTGCTAGCACAGTTGAGGAAACTCCACAGTGTCATTCGCAGAGTGTTGGGTGGGAGTGCTGTGAGTGTTTTTCTTTACTGTGGATTCCTCCACTCCAGTCGCCCACTTCACCGTGTCAGAAACTGCCTTCCTGAAGCTATAGCCCAGTGGTTCTCAACCTTCCTAAAGCTCTGACTCTTTAATACAGTTCTTCATGTTGAGTCAAGCCCAACATAAAATTATTTTGTTGTTACTTCATAACTATAGTTTTGCTACTGTTACAATTTGTAATACAAATTATCTGATATATAGCTATCTGATATGCGACCCCCCAAGGGGGCACAACCAATGGGTTGAGAACCACTGCCCTGGACCTTTAATTGGTGCTGTCCTGACAAAGGGGCAAAGGAGAAGCAGTTGTTGAATCGCTTGAATCCCCCTGCAAGCAGTCTTCCCACTGAGACTCAGCTGCCATCCTGCTGAAATGCCCATGGTTTGCCCTCTTTTGCACACTGTGCTGGCGCGAGCCATCTCTGCTCTTAGAGGCAGGCCCTTTATGTCTGTCATTGTCTGTGAGTGGTAACTGTCAATGGGGAGAAAGAATAAATTGTGATCTCTGGGGACTGTGGCAAATGAGACATTTGAAAAGCATATTCAATATCATAATCCCATTTTGGGTTTTGAAAATATATTTTATAGGTAGAAACTCTTGAAGGGAGAGTTTGACAAAATCTTACCTACTATGGCATTACTTCTCAAGTGAAATATGGCTAGGTGTTGGTGTGTGTGTGTGTGTGTGTGTGTGTGTGTGTGCATATTTATCAGAGAGATGTGTACTCTGAAACTTCATCTTTCATCTCTCGTTCAGCCTTGAAGGGATATACTGAAGGTCTTTGGACATGGTCCCTATCTTAGGGAAGGCCCCAGGCTTAAGCAGATGCAGTATTTAAACACTGGCTTGCTAGCCTCAATCTGGTTACAAAGGGAGACCTTGCAGCTTAAAGGCTAGGGACACAGATTGACTTAATGACTGTATTGCTTAACCTTGTGTTATTGTAATAGACATGGTCTTACAGTATACAGCCCAGGGTGGTCTGGAAAGCTGGGTAACCTAGGCTGGCCTTGAAGTTATAATCCTCTTGTCTCAGCTTCTCAAGTCCTGGGTTATTTGCTATTATGCCCAACTTGTATTTCTTAACTCTTCCTCCCCCCACCCCTCTTAGATAGGGTTTCACTATATAGCCCTGGCTATCCTGGAACTCGATCAGGCTGACCTCAGACATACAGAGATTCTCCTGCCTCTGCCTCCCGAGTACTGAAACAAACCGCATGTGCCACCACTGCCTGGCATATTTGTTAACTCTTAGTGCCTCAGTTTTTACATATCTTTAAGGAGGGTGACTGGCACCAAGCTCATAGAGCAGCTATGAGGGGTAAGTGGAGTTATCCCACTGTCTGGCATCTAGGAGCACTCCGTCACTTGCCCACAGTAGACACTGTTGTTATTTTCCTGGCCTGTCTTGTCTCTGTTGAATCCAAGGTCCTGGGGCACTGGGTGGCCGACTGTGGCTTTGCTCTCTGTATGGATAAAGGTGGCATCTGTGTCTATCTGAAGCATATACAGGTATTCCTGACTCACACTGAGGCTGTGTCCTGATAAAACTCCATAAAATGAAAATATCATTAGGCCAGCACCTCTCATCTAAGCTGGTTTGGTGGTGGTTCTATAGTCTCAGTTTCCCAGAAGGCCTCTGAGTCTGGAGGATGGCTTGAGCCCAGAACTTGTAGACCATCCTGGGAAGCATAGTGAGATTTCCATCTCAAATGTATAAATTAATTATACTTATTAATGTGTTAATTAATGTGTTAATACCTATTATATATTTATTGAGCCTCATAACGGGGTATTCTACCTTGAGTATACTCGAAACACATTAATTTATAGTCAGTCAAAATCACCTAACAAAGGAAGTACTGAATAACTGTGTCATCTGTTGACTGCTGTATTAAAAGTGAAAAGCACAGTGGTGCTATGTGGGGGCCTCAGTGTGACTAGCAAATGGACACTTCCTTAGCCAAGGACTGAACCCCACACCTCGGATGTGCCCTGAGTTTGTATGTGCTGGGCCCTGTGCTCAAGCCTGAGCTTGAAGTTGAACAAGGACCTACAGATAGTGGGGAAAACAGATGATAGTTAAATAACTAACATTGACAAATGCCACTGTGTGAAAGGAGGTGGTATGGGGACAGAATTATAGGATTAGAGAAACGAGAATGGAGCGAGGGGGTCAGGAAGACTTCCCTAAAGAAGGAACACAGTAGCCAAGCAGTCTCGTGAAGGTTGGCACTGATGGAGCCATGTTTATCTCCCTGTGGCCCCATCCCTGTTGAGGACTACCTGTGGATGAATTTAAATAAATAAATGAAACTCCTCAGGGCTGGAGCATCTCTGCCAGAGCCATAGTTGACACTAGAACATGTGCTTTATAGCTGCCACTGCTGGACAGTCCAGTTCTTCTGTGATCCATACAACTAAAGTGGGGTCTGAGCAGAGAACTCCAAAAAAAGGCTCTTGGATGGTGACAGTCTTGCCGTCTCGTAGGAAAGCAGCATGTGCAGCAGGACACTGGCCAGATTCCGAGGGCCAGGCCTGGCAGCCCCTCCCCCTCCCCCAGGACATGGTCTTCTCTGAGTTGTGTGCTGTTACTTGATTTGGATTATCATGGCCTGTGTTAAGAGTTTCCGTCACTGGGACGAAACACCATGGCCAACAAGCAGCTCAGAGAGGAAAGGGTTTATTGGATTTACTTCCACACCGTAGTCCATCACTGAAAGAAACCAGGGCAGGCGCTCTAAGAGGCAGGAAGCTGAAGGCAGAAGTTGAAGTAGAAGCCGTGGAAAGGCACATCTGACTGCTTGCTCCCCATGGCTGCTGGCCCAGCCTGCTTTCTTATAAAACCTAGGACCACCAGGCCAGGGATGGCCCTACCCACAAAAGGCTGGGCCCTCTCCCATTAATCACTAGTTCAGAAAATGCCTACAGGCTTGCCCACAGCCTGATCCGAGGGAGGCATTTTCTCAATTGAGATTCCTCCTCTCAGATGACTTATGTCAAGTTGACATAAAACCATGCAGCACAGGCCTTTTCTACTTTCACCTCAAGCGTACACTCCATAGGAAGAGACAATAGACTCAAAGGCAAATGAAGGTTTAAAGTCAGACTATGCGGGATGCATGAACCCTAGAGCCTTCATGAAGAGACAGCATTGAGTTTACCATAGCATTGCTTTATGGAGTAGCTAGGACCCTAAATCATTGGAAGGAAGGTTTTGGTGTAGTGGAGCAGTGACCCTGCAGGACTCGGTGTGGTACCTGAAGGGTACATCGAAGGTGCTCCTGAGATTGAAGAGATCCCCTCTGGCATCTTACCAGAGAGAGGTGTTCAAATTCTAACACAGAGTTTGGCTCCTTTCCCAAGACATGGCATTGATACTTTAGCTGCCAAGGGACAGCGATGAGGGGATGTTTGAGGAGCTTGAAATTATGCCGTCAGGAACTGGGAACTGCTTAGTAAGAAACTACAGGGACTTAGGGTGACGAAGAGGCTCTCAGAAATCTATCCTAAACTGTCACCAAGGCTCCCTTAGTATCCCTTACCGAGCATGTAGTGGGTGTAGCAGTGTGTCCGAGCTGTGCACGCCCTCCTGCAGATCTCTCCCTTGTTAACCCATATAGTGGATTCTCATCCCCCTTCAATAAGGGAAGAAGTCGGAGGTTAGGTAAATGTTCTACTCTTGGTTTTAAGCAGATCCATCTAAGTCCGTGGCACACAGTTATTGAGCCTACCACAGGGCTTCCTGCCTAGAGAGTTGTTGTGTGATTTTTGTAGATAGAGTTACCACCCATGGAAGGAACTTCCTGGAAGTTAGGTTTTCTGTTCCCTATAAGAGAAAGCTTAAGAAAGCAGTCTAAAATAGGAACCAACTTGTGCCGAGGGAGCCCACCCCACCCCCAATTGCTCATGTCTGCTCAGGGGCATGCTTGCATCATCTGGGGCATCTAGCTAGGACCTTTCCAGCTCTAACAGGATCTGGGTCTGCAAAAGATAAGCCCTGGCGCCACAGCCTGGCAGTAGCTCTTTCTGGATGGTGCTTTAGAAAGGGTCACCCTCACCCAGGCATGAGCAGCAGGGGAAGCCCATTCAGGACCTCTGGTTACCCTTCTTCTTTGAGGATTGGTCCAGGTCCCCTCCAGCAGGAGCTAGGCGTCATTGTGTACCTCTCCAGAGCAGATTATACAACCACCTGGCCAGGTATCTAGACTGGGCATGGAAGCTGACACGGGGCTGGGTCTGAGAGCAGGGTGCACCTACTGTCTGCTGTTGCTAATCAGCTAGCCCGGGATTGTGGGGCTTCAGACTTTGCATAACTGAGCTGCCCATCCTTCGGCCTTTGCTCAGTCTCATTGACTTTCTGTAGGTACAGCATGGGTTTGGAGGTTCCTCTCAAAGCTCCAGATGAATAGGAGCATTGTGTAAACCTCAGAGGCTGCAGGAGGAACATATCTATAACTGGCAGTGCTGGGAATTGATCCTGACCAGGGTTTCATATCAGATATCCTTCATATCAGATATTTATATTATGATTCATAACAGTAGCAAAATTACAGCTATGAAGTAGCAAAGAAAGTAATTTTATGGTTGGAGGTCACTACAACCCGAGGAAGTGCATTAAAGTTCTCACCTTTGGGAGGGTTAGAACCACTGCTCTACACTCTGTTTTGTTGCTACTTTATTGCCCAGGGCTGCTGTGTCCTTTCGCGGACAGTTCTGTTACTCAGCGAAATTTCATGAGCTGAGTGTGCCCGCCTTGTGTGTGCCATGTGCTGGGTCTGTTCTGTTGGTTGGTGGGCTAGGCACTAACAATCTGTCTTAGAGTGGAAGGAATCAAACACAGGCCAAATGACTTGCCTGAGTCACCCCTCGGAATGCCTGCCTTAACTCTTCGCTGCCCAGACACATTCTGCCTCCTTTCTGACCACAGCATTCTTATTGCAGCATCTGAAGAGCTCTGTTTGAAGAGTAAAGCTAGCGCTTTAGTTACCTTCTTCCTTAGAATGTATTTGGCCAGGGGGAGAGTGGAGATGGGCATGCAGGGCCGTGTGGTGCTAGGAACAGGGTGTTAAGAGGTTGGAGGGAATCTGGAGGGTGCTATGCTGTGACAGTGTCTCTGAGAGGGAACTGACTGAAGACACTAGGCTATTCTGGCAACTCCTGGGGTCTCCCCTCCCCTCCCCTCCCCTCCCCTCTCTCCTTCATGCCAGTAATCACACCTAGAGCCTTGTATGCACTAGGCAAGGGCTCTTCAACTGAGTTACATGTCTGTCTTCTCCTAGGTCTTCTGTAGAGGTTTTTATCTCCTTGTCCTGTTTCTTGTCTGCCTCTCTTTTTTCTTCTGATGAAGCATCCCTGAGCTAACAGGCCCCTCTAGCTGCCTTAGCATCTCTTGTCTGCCTACCTAAAGGATCTAGAGACCTTGGGATTCAGCTTCCTTGACACATCGTACTTCCAGGTACTGCTTCCCTCCTGGTTCCTCTGCCACTGACATCTCATTTCAGAGCATCTGTTTGTGCTGGGCACTTTAGCATCAGAGCCTCAGTCAGACACACTGCACTCAGCCTGCTGGCCCAGACCGCCTTGACCCTCAAGGACAGGCCTGACGGTGGCAAGACAAGGAATGAGAGGATGACACTTGGGAACAATAAAAGGAAACGGTCATTTCTGGAATCCCATGCAGGCACAGGCATGTTCTGTGCTTTCTCTAACACCGACAAGCTTTTGCCCAGCTATTGGCTGTTGGCATCTTTATTTACCTATCAGAAGTAACTTGGGGCAGGGTCACTCAGCATCTTACCTGTAGACTCTCTCATTTCTGGGGCAACCAGTCTTAGGGGCCCAATATTAACATTAAAATATAAATAACATTAGGCCAACTCACTATATTTTAGGGTGTTTTTAGAAATGTGTCTATGTCTATGAGTGTGTACTGCGTGTGTGTGTGTGTGTGTGTGTCTGTGTGTGTCTGTGTGTGTGTGTGTGTGTCTGTGTGTGTGTCTGTGTGTGTGTGCGTGTGCGTGTGTGTGTGTGTACCTGTAGAGGCCAGTGTGTGTGTGTCTGTGTGTCTGTGTGTCTGTGTGTACCTGTAGAGGCCAGAAGAGTGCATTGGATTCCTTGGAGCTGGGGTTCCAGAAGCTGCCTGACTTGCTGCTGGGTCTTCAGGAAGAGGTGGCCTGCACTCTTTAACCACCGAGCCGTCTCTCCAGCCTCTGCCTTACAGGCATTGGAAAGTTGTGGAAGGGAATGTTTTTGAGCAAATGAGTGAGATATCACTAAAGTAAGGAAGATGGGTTAGAACAAGAAGAGAGCCTCTTATTTGGCCCAGCTTATCTGCAAAGCTACTTAGCCCCACTTAGTTCCTTAGCCTCAGGTCCTGTTGCTGTAGCGTGACCTGTTCCTGGAAGCCATCCTTTCATTCGGAACCTAAGAAAGGTGCTTCCTGAGTCTTTTGTCCTAACAGTGGAGGGAACAGGAGCTGCCCTCTGACCCCTGTTGGACCTGAACACTACTGCACTTGTGGGCACTACTGGTAGAATGGAAATTCAGAGGTCTTTCTGGAAAGCAGTTTGGCAAAAGGACCAAGAGCCCTAAAAATATCCTGCCTCTTTGACCTAGAAATTCCCCAGTGAGGATTTTATCACAGGGACCAAGCTGAAATGTGCCCAAAGCTTTATGTGCGAAGACTTTCATCACAGTGTAGGAAATTAGAAACATGCTGGGGAGAACTTAGTGGTTGGGTATGTGCCTGCCCTTGGTAAGAGCTCCAGCCTTGGTTTTAGAAACAGAGTTACCTAATATGCAATTCAAGCCCCTCCCAGATCCAGTCCCTCCATCTCCATCTCCATCTCCATGCAGACTGCCTGCTGCAGAGACCTCAGTACACTGCTAGGCCAGACAGGTTCCTTGTCCATCACAGCAGCTCAGAACCCTGACAATCATACCCTCTACTGGGGCCCAGACTGAGAGATGGGAGCACGTCCTCTTCTGCTTTACCTCCTCTAAGGCCATCCATCTCTGTTCTCTGCGCTTGTAACTTGATCTTTCACTGTCCTTTTGTGTTTGTCTCCCTGACTGGCTCTGACCTTGAAAGTGTTTTACTCTGTCCACAGTCACAGGCCTAGGGCTTCGTGCGTGTTGTGACTGAGTGGATGGATGGATGAATGAGTCGAGGATTCTGTCTGGCTTTGAAGAATCACATTTGGTATAGTGCCTAGCACGTAGCGTGGTGAGCACCGAGTAATTGCTTCCTGAGTGAGTCTGGAATAAAGACAGCAGGACTTTTTATTTTATTTAGATTTCACGTGCTTCCTGAGTCACTAGCAGGCACAACCAAGCATTTGGGCATCTGGATTTGCATTGAGCCGCCATAGGTGAATATGACTAGCAGCAGGCGGTTGGGAGTCACTGAGCTGGGGGCTGGCTTCAGAGTGAGGCTGTTACAACACCACAAGCTTCAGTTATGCACACTGTGTGATCCCAGTGAACTGAGAAGAAAAAGAAAATACCTCAGTGTGGTTTTGCTAGTTATTTTTAGGCAATAGAATACAGGTGACTTACATTTTTCTCTTTTTATGTTTCTCTTAGGTAATTTCTCTATGTGTGGCGTATGTCATTTTAAAAAAATTTCTAAAAAATGAGGAAGGTGTTTGGGTGAGGGCTCCTATTTAGTACTGCAGGGGCTGGACTATGTTTCTGCAACTTGTGCCGGTTCTGGGGCTGGTCCCAGGCATATATAACCTAGCCTACAAGCTGATCCTCTGATAAATCAAGTAATTGCCTCATGATCTGAGAAGAATAGAGATAGCTCCTAGGTTGAGAGCAGATTGCCTGTGGCTTGAGGGTCCAAAAGGAAGAAAGGGGCACGAGTGCTGTGACAGACCCTGGGGTGAAGGGGTTTTCCTTAAAAATTTGCCAGTGATGGGGCTGGAGAGATGGCCCACCAGTTAAGTGCATTGGCTGCTCTTATACAGGGTCGAGGTTTGATCCCAACATCCACCTGGTGGCTCACAACCATCTGTAACTCCAATTTGATGGCCACAGGCATCAGACACATACATGATGCACACATACATACGTTCAGGCAAAACACCAGTATACAGAAACATAAAGGAAAAAAAAAGACCTAAATAATTCACCAGTGAAAAAGCCTTCACTGAGGCTGGCCTGGAGTACATTGTTGGGGGAACCTAGGGCTACATGTGAGCCTAGACAGCAGAGATTGTGACACTGGGGTCTAGGTAGTTGGCTGGCTTAGCAGGCAGTTTGAAGGTCAGCCGAGTGGGACGCCATTATTAGAAAGGTAAGACAGCTGAGAGAGACTGACTGGCTTGCAGAAAGCCACCACCTGGGGGGAGCCAAGGTGTTCTCATCTTTGCTTCAGAGCAAACCAAGCAGGTGAAGCTGTCTGCTGTGGGGATGTGCTGGCTTGTTTTGTTATCTAATGCCACCCAGCTCAGAGTCTCTTCTGCATTCTCCCCTAATGTGTTTGTGTTCTCTCTTTTAAAGTCCGGCTCATCTTTGCTCTTGCCTCCTTCTCCAGCTTTCTGCCCTTGCTTTTGGAGGGGCAAGATGGAGCCTTGCACATCTTTGAGGTCTTCATGTGACCATGTCGTTCCATGGTTAGGTTAGAGTTCACTGAGGGAGGCGTGCTTTGCATTTATCCACTTTCCCAGCTGGAAATGTCAAGGCTCAGTGCAGCCCTCTCTGGCTTTGTGACTGGTGCCTGCCCTGTGCTTCCCTGGGTCACCAAGGCGACGAAATGTTCACTTGCAAGCAAATAGCATCCCTGGTCAGGGCTGCCAGCCTTAGCTTTCCTTGCCTTCTAGCTGAGCTGAAACCAAGAGGATGCCTTTCCCACTGCTCTGAGATGTGCCCACAGGGCTCTCAGTCTTTGGTGGCAATACTGAAAACAGATAGCTAGCTCCTGCTGCCTGGCATTGTTGGCACTGCCTCCTCCTCCTCCTCCTCTTCACCTCACTCTGGAGCCTATCTAGCATCTATGGCAGGGAGTAGGTTTGGGACAGGTGCTCTTCTAGTGTACAAATAGCAGCTACAACCTGTCTGCAGGGGCACCATCTTCTTGGGCTGCTTCCTCCTGGGGGCCTCTTTTTTCTCCTGGGTTTGATAAAGAGGCTCCGGTCTTCTAAGCTACCCCAACAAGGGAGGAGCCCAGCGTGAGGCTGCTCTGGCCAGTGTGGGACTAGTGGAGCACTCCTGAGAGAATGAGGCTTGACCCGTCTGCCCTGCCTCTGCATAGCCCCACCTATCCCAAAACTGACTCAGCTCTCTTTGACACAGATCTTAAGCCCTTGTCAGACTTGTCTCAGAAAGGACAGGTGATATGGGCTGTGACCAGCAGCCCCAGGCCAGCCAGGCCCTACGGTCTTCTACTCCAGGAAACCTTACAGCCTGGAGCAGCTGTGACGCCTGGCCACCCAATTGTCAGCCTGCCTTCTGCTAAGAGACTATTCCACGGAGAGTGGGCAGGTCCTCTCTGTTCCTGCTGCCCCTCGCTTACATCACCTTTTCCCAGGAGAACTGAGTGTCCCTGCGTGTTTCACTCTGCTTTGCTCTGCTTTAGCACTGAGCTAAGCACCGTACTGAGCACCGTATATGCCTGGTGCTCCTGCAGTGTGAAGGCTCAGTCCTGCCCCAAACCCCATTTTGGTTTAGGTTTTGGTTTTGAGACACTGGCAACTGCAGGACTCACCGGATCCTGTCTCAGCTTACAAGTATGTGCACCGCACCAACCCTCGTAGCTCATCTGAGGCGCGTGGCAGAGGGAGCAGCTCAAGTTGAAGCTTTAGATGATCCAAGACGATCAATACATTTTTCTGCAACCAAAGATCCAGCTGGGCTGTCTCAGACTTGTCACAACAGAGGCCTCTATTGCCCTACACGGCTTTAAATTCTCTACCAAACTTCATTTAGATGAAAGATACACACTCAGGTGCATTGCTCTTTAAAAAGCCCACCTGTGCACAAACACGCTGCTTAGAAAAGGCACGGCCTACCCAACAGCCCTCAGCTGGCAAGGTTGGTGTGTGTTCATCTAGATTTTCTTCCTCACAAGTGCCAAACCTGAGCTCACTTAGAGTTGCCCGTTTTCTTGGGAAGCACACAAACCTGACAGGACCAACTGACCACCGACAGGGCCACTAACTAACCACTGACAGGACCACTAATTGACCACCAGCAGGACCACTAACTGACCACCAACAGGACCACTAACTGGCCACCGACAGGGCCACTAACTGGCCACCGACAGGGCCACTAACTGACCACCGACAGGGCCACTAACTGGCCACTGGCAGGGCCACTAACTGACCACTGTCAGGGCCACTAACTGATCACTGGCATGACCACTAACTGACCACCGGCAGGGCCACTAACTGACCACCGACAGGACCACTAACTGACCACCGACAGGGCCACTAACTGGCCACCTACAGGGCCACTAACTGATCACTGGCATGACCACTAACTGATCACTGGCATGACCACTAACTGACCCCTGGCAGGGCCACTAACTGACCACTGGCGAGACCACTAACAGGACCACTAACTGACCACTGATGGGACCACTAACTGACCACTGATGGGACCACTAACTGACCACTGGTGGGACCACTAACTGACCACTGGCAGGGCCACTAACTGACCACTGCCGGGACCACTAACTGACCACTGGCAGGGCCACTAACTGACCCCTGCCGGGACCACTAACTGACCACTGGTAGGACCACTAACTGACCACTGGCAGGGCCACTAACTGACCACTGCCGGGACCACTAACTGACCACTGGCAGGACCACTAACTGACCACTGGCAGGGCCACTAACTGACCACTGGAGTTACCCAGCTCTGACATTTGCCAAGTAGAGGTGGTGTCAGATGCAGTTCTTACCCACTCCCCTGTCATATTGCTCTTTGTCGTTGCTTTAACACCATGGCTGGCAAAGGTGTGACCGCCCCCTTTCAGGATGACACAAGAGTAGGCATCAGGGACAGCTCACCAGAGACTGTGAGCATCTGGGTTTCTGTCCTTTCTCTCTCTAGCCTTCTCTCTCAGCTCTTCTGCTGCTGCCCCTTCTCTGTCCTTAAGACCCTCTCAGGCCAGGCACAGCCATCCTTTTGGATTTGGGTCCTATCAGTTCATTATGGCTTATACTAGACCAGTTTCAGTTGACAGACATGTCAGCATTTCCATCATTAAGAAGCTTGCCTGTGGCTGGGTGTTGGTAGCGCACGCCTTTAATCCCAGCACTTGGGAGACAGAGGCAGGCAGATTTCTGAGTTTGAGGCCAGCCTGGTCAACAAAGTGAGTTCCAGGACAGCCAGGGCTATACAGAGAAACCCTGTCTCGAAAAACCAAAAACAAAAAAACAAAGAAGCTTGCCTGTAAGCTAAATATAGTACCACATACCTGTAATCCCAGCTCTCAGGAGGCAGAGGCAGGAGGATCACAAATTCTAGACCAGCCTAGGCTACACAGAGTGTCCTTGCTCAGCCTTGGCTACGCAGTGGGACCCTATCACAAAACAGAACAGCCAACTACTTACTGGGTTATCTGAATGAAGTTGGAGATACCTACTTTTGAGGCTTGGGAGAGCGGGCCATAAGAGCTTTTCTTTAATGCACCCATGGGGCATGACCAGTTAAACGAGCTGATCAAGAGAGGTACAGAGACTGAAAACAAACAAGCAAAACATCAGGGCAGCCCAGTGAGTGGCAGCTAGAGTTCAGTTTAGAACTGACCCCATCACCACACCACAGGCATGTGTTTAGATATTTATAGAGTCCTCATTTATCCACAAAGAAGAGCGTAAGTAGGCGGACCATGGGATGGGGCAGGGCAACCATTAGACCTTGCAAGGTCCAGGTCAACCCATCAGATGCCCAACTGGTCCTGCTGGCTGCCCTGGCTATCCCACCTGACTGAAGGCCTCTGCTTCTTCCATTCCTGCCACATGAACCACTTCTTCCAAAGCCAAGGTCCCAAGGTCCTGTCTCCTGCAGTAAGTTTCCCAGACATGCCCCATTCCCACCTTTGTTTCTCCTCAACCTTTTGGGTCTCCTTTGTGCCAACCAATGCTTGTCTGATAACTAGCCAGCCAGCCATCCGTTCATCATCTACCCAACCACCCAAGGACTACTGAAAACTGAATCTGTGCCAGGGACCTAGCAACTATGAAGGAGAGATCCAGGCCCTGCCCTAGAGGCTCCTTCCAGTAGTAGAGATGGGGTCAAGGTGGTGGGTTACCAATGGCTGGATTGGGAGGAGAGCTGAGATAGGGAATAGGGAGACCACTTGTTAGGTTGGAAGGGAGTCCTTAAGCTTTGGATATTCTTAAGGTAATTAAACTGTCAACTTCACTTCCTCAGGCCCTTGAGGGCCTGGCAAGGTCTTCAACCCAGAGGGTGCTCAGGAATCAAATGTTGAAATGAATCTGGGCCATGACCCTTTTGTCTGGGCCTGCACACCCTAGCAGCCAGTAATCATCTGCTTCCCTGCCTTTGGGCCTCCTGGCTCCACTCCAGTTGTCATTTGAGCACAGAGAATTGGGTTACCTGGGAGGGGGGTGACGGGGTGAAGCAGGGTCCTAAGAACTTGAGTGGCCCAGTATGGAGCTCAAGGCTGACTCCATCAGCACCAGGGGAGAATGGCTGCAGAGCTGGCAGTGTTGGCCCACAGGCTCTGGGTTACTCTTTTACACAGATTCTCTCATAGATGCCTCTGTTCCCATCATTACCCCTAAGGGAAACTGAGGCCCAGAGCTTGTTCTTGTAGCAGCAGCAGTGTGCTGTGTTGGAAGGAGGGTGAAGTGAGGAGTCTGAGTTCAGGCACGAGGCTAAGGCTTCGTCCCTCCCTGCCAGAGTCTGTGTCACACAGGGTCAGGTTTGGAGGCCTCCGCTGAGCAGCCCTGGGTTCCAGCCATTGCTGTGGTAGATGTGGAGGAGTCCGTGGGTCAGGGCGTATGCTCCCTGCAGACTGGCTACACGCCTCCACTCCTGTACCTACTTATTTGGATGCTTGTTTCAGCTTTGAATTTACATATTTATTTATTGTATGTTTATATAGTTAAAAAATGTGCTAGAGCACATATTCCAAGGATTTCCTAAATTATTCAGATATTTTCATAACAACAAGTGTGAACATACTGTATCAAAAAACCAAAAACATTGTGCATCATTTGTGTGATTCAGACTCAGCTGAGTCAAGGAGATAAGCTTGTCTGGTCAGAGACTTATTCTCGTCTCAGAGCTGTCCACTGGGCCTAGCCCTGCCAGAAGACCAGCGAGTGACTGGGAGTATGTGAGTGGTCTGAGCACTTTCTCTCTCTGTCTCTCGTGTCTGTCTGTGTGTGTGCACATGTGCTTGTGTATGTTGGAAGGCCAGGAGTCCTTACAGACTTTCCATTGAGTGGATTGGAGCTGAATGGAGAACGAGAAGCAGCTACGAACAGTAGTGCCGAGGAGCTCAGCTAAGAATCCAAAGCAGTGGGGGCTGGAGAGATGGCTCAGAGGTTAAGAGCACTGACTGCTCTTTCAGAGGTCCAGAGTTTAAGTCCCAGCAACCACATGGTGGCTCACAACCATCTGTAATGAGATCTGATGCCCTCTTCTGGTGTGTCTGAAGACAGCTACAGTGTGCTTATATATAATAAGTAAATAAACCTTTTAGAAAAAAAAAAAAAAAGAATCCAAAGCAGCTCTGCCCAGACTGCTTGATACAGGAAGGGCCTGCTACCAGGTAATGTCCTGGTCTCTGAGAGTATCTCAGCTGAGATGCCCCTGTCACACAGAGCTGAGGTAAATGATGTCCAGGTGAGGGCCTTCCTCCTCCACCAGCAGCTCCTGTTGAGAAGCCCAGGGAAGGCAGTGGAAGCTGAGGCTCTGATGTCCTCTGGAGCCTGTGGTCTTCATGGAGCTGTCAGGAGGATGTTTGTACTCCACCCTTCCCCAAACTGCCTCCCTTTGCCTGCCTTAGAGAAGAGCTTCTTTGAAAGCCTTCTGCTACTTTCTTTGGGGTGTGTGTATGGGGATAAGAGTTTGCTGTTTTTAAAAAGGAAGGAAACAAAAGCCGGTCTCCTACTGTTACTTAAACCAGGCCTCACCTGCCCACTGCGTCGGCCCATTCTGTAGGGAAAGGAAACGAAGGCCTGAGCAGGAGGAGCACGGAGAGTTCCTGGTTCAGTTTGGAGGCCCTGCTCTGGGGCCTGGGATGTGCTTTGTGAGAATGCTGGGCCCCTGGCTGCCCCTGGGTTCCACGCAGGTGTCAGAGCCCTCCTGGGGACATATACCACTGTTGGCTCCCTGTTTTCCAAGACCACTTTTTTAAGCATTGGAAATTAAATGCCTTAGGTTACCTGGACAGCCTCTCAGGCCTTTCCACAACCAGCTGGGCACAGCCAAGGAACGCCTCTGGTCTCTCCACACACTGAGGAGCTGTTACGACTCATGTGATGGCAGAGGACATGGTGCTACCAGAGCTGGGGCTATTGTCTCACCCAGAAATCTGGATCCTGTTATTCCTCCTGTGAAAGGAATAGGAGGCTCTGCTCACCAAGGCCCTAGCTTTTGTTGCTTCTGATTGCTTTGTGGCTGTTGCTGTTTGGACATGCATTCTTGCTGTATAGCCCAGGCTGGCTTTATATTCGAGATCCCCTGCCCCAGCCTCCCAAGTGCTTGGGCTATAGGCCTGTACCGCCACACTGTCAGTTGATGGATGTCGAGATTGAGGTCACATCTGTGAAGGTGGCATCAAGAAGTAGACCCAGGTCTTGTGATTTCAAAACTGCTTTTTTTTTTTTTTTTTAAATTTAATGTTCTAAACCCTTTAGTTTCCTCACCTTCCCCAGCTCAGCTAGTAACTTACTGAGCCAGCCCCAGGAGCCTGTGGCTATTGGGGGCCTAAGCTGAGCTAGGTTTTCTTGCCAGAACAGCCACACAGTCTAGCAGCTATTGTGGCCGGATATGTCCTGGAACACCCAGGGGATTAAAAGGGTGGACTTTATTTGTGCACAGTTCCAGTTGGGAGCCCCCTGTGGACTGCCCACCCAATTCTGGCGAGTGTGTTGCCTGCCTGTGAGTCACACAGACACTAATGAGTCAGGTTTTTCCCTCCTTCAGTCTGGAGCAGCTGGGGAGGAGCAGCTGGGGAGGAGTGGGGTTTCCTTAGGAGACCGATCCCTCTCTGCTCTCCTGCTCACTCCCGTCTTGGAGCGGAGTCTTTTCTATGCACACAACCACATCTTGGGCCTGGATGAAGGGTCCTCTGTGTCCCCACAGAAAAGTGTCTGAGCTATGGTCACACTGGTCAGGCCTCAGGCTGAGTGGAGTCAGGAAGAGGGAAAAGTGAAGGGGCCTTGCCAGCCTTAGAGGTAAGGGTTGCAGGGAGTCCATCCAAGGTGTCTCCCTGGAAATCCATGCGCCTGGGCTGGGGCCCGGTTTGTTCTCTCTGCGCAGAGGTGACTGCCCTCTGGTCATGCATTGAGGTTCTCCCAAGCTCTCCTCTGATCTCCCTTAAGCTGGCCCTTACTGCTGTTAGCCAGCCTGATTGTCCAGATGGTCAGCCTCAAGCAGGCAAAGGGTTCTCCCAGAGTGCCCCTTGCCAGGCCCTCACCAGAGGCCTGATTAAACACAGAGAAAGCAGCCAGCTTGGCCGTGTAGCAAGTTCCTGAGCAGTGCTTCTTGGCATGGCTGTCTATTGGAACCATCTGGAGAGCTTCTAAACCCCTGTGGTGCTGGGAGCCAGGAGCAGACTCTAGAGCAGTTAAGTCAGAACTGTAGCCCTCAAGGCAGGGTGTGTGTGTGTGTGTGTGTGTGTGTGTGTGTGTGTGTGTGTATTTTTTGTGTACCATTCTGTATTGGTTCTCAAGAGCCTGTTCTCCAGTGATTGACGGTACCTGCGAGGACAGCAAACCATGGGAAATATCCCGGAGAGTCACCCAGAGCTTGTGTTGGGGACTTCAGGCTGTCAGGAAAAAGACTTCCTTTGGTCCTGGATCCTGATGGACTGAGGCTAGAAATCTGGACCCCTTAGTGCTACGGAAGGAAAGCAGGGGGCCGAGGTCTGCCAGGGCTGATGAGTCACAGACTAGAGGAGGAAGGGGAAGGGATGAGTCAGGCACAGCTGCCGGCAAGGCCCAAACTTGGCTTTGGAGCACGAATGTGTTCAGTGAGTTCTCTGTCAATCTGCAGACTAAATGGAGTGTGTCCCAAGCTGTGCTGCACAAGGAAGTGGGTGATGATCCTTGAAACAATGGGGTTCAAGATCTCAGAATGTTGAGCATTGGTGTGCATACTTTGAGCAGTTTACAGAGACTCTAGGCAGATAAAGGAGTGGCTTTCGTGTGTGTGTGTGTGTGTGTGTGTGTGTGTGTGTGTGTGTGAGAGAGAGAGAGAGAGAGAGAGAGAGAGAGAGAGAGAGAGATGTGCATGGAGGATCACTCAGGGAGCCGTGATGAAGAGGACTTGGACTTCTCATCCCAAGTTCACTCGACTAAGAATGACAACCAGAAAGACAATGGCATAGAGATCCTTACTGACTCCTGAACAAAATGCCAGTAAAACTAACCGAGGGCTTGGGAGATATTGGAGCCTCACCAGGGAAAGCCACAATCGTTTTAACTGTGATCATACAAAGCAGGGCTTTTGTCTTTGTTTTAGGATAGAGTTTCATACAGTTGAGGCTGGTCTAGAACCCACGATAGAGCTGAGGATGGTCCTGAACTCCTGATCTTCCTGCCCCCTCAGCTGTTGTGATTGCAGATGTGTCCCACATGCCCAGCTTGACCCCAGTAGTTTTCCACATGCTCGGTGTGGTGTTTGCTGTGGGGCAGAGTTCTAGTGAACTTGGTACTAGGCCTCACCTGGGCTGTTCAGTCCTCTCAACTCACCTAACTAAACCAACGCCTGAGTGTTGTTCACGGCCTCTCTCCTGGTTATTGTTACCCTCGGACATTTCATTTCTTCCAGGTAAGTCTGGAGGAGTGCTGTGTCTGCATGTATCAGACTCAACATCCCGAGTGTTAAAAATGAGAGAAGCAGTAGCAGGAAGTAGGGATTGTCAGTGTGGAGGGTAGTGAAACGCAGGGAGCCCCACTGTTGTGTGTACTTTTAAAACTACTGCCTTTGCTGGAGGTCTGACGTGCTCTGACCCCTCCCAGCTTCCCCTTTGTTCTACCAGCCTAGCTCTGGGAGGTGACTCTGTCAGCCCACTCCTGAGACCCTGACAGCACTCACAAGCCTTGCTGAGAGGAGGTGGGGCCTTTAGGGATCTGTCCAGTGAGTGGCTTGATGCTTTCTTCTACGTGCGCCCCTTCCCTTTCCTGAACACATGCTGCTTGTTCTTTGGCTTTTCTGTTGAGCACATGACCTCATTCATTTAACCCCTGTATCCTCCTGTACTTTGAAGCAAAGAGCATCAGGTTTCAAGGTTTTCAGAACAGCAACTTCCTGAAGAAGCTGACTTTGTTCTATTGACTCAGCTTGATGATTGGAGACAGTTTCCAGCACCATGTATGGGACTTTTAGAATTGTGGGCTGAAATAGGCCTCTTCTTCCTTCCTGAGGTAGCTACTCTCTGCTCTTCTGTTATAGCAACGGAAAACGGGCCAAGACAGTAGGCCAGGCTAAGCTGTGCTGTTGGGTAAGTCAGGTATATTAAATGCATTTTTGTTTTATGCTGTTCAACGTACAGAGGGCTTACATTTTCAGGTCTGAGCATCTGTGCTCCCTTCCCCCAGTGAGGAGTAACTAGAATTAGTATTTGCTTTTCAACACTTATCCAACAATGGAAGTAGACTTCTGCATGGTGTAACAGTTGCCCCAAGTGGGGTAGTTATATGAGATTGGAGACTGGTCTCCACTACTGAGCCCTAAGCCAGCACTACTGAGCCCTAAGCCAGCTGTGCTTAGTTGGGGTCTAGCTGGTTCCCCAACCTGTGCCTCTTCAAGCCTGTGAATGACCTGGTGGGCACTCAGTCTTTGGAGTGGGCTGGGATCTAGGATTTAGAGCAGGGCTGGACCTCTAACTCCTGTCACCTTGCTCCTATTCTGGTATTTTGTTTGTTTGTTTGTTTATTTTGTTTTGTTTTTTCTGCCTTTCCCACCCTAATCACTGAGTTTAGCTCCAGATATCTTTATTTTCCAGTTAAAACTTAGCCTGCTCTATTGGTGGAATAGATTTTGTTTGTTTGTTTGTTTGTTTGTTTTCGAGACAGGGTTTCTCTGTGTAGCCCTGGCTGTCCTGTAACTCACTCTATAGACCAGGCTGGCCTTGAACTCAGAAATCCGACTGCTTCGCCTCCCAAGTGCTGGGATTAAAGGTGTGCACCACCCCTGCCCGGCAGAATAGTTTAACAGAAGGAATTTATGACACACACACACACACACACACACACACACACACACACTTGGGAAACAGACATAGGTTCCAGGGCAAGTCGTCTTACCTCTCAGCCCCAGTGTCCTCATCAGTAAAACGAAGGGCCAAGGCTACACTATATTAAGGTATCCCTCTCAGCTTCAAGATTCTGCCCTACCTTCAATGTTATGTGCTGATGAAATGGCGTGCCTAGTCCTCGCTGGGTTTTCCCCTGTGATGGCAGCTGAGACATCTGGTCTACCTGTGTGGAAAGAGCTAGCCCCGCCCTCTCTTTCCTCCCTCCTTCCCTACAGTCCCAAGGTAGCAAAGGGAGCTGGCCAGATGCAGGAGACCTTTCTAGCAGCCCCCAAGGAGCTCCTGATTTATTTATTAGCTGCCATCTCCTTCTTCTGCCGTAGGAAAACTGCTGACCCTGTGCCATGAGGCCTGCAAGGGAACACAGCATCCATCAAGCCTGCGCTTTGTCCCTGATAAACTTAACCTCCTTTAACCCCTGTGTTCTCCTGTACTTGGAAGTACAGAGCAAGGCTTTTCAGGTTTTTAAAAATCACCTCAACTTCAGAAAGGAGCTGCTGACCTCTGTCTAAGTGCACTGTGGTAATGCATTAGTCTTTTATTTAGGCACCAGGCAGAGTGGTCACACTTAGCCCTTAGCATAGCCCCATGAAATGGTCTTTCTACATGTGGGAACACCGAGGCATAGGATGGTACCACATCCACACAGGTGCTTGCTGGTCAGAGAGAGCCCCCTCTGCCCATCTCTGAAGGCCTTGGGGAGTAGTCAGAAAACAGAAAGGTGAACTGTCTCCTTAGTTATCTGTGGCCAGAGAATTTGTGTTCAGGTCAGGACCCTGGTTGCACTTGGAAACAAATGACAGCACGAGGTGAGGAGGAGCGTGTAGTCACTTAAGTGTGGGGACTTTATCAACACCTGCTGTTTAATGGCATTTATGTTCTCTTCCCTCAGACTAGCCTCAGCTACGGGAACAGTTGGGCATATGGCATGTTAGAATACCCTCCTGAGATGGGGGCTCTGTTTGTCACTGAACCTCACATAGGCCAATTCTCCCTCAGGAAGTAGCCCGTTCCCTGGTTGGTAACCAGGGTGGTTGGTTAGTGCCCACTTTGGGTACTATCTGCTTTTGCTTAACTTTCCAGGGGCCTGGGCCTGGGGTTCAGGCCAGAGGGCAGATAATGACATCTTTCCTGGTGTACTCAGGGTGTCCTGCCTGTGAATGTGTACATTGTGTCAGAGTAGTGAAAACACGGGCTGTCTGTGCTCTTGTGAGCCCCCTTGTCCTTTTCCATAGCTGCCCCCGAGACTTGTGGGTAAGACTGTTTCTCTTGGCTACACTTGGAGCTCCCCTCACCGCAGAGGTTCCGGCCTTCTCTGGGCTTGGTTTCTGGCATCCAGTGCCTCGTCCTTCTGCAGTCTCCTCACTGAGCGCTCTGTGACTGGCCTTGGACCTCTCAGGCCCTCCTCTGTTCCCCCTCCCTGTCTTACTCACAAACAGTCCTCTCCCCAGTTTGCAGGGCTTTCTTCCCAGTGAATCTGCCATTCTGTCTGCTCACTTCATTTGTACCAGATGCTGAACCTGCCCATGGGACCAGGAAGATAAACTTCAAGGCTCTTATAGCTTCAGGCCACTGAAAAAGATAGTGGGAGAAGAGTGCAGTGCTCTGGGCGTGGTGCCATCCTGGAGCCAGAGTTCTGGAGGACCGGAGTCTTCCTGCCTTGATCCTTGCCCTGTCCAGGACCGCTTGAGACCCTCTCTACCCCAGGAGGACATACAGTTTAGGATGTCTGCCTTGTCACTTAGCAACCAGCTCCACCCTTCCCCTTCCCTAAGCCCTGGAGGTTGGCCCCAGGGAATGGGAGGCAGGGCCCATAGGCCCGCTTAGAGCCCCAGCTGAAGAGAGCTGGACCAGCAGACTCCCTCTCCTTTCCCATCGAAGGTTACCCGAGCTCTGAGGGTCATCTCAGGCTACCTCTGGCTATAAATACTATCTATCCTGAGGGATTACCTGGACTTTTCTCCTGGCTGCACCCTCTTAGGCTGGGCTGATCCTCTCAGGGCCAGTGGTTCTTTCTGACCTCTCATCCCCTTAGCCAGGTGGGTCACTGCAGACTTCTGCATTCAGCTGTGACTGCTGGGGACAATGGGAAGAGCCAGGAGAGACTGAGGAATGTGTTCTAGCCAAGTGAGCTCTTGCAGCCCAGACTGCTGGGACCAAGTGACTCTGATTCTTGCTTTCTTCTGTGTGGAACTTCATCTCCTTTCAGCCAGCACAAGCCCAGGCTTGTCCATAATCAGTACTTCAGGGCAGGACACTTTTGGCCCCATCCTTGGAGCCAGGCCTGGGGTGGAGCTTGCTTGGTAACTGAGTATGGAAATAGCTGAGGGAGTTCTGCGGGCATAAATAGGGCCAGCTCTTGGCTTGTCTTGGGAAGTGTCTGTTCCCTTTTGTTGGTCTCCAGCTCCGTATCACATCTCAGGGGCTCAGTTGCTCTAGTCCCTGAGCCATAGGAAGGATCTCCTGGGGTCTGAGATCAAGAAGCAAAGGGAGGGCAGGTGTGATGGCAGACTTGTAATCCCGGTGCTCAAGAGCCTGAAGCAGAAATATATGACTTGTAGGGAGCCTGGGCTACGAAAGCGAGACCCCGTGTACACACTCACACAGCCGTGCACTCCCATCCTGCTCTGTCAGTTGGTTCACAATTCAGCTATTTCTGAGAATCTGCATTGTACTTGACACCCTCAAGACACTAGGTTACTCAGAGCAAGGCCACGGAGTCTGCCATGCCCTTCCTGTGTTTCTGAGAACTCCTGTTCTACATAGTCATTCTGACTTAGGCAGTCTGAGTCAGGTGCTGGGAGTGACCACACACACACACACACACACACACACACACACACACACACACACACACGCGAGCGCGCGTGCGCTTTCACCACCTGTAGTGTTCTCTGTCCTGCCTTCCTCTCACCACCCTCCCTTTGGTGCCAGACACCACTCATTATCCAGGCCAAGCCACAGCAGCCACCATCATTATCCTCCCCCACCCCAGACACTGTGCCCTCTTGCTTTCTCCTCTCCCCAAGTCAGCTTGGCATCCACATTGAAGACCATATGTTAAGCTAACCTGTGTTAACCTATGCTGCGTTATGGCATTTCCCTTCCTGTTCTGCTATGTTTACAAATAGGATTTTTTTGGGGGGTGGGGGGGTTGAGGCAGGGTTTCATATAGTCCAGGCTGACTTTGAATTCCATGTACAGCAGAGAATGACCCTGAACAACTAGCTCATCCTGCTGCTACCGCCCAATTCTAGGTTTACAGATATGTACCCCACATATAAGTACGAATTGGGGTTTATGGTTTCCCATGCTGGGGATTGAACCCAAGGCCAGGCACCTAGGCATTAGCTTGGTAATACTCTGTCACTGAGCTGAGCCCCCAGGCTGTCCTCTAACCTCCATATTGCTTTGTGACCCATGCTCCCTCACACACATCATGCCTACACACACACACACACACACACACACACACACACACACACACCCTTGGTTTCAGGGATCAGACTTAAGTCAGCAAGTGTTTCCTCCACCAGGACCACCTGAGCTTTGTCAGCTTGCATCTGTGCTCTTAGCAGGCACTCCAAGAACTCCGGTACAGGAGCTATGCAGTGTCTCTTGGAGGCTCCTGCCCCTCCACTCACACACACACACACACACACACACACACACACACACACACACACACACACACACACGTCCTGCCCAGTCACAAGAGCTTTTGCTCCTGCCTGCTCACTCGAGTCACAGGAGCCCAGGACCTTGTCGCTCTTTCTTTTACCTCCTCCCATGGAGATGCGCCTTGAGCATAATTGTTGTGTTTACAGTCTTTTGTGGGCTACATCCAAAGCCGGGGTGTTTCCTCTGCTCCAGCTTCTAAGTAGTCACCACTGCATGTGCTGCTGTGGAACCTGCAGAACCCACCCTGGCCCAGGACGAAACTCACGGTGCTGCCTGCCAGTGCTGAAACTCTAACTGCTGCTCTCTCTTCCTTCCCATGCTCCCTGCTCACCCTCAGCTGGCTACCCCCAAAATACCAAGTGTCCTCTGAGCTTATTAACAACTTCCATGGTAATCTGATTACAAACACAACTAATTCTCATTGTAGAAAACTTTTTTAAAAGAATTATTTGTTTATTTTATATGAATACTCTGTAGCTGTCTTCAGCCACACCAGAGGAGGGCATGGGATCCCATTACAGATGGTTGTGAGCCACCATGTGGTTGCTGAGAATTGAACTCAGGACCTCTGGAAGAGCAGTCAGTGCCCTTAACCACTGAGCCATCTCTCCAGCCCCCAAAAAACTTTTGAGAATTTAACAACAACAACAAAAAATCACTGGTAACTGCTGCCATTCATCTATAGCCACTGTTCACATTTCAGTATAAATTCTTGCAGCCTTTTTAATATTTATATAATTATGCATACTCTTTTAGAAGCAAAAGCTGGGGCACAGAGCACTTGTTGGTCTAGAGCCTTTCCTCATTGTTACAAAGTGGCTGCCACTGATGGGTGGCACAGAGGGACATTTTACTTCTTTTTCTGCATAGTTCAGCTGTCCCAGCTGTCCCTGCATGAAACTGCTGAATAAAACCATTTATCTTGGGGATATGTTCTCAGAATACATTCCTAGAAAGCCAAAAAGTTAAGCCAAACTTTGTAGTTTTGACATCATATCAAATAAATAAGCTTAATAAGATTTATAACAATGCATTGCCATACGATTGAGTATTCATATCCTTTTTGAGACAAAGTTTCATGTAGCCCATGCTGACCTCAGACTCACTCTGTAGCAAGAGCAACCTTCAACTTCTGACCCTCCTGCCTCCACCTCATGAATCTTGGGGTTATAGACCTGTACCCAGTGGATCTGATACTAAGGATCAAACCAGGGCTTTGTGGGACCACCATCAATCAACTTCATTCTTTTTATAAAATTATTCTTTCATTTATTTCTTCATGTGTTAGTTAGTTAGCACAGCATCTTACAATGGAGTCCTAGCCAGCCTTGCATTTGCTGTAGCACAGGCTGGCCTCAGATTCTTGGCAGTCCTTCTGCCTCAGTCTCCTGACCAGTACAACTACAGCCAACTGTCCAATTTGATTTTAACGTGTGTGCATGGGTGTGTGTGTGTGTGTGTGTGTGTGTGTGTGTGTGTGTGTGTGTACGCGCACACTCGAGTGCGCATCTCACTATAGAAACACAGGCATCACAGACAAGCTCTACCTTTCCCAGCTCTTACACAGGGTTGGGGGGGTTGAACTTAACCTTTTTTGTTTGTTTTGATTTTTGTTTCTCTGAGACAGGGTTTCTCTTTGTAGCCCTGGCTGTCCTGGAACTTGCTCTGTAGACAAGGCTGGCCTTGAACTCAGAGGTCTACCTACCTCTGCCTCCCAAGTGCTGGGATTAAGGACTGTACCTAGGCTGGAGAGATGGCTCAGCAGTTAAGAGCACTGACTGCTCTTCCAGAGGTCATGAGTTCAAATCCCAGCAACTACATGGCAGTTCACAACCATCTGTAATGAGATCTGATGTGTCTGAAGACAGCTACAGTGTACTTATATATAATAAGTAAATCTTTTTAAAAAGGCTTGTGCTACCATCTGGCTGAGGTCCTTATTTATTATGTAGCAAGCATCTTACTCTCTAAGTCATTTCCCTCAGCCCCAGTTTGTTTGTTTGTTTGTTTGTTTTGTTCAATTCAGCTACCTACAAAATATCTTGAAAGTAAAATTTAAAAGCCATCATCAATTAACTTTCGTGCTTAGATGAAAAGCTTCCTTTTCTGGTTTGTCTGGATTTTGTCTGATTATACACTCCGGCACATAGGGCTCAGATATCCAGGCATGTGTCCTGTGTGTGCTCATGTTTGTGCCTGGAGAGCTGATATTTTTATGCTATGTTTGACCCACGATGAGGATCCAGGCTGGCCTAGAGATGCTGCTACTGCCCTCTGCCGGCCCACAGGAGAACAACACTGAAAGCTCACTGGCCTGATGGTACCTCCCTTCTGCTCCTGCCTCACCACCCCCTCATGGCTGAGGGAAGCGTGAAAAGCCTTGTATCCCAGGTCACTGTGGTGCAGAGAGGCTCAGGAACAGTGTCAGCTCACGAGTGAGAAGTGTATAAATGGCACTTTAGAAAGTTAGCTGCTGTGTGGGTGGAGGAGAGATAGCCCTGGAGGTTGCTTTAAGAGATATATGAGCAAAGCAGTATTCCCAAGGAAGTTGTGAACAAAGACAGCATCCCAGGTATAAGTGCGGGCTTCCAAGGTGATGCAGAAGCATCAGATGACAGACACCACACCGCCACGCTGTGTTTACGTGGGTTCTAGAGATTTGAACTCAGGTCCTCACAGTTGCACAACAGAATACCACAGGGTTGTTATTGTGAAGAGCAGTCCTTTACACAGCCCTTGGGAGAGGCACGTATACATAGTTACAGTTCAGATGTCCTTAGGGTCACAACTAAGTAACCTCAGTTGTCAGGCGCGGCTGAGGTAACACTTGAAACATCCCCAAGCTTTCCTGTGGCTTCTGTAGGAAGCCCATGATTAGCAGAGAATGAGGGCACATTCCTGTAACGCTAGCATGGTGAAGTCAGGGGAGGCAGGTTAGGAGTTCAGGGCCATCCTAGACTAGCTGAGACCCTGTCTTACAGGAAAGCAGTAAGAAAAGGAAGCAGTGCAAAAGGAAGCAGTGCTGACACTCAGGAGCCTCCTTTTCTCAGCTCTCAGCAGGTTAGGGGCTGCCATGTGCCAGACCCTACCTCTGCCCAAGCTAAGAGCAGCAGACAGCCAGAGAGAAGTATATCTAGCAACAAAGGAGGCAGGAAAACTACAGAAAGGTTCCAGAGGCCAATGAGCACTGAGCAGGGGCCAGAGGCTCATAATCAGGGTCCCAAGGGCATCCCCACTACTAGCCATGGCTCCTGCTGGATCTCAGCTCCAGCCAAGGAGTAATCACCCCCAAGACCCAGAGAGACAGAGGCAAAGGGCGTAGAAATCAGGAGAGATGGGTCCTTGCTCAAGGCAAAAACATCTTCAAACCAAAGTCCATCCCAAAAATGTGTTTTCAAAATGTGTTGCATTTCCCAGTGCCTCTTTACGTTGATCTTGCTTTGCTTTTTGTGGTTTGTAGGAAGTGTAGGGATTATTCTATACAATAAACCTGTAACCCCAACATGATTACCAGATAGCTCACCTTCTACCCCTGTCCCTACCAGCAGTGTTCTTTCTTGCTGGAGGAGAGGTGGTACGTGCACCTGGGCTCATTTCCGGGCTCTCTCTCCTGTTCTTTTGGTCTCTTTGTCCATTCCTGATGAACATGGCACAGGGCCTCCATAATGGTGGTGCTGGCTATCCCACTGTATCCCTGGCTCATAGCTCTTTCCCATTCATTCATTCATTCATTCATTCATTCATTCATTTTGTATCCCAATCAGTTTATATTGCAGCCCAACTCCCTTTTCCAGTCTCTGGCTCATGTTTTAAAGACTCTTATTGCTTAACTTTGCTAATTGATAACCTGTTCTAATTCCCAGTCTGAAAGTACTTGTAAGCCTGGTTCTTCTGCTGTTCTCTGGCTCTGACTCACACCACTGTATTTATTGCATCTTATGAACTCCATTGTTGGGTTCTTGTTTCTTTTGGTTTTTGAGACAAGGTTTCTCTGGGTAACCTAGATTGGCATAAAACTTACTGTGTAACCAGCCAACCTCAAACTTGTGATCCTCCTACCTCCATCGTTTGAGTACTGGAGTTATAGGCAAGACAGAGTCTTATCATAAAGCCCTGGCTGTCCTGGAACTCACTGTGTAGATCAGACTGGCCTCCTAGCTCACAGAGATCTGCCTGCCTCTTCCTCCCAAGTGCTGGGATTAAAGGTGTGAACCACTACACCGGACCTCTGTTGAGTATTTTCAAGAGCTGGTTTGAAGTTGTTTTCTGTGTTTCCCAGGAACATGTTCCATTTAATGTTGGCCACAGCTTTCCACTCACACAAAAAGAACTGTGTATTTTGGAGTACAAGCCATAGGACTTAGTAAAACCCCTCATTCTGTCTTCAAGGAGGCCATTTAATCTTCCTACATCTGCCCTGTCTTCTGTGAAATTGCATCCTAGTACCTACTGCCTCAGGCCACAAGGCTGGGATGGGGTAGGGCATGTAAATGAAAAGACATCAGTGGTGGTCTGTGAGTAGCGTGTTCTTGTACTGAGTAGCTGCAGTCCTGGCCACCAGTGGGGGCAAAACAGTGCAGCCTCAGCCTCGGCTACTAGCATGACCAGTTACAGAGCACAGCCTTGAACTTGCTTTGTAGTCAAGGTGAACTTTAATGCTTCACCTAGCTCCTGTGAGTTCTCAGCCCTCAGCTTTGAGATGGCTGAGCCTCCAGATGCCTGACAGAAGCCTCTGCCCCTGTCTTGACCATAGGCTGGAACTGTCTTGTAGATCATTTGGACCTGGGCACCAAGAAGAAATGACACTTAACAGAAATAATTTTCTTCAGATGTTGAAGAAATTAGTTGTTTATGACTTTTTAAAATTATTACATCATGAATACACCTCAGAAATATAATGATTATTTATATATACAGACACTGGAAAAAAAGAAAAAGTTCATTATATTGACATGGTAGAGTAATAAGATGTTAGTAATTTTATTTGTATGAGTGTTTTGCCTGCATATAAGTCTGTGTTCCACATGCATGCCTGGTACCTGAGGAGGCCAGAGTAGGACTTCAGGTTCCCTGGATCTGGAGTTATAGCCAGATGTGTTCCAGTATATGGGAGCTGGGGAGCAAACCAGAGCTAGTGAGACAGCCAGTGTTTCTTAACTGCAGAGCCAGCTCTCCAGCCTCAAAATGTTTTAGTCACGTGAAAAGTTGACATTAATATAAATATGAAGTAAAAGGATGATTGAAATCGTATATTGGCATGAAAATATCTTAACTCCTTTCGGGGAAAAGGATTGTAAAGAAATGAATTTAATATCATGATCCAAGTGCAGAGTACAGGAGAATATTGCACCTGTCTGCCTGCCTGCCTATCTCTCTCTTTATTTCTTTCTTTTTTCCTTTTTTTTTTTTATGACAGGGTTTCTCTGTGTAGTTCTTGCTGTCCTGGAACTCACTCTGTAGACCAGGCTGGCCTTGAACTCAGAAATCCGCCTGCCTCTGCCTCCCAAGTGCTGGAAGTAAAAGTGTCCACCATATTCCTTTTGAATTCTAAGTAATTTTTTCCCAGTGGCAGCATAGTACAGTGGTCAGAGGCTGGACTTGGAATCAGAAAGTCATGGGCTTAGCGTCTGTTTGGCTTTTGACGATAGACAGACTCCTGGTTTTCCCATCTGTTGGGTTGTTCTGAGGTGTAGCCACGCGCCAGGGTGCATTTCTAGTATGCAGAAAGCCTTGCCTTTTTTTTTTTTTGGTTTTTCGAGACAGGGTTTCTCTATATAGCCCTGGCTGTCCTGGAACTCACTTTGTAGACCAGGCTGGCCTCAAACTCAGAGATCCACCTGCCTCTGCCTCCCGAGTGCTGGGATTAAAGGCGTGCGCCACCACGCCCGGCTCTTTTTTTTTTTTTTTTTTTTTTTAAAGGAAGGAAAGAAAGAAGGCAGGCAGGTGAGGTGGGGCATTGAGTCTGAGGACTTTCCTGTGTTCTGGCATACTTGGCTGTAAATGGTTTGCGTTACTAGGTTTCTCCTTGTTTATGGTGTGGCTTTGGCTATTTATAAGGTAGGAAGCATATTCATGGGCATACGATGACCCCCTTTTCCTCTCAAAGCATGGGGGGTGGATCTTCCTATAAGGTAATTATTCCCATGATCCTCTTGAAAAGCTTAAAGATGGACCATAGCCACAGTTCGAACGTTCTGTAATGAAGTGGAGTACTCTGAGGATACAGATCTGTCATTAGTGCACAAGTCTGACTACTGGGAAAGTTCGCTGGCACCATAGTTGCTGGCACCGTGGGAAGACCCTAACTGCAGCCTCAAGGATGCTTGTCCATAAAGGGCGTCCTGGCCACTGAGCATTGCTGGGCACTGCTGGGCCTTCCTAGTTAACCCAGCTGGTCTTATTCTGTTATTCTTAAGGTATCTGTACTGTTTCCAGATTTCTTTTATGCTGAACATATACTTCTTTATAATCCAAGAGCAAGATAAAAATGTCCAATAACAAGCTGGAGGCAGTGGGACATGGTTATATTCTCAAACCTTAGAAAGCTGAGGCAGGAAGATCGTAAATTCTAGGTCAGCCATGAGATATTCCATAAAATAAAATAATAAACCTTTAACAACAGCAAAGGTTGTGCAAACAGTCCCTAACTTTGGATCTTTTCATTGTCTATCTGTCTTTTTTCTTTCCTTCCTTCTTTCTTTTCCTTTTTTCCTTCTTTCATTTCCTTTCTTTCACTTTCTTAATTTTTTTTCCTTAAAAAATCACATTGTCAAGGTTAGAGAGATGACTCAGTGGTTAAGAGTGCTTGCTGTTCTTACAAAGGACCCTGGTTCAGTTCCTAGCAATCTTGTATGGCTCACAACTATTTGTAAGTCCAGTCCCAGAGGCTCAGATACCTCCTTCTGACCTCTGAGGGCACGAGGCATACACATGGTGTGCACATGCAGCTAAGACGCCCATACAAATCACAGAAAGTTTAGAAACACATACCCATACCCACACGGAAGTCAGAGGGCAGCGTATAGGGGCTGGTTCTCTCCTTCCACTATGTGGGGTCCTGGGAACAAATGTAGGTAGTGCCTTACTCACCAAGCTGTCTCATCGGCCCAAGATCTTTTGATTTCAGAAGGTGCAGAAGTGACAGACAACCAGTAGAAACCACACCTCAGCTTTTAAGTTTGATCTTTTCCTCTGCTAGCAGCGTACAGTGTGACACCCTCCCCGTGCTGGCTAGCAGCTGTCTCAGCCATTCATGGACAGCTGACACTCAGCTTGGACTGAGTTGCTAAGCTACAGTGGTCTGTAGATTATAGACACTGAATTTTGTCTCAGAATATTTTCAGTTTATAATGGATTTAGTAGTACATTGTAAGTTGAGGTTCATCTGTACAGAACATACTTGGCTCAGGGGCTGGAGAGACGATGGTTCGGTGGTTAAGAGCACCTGCTTCTCTTATAGAGGACCCTCGTTTAGTTTCAGCTCCCATGTGGCAGCTCACAGCCGTTCATAACTCCACTTCCAAGACGTTTAACACCCTCCTCTACTGGTTTCCTTTGACACCAGCCTTGCACATGGTGCACACATATAAAATAAAAATAAGTAAATACAAGGGACAAGAACATACTTGCCTGAAATCTTTATTTCATATTCCTAATGTGGGTTTCCATACTCTTTCCTGCTATTCAGAAAGTGTCCCAGTGCCCTAAATACATAGGGACTGGTAGAGTGAAGTCCCTGATAGGCCAGGGCCAGAGAGGGGGTCAGTTACAGCTTAAGTGGCTTCCAAGATGCTGAACCTGTGCACCTGTCTTACCTAGGTCGCAATGAGCCCTTGAAGAAGGAGCGGCTCAAGTGGAAGAGTGACTATCCCATGACTGATGGGCAGCTGCGGAGCAAACGAGATGAGTTCTGGGACACAGCACCTGCCTTTGAGGGCCGCAAGGAGATCTGGGATGCCCTCAAGGCTGCTGCCTATGCTGCTGAAGCTAATGACCATGAGCTGGCTCAGGCCATCCTGGATGGAGCCAGCATCACCCTGCCTCATGGTAAGCAGGCAGGGCCTGGGCTCTGTCCTTACCTGGACTGGGGCTGGAGGTTTCATTAGCGCAGAGGTGGAAAGCAAGTTTCTCATGTGAGAAGTTTCTGTTTTAGCTGGTGGAGATGAAGGAGTATGCCTATATGTGTGACTGTCTTCTTCGTTTAAATGACTCTTTATGGCATGAACAAAGAAGCACAAGGCACAGAACCAAGCGTAGTGGCACATGCCTGTGGTCATGAGAGGTAGACACAGGGGGAGCTGAAGTTCAAGTTCAAGACCAGCCTAGATTACATGAGACTGTCAGAAGGAGGAAAGGAAGGAGGGAGGGATGGACAGAATCCCCCTTTGCCTAGTGAGAAGACAGGAAGACACCAATAAAACCTACAAGTTTAAAAGGCACTCAGGGCCTGAGAGCATTTGAAGCACTGATCTGGAACCTTCTGCTGCATTGCCGCATTTCTGTTCCTAGCACCCTCATTAGCTGTGAAGGGAAAGTGACAGTGACCTTCAGTCACAGACCTGGGTCTTTTTTTGTTTGTTTTTGTTTTGTTTTTCAAGATAGGGCTTCTCTGTATAGCCCTGGCTGTCCTGGAACTCACTCTGTAGACCAGGCTGCCCTCGAACTCAGAAATCCACCTGCCTCTGCCTCCGGAGTGCTGGGATCAAAGGCGTGCGCCACCATGCCTGGCTTCAGACCTGGGTCTTGACTGTGTTCCTTTCTCAGCTTGTGACTTTTCCTAGCCATATGTCCCAGAGCAGGGCAAGTCTCAGGTTAGAGCCTGAGTCTCTTGCAATCACAAAGGATTAATCGTGATGTGCATAGTACCACCTAGTCTAGTACCAGCACTTACAAGGATACTGAAGACTAAATAAATGTGTTTCCACCTGCATTATATCATACCAGTAAGGAGACAGGGACCCAACCCAACACTTGCATGTGCATTCAGCCACCACAATGTTGAATAAACACATAAGAGGTAGCATCCTGTGGCTGAGGAGCCAGAACCTGATGACCAGGAGGTTAGCCCCAGTCTACTGACTATGGGGAAGGGCTAGGGACAGTGAGGTAGCTGTGGTGAGTGAATTAACCTGCTTACACTGTTGTAGCAGAGGACCACAGGCAGGCTCCTTAAACAGTAGAAGTTTGTTTCTCACAATTTGAGAGACTGGAAAGTCCAAGGTCAAAGGCCCAGCTGTTTAGTCCTGATGATGCTTCTTGGTTTTTTTGCTGTTTTTACGTGGTAGGCGTGCAGAAGAGAGGACTGGGTGGGTTCTCTGTTTTTATTTGGTAGGCATGCAGGAAGAGAGGACTGCTCGGGTTCTCTGGGGCTTTTCCTTGAAAGGAAGCTGGTCCTGTCATTTACCCGTGTAATCTTATTCCTTCCAAATATGCCTTAACATGGGAGTTTGGGGGACACAGCATTCAGTGTGTGACATCAGGCCCCCCAGACTACACTGATCACCCTGCCTTTCCCACAGGAACTCTTTGTGAATGCTATGACGAGCTGGGTAACCGCTATCAACTGCCCATCTATTGCCTGTCCCCACCTGTGAACTTGCTGCTGGAGCACACGGAGGAGGAGAGCCTGGAGCCTCCCGAGCCCACCCCTAGTGTGCGCCGTGAATTCCCACTGAAAGTGCGCCTCTCCACAGGCAAGGACGTGAGGCTCAATGCCAGCCTGCCTGACACGGTGGGGCAACTCAAGAGGCAGCTGCACAGCCAGGAGGGCATTGAGCCATCCTGGCAGAGATGGTTCTTCTCTGGGAAGCTGCTTACAGACCGCACAAGGCTCCAGGAAACAAAGATTCAAAAAGACTTCGTCATCCAGGTCATCATCAACCAGCCCCCACCACCCCAGGACTGACGGACTGACGGACTGACGGCACCAACTCCTAGGAAAAGAGGCCATGGGGGGCCCTGCAGGCTGTGGGGCCCAGTCCTGCCGCCTTCCAGTGCTGCTGTCTTCTTCAGGGGCGCCTCCCACCGCCCTGCTGTATGGCTCTTAGTGAGCTGCGAAGGGACTTGCCCTCTGGGGCACTGGATCCACCAGTGCTCAGCACCCAGGGAGCAGTGCTGCCTGCCACACACAGGCCTTGCCAACCTTGGAGAAAAGGCACATGGCACTCTCCACCACAGGTTGGAGCCATGGGGGCCGTCCTGGCGACCTGTCATCTGGTGCCACGCTGTGCTCACTCCAGTTTTCTGCTCAGGGTTGGAAGCAATTGCTGTCTCCCCTTTATCCCTCACCATGACTCTGCCCTGGGCACAGTGCCAGTCCCCTGGATGGGGAGGGAGCCCGGTGGGCCCCAGGGCTTAAGGAGCTTCAGGTGGGCCTCTCTGCCTCTCCCTGCACCCAGCACAATCTGCAGAGATGAGGCGGGTGGCTGGATAGCCAGGCTTCATGGCAGGGGTTTGCACAGGGCTGTCCCCAACTGTAACCCAGGCAGGGTGGGGTCCGAAGCCTGGTCATAGCCCAGCGGGGCCCTGTGTACAGACACATCTGCATTTTATCAATAAAGCCTTTGCTCCTCTCTTGCCTAGCACATGACTTCCTGTTTCACAGCACGCCAGCCAGCCGGAGCCCAGAGCTTCTGCTGGCTTGGCTGCAGATGGGCACAGCAGAGCATCCAACTGATGCTCCTCCTGGGGGCCCTAGTCTCATCCAACCTCGCTGTGTTCTGTGGGTCCTGAAAAAGGCCACTTCACCTCTGAACACAGTTTGCTTTCCTTTAATGGAGAGATGGTGCCTCCCACCCTGCCTCCTGCAGCAGTTGCTGGGACAATTATGTGTCTGTGTGTGTGTGTGTGTGTGTGTGTGTGTGTGTGTTGGGGGGCGGTCCAGATAGGAAAAGTGAAGGAGCACCCACAGAGGGCAGCATAGCCATGTGGCAACCACCCCACAGGGCCCACATGGGATGCTGTGTCAGAGCGTGGGATGACAAGCTTCCAGAAATGTGCGAGCCAGAGACAGACAGGGCTGTCTCCTCCTGTTTCTTCTGCAGGACTGTGTACATCACCAGAGGGGAATCTCGGGTGCCACTTGCAGTTGTAGAAGTATGGAACATTTGTAGTCCACTGGCAGATTAAACCTAGCTCATAATGACCTCGGGCTCCAGGCTGGGAGTCCCAGGCGAGGAGCTCAAGTGCAGGTCTGCCTTTCCTCTGTGTATTCTCTGTTCTCGGGGAGTGTGACCAGCTCCGCCCACGGCAGTCTGGCATCGCCTAGTACTCGTGAGATGGCCTTAGCTCTGAACTCTGACTTCCTGAGCTCTTAAAACAACACTAGGTTCTGCTGAGGACTCCAGGAAGATGAAACAAACAGATGGACAGGTTCTGTTCATGGCTAATGGACACGCCATGCAGCATAGCCGTGTTTCCCTAGGGCCCATGGGACCCATAGCAGCCACCAGAGGGCAGCAGCCGTTCCAGCTCTTGCTTGGAGAAGGTCTCGGATGCCCACAGGTCTGCTGGGGCTCATACTTGGTTTTTCAGGCTCCCCTGCCTGGCACAAGCTAGACAGCATTTCTGGGCATCCAGCAGGTGGCACTCCAGCCAGACCAATGGCAGCATGTAGGTCCTTTGCAGCCCGTTCACCCTGGCTAAGACTTAGCCAGTTCCCAGCACTGAGGACACACTGGACAGGCCTCTTTCCCGCAGCTGTCCTTCGGGGCGGTGTGCCTTCTGGCTCTGGTAGGCCAGAGGTTAGGGGAGGGGCAAGTTCCCTGGCCTGGACAGTGGCTTCCCATGCTCCCTGGGGCTGTCCGAGGTGAAGGTGACAGGTGGGGGAGGCAGGTGGAGAGTTGAGCTAGTAAGCTCATGACAGATGGAGAAACGAGCCTGTGAGCTAATGACAAAGGCGCCCAGTGGGCGGGGTGGGTGCTTGGGCCTATAAAGACCCCATGCCCTGTGGCTTGCAGAAACAGTCATGGAGGGTACCATGGAGGGGCCCGAGGCGGTGCAGAGAGCCACAGAGCTCATCGAGCAGCGGCTTGCCCAGGAGGAAGAGACTGAGGTGGGAGCTGAGGTGAAGGGTGTCGGGGAGGGAGGGAGGGGGGCCTCAGGGTTAACGGTTGGTCCATCTGTGCTGTCATGAGAAGGGAAAGTCGGCTGCTACCTGGGTCCAGACAACATGCTACTTCCCAGGGCCCAAGCGGGATGTTCCTAACATGGTTGTGGGTGGTGGGAGATGGGGCTTCAGCCCCGCAAACAGGCACTTGGAGGGGGCAGGCCTTCCCGAGACCCTGCCCACTCACCTGGGCTTCAAGAGATAGACTGGACTGGACAGAGAAGACAGATGAGTATTCTCTGGGAAAACCAGAAAGGTAAGGTCCTGACACACACACACACACACACACACACACACAGAATGTCCCCTGGATGCCAGGGCTGGTTGCTGCGGGAGAGCAAACTGACAGGAGTCAGGAAAGGAGATGGGGAAGGGCAGCTGGGACTTAGCCAGGACTGTTGGCAGAGGCCTAATGCACACACGGGTACGTTTTCTCTTGGCTAAGTTAAGTGGGGCTGGACTACTGACTGGTCCTGCTCTACATCTTATTCAAAAACAGTTGAGCCAGGTGTGGTGGTACAATCCTATAATCTCAGAGGTGGAGCCAGCCTGGGCTACATGGTGAGATTACCCCCCCCTGGGGTGGGGGTAGAGGACCAGGAGCCTAGAGTCCAGTGCGTAGGGCGAAGGTGGGCACTAATTGTAACCTTTTATTTGTATCATCAACTAAGAAGAAGGCAGAGGGCAGAAACGGGCGTATGGAAAATGGAGAGTAGTGATGAATGGGTGGGTGAGCCCTTCTGGTCCTCTGGGACTACTCTGGTCAGGATGGAGTGTGAGCTGGACCTTTGGGATTAAGAAGTGTGGTCGGGATGTGGGGAGAGGTACTTGAGGCTAAACAGCAGATAGATAAAAGTGGTCATGAAAATGTGTGACAGACACCAAGAGCTGGGGCTAGAAAGAGGGCCAAGGACAAACCAGAGAAGACCAGGTAAGAGGTGCAGGCTCCGTGAGCAGTGAGGACCACTGACTGTTAAGAGTGCTGTGCCACTGTCTGACCTGTTATAGAGCCGGTTCTGATGTTGCTGATGTTATTAGAGGGGGAAGGGGGAGCCTATCGGAACTCAGAGGCCCCCATCATTTAAGAGAAGTGATGAGCTCAGATTTATCAAGGGGAGTGTGGACAGCAGCCGAGCATCCCAGGAATCTCGCTCCTCCCTCCCCCGAGAGCGTGTGCCCATGGCTGCTGCTGCTGGACAGGAACGTCATCTGCTTGTCATCTCTGGAGTGTGGCCACAAGACACTGGAAGCTTCTGTGAGGGGACACGGTCCTCCCCCATCCATTCATCTAACAAATATAGCCACAGGGCTGCAGGGCCACAGGTACCCACAGTGCCAGCCTTCTCACCCAGCTCCTCTCCCTGCCAGCGTCTTTACAAGCATCCTCTCTAAGCTGAAGTCTGTTCTGTGGAGTCAGGTGGGAGTTTCCTTCTTACTCCGGACCTGCATTCGATTTCATAAACATTCAATGAATGCAAACTCTGCCAGCCCACCAACAAATCTGAGAGGAGTCAGAGTAAGAAAAGGGCAGCACTAGAGTGTAAATTCCTCCTGTATTGGAAGGAATAGAAGGCAATAGATTTGCTGCTCACCAGGTAAAGTCTCCATTAACTAAGAACTACCGGATGGGCAGAGATGCTGCGTCTGTGTGGCCATTACTCATTCACTTGTTCATCGTCTGTTTGATTAACAAGTGTTAAGTGAGCAACTACTCCATGCCAGGCCCTGTCACAATAAATGCTGGAAACAGCAGGTGATTAAGCCCAAATTCCATCCCCCTGATGCTCCCTCATAATCCAGCCAGACTCCCACAAGCTAGTTGTAGCCCAAGGTCATCTCTTTTTTCCTAAAGGAAGATGCCTGAGAACAGCCCTGGAGACTCCAAATCATACAATCCTACAAACCTGCCAGGTTGTGTAGTCAGAAGTCTGGCAAGAAAGGCAGTCAAGGGACCACCAAAATAAACACTGGGAGAGAGTTTGATAGAGCGTTAGACTGTCCTGTGAAGCCCTGAGTTCTAGCTCAGCGCTACGAAAAATCAAAGTAAACGGGAAACATCGGAAATAAAACCTAGAACCTTCCCTGGGAGAGGCTAGAACCAGGGCTCTGTGGGAATGGGCAAGGTGCCTGGGCCACATGAGGGGCAAGTTCTCCCCAGCTGCCCTCCTGCCTGGTTATCCTCAACCTGGGCACATATGTCTACCCACGCTGCTTAGGAGACGCTGGGGAAGAAGTGCCAGAACATCACTAAGACTGAAGCAGTCTGGGAAACCAGAGCTTCAGATGCAGAGAGGAGGCTCGTCATACCAAGACCACGTGACCGTGAAAGCCAGAAGCTGCCGCTCTACCCAAGCTCTGGATATTCAGAGCCGAACGTTTCTGAGAAAAATGCCGTATCTAGCATAGAACTACCAAGCTTTTATATCGCCGAAAGGGCTGTTGTTAGGGGGAGAAAGACGATGGGGCTGGGGACTGTAGCTCAGTGGTAGAGCCCTTGCAAGACCTAAGTTCAATACCTGGGGCTTGGGGGACACCAAGACCAAAATTGCCATCTCTGGTCACAATTATCTCATCAAAACGATTTTTTTTTCCTAATTAGACCCCTGTATCCTTAGGTTCTACCTCTACGGACTCAACCAACCACAGACGGAAACTTTCTTACATTTTGGCTTTGTGTTAAATTTATGTGTGTGAATATTTTTGCCTGCATGTATGTCTTGCATTACATGCATTTCTGGTACCTACAGAGGCCAAAAGAAAGGGTTGTATCCCCTGGAACGGGAATTACAGATAGTTGTTAGCTGTCATGTAGGTGTTAGGAATCAAACCTTGTTCCTCTGGGAGAGTAGCCAATGCTTTTAATTCCTGAGCCATCTAACCCTATGGAAATATTTAAATTTTTTATTTGTAATGAACATGAACAGGATTTTTCCGTCTTTATCCCTTAAACAATAAAAACACTCACATTGTTTTAGTCACTATATATAATATTGAGGTTAAAAATATACGGGACTGTGTATAGGGGTCTTAGGGTTTTACTGCTGTGTACAGATACCATGACCAAGGCAACTCTTATAAGGCAACATTAAATTGAGGCTGGCTTACAGGTTCAGAGGTTCAGTCTATTATCATCAAGGTGGGAACATGGCAGCATCCAGGCAGACATGATGCAGGAGGAACTGAGAGTTCTACATCTTCATCTGAAGGTTGCCAGCAGAATACTGGCTTCCAGGTAGCTGGAACTAGGATCTTAAAGCCCACACCCACAGTGACACAACTACTCCAACAAGACCATACCTCCTAATAGTGCCACTCCCTTGGCCAAGCATATACAAACCATCACAGTAAGTATATATAAAGAAGTATGATATTTTATAAAAGGGCTTAGATTATGCTAGAATTTGTTGTGGTGGGTTTTGTTTTGGATTTTAAGACAGGCTAATGTGTAACTCCAGCTGGCCCAGAACTCACTATGTGGACCAGACTGGCCCTTCAGAGCAGTAATCCTCATTTTTTAGTCTTAAGCGCTCAGATGGTAGGTGTGTACTACTACGCCTGGACAAAAAAAAGAAAAGAAAAGAAAAGAAAGAAAAAAGAAAAGAAAAGAAAAAGAAAAAGAAAAAGGAAAAAAAATCGTATCCTTAGTCTTAAGTAGGTTTCGATGGCTTTCTAGAAACTTCGAAGATCCGCTCCTGGGAAGCTGTCCATGGACATGCTAGTGCTAGAGGAAGAGAAGCGCCTCGGGGTTCAGAGTCCTGCTTTACAAAAGGTTAAGGTAAGCGTGGAGGAACGAAGAGTGTGCGCTCAGGTGACAGGCCAGCTAGACCCTCGACCCGCTGTCATCCTGCTGCCAGCTTGGCTCTTGTGGCTCTTGTATCACTTGTATCATAGGACCATCTCCACACAGGGCCAAGAGCGCGTGCGCAAGACATCCCTGGACCTGCGACGTGAGATCATTGATGTGGGTGGGATCCAGAACCTCATTGAACTGAGGAAAAAACGCAAGCAGAAAAAGCGAGATGCCCTGGCTGCAGCCCAGGAGCCTCCTCCAGAGCCAGAGGAGATCGTAAGGCTCCTGATTTAGACAGATGTGGGCAGGGGGAGCCTGGGAGGCCCGGAAGCTCCCTTTATTCTTTATTGGCGGATGTTCTACCTGCAGACCGGCCCTGTGAATGAGGAGACATTCCTGAAAGCTGCAGTGGAGGGGAAAATGAAAGTCATTGACAAGTACCTGGCGGACGGAGGTTCAGCGGACACCTGTGATGAGGTGATCCCCCGCGCCCCCTGCCGTTGCTCCACTTGTGGGCTTGTTTGAGAACTCTCACAGATATTCTTAGGGTGGCTTAGGTAGCCCCATAGTGGGCTTTCTTCCTCACTCCATAATTCCCCCAAATCCGTTTCAGACCTTTCTCCAGCCCAGGTCACCTCCATAACAAATGTTGCATGTTTCTGCATGGGAGATGAAGGAAAAGAATTCAATTAAGACAGCTCAGGAGATTTGGGCTAAAAATCTTCTATCTCCCTAGAATCCCTAGCTGTAGGACCTGGACCTGTGGCTACGCTGTTCCCTCCTCATGATCCAGATCGTACTAGTGTGGACCATGAGTGCCACAGTACATGTTGAATGGATGGAGGGACTATAAAGTGTGTGCGGAGATAGGACACTTTCTCTTCCTTGTGATATTCACTCATGCTTCTTTTTACAATTATCTTTATTTATTTTAAGACTGGGTCTCACTATGTAGCCCTTGCTGTCCTGGAACTCACAGAGATCCACCTGCCTGTGCCTCTGTGTTCTGGGATTAAAGCTGCACACCACCACGCCTGGCTTACAATTATTTATTAATATTGTTAGTATCATTTGCAGCTCCAGGGCACTGTGTGTGCTAGGCAAGTGTTCTACCACTGACTCACACCCCAGTCCCTATTTTTATTATTCTACTGTGGAAATATATAACATGAAATACATCATTTTAACCATGTTGATTCAGAGTGGCACTGATTACAGTGTTGTACGACTATAGCCACCATCTGTTTTTTTTTTTTTTTTTTTTTTTTTTCCTGTTGCCTGGTGCACTTTTTTTTCCTTGCTCTCATCCCTGTCATGATACCAAGCCTGACAGTGGCTACCTACCCTTGGGCCTGCTCTGTACTATGATAGACATCAACTACGTCTTTTCTGTTCTTTTGCTTCCAGGCTCTTAATGGTTTTTTTTCCCCTCCCATTTGCTGCATATCAAGACAAAAATATAAGATAAAGCAAGAGGAGGGTCATGGAAGACTGCCCATAACCAGATGATTAGCCCATAGAAAGACTTTCATTGTGGCACAAGGGTTCCCTGAATCCCAAGCAGAAAGTGGCCTTCAGAGAGGGAAGTCTGTTCCTTCCTGCCTGTGCATCCAAGCCCCGCACTTCCTGTCCTAGGGATGCAGACTCCAGCCTGTCAGTGTTTCCCTTAGACTCAGGAATGAGCCGGAGGCAGCTTGGAAAGAGGTTTCAGTAAAACCATGGCACACATCTGTGAATCACCACCAAGCATCATAGCATGTGAGGTAGAATAGCCATGACCAGCAGGGGTGCCAGCCACGGGCGTCAGCTGTCCAAAGCTGTGGCTGGCTGCACAGGAGCGGTGAAGAAGCTGGAGTCCCAGAGCAAGACTCCAAGGCCAGTCTGGATAAGAGCTGGCTAAGCACAACACACATAGGCACCAAGTTTTAGCAAGGCCTAGGCCTCGGTTTCATGGAACTCAGGCCTGACAGTCTCTTTGGGGACAGTTCCGTCGGACAGCACTGCATCGGGCCTCCCTGGAGGGACACATGGAGATACTGGAGAAACTTCTGGAGAATGGGGCCACCGTGGACTTCCAGGATCGGGTGAGAGGGCAGGTATTGGGTGGGAGGTAAGAAGTAGATCTAGTCTGTAGAATTCTACTTCCTGTCAAATCTGTTTTAGTGGGCTGCCAGTGGGCTACCAGGGGGCCAGGTCCTACCTCTGTGTGTTCTGTGACATCCAGTGAGCCCCATCACCCCCTAAATTGTCTCTGGGACTCTCACGTGGACTAGTTGGGTCCTGGGCTGTCTATCTGTCCTATTCCCATATCTTTTGTCCTTCCACTTTCTTGGCTTCAATCCTTTCCCCAGAGAGCTTCTTTCCCTTCAGCTCTCCCGTTAAATCCCATCTATCCCTTCCAGCTGGACTGCACAGCCATGCACTGGGCCTGCCGTGGGGGCCACCTGGAGGTGGTGAGACTCCTGCAAAGCCGGGGGGCCGACACCAACGTGAGAGACAAGGTGAAGCAGTGCTTCAGTACACATTGGGGTGCATGGGAGGATGGGGACAGCCAATGGCAAACAAGCTCAAGTGGTGGCCGGTGGGCAGGTAAAGGACCAGCCTGGTTTCTAGTCAGCTGCAGAGAGGCTTCCGGCCCTCCAGGGAGCTTGGCAGGAGCAAGCGCTGAGAGGAGACAAAGACAATACTCTCTTGGAGCTGTGGTCCACTGAGAAGATACAGGGTTTGTACATCCTTGGCATCCGCCATCCTTCATCATCCACCCGCCTGTCCATCAGTTTATTCATTTATTCATCCATCTCTTTACATGGAACCTTGAACAAATACCTTGGCTTCCAAGGCACCGTTTGTCAGCCGTAAAACGTGTGGAGTTCTTACATAGATTAGGAGGAGAATGTTTGTAAAGGAATTACTTTTTAACACAAGAAGCTTTTGCCACATCTACCACAGTCATTTCTCAGTTAATGGCATCGAATATAATTATTCAAAAATGCCGGAGCTGGGTGATGGTTTCACATCTTTAATCCTAGTACTCGGGAGGCAGAGGCAGGAGGACCACTAAGATCAAGGTCAGCCTGGTCTACACTGTGAGACTTTGTCTCATTAAAAAAAAAAAATTACTAAAGAAAGTGCGCCAGGTGTGGTGTGTGACTCCATGGTAGCATACTTGTTTAGTATGTGCAAGATCATGGGCTCAGTCCCACTGTTCCAATGAATAAGCATGTTAATTGATTGAAGGAGAACCTAGATACCTGGGAGGCAGAGATAAGAGAATTGAGAGTTTGCAGCTGCCTGGGCTAGGTAGTGAGGCCCTGACTTTTTTTTTTTTTTTTAAGATTTTATTTATTTATTTTATGTATATGAGTACATTGTAGCTGTCTTCAGATATACAAGATGAGGGTATTGGATTCCATTACGGATGGTTGTGAGCCGCCATGTGGTTGCTGGGAATTGAACTCAGGACCTCTGGAAGAAGTCAGTGCTCTTAACCGCCGAGCCATCTCTCCAGCCCAGAGTCCCTGACTTTTTACAAAGGTGGAGGAGTGGACAATAGTTCACTGCCAGGCAAGAAGGGAACTGTAGTAGGCTCGCCAGAGGAGGTGGCACTTAGAGCTGTACGATCAGGCAACTGGGAGGGATAGTGGTATGTTGGACCATTCTCTCCTGTCCAAGGCTCAGGCTTTGGCACTCGGACTTGAGAGTAGGATTAAGCTGGAGATAGCTCTTCCACCCCAGGATACCACAGCCCAGGCCCATGTGCCAACAGTCCTGTTTCCTCCCGCACAGCTACTGAGCACTCCCCTGCATGTGGCCGTCCGTACTGGACACGTGGAGATTGTGGAACATTTTCTTTCCCTGGGCTTGGATATCAATGCCAAAGACAGAGTGAGTCCTTGCTTGCTCCCCTGCTCAGCCAATATGGGTGTAACAGCAGCCTACCAGGCTGCCAAGGGCGAGTAGTCCTTCCTTACAGGACCCTAGGGTGTCTGCTTCTGAGCAAGGTCTTTAGCCCCATCTCCTATCACCCTACCCACCCACTGACCTCAAGGGTTACCTGTGTGCTACACTGATTCTAGGAAGGGGACAGTGCCCTACATGATGCCGTGAGACTCAACCGCTACAAAATCATCAAACTGCTGCTCTTGCATGGGGCGGACATGATGGCTAAGAACCTGGTGAGTCTGTTCCTCGGGCTTGGTGGTTTGGGGTGCCCTTGCATGGTGGATGTTCTGCAGAGGCCATGGGGCAGCCACAGCCTAGGTACTCATGTCATTGGCGCTTGGCTACACCATCCTAATCCCAGGTCTCCCTTCATGTGTCAAGGCCCAAAGCATAAGTTTAGAGAAACAATAAGAGAGGTAATGGGAGGACTTCCCCAAGGTTCCCAGATAGGTGAAGGGGATCGCAGTGCCCAGGCCCAATCCATGGAGGGCCAGTGGAAAGGGAATCAAATTACTTGGTTGGTGTGGCCATTCTAGCACCTCATGTTGGTTCGTGGTAGGTCTCAGACTTTCTATGAATAGATGTCCTCTGGCCCAAGCCTATCTATTGGTTCACAGAACAATCACAGGAGAGGGGCATGGAAAAGTTCTTCTGGCACAGGAAAGCATAGGGACATTGAGGGAAGCAAGAGCACATGGAGAGGGTGTGGATGGTCTTAGCCTTGCAGACACTGGGGCTGGACGATTCATAATGAAGGGACTTTCCTGTGCACTGTCCCAGCATCTCAGGTCTCTGCCCACTAGATAGCAGTAGCAACCATAACCTCTAGTTGTGAAATGCAAGATGGCTTTACCCCTGGGCATTTGCCTCTAGCTGAGAACCACTGGTACAGCTGAAGACAATTTCGGGTGGACTGCTCAAATCTGAGTATGTCTACTTCTATTTTCTCCAGGCGGGAAAGACCCCCACGGACCTGGTCCAGCTCTGGCAAGCAGACACCCGGCATGCCCTGGAGCATCCCGAGCCAGAATCAGAGCAGAACGGACTGGAGAGGCCTGGGAGTGGCCGTGAGACACCTCAGCCTATACCAGCCCAGTAAATACCTACCCGGAGCTGGGCACCCAACCCCCTACTATGAGCTGCCTGCAGCCAGTCTAGCAGGAACACCCCTAGATGCAACACAATAAAGTGCTGGCTTTGCTATTTGTGGCGTTTGTCTCTGTTCGTGCTCCAAACACGTAAGAGCAAAGACTGGATGCTAGAGTGAGCTTGGGAACGCAGGAAATGTGGAGTCCCTTGGGTCCTGAATTAGTAGGTCTCCCGACGCTGGCCTGGCCTTGCTTTGTCCCTCTCATCCTGCTTTTCTTTCCTAATCCCTGGGGCCGCGATTGTGGTATGTTTCACACTGTGGCATACTCATCTTCTGCTCCTATCTTCAAGACTGTTCCATGGAGCTGTGTGTCCCTGTGTGGCCAGCAGAGGGCTAACACGTGACGGCCCTTGGCAGCCACTTGTAGACAGGAGGAGTGATTTTTCACAACTGCTTCTGGAAGAGCAAGTGGTTGGCTACAGTAGGGCGGGGCCAGGCCAGCTCAACCAATCAGTTCCGTCATGTTCAGCCAGCCTGGAAACGGAGGGTGTGCGTGTTGGGGTCGGGGGTAAGGGTGGGGTGGGTGGCTCCAGGCCCTGGCGCTGGGTAAAGAGGTCCCTGTCAGAGACTGTTTTTAGTGTTGAAACCCCAAGGGCCAGCTCTCTTTTAGGCCGTAATTGTGGCGTTTCTCCAGCGGCTTTCCAGCAGGGAAGAAAGCCGGCCTGGAGACTCTCTAGACCCGCCCCCGACCTGGGACACCCAGTGCAAAGCTGCACGCTCCCAAGCCATGCCCACAGGTTGTGGTGGGAACACAAAATTTTAACTGTGTATGTAGATCATTAACAGAGCGGGGAGGAAGGAGTCCAAACTCAGTTCCCCTGTGGTCACAGACAGCTGAGGCTCCAGACCTCCCGCAGAAATGCTGGGCCCCCAAATTTGGGCCTCCATGAGGCAGGGTCTGAGCAGGGGCTTGTCTAGGAATGTGAAGGGCAAGAAGGTAGACATTGCCGGCATCTACCCACCCGTGACCACCCCATTCACCGCCACCGCAGAGGTAGACTATGGGAAACTGGAAGAGAACCTGAACAGACTGGCCACCTTCCCCTTTCGAGGTAAGAGGGAAGTTGGGGAGCCAGATCCAGGAGGGTGGGGAGCTGTGGGGAAGCTCTGGCACTTTGGACAGAGCCTCACCTGCCTTTGTTTCCCCATCTGGGAAGGGCTAAGGCACCTTCTTTACTCCCAGGGTTATTGTAGTGAAAACATGGGGCAGTGAATGGGGGCATCCTTGTCTCTCAGGCCCGCTTGCTGATGGGAAGGCGCTAGCCAGGTCACACAGGAGGGCAGCCTGTTTTCAGCCTCCTTCCCCCTGGAGCCTGCCTGGGGGCTCAATGTGCTGGATCCTCTGATCCACCTCTTGTTTTAACCTGGGTCCTCTCCTTGAGGCCACGGACTACATCCTATGTGAGATTCATCTGCCTCACAGACATAGGTCCAGTAAGAGAAGGTAGAAAAGGGCAGTCCCCTGCCCTGCTCCATCCCATTCCACCCACCCAGAGCAATTCCTGGTCAGTGCTGTCAATGACACCATCTTGTAGGAGGGAACGTGGGCTCCCAGAGATGTGGTCACTGTCTAAAGCCACTCAGCTAACACATAGCTGAGCTGAGACTTGAACTGCTGACTAGAAGCTCTGTTCTGCCCACTGATTCTAAGTTGTGGGATCTATCTAAGACTATCCCTACAAATGTCGTTTGGTGGGTACCAGCTTGGAAAATGGCTTCCCTCTGACTGAGAAGAAGGTACAAGCTAGCAGCTAGGATAGTGGACTCTAGTTTCCAGTTGCAGTTTTGCCAGTGGTCTTACTCCGTGGGATACTCTAGCCCTGTTTCCCCATATGACACACGGGAGTGATAATGCTCTTGCTGTGGGGCAGCCAGAAGAAGAATCTGGAAGAATGTGAAGAAAAAGAATGGTATAGATTCTATAGTGCTATAGATTGGAAGGGATAGACTCTTGGGAAGTCTCAAACCCTGGGAGAACTATCTGAAGGATCTATTTAATATATCAAAGCGGACCTGGCTGCCAGGTTCTCCCAGCCTCCTTCAGTCCCTACCTGTTACAGGTATGGCTGGCATACCCCACCCTCTAGTTCCCTCTTTCCCCAACTCTCCAGCTCGGGGGCTGGGCTGCCCTATCCCAGAGGCTCTTCTCTGTAGAGTGCAGCCATTTTGGTTATCCACCCCTTTCTTTTACATCTTGGCCCCTGCACCTGATTCCCTTCCCTCCCATCCCCCGTCCCCTCCTTCCTCTCCTCAGTGGCTCAGGGTCCTGGTCACTCTGGACTCTCCCAGATGTTTCTGCCTCTGGCTATGCTCTCCCTTTGACCTACAATGAACTTTTCCCTCCACCACACCTAGGAGCAGTCATGCCCTTTTTCAGTTTTTATTTTTTTTTTTATTTTTTCATTCAACACTGTAGCAAAACTGCTTGGTGCTTGGTGACAGTGACCACTGGCCCAGGTGAGCCCACTTCATAGCTCAGGACCCAGATGATGTTTGTGAAGGGACAGTGGCCTTTGGGTGCACGTTCTGAGTGAGCAGGGGATAGCATGGCTACTAGAACTTGCTTATGCTGGCCTGGAGGGATAACCCTTAGCTTCAAATTGAACACTGTGCTTCAGCTTAAAGATCAAGGACACTTAGTGTAGGGGCCAGAAGACTGGCTTCTGTATCCATTGTGTTTCTGAAATCCTGTATTTAGGATTTCACAGAGATCTCCACAGTTGTCTTTGAATTCCCCCTTTGTCTCTCTAACTCATGCAACCAGCATCGGGTGCCCTGGGCAGGTTTGTTGTTTGGTTGGTTGGTAGAGGGAAGGATTTGGCTTCTGGGTTCCTGATGCTGTCTGATTCCTCCATTCACCACATAGCAGGAGATTGGGGCTTTGGGAGGAAGGCGACCAATCTCTGAAGTTGGAAGACTCCTCCTCTGGCTATTATAGCAACTGAGAAATCACACTCAGGCTGGAGAGATGGCTCAGACATTAAAGGCTAGGCTCACAACCAAAAATATAAGAGAAATCACACTCCCTCTGTAGTCCAGTTTCCTTACTTGAGAATAGGAGCTAAGCCCTCAGGATCTTAGCCAGTGGCTCAGTATAATTCCCCCAAGATAGGCAGCCAAGATAGGCTGGCACAGAGGACGAAGAGTCAGGGGTGTCTTTTCAAGGTTCTTGCACTTAGCCAAACATTGATATTTCTCTTTCTGGAATAGACCTTGCAATCTTAACACTCAGGAGAAGATAAAGACAGTTGCCAAATGCTATTGCTACTTTGTATCAGTGTGGGTAACAAGCCCTCCAAAGAGGTGGGAACCTGCCCTTGGTGCTTCAATGAACACAGAATATTCTTGAAGGCTTAGTCTGAGACTGTGAAGTTATTTGTTTTGATTTGTTTTTTTTTGAGACGGGGTTTTTTTCTGTGTAGTCCCGGTTGTCCTGGAATTCCCTCTGTAGACCAGGCTGGCCTCGAACTCAGAGATCCCTGCCTCTGCCTCTCAAATGCTGATAAAGTATTGTTAATTTGTGATTGTTTAAATGAAGAGTATTCCTTTAAAATAAAAGTTAAGGACGAGATGGCACACTGGGTAACGGCTCTTGCTGTCAAGCGATTTGTTAAGTCCAATCTCCAGAATCTATGTAAGGTGGAAGGGGAGAACTAGTTTCTACAAGCTATCCTTTGACCTCCACGTGCATGCCATGGTACACATGTCTCTCCCCTCCCACAAATAAATAAGTGTAAAAGGCATTTTGGGGGGACAGATTAACTAATACTTTATCAAATGTGTTAAAAAAAACCCACAATTATTAATAAAAGGACCATGCAAAACCTTTAGCCTCTGTTTATGGAAAATACATGTCAGTTCTGGGTCACAATTGTTCTGTTGAACTACCAAAAAAACAAATCATAAGAAAGTATTGAAAAGCTATGCAATGGCTGCTTTTAGTGTCAGCTACAACAGACCAACCCCCATTAGCTGTTTTGGAAAGTGAAAGTGGGCCTTAGTTTGTAGATAAGGGATGTCTCCAGTAGTTAAGAAAATTATAGGGGGCTGGAGAGATGGCTCAGGGGTTAAGAGCACTGATTGCTCTTCCAGAGGCCCTGAGTTCAATTCCCAGCAACCACATGGTGGCTCACAACCATCTGTAATGGGATCTGATATCTTCTTCTGGTGTGTCTGAAGACAGCGACAGTGTACTCACATACATAAAATAAACAAATAAATCTTAAAAAAAAGAAAAGAAAAAGAAAATTATAAACTCTGCAAAAGTTTGTCAGTCTTATATAGAAGCAGGAAATGGTGTCAGCACCACAGTAGGCATGGGTCTGCTCTTATGTTTTCCTATCTTGTGCAGCATGCAGACTTGATGTTGTGCTCAGCTATAAAAATGAACCTTGAATAAAGGTTTTTATAATCATAAGTTTTAAAAAAAAATTTAAGTAAAGGACTGGAGAGCACTGACTGCCCTTCCAGAGGTTCTGAGTTCAATTCCCAGCAACCACGTGGCATCTCACAACCATCTGTAATGGGATCTGATGCCCTCTTCTGGTGTGTCTAAAGACAGAAACAATGTACTCACATACATAATAAATACATGAATAAGTAAATAAATCCTTTAAAAAAATTAAGTAAAATAAAAGTTATAACCAAATATGGTGTGCCTAAGCCGTACTCGAGCAATGACAGTATTGATAAACTAGGAAGGGGGAATCTCATGGATTCTATCCTCAAGACAGAGACAGTTAACTACTGACTGCCAAGAGAGGGAGAATTAGCCTCTGCCAGGATGAACCTTAATTAGTTTTCCAGTGCCAAGTGGTCAGCCTTGAAGTCATGGACATATGGACTCTGCAGGTTGTATTTCTGATATGCAATGGTTATATGTATATCTGTGTCTATGTGTGTGTATGTGTATATATATATATACACATATATGTAATAATAGAGAAAAAGAGAGCCGGGCGTGGTGGCACACGCCTTTAATTCCAGCACTCGGGAGACAGAGGCAGGAGGATTTCTGAGTTCGAGGCCAGCCTGGTCTACAAAGTGAGTTCCAGGACAGCCAGGGCTATACAGAGAAACCTCATCTTAAAGCAAAAACAAAAACAAAAACAGAAAAAGAAAAAGAAAGAAAAACAACAAAATAAACCCAAAACAAAACAAAACAAAAAAAGAAAAGAAAAAGAGGCCATCTGTCTGAGGAGGAGAGAGAGGAGAGACATGGAAAAGGTTGGAGGGGAGAAATAGAAGAGGAAAGTGATGTAATTATATTTTTATTTAAGTTTTTTATTAAAAATAAAACTTTTAGCACATTATAACCAAAGGCCAGCAGGAAGAGTTGACCAGGAGGGCCAGTGGCCCTGGACTTACACCTGTCAATAGTCTCACAGGTGGACTTTGAGTTGTTATTTCCAGTGAGGTCAGTGGACAATCACAGGGCTATTTCAGCAAGGCTGGAGAGGTAAGGTCCCCAAAGCTTCTAGCTGTGCCTTATTCCTTCCCCACATAGAATCGACCAGAGTTTCTTCTCAAAGAGAAAACATTTTTGTGTATATAAAAAGCATTACTTCTTTAAAGGAAATGTTTCAAATAACATTTTTTTTGAGGCAGGTAAGAGGTTGGAACTCACTTTGTAGACTCAGCTGACTTGAACCCACAGAGATCTGTCTACCCTTGCCTTCTGAGCGCTGGGATTAAAGGTTGTGTGCCACCATGACTGGCAACAACTTTTAAAGACTATTTCCTTTTTAAGTGTGTCTAGGTGTGTGTCTGCATGTGGGCGTGGGCATGTGAATACAGGCACCAGATAAGGCCAGAGGTGTTAGATCCACTGGAACTGGAGTTACAGAGGACTGAGCTGCTGGACGAGTACTGGAAACCAAACTCAGGGCCTCTAGAAGAATAGCAAGTGCTCTGGACCTAGCTTTCCAGCCTCTCAGATACCACAACTTTTTTTTTTTTTCCAGCCAGGGGGTAGTGCAGAGTTAGGTGGATATGAGTTTGAGGCTAGCCTGGTCTACAGAGTTAGTTCCAGGACAACCAAGGTCACATAGAGAACCCTATCTAGAAAAACAACAAAAAATATATTTATGTTCATGAGCTCTCTGCATGTCAGAAGATGACATCAGATCCCATATTAGATAAATTGTGAGCTGCCATGTAGTTGCTGGGAATTGAACTTAAGACCTCTGTAAGTGTTCTTAACTGTCTAGTATTTTTTTTTTTCTAGCTACAAACAACACAGCTTCTCCAATGCCAACATTTGGCATTTTTTTCTTTCTTTCTCTCAGATAAATAAACTGTAGCTGTTTTCAGACACACCAGAAGAGGGCATCCGAACTCATTACAGATGGTTGTGAGGCACCATGTGGTTGCTGGGATTTGAACTCAGGACCTTCAGAATAGCAGTCCGTGCTCTTAACCGCTGAGCCATCTCTCCAGCCCCCATTTGGCATTCTCTAAGTGTGCTACTTGCCTTGAGGGAAACAGTAGCACAGGCCTGCTTCTAGCCCCATATACATAGGAGTTACTCAAGATTGAGCAGGCTAGCCAGGCTCAAAACTTTGTCATGTTTATCAGGGGGCAAATTCTGTATCTGCTGGCTATTATTCAGGCAAGATGTAGCTTAATTACCCTGGGATGGCCCTGCAGTCAGTCCTACCTGCTCTGCTTTCTCAGCCTATTCTTTGTTCTCAATTGTGACCTCACATTGTTCCATATGAGCCCCTTCCCGGACCCTTTCCCTTCTGGACTCTTCCCTGTAATAGAGCTAGGGATATTGTGCTGACAGCAGAGATGGGTCGTGGGTATTGAGTACAACACTTATTGACCAGGGATGGATATCAGTCTAATTGAGTGGTCCCAGTTTTTCATGGCCAAACTGACTCAGTATCCTCTATCCTGTGGCGGCCACTAGATCAGGAACAGGAACAAGGGAAACCGAAGACTGGAAATTAAGCAGAACAGAAGAGCAGAGAGCCTTGGAAGTGGGAGGCAGAAGAGTTAAATGATGCTATCTTTCTTTCTATGGAGAAAAGGAGACAAGACCTGATCCTTACAGGAAGCTTGCCAGACTAGGTCTGAGTGATGAGGTGGCCTTGCCTCACCCCACCCCCAGCTGCCTTCCTCACAATGGGGCTCATTGCTGAGGTGTCAGAGGGCATCCTAGGGAGGGCGAGGCAGGGGCCTGCTTGCCAGATACCTGCAGGGCTCCGGTCCCTTCAAGCATGAACCTTACCATCTGGGCTCCAGCACTCCCACTGTGCTCTTAGTTCTCTGTGAGGCCTAGGGCCCTGGAGGACTTCTTGGGGTTCCTCCAGCAACCATCATGCAGGGTGGTGCTGGGGACCGCTCTCTTGCTCGGAGGTGGAGGCCTCATGCTGTGGGCTCACAGGAAGAAAAGGAAGGCAGCCACTGAGACTACAGAAGACAAGCCTCTGGAATCCCACCGAGCAAATGACAGCTGGATCAAATCTCACTTCAGCCGCCTATCCGAGGAGAGGTTGCCCACCTACCGCTATGTCAGCAACAATGGCCACTCACCTGAAAGCAGGCATGGGGAAGTCAATACCACCCTCCACGTGGATACCCTCACCACCAAACACGGAGAAAGGGGCGCGGCTCTGCACCGAGATTCGTTTGCCAGCAAACAGAAGATATCTGGAAGCTCAATGACCAAAGAGATGCAGAGGGAGTCAGGGAAGTCCCCGTCCATGGAGGATGACACCTGGGCTGCTGTGGCAGCTTGTACGAAGGAGATTGATGCCAAGGGGCATCGCGTGGCTAACTCCATGCTGCAGCGCTCCACAACTCACCGTCGTAAAGGCCATGCAGAATCCAGGAACATCAGCCCAGAAGAGCTGAAGGCTCTGGAGGAGGTGGAGATAAAACTGAAAGGGAATTTCCTAACTCACCATGAAACTGGAGTAGCTGGGGCCAACCAATCGCACACAGTCTATAGCCAGAGTCGCCATAGTAACCAAAGCCACCATTCCTATCCAAGCCACCAGAGCAACCAGAGTCATCCCGTTTACTCCAGCTACCAGGGTCATCATCCAAGTCACTTGAGCCCCCAGAGTTATCCAAGTTACTCAAGTCACCAGAGTCATCCGGGCCACTCCAACCACCAGGGTCATTCAGGCCTCTCAAGCCACCAGACTCATCTGGGCCACTCCAACCACCAGGGTCATCCAGGTCACTCGAGTCACCAGAGTCACCAGGGTCAGCCAGGTCACCCAAGCCACCAGAGCCATAATCTGCCCAACCGCAGAAACCCAATCTATGGCTCTTGAAACCATGTGTCCCTGCCCCCCACAGGGCTGGCTCTCATACATAGGCCTGTTTTCTCTTCTATGGGGAAACCTACGCGGTCAGGGTAAGAGACTGCCAACCAAATTCCTGCTGCTTCTGGCCCCAGCAGAGGTCATGAGGGAAGGAGGAAAGGACGCAGCTTCAACAGCCCAAAGGCCCTGATGACCCACGAGAGAAGACAGGAGGCAGATTACAGGAGCAACCACAAGCCCCACACTGACTCCACATGCCTGAATGGAGCCAATAAAGCCCTGCACACCCTCACTCTGTGTCCAGGGGCTCTGTAGTCAACTGACATCTGGGCAGGGTTGGAAGAGAGGGTATGTCCCCAGCAGTGCTGCAAGTGGGCCTTGTCTGGGGCCCTTTCCATTGCATCAGACTTAGCATCAGAACAGCCTCCCCTGGTCTGGGTTAGGGTACTGCCAGAGACCCCAATCCAATCTGCCTACTGTTGCCAAGAAGTAGGATATAGCCAGATGCTTGGGAAGAGGAACCAGGGACAGGCTTTCAGACAGGTGGGACTTTAGGCCCCATCCTCTTGGTGCCATCTCAAGTTTCTAGAGTCCACAGAGATCCATGTGTCCACAGCTGGAAAGCTGTATGAGACATAGCTGGGTCATGTCGCCATTGCTTGACTTGTGACTGTGGCTACTATAGATGCTGCCAATATTAAGACTACTTACGGTTACCACTCACGATTTTGTTTTTGAAACTGTGTGGCTCAGTCTGTCTTGGAACTCATTGTGTAAACCAGGCCGGTCTTGAATTCACAAAGATATGCCTGGCTCTGCCTCCTGAGTGCCCTGCTGTGCTTCTTTTAAGTAGATGCGTTGTGTTAAGCCACAGCCATGGGGATGTCTTCTCTGTCATAAACAAGGTTCCTGAGGTTCAGAGATAGAACTACTCCTGGATGACTTAGTGAGATTTTTAGATCCATCTTGCCCCACAGTCCCACAGTCTCCTGACCTCTGCTCAGAGATTGTCTCCCTGTCCTCTTCTGTCCTGCCTCTCAGCCTATCCGTGACATCCCTCCACACCCTGCCACTTCTGCCCGCCCACAAAAGCCTGGCATTCTTCCAGTGTCTGCCTCCTGGGCCTCAAGGAGTAAGAAGTGACCCTCTACTCCCACATCAAGCAGCCACTTCTGCAATTCTTTGGACAGGTCCCCGAGTCACTGCTGACCTCCAAGTAAATCTTTGGCATAGATTTGAATCTGTTACACATTTGCCAGGGAGGTTACCAGTCGGTGGGCCTTAGACCTCTGGGGCGAAGCACGGCCAAGTTCATAAATACCTTAAATGTGGTCAGTTGCTTTTTATGGAGTTTGATGGGAAGTAGTTTTATTTTCTGGGCATCCCTAGTGTGAATCTGTATGCATTACATTCATTTTAAATGTTTAAACTTTTCTGTGGGCATATGATGCATCTGTGTAGAGATCAGAGGGCAGCTTTATGGAGTCATTTCTTTCCACCTTTGCGTGGGTTCCAGGTGTGAACCCAGGCCAGCAGCTTTTATCAAGGTGCACAGAGCTTTTTAACCACTGAACCACTGCCCTAAATGTACATGGATTTTTATTTACATCGAATAAACATAAACTTAGGGAAATGGAGAAAGAATTCCTCCAAGTGAGAGGGGTTCTGTGAAAGGAATGCCTTATAATTGCATATTTTAAATTTTTCATAAAGGTTTGACGTGAGGAGGTAGAGACGAGTGGATCTCTGGGGCTTCCTGGCCAGCTGCCATAACTAACTTAGTGTGCTCCATGCTAGGGAAAGACTGTCTCAGAAAACGGGATGGACAGAAGCAACAATTGAGGTTGTCCTCGGGCCGCCACATGGACACACACATATGTACACACATACACATGTGGACACACGTGGACCAGTACATATACAGCCACCCACAGATACAAATACACTTTATTTGGAAAAAAGGGGGGTCAATCAGTGGAAAGTATTGTAGGCTGCAAACTTGTATAAAAAGCAAGAGTGGTGAAATTTGGCATCTGAAATAGACAAAACATACAAGCACAGGACTGGAGATATAGTTCTATGTTGGATAAAGCCCCTGGTTGCTGTGATCAAGGTCTTGGATTTGTTCCTCTGCTCAGAAAAAAAAGCAAAGGAACATATATTTGGGACATCTTAAAACCATGTACTCAAAGACTTACATAAAATTTCAAATTAGCTCACAATTTTGGAATTTTTTTTTCAAAGTTTCATGCAGGCACAGTGGTGCACAGATGCAATTTCAGTACGTCAAAGATGGAGAGGCAGGAGTGTCCCGAGGTCACAGTCACCCTCAGCTCCATAGTTTGAGGCCAGCCCAAGCAACAAGTGATCCTGTGTCAAACAAATTTGAAAGTATTTCAAGTTGACTAAGTTAAGTGTTCAGCTAGCACCCATGTTAATTCTTGGTTCTGTTTGTTGTGCTGTAAGGAAGATGCTATCGGCATTCTGCACTTTCTGTCTGTCTTCAAAATCCAAAGCTGAAACACTTGCCGACAACCCACGAGGACATACACGTCAAAGTTTTATTGTAGTCTTGTTGTAAGCAAAATGGCCCAGAGGCAGGCCACTCAAATAGATTCTTGGTGAGGACATTTTTATTAGGGAAAAGAAGAAACGGCAGATGACTGAAATTAAGGCTAGGCACAAAAGCAGCTAACCAGCCCTAGACCCTGGCCTGAGTCAGCTGGGAGGTGGCTGGCTTCCCAGTCCCTGGCCTCATCCCACTGAAGTTCATTGGGAAATTGCTTAAGCATTTTGCTAAGCTTTTTATTCCCAGAGGGTAGTTATAAATTAGATCACATTCAAAAGAACTCTGCCTCAGGCCTGCAGTTTATGATGGTTATTTTGTTTGTTTGCTATTTTGTTTTGGGGACCTTTGTAGTCCTGGCTGTCCTGGAATTCACTCTGTAGATCAGGCTAGCCCTCCAGCTCAGATATAGGATAATGACTTTATACAGCAAATTATCAACACCCACCTCAGAGAGTCTGTATTGGACATCATGAACAGGGCCACTGTCCCTGACTGAATGATTCCAGGCCAAGCAAGAAGAGCCACACTCCTGCTTTAAGGTGAACTTTCTTCTAACTCCAAAAGTCTTGTATACCTAATGATTCCAGGCCAAGCAAGAAGAGCACACAGTAGGGCAGCAGGATGCTGTGGGCTTCAGGACCCAGAGGGACAGGGATTTGAGATACTTAACAGCTTTTGAAATTTTGAAGTATCTCTGCTGGGGTTGAAACAAAATCAAACCACGAACAACTGTGCTGAGGCAGGAGAATGGCAGTGTGTTGGGACAGAACCCTGACAGATTTGCTTCTGTGGTTCTTAGGAATCTAACAAGGGCCTCACACAAACCAAGCAAGTGGTCCCTAAGACACACACCCCCATCTTGAGGGACAGGGGACATTAAGAGATGGGTAAGGGCTAGAGAGAAAGCCAGAAGAGTGAGTGTAGAACTCAGAGCAGAGGAGGACTTTGGAGTTTGTCAGCTCTCTGCTGTCATCCTGTAGGAGAGGCCAGGGTGAGAACGCTTGCCTGATCCCTTGGTGTGGTTGAAGGGCTCTAAGCGCCTCTTTACATGTGAGCATACAACAGGGAACATGATAAAGAACTGGGAAGGGAAGCTCAGAGGAGAAAGGCTCAAAGTCCAGAGACTCATAGAGGGGTCCCAGGGTGGTACTTTAGAGGAGGAAGCGATGTTGAAGCACCACGGGGCCATACCAGTAACCAAGGTTACCTCTTCTGTGAGACACCGAGTCTCCTGTTGGCCACAGTAAATCACCAGGTCTCCTGTGCAGCCCAGCTCCAGGCAGCAGCCTCACCCACTTGAGCAGCCAGCTCCAATGAGAGGGACTCCTCCTGCTCAGTGGGAGACAAGAGGTGAGAGGTGCTCCCTTCTGGCTCAGCCACACTCCTGCTTTAAAGTGAACTTTCTTCTAACTCCAAAAGTCTTGTATACCTAATGCCCACTATTCCGAGGCTCTGAAGATTAACTCATTTTAACTTCCCTGTTTGAAAGAAATACCAATATCTCTGTTTTTCAGTTAAGGAAGCTAAGGTTTGGTTAAGTCATTTTCTCTCTCTCTTTTTTTTTAATATTTTTTACATATTTGTATATGTGTGTCTGTCTGTCTGACAATCTGTCTGTGGAGACTGGAAGAGAGCACTGGATTCCTAGAGGTGGAGTCACAGGCAGTTGTGTACTGCCCGACTTGAGACCTGGGAACTGAACTCAGGCCCTCAGGAAGAGCAGCAGGTGTTCTAACCACTGAACCATGTCTCCAACCTGCTGCCTTTCCCACTTTCCTCGGAAATGATGATTTTGAGATAGGATCTGTGTATCCCCAGACTGGCCTTGTATTCATAATCCTCCTGACTTGGCCTCCTGAGAGCTAGGGTTGCAAGCATATGCCTCCATGCCTGGTGGCTATGCCATTTTCTCAAGCCATTTCTCAGTTGGCCACCCCAAGCGCTGGCCCTGGGTTTTCCAACTTAAGAGCCTGTGCTCCAACTATCCTACGTGTTGCTTTGCGCTTGCTTTCCTCATAGGGTCCTTTGGCTGAGTCTCTCCAGACTGATGCAAATCCTGCAGTTGAATGAAGGAGGGAGGAGGGGCTTTTTTTTTTTTTTCCAGATCCCAGACATCAAAGTACTTTCCAGGACATTTTCCTAGCTGAGTTTTCAAAACAACAACTCTGTAAGGGCCCAGGCGTAGGTCTAGTGCCTGATTCCAGAGGCAGGCAGCTGAGAGTTGAAAGCTGTGCTTCAGGAGACGGGAGTATGGAGCCTGCTGCTGCCTCCCAGGGCATCAGACCTTACTGTCCTGCCTTGAGATCTACCGATGGAGCCCAGGGGTTTCTGGAACTGTCTGCCAGAGGAAGAGTGACTGTGGCCAGGTTCGGGCCATAGTATAAACCTGTCGCTACTTGATTTAGCAGATAGATAGCTGTGGCAACTAAACAGACCCAACACAATCTCGATCTTGGAATAGTCGAGGACTGGTCCCGTGTTAGCTAAATGGGAGCCCTCAGCAGGGCAGGCAGCTTCTTCAAAGGGGTGGGACACTGGCAGCAAAACAAGAGATTCTACCCTCCCAGGCTCGAGGAACTGACCTCAGGACAGCTGAAGCCAAATCCTTTTGATTTCAACATGGTTCCTTGTAGTAGCAGAAAGGAAAAGAAAAACTCCTGGCAGCTTTCTCAGTGGGGAGAGCTTCAGTAAACACGGAAAAGGTGTGTGGGATGAAACCGTGTGGCCATCACACCGTGTTCCTTTCAGGGTGACTCACGGGAACACACTTTCCCTCAGTCTCAGTGCCAGGAAACTCTGTGTCTCTCCCGGGCAGCTGCTCTGCTCCTTACTCTCAGGTGACTGCAGGGAAGCTCCGGTTCCTTGATGGCTCATCACACAGGGCTGTGTGGCATGCTAATACTGCTCCCAGCTTTATGGTCCTTTTCGTCTACAACATATCTATTTAATATCCAGGTGTACTGGGTTCTGTAATTGTGCACTACTTATGATTTTTATTGTTTGAGACAGAGTCTCCCATATTCCACAGGGTGGTCTTGAATTTTTGATTCTCTACTTTGCACATCACAGGTGCTGGAACTACAGATATGGTGGGTTTTTGGTTTTTGTTGGTTTTTTTGGGGGGGGGTGTTTGATTTTTGTGAAAAGACATTGTTTTAGTTACCTTTTCTAACATTAATATATTCTGACTAAATGAAAGAAGCAAAGGAATAAGAAGAAGGAGAGGAGGAAGAGGAGGAGGAGGAGGAGAAGAAGAAGAACAACAACAACAAGAACAACAAGAACAAGAACAACAAGAACAAGGACAACAAGAACAAGAAGAAGAGAAGGAAGAGAGAGAGAGAAAGAGAGAGAGAGAGGAAGGGAAAGGACAGGACAGGACTGCTCCTAGGTATGGTGGAAGAGGAGAAAGTTCATTGTAGATAAAAGGGAGAGCAAAGCCAGAAGTATAATCTTATTCGTGGTATTTACATAATAATTTTTATACACTTATTGCAAGTGTAGAAAGACATGAAAAAGAGCAATAAACACCTGAGTTGGTGCAGAACACCCAAATGGAAGGTAATGGGAGGGTTGTCCCGGACCCTGGGAACACGGGTTCAGGGTAAGTTATGGACTATTCTTTCTGGAATAACCGAAATATTTTTTTTAAAGATTTATTTATTTATTATATGTAAGTACACTGTAGCTGTCTTCAGACACACCAGAAGAGGGCATCAGATCTCATTACAGATGGTTGTGAGCCACCATGTGGTTGCTGGGATTTGAACTCAGGACCTCCGGGAGGGCAGTCAGTGCTCTTACCCGCTGAGCCATCTCACCGGCCCCAACCGAAATCTTTTAAGACCCCTCTGTTTATGGCCGGACAGGGATGGGAAGGGTGTGGTGGGAAAGTAACCCTGGGCACTGTGCAACATCAGCATCCTGATGTTCTTGAAACGGTCGGAATGGGTACACTGCACTGATGGGGCTGTGTTGCAGGCTTCGTGGTCCAGGGTTCGACTGGAGAGTTTCCGTTCCTGACCAGCCTCGAGCGCCTGGAGGTGGTGAGCCGCGTGCGCCAGGCCATACCCAAGGACAAGTTCCTGATAGCCGGCTCTGGCTGCGAGTGTGAGGACCCAATGCCTTGGGACCTGGGGTTGCTGGGCGGTTTCGGGGCAGAATCCAGGCTCCTTGGCCCTGGGGTTGGGTTCTGTCTGTTGTTTTGCCTCTGCTGGGGTGCACTGAGGCCTGCTTTGCTTGCCTTCTCCCTCACTGCAGCCACGCAAGCCACAGTAGAGATGACTGTCAGCATGGCTCAGGTGGGTGCTGATGTCGCCATGGTGGTGACCCCTTGTTACTATCGTGGCCGCATGAGCAGCGCTGCCCTCATTCACCACTACACCAAGGTAGGTGGGAGCGGTGGGCGTGGACTAAAGGTCAGGCACTAAGAGATTGACAGAGATGGAGGCGGTGCCTAAGGAGAGGCTAGGAACGGATAGCATATGTCCTGTTAATAGCCACTCTAGGACATACGTATGATGCTAGTGTGTACCAACTGTGTGACAGTAGACCATTTCTACCAGATTCCTTTCCTTTAAAACAGGGAGAATAGGAACTGGAGAGATGACTCCTACAGAGGACCTAACTTCATTTCCCAGCACCCATATTGGGTGGCTTGCAACCACATACAACAACTCCAGTTCCAGGGGATAGACCTCTGACCTTTGAGGGCACCCGCACTCGTGTGCATATACCCATGATTAAAAATTAAAAAAAAATCTTTTTAAAAACCCAGGGAGAGTAATGGCCTCTGCCTTGTGTGCTTCTTCAGGGTTACATGAGGTCTACAGCATACATAGCTTCAGTTGTGCCTGATGTGCACTCAGAAACTTGCTACCCATCATTCATTGCTCTTTGTACTTCAGGAGGAAGACCTGCCACATAGCCCCACGCAGCGACCCAGTCCAGGGCTTGGAAGGGTGAGCCTGCAGCCCTTCAGACCCAGGCAATTGCCTTCTCCTTTTTCTCTGGGCCCACAGGTTGCTGACGTTTCTCCAATCCCTGTGGTGTTGTACAGTGTCCCAGCCAATACGGGGCTAGAGCTACCTGTGGATGCCGTGGTTACATTGTCTCAGCACCCAAATATCATCGGCTTGAAGGACAGTGGTGGAGATGTGAGTGGCTGCAGCTCCCAGACTGGGAGCTCCTTCCCTTTCACTGGTCCCAGTTCGGCAGCTTGTAACCCAGAGCAGCTCTGAGACCTATGGCAGTCCCTAGGCTCTGCTTGTTGGGTGGGCTCCCTGAGGCACTGCCTGGACTTCAGAGCATCCCTATGGGTATTTTGACAGGACATGCCCAGCCCATCCAGGCTGGTGGTTCTGGGCTCAGCTCTCATGCCACATTTACTGCTATAGGTGACCAGGATTGGACTGATAGTTCACAAGACCAGCAAGCAGGATTTCCAGGTGTTGGCTGGGTCAGCTGGCTTCCTCCTGGCCAGCTATGCTGTGGGTAAGCCTCCTGCTGTTCTCGAACCACCCTGACCAACCAAGGTGCACACAAGCATCTGGGTCTGCAGGAAACAACTCCGGGTCAACTCTGGGTGCTTCGGCTTGACCCTTTCGGGTGGGTGTACGAGGACAGTGGTGACCTGTAGGGATGCCTGAAGTTGGTAAAGTCCCAATTCCATGCTTAGATGACAAAATTAACTCCTCTAATCTCACCCTGTAAATCATTCTCAGAGCAGAGGTCTGGGGCCTCTGTTCTAGGCCAGGAGTCCGCTTTCCTCTGCCTCTATCCATGGGGCGGAATGAACTGTCAGACCTGGGGTTGGGATGGGATCTCTAGCTGTCTGATCAGACTCTCTTCAGTCTGGCCTCCCAGCAATGCCATGGAGACCAGCTGCTCTTGTTTTGAGAGCCAGCCTTTGGGTTCAAGCGGGATTCAGCCATGGTGGGTAGGGCCGAGGGGACAGAAGCATCAGTGCCCTGAGATCTGAGTAGATTTTTCAGCACCGTGAGAGACAATAGTGGTTTCCCTTACCTTAGGCTCTGCAGACTGGTCTTTGGTCAAGGTTCTTGTGTATTTCCCTTTACTATCCTACAGCTTCTAAAATGGAGAATTCACATGGGGAAGGCACGGGCTCTGGAGGTGGGGGCAACTGAGCTGGGGTTTCAACCATGCCGTTCATTCACTCAAAACACCAGCCCTCACTAGGCTTGTCTTTTTACCCTAAAAATTGAAGTGGTCTGGTGAGGGTTAGAAGGCCAGTTCCATCTACCAGGTGCCCAGCACATAAGTATTTTTCTTTTCTTTCTTTCTTTTTTTAAAAAGATTTTATTTATTTATTTTATGTATATGAGTACATTGTAGCTGACTTCAGATATATCAGATGAGGGCATTGGATCCCATTACGGATGGTTGTGAGCCACCATGAGGTTGTTGGGAATTGAACTCAGAACCTCTGGAAGAGCAGTCAGTGTTCTTAATCATTGAGCCATCTCTCCAACCCTTCATTTGTTTTTTGAGACAGGTCTCTCTCTGTAGCCCTGATTAGCCTAGAACCTGCTATGTTGCCCAGGCTGGCCTTGAACTCAGAGATCCACCTGCCTCTGCCTCCCAAGTGCTGGGATTACAGGCATGTACTACATGCATATGTATACAGGAGGGTACACATGCTTAACAAACAGCACATATGTGGAGGTCAAAGGACATTGAACTTGGATCACCAGGCTTAATTTATAAGAATCTCTTACACACAGAACCCTCTCCCTGGCCCCATAGGAGGTATCTTACAACTAGCAAACATACTGGCCCATTCCAAACTGCCTTCCTTCCAGTCTTGAGCCACTATGCGAAGGGTTGTCACTCTTAACTCATCATGGAAGCACAATCAAAGGCTGATTTTCACATCACAAAGCAAAGGGGTGCACTCTCCTCCTCCCTACCAGTTAACTGGAGGAATGAGATTTCAGAACTCCAGTTCTTAGTTCCTCAACCTCTAAGGTGTCAAGATCCTGTTGGGGGAACATGGTGGGTGGGAGTAGGGGAAGGGCTGTCCTGCAGGCTGTGTTCCCTGCCCTGCGGCTGGCTCTGAATGGCAACTGTCATGCAGACTTCTCATTTAGAACATATGGGAATCTTTACCTCTGGAAGTACATATTCTGGACACACAGAACATGCCCAAAGATTATAGAAATCTACCTCCAGTGTTCTCAAAATGAAAAGGTATGGAGCCCAAGGTTTGGGATTCTGTGTAGCAAGTAGCTCTCCCTGATGGATGTTCTGTGTCTCCTTTGGGCAGGAGCTGTTGGGGGCATATGTGGCTTGGCCAATGTCTTGGGGGCCCAGGTGTGCCAGCTGGAGAGACTCTGCCTCACAGGGCAGTGGGAAGCTGCCCAGGAACTACAGCACCGTCTCATCGAGCCCAACACTGCGGTGAGCTCCCAGGCTGTACTGACAAGGGGTTCCTGTTCAATGCTTCCCTCTCAGAAAGTCCATTTAGAGAATGTCCTAGTATGGCGACCCCCACAGCCTCCCCCAGGAAACCCTGATTGCAGAGAGAGTGATCCCTGTCCATTCTCAAGCTTTGGAATTCATTGGAGTTCCCACTTAGGCCAGTTAAATGTCCAACCCTTCTCATTTTGAACAAACATATGGGCAGTCTTTGCCTTTAAGCATGCATTGAAACAAGTATCCTGACAGATGGCAACATCGGTAACTCTGGGGTTATACCTAGAGATCCAAAGCCTCGAGACAGTGTAGCCTGGCCTTTACAAGGGACAGATACCACAAGTCAGAGTGACTGGCAGGGGAGACCTGGAGATATTTCGATTTCCCAGGAAAGCTGTCAGAATAAGGTACTCTGCAGTTGAGACCTTGTGTTCTAGTTCTTTTGGGGGCGGGTCAAGAAGGAATTAGCAGGGAAGGCTGATCTAGATCCAAGTTATTTTGAAATCTGAAGCAAGCTGAAAAAAAAATGCATTTCCTCATTTTATTTGAAATGGAGTCTCACGGTGTTTGCCCAGGCCGGATTTGAACTCGTTGGCTCTTGAGATCCTCCTGCCTCAGCCTAATGTGGCTGTGTGTGCATCCACTGGCATGCATGTTGTACTGTCTTATTTCAGCTCTTTTGGTAGCTGGGCAGTAATGTGTGTCTGAGGACACTGAATATCTTTTCACGCATTTGCTTGTCCCAGCCCTGTAACTCAGATATCTGCTTCTGCCCTGAGCCCGTTTTCTTTTTTCTTCCGGGGCTGGAATTCTTATCCAAGCTTTACACAAGCCAGACATGGGCTCTGTTTCCCAACTCCAGCCCTGCCCTGTCTCTTCACCATTTCTAAGGGAATGTCTTTCTTAATTGTGGAATTTTGAAGAGCTACACACTAGTCCTTCGTTGGATACGTGTTTACAAATATTTCTCCCTAGTTTTTAGTTTGTCTTTTTCATTTTCTTTACACAGTTACATTTTGAAAAAAGAATGAGATATTGATGAAGTCAATTTTCTTTCTTGAATCATACTACCAATGTCAAGTCTAAGAAATCTCTGTTCAGCTCTAGTTGCTAAATATGTTCTCCTACTTTGTTTCCTAAAAGTTTTATAGTTACGTTGTAAAAGTTAGTGACCCATTTTGAGTTAATTTTTGTGTAAAGCCTGAGACTTTGGCCAAGGTTCCTTTTTTATTATTATTATGGCTGTCCAGTGCCTCCAAACCCATTTGTTGGGAAAGCTTTCTTTCTCCCATTGAACTGCCTTTCTGCCTTTGTCAAACCTCAGTGGGGCAGATTTGTAAGAGTCTATTTCTGGGTTCTCTGTTCTCTCCATTGATCTGTGTGTCCATGGCTCCCTGTGCTGCAGCCTGGACTTGTTGCTGCTGCAGATGAAGGGCCTCAAATGTCTTTTAACAGGATGCTTCCTTCTGGTTTTTTTCTTCCTCAATATTGCTTTAGGTAATTGGTTCTCTTGTTTTTCCACATTAATTTTAGGATAATCTCGTCTATATTAACAAAAACTCTCACTAGGAATTGCTAATCAGTTTGGGAAAGCAATGCCCTCTGTGTCCTCATTTGATCCTTAAACAGGGTGCTTTCTCTACTCATTGGAATCTTCTTTGTTTTCACTGTTTTGGAGTTTTGTTTTGTTTAGTTTAGTTTTGCTTTGTTTGTTTTTTTCAAAGAAGTTCTTTACATAGTTTGAAAACATATACTTATCCTTGGCTGACCTGACACAGAGATCTGCCTATTTCTGCTTTCCAAGTTCTGGGATTAAAGGCATACATCACCACATCCAACTACTTCATGGTTTTTTTTTTTTTTTTGAGCAAGTGAAATTGTGTTTTAATTTCACTATCTGTTTATTTATTGCTACTACTCTAGTACTTAGAAACATGACTCTCTCTCTCTCTCTCTCTCTCTCTCTCTCTCTGTGCATTCGTGTGCATGTGTGTCATGTATGATAACGATGAACTCCAGGGCCTCAAGCATGCTAGGAAATTTGCCATATCACTGAGCTACTTTCGAAGCCCTATAGCTGGTTTTTAAATATCTTTTTTTTTAAAGATTTATTTATTTATTTATTATATGTAAGTACACTGTAGCTGTCCTCGGACACTCCAGAAGAGGGAGTCAGATCTTATTACGGATGGTTGTGAGCCACCATGTGGTTGCTGGGATTTGAACTCCTGATCTTTGGAAGAGCAGTCGGGTGCTCTTACCCACTGAGCCATCTCACCAGCCCGGTTTTTAAATATCTTAACCTCCTGTAGCTTTGCTGAACTCACTCAGTAGTTCTAGAAGGGGGTTCTTGTCATTTGTAGATTCTTTGGGATGCTCTACATAGACTTCATATCATCTACACACAGACCACAGACTTCATATCAACTACACATAGATATCATGCCATCTACACATAGATGTCATATTGTCTACACATAGGCATCATATCATGTACACATAGGAAGACTTAATTGTGTTCATATTTGTTTATTTAATGTATATGAGTACACTGTATCTATCTTCAGACATGCCAGTGGATGGCATCGGATCCCATTACAGATGGTTGTGAGCCATCATGTAGTTGCTGGGAATTGAACTCAGGACCTCTGGAAGAGCAGTCAGTGTTCTTAACCACTGAGCCATCTCTCCAGCCTCTAATTGTATGTGTTCATTTTGACTTGTCTCATTTATTTGCTTTTTTTAACCTTTCTTCACTGACCAGGACTTCCTCTGCCAGGTTGAATAAAATTCCTGGTTCTTGATTTCAAAGAGAAAGCACTCAGTCTTTCACAAGTATAATGCTTGCTCTGAGTTTTGTAGATGTGCATATATATATATATATATACATATATATATATATATGTATGTATATATATATACATATATACCAGCACTCTCTGTTTCTACTTTTCTTTGAATTTATACAAATCATTAATGAGTGCTGAATTTTGACAATTTTTTCATATTGCATTATATGATTTTTGTGACTGTTCTTTAGCCTACTAATATGGTGGACTACTATTTTTATTTTATATGTTTTTCCTACATGTCTGTATGTGCACCATGTGCATGCCTTGTGGTCATGAAGTCCAACTGAAGTTACAGATGGTTGCAATCTACCCGTGCAGGTGCTGGGAACTGAACCTGGGTCCTCTGCCAGAGCAGCAGCACAGCAGCATGCTCTTGACAGCTGAGCCATCTCTTCAGCCCCCAAACCATTGCCTTGTTTTGTTTTATTTTTTGAGACAGAGTGTCTTTATATAGTCTGGGCTGTCCTGGAACTTGCTATGTAGACCAGGCTGGCCTCAAACTCACAGAATGCTACCTGCCCCTGGCTTTAGAGTGTTGGGATTAAAGGTGTGCTCCTGGCTAACCACTTTTCAAATACTAACACAGATGTGCATTCCTGGGACAAACCTCATTCAGTCAGAGTATTTTGATGTATTGTTGAAATTTAATTTATTGATGTTTTGCTAAGAATTTTATGTCTCTATTCATAAGGAATAAAGGTCTAGTTTTTCCTCTTTCCTCTCTCTCTCTCTCCCTCCTCCTCTTCCTCCTCTCTTCCCTCCTCCCCTCCCTCCTTCCTCCACTTCCTTCTTCTCAAATGAATTAGGAAATATTCCTTGCTTTTCTGTTTCCTGACAGAAATGATGTAGAATTGATATTAAATCTTCAAATGTCGTGTAAAATTGCCTAGTTGAAACCATATGACCAGGGTGATTTATTGAGTTCATTGGACCACAGATATAGATGGTTGTAAGCCGCCACGTGGGTACTGGGAACTGAAATCAGGACCTCTTGAAGAAGCAGCCAGTGTTCCTAACTGCAGAACTTTTATTTTAATCTTTTTATTATTTTGGGGGTGGCACCTGCATGCCCTGCTGTGCATGTGAAAGTCAGAAGACACCTTTGTAGACTTGATTCTCTTTCTCTACCTTTTATGGGTCCCAGGGATCAAACTCAGGTCATTAGACCTGCCTGGCCAGTGCTTTACCCACTGAGCCATCTTCCTGGCTTCTGTTGGGAATTTTATTGGTTGTGCCCACTGGAATTTTATGGTTTGACTTCAGTCCTACCTCTGAACCAGGGGACTCCCCACTGTGCTGGGTCTGGGCTTGAGGTCCCTCTAGTTGCTCTTCCTTCTCCAGTTTATCTTTCAGAGTTTCCTTTGTGTTTTTTGAGACTGGGTCTCTGTGTAGCTCTGGCTGGCCTGGAACTCACTCTGTAGACCAGGTTGGCCTGCAACTCACAGAGATCCACCTGCCTCTGCCTCCCAAGTTCTGGGATTAAAGACGCCCAGAACAGATCCGTCCGCCTGTTTTCTGTAATGCCCAGAGTGTTCATCTGTGGCCATCGGAAAAAATGAACACAAATGCCTCTACTTTCTTAAATGTGAAAGTTTAAGTCATTTCCCAGGTTGTGACCCCTCCCACCCTGAACATTCACAGTTGAAAAGAATACTTAGCAAATTGGATATATAAAACCGAGGACATTACTTACTTTAGGTTTAAATATCTGATACATACTTAAGAATTTATTATCAAGCCGGGTGTGGTAGCACGCGCCTTTAATCCCAGCACTTGGGAGGCAGAGGCAGGCAAATTTCTGAGTTCAAGGTCAGCCTGGTCTACAAAGTGAGTTCCAGGACAGCCAGGGCTACACAGAGAAACACTGTCTCAAAAAACCAAAAAAAAAAAAAAAACAAAAACAAAAACAAAAAAAAAAATTATTATCATTTTACTTTCCTGGTTTTAATGGCAACAAACTCATTAAAACATCTTTTCTTTTCCATAAATTCGTTTTTAGAAACAAAATCAAGCCAACAAACAAAACATTGCCCAGGCTGCCCTTGAACTGTCTCTATAACCCAGGCAGGCCAAGCAGTTGTGAGCCTCCTGCCTCAGCCGTCTGACTTGCTGGTATGGGAGGCCTGTGCCACTGGGCCCGCCTTACCTGGATTTATTTTTGCTTTTTTTAATTTTGCATCAAAGGCACGTATTCAAGCTATCTGTACAGTACACGGTAGCCGACTCTTTGTAGCAAGATGTAGATGAACTCTATGTCTTCTCCCTAGCTTGGGTCCTCTCCTCTGTTTTAGAGGAGAGACAGCTGAGAAGAAGAGCAAGCCTCTTCCTGCATGTGGCGCCTCTTCCTGGATGTGGCGCCTCTCCCGGAAGTGACTGTGTCAACAGGTTCTGAGAACTTGTAGAGACAAAGCCTTCTAGCTAAGCTAGGCACAGGCTGCCCTGGACACTCTGGTCATTCCCCTGGGGAGAACACATGATTCTCCCGCCCCACCTACCCACATGAGAGAAGGGCCCCACATCTGCATCCTGCCAGGACAGGAGGAGGTGGTGCCTCCAGGGATCTTGGGACCACTGCGATGTTGTCTGTGGCGTTTTTCTCATCTGATGTTGGAGTCCTCTCTATGGGTGAGCGTAGATACCATCTCACTTTACAGAGGAAGCGAAGTTGGCTGCCCCTCCAGGAAGATGGAAAGCCCGGTTGCCATTAAAGCTCTCTGAGGTCATCTCACCCTATCCTGTCCCACCCTTCAGGCTATGCTCTCATATGCCAGCCCTGGGCACACACTCAGGAATGCCTGGAACCCCTTGCTGCTGCTGCTGCCTGAACTGTAGGCTCAGATACTCCAACAGCAGCCTGATGTCACTTTATTGACCTGTCCTTGTCCAAGGGGATGTCCTGCCTTCCCACCCAGCCAGCCTCCTGCCCCAGCTATATTTAGGACTTTGCCACCCAAACCTTTCTCCAGGGCTGAGAAGGAAGCACATGGCGTACCTTTGGAAATCCGTGGTAGAATCAAGGTTTCTCCAGGTCTTGCATGGTTCTATCTTCTTTGGGAGATTTTTGCCACTTACGAAGCTTCCGGATTTTAAAAGGCAGGCAATTAAGACATCATGGGTGGGAAGACATATTTGCTGAAGATGGCTGGCCTCTAGTGGTGGATAGCTGCAAGCCAGTTATCCGGCATCCCTCCTAACCTTTCTCCACTGACCGGCTCAGTGTTTTTACTCTTTATGAAATCCGTAACCTCTTAAAGCTTCCTTTCCCCGCCCCAAACAGAACTTTATTAAGCAATGAGTTCTTTCTTGATTTTTAGGTCATCAAAGAGTCATTCCACTATTTCTGATCAGTTGCTATAACAGAAGGAAAGAAGCTGGATGCTGCATTTAATCTGTAAAATCCCCTGTATGGTTTTTTTTCCGTGACAGTAGCTGCCGGTGCCCCACTGTGATACGCAAGCCCTTAGTGACCATGTTGTTCAGCTCCTTCGTGTTTCTAGGGGAGAGAAGTTGCTTAGGCAATAAATCATACAAATATGAAACAAACCTCCTTTGTCCAATAATAATATTGCTTTCTGTGAGAACATTTAAATAGGGCCAGGGAGAAGCTGTGGGTGTTAGGGGGAACCTTGATGCTGGGGACTAAGGGTCTGGGGTGTGCCCAAGGCTGTCTCAGAGCTGTCCCCTTCTTTGCTAACCAGATCTGCTGTGCTGCAGGGACCTGGCACAGGTCATGCTCTCTGGTCCCCAGCCTTCTTCTTGTTGAAGAAGATTTTCTTCTAAAACCCGACAGGGAATGTCTTTCTTCAGTCTGAGTCTCTCCATACCTGACCAGCTTCTGGGGTCCAATCTGGATCCTCAATGCACCCTGGATGCCACTGGTTATGGTTTCTTACAGGAGGGTGGGAGATTTAGGAAGCAACAGATGCCAAGGTAGGTGTATGTCAGAAGTGAAGGTGGGGGCTTGGCAGTCTTTTCTAACAAGTGCTTCCTCTCAGGTGACCCGGCGCTTTGGAATACCAGGGCTGAAGAAAACCATGGACTGGTTTGGCTACTATGGAGGTCCCTGCCGCGCCCCGTTGCAGGAGCTGAGCCCCACAGAGGAGGAGGCACTGCGCTTGGATTTCAGCAACAATGGCTGGCTTTAATGACAAGCAGGAGACGCCTGGCCTGAGCTATCTGGGACTTTTGTTCCCACAGCCTGAGGAGGAGCAGCAGGGCATTAGGAATTAGGGCTTATTTTTGTCTGTGTTCTCTTGCTGTGAAAAGACGCCAAGACCATGGCAACTCATAAAAGAAAGTGTTTAAGGGTGGCTGGCTTACAGTTTCAGAGGTTCAGTCCATCATCATCATGGCAGGGAGCATGGCGGCCTGCAGGCAGTCATGGTGCTGAAGAAGAAGCAGAGAGTTCTACATCTAGATCTACAGGAAGCAGGAAGAGAAAGCTACTCGGCCTTGCTTGGACTTTTGAAAACCTCAAAGCCCACCTCCAGTGACACAGCCTCCAACAAGGCCACACCTTCTAATCCTTTCAAATAGTGCCACTCCCTAAGCATTTATATATGTTAACTTGAGGGGGGGGCATTCTTAATCAAACCACCACATTCCGTCCCAGGCCTCATAGGCCCTGTAGCCATATTATAATGCAAAATGCATTCAGTCCAAGTTCAAAAGTTTCCGTAGTCTATCAGTCTGAAGACTGCTTAAAAGTTTAAAGTGTAAAGTCTCTTCTGAGGCTCACTGTAAAATCAAAATAAAAAAAAAAAACAGATCAGATATTTCCAACATACAATGTCACGGAATATACACTGCTGTGCCATAAGGGAGAAATGGGAACTTAGAAGATACTGGACCAAAACAAGCCTTAAAACAAGCTGGGCAAACTCCAAACTCGGCATCTCCACGGCTGATGCCAAAGTGCTCTTTAGATCTCCAACTCTTTTCAGCTTTGTTGAGAACAGCATGCTTCTTTCTCTTGGGCTGGTTCCACTCTCTGTCAGTAGCTTTCCTCAGCCAGTATCCCATGACTCTGGCATCTCCAACATCACGGGGGTTCCAGGATTCGCTTTCACAGCTTCTCGCAATGGCCGCTCTGGGCCTCCATGCTGACACACTTCTGACACACATCAGACACACATCTGGCCTCAGCAGCTCTCCTTAGTCACAGAGGGAGAGTCTACAACCCCTTTCTTGTATCCTTAACTCTAAAGTCTGAACCATGTGTCCCAAACTGCCAAGTTCTGCCGCTTGGTGGGGCTGGAACCTTCCCCTCTCGTTCAAATACACGTAGCTGGTAGCTGTTTTTGATGGATTTCCTCCATTGTGTAAGCTTTTCCTTCATACTGTTTCCCAACTGTTTCCCAAGTTGAAAGCTTTGCTGGGTAGCATCTTTCTCAGGGCTCACCACTCTCTTTATTCCATTTAACATCAGGCTTTTCTTTAAACTTTTTATCTCCCTAGGCACTGAATTTAACTCTATTAAACTTCCGGGTGCCCCTTTTCTCCTCCAATTCTTTTTATTTTGTATATCTTACACGTTACATTTTCCCTTGCCCCTCTTGCCTTTTCCTGCATAAGGCTGGCCACTATAACCACGTGACAAAGTCAATATTAAGCTGTCATGACATCTTCTCTGCCAATTGTATTAATCCAAAACTTTTCAATTTAGACTCCAGAAGATGTTTTTGGACAGGGCAAAAAGCAGCCACGTTTCGACACAATAATCACCAGAGCAGTTATCTCTCGGCCACTTAATACTACTCTTTCCCTCTGAAACCTCGTGAGTGTGGCCGTCATGTTATACATTGCCCTCAGCACCGCTGTCTTCCATGTACTTGCTAGGATGGCCCATTGAACCCCACTGACAGTGTCTGGCTGCTTTCCTAATCCTAAGTCCCAAAGTCCACATTCTGCAAACAAGAACCATAGCCTGGCCTATTACAGCAATACCCTGCTCCCTGGTACCAACGTCTGTCTCAGAGTCCTTCTATTGCTATGAACAACTCTTAAAAGGGAGACTCAGCAGCTCTCCTTAGTCATGGAGGCAGAGTCCACAACCCTCTTCTTGTGTCCTTAACTCTAAAGTTGCCACGGCAACTCTGAGAAGGGAAAACATTGAAATCGAGTCTGTAGTTTCAGAGGGTTAGTTCATTATGATCATGATAGGAAGTACGGCAGCACACAGGCAGACGTGGCACTGGAGAGGTAGCTCAGAGGTCTGGATCTGCGGGGAACAGGAAGAGAAAGCCATTGGGTCTGGCTTGGGCTTTGGAAAACCTCAAAGCCCACTTCCAGTGACATACTTCCTCCAATAAGGCACACGGCTCCCAATCCTTTCAAACAGTGCCACCGCTAAGCCCTCAAGTCTATGAGCCTATGGGAGCCATTCTTACTCAGCGTCCCCACAGGGCTCCTTTCCCAAATGCTCTCAGCTTTCCCCTCCTCTTCACAGCCTGTGGCTTCTCACCTCTGCACCCTGCACAGAATCCCTAGAGACCCTTTTCCAGGAAGGAACGCTCTCTTACTTGTCTCTATTGTGGGTACTTTATTCTGTGCTAAGGTGGATGATCCAGGGAACCTAGCAAAAGGGTGAGGGGTGTAGCTGGAAACCAAGGAAACTGGCTACTGAAGGGATTGCCACTTCTAACTTGAGGCTAGAAATCTTGATTGTGCATGACGTGGCTGGAAAGGCAGGGATGGCCTGATTGGAATGTGTCTCTTGTTTTTGAAAGGCATCCAAGCTGTATCCTGGCCTTGAAGTCCTTTCCTTACTCACTCACTTCTGAGTCTTGTCTCCAGCTTTGATCCTCACTGTTGCGTGACCGACCGAGACAGTCTAGTGCCTAGTCACATTAGTAGATCATGACACCTGGTGGATGGACACCTGATGTACACTCTAGACAACGTTTGACTGGCCCAGGTATGAATCCTGAAGACTGGGACTGAGATAGGCCCACCCTCTTCTCCGAAGGCACTTTTATTATCAAAACTGGCCACGGTGTTACTATAATAAAATATAACAAGTGAGACTTGATTGACTATGGAGAAGAGTTCCTGGCCAGATGGCAAGGATCTTCCTAAAGGCTGTGGGACCTGCATGGTCGGTCTTTTCTCACCACTGAGCAAAGCCTTAGTAATCTCAAGCAGAAGCCCACTATTAGAGAGGTAGCCTAGGAAAACGTAATGACTTTTTTTGTGAATGTGTATAGACACCACGTGCAATTATTCCTGCAGACAAGCTGGGGGCTAGTGATTGATGTCAGGCATCCTCTATCACTCTCCAGTTTATTTCTTTAAGGCAGGGTCTGTCATTAGATCTGGAGTTTGTCATTTTGGCCATACAGGGCTGCCATCAATTGTCTGAGACTTGCCTGCTTCTATTTTCCAGTGTTGGGGTTACAGGCATGCACCACTATGCCTGGCTTTTTATGTGGGTGCTGGGGGCTCAAACCCAGGTCCTCATGTATGTGGAGCAAACCCGTTGCTTATTAAGTAAGCCATTTCCCCCAGCTTCCCACTGGCTTTGAATGACAGAGAGTAAGAGACAAAAGGGCTCAGCTGAGATGTTTAGAAACACTTGACACATCAATCAAAAAGATGGCCTTCTCCAAAATGCTCAGCTCATTTTGGTGGTGACGCAGGACCAGCAGCAGAGAAGCCAAGACAGAAAGTTTAAATTACTCATTAAATAGAGAACAGGTCCCTGTTTGGGGCAGAGGCTAGAGAAGACTATTAAAGATAATCACCAATCAGAAGTAGGTGTCTGATGGCATCAAAGCCTGGGGCATGGCTCTTGTATTTCTTTCATGATCACCTTCCAGAGCAGTGGGGCTTATACAATAGGAGGTTTAGGGCTGATGGGAAAAGGGGGCCAGTAGAGGCAGCCTAGAAAGCTGGCTAAGAGCTTAGCCTTTGGGCTTCAACAGCCCTGGGTTTAAGACTGGGACCCCTGGTGTTTATGAGGCCTTGGAGTAGTCCCCTAATTTCCTGAGTAGTCCCCTAATTTCCTGAGTCTCAGCTAGAATAAACCTTTCTCCCAGAGCTGTAGGGAAGACTGAGGAAGAAGTGTAAATAAATGAGCTAGTATGGTGGAGGTGTTCTGTTATTGGGTGTAGAAAAAGGGAAACATGGGCAGGAGATAACTTGTTTGAGGCCACCCAGTGGGTCTGGCAGTAACTGGTATTGGGGCTTGTAGACATTGATGCTCAGGGTGAAAGGAATCCAGTGGAAGGGAATTATAATCAGAATGTGTAGGACAGAAACCCCATCTAGTCTGCCACTTACTGGCCTGGACAACCTGAACCTGCTGGTTTTAAAAACTTCATGCCTTCTACTTCACAGAGGGTGTGTGTGTGTGTGTGTATGTGTGTGTGTGTGTGTGTGTAGTTATAGTTCGACATTCTGTGTCCCCCAGGAGCTGTCCATTCTGGTACTTGGGACCCACTAGTTAGGCTAGGCTAAGCTGGCCGGACAGTCAGCACCAGAGATACTTTGTCTTTGAATCCCTGGACCTGGGAGTCTAAGCATGCACAGCCACATCCAGCTATTTACGTGGGCACTGAGGATCGAACTCGGGTCCTCACGCTTGCATAGCAAGCATTCCACTGGCTGGCTTTTCTCTCCAGCTCCCCACAGGGGTTCTGAGAAACAGATGACATCACATAGCAAAGTGTTCAGTATCAGCTGTTTCCATAAATATTAAACAGGTTGACATTCATGAATCCCAAGTCCAGAAAGTTCATAACACAAATTATAGGCAGTTCTGGTGACTGGTTTATTCCTATAAACACTTGTTTCTACAGTACAGTTCAGATAATAAATAGAGGCACACAGCTATAATTTCCACCACAGTCTGCTGTTGAGAGAGATTGGAGGATGGGACCTGGGGCTGGGACTAGGGCTGGGGCTGGGACTAGGGCTGGGACTGGGACTAGGCTAACTGGAGACCTTATGATCATTTTGGCAGGAAGATCTGTCCCAGGCCTGAGGGCCAAGACTCTTGCTTCCAGAGTCAAAAGGAGAAGCCCATGCTAGACAGTTCTCACGCTTGGATGGACCCAAGTCTGTGAACACCCAGGGGACAGTGAGCCTGATCCAATGGTACGCTGGGAAGGAGCTCTCAGTGCAGGCCTTTCCTGGGATTCCAGGCCATTCCACAGAAAGCCTGGATAGGTCTGCCCTTCACCCTGGAGTGAGTCAGGAGTGCAGGTCATAAGTTACTTTTACACTGGTTTCTTACTTGGCTATTCTATAAAGGGATCCTGTCTGATGTCTAAGGGGGGAGAGAGGCACCGACGGGGATTGGGCTGTCTGCTGTAACTCAGGTAAGGAAGACGCAGCTAAAGCTGAGGGAGAAGAAAACCACACTCTTACACCGAGGAGGGATAAGAAGACACAGAGGCCAGTCTGGAGCCAGGCCTCCAATTGCAGTGAATGAGTGGGTAACCCCCAGAAGAGCTCTGGCCTGGACTTCACAGAGCTGCTGTGGTCTAGGTCACCCCTGTCTTTTTCCTGATGTCTCCAATGGTAGCACACGGGACTGGTTCTGAGTCTAGGCCCAGATTATCTGCGGTAAGTAAGGGTGGGCAGAATGAAGAGAGTCTGTATGGTTTGACAGCAGGCGGAGAGAAGGCCACAGCACTGGGTAACCCAAGGTCTTGGGGATAACAAGGAAGAAAGGGCAGGCCCTGTTCTTGAGCACATCGGGGCCAGGGAAGGACATAACTGCCGCAGGGCCTTGGGGCCAAACCCCTCCACACTTTTCTGCGACTGAACTCCTGGTCGGCAGGGGACGGAGCACCTCCCAGGCTGTGGCATCAAGGTCATTCTCATCTCATATCCGTTTCATTTGTTCACCTGCACGCATACAAGGGAAGCCACTGCTCTACGGATCCTTTCCAGCTGCGCCCAAAGCTCCGTCAGGCAGTGAGGTTCCTGGCTGACTTGGAGGCGCTCTGAGCCCGCTGAACCACGGCGGAACACTTCTCACGCCGCAGTAGCTTGTTGTTCTCGAACAGACCTTCGTTGCGGGGTATTCCATGAGAACCATCTGGGAAAGTCAGCAGGCCTGTGAGGAGGACAGAGGGAGGGAGAGGGCATTAATGTTTCCGCTCAGCTTGATGTGTCAAGGCTGAAGGAGAAGAACAAGTTATGGCTATGGGCACTGCAGGTTGCTGGAGAGAGCCCCGGGAGAATTAGGATAAAGGGGAAGGATTCCATCCATGTTACATTTACCTAAATTACCATTCTACTGAGCTGAAACTTACCAAAACCGTCTACTCTGCCATTTTTAAATTCCCCCTCAAAGGTCATGTTGTCATATCGAATGAAGACTCCGACGCCATTGAACTTGCCCTGGGAAAACTCCCCCTCATACCTGCAGAGACACCAAGATGTAAGTTAGCCTTTAGTGCATAGGTTAGCTGTGCGGGGTAACGGAGGCCAGCAGCTGTCAATGTGTCTGTTAGTCAGGGTACAGAGGGAAGCTCATCTCAGAACTCTTCTAGTGCCACCTGGACCACTCCTCAGTAGCAGAGAAGGGTCTGAGGCTATGTAATGTGAGGTCTTAGTTCCAGGAAAGGAATTCTCTGTATAACAAAAGCCATGTTTTATTTGTATCAGAGTTGTCTAGGAACTCACTATGTAGACCAGGCTGGCGTCAACTCACAGAGGTCTGCCTGCCTTTTCCTCCTGAGTGCTGGGATTAAAGGGCGTGCACCACCATGCCCAGACAAGGAAAGCGAATTTAAGTGAACAGAGGTAGAGTAGACAGTCACTCACCTTCTTGGCATTTCCAATTTCATAACTATTTTTTTTTTGTTTTGTTTTGTTTTTTTGTTTTTTGAGACAGGGTTTCTCTGTGTAGCCCTGGCTCTCCTGGAACTCACTCTGTAGACCAGGCTGGCCTGGAAACTCAGAAATCCACCTGCCTCTGCCTCCCAAGTGCTGTGATTAAAGGCGTGCGCCACCACTGCCCAGCTATAACTAATTTTTTAAAAGATTTATTTATTTATTTTATATATATGAGTACACTGTAGCTGTACAGATGGTTGTGAGCTATCATGTAATTGCTAGGAATTGAATTTAGGACCTCTGCTTGCTCCCGTCAATCTCGCTTACTCTGGCCCAAAGATTATTTATTATTATAAATGAGTACACTGTAGCTGTCTTCAGACACACCAGAAGAGGACGTCAGATCTCATTACAGATGGTTGTGAGCCACCATGTGGTTGCTGGGATTTGAACTCAGGGCTTTTGGGAGAGCAATTAGTGCCATCTCTCCAGCCCAGCTATAACGATTTAATTTGATATACTTGTTTTATTTAGGGACAGAGTCTTGCTATGTAGTCCAGGTTGGCCTCTAATTCAGGATTCTCTTGCCTTTGTCTCCCCAGTGCTGGGATTACAGACATTCGTCACCATGCCTGGCTCTCACATCTATTTTAAAATAATAAAGGCAGGCAAGATGGCTTAGACCAAAGAAACCTGTCTCAACACTTAATAACTGAGTTAAATCCTGGAGACCCTCATGGTGGAAGAGGAGAACTGACTCCTCCCACCATCATAAGCATGTGGTGCACCCTCCACAAATAAAGAACACATAGGAATAAATAAAAATTTAAAAAGCAAACTAATTAATAAAAGAACTGTTCATTCTTTTCCTGTTTTCTTTAGGGCTTGCGCAAGCTCGGGGTTGAACTGACAACCACCAGTGCCCATATCTGTATTAGAGTCTTGCCAGTTCAAAGATGGAGAAAGGAATGACTTAATACTTGCCTTGAGCCATCTGAGAAGGTCAGGACTCCAAAGCCATTAAAAAGCCCATTCTCGAAGTGACCCAGGTAGGTGCCACCGTCTGCAAACACCAATTGACCAAAGCCATGTCTCCGGCCTGAGCGAAGAGAAGGACAGATACCAGGTTGGAATGGGGAAGCTTCAAGGTCCCTCCTCACTGGCTTAGCATCCCACGCTTTTCCACAACCTCACCCACCAAAAGCTGCCCTTTGCCCCTGTGAGTATGGAAAGGCCCATCTCCTTGTGGGCAGTTTCGTGGATTGCTAGGACTGAACACTGGGAGACTCTAAGACTGCACACCAAAGAGTTGACTTGGCTCTTCTGGGCACATTCACATTTAAGACAACAGACTGTTAAAGCACTGTACATCCAGGAGTAGAGACTGCATTCATTTCTAGTTCCTTCATTAAGCCCCGACATAAAGGAAAGGTTCTATGTGGAGCCGAGTCCTGCAGTGGGGACTGAGTGACACTTGATGGCTGCCCCAGAGCTGCTTCTCACCCTCTTTCCACTCGCCGCGGTACTCCTCCCCGCTGGAGTAGGTAAAGGAACCTTTGGTCAGGGTCATGGTGGCAGCTTACAGAAGAAGAGGATGACAGCTCTAAGAAACAGAGAGAGAAAGCAGTGTCACGGAATGGCTAGTGGACTAGAGGCGGTGCTCCGGCAAGTGCACACTTACCTCAAGTGGACTCCTACCTCAGGTCACTTAAAACGCCCTCCTCGCCACCACCTTCGCCTCTGCTATGGCACCCTCACCCCTACTTCTTTAATAGTTTTCAGCCAGTTCCTGTTTCCTGTGATGAAGAGGAAAGCTCAATCTACCAATATTTACTTGACACGTACTGTGTGCTCAGTGGATGTATAAACAGGGTCCCCTCAATGAAGTTATCATATGGTCAGTAGGCTCAGCAGGTGAAGCACCACACGCTATACCAGAGACAAGGTAATTCTGCATCAGCTCAGATGGCAGAAATTAGTAAGTACACAGGTGAGCAGCCCGCAGCACAACCATGGTGCATGTCGGCAGCCTCGGCAGAGTCAGGCGGCTCATGCATTCGACGTCATCCTCAGCTAAACGCAAAGGCCTCAAAATAAATAAATAGGAAAAATAATAGAACAAAAGCAAGCAGCAAAAAGAGGGAAACAACAACATCAACAACAACCAAAACACAAGATATCCAGGGGAAAAACGCAGAGCTGGTCCACCCAGATAAGACGGCTTGTTTAGAGGCGATAGATACTCTACACCGAGACCTTGAGATGTTAACGAACGGCACAGATGTGATGCAAGCTCCTTCATGTTATAGATGAAGAAACACAAGCTCGGAAGAAGCCTTTGGGTAAGAAGTTTTGGTGGTGCTGGCAAGGTGGCTCAGTGGTTAAGGGCACTTGTTGCTCTTGCAGAAGACCCAGGTTTCATTCCCAGCTTCACATCATGTTTCACGACCATCTAAACTCCAGTTCCAAGGGATCCAAAACCTCCTTCTGACTTCCGTAGGTAGTGGTCCACACACATACCCACAGGCAAGTACTCCATACAGGTAAACTTTAAAAAAAAACTTAAAAAATTACTCATAACAAAAATTTTGTTGGTGGCTGAGCAAGGGACAAGAATATAACCCTCCCTGACCATGCTGGTTCTCCTTCCTCAGGTTGAGCCTCTGGTTTAGGTCAGACTTATTGATGGTGCTCTCTGAAAACTTGGCAGACTATAGCAGCTAAGTTAGGGAAAGGAGGAGTCGGTGGTGTCTGGGGTTGGGGGCGGGGCACTGAACAAGGATTGTTATTGGATGAAAGCAGCGGTCAAGAAAAATGACCGTGACAACAGGAGGGGTTGGAGCAGCCGAGTCCCATCAGAGAAGCTTTCGAGGAAGAGCTAGCCTCCTACCAAGAGACAGAATTGCCTTAGTTTGGGTCAGCTGTATGCATTACGTAGTTAATGGAATGTTATCAAAGGTGATGATACAGATATTTAAACGCAGAGATTTGAGGAGCACCCGGCTAGCCTCTCTGCTACACTGGGACCTGTTCTGTTTCCAGTGCAGGAGTCTAGACTAATCTTCCAGATGAGAAGAGATCACATGGAGTAATTGTTCCAGCTGACCACAGAAACCTGAACTCAGCAAGATGTCGAGGGCACTGCCCTTTGAGCTGGGGCCCCATGCTAATGAGTCATGGTTTCATCCGGCAAAGAAATTATGGTTGTTTCTGGCCACTAGGTCTTGGAGGTATGTGTCATCACGCAGTAAGAGCTGACATCTTCATATGGGTGGCTGTGGTGTGCAGAAGGCATGCTAAGTATGTATCATAGAAAAAGAAGCCACACCAATAGCATTGGGGACTAGTGGGTGGTAAGAGAATTTTGTATTCAAGGATATCCCATAAGGGAGACAAACATTTAAGATACCGTTCAGAATAAACAGGGGCAAACAGAATCAATAAACAATAGAAATATTTTTCTAATTTTCTAGATCTTTTTATTCACCCCTTTGTCTTTTCTATATTTAAGCATTACAATGTTTTCTCAAGTGATAAAATGCAGACTCACAGGCCCGACCTCAAACCTATTGAGTCCAATTCTGTGTAGTTACAGCTCGGGAACCTGTAGTTTGAACAAGCACATCACTAGATTCCCATTTGAAAGTCTGCGGACCGTGACTCAACCATAGGGAGACACTCAAAGTTACGACCAAAGGTTGCCACGGTGAATAACCAACTGGAAGTCTCCCTCGCAGGCACCTGCCTGATGCTAACAGGACAAGTGCAGCTTTTCTTCAGAGTCCGGGACTGTTCTGTCTGGTGCACGGAACTAGAGAGCATCCTTAAATCCTCGAGGGCCTGGTGCCAGTCAGCAGCTCCTTTCCTTCAAGCCGCACAGAAACTGAAACTCTTATCATCAGCCCAGCATCAGAGCAGGCTCGGGCTGAGGTCAGTGAGGTTTCACAGCAAATACAACATTAATGAGAGGAAGACAAGAAGTTTTCCATAAGAATTTCAAGAGAAAACTCTTTACAGTGGAGTTAAGGTATTCTGAGAGCTACAGGCCATCTTTAGCTTTTCCAGAACTAAATGAGTTCGTGGCAGTCAAAGTCAAATGATGATACAAATTGTAAAAACGCTGGCCACTAATCCCAGCACTCTGGAGGCACAGGCAGGCAGATGTCTTTGAATTCCAGGCCAGTCAGGGTTATGCATGAGACCTTATCTCAAAAGACAAAATAAAAAACTCCAAATTGAACATAGCTCTTCAAAACACACCCACCTGAATCTGAAGAGCTGTGTGTATGTATATGAGTGTGTGTGCATGAGTATGTATGCATATCAGTGTATATGTATATGACTGTGTGTATACATATGAGTGTGTGTGTATATATATATAAGGATATGTATGTGAGTGTGTGTGCACACGTATGAGTGAGTATATGCAAATGAGTATGTTTATATGTGTATATATATGAGCATGTGTGTATGACTGTGTATGTATGTCTATGAGTGTGTATATATATATGAGTATGTATGTAATGAGTATGTGTGTGTGTATGAGCATGTGTGTATGCATATTTGACATTCTGATCTCTCTATGAAGAGAGATAGGGTCTCTCTATGAAGTCTTGACTAGCCTTGAGCTTGCTGGGTAGACCAGGCTGGCCTTGCATTCACAAATATCCTCCTGCCTCTGCTTCCTGGGTTTACCGCATGCACCACCATTCTTGGCTGTGCAATTGTGTATTTTTGACTAAATTTTATAACTGCATGTCATGATGAAGTCAGTCAGTAGACTTAGAAGATAGTACGATAAGGGAATCTTTTTTTTTTTTTTTTTGTCAGTGGTTAACCAACTTCTCTTCTGTCAAAAGTTGGTGAGTCGGGCTGGTGAGATGGCTCAGTGGGTAAGAGTACCCGACTGCTCTTCCGAAGGTCCAGAGTTCAAATCCCAGCAACCACATGGTGGCTCACAACCATCCATAACAAGATCTGACTCCCTCTCTTCTGGTGTGTCTGAAGACAGCTACAGTGTACTTACATATAATAATAAATAAATCTTTAAAAAAAAAAGTTGGTGAGAACTAGGATGTGGCACGGGGCTCCAAGGGATGATGCTTTTGTATCTGTTTGCTCTTCATGAAAGCTACATGGAACTTCCAGGGCTGCATCTCACCGTGGTCCACAGGGACCAGGGGGGAAGCAAGGAAGTATTTGAGGATTCTCTATGGACAAAGTACTAGCTATGCTCCTAAGTGTAACGCTATCTTGTTGTTGTTGTTGTTATGCTGTCAGCTCTTGAGCTAATATCTTAAATATTTTAAGGAGGGTGATGAAATTTGAAATTTTATTTAAATTTTAAAAAGGGATTTATCTTTCAGTCTATCTGTCTGTCTGTCTGTCTGCCTGCCTATCTATTTAATGTATCAGTGTTCTGCCTGAATTTTTGCCTGCATGCCAGAAGAGGGTCCCATTATAGAAGGTTGTGAGCCCCCATGTAGTTGATGGGAATTGAACTCAGGACCTCTGGAAGAGCAACCAGTGCTCTTAACCGCTGAGCCATCTCTCCAGCCCCTGAAAATTCTTTTTTTTTTTTTTTCTAATTACTTAATGTGGTAGACTACATTTTCTAAAGATGTTTGCAATGTCTCCCTAAATTTGATCAGACTTGGGCTACTTCAAATACAGTACCATGGAAGTGATGCTTCACCCCTTGTGTGCACCAAACACAGCATCACAAACGCTCATTCTGCTCCTCACTATGCTCCCATGGCTTGAGAGCCGAGCCACGACCTGAGCGCACCTGACTGGAGCCTGTGAGATGGTTCAGCAGGTTAAGGAACCTGCCCCCAAGACTGGCAACCCGAGCTTCATCCCTGGACCCACACGGTGGGAGGAGAGAACCGACTCCAGCAAACTGTCCTCTGACCTCCACAAAGCATACCGTGGCATGTAAACATACACACAGAGAAATAAGTAAGTAAATACGGAAATAAAAGTGTCATTCTAAAATTGAATATATTATCTGGAGGTTCCCAAGTGATGAGGAAGCCAGAAGGTACAGGGCATGATCTGTTTCTCCAGTTGATATTCCAATTTTGGGGATGGGAGGTGGGAAGAAGTTTCAAGACAGGGTTTCTCTGTGTAGCCCTGGCTGTCCCTGGAGCTTGCTCTGTAGATCAGGCTGGTCTCGAACTCACAGAGACCGGTATGCTCAGACAGGAGCAGGCATTAGTGAAGGAGCTGTCAATCGGTTCCAGTTCCCAGACTCTGACCCACTCATCGGAGAAACTACTGAAGAAATAAACAGAGGCTATCTCCATGATGTCAGGTCTAGATTCCTGGCCCATAGGATCTGGGAGTATTGTGGGGTCGTTTTAAGCTGCTAAGTGTTGGGTTAATTCATTGTTTAGTGATAATAAACAGAATACCATCTGCTAACCCACCCCTGACACCATTCTGTGCTGGTTTTCTAGAGTATACATTACAAATTTCCATTCCTTTTTGATCTAGGGTGATACAGTAAATTCAGAAGTAGTTTGTCAGGACCATGCCCAGTCTCAAGACTCAAATCAGAAGTGCTAATTAAAAGGACCACATGTGGAACTCATGGACCTCAGGCTATGGCTGAATACATTTGGCTAGGAAATGCAACATGTGTCCAAACAGCTGATACTGTCACTACCTGGGACAGTGTTTGAATTTTTAACTAATGAATCTTGTAACTATCAGTATTAATTAATAGCTCCACAGCCACGAGGCCAAGAGGGAATTTCACCGGTAACCAAGATTATCCATAGTTACTGAGACAAATATAGTTTTTTTGTTTTTTGTTGTTGTTGTTTTGTTTTTATTTTATTTTATTATTATTATTTATTTATTTATTTATTTATTTTGGCTTTTTCGAGACAGGGTTTCTCTGCATAGCCCTGGCTGTCCTGGAACTCACTCTGTAGACCAGGCTGGCCTCAAACTCAGAAATCTGCCTGCCTCTGCCTCCCGAGTGCTGGGATTAAAGGCGTGCGCCACCATCGTCTGGCTCAAATATAGTTTAATAAAGTGTAGCCAGTACTAGTGGAAAAAAGCCCAACACTTTAATAACGGACACAGATCGATGTTCACAATACTTGCTTATATGATCCTGCTGAAGAAAATTGATGCCCCAAGCTTTCAAGCTATACACGGAAGAATACAGTCACAAACCAAGACGACTCACATTCCCACAGAGCCCTTTCTATACTCGTGATAGACAAGCTGCAAAAGACCAGTCCGAAACATAATCTAAAAGTACTATTCTGTCTCTGTAATCCGAAGTCCTAGGACCGTGCAAAGGAGACCATATCCTTTGATATTTTACTTAAAAAAAAAAAAAATCCATGGATGGCTCCAAATAAAACCCAAAGACAGGGCTGGTGAGATGGCTCAGCGGGTAAGAGCACCCGATAAGAAGTTGTTTTCATTTTTTAAAAGTGCTTTAAATTCATGTGTTTCAATGTGAACCTGCATGAGTGTATGTATGCTACGTGTGTACAAGAGCCCATGGAAGCCCGAGAGGACTTTAGATGCCCTGGTACTGGAGTTACAGGTGCTGCGAGCCACCATGTAGGTGCTAAGAACTAATTCCTGGCTAGTAAACACTATTCACTATTGCTGAGCCATTTCTTGTGTGTCTCATTGTCTCCCCACCCCTCATAAAACCAAGCTTACTAAAGAACATTTATGTATTTGCAGCAACTTTTGTCTAAATTAAGAAGTTTTTGTTTGTTTTTTGAAAGAGGATCTATGTAGTCCTTGTCCTGGAACTCACTATGTAGACCAGGCTGGCCTTGAACTCACAAAGATCTACCTTTGCGTCCTAAGGCTCCACCATGTTCAGCTTAAATTAAGAAGTTTTAAAACAAAATAACCGGCTGGTGAGATGGCTCAGTGGGTAAGAGCACCCGACTGTTCTTCCGAAGGTCCAGAGTTCAAATCCCAGCAACCACATGGTGGCTCACAACCATCCGTAAGGAGATCTGACTCCCTCTTCTGGAGTGTCTGAAGACAGCTACAATGTACTTCCATATAATAAATAAATAAATAAATAAATTAAATTAAAAAAAAAAGAGTGTACAAGTCACCGGGCAATGGTGGCACATGCCTTTAAAAAAAAAAAACAAAAAAAAAAAAACAAAATAACAACAGTTCCCCCCTCCAATCTACGAATAATCATATCCCAGTTAGAGACTGTTTGGAAGTAGCCACCCAAACTACTCACACAATCTCCAAAATGTCCCCAAAACCACTTTCTTGGGTTGGCAATCTTTTAGTTATAAAGGAAGCAACCAAAAACAAACAAACAAACAAACAAAAAAAACAAAAAAAGGGAAGCAACCTTGGGTTTTTAGAACCCTAAGAGGAGAAAAAAAATGAAAGCTTTGATGAACAAATATTAGGAAACTGGAAATACTGTTTTATAAAATGTGTTTTTAAATGAATATGAAATAATTAGGTTTTGAACTTTATAATTCGAATCCCCTTCCTAGCTGGAAAGTAAACAGGGGCATTGTTACTATAAGCAGGTCTTATTTAGGAAGAATGTGGGATAGTTAGATGCAAAAAGATGAAAAGAGAACACTGGTACAGGAAGGTTTTTAAAAACACGATGAACCAAGAGTGGTGGACTCTCCGAAGTAATATTGTCTGGACACTATTTTATGCCAAGGGAAAGGAGAATGCCTGTGCTGGGCTCTAATAAAGCGAAGTTACTCAGGTTGGTACCTAAGTTGTTTGTGGATGCGGAATTGCAGAGATGACAATCCATTTCCCAAGCCTCAGTATGTGGGACCTCTCCCTACCTGTGGCACAGACGCGCCCTAGATTAAACAAAGCCCCAGACTTTCACCAGGCAACCCAGTCTTCCACTGCATTTTTCATCCCAGCCCGGCTCCGTCCTTTTTTGGGGGGGTCGGCCCCCACCACACAGGCTCTTCAGGCTCTCATGGGTCTGGCATTCCCTCCAGACACAGCCTGGCACACCCCTCTCGATAACCAGTGTTCTGTGTTCTCCGGGGCTACAACCTCTGGATCGAAATTCCAAACCCAATTTTGGGGTCCCACTCACAGCCACCTTCTGGTCAGTACAGCCAGGACAGAGGCTCGCTCCCTAGCCCAGTCACCTGCTTGCCGCCTTAGTCCCTACCTGGTGGACCGCACTCCCAGGTCCTCCTCCCACCCGCGTCGCGAGCCTACCTGAGCTTGGCTTCTGGGCGACGACTGTCACGCCCCAACGCGATGCGGGTCTCCAGCAGCTAGGATCTTTGCTGCTCTGGGCTCCCAACTGCCACTCTCCCCTCCGCCACCTCCACCCGCCTCAGCCACACTGGACGCCGCCATCCCTGACGGGCCGCACTGGGCACAATTCCTGCTGTTCATTGGCTGTTACCTAGGCAACCGCGAGCAACGCCACTCCCCATTGGTCCAGCCCTCTTTCGTGCCATCTTTGTGAGGGGCCCAGTGTTTTGGGAGTCTGGGCCAAAGATCTGAAAGAGAGGTGGGGCTGAGCCGGCTGTCCAATCTCATTAGTCCCAACAGAAAACAAGGACCCAGGTTTCCCCTCTCCAGAGACCTCCAGGCATAAACTTTAATCCTAAATAAGGCTGAACAAGTGTTCAAAGTGGCTACCCTCTCTAAAGGTTGTGATTTTTAGATGCATGAACAACTCCACCGCTAAGTATGAAGAGAAAACCTAAACCGTGCTTTAGAAGCTCAGCTTTGTAATTAATGATGCGCTGCACATTTGCATTCATAGGGAATCACTGTGTTCCACGTCTTCTGTATTTAAAATATATTGCTATTATTGGAGCAAATCTTCCCAAATACTGTTCCCGAATGTCTGTATAGCTGTATGTTTATTTATTGAAGTGCGTGTGGGCAGCAAGTTCTTCAGGGCTTGGGAAGCCAGGGTTGTCCGTCGTTGCTTCTCTCATGGAACTCATATGACATGTGTGAGGCATTGAAAGACAAAGCAAATGGCTTCAAATAGCTTTTTGGATTGGGATTTCTTCAGCTGCAGGTTAGAAAATGGTAATGATGAAAATAAGGGTGGCTTTTCAGGACCTGTATGAGAACATAACGCCAAAAGAACGGTAGTTTGAAGTTAATTTGAAAAGATTTGATTTCTGTGTTCAAATCCTATCTTCGCTACTTACAAATTGTGTATGTTTTTGAGTAACTTAGTGAGCTCTCTGGCCTGTAAAATAAGATCAGACCAATAAATTCAATATGGTATTAATAATACTCACTAGGTAATATAAGCTAAACTGTGGAATAGATTGTAGATTAAAGTGCAGTCATTGAGTCGGGCGTGGTGGCGCACGCCTTTGATCCCAGCACTCGGAAGGCAGAGGCAGGCAGATTTCTGAGTTTGAGGCCAGCCTGGTCTACAAAGTGAGTTCCAGGACAGCCAGGGCTATACAGAGAAACCCTGTCTCAAAACAAAACAAAACAAATAAGTGCAGTCATTGAAAAATAGAATGTAAAGAAAGGGATCTCTTTAGAACTTGTGTTAGGAAATATGAAGAAATGAGATTAAATCACAGATTATGTGAGACCAAATTATGGAAAGACCTATAAATTTGCAACAACAACAACAAAAGCTTGCAAAATGTAGTTTCTTTGGCCAGCAAGATGGTTTGTTGGTTTGTTGGTAAGAACAAATTACCTTGTCTCCTTGGGACACAGCATCCAACATCATTGGAGTTATAATGGGAGTTAGTGAAGCGAATCCATGTAAGATACAACGCCCAGCACATACTTAGCACTGGGTAAGCGCTCTCCATGTGTATTTCGACATAGACTTACCTAAAAGAGAAACCTAGTCCCAAGTGGCAGACACAGAAATAAAGTTTGAGGGGAAAACTCAGAATTCCAGGGAGAACTCAGAATCTTGGATCTTTCCTTGCCCATAATATTAAATCCATTAGCTAAATGAGATGAATGATATCAAATACTATTTCCATGGTTCTGAGAACCCATTATATCACTACATGAGTTAGGTAGACATCGCTACATAGCTACTTTACCTATAAAAGGCCATTGAACTCTATATAGATCTTTGGCCAGGATGGTGTATTTATTTTTTGTTGTGTTGGAGGTGAACACAGGGTCTTCTATATGGTAAGCAAACACTCTACCACTGGGATAGCCTCTCAGCCCTGGAAGGATTCATTGGAAAAAAAGAAGTTGGAGACATTCTCACACATACAACTAAACAATAGCTCTTTCGGTTCAGTACTTCTCTCGAGTCGGAATAATAATTTGACTCAAGAAAGTAGGCTGATGGGGGCTGGTGAGATGGGTCACCAGGTTGGCACTTGTCACCAAGCTTGACAACCTGAGTTTAATCCCTGGGACTCACATAGAAGTGAGAACCAGTTACTGTCCTCTGACTACCACACATGCACACACACGAGACACACGTGTACATGCGATCATTCAAAAATGAAATAAACGGAAAACATTAAGGTGATTATGTGATTGGTCATCTTCTGTGAAAACTTCTGCTTGCTGGTGGTTCTGAGATGAAAAACAAAAATCCCATTAATCATAATCTCAGCAGTTATGAAAGGGGATGTCTGTGGAAGGCTTTTTGTGTCCTGATTATAGGTAAGGGTGATTACTGTCATTTTATAGATGGGGAACTTTAGAAAATTTAAAAATCAACTTCTTAAAAAAAGCTAATAATTTATAGAACAGAGCTTAACTTCAAACATCTCTGATTTCCAAGCCCATGTTTTTATGTATTACATTTTACACTATAATTGTATTGAAATTATTTATTTTATTATTTATTTTATATGCATTGGTGTTTTGCCTGCACTCTGTGCCTGTGCGAGGGTGTCAAATTCACTGGAGCTTGAGTTACATAGACAACTGTCATGTGGGTGCTATGCTCTTACCTACTGAGTCATCGCTCCAGTCCCTCCTTATTATTATTATTATTATTATTATTATTATTATTATTATTATTATTATTATCATTTTCTCTATTCTTCTGAATCTGTCTGTTTCTCTCTCTCTCTCTCTCTCTCTCTCTCTCTCTCTTCTCTCTCTCTCTCTCTCTCTCTCTCTGTCACTCTCTCTTCTGTGCCTGTCCGTGTGAAGGTACCTGAAAAGGCTTAAAGGAGGGTGTCAGATTCCCTAGAGCAAGGCTTAGAGGTTTTTGTGGCCCACCTGATATGAGTGCTGGGAACTGGTTCCGGTTCCGGTTCCGGTTCCGGTTCCGGTGTAAGAGCAGCAAGTGCCTTAGCTGTTCCTCCATGCCTGCAGCCTCTGTTCTGTCTCTAGGTTTAGAGTGGATGCGCTCTACATTGCACTCCTGCAAGCTCTGCCCTCTGAAGCTTCCGGATGTCACGTGCCCTCTGCTGGCTCACTAGGCCTTTAGTGTTTAGCTCTGCTTTTCCTCAGCCAAGCAGGGTGTCCTAAATAGGCTTTAGCCTTCTTCCTCCTTCACTTTGGCAATGCTCCCTGTGCATGGTATGCCTTTTCTTCCCTTCTCCCCTTGCAATTCAGCTACTTCCTTTAGCAGCTGGCTCTTGGTACAGACCCTGTATACGGCCTTTTCTCACGTTCTCAAGTCTATGAACTATTGCGAACTTTCAGCTAATATTGTTAGCTTTATATCTGTCTCCGGTGGTGCTTATACAGAGTGAGGACAAAGCTTCTTCCTTTTATTAATGAAAACGAGGACCAACTGTGTCTAGACATTCAGGTGAATAAAGTCACGGACTAATTTATTCTCAAGGGACCAAAGCTTTCCTCAATGATCAGATTTACATAGTATATGAGCAAAGCATACTATGTAAACTGCATGAAGACTGACATTTATTATTTACTTTTGGTTTTTCGAGACAGGGTTTCTCTGTGTAATCTTGGCCGTCCTGGAACTCACTATGGCCGCAAACTCAAAGAAACAGATCTACCTGCCTCTGACTTCCAAGTGCAAGGTTTAAAGGTTTAAAGGCATCCGCCCGGCTGAGGTACTAGGATTTTTTTTTTTTAACTTATTGCGATAGCACAAGTGACCTATGTCATTGTTGTCGTTTCAATTCTTTGTCCATAGCTGGTGCTTAGTGACACAAAAATGACATTTTGCAGTTTCACAGTCAGCTCAGCGTAGCCAGTCAATAAGTTAGCAAGGAAGCAGCTATCGGAAAAGCTTCCGAAGATCTGTCTGCCAATTGGAAGCTGGGGCGGGCTAAGGGCAGAGGGCGTACCTAACCCGGGTTTGTCTCGAGCATGCGCGGTCTCCACAGAAGGTGACGCGAAAGCTAAGGAGGCCGCGATTGCGTAGGCGCAGGTTCTGATTGGCCACTACACAAGCGCGAGGGGCCGTGCCTACGCGTCGCCAAGTAAACAGGACAGGCTAGGGGCGGAGCTACGGAGGCGCGGCTCCCTGGTTGGCCAAGCGGGAGGTGGGGGAGTGCCGCGGATTGGTCACGGCCGCGAGCTCGCTGGTGTGGAGCGCGCCGGGTCCCCGAGCCGGCGGCCTGAGGGATGGACGAGACGAGCCCGCTAGTGTCCCCCGAGCGGGCCCAACCCCCGGAGTACACCTTCCCGTCGGGCTCCGGAGCTCACTTTCCGCAAGTACCGGGGGGCGCGGTCCGCGTGGCGGCGGCGGCCGGCTCCGGCCCGTCACCGCCGTGCTCGCCCGGCCACGACCGGGAGCGGCAGCCCCTGCTGGACCGGGCCCGGGGCGCGGCGGCGCAGGGCCAGACCCACACGGTGGCGGTGCAGGCCCAGGCCCTGGCCGCCCAAGCGGCCGTGGCGGCGCACGCCGTTCAGACCCACCGCGAGCGGAACGACTTCCCGGAGGACCCCGAGTTCGAGGTGGTGGTGCGGCAGGCCGAGGTTGCCATCGAGTGCAGCATCTATCCCGAGCGCATCTACCAGGGCTCCAGTGGAAGCTACTTCGTCAAGGACTCTCAGGGGGTGAGCGCGGGGGTGCGGGCGCAGCGGGGGCGGCGCCCTGGGACCGGGGAAAGGGGGAATCGAAAGGGTGCAGAAAAGAAACTTCAGCGCCAGCCCCCGGCGAGATTGGGGATGCTTCTGGGGACTGGAAGTGGAGAAACCTCGCGGGATGAAGAAATCAATCAGAACCTTTTTGCAGGGGAAGGCGTGAGCGAAAAGAGAAAAGAGGAAATTGACCAGATACGGGGCAGAAAAGTCCTGACCCAAGCTGCTTTCCAGTCGGTCCCTTAGCTTCAAACTACTGGGACAAGTAGCTAGTCATTGCCTCCAGATTCAGGGTTTTAGACCTATTCTCTTTCACCTTTTATTTATTTATTTTAGTTTGGCCCAAAGCTGTGTGTCGACCCATCACGGACTCAGAGGATTTAATTCCCTCTTGTGTTGTGGGGCTGTCTTTGTAGGGATCCCAGGTTTCTTATTAGCAGTCATTGGTGACAGCGTGGGTGGATTCGTCAGTGTCATCTGTCCTGATTATTGCTCACTTCTGGGAAAAGGTTCATATCGTTGCTTATGGTTCCTCAGTGTCAGAGTGTGGAGCTTTAAAAACACGAAACTGTCTCCTGCCCTTTAATTTTTCCTTCAGTTCTATATTAGCAGTTTACTTAGCTAGGGCAGTTTTGCTGACCTTAATTCTGTCGCCTGCTTTTGTACTGGGGGGGTGTGGAAGCAGGATAATGTGGGGCATGAGGTGACTGAGGCAGCGAAGAAGTGACCTTTATCCATTTGAGACTTCATAAGAATTTAAAACTTTGGACACAGATCAGACCAGAGCTATTAGAGGATTAGTAGGTCAAGATATGTCAGCTCTTTCTTGTTGATGTTGTCAGATGTGCCAAATGGTTCATTTTAAAAATTTACTATTTTTATATGTATTAAAATTATGGGTGTTAAAGTTGTATCAAAATTCCCTCCCTTCCCTCTCCATATATCGCCCCCCCCCCCCCCACACACACACCGTTTCTCTCTGTAGCCCTAGTTGTCTCTGGAATTCACTCTGTAGACCTGGCTGGCCTTGATCAGCCTGCCTGTACCTTCCCAGTGCTGAGATTAAAGGCATGTGCCACCACTGGGCAGCTGGTCTCTTGCATTTGTGTGTGTGTGAATTTAAAAACAAAACCAAAAGCGCAACCTTAAAAATTAGCAGGTGTGGACCAAGCCTTTAATCCCAGCAATCAGAAGCTGGGGGTTCTTTGTTAATTGGAGGCCAGCCTAATCTACAGAACGAGATCTAGGGCAGTCGGAGCTACCTAGAGGCACCCTGTCTCATTTCACTGTAGCCCAGGTTGGCTTCAACTCACATTCCTCCTGCCTGAACCTCCAGGGTACCGTGTGGACTCTTTGTTTATCTTATTTTTTCATTTTAAAACTTTTTTTTTTGTTCTGTTTTGTTTTGTTTTTTGAGACAGGGTTTCTCTGTATAGCCCTGGCTGTCCTGGAATTCACTTTGTAGACCAGGCTGGCCTCGAACTCAGAAATCCGCCTGCCTCTGCCTCCCGAGTGCCGGGATCAAAGGCGTGCACCACCACGCCCGGCTATTTTAAAACATTTTATGTGTCTTGATATTTTGTCTTTATTTATGTGTCTTTTCCCAGAGGATGGTTGGGTCCCTGGAATTGGAGTTTCAGATGACTGTGAGCTGTCATGTGGGTGTTGAGAATGGAACCCCGGGTCTTTTAGAAGAGCGGCAGCTTCTGAGCCATCTCTCCAGCCCCTTGTGTGCTCGTTAGATGGGTTGCATGCTGCTGTGTGGAACTGGTCAGGGTGGGTTGTGACTTACTGCTCTTGATAGAGCTCATTTACCCAGAGCTGCCCTTGAGATTACAAAGCCAGAGAGCCATTCTGTCAACAGCGCTGGTATAAACTGGATTGGAAAAAACTTTGAGAACGTCCACAAGGCCCCTGATTCAGCTCCAGCACAAGAAGCCAAGTCAGCAAGACTTCATTCTTTTTTATTCCAGAACAGAATGGGACTTAGGTAGGAATTGTGTTTTGGCGGGGGGCGAGTGGGTAATGTGTAACGTGTTGCCTGGACCTTTTGATAGCCACAGGAGGAAGATTTTTGTTTTTTTCTCATTTAGAAGTATGTCAGGTCAACTGGGAAATGATCTGGTGCTCTGATAAATGGGAGTAACATGATCTGTGAGTTCTGTTACCTCAGTTCATCATGGAGGACAGGCCGTAGGGCTCGGGTTTGGAGGCTGTTGTTTTGGTTTGGGCGGTGGTTAGGATCTCAGGCTCTAAGTTTCAGGCCACTGTCCTCTGTTAGAAGTAAAAATCTACACACACATTTCCAAAACAGGAGAAAAAAAAGATTAGTAATATGATTGCCTTGCCCTGCTCCCTCTGAAAGTGTGGTCTAGGACTGAGGAGCCACTTCCTGAGTGCTTGTGGAGGTTAGACTGCCCACAGAAACAGTTTGGTATTTGTCACCTCAGAATCTGCACCAAATGTATTTAAATTTAATTAATGCTTAAATAGTGCTTACTGTACGGCAGAATAGTTCAAGTGCTTTATGAATATTGACTTGTTCCCTATAACCACCTCGGAGGTTGCTACTGTTTTGTCTCCACAGGTGACCCTGGGTACGGTGTAATTGATTTGCACAAGGTCGGTCCCCTAGGAAGGCATCTTGGCTCCGAGGTTCTGCTCCTCACCTCACTACTGTTTGAGAAGCAGTCAGCCATGCGAACTCAGTTTCTCTGGTGTCGGTTAGCATTGGGCTAGCCTGTGTGTGACAGATATTTTTAAATAATGACCAAAGGTGGGAAAAAGGTTTATTTATCTCAAATGTAAAGGGAGTCTATGGGCTTCTCAGAACCAGCGTGGCTTTTCACTGTGCTTGCAGATGTGCCCGTCCTCAGAGTGTGGCCTACACGTCCTCTGCTAATGGCTACTCAAGCTTCCTTGTTTATCAGCCATTGGGAAGAGGGAGAGAAAGAATGTGTCCCCACCCTTGCTGGCCCTTCCTAGAAGTTGCATCAGGTTTTTCTGCCTACATCTTATTGTCTAGAACGTAGTTGTAGTGGTTAGTGCTTGTGAGCCTTGGCTTTTATCTTCCCTACACAATAAATAAATTAAGACAGGCAAGGAGGAGCCAGTCGTGTGTGTAAGAACCACTTTTGGAACAGTCTGAAAAGTTCTTTTTAAAATTTTTTTTTTTTTTTTAGATTTATTTATTTATTATATGTAAGTACACTGTAGCTGTCTTCAGACACACCAGAAGAGGGAGTCAGATCTCGTTACGGATGGTTGTGAGCCACCATGTGGTTGCTGGGATTTGAACTCTGGACCTTCGGAAGAGCAGTCAGGTGCTCTTACCCACTGAGCCATCTCACCAGCCCTTAAAATTTTTAAGATTAATTTTTTTATTTTCTGAGACAAGGTCTTACTATGTAGCCTTGGCTGATTTGGAGCTCACTATGTAGACAAGGCTGACTTTGAAATCACAGAGGTTCAGCTGCCTAGTTATGGCTAGGATTAAAAGTGTCCAGCACCAGTCCCAGCCTGTTTTAATTTAAATTTATTTTATTTATGAGTGTGTCTGCAGGTTTTTATGCCACTTGGATGTGGTTGCCCTTGGAGGTCAGAAGTGAGTGTTATGGATCTCCTAGAGTCAAGGCTCCAGGTGATTGAGAGCCACCTGCTTTGAGGGCTGGCAGTGTGCTCAGGCCCTCTAGAAGGGTGCGTGCTCCTGCTCATTCTGAAAGACTCTTGACTGTGACAGTCTTGACTGTACTTCCCAGTTTATGGTAGTTTCTGCCACTGGATGATTAAGTAAGGACCTGGCACAGTAAAATGGAAAATGCTAGATTAGCGGTTGCCATGGTGATGTGTCTCACATTACCCCTCCTCACTTACAGGCTTGCTGCTTCAGATCTCATGGTCACTTGACTACAGATGTATTTTCTTAGCATCTACTCTTTGATGAAGTTCATAGTTTCAGGAATTGCAGAACATGTGATATAACTAGTTTTAAGAAGATCAATGGACCAGGCATGGTGGTACAAGCCTGTAACCCCAACCCTCAAGAGGCAGAGGCAGGGAGCTGTCGAGATGGCTCAGAAGTTAAGAGCAGTGACTGCTCTTCCGAAGTCCCTGAGTTCAAATCCCAGCAACCACATGGTGGCTCACAACCACCTGTAATGAGATCTGACTCCTTCTGGTGTGTCTGAAGACAGCTCCAGTTTACTTGTATATAATTATAAATAAATCTTTGGGCCTAAGTGAGTGGGATTCACTATGTAGACCTGGCTAGCCTGGAATTCACAGTGCTTAACACCCTCTGCCTCCCAAATGCTGGGATTGAAGGTACACACCACCATGTCCTGCCTATGCTGTTTGTTTTTGGTTGGTTGGTTGGTGGTTTTTGTTTTTGTTTTTGTTTTTCGAGACAGGGTTTCTCTGTGTAGCCCTGGCTGTCCTGGAACTCACTTTGTAGACCAGGCTGGCCTCAAACTCAGAAATCTGCCTGCTTCTGCCTCTGCCTCCCGAGTGCTGGGATTAAAGGCGTGCGCTGCCACCGCCTGGCCTGTGCTGTTTTCTAAAATCTGTTTATTTGTTTAAGTGTGCATGTGCCTCTCTGTAAATAACATTTAAAAACGGTTTTCTTGTTCACATGCACAGATAGAAGAAACACATTCAGTATTTGAAAAACAGCAAAAGATGACTTCCTCAGCTTCTCCCACCCGTTCAGAAGAATCTTCTCATCCTTCCACTTGGTTAAGAACCATATTGATAGCATCACCAGACCGTACTGAGCAAACACTTTAATGATATAGTGAATGCTGTATATCCTCTGTGGATATAGGTTATGAGATTTTAAGCTTTATCTGCCATCTGGTACAGGGAGCTACCACACACCCAAGTTAGGAGTAAAATAGTTTGCAGGTCACCGTAGTTCTTAGAGTATGGCCCAGGGATCACTGAAAATAAATGTCTTTTGAGGGCCCAGAGATGAGCATTTTCATAATTAATATGTGTAAGGCTTTATTTGTCTGCTCTCCGTCATTTCCCTTTGTGTGTAGAGAAGAGACTCGGAGATCAGATGTGAGATACTGAAACCTTGACTAGGTATGAGGACGCAGCTCTAGTCTGTTAACTCAGACACTACAGGGTTTTACAACACTGTTTTGAAATGGCTATTTTCATAAAATATTGGTTATGTTAATATTAGTGTTTATTTTTATTAAATGGACAGTTTTAGCACTTAAGCTTTAATTTCAAATACAGCAAGTATAGCTTTTACCCACAAAAATGAAGGCTTTGGGGGAATCTTTTGTTTTTATTGATTTTATTTTATGCATATTAGTGTCCTGCCTGCATGTATGTGTGGTATCTGCTATCTGCCCTGGTCCGAGGATGTCAGAGGTGTCAGAGCCTCTGGAACGGCAGTTACCGATGGTTATAACTCACCCTCTGGGTGCTGGACCCTGAGCCTGGGTCCTCTGCAAGTGCAGCAAGCACTCGGAGCCACTGAGCCAGCTCCAGTCCTGGAATCTTTAAAAAATAATATTTTAGTTAGTTCTTTGAAAATCTCATATATTTTGATCATATTCACACTCCCCTATTTCTCCTAGGTTCTCCCTCAATACCTTGGAGTTTTCTTTTAAATTATTTTAGTCTAATCTGGGCTGCCCTGGAGTGCAGTTGACCTACCAGGAATTACACCATTAAAAGACTGACTCACCCTCTCTTAGTGGGGGATCTTACTAATTTTTTTAAAAAATTTTTTGTTTTTGTTTTTGTTTTCCGAGACAGGATTTCTCTGTGTAGCCCTGGCTTTCCTGGAACTCACTTTGTAGACCAGGCTGGCCTTGAACTCAGAAATCCGCCTGCCTCTGCCTCCCAAGTGCTGGGATTAAAGGCGTGCGCCACCACCGCCTGGCTACTAATTTTTAACAATTTAAGAGAATTCTAGTTCTGTGCTATCATGCCTGTCTTGAAGGAAATCTTAAAAGAAAGAAATTTGTGAACCTTCCATGCTGTGTGTACCAAACAAAATTTATTTTGAATTTTTGTGCACATATGCACAGAATGAGGTTGGAGTTCAGAAGGCAAATTGTGAAGTTAGTTCTTTGCTTCAAACCAAATAGGTTCTAAGCATTGAAATCAGTCATCAGACTGGATGGCAAGAACTTTTTAACCCACTGAGCACTCTGGCTAGCCCCTAAACTTAAAAAACAACCAAATTTTAAACTAAAACTCACTTCTGGATATATCACTGTACATGAGTGATTTATTTAAACTCAAGTTTTGAGTCCTTGGAAAAAAGAAATAAATTTATTCCTTCTTTCCTTCCTTCCTTCCTTCCTTCCTTCCTTCCTTCCTTCCTTCCTTCTTTTCCTTCAGAGACTTACTATGTAGCCAAGGCTGACCATGTTTGTGAACTTCCTGCTGCATTACATTACCTCTGGGCCATTTTGTTTATTAAGATGGGGGTCTCAGCATTGTTTCCAAGCTTAACCCTGGGGTCTCAGCATTGTTTCCAAGGCTGGCCTTGTACCCCTAGACTCCAGTAGATCTGCAGTCTTTCTAGTGGGTAGCTTGGCTGCAAATGTATGGCACTTTTCGGGGTCTCTCTATCATATCCTTATGTTGGTCATTGCTTGTTAGTGATAGGAAACTTGGGTTCCAGTAAGTGATTGTGGATTCTGACACCAGCCAGCAAGAAGTTTCCTGGTTCCTGATACAGTTCTGTTTTTATTATGGACTTCCTAAGATATCTGTATATTATTTTACATTAACTAGGGAGCATAGTAAGTGGGGGTTAAGGAAGGATGCTTTTGGGCTGGAGAGATGGTTAAGAGCACCGACTGCTCTTCCAAGGTCCTGAGTTCAAATCCCAACAACCACGTGGTAGCTCACAACCATCTGTAATGGAATCTGATGCACTCTTCTGGTGTGTGTATGTCTGAAGACAGCTACAGTGTACTCATATAAATAAAATAAATCTTTAAAAAAAGGAAAGATGCTTTTAAAATCAGATCCATAGAGATCCATTCTCTTGGGTGTAACAAGAATTAACTATCTAAGAAGAGAGAATGGTGAGGAGATCAGTCGTTTTCTTCCCGAGCTGAGCACTGGGAGGTATTTTTTTTTTAATTTGAGTGGTGTGGTGTTTTGTATGACTAGGCCCCCATAGATTCATGTGTTTGAATGCTTGGCCATAGGGAGTGGCACTATTAGGAGGTGTGGCCTTTTTGGAGGAGTGAGTCCATCGTTCACTTGTAGGTGAGCTTGAGGGCTCCTATGCTCAGGCTCCGCCACTGTGGCTGTTACTCTCATCCTGGCTGCCTCTTGGTTCTTCCAGCACCACATCTGCCTGCATGCTGCCAAGCTTCCTGCCATTATGATAATGGACTAAACCTCTGAAACTAAGCCAGTCCCAATGGAATATTTGCCTTTATAAGAGTTGCCTTGCCGGGCAGTGCTGGCGCATGCCTTTAATCCCAGCACTTGGGAGGCAGAGGCAGGTGGATTTCTGAGTTCGAGGCCAGCCTGGTCTACAGCCAGGACAGCCAAACCCTGTCTAGAAACCCCCTACCCCCCACCCCAAAAAAAACCCCAAAAGAGTGTCTTCACAGCAGTGTCTTAGAGTTCATCCTCAGGAGAGGAGAGAATTTTTTGATTTGTCAGCAACATCGTCCACTCTATGCAGTTAACATGGCTTTGAAAATTAGGGCAGAGGCTGCTTTGTGTCTTGAAGAAACCGACCACATGCTTGCACAAACTAGATCCTAATCAAAGTTTAGCAGAGCTGAGTTGTACTGAGGTCTGTTCTTAGTCCTAAAAGGTGTGTGTCTCCCCCTTGCCGAATGCCCTTCTAGTTCTCAGTTCTCCCTCCACTTTAATTCCCCCAATTCTTTAATCTAGACAATATTCTTCATTGATGTCCCTGTGTTACAGAGATAACCATATTTTATTCCTTTGAAGAACCAATTAATGGTTTCCTCATGATGAGTGGAAGTTGAGAGGCCTGGGAGGTCAGTAATAAATGACACTTAGTACTTTGCTGTCCTCCCTGGTATCTGGAATGTCTCTGTCCCCCTTTCATTGGCGACTGCATGCTGCACTGTTGAAGGGTCCAGTTCAGTGGCCTGTGGCAGCGTCTCTGGTTTTCAGAGACTGGGTTCTGTGAACACAGAAGCTGCTTCATGCCAAGGCGTCTTACTAGCCACCTTGGATAAGAAAGTGATTCTGTGGCAGGGTATGATGGCATACATCTTTAATCCAGCACTGGGGAGGCAGAGGCAGGCGGATTTCTGTGAATTCAACTAGCTTGGTCTATCTAACAAGTTAAAGGCCAGCCAGGGCTACATAGTGAGACCATGTCTTTAAAAAGTAATTACAAAGACTTACAATATCATTTATATTTTACTTTTACCAATAAATTTACCTTAAAAATAAATGTATTCTTGTTAGAAAGAAAAAAAAAGAGTTATGGGTTTTTCTTGTCTTTACAAATCCTTATAAGTTTTTTTTTTTTTTTGAAGGATCTGGCCTCAAGATTTAATTCATTATTAGCAGTGGGATGAGTCAGCTCACTAGTACTCACTAAATGAAAGCAGATGGATATAATACGTTGTCTAATGTGACCTACCCTAACTCAGGAAGTGATACAAAAAAAATTGCTTTATGACCCAGCCACCCTTGGATTGGCTGTGAAGTAAGGAAGGGAAGAAGAAGAGCCTAAGATGACTCACTTAGTTAGCATATCTGCCTCTCTTCCTTAGAAGTAGCAGTTTGGGGACTGGAAGGAATGCGATAAATGGAAAGCGAGTCCAGAGGGCCTAAGGGTCTGTGGAAGAAAACCTTCAGAGTTTAGGTGTTGTAGAACACACCCTTAGTCCCAGCACTCAAGAGGTAGCAGAGGTGGATCTGAGTTTGAGGTCAGAGGGTCTACACTGCCGAATTCTGAGCCAGCCAGGGATACACAATTAAGACTCAACTTAATAAGACACAATACTTAATACACAACTCAACTTAATACACAGTAAGACACAACTTAATCTGTTTTTCTGGTTTTGGACAAACAAAACCAGGAAAGCAGATTAAGATGTAGGTTAGAGAAAATGAGTTGTGTGTTCTCTTCTCCTGAACCTTGCCTATCAGACTGTGTTAAGAGAACCCCAGTTGTGACCATGTTGTAGCACCTTCTTTTTCCTGCTATGATTTTTGTTTCTTCTTTGCTTGTTTTGTTATTAGATTGTCTTTCTTAGACAATCTCCCACCCTCCAAGTGTCTCCCAGCATTTGGGAGGCAGAGGGAGGTGATGGATCTCTGAGTTTGAAGCCAGCCTGGTCTACAAGGCAAGTTCCAGGACTGCCAAAGCTACACAGAAAAACCTGTCTTGAGCACCCCCTACCCCCTTCCTGAAAGATATCTTACCAAGTTGTCTTCTCACCTGGAAGCGTACATTTACTTTGTTTCCTACAAACCATTGACATTGAAGCATAGAGTTATATCAGAGAAGGAAGATGGGGAAGCAAAAGTGTGAAGCAAGAAAGTCTCAGGGGTCTGGTATTGTTGGCTGTAGCTCTTTCTAGCAGCCTGTCTCCACTGAGTTAAGGGCCTTATAAATGCTGAGTATGTGATCTTCTACTGAACACCGCCCAGACTTGTGAATCACCTTCCCTGCCCTCTCTCTGTTTTGCCTATGTAGAGAATCGTTGCTGTCTTCAAACCCAAGAATGAAGAGCCATACGGGCACCTTAACCCTAAGTGGACCAAGTGGCTGCAGAAGCTGTGCTGCCCCTGCTGCTTTGGCCGAGACTGCCTTGTTCTCAACCAGGGCTATCTCTCAGAGGCAGGGGCTAGCCTGGTGGACCAAAAACTGGAACTCAACATTGTACCACGTACAAAGGTCAGTGACCCAGTTCTGGGGAGCCTTAGTTCTTTGCTCTAGGCTTGCCATGTCCCTGAGTTCTGTTAGTGGAACTGAGGGCTCAGGGAGGGCTTGTTAAAATCTGAGATACTCAGCCTTTTGGGCATGGGTGGTAGGAACAGGCTTACAGTTTAAAAGCTATTCTCAGGGCATGGGTGAGTTTTATATATAATCTCAGGGATCTGACAGGTGCCTTGTATACATTTATGGGCTTCCTTGGTCTCTGTATTTGGGCAGCTGGTTATAAGCCTAGGTGCTTTTCCTGCTCATCCTCAGTGACCTTCTGGACCAAGGTTTAAGTGCACAGTTTCTTTTCTTCCTTTCCCCTCTCCCTTTTCTTCTTTCTGGGGGGGCAGTGGTGGTAGTGGATTTTGAGACAGGGTTTTTCTGTGTAGCCCTGGCTATTCTGGAATGTACTATACATACTAGGCTGGCATAGAATTCACTGATAACTGACTGCCTCTGCCTCCCCGAGTGCTGGGATTAAAGGCATGCACCACCATGCCCAGCGGATGCTTGCTTGCGCTCTCTCTCTCTCTCTTGCTCTCTCTCGCTCGCTCTCTCTCTCTCTCGCTCGCTCGCTCTTTCTCTCTCTCTCTCTCCAAAAAAAATGATGTGTTTGTCTCTGCATGTATGTGTGAGCTCATGTGTGCGGGTGCCGACGAAGGATCCTCTGGAGCTGGAGTCACAGGTGATTGTGAGTTTTCTCATGTGGGTGCTGGGTGCTGGATTCCACTCCTACAAGAGCAGCAGTGCTCTTAACCTGAGTCATGTCTCTCTCCATTCCCTCCTTTCTTTCTAAGAGACCAGGAAGGTCTTGTTATCCTCCAGCGATCACCTGTATCAACCTCCCAAGTACCTGAGTCTATAGTGTGCCACCATGTCTGCCTTTAGATACAAATTATCTGATGTCAGCTAAAGAGAATTTGGTTGGGCTGAGGATGAGAGTAAAATGTGTGCTCCAACTCCCTGCAAAGGAGTCCCTTGGAGTTGCCCTCACCTGCCTTCATGATGTGGAATCCTGGGACTTGTCTGAGCATATCAGGATAGAGGGCCTGGCCCGGGGTTGTTACTCACTGTTAGAACACTTACTTAGCATACGCATATGCAAGCCCGGGGATTCAATCCACAACACCACAGGGAAAAAAGGAAAAGGAAAGGACCCCGTCCTGGGCAAGTTGAAATACAGAGGCATCCACACACCCCTTGTGTTTGTTATGACTTAGCTGAGATTCTGATAAAGAGTTGGGGCCATACTCCCCTTTCCCCTTTGAAGCAGTACTGAATGCATAGTTGATTTCATACGACTTCAGGGAACTTAATGATCCTGTAGTGTTTAAGAACATCTTATGTGATAATTACTGCTTTATAGTCTGTTTCCTAACCTGAAATCCTAGGTCAGACCCCTTCGAGCCTCTAGGAGCCTTTTACACAGTCCCTGCTCTGTGCTTGTCATAGTATAAGCAGCACAGAGCCACAGCTGCTTCCTCTGCTAGTGCTTCTGGGTACAGTGCCTAAGGCCTTGTCCAAGGACTGAGTCTGAATTCTACTCAGTGGCTTTCCTCTTGTTAGAGATACAGTCTTGATCTGGCTTTAACTTGTGATCTTTCTGTTTTAGGCTCCTAAGAACTGGCCTCTGTGGCTTCTTTTTTTTTTTAAAAAGACTTATTGATTGATTGATTGATTGATTGTATATGTGTGCACTGTAGCTGTACAGATGGTTGTGAGCCACCATGTGGTTGCTGGGATTTGAACTTAGGACCTTTGGAAGAGCAGTCAGTGTTCTTAACTGCTGAGCTTCTTATTTGTGTGACCCATGGGTAAATTAGTGACTCCCCTAGTGTATGTTCACTATCCTCCTTGTAAAAATAGAGATAGAACTAGTAGTTACCTAGAAGAGTGATTTTTAAGATTATACTGGATCCATATATAAACACATGGCATAATGTTAATACTCTATACGTTTTGTGATTTTTTTTTTAAAATTATCTTTAGTTTTTAAAAAATTATATAATTCTCATTTCTCCCTTTTCTCCCTCCAAACCCTCCTACGTATACCAACTCTTTGATCTCTTTGAAATTCACAACCTCTATGTCTTTATTTGTGTGTGTGTGTGTGTTTCTAAGTACATAAATAAGTAATGCTCAGTTTATATGATTTTTTTTTTTTTGGTTTTTTGAGACAGGGTTTCTGTGTAGCCCTGGCTGTCCTGGGACTCACTCTGTAGACCAGGCTGGCCTCGAACTCAGAAATTCACCTGCTTCTGCCTCCCAAGTGCTGGGATTAAAGGCGTGTGCCACCAGCTGCCTGGCTGATGATATTTTTAATATGTTCTAAGGGCTGTCTGTCCATTGATTGGTATTGGATAACTAGTTGGTGTGCTCTTCCCTGAGGAAGGCTATTTCTCCTGCTCTCAACATTCCTTAATTACCTATAGTTCTTTGTCTAGGGTTGAGGCCTCATCTGTTTTTTCCCTCGCACGTCAGTCTGACTCTTTGTGGTGGTCTTGTTCAACTCTTATCTAGGCAGCCATATTGGTAAGACTTCATAGATGTAGCTTCTGACATTTTTAGAAGACAGTCTCATAGCAAGTTCCTTGCTCCTCTGGTGCGCGCTCGGGCTCTCTCTCTCTCTCTCTCTCTCTCTCTCTCTCTCTCTGCCCTCCCTTCCAGAGCGATCTCTGAGCCTTGGGTGTAAAAGTGGCCAAGAAATTTGCTTGATGAGGGGTCTTGTGTTTTTATAAGCTGTTTTAATCATTAACAGTATCCCTCTGACTCCCTTGATAGAGAATAATGAGTTCTGAGGCTTTCTTGTATCAGAATGAACAATACAAAAACACTTAATCTGCCCATGATAGTGGTGTGCACCTTTAATCCCAGAGGCAGAAGCAGGAGGATCTCTGTGAGTTCGAGGCCAGCCTGGACTACAGATTGAGATCAGAACATAAAAAAACTCCCTATCTTCTATGAGGCTGAGTTAAGACAGGACTTTGCAAGTTTAAATTAAGCTGCCAGAGAATCTAAGAGGAATCTCTAACCTTTACTGCCTGTCCTACTCTTGTGCCAGGATTCTATCCAGTTGATCAGAGCATCTGTCACTATGGAAACAGGGCTCGCACTGTGAAGGTACTTCAAATAGTAAAGTTGTGGTTCTCACTCACTGGCCGTTCCGCTTCCTGTGAGGAGGTGACCGTTTCATTAGTCACACAGAGAGGAGTGGTGGGCTGGGAAGAAAAGTGGCAGGGGGAGCTGATGGCAGGGGAAGCTGATGGCAGGGGGAGCTGATGGCAGGGGGAGCTGATGGCAGGGGGAGCTGATGGCAGGCTGGGGTTTTCAAGTGGAAACTGGAAAAATGGCCTGAAAACACCTTTTCCCACACTTATGTATTATGTATAGTAATAATTAGGTAGTAGAGAAGCATGTATGCCAACACTCACTTGTGGGAGTCGATGCTCTCTCCACAGGTGTGTGTTCTGGGGGCCACATTTAGGTGGTCACGCTTGGTGCCCAGTGCCTTGACCTGTGAGCCATCTTCCAGTATTTTTTCTTTCCTTGTTGCTCCTTTCTCCCCTCTCCCGTTTTTTTCTCTCCTCTCTCTTTTCCTTCTCTTCCCTTCTGTAAAATGAATTACTTTTTTTTTCCTAGGGAGTTGGTTGATTTATATTAACCCCTAAGCTAATCTGGCTACCTTTCAGCCATGCTCCCAACTAAACTTGCAATTAGGGCTTCTGTTGTTCAGATGAACTCTTTTTTTTCTTTGTTTGTTTTTTGTTTTTGTTTTTTTGAGACAGGGTTTCTCTGTATAGCCCTGGCTGTCCTGGAACTCACTCTGTAGACCAGGCTGGCCTCTAACTCAGAAATCTGCCTGCCTCTGCCTCCCAAGTGCTGGGGTTAAAGGCGTGTGCCACCACACCCGGCCATTTTAAAACATTTTATGTGTGCTAGTCTCCTTTCTTAAACTTAACTCTAACCTAAGTATGTTTTCTCTTTACCCTGTAGGTAGTATACCTGGCCAGTGAAACCTTCAACTACAGTGCCATTGATCGAGTAAAGTCCAGGGGCAAGCGGCTTGCACTAGAGAAAGTGCCAAAAGTTGGGCAGCGGTTTAACCGAATCGGCCTGCCACCAAAGGTATAGATTGCACCTATGTGACTTGACAAAGTAGATGGTTTATGGTGGCACCGTCACTCGGGGGCAGCAGAGTCTTACAGACTTCATCTGTGCGTGGGGATGGCCTACCCGAGGTGCTTGTCTCTCACTTCTCTCAGGGACCGAAGAGTCCTCACCTCATTCCTCTAGAGTCTAGACCTTCAGCTTGAACCTACAAGGAGATGAAGGCACGATACTCTGAAAACGCTCCTTTCTCTGTCTGGTGTGAACGCCACAGGGCCTTTGTGGGTCTTTGGCTTACTTCTGAGGTCTTTAACTTGGCCTCCACAGAGATGCTTTTGTTCCTTCCTCTTGGTTGTAGGTCGGGTCATTCCAGCTCTTCGTTGAAGGCTACAAAGATGCAGACTATTGGCTGCGGCGTTTTGAAGCAGAACCTCTCCCTGAGAACACGAACCGACAGCTGCTATTGCAGTTTGAGCGGTTGGTGGTCCTGGACTACATCATCCGCAACACTGGTGAGCAGCCAGGGGTGCTCCCATGCTTTGTACCAAATCTCCGAGGATTGAGGTGGGCCTGAAGCTCTGTAGGAACTGAAGTCTTTGTGAGGAATGTGTTTTCCTGTGTTTGAATGGGTATTTGTAATGGTCCTGGCAGATCAATTTTCCAGGTTACATTTTGTCTAGATATAGCATCTGCAAGTTGTCAGAGGCAGTAAAGCCCGAGTTGGGATTTGCCTGGCTCTTCCAAACTGTGAAAAGTACACTCACTCTAGGGTCCTTTATGACTTTTTTGAAGTGGGTTCTTGGATCACGGATTTTCTTTTGTTGTTTTTTGAAACAAGGTTTCTTTATCTCTGGTTGTCTTGGGACCTTGACCTCACCGAGATCTACCTGCCTTTGCCTTTCAGGGCTGCAATTGAGTGGGTTACTATGCCTGGCATGTTTTTCTTTCCTCCCCTCCCCTCCCCTCCCCTCCCCTCCCCTCCCCTCCCCTCCCCTCCCCTCCCCTCCCCTCCCCTCCCCTCCCCTCCCCTCCCCTCCCCTCCCCTCCCCTCCCCTCCCCTCCCCTCCCCTCCCCTCCCCTCCCCTCCCCTCCCCTCTTCTTTTCTTTTCTTTTCTTTTCTTTTCTTTTCTTTTCTTTTCTTGTATGTTGGTGAACTTGAATTCATCTTACCTGACCAAACCTGCTTGTATTGAGGATAAAAGCTTTAGATTCTTGCCTTCTTTTTTCTTTTTTTCTTTTTTTTTTTATTGATTTTTTTTTTTTAATTTTTTTATTAGGTATTTTCCTCGTTTACATTTTCAATGCTATCCCAAAGATCCCCCATATCCACCCCCCCAATCCCCTACCCACCCACTCCCCCTTTTTGGCCCTGGCATTCCCCTGTACTGGGGCATCTAAAGTTGGCAAGTCCAATGGGCCTCTCTTTGTAGTGATGGCCGACTAGGCCATCTTTTGATGCATATGCAGCTAGAGACAAGAGCTCCGGGGTACTGGTTAGTTCATATTGTTGTTCCACCTATAGGGTTGCAGTTCCCTTTAGCTCCTTGGGTAATATCTCTAGCTCCTGCATTGGGGGCCGTGTGACCCATCCAATAGCTGACTGTGATCATCCACTTCTGTATTTGCTAGGCCCTGGCATAGTCTCACAAGAGAGAGCTATATCTGGGTCCTTTCAGCAAAATTTTGCTAGTGTGTGCAATGGTGTCAGCGTTTGGAAGCTGATTATGGGATGGATCCCTGCATATGGCAATCACTAGATGGTCCATCTTTTTGTCACAGCTTCAAATTTTGTCTCTAACTCCTTCCATGGGTGTTTTGTTCCCATTTCTAGGAAGGGGTAAAGTGTCCACACTTTGGTCTTCCTTCTTCTTGAATTTCATGTGTTTAGCAAGTTGTATCTTATATCTTGGGTATCCTAAGTTTCTGGGCTAATATCCACTTATCAGTGAGTACATATTGTGTGAGTTCCTTTGTGATTGGGTTACCTCACTCAGGATGATGCCCTCCAGGTCCATCCATTTGCCTAGGAATTTCATAAATTCATTTTTTTAATAGCTGAGTAGTATTCCATTGTGTAAATGTACCACATTTTCTGTATCCATTCCTCTGTTGAGAGGCATCTGGGTTCTTTCCAGCTTCTGGCTATTATAAATAAGGCTGTTATGAACATAGTGGAGCATGTGTCCTTCTTACCGGTTGGGATATCTTCTGGATATATGCCCAGGAGAGGGATTGCTGGATCCTCTGGTAGTACTAAGAAGATCTCAGGAGATGGAAAGATCTCCCATGCTCATGGATTGGCAGGATCAACATTGTAAAAATGGCTATCTTGCCAAAAGCAATCTATAGATTCAATGCAATCCCCATCAAAATTCCAACTCAATTCTTCAACGAATTAGAAAGGGCAATCAGCAGATTCATCTGGAATAACAAAAAACCTAGGATAGCAAAAACTCTTCTCAAGGATAAAAGAACCTCTGGTGGAATCACCATGCCGGACCTAAAACTGTACTACAGAGCAATTGTGATAAAAACTGCATGGTACTGGTATAGTGACAGACAAGTAGACCAATGGAACAGAATTGAAGACCCAGAGATGAACCCACACACCTATGGTCACTTGATCTTTGACAAATCTATCTCTAAACGCTGTGCTGTATATCCTGTACATTTTAGTAAGGTGTCTATTTGCTTCCATTGTCTCATAAGCTTTTCTTAGTTGCCATTGTGATTTCTTTTTCATCTATTGGTTAAAGAATTTGTTGTTTAATTATGGAATTTTGTGAGTTTTCTTCTCCGGCCTCCTCCTCCTCTTGCTCCTCCTGTTCCCCCTCCTTCAGGACAAGGTTACATCCTCTAGCCCAGGCTGTTCTGGAACTCGATGTGTAGCTCAGGTTAGTCTAGAACTCTGCACTATTTCTGCTTCTCGGAAAGCAGGCGTGAGCTCCTGTGTTCAGCCTTCCTGTTTTCTGTCTGCTGTTGCTTGGTGACTGACTTTATTCCATAGTGCTCCTTTATTTGTAGTTTTGCTTCCTGTTGTTTGTTACCTGTGGCTAACTCTGGGTGGAAAATATTAAATGGGAAGGTTCAGAAATAAGTAATTCATAAGTTTTATATAACTTTTTAAAAAAGATTCCATTCTGAGCAGCTTCAAGTTTCTTGCTGTCTTACCCAGCACGTGAATCATCCCTTTGACCAGCAGATCTGCACTGCAGAATTACCCATCTGTCCTGATGATCCTAGCTAGTCCCTCGGCTGGTGCTGCAAGAGTTCCTTATTTTGCTGAGTAGTGTGTCCTAAATACAAGATTATTAACAGTAGCAACTGGGACAGGTCAAAGACAAGCATAGAGTATTTCCTTCTGGAAAGGTAACCTTATCAGAGCATATACGTGAGGGGGGAGAACACAGTTTATATGTAATTTAGTGCTTTAGTTTTAGGATCATTGGGAGTCTGGGAACACACCCTTGGATAAGGAGGAGCCGCACTTTGACTGTCACCTACTTTTCTTCAGTCCATTAATAGTCTGTGACTTCATACCTGATCATCCTGGGAAGAGGTCTGTGTCTGTGTGTCTGTTAGACTTGCCCAGAGTTCTGTGTGTGTCTGTGAGGGTGTGTGTGTGTGTGTCTGTGTGGGTGTGTCTGTTAGACTTGCCCAGAGTTCTGTGTGCGTATGTGTCTGTTAGACCTTTTGCTGGCCTTTCCCTATGTACATTCCTTTGAAGAATAATTAAAGTAACAAAGGAAGCCAGAATACAAGGGTTACAAGCAAATGCTGAAATTAGAAAACCAGGCAGAGGGAGAACATAGTGGTGCACGCCTTTAATACCACCACTTGAGAGGCAGATCTCTGAGTCTGAGACCAGTCTGTTTTATAGAATGAATTCCAGGTCAACCAAGGCTACACAGAGAAACTGTCTTGAAAAACCAAATAAACAAACAAATAACAGGCAGAACTTTGTCTCTGTTTAATTACTATACTGTGATGTTTTTTAAATGGTGTCCTATAGAATGCTATTCAAGTGTCATATAACCAAATTGTCTCATGGAAAAAGTAGTTTTTGTTTTGTTTTGTTTTGGAACAAGATCTCACTATGCAGAGCAGGACTCAAACTCAGAGATCTGTCTGCCTCTTCCTCCTGAGTGCTGGGACTAAAGGTGTCCCATATCTGTTTTGTTTAATGGTCATGAACATAGTTTTTATTACATTGACTTATTTATGGAGGTGGAGGGAGTCATGTCTGCCATGGCCCCACATATAAGGTAAGAGGACAGTTCAGGAGTCAGTTCTCATATTCTACTTTGTGGGTCCTGGGGATTGAATTTAGGTGATAAGGTGTTCTTACCTGCTGAACCATCTCAGTTAAAGATGTATTGCCTCTTTATCCCTAAGTATTTCCTAAATACAAGGATATTCTCTTATGTAACAGTAGTAGAACTATAAAACATTTAAATGTGCTATTATCTAATCTGTGCACTGAATTCATTCAGTCTTCACCAGCTTGCTTTATGATGTTTTCATTGTGAAATAAAGCTCTGGATCTTAGATGGCTGCGTAGCACAGGGCTGTAGTCCAGGGGAGGTAGAGGCAGGGGGTTGGAGGACAGTGGTAGATTATACATAAGACATCTGGACCGGGCTGGTGAGATGGCTCAGTGGGTAAGAGCACCCGACTCCTCTTCCGAAGGTCCGAAGTTCAAATCCCAGCAACCACATGATGGCTCACAACCATCCGTAACGAGATCTGACGCCCTCTTCTGGGGTGTCTGAAGACAGCTGCAGTGTACTTGCATATAATGAATAAATAAATCTTTAAAAAAAAAAAAAGACATCTGGACCACTAGTTTTGTCTGGTTGTTATCTCTTGTTTCTCCTTTAGTCTGGAACAGTTCTCAGTCTAGCATGCCGTCAGCATTTCGGAAGACTGTCATTTGGAAGGCCAGTGATTATTTTGCTTGTCTGCTCTTGAGCTTGGTGTATCTGCTTCCTCACAATTAGCTTAAACTAAGCATGTTTTAGCAGGAGTATCACAGAAGTGGTATTAGGTTCTTAGAGCAGCAGCAGGAAGCATGTCCTACCCCATTATTGATCCTAATTTTGTTAACTTGATTGTCTCTTGGATTTTCTCTATTGTACAGTTTATCCGTACTTGATGTGGGAATGTCCTTTTACATAAGTGGTGAGGATAGAACCTAGTGGACAGAAGTTTAGGTCACTGGGGTCGTGCCATTGTTGAAGTAAGGGGCTTGGGGCCCTGGTTCCTTCTCATTTCTGTTTGCCTCCTAACCATCTTTAGGTGAGCATCCTCCTCCCCATAGCCTCCTTACTGTGTTCTGCTTCCTTCCCACAAACCCAGGGTAACAGGGCCAGGTGACACTGAACCAGACTAAATGTTACCTCCTTATAAGCTGATTTCTTTCGCAGGTACTTTGCCATAGCAATGGAGCACAAACACATTGACTTGTTTGTTTATTGAGACAGGGTCTCTTTATGTAGCCCTGGCTGTCCTAAAACTCTGTATACCAGGCTGGCCTTGAACTCATAGAGGACCATCTCTCTTTCCTGGCTGAGTAGTGGAACTAAAGGTGTGCATCACCCAGCCACATAATTTTTATTTAATGTATTTACTCACTTTCTGTCCTTATTTATTTTGATGCTCAAATTGTCCCTAAGTTGGCCAGTGTTCCTGTGCTCTTTTGATATGTATGTGCTATAAGCACTTCCTTAATTTCTGGCACGAGATGTTCTGGGTTCACCTTCTGGTTCCAAGCTGGAATTGCCATTTCTCTGAGGTTCCTCTTTTCAAAAAGGATGTATTTACAGCTATGGGAATTTATGAGTTCATAGGACTACCTCCATTTTCATTCATTTTAGCCTTCTTTGATTTATAATTCCTTTCTGGATACAGACTGACCTAGCTCCCATTACAACTATTTACAATACAAGAAATAATATAAGTTTACTTATTCGTTTAATCCTTACAGCACAGAAAGTAGTTGCAGAATTGCTAGAGGGAGGAAAAAGTACTAGGTAGATTTGATGAGACTTTGTAGAAGCACTAGCCTTTTTCCAAATAGCAGAATTATCTACTATTATTGCTTCTTTTCACACCTTTTCTACTTCCTCCCCCAAGCCCTTCTTCCCATTCTTTTTACTTTTTCTTCTTCTTCTTTTTATTTATTTATTTTTTTTTGAGACCGTCTGTAGTCTGTATGGCCATGAATGTTTGATCTTCCCGCCTCAAGCCTCATTAATGTCAGAATTATAGGCATGTGACACTAACCAACTACCAGAATACTTTGCCCACCTGAATATTTTATTCGTAATGTGCATTCACCTTTTAAAGGACTCAGTTATTCTCATTTTGACAAATCTTTCTGTTTGTTTTGGGGATGGGGTGTGAGGTGGCCTGTCCATAGCATATAGTCCAGACTGGTTTGGTGTAAACTCATAATCTTTCTGCCTCAGCCTCCTGAGTGGCCCTTCTCCACCCTTCTCCTTTTTGTTGTTGTTATTGTTTTGTATACCTTGTAGCCCTGACTGTCCTGGAGCTTATAGTGTAGCCTACACTGACCTTGAACTCACATCGATCCACCTCTGTCTGGGTCCCAAGTGATGGGATTAAAAGGTGTGCTCCGCCAGCCTGTATGGCTTGAGTTGCAGTTGCCTTTAATTTTATTTTTTTTCCAATGACTTAAGACAGTCTTACTTAACCCAGGGTGACCTTGAACTCCCAATCTTCCTGTCTTCACCTCCTGAGTGCTGGTATTATAGGCCTGTATCTCCACTCCTGGCTATTCCTTTTATTTTGAAGATACTAAATATTTTACTTGGCCATTTAAAAGTCTGTAGAAAATAAGTCCCTTGTTTGGAGGTGTTACAGGTGTTTTTGTGGTCTTATTTCTGTTTTTTCTGTGTTTGTTTTTGTGCTTGGTTGGATGTCAGATACTTTATCAAAACTGTAGAGATTTTCAGGTGATATGGATGTGTGTGTGTATGTGTGTGTGTGTGTGTGTGTGTGTGTGTGTGTGTGTGTGTATAGTTTTGTTTTCAAGACAGGGTTTCTCTGTGTAGCCCTGGCTGTCCTGGAACTCACTTTGTAGACCAGGCTGGCCTCAAACTCAGAAATCCACCTGCCTCTGCCTCCCAAGTGCTGGGATTAAAGGCATGTGCCACCACTCCCGGCTTGATATGTATGTCTTATCTGGAGTATAAAGTTTAGGAAGGGCCAGCACCTAAGTCACTGGTTGCCCAGGGTCACATTAGCCTCAGATACTGAGAAGGAGCTTTGGTTGTTTCCAAGTGTTTTCTCTCAAGAGCCACTGTCCCATTTCCCAGCCTTCCAACCACCTCTTCCCAAATCAGTGGGTGCTGCCTGCAGTAGGGGACGGAAGCCATAGGTATGGAATCCTTTCTGTGTGTGCTCTCTCTCCTGGACCCAGCTCTTAGATTCTTTTCTTCTTTCCTTCCTTCCTTCCTTCCTTCCTTCCTTCCTTCCTTCCTTCCTCCCTCCCTCCCTCCCTCCCTCCCTCCCTCCCTCCCTCCCTTCCTTCCTTCCTTCCTTCCTTCCCTCTCTTCCAGACAGTGTTGTGGGAAGAACTAGGTTGGCCTTGAGTTTAGGATCTTCCTACCTCAGCTTCTTGAATGCTGGGATTTTGACTCATTTTTATGATCGTGTTAAAATCACCAGTGCCTTCCAGAGATTTTAAAATATTTTATCCTGCAGCTGGGCGTGGTGGTGCACGCCTTTAGTACTAGCACTCAGGAGGCAGAGGCAGGTGGATTTCTGAGCTCGAGGCCAGCGTGGTCTACAAAGTGAGTTCCAGGACAGCCAGGGCTATACAGAGAAACCCTGTATTGAAAAAACCAAAAAAAAACCAAACAAACAAACAAACAAAAAAAACCAACAAATATATATATATACATACATACATACATACATACATATATATTTTATCCTGCCTTAAAGTTGATCTCAGTTGGAGGGGTGGTCCACATATCCCAAATGTTTAATCCATCATTTCTAAATTCAGACAAGTTATTTCTACTAACTCTGTTTCTGTTTGCAGACCGAGGCAATGACAACTGGTTGATCAAATATGACTGTCCGATGGATAATTCTAGCTGTCGGGTAAGAGGTTGCACCCTATCAAAGAGGAGGATGGGAAGAGTGGCCCTTAAACTGTGGACGCACAGAAGAGAGATTTAGGTCACAGACGTACAGAAGAGTCAGAGAAACACAAGGATTTAAAGTTCATAGTTGGTATAGTTTTATTGCAATGTGTGTTTTCAGGAGCGTCTTGCTGAGTGGTATTAATTGGGGTAGCATCAAGAAAAGGAGCAAGTTTGGAGCACATTACAGACCTTTCCCTTCTTTCCTTTGAGCTTCATGCCCACCGTAGCATAGTGAAGGTCTGAGAAGTACCACATTGAATGAATCTGCCCAATGTGCCAAGGTGTTTATCCCAGTGGTTCCCACCCTTTGAGGCCATGGGGCACTTTTTTTTAAAACAGACAAATTAGACCCTACAAGTTTAGAAAACGTTTCAGTGCCTTTTTTTTTTTTTTTTACTTTGAAGATTGAATTCATGTGTACGAGTTTTTGCCTGTGCAGATGTCTGTGCACCACAGTGTACCTGGGTCTTCAGAGACCAGAAGAGTGCCTGATCTGTGGCTCTGAGCCACCGTGTGGGTGTTGGGAATCAATCCTGTGTGCTCTGCAAGAACAGCCAGTGCTCTTAACCTCAAGCCATCTTGCTGCTTCCATTTCTGTTCCTGGGATGGCTCCACTGAGCCTGAGGAAGTCATGGAACCACATGGTGTTCCAGGTGTCACCTGCCAGGGCTGCTGACTCTACCCTGGTCCTGTCCTGTCCTACTCTGCTCTGCTCTTATTTTCTTTTGTTTGTTTGTTTTATTTTTATTTTTTTTTCCCAGACAGGGTTTTTCCTTATAGCCCTAGCTGTCCTGGAACTAGCTCTGTAGACCAGGCTGGTTTAGAACTCAGAGATCTGCCTCTACCTCCCGAGTGCTGGGATTAAAGGTGTGTGCCACCACTGCCAGGCTTGTCCTTTTCATTTTTGTATATCACTGACACATGATGGTTACCTTATACAGAAATCAGCCACCTGTCATCTTGATTCTGTTTTCTCAATGGAAAATGGGGACATTGTTACCATTATCAGTAAAGTCATGTCTGAGCTAGGTTCCACACTAAAAGACCTTGGCTGACTGACACAAAATTTTCTTTCCTTCTATTCTCAAATTTTACCTTAGGATAATTTCCAACAATTTTTGATTTTGTCGTTATTCTAGTAAGGACTCAGGCAAATTCTAGGTAAATAAATATACATGTTCCAGAACAAGCAAGGACCTCTACCAGTGTATATGGTACATACTTGTAACATTAGCACTTAGGAGATAGAGACCAGCCTGAGCAACATAGTAAGACTCTGGGAGTAAGTGGTGGGGAAAGAGGGAGAAATTCCAGAGGACCTTGAACAGACTCAGGTGCCACTAATAAACAGGTCCAGAAAACAGTATGAAAACCTGTAGATGGGCTGGTGAGATGGCTCAGTGGGTAAGAGCACCCGACTGCTCTTCCGAAGGTCCGGAGTTCAAATCCCAGCAACCACATGGTGGCTCACAACCATCTGTAACAAGATCCGACACCCTCTTCTGGAGTGTCTGAAGACAGCTACAGTGTACTTACATATAATAAATAAATAAAATCTTTAAAAAAAAAAAAAGAAAAGAAAAGAAAACCTGTAGAGGTAAGATCTAGGTAAGCTAAAGGAGGGGCTGAGATGAGCTGTCTTGCTGCTATCTATTTATTTATTTATTTGCTTGCTTACTTGTTTGTTTGTTTTGTTTGTTTGAGGCAGGGTCCCTCTATCTAGCCATGGCTGGTCTGAAACTTGTTATGTAGACCAGGCTAGCCTTGAACTCAGAGATCCTCCTGCCTCTGCCTCCTGAGTGCTAGAATTGAAGTTATATATCAGCCCCATCCTCCTTCTTGCTGCTATTTTAAAGGGCCTGCCTGAGCAAGTCTCTTTATTCTGCAGGACACAGATTGGGTGATGGTGAGGGAGCCTGTTATCAAGGTGGCTGCCATAGACAACGGGCTAGCTTTCCCACTGAAGCATCCTGACTCCTGGAGGGCATGTAAGTTTAAGAGCACTGGACTTTGCTCTGTTCGTTGCTGCAGTAGGGTCGGCCTAAGAATTAAAGAAATACTGTAGCTTCAGGCATTTTACACGGTAGCCAGCAGCATATGGTAACCGTTCCATAGTATAAGCTGTTTTACTTTTTACCATTTATTATTCCCACTAGAGGTATATAGGTAAAGAGAGAGTAGACACACGTGGGCTGGGTATGGAGCATGTGCAGAGCCCTTGGATTCCATTTCTAATTCTTGCAAAGTAAATGAATCAGTATAAAGATGCTTTTTCTCATTTCCACTTTGCCTTCAAACTCCTCATATTTTATTTCATTTGGGTTTCTGCAGATAAATTACTGTTGGTGCCCTGTCTTCCTTGTTGTACTCCATACCACATTGTAACTGAGAATCTTTAAGGACAGGAGTAGAATCATTAGCCCCCTTTGTAGTGCTGGGCTTCATCTTCAGGACCATCTAAAAGTCTAGCAAGAAGTTGCATCTGGATGGGCCTGTTTGTAGAAGGTCATATGTCACCTGGGAAAGAACTCTGAGATCAGGCAGTTCTGGTGTGACGCCTGAGTCCTGTGTATACTAGTCCTGTAGTCTTAGGATCAACAGCTCTCGAATGTGGATTTTGTTGGCCATGTATGTTAGGGAAGAGTTGTTTTGTTTTCGGAGCACCCTGACAGAAGGCAGGCCCAGGATAGGGGACTTTTCCAGCAGCAGCTTTGCTGTGGCCTTTTCTCTTTTCAGATCCTTTTTACTGGGCCTGGCTGCCTCAGGCGAAAGTCCCGTTCTCTCAGGAGATCAAAGATTTGATTCTTCCAAAGATTTCAGACCCTAACTTCATCAAGGACTTGGAGGAGGACCTATATGAACTCTTCAAGGTCAGCCTTTCTGGTTTTTCTTCTTTGTCCTGGCACAAGTCAAGAAGTCTTACTCACTTAAGTTAGCCAGAAGAGCAAGGTTACTACATACCAGCTGGAGCTGGTTTGGACGGATTGAAAGAAGTGGCAGCCCTGGTGTATCTCAGTTTGCAGAGTGCTTACTTAGCAAACAGAGAGCCCTGGTTCCATCTCTAGCACACATGAAGCCTGTGTGCTGTAGGACTCCACCAGGGGAGGCAGGAGGATCAAACAAACATTCAGTTTTCTAAGTGGGACAAGAAATAGTGCACTACTTCCCAGCCCACTGCTTCCTTTCTCTGTACTGAGGAAACTACTCTTAGAAACTTAACTGTGGGGGGGGGGGGTCTCAAAAAACCAAAAAAATAAAATAAAAAATAATAAAAAAAGAAACTTAACTGGGGAGAAAAAATGGCTTCCTGGGAGGCATTCACGCCTCCCATCATTTCCCTTCTGCCCTTCTCTTGTAGAGAGATCCTGGCTTCGACAGGGGCCAGTTCCATAAGCAGATTGCTGTCATGAGAGGCCAGGTAAGCCTGGGACATCCTCCTTGCCTTTTTCTCTCCCGAAGGGTTATATGCTCATGTTGAGCAGATGGAGCAGGATTGGTGGCGCCCTTTTAACTGTGTGCCGCATATAATTATGACTCTGCCCTAAAATATGGGACAGGAAAGGTAGCCTTGTGCAGTCTCCTTCGCTCTCATCCACAGTGTTGATACCAGGGTTGGCTGAAGTACTCATTGAGTGTTTAGCCCTGCACTAGCTGCTATGTGCGTTATTGGTAAATAAACCAGCACACTGGCCTTGAATCGCTCAAGGCTACATGTCTTACTCAGGGCCTGATAATTGGGCAGATCACACCAGTTGCAGGTTCTGTGATGCTTGGGCAAGAGTCTGCATTTTCTTGCTTATAAAATAGGGTAGTAACTCTACCTTGCTCTGTTATGGACAAGTGCATAAGAGAATTCATGGTAAGCAATAAGTAAAAAATACTGCCGGGCAGGTACATGGTAAGCATGCATATACTCATCATAGCTACAGTTTTGTTGTTTGAGGTATAAGTTGTATTCTTTCTTTCTATTTCACCTTCAGAGGGAACTACAGAAATGAAGAATTGTCAAATTGTGTAGACCCAAGCATGGTGGTGCACATCTATATTTCCAGCACTCAGGAGGCAGAGACAGTTGGATCTCTGAATTTGAGGCCAGCCTGGTCTACATAGTGAGCTCCAGGGCAGCCAGAGCTATGTAGTTAGATCCTATCTCAGAGACTAAGCAAAACTGTAGGTATTGGTGTCCTGAGTTATCACTTAAGGACAGTCAGCTCAGCAGTAAAGGATACAAAGTGATCAGAGTACCTGGGTCTGGAGCCTGCCTGTGAGACCTCCTGACTCTCTCTCCTTTCCTTCATTTCCTCTCATGCACTTGCTTCATGCTCTTATGATTAGATATATTTTTTTGAAATAGTTGTAAATAGAAAAGTCAGTTTCTTGAATTTTTTTTTTCTTTTCTTTTTTTTTTTTTTTACACATGACAAGTTTCTCTGTGTGACAGCCCTGGCTATCTTGGAGCTTCATTTGTAGACCAGGCTGGTTTCGAACTCACACAGATCCACCTGCCTCTGCCTCCTGAGATAGGATGTTGTACAGCCCGTGCTGGGCCTAAAGTTATTATGTAGTCCAAAACTCTTGATCACCCTGGCTCCATCTCCCAAGTGCTAAGAGATGACAGGCGTGTGGCTAGAATTATCTTACTAACTTGAATCTTCAAAGAATGTATTAATCTTCCCACCACAAGTATATTTCCACTCTTCCTGCCATTTAGCTAAAGGCTCCCAAAGAGTGCATTTGAGCTTGCTGAGCTCATTTTCCTCGGTAATGGGATAGTCAGGACATTTTAAGAGCTATCATTTATTAATCTATCTAAATGCCAATATTCTGCCTTTCCAGGTAAAGCAAGGGCCCAGGGAGGCTGGCATAACCTGTAGAAAGCTACATTGTAGACTCTGATATTAAAGCCACAGCGGAAAGGCTTGCTTCCTGAGAAAATCCAGGTGGCACCTCATCTGTATTATACCTTCTTCTCCAGTCACTTCTCATCGAAGTCTCTTAACAACACCGTAGCAGTCTTCCCACTATACCCAATTAGGGTTATCATCTAAGTAGGGGTAAAGCTAGAGGAGACTGGCAGGTGAAATTTTACCTTTCCTCTACCTTGTGTTCTTAATGTCTTTAGCACAGCTTTTGCAACAGGTTGCTATGTAAGCAAAGGAAGCATTGGTTCGCGCATAGGAATTGCATTTGATTGCGTACTCAGGGACAGACCTGCAGTGTGTTCTGGCAAAGGACAGGGGAAGCCGGGCAGTGGTGGCGCACGCCTTTAATCCCAGCGCTTGGGAGGAAGAGACAGGCAGATTTCTGAGTTTGAGGCCAGCCCGGTCTACAGAGTGAGCTCCAGGACAGCCAGGGCTACACAGAAAAACCCTGTCTCACAAAAACAACCCCCCCCCCCAAAAAAAAGAAAAGAAAAAAAAAGGAAGAAAAAAGAACAGTGGAAGAGAAACTTACAAGGAACCCAGCAGAGTAGTCTTAACTATGTCACTTGTTTTGAAACTTTTTGGGTAAGTTGATGGACTGTGGGTAAATAATCATAGGGTAGGACTGTATCGTAGCCTTCTGACTCAGATAATCATAGTTTGCTTAGTCACATACACTCAGCCAGTTTACCTACCCTTCAAAATGACAGGGCCAGCCACGGTGATACTCTGAACCCGTGGGAGGCTGGGGGAGGAGGGCTTAGCTGAAGGGCACTGCCTGGTCAGAGGAGGCTCTGGGTCTGGACCCCAGCACCACAGGTTTTGAGAGAGGATTGCAAGGTCAAGGGGATTCTTTTCAGCTTTCCCTATAATTCCACGTTCCAGCCCCGCAGCCATGTGGTCTGTGTCTCTGAGCACTCTCCACCTCTCAGGCCATATTTTCTATCTCTGTCATCTTAAAGGGCAAAGAAGTATTTGTTTCTACTTGGGATTATAATTTCTTTATTTACTTGTCTGTTTGAAGGCAGGGATATACCATATTGTCCAGGTTGGTCTCAGATTCCTGACCCCTGCCTTACACAGGCAAACACAGTTTTTAAAACTTGTCAGGGAGGTGGTGCCCACTTCCATGGAATGCCTATTCAGATTCCTACTTTCTTAAAAAGAAATTTAGGATCATTTTATTTTATTGTATGGGTGTTTTGCTTGTATGTTTATCTGTACCCCACTTGTATGAATGGTGGCCATAAAGGCCAGGAACAAAGGTCAGATCCCCTGGAACTGGGATAGCAGGTGGTTGTGAGCTACCATGTGGATGCTGGGAGTTGAACCCAGATGCTATGGAAGAGTAATCAGTGCCTTTTAAGTATGAGCCATCTCTTTAGCCCCCACATTTTCAAATTTTCATTTAAAATTATGTGTCTGTGTCTGTGTGTATTTGTGCATGTGAGTGTGGTGACCTAGTATTGCATCAGACGCCTTGGAACTGGAGTTAGAGGTGGTTGTGAGCCACCTGACAGGGATGCTAGGAGCTGAACTCAGATCCGCAAGAGCAGTACTTGCTCTTAGTCACTGAGCTGCCTCTCCAGCCTCACATGCCTACTGTTGGAACTAGCCTGCTTCCATGGTACTTCCGCTGGCATTTGTTTTTGACATGAAGGATGACACTGCAGAGGCAGGCTTAGAATACTAGGCCTTTCACCTTTTCTCTTTTCAATGCAGATCCTAAATTTGACCCAGGCCCTGAAAGACAATAAGAGCCCCCTGCACCTCGTCCAGATGCCACCTGTGATTGTCGAGACGGCCCGCTCTCACCAGCGGTCTGCAAGCGAATCCTACACACAGAGCTTTCAGAGTCGGAAGCCCTTCTTTTCATGGTGGTAGCCCCAGAGGCAGGCAGAAGAAATCCTGCAGGTGACAGGCTGGGAGGAAGCCTGGAGTCCCAGGTTCGCAGAAGCCAGAGAAGCTGGCGGGCGCACAGCAGAGCCTTTCAGAGCCCTTCCTCTTTGCTTGTCACCTCCCTCAGGGCTTTCCTACCCACAGGGAGAAGCACAATGGGGGGACAAGAGTGTTCCTGGACCTTCAGAGTGTTGGGGAGGCTCCTGTCCAGGCAAGGAGCTCAGGCGGCTGAGGAGGAGCCACTCCCTCCTAGCATTTGGTGGCTGGTTGGGAAAGTCCCATCTCTCCCTGACAACCCTCTCCATCCAGGTTACCTAATATATTCTGCATCAGAAACCAACAAAACAAAAACAAAAGAAACAAATTTAAATGCTTGTAGGAAAACCTACATTAGATCCTCTGACATCAGAAGCCCTTAATCTAGAACCTAAATTTGCTCAGACACAGGCGCTCTGATACCTAGCACTTGTTTACTCCATGAACTGAGCGGTCAGAGGTCCATCGCTGGCCCACGGACAGAAGCCATTCCTTTCTGGTTTTGCCAAATTGAGCCTCCTCTTGCCACACTGGTACTGACTTCGTGTGGCAGTGAGCAGGTTCATGCTCTGCTCCTCTAAGGCTCTGCACACAGGCTTTTTCTCTGCCCTGCTGTAACTTGCCCGGCACTCATCTGAGGTGGGAGGGGCTAGCCTTGGCAGTGTGCTCTGCCAGGAGTGGTTGTGTGACGCGGAGGTGATTGACTTGGCCTGGTTGCATGCTGGGTGCTAGGAGGGTTCTGTGGGAGCCTGGCACAGCCTCACTCCTGGTCCTTAGTTGCGGCCTTCCCTACCTTTCTGTTTGGTAGTCTAGTTTCCCCCATTTTAAAATGAGAAGTTCAGTTTGGGTTCTGGAGTGGCTCTCAGTAGGTGTTGTGGGTCAGTAGGTTCATGGGCAGCCAGGACAGCATCTCTGTTCTTCATGTGTTAACTGCTGCTGCCTGGAGAGAACAGGACCGTGTTCTGCCCCCTAACCGGCGTGCCCCTTGGCTCCTGCCTTCCGTCTTGGGATGGTTTCTTCTCAGCTTCTTGAAGAGAGGCCTTCGGACAGTTCCCCAGTGCCTGCCCAGCTCAGCGTGCATCTTCCTGCTTCCATGTCTTCTCCCTTGCCAGGTGTTTGAACCCTTTCTACACCAAAGCAGAGAACTGACTTCAGGAGGGAGTGAAAAGGGGGCCGAGAGGCCGTAGGCAGCGGCAGTGGTCACACCCTGTGCTGTGGACCCTTGAGTGTTCTCACACTCTACAGTTGGTCAGTCAGCCTTGGAAAGAAATGTCCTGAAGGCGTGAAACAACCAAAGACCTGGAGTGAGGAGCACAACTGTGCCTCAGCTGCTTGCCGGGCTCCCACCGCCTAGAGGCAGGGCTGAAGACAGCCTTCTGTCAGGTGTGGCAGGCTGCTCCCTGCCCATTCCAACCCAGGAGCCAGCTTGCTATGGGCTTTCACTCAGCAACATGAATCTCCAAGCACTGGATATGCATGCCCAATGGACAGTCGCTGTTGTTTGCCCCATCTTGACAATCCCATCCAGCCCACGTGGACTCTGGCCTCAGAACCTTGTTTGAGAGAATCTCTCTCTCTCCTCGCCACAGGAGCCAGCAGGGGTCCAGGTGTGTGCCGGTCTTCACAGATGTTTCCACACCAGCCGGGTGGCGAGACTTCCCCCTGGAGTGCTGGAGAGAACTTAGTCCTGCCCCAGACCAGGTTTGCCATCAGGAGGAAATTGGGTCCAATGGAAGAGGGGGCCGGTGCCAGGCCCAGTGGGCAAGGGTGCAGGCAGCCTTACCTGCCTCCCTCCCTCGAAGCTTGTACTCAAGTTGCCTTGAATGTGGACTTGGGAGTGCCAGGAGCCCAGAGTGTCAGGTACTTCAGAACAGCCGCCCCTCTGCCAGCCTTAGGCCTGTCCCCTGTGTCTAGGAGCTGAAGCTGGCTGGTGAGCGCTGCTGCCCTGTTCTTCTAATGCACTGTAGAAATTGTATGTATTGTATTTAAATCAATGCAAATGTATGAATAACAAATCCAGTTCTGACCTCTCTGTCCAGTTTCCTTTGGGGGAAGAAAGACAAGATAAATGCAGTTTTAAGGACAAAGACACATTTCTGTGGAGTTATGGGGACTTGACTCTTGAAAACCAAGTGTTTTCTTAAGACATTTCAAAAACTGACATGAGTCTGCATTGATAAAACACATACTTGCTTTTGGTATGAATATTTACTATAGTGTTTGCCCTGGCTACTTCCTTACAGTCAGAATTCTGGGATTAGGTATAGAGCAGTGGGTTGCAACCCTTTTGGGGGGGGGGGGGCGTTGAATAACCATTTCACAGGAGTCTCCTAAGACCATCGGGAAACAGATATTTACATTATGATTTATAACAGTAGCAAAATTAGTTTTGAAATATGAACAAAGTAATTTGTTGGGGGTCACCACAACATGAGTAGAACTGTATTAAAGAGTCGCAGCATTAGGAAAGTTGAGAGCCACTGGTTTAGATGCAAATTTAGGAGAGGTTGGCTTTTATCCATGGCCATCAGAGGGCAGTCCTGCCGTATAGGATCATCACTGTTCCTGGGGGATGGGGGTTGGCAAGGAGAGGGTCGTGCTAATGAGCACATAGTCTGGAATAATGGGAAGAGCTCTTACTCCTGTGTCATCAGATCTAATATATTCTGCATCAGAAACTCAACAAAACAAAAACAAAAACAAATTTAAATGCTTGTAGGAAAACCTACATTAGATCCTCTCACATCAGAAGCCCTTAATTTAGAACCTAAATTTGCTCAGACACAGGCGCTCTGATACCTCGCAGTTGTTTACTCCATGAACTGAGCGGTCAGAGGTCCATCACTGGCCCACGGACAGAAGCCATTCCTTTCTGATTTTGCCAAGTTGACCCTCTTCCTCCTCCTCCCATCTCACGCCTGTTACATCAGTCCTGACCCTTGATGGTACCGTCTGACAGATGATGCTCCCAGCAACTACACACACTACCTAGGACCCAAGTGCTGCAGTGTGGAGCTGATGTAGGCTGACCTGTCTCCCCTTCCCCTGGTCTGCTCCTTTGGATCAGGCCTATCTGCAGAGACCTCATTTTTTCTTGCACCCTGCCCACCTCTGGAAGAGGAAGCTGTAGTACCAGGATGCCCAGGGCTGTAATTACAGAAGCACAAGCATCCAGCCCAGATCTATGTCCTGGAGAATATCCTGTCCTCCAAACCTGGCTATGTCGGTTTTGGGATTCTCCCCTTCTGTAGCACACTCTGACAAATCTTGATGCAAATGTCTTTATTTTCCACTTAAACAAGTTTCCCTTTTGCACTGGCCTGTGGCACAAAACAGATGGCTGGGTGGTGACATTAACTGTCAAGTTAGTGAGATGCAGAGATGGTGAGACACTGCATTTGAGTGCATAATACTTTTATTCCAGAGGAACGCCATGCAGCCCAGTTACACCTTTAGGTCAGAAAGGCTGATGCGTGACCAGCCTCTATTGCCTCCCTTGGTAAGAAGGACCCACAAGTGCAGAGTCCAACAGATGCTGGCTCTGAGCTGAACTCAGGGCATTCCAATTACCACTTTCTTCTTCACCTACACAGGGCCTGCTCAGATGTCCTTTTTACAACTCCATAAGCCCTTTGGCCAAAGTCCCTGCAGTGTTTGGGGAGGACCTCCCCACCCTTCACCAGTCAGTGTCTGATCTGGTGGAGGTAACCTGTGGGGCCTGGCTTATTCCAGTTCCGGGGGGCTCTAGCACTTGTTCTCCGGGAGTTCCCAGACTGCTCGCTGGAGGCCGTGTCAGTGGTGCTGGCCTGGGGGTCAGACGCTGTAGAACCAGGCTCCGGCACTCTGTGAAAACAAGTGTGTGATAGATAGGTCAGTGTCAGCACAGAGAGCAGGAGGGTCTATAAAAGGGGACGGTCTGCCCCCAAGAACTGTATGGCACCTTTCCAAAACTGAACGTTAAGAGGCTGGGGCTGGATTGGGGGGTGGGACACTCAACAAGTCTCTCCCCACCTTCTTTTTCTCCTTCATAGAGCCCTGGCTGTCTGGAACTCACTCTGTAGACCATCTGCCTCAGACTCCTGAGTGCTGAGACTAAAGGCATGTGCCACCACCGCCTGGCTCCTCCCTACTTTCTCAGCCTGGCTTTTATGGCACTGTGTAAGACAGGCATAAATGACATCAGTTAGTGCAAGCAGTGAAGACTCACTCACCATCTCAGACCGGAGGATCTGTTCAGACTATGAGGGGAAGATCCTAGAGAGAAACTTGTAGTGATGGCTTTAAAGCCGGGTAGTTTACCTGGGTCCCCCGAGGCTCACTATTCCTGGGCTGGCAGTGACGTGGGCAGAGGTAGATGGTCAGAGATAATCTCTACTGCTTTGTCACCTAGACTCTCCACATAATCTTAGACCATTATCTCTCTAGTTCCCCATAAGGCTTTAACTAGGATTGCCTTTGAATTTTACTACTGGTAAGTTTTTATTTCTTTCCAAACAGTTCTCCCTTCTAGCTGGCCAAGAGTCACAGAAACACCGTAGCACTGCTTTGACTGGCCTTTCTTTCCTATGGATATTACAGAGTCACATGACTCTAACAATAACAATAGTCTTTGAGGTACCAGCACCAAAGCACTAGAAACAGGAAGAATGAGGGCAAGTCACCGGCTCTAGGCCACACAGCCAGAGCAGTGGGACAGGCATCCTTTCTCCCCCACCCTCGGCCCTCCAGTCCTGGGCACCTACCTAAGCCGGCTGCAGTGGTTCTGTTTGGGCGGCCTTTTCCTGCGCAGCCTCCTCAGCGCCTCAGCTACACGGTGATCCCCTGCACACTCCCAGATTATCTGGGCCCGCTCTTCAGCCAGCTGGTCCCCACTGCGCTGGAACAGGCCCTGGATCTGGACCAGCTCAGCATCCTGGAAGATGTTGGCAGAGGCCTGCTTGCGGCCCCGGGTCTGAGGTGTTGAAACCTGCCACAGGGGTGGCTCGCTCACGACAGAGGCTGGAGTCCCCATCACTGGTACTCTGAAATGAAAAGTAGAGACATAAACACTCCTGTAGCCATCCTTCAGAGGCGCTGCCAACCAGTAGCTGGCCATACATCGGACAAGAGAAAGAATATATTCACAGAAAGATATGTACATATTTGCTGAAAGTTGGCAGTGTGTGTGGAATGGGGGCTGGGAATAGCTCGTTTCTTTCAGAGTGCTTGCATAGCATGCGTGGAGCTCTCGATTTGAGCCCCAGTACCACATCAACTAAGTATGGTCGTACATGTCTGTAATCTGGGAGGTGGAGCCAGGAGGATTAAAGTACAGTCAGGACCAGAGAGGTGGCCAGCAGTTAAGAGCAGACGATGTTCAGTTCCTAGCACCCACATGTCTGCTCACAACCGTCTGTAAGTCCAATTCCAGGGAACCTGATGCCCTTTCCCTGGCTTCTGAAGGCCCCAGGCATGTACCCATACATGCAGTCAAACAAACACATGAATTAAAAAGAAATCTTAAAAAGCTAGAAAGCCATCCTGGGCTATATATATACTGAGTATGGGCCAGCCTGGACTACACGATGCCATCTTTACAAAAAAGTGACACAAGCATTCCCAGTTTGTCCTCAGCTTGCCCTCGGCAGTAGCCCTAACCCTCACCGCTGGTCTTTTTGTCCTCTCGAGTCTGAGTCATCACCGCATTCAGAACTATTACCCCTCCCTAGTCTGGCCTTCAGTCCACCTCCTTATTCAGACACATTATTCCAGTAATTGCCACACTCACACTGTCCTAGTTTCTATCCTAAGAACCCCACTCTCTTCGAGACCTACTACCTAAGTAAGATAAGCCCACAGAAGGCATCTAGATAAAATCATAAAACTTGTATTTGTGCCTGAAAAATGGGAATAAGAAAATTCATCTCTCAGGCACTATTAACAGAGCCCAGTTAAAGCCCGTGTGGTAATTAGCCCCCAGGAACCGGTGGATCTACACACACACACACAGAGAGAACAAAAGATAAGTGACTGAGGCACACTTTGAGGTTGATGAGAAAGAAAAGGCAAGCGTGGGTGTTTACTGTGCCCTGGCTGACGTGCACAACATCACTGATGCTCAAAATAACCCTAGAAACTAATACTGTTATCACTATCCTGCTGCAAGAGCAGCAAGGCCTGGGGCCCAGGCTGGACCTTGTCTTTTGACTGCGGTTCACAGTTTAAACCACTGCACCACATGCTTTCCAAGGCGAGCAACTCAGCCCACTTCCTTCCATTCCCATGAGGAGTGAAGGACAGGAGCTATGTATCTCCCAGGGTGAAGTCTGCGCACTGGTTGGTTAGTTCAGTCACCAGTGTCCATCAAGGCTGCCTGCTGACTAGGCGACCTACCTCATCCTCAACCTTGAACCAGCGGCCCTTTTCAGATCTCCAGCTTCTCCTAAACAACTGTAGGACTGCGGCGGAGCCTGGCTTGTGACTCACTCAGCATTCTAGCCCTGCCACTCAGTAGCTGACAGGCTTCAGGAATACCCATCATCTCTGGGCTCTGGGCTCTGATTCTGGTATTCTGGGCTCTGATTCTGTCTGCTGCTCTAGAGGAGATGCTGATGGTCTCCATGGTCTCCGAGGGCTTGCACTGGTGTTGAGTCATCAATGTGTGACAAGGACAGACCTATGTTGAAGGATAGCACTGCTTGCCCGCTCCTTGTGGGCTGGGAGCTGCATGCGTGGACAGGTCTCACTAATTAGCTTCCAGAAAACGCCTCAACTAGTAGTTAGCCTTCTCCTCCCTACCCCAAGCCTCCCTAAGACCAGATACTGATTTGCTACAGTGGGTGGAGGGGTCAGTATCTGGCAGGAGCACAACACGGCTAAGTGGTCAAGCCCTAGGTAGCCTCTTAGGCTGGCCTGGGGTGGTAGAAGAAAGGGTGATGCCCTTTTTTCACAATCAGCAATCTCGTGTTCTCTGTAGAGGCTGGCAGACCAAGGATCAACCAGCAGCTGTTTGGAAGGAGGAAATGGCTGCCCACTTTGTTCCAACAACCTCTAAGGGACTGTAGGGCTTTGACTGGCCAGCCCCCAGTGAGCTAAGTACACCCAAGCAAGAAATACCGGGCAGTCTAGTGTCTAGCACTCAACCACACACCCTCTCAACCCTGGGAAGCCTTGGCCCCCGGAGATTTTGAAGCCCTTTGCTAGTGGGAGCCTCACCCTGGGAGTAAGACAACGGAGTGAAGGTAGGATTCCAGGTAGGGCAAGATGGTAAACATTGGGAAAACTGAAGTGGGGGTGGGAACACTTTGTCAGGAGACACTTCCTGTCTCATTCAGTAGGTTCAATCATTAATTTCTTCCTAATCGCCTGGACAAGACCTTACGCCAAGAAGCTCAGTGTATACTTGAACAATGGTACATTTTAAAACTGAAAAGCAAAAGCATGGGGCCGTTAAGATTACAGACAGAGCTTTCCTTCTAGAGCCGACATAGAAGATAAGCTCGGATCCGTGCACAGACCAAGCAAGTAAGGACTTGTCGCAAAACACTACAAATGGACCCTAGAGCGTCAGAATGAACCCCCAGAGTAAATACTGAGGATGGCAAAGTTCAACATCTTTTGAATTGGGCATTAAAGGAAGGACATACTATAGAGCTCTTAACTCGACGCTTCTCTGCCTTGGAAGTGAAGAAAGAAACTGGGCCCCTACTCCAGACCCATTTTCAGGCATGACTTGAAAAATGAACTAACAGAGCAAGGAAAAGATCCTTTTGAAAGAATTCAAAACCCCTAAGGTGGCAGTGACGCTGACCACTGAGTGACCTTGGACAAGTCACTTTTCCTTTGCTTTGTTCATCAATCAAAATAGTGAGAGGGAAAATCCTCACTGGGTACAGAGATGAAATATGAATGACCATCCTAGTACCTGGCCTACTGTGGACACTCAACATTGTACATTGGTTGAATGAAAAATGATGCGAAGAGAAAGCTATTAACAAGACTATATAGAACCATGGCCGTGGTTAATTTAGCACTGACGTACAAACTACTCAGAGGGCTTCAAAGACAGGCTCATCTGTGCACTTTTAAAACCATGGCTACATAGAAGGAAGCTTGCTGCGTCAAGCAAGAAGAGCACTTTTGAGGACCTTTTGGTCCTCCTGTCAGGTGGCATCCTAATCCCCTGTTAGCGGGCACTATTGTTAAACACATTTTCCAGATGAAAAAGCTGACCTCTTGAAGTGGTGACTTGCTCAACTCCACAAGGCTGGTAGGTGATCTTAGGCTATTAACCAGGTGGTCAGACCTGGGCGCCTTACCAGTGTTACTTTCATTCTTTCCAGGTGGCTGAGAAGGTGGTCAAAAGAAACGTGGGGGCAGAAGGTTCTGAAACCTCTAAGACCGTGCCATCTTCGTCTGGGGGTTTTGGAGGTCGCCACTGATTCGCAGACAGGATTCCCACGCCAGCCTCTTCGCTGGACTTAGAGCAAGCGGAGCTAGAGTAGAGCCCTCTGGGAAGTTAGATCGGTGTCGGGTCAACCTATTGCCAGTTCCAGGAGACCCCAATCGGGATCCGGCGGCCAAGACGCCTACTGTAACCTCTCTCGGGCTTTGGGAAAAGGGCGAGCGCAGCTCTGGGCTCCTGCCCTGAAAGTGATCACAAAGGCCAAGCGGAGGTGACTGGCTGGCTAAGAGATTGAGAGAGGATATCTTGGCCGAAGTTACAGGACGACATCCCCACCACAGTGAGCCCCAGGGCTCAAAGGTGGCGACTGACAGAGAGAAGCCCCTAAGTGGATCTAGGATGTGAGACCCAGCGGATTCCCAGCTGCGACCGTCGGCCCGCGCGCTCCCACGCACAGCTGAGCCGGACCGTGGCCTACCTACCTGGTTGCCTTAGCTGCCCGAGGCAGGCGGAACGCAGCCGGGAGCCTGGCCGGGCCACCTGGATCACGGCCACAGTTCCTCAGAGAAAGTGCTCCGAGCCCCTTCAACAGCCAATCCTCGGTCACAGCCTTAGAGCGAGAAGCCGAGCCAACTTCGCCAAATCGAACGCGGAGCCTTCGCGGACCAATCAGCTGCTGCAGGGGGGAGGGGCGTGCCTTATCCCTCCCTTTTCCCGTGCCCGCCTCCAAACCCAGTGCGGAGATTCCTTGAGTCCAATCATCTAGGGAGTATCGGCGAGGGGCGTGTCCTCCGGGTCCTCCCCATCCTCCCAGCTCACCTGCCCTCCCCACGCCTGGAGGCGCCCCCTTGATTGACGTCAGTCCCAGGGGCGGGCTCTGCTTTGCGGGCACGCAGGCGGGGCGGGGTCGCATTCCTGACACGGGGTGCGGCTGGAGACCGCGGGCCCTGCAGGGTACACGTGACAAGTGCCCCTTTTCTCTGGGTCGAGTCCAACGCACGTGGCGTAGGGTTTCACTGTTAAGATCCTCATAACCTACAGTTCCTAAAACTCCCTTCACCTCCCGGGCCTCCTGGGCCTGCATTCAGAATGATTTACAAATCTTGTAGCGACTGTGCCAGTTTGGTTACCTAAGGAGAACTTAACAGCTCTTTGGACATCTTTCACTGAGACCCTTTCCAGTTCAGTTTCCTTGACGGGCTGTAAGAGAACTGCAACCCTTACCTTGAGGTAGTTAACAGCCTAGCGACAGAGGCTAACACTGAACCACCACTTGGTATGTGACTACAATCATGATCACATGAAGTTGAAAGAAGGTAAAGAGGAAGGAAGCATCTTTGAGAGGTCCTGGAAGCCACAAGAAGGAGCATAACCAGTAAAGAAAGGAGCTAACGTTTTTAGAACGAGGAAGAATGGGCCTGGGCAGAATAAAGGAAGAGAGGGAAGAAAGCACGCTGGAGCCAGGACGGCTTTTCTCCAGAGGGATAAAATAAGGCCTGGAGATCCGCTATAAATAGCAAGGTAGCCATGGTGGGAGGATGTAGGTAGGCAGTGACGTTTGCATTTGCCCCTCTGAGGCTCTATAAGCAAGGAAATAGAGTGATTTGTACTTATGAATAGGCATTCTGCGGTCTTTACAAGTCTTTACAGAGTGACTATAATGTGGTCAGCCCTTTACAAGGGTTAATTTATTCCCCACCACCAACAACAACAACCGTGGCGTGGCACTAAATTTGCATTTTCAGAAGGTCTCACCAGTTCCAAGGAAGCCGGGTTGGAAAGGACAAATGACTGCAGGGGATCTGTGAGGCTCTTTTTTAGTTCTTCACTGCTGTGAGCATGCTGAGAAAATGCTCCGTCCCTGAGCTACTGTGTGCCACTTCTTGTCTGTCTATCTGTCCGGCTGCCTTTCTGTTTCACTGAGATGGGTTTTACTTTGTAGTTCAGACTGGCCTGGAATTTCCATCCTCCTGGCTCAGCCTCTTGAGTGCTGGCATAATAGAGCTGTACCACCAGGTCCAGCTGTCAACCTGGAGGGATGTTGATTTCCTTCATCCGGGGCTTGTGCTCCTGTCCAGAAATGTCCGGAGGGATGCCTGTCTGGGCAGCAGGTGCAAGCAGAAAGTTTTCCTGACTTCCCTCACGTCAAAGCTGACCTTCTAAGTTTAGTTTCTCTTCTATAAAACTCCCAGGTAGGGAGGAGATGAAGGGGGCTGGAGGGAAGGCTCAGTGGTTAAGGAGCACTTAACCAGCACCCACAGGGCAGCTCACAAGCTTCTGTAACTCCAGCTTCAGAGGATCTGATGCCCCTCTCTGTCTCTGAGGGTACCAAGCACACACCCGGTGCATATATACTCAAGCAAAAAATACACGTAAAGAGAAACTTCAAAATGTTCCATCAGCTTCGTGGGATTCTTTTTGCAGGGTAAAGGGGAATTTTTTATTCTTCCTCATCCTGGTGACTAGTTCCTCCTTGTCCCTCTGCACAGCACCACACGACAAAAGAATATGTCTCAAAGGGTTTGTTTACTTTTTTTTTAAGTCCTGGGGAAATGAAGAGAGAATGATAGACAAAAGATATCCAAGTGCAAGATCTCGCAAGAGAAATTAGCAATGTTTGTTCCTTCTAAGTGCTGCTTGGAAGTGCCAGGCTGAGGAGAGACCGCAGGCTCTTAAACCGGAAGGCTGTGCTTCTCAGACTCTCAGCATATCCATATTTAAGGACCTGGGGGTTCTGATGCCACCTGCTCAGATGGATACCCCATGCTGGAATTGGGACTTGGGACCTCTGGGTCAGATGTGACTAAGGCTGGGTGGAGACAGTTTTGCAGGCTCCTGCTGGTGCTCGCCACACAATGGGGCTGTTTCCTTCCCCACAGCTTTATGATTCAGTGTTTCTGATGAGCAGGCAGGGCACTCCCCTCAGGCATGGGCGCCATAAGAAACCTTGCCAGAAATGGGGATATTTGAGAATCTCGCAACAGTGCAGGAAACCAACCGTAACTACCAACACAAGGGACCCTGATTGTTTGTTTTGAGCCAGCGTCTCTTTCTGTAGCTCAGACAGGCCTCAAATTCCAGATTCTCTTGCTTCAGCCTTCAGGGTTCTGGGATTACAATCTGGGTCACCATTCTGTAGCTTTATGGGGCCCTGTTTAGAGGAGGTTAGCACTGAGGAGTGTCCCCTAGTGTCATACAAAGACTTGCTTTCATCCAGAACCCAGATTAAGGTAGGGACATGTCTTAGTTAGGGTTTTACTGCTGTGAACAGACACCATGACCAAGGCATCTCTTATAAGGACAACATTGAATTGGGTTGGCTTACAGGTTCAGAGGTTTAAGTCCATTAGCATCCAAGCAGGCATGGTGAGAGTTCTACATCTTCATTTGAAGGCTGCTAGCAGCATACTGCCTTTCAGGCAGCTAGGATGAGGGACTTACAGCCCAAATCCACAGTGACACACTTAATCCAACAGGGCCACACCTCCTAATAGTGCCATTCCCTGGGCCAAGCATATACAAACCATCACAGGACAGGTGAGATGGCTCAGTGGGTAAAGGTGCTGCCACCAAGGCCAAGTTTGGGAACCAGTTTGACCTGCAGGACCAACAGGATAGGAGAGAACTGACTCCTGAAAGTCATCCTCTGACCTCCACACACCTCCTTGACATTGGCATGGAGATACACACACACACACACACACACACTGAGTACATAAATGATAAGTAAAATGCAATAAAAGTTAAGATGAGGATAATGAAGAAATCTTCTGGGTTGCAAACTTAATAGACATAAAACAACAACAACAACAAAAACGCCGGGCATGGTGGTGCACGCCTTTAATCCCAGCACTCAGGAGGCAGAGGCAGGCGGATTTCTGAGTTCGAGGCCAGCCTGGTCTATAAAGTGAGTTCCAGGACAGCCAGGGCTACACAGAGAAACCCTGTCTCAAAAAACCAAACCAAAAAAAAAGAAAGAAAGAAAGAAAGAAAGAAAGAAAGAAAGAAAGAAGGGAGGGAGGGAGGGAGGGAGGGAGGGAGGGAGGGAGGGAGGGAGAAAGAAAGAAAGAAAGAAAGAAAGAAAGAAAGAAAGAAAGAAAGAAAATATAGAAAAAACAAACAAAACAAAAAACCAAACAGATGCCAAAAACATCTGAGATGAGCAAAATATGAAAATTTAAAACACAGACCTTCGTTTGTTTTCATGGCTCTGATTTATTTTGTACTCGACACTCATTTCCCAGCAGCCTTCAGTCCCAGTCACACTATCACAGCAGTGGCTTCAGGAGGACTGGAGACAGTCTGGGAACACACTGGGCAGCTCTGCTTTTCATTAGTTTTGGTTGGGGGCTTATTCAGTTTTTCCGTTCAGCTTAGGACTTGGGAAGATGTCTGCACGAGGGCATATGGAGCACCCGGTTGCCCTCCTGATTCTTGCTCCAATCTGGTTCAGCCCGGGGCTGTTTTCCCAGAGGGAAGTCTAGGAAAGGCTTCTGCTTATTCTTCCCTAAGCAAGTGATTAAACCTTTCTGTGCCTCAGCTTTCTGGTCTTTAAAATGGGAGTGATTGAGGCTGGAATCACAGCTTGGTTTTAAAATGTGACTTAGCATGAAAGACATCAGGGGTTCAATCCTCTGTGCCGCAAAGTAGATAATAAGGTGATTAATAAGAAATTTAATATGCATGTTACCATGACAATGGAAGGAAGTACTGCAGCCTGAGTGCTTCAGTCACAGACTGAAAATACTATATTTTCCAATTGTTTTCTATCTATCTGTCTGTCTGTCTGTCTGTCTGTCTGTCTGTCTGTCTGTCTGTCTGCTGTCTGTCTGTCTGCTGTCTGTCTGTCTGTCTGTCAATCAATCGTGAATGTCTCCTGTAGCCCAGGCTGGCCTCTTATCTTATTATAGAGTCAAGGATGTCCCTGAACTTCTGATTCTCTTTCAGCACTAGTTTCTGTGGTACTGGGGATTGAATGAAGAACTAAATCCCCAGCCCTTAGACTGGAAAAGCAACAAATGGGAGCACTTACAGCACACGCAGGGCCTTACAGCACACGCAGGGCCATACCAGCACACACAAGGCCTTACAGCACACACAGGGCCATACCAGCACACACAAGGCCTTACAGCACATGTAGGGCCTTACCAGCACACACAAGACCTTACAGCACATGCAAGACCTTACCAGCACACACAAGGCCTTACAGCACACGCAGGGCCATACCAGCACACACAAGGCCTTACAGCACATATAGGGCCATACCAGCACACACAAGGCCTTACCAGCACACTCAAGGCCTTACCAGCACATGCAAGACCTTATGTTTTAAGTCCTGGGATTCCAGTTAAATAAAGTAAAAATAATTTTATTTTGAGATAGTAAAAGTACCAAGACAAGACGTAAAGTCGTGTGTGTGTGTGTGTGTGTGTGTGTGTGTGTGTGTGTCTGTGTGTTATGCTGGGATCAAACCGAGGACCTTCTAAAGCTATTCACATACTCTTGTGGAGCCACACTCCAGCACAAAGACCTGGCTATTTTATATAAGAGACGTGAACATCTCCAGATTATTGTATTTATAGGCACTGATCTCACCCCCTTCCCACACAGATCCTAGAGATCCCTGGACCTCCTACAAACGCTAGACCAGCACCTGCCCTCCTCCCTGATTCTCCCTGTTCTGCAACCGCTGGGGTGACTGGGCCACTCTTGTTCCCCAATGCTGAGCCTTCTTATTCAGTTGGTGTATCTTCTTCTGAAAGAGCCAAGAGTTCGCCTTCAGCTGACAACAGTTTAACTTGAAAGTCAACTCTGTGTGGATACGGATGCATGCGAAGGCCAGAGGACAATTGCAGGTTCTTGCTCTCTCCTTCCATTGTGTATGTAGATCATGGGCATTGACTTCAGATTATCAGGCTTCTCGACGAGCCCTTTACCCAATGAGCCACCTTTCTAACCACGATTCGTTTTTTCTTGATACACGATCGATCGTGGGCAGGCTGCTGCTGTGGTTTGAATGTGAAATGTCTCCCACTGGCTCATGTTTTGAATGCTAGGTTCTGAGTTTGTGTTGTGATTTCGAAGAAGGTTCCAACCCTTCAGGAGGCAAGGCCTGGCTGGTGGAAGCGGCTCTCCAGAGGGTGTCCCACGGGTGCTGCTCATCTTTACGTTTTGTTTACTTATTTACTTATTTTTCTTGGAGACAGAGTCTCTCACTGGCCTGATACTTGCCTTGCCTAGTAGGCGAGGCTGGCTGGACAGCAAGCCTCAAAGATCCACCTGTTTTATCTCCTAAGCACTGGGATTGCAAGCACACACATCCAAAGCTTCCCCATGTACAAGTACTTTACCGACTGAGCTACCATCCAAGCTGAGAGATGTATTTTCTCACGGGTCTTAAGGCTGAGACATCCAAGTTTCAGGTGCTGGGTGAATCTATTTGTGGCAAAATGGGGGTGTTAGTGGTGGATGGATGGCTCAGTGGTAAAGAGCACTTCCTGTTCTTGCAGAGGATTTAACTTCAGCTTCTCCAAATGCTTATAACTTAGCTCTAGGGCATCCAGTGCCTCTTGATTCCATAGGTACCAGCACAGTACATACCAGAGCACACATGTACACATATACACAATTTAAAAATAATAAAATAAACGTTTAAAACAAGTGACAAGAACTCTGTTGCTGCCTTCCTTGTAGATGGTGACCTGATCTTTTGGGGAAAGGAGAGAAAAAGGGAGGGAGGGAGGGAGGAAGGGAGGGAAGGAGGGAGGGAGGGAGAGAGAGACCATATTTATCTGGGAAGAAATGTTTCATGACTTGTTTCTCTCCCTCCCATTTCTTGTGGGCAAATCTTATCAGTCTAGTCCAGTTGAAAGCCAGAGAGAGAAGGAGCCTTCTGATGTGTTGAAGTCCCTGACCCCCAGAGGACAGGTGCCCCAGAGAGTAGTAAATGATGGAGAAAGACCAGGAAGAGGACAGAGAAAGTGCCTACTGTGTAGTTAACATGATTGTCAACTTGACAGAGTCTAGAATCAGCCATGAGACTAGCCAGCAGGCATCTCTGTAAGGAAGTTTCTAGAATGGGTTAATTGAGGTTGAAAGACACCCCCCACCCCAAATGTGGATGGTATTATTCCATGGCTGGGGCAGGGGGTCCTGACCTACAGATGAAGGACAGGACCTGAGTACCAGCATCTCACTTCCTGACAGCAGACCAACATGATCACCTGCCTCTGGCTCCTGCCACCAGGACTCCTGGCCCTGATGGACTGACTGCACCCTCAAACTGGGAGCCAGAATAAACCCTTCCTCCCTTAAGTTGCTTTGCCAGGTACTTTTGTAGGCAATAACTTAAGGATGATAGCCTTATCTGTTCCCGTTCTAACCCCAAATAATTGGCACGAAGACCCTATTAAGTTTATTAACAAGCTTTAAGCACTATGACAGGGCAGATATTCATCATTCTAATCCTCTAAGCTATCGACTTCCCAGCCACAGGCCCTGCATTACTTGCAGTTTGAGTCTTGCCCTGGCATGCTTTGTGCTGTGTGTGTCCTCACGGAGGATCCCTTAACAGCTTGCTCATCATGATTCCTCTTGGACCCTCTCCTGGTGGCTACCTCTTCTCTTCCTCCGTCTTCCCCTTTTGGATGCTCTGTATTAACCAATCAGAGATAATTGGGAACATTCTTTACACAACCTAGATACCTTTAGGTGGTTCATTACATGACAACGCTGGAGTCAGACTTTTACTGGTGGGCGTCCAGACTGTAATCTGATCTCTGGGCAGCCAGATTAGCATCTGAATACAGAGTGCCCCAAACCATCTCCCAACACACTTCGTCACAACTAGGAAGGTAATTAACATAACCAGGTAATGATGTAAGCAAATGAAAGCATATTCTCTCTCACCACCAGAGGCCCAGAGGCTGGGGAGGGGAGAGTTCCTGGAATGACCTGTTAAGTAGGGCAACCGAATTGATCTGTTGATTCTGCTAAATCATCTCTGCACACTGGCAACACTGAATCTCATAAGCCCCTGGGGTTGCAGAAGAGATTCAATCAGGACGAGATTCAATCAGGACTGTTTCTTCCCAAGTACCGTGGGTTTTATTTCTCTGTTGTACTGTTTTTATTTGGTTTGGGTTTTTTGTTTGTTTTTTCGAGACAGGTTTTATTTGTTTTTAATTACCTTTTTTTTTGTTTTTTTTTTTTTTTTGGTTTTTTTCGAGACAGGGTTTCTCTGTATAGCCCTGGCTGTCCTGGAGCTCACTTTGTAAACCAGGCTGTCCTCGAACTCAGAAATCTGCCTGCCTCTGTCTCCCGAGTGCTGGGATTAAAGGCGTGCGCCACCACGCCGGGCACTTAATTACCATTTTTGAGATGAGCTCTTGCTATGAAACCTGGTCTGGAACTTGAGATTCTCCCATCTCAGCCTCCCCAGTCCTGGAATTACAGGTGTATGCCACCCACGGCTAACCTGGGTCTTTTTGATGTATTACCTTATTAAAGAGCAGTGTTAGTTCACAATCAAATTGAGCACATCAGTGAATTTCCTAGCTTACAACTCACGCCTGGGAAGCCTGCCCCTCCCCCACTGTGCAGTACCAGAAGGGCATACTTGCTGTAATCACCAAAGCTACACAGACACAACATTGCTACCCTTTCCTCTGTTGGGCTTTGACACTTGTGTCCACTATGGTAATTCCATACAGAGAAGTTTCGCTCTCCCAACCATGCTCTGCCTCCCTGCTCATCCCTTCTTACACGCTGGCAACTGTCTCCAGCTTTTTGCCTTTCCTAGAGTGGCGTATATGTAGACTCATACAAAACATAGCTTTTGGGGGTTCCTTCATTCCATCCCACACTTGAGATTAAACACAGAGCTCTGTACTTGGAAGACAAGCACCCCACCACTGAGCTGTACCCCTCAGTCCAGAATATCCTTTATCTTTCAATTTGGCTTCTTCCGCTTCTATGCATTTAACGTTCCTTCCTGGCTCCTTGTGGCCTGATAACCCATTTTTGTTTCAGCACTGAATAATATTCCATTGTGTGCGTACCACAGCTCACATATCCATCTACCTACATCTTGGTTGCTTACATGTTTGGGGAATAATGAATCAAGCTTCTCCATGCATCTGGACAGGCTTTTGTGTGGACATGAAACTCACAATTAGTCTAGAAAGGCTATGCTGAGGGTTTTTTGGTTTTTTTTTTTTAGTTTTTTTTTTTTTAAGATTTTATTTATTGTATGTAAGTACACTGTAGCTGTCTTCAGATCTCATTATGGGTGGTTGTGAGCCACCATGTAGTTGCTGGGATTTGAACTCAGGACCTCTGGAAGAGCAGTCAGTGCTCTTACCAGCTGAGCCATCTCACCAGCCCCCTATGCTGAGTTCTATAGGGAACTATCAAACTGTCTTTCAAAGTGGCTGCTCTACTCTGCACTCCCATGATCCTCTGCTGCTTCACATCCTTGCAAGCATTTTGGGTTGCCAGTGCTTTAGATTTTGATTTATTACCATTATTATCATTTACATTTTAGATAAAGTCTTATTATGGAGATATCCTGACATTAAAACTTGCTGCCAGCCGGGCGTGGTGGCGCACGCCTTTAATCCAAGCACTCAGGAGGCAGAGGCAGGTGGATCTCTGAGTTCGAGGCCAGCCTGGTCTACAAAGTGAGTTCCAGGACAGCCAGGGCTATACAGAGAAACCCTGTCTCGAAAAACCAAAAAAAAAAAAAAAAAAAACTTGCTGCCATCCTCCTGCCTTTGCCTCCCAAGTGCTGGGATTATAAGTATACACCGGATATCCAGTGTGGATTTTGCTCTCTCACTGGTACTGAATACATTGTTTTAATTTGCAATTCACTGATGACGTAGGATGTTAGACATTTTCATATGCCCTTTTGCCATTCTTGGTGAAGTTTTATTCCTTTTGCTCTTTATTTATTTGTTTGTTTGTTTGTTTGTTTTTTGGTTTTTCGAGAGAGGGTTTCTCTGTGTAGCCCTGGCTGTCCTGGAACTCACTCTGTAGACCAGGCTGGCCTCGAACTCAGAAATCCACCTGCCTCTGCCTCCCAAATGCTGGGATTAAAGGCGGGTGCCAACACTGCCTGACTTCGTGCATTGATTTTAAATGAAGACAATCTTTCCTAAACATTATCCATTAAGTTTATACCCACATTTCATTAGCTGACACTGGATCGTATACTCAGTCTCAGACCATTCCAGAGAGACATTCTGTCATAACGATCCAGACCAGGCCACTCCCATGGTTTAATCTGCACCCATTGCCATCTGATATCTGAACAGTTGAATTGCTAACAGGAACAAGGGGAAATGGCTAGCAGGCAAGCAAATCCTGTTTACCACAGATCCTGAGCATGATGGGTCTGGGAACTCACAAGGCCTAAGTGGTGTGGGAGAGAGGGGTGGGGGTGGGGGGTGGAGGTGGGGGTAGTGGGGGGTTGTTCTTTCCACAGTCTGAACTTCTTAAAGAGCCTTACCAAAGGATCGTGCCTCTTGTTGATATAGGTGGTGTGAAGTACAAATGGTTTACACCGTAGAAAGCCCATTGTGTGACGTGGCTCAAAATGTGCTGATGCCTCAGGACTTCATTACTGTATCTGAGGAGCATGGTCTGAGAACTCTGGTCCGGGCTTACGTGACTACGGGTGGATCACATTTCCTATGTGGGAAGTATGGCACGTGTTCCAGGCCAGGAATTTGGCAGGGAGCAGGGAGGTGCCTACTGTCTTAGGTGGGTACCCACAGAGTTTCCGGGATCTCTGCCTGCTCTACCCACTAAGCTTCCCAGCGTGGTTTCACGTCCTACAGTCGACTGGTTTACGACTCTATGGACTCCCCACCAAAGCTGACCTAAATACGCCTATTCTACCTTCCCCAACTCACCACTCATCAAGGGGACCAGCAAGCCACCTGTGGCAAATTCATTGTAATTTTCGGGGTCATGAAAGAAAGGGTTGATACATAGCAATTACTCTTCCTGCGCCTGAGACCACAGATTGGCAAAAAGCAACCTAAGCAAGAAGGAAGGGCTTAGGGCTGGAGAGATGGCTCAGTGGTTAAGAGCGCCGACTGCTCTTCCGAAGGTCCCGAGTTCAAATCCCAGCAACCACATGGTGGCTCACAACCATCCATAATGAAATCTGATGCCCTCTTCTGGAGTGTCTGAAGACAGCTACAGAGTACTTACATATAATAAATAAGATCTTTAAAAAAAAAGAAAGGAAGGGCTTAGTTAGAGTCACAGCCTGAGGGTACAGTCCACTGTGACAGAGAAGATGTGGTGGGAGGAGCACGAGGCAGAGGGTCACGTTGCATCTGCAGTCAGGAAGCAGAGAGAGATGAAGGTCGGGGTTGTGCTAGATAATTTTATGTCAATTTAACACAAGCTAGGGAAATCAAGAAAATCCCTCCCTCAGATCAGGCTGTCTGCAAGCTTGTAGAACATTTTCTTAGCTAGTGCTCAGTGGGGGAGGGCCCAGTTCACTGGGGAGGAGGCCAACCCTGGCTGAGCAAGCCTTGAAAAGCAAGGCAGTAAGCCGCACTCCTCCTTAACCTTGGTATCAGTTCCTACCTCCAAGTTCCTCCCCTGTTTGAGTTCCTGTCCTGACTCCCTCAGTGATGAACAGTGCTGCCAGAAGTGTGAGCCAAAGAAGCTCTCCCCTCCCCAAGCTGCTTTGGTCATGGTGTTTATCCTAACAATAGTAACCATAACTAATAGTAACCATAACTAAGACAGTGCTTGATTTCAGTCTCCATTTTATTCCGTTTGAATACCAGCCCATGTGTGACACAGTCAGTCTTCCCTCTGTATTCAGGGTAAATCTTCCTTCTTCAGTTTATCATCTCTGGAAAACACCCTTGCAGACATGTGTAGGTGCGCCTGGTAGGTGGTTCCAAATCCAGTGAAGTTGACAGAGCAGTTGAAAGATTAGCCATTGCAGCTCCAGATCTGAGTATGTGTTCCTTGCCCACAGTGTTTCTGCTAGGATTGCCATCCACAGACTCAGATGGGGCTTTTCTACCACCAAGGTGTCTTAGTTAGTTTTCTATTGCTGTAATGAAACACCTTGACTAAGGCAACTTATAGAAGGGACTATTTATTTGGGCTTATGGTCCCAGAGGAATAATGGTGGCATGGTATCAGCAGGCAGCAGGTCTGGAGACTGGAGCTGAGGGCTCACATCTTGAGCCACAAACAGGAAGCAGAGACCATCCTGGGAATGGAGTATGTCCACCTCCTGTGACACACTTCCTCCAACAAGGACATACCTCCTACACATCTCAAAACAGCACCACCAACTGGGGACCGAATATTCAAATACCTGAGACATTTATCACTCAAACTGCCACACTGAGATTCCCTTTAGTAATACTTTTCTAAAAAAAAAAAAAAAGTCATGATTTTATTCCATATGATATAAAACAACATGGATAGATTCGATACATTATTGATACATTATGGTTTCGTTTTCACTGCAGGACAAGGAAAAAGTGAACTCAGTTGGTAAAGTGGTTTCCACACAAGCATGAGGACCTGAGTTCGAATCTCCAGAATTCACGAAAACAAACAAACAACAAAAACAAATAAACAACAACAAAACCATGATAGTGTACACCTGCTATCCCAGAGCTGGAGATGCAGAGATAAGAGCATCCCTGGGGTAGCTGAACAGCCAGTCTAGACAAATTGGCAAGCTTCAGGTTCTGTGAGAGCTCAAAAATACACCTCAAACAATAAGGTGAAGGTTGGAGCGATTGCTAAATGAGTAAGAGCACTAGATTCTCTTCCAGAGGACCTAGGCTCAATTCTCAGCACCCACATGGTGGCTCAACACCATCTTTAACTCAACCAGAAGATCTAACCTGCCCTCTTCTGGCCTCTGAGGCCACTAAGCATGTATTTCATATATAGGCACGCATGCAGGCAAAACACTCAGACATACTTTTAAAAAATCAAATAGCAAAAACAACATGGTAAGGTTGAGACAGGGTCTGGGGAGGTGGTTTGGTGATTAAGAGCACTTGCTGCAAAATCAGGAGAATCAGAGTTCAGATCCCAGCACCCTGCTAGGCATGGTGGCACATACCTTCAATACCAGTACTCAGGAAGTTGAGGCAAAAGGATATCTGGGAGTTCAAAACTAGCCTGGGCTACATAGTGAGTTCCAGGGCAGTCAGAGCTATGCTATCTATCTATCTATCTATCTATCTATCTATCTATCTATCTATCTATCTATCTATTTATCTATCTATGCCCTGTCCTGAGAGAGAGAGAGAGAGAGAGAGAGAGAGAGAGAGAATGTGTGAGGCTTAGAGGCTCAGTTGGGGTTTTATTGTTGTGAAGAGACACCATGATCAAGCAATTCTTTTTTTTTATACATTTTAAAAAAGATTTATTTATTTTATTTTATTATATGTGAGTACACTGTAGCTGTCTTCGGACACTCCAGAAGAGGGCGTCAGATCTTGTTACGGATGGTTGTGAGCCACCATGTGCTTGCTGGGATTTGAACTCAGGACCTTTGGAAGAGCAGTTGGTGCTCTTAACTACTGAGCCATCTCACCAGCCTGACCAAGCAATTCTTATAAAGGCGAACATTCAATTGGGGATGGCTTACAGTTTCAGAGGTTCAGTCCATTATCACCATGGTGGGAAGCAAGCACATCCTGCAGGCAGATGTGGTGCTGGAGGAGCTAAGAGCTCCTTGATCCACAAGAAGCCAGCAGGAGACTGTCTTCAGCAAGCAGCCAGGAGAAGGCTCTTTCCACACTGGGCGGAGCTTGGGGATAAAGACTTTAAAGCCCACCCCATAGTGTCACACTTCGTCCAATAAGGCTACTCCTACTCCAACAAAGCCACACCTCCTAATAGCTCCACACCCCATGGACTAAACATTCAATCACATGAGTCTATGGGGGCCAAACATATTTAAAGCACCAAGTTGTTGGGAGGAGGGAGGGAGGAGGGAGAGAGGACTAACATAATAAAGCAAATGTCCACACAAACTCCTGCAGCCCCAGCTCCAGTGTGGGTAGCATCTTCTGGCTTCCAGTCTATCAGAGAAAATGCAAGCCTCGGGTTTAGGAAAGACTGTTTCAGAGGAAGAGAGTACCGGAGAACACCTAATGCCCTCTTCTGGCCTCTCTCTCTATGCCTATACTCACACTTGCACACATACACATGTGTATAGCCCTACCCAGACACACATGTACACATATACACAAAAAACCTTTTGTCCTATTGCTGCGAAGAGCCACCATGATCATGGCAACTTTTTTTTTTATAAAGGAAAGCATTTATTTGGGGGTTGCTTACAGTTTCCAAGGTTTAGTCCGTTATCACAGTGGGAAGCATGGTGGCACAAAGGCAGACAGGATGCTGGAGAGGTAGCTCAGAAGTTCAACATCCAGAGCTGCAGATGGCAGGAAGAAAGAAAGACACTGGGCCTGGCTTGAGCATTTGAAACTTCAAAGCCCATCCCTAGTGAAGTAACATATTTCCTAAACGACCACACATACTCCAACAAGGCCACATGCCTTAAACCTTTCAAGTAGTGCCCTCTACCCCATGACTAAGCATTCACATCAATGAGCCTGTGGGGGGCCATTCTTATTCAAACCACTGCAGACATGATTTTAAAAATAACTTAGAGAGATAGAGGAAGACACTCAGTGTCAACCTCTGGCTTCCACATACACTTGCGTATACACTTATGCAAACATTTAAACATGGAGACACACACACAACTAATGGCCAAATGGTTTATCATTTTCTTCCCTTTTTCTTTTGAGAGAGAGTTTCATGTAGTCCAGGCTACCCTAGAACGTGAAGTCCAGTGGGAGGCTCCATTAACACCCCTGGGGTCTCTTCTTGATGGCAAGACTCAAAAAAAAAAGTCTGGGCCTGGACAGCTGGAAAAGGAATTTGAATAGCAGTCTTATCCCACCGCCTGCCCACTCCATGGGATGTTAGCTAACCAGACCACAAGGTCCCCAGGTGCTCACTGTTGCCCCTGATGTCTTGCCATCAAGAAGAGACCCCAGGGGTGTTCTGACTCCCTCTTCTGGAGTGTCTGAAGACAGCTACAGTGTACTTACATATAATAAATAAATAAAATAAAAAATATATAATTGACACAGGGCTAGAGAAATGGATCAGTAGGGAGTCAGATCTTATTACCGGTGGTTGTGAGCCACCATGTGGTTGCTGGGATTTGAACTTCGGACCTTCGGAAAAGCAATCAGGTGCTCTTACCCACTGAGCCATCTCACCAGCCCCCAGGCCCAGACTTTTGTCCCTAGCTCCTGCTCCTATCCAGAGTTCAGGCTGCTTGTGGCCTGGGGACCCTGTGAGGGACTGGATTAACAAATCACTTAAGCCGGGCGTGGTGGCGCACGCCTTTAATCCCAGCACTCGGGAGGCAGAGGCAGGTGGATTTCTGAGTTCAAGGGCAGCCTGGTCTACAAAGTGAGTTCCAGGACAGCCAGGGCTACCTGTCTTGAAAAAACAACAACAACAACAAAACAACAACAGCAGCAACAACAACAACAATCAAGTCACTTAACTGCAAAACTCTCCTCCTCTATGGAGAAACGAATTGCCTTATCCCCAGGTTGCAGGCTGCGTACACACAAAGAGGGGTCATATATGTGCCATGGTCTTATATTCTGGGTATACCCAGGGGAGACTCCAGCAAGCTCAGAGCCCCCTGGGGATAGCCCCACCCAAAGTTTGTCTTCAGTTTCCTCTTGTCTGAGTACTACCCACCCTCTATGACACTTGTGACTGAAAATTCCCCAGTCGTCCTGTCAAAACTCCCTCCTCTTTTGTGGTTTGCTTATAACCTTCCTTTCCTTGACCTCTTTTGTCCCTTAGCAACCAGTGAGTGCCAACACTTGAGAACAGGAATAAACTCTCTTCCGCCGGGCAGTGGTGACGCACACCTTGAATCCCAGCACTTGGGAGGCAGAGTCAGGCGGATTTCTGAGTTCGAGGCCAGCCTGTTCTACAGAGTGAGTTCCAGGGCTACACAGAGAAACCCTATCTCAAAAAAAAAAAAAAAAAAAAAAAAAAAGTCCTCTTCCTTCTGACATTCTGTGTTTGTATCTGGAAGGTGCTTAGATTTATTGAGTAGGACAGAATCAAAGCTTTTCTCTAAAACTGTATACTTACACTTTTCCAGAGAGTCTGTTCCGCCTCCTTTTAGAATGTTTTCAAGATTCCAGAAGCTAAAAATATCGTCCCAAAGCTTTTGAAAGAACTCTTCCATGTAAGGAGCCCAGTGGAGACGCTTGAAGCTGAAAGTTCATGTCCACCAGGTGGCGCCCTAACCCACACATCTCCTGCTGCCTTTTTTTTTTTTTTTTTTTTTTTTTAAGATGGAAGAATTCTTTCCTTCCTCCTAATGTTAATAGGCTCCCTGCTCCCTTCAGCGGTCCAGCATCCAGATTCAACTGCTAGATGCACTTTAGAGTCTCAGCCATAGGCAAGGGCACTAAGCACATCGTTCCAGGGGCTGCTAAGTTAGGATCAGAACATACAGGTCTGGATTTTCCAGTGGGACACAGACTCTGCGTCACTTTTCTGGGTCCCTGCCAGTGTAGCTGTAAACAGAACATGAGAAATATATAAAAGTGCTAGGATTGTGGATGAGAAGTCATCTTCATCTGTGCCCTAGCAGCTCCTGAAACAAGGTCAACTGCTTCAACGCTCTGAACCCACTCTTGGTCCCTATTGGTGGGTCAGAGCTCAGAACACCATCACCAGGAGCAGTAAATACAACTTCTTCCACGGGGTCTAGCACAATAAACATCCCCTTCCCCAAACCACACATATCTTACATCCCTGGCCTCTAAAATGGTGCTCAGTGTTTAATAAGCTCTCATTGTCTGCTTGCTGCATGAAATTATTTTACAGATGAAGTAATCAGGCACAGAGGGCTGGGAAACCCCTCCTCCGTGCCCGACGATGGAGTGAGCAATGGAGTGAAGAACTCACTCTTGTTCTCAAGTGTTGGCACTTGCTGGTTGCTAAGGGACAGAACTCAAGTAAGAAAGGCTATGCTGTCTTGTGTGGGTATGCTACACACCACAATTTAAGCATTTATAATATGCATCTGGAGCTTTCTTGAGTAGTATGTACTGGGGTGGCAGTGACAGGCCAAAGTTTTTTTCTTCAAAGGGGAACCAGGCTGCAGGGAAGGGCACCTACTGTTCCAGGCCAAGGGGATGGGACTCTGAAGTGTATGATCAGCTGTGGTTTGATGCAGGCATTGTCCTGTAGGCAAATGTGGCTTGCTTAGTGTCTTAGTTAGGGTTTTATGGCTGTGAAGAGATACCCTTACCACTAAAACTCTTGTTACAGTGTCATGGCAAGAAGCATGGTGGCATGCAGGCATACATGGTGCTGGAGAAGGAGCTGAGAATTCTACATCTTGATCCGCAGGCAGCAGAAAGAGACTGTGTTCCACAGTGTTCCAGCTTGAGCACATGAGACCTTAAAGCCCACAGCCACAGTGAAACAGGTCCTCTAGCAAGGCCACACTGATTCCAACAAGGCTACACCTCTTAACGGTGCCAATCCTTATGGGCTAAGCAGTGAGTTTATGTGGGATGTATCTATTCAAATCACCACACTTAGGTCCAGTACTATTCCTGCAGCCAATTGGCAAGCAACTCCATTTGTATGTACTGAGGGGCTCCTACATGCCAGGCTCAGGCAAAGATGGATAAGCCAGAATAGACCAGTTTTTGATGTAGTAGACTCAGAACTAGGGATGATTCAAATGGAGGCCCAGACAAACAAATAATTGTCAATGTGGGGAGCTCAACCTTAAACCAGTAAGTGCTTAAACTGGGTATGTCTGCTGGTGAGGGAGTGTCTGGAAAATAAAGAGCATTCTGAGTTCATGTGGGAAACTTGCAGTTCATAAGTGACAGAGTTTGGACATGAGTTGGGGAAGGAAGTGGAAAAAACCCAAGAAACTGGAAGTTGGTTGGGGACAGATTATGTAATGTGCCACATTGACAGGACACAGCTCCATACTGGGTTGGGAACAGCCAGGTCAGTTGTGTAACATTGCTGAAGCACAAAGGTTGGCTCTTTGGTGGGGTGGAGAGCAGAGAAGCCATCTCTGGCTTCCTGGTCTGAAACCCTTCAGTCTTCAGGAAAAATGAAAACAACTATTGCTCTCCTGTCTTGGGTCGCGGGAAGCTTACATAGAGAGGGCCCTGTAATGTCAATGAACCTTGGCATCGTTGGGATCCTTGCCATCTAGGTCAATAGTTAAGCATACGGGACATGCCATCTCTGAGACCTAGGCCTGTCCTGACCATGTTAGGTGACATGTTTTTAATCTAAGCAAGACGCAAAGATGGCCAGGAAGGAATGGTCGAAGTGTTTGGCGTTGCTATGCTCTGTGCGCTGTGGGTAAGGCAGCTGGGCCTCCAGTGAGTGATAGTTTTCTTACACTGACCAAGAGACCTTCATGGCAAGACAGTCTGAGACCAGCTTTGGACAGGCGAGTTTGTGGTGGGCAAGTGAAGGGTACTGAGGATGTCCCAGTGAGAACAACTGTCAGTTCAGACCTCCTGCTTACTCAGGCTTGATGGGACGCCTCGATGGGAGAGAATTATGTCTCCAGTCTCCTGTGACTGGAGAGAATCAAGAGGGTCCAGCCACAGGCTGGGCAGAGGCTGTTGTAGCTTTCTTCTCGAAGACCTAAGATCGGCCAGGCCTGCGAGGCAGGAAGGGCTGGGGTGGCTCCAGATGTGGCAAACTTGGCCCAGCAGCCTGGGCAAAAGGCCTGTCATGGGCCAGGGGGGTGCGGGCATTCAGCCCTGGCTGCAGAAGGAAGGAATGGGAGCGGAGGAGAAAGGGGGGGTAGCCAGGGTGGAGGGCGCGACGGCAGGAAGCTGGGAGGCGCGAGGAGGGGTGGAGACCAACGAAGGGGACGGCCAAAGAGCGAGTAGGAGGGCTGGAGAGAGGGAGAAAAAGGAGAGAAGGGAGGAAGGGTGCCGATGAGAAGCAGCGCTGAGGACTTGAAGTAGAGGGAGGAGGGCAGGCCTCGGAGCAGCGGGAGCAGCGGGAGCAGCGGGAGCAGCGGGAGCAGCGGGAGCAGCGGGAGCAGCGGGAGCAGCGGGCCCGGGCTCGGGCCGCCCCCGCGAGCAAGGCGCCGCCATTCCGCTGCTCGGGGCGCCGCCGCCGCCGCCGCCGCGTCCGGGGGCCATGCTCCCGCCGCCCCCGCGCCAGCCGCCGCCCCAGGCGCGCACGGCCCGCGGCTCCCTGCGCCTGCAGCGGGCTTTCCTGCGCGGCCCGCTGGGCGTGCTGCGGCTGCTGCAGCTGCTGGCCGGAGCCGCCTTCTGGATCACCATTGCCACCAGCAAGTACCAGGGCCCGGTGCACTTCGCGCTCTTCGTGTCCGTGCTCTTCTGGCTGCTCACCCTGGGGCTCTACTTCATCACGCTGTTGGGCAAGCAGGAGCTGGTGCCCGTGCTGGGCTCGCGCTGGCTCGTGGTCAACGTGGCGCACGACCTGCTGGCGGCTGCTCTCTACGGGGCGGCGACGGGCATCATGATCGACCAGACGCAGCGCCACAGCTACTGCAACCTCAAGAACTACCGGCTGCCCTGCGCCTACCATGCCTTCCTGGCGGCCTCTGTCTGCGGCGGCCTCTGCCTCGGCCTCTACCTACTCTCGGCACTCTACGGCTGCTGCCGTCGCTACCAGGGCAAGGAGGAGGTGGTGTGAGGCCACCCGCTCCACCGCGGCCCAGATCGGTTTAGGGAATCCCTCCCGAACCCTTCCTGCCGCCGCCTAGTGCCGGTGTGCCCCTGCACCCTCTCCCTGCCTGCGTTTCCACTGCCCGCGCCCTGGATCCCCGACGTTCAGTTCTAGTCTGACTGCTGTACCGCAGCTCAGCCCAGATATCAGCTTCCAGGGACCCACGCAGCCATCCGAGGCGCCGACGCACACACCCAGTTGGGCCGCTTCAGGCGAAGCCTGGAAGTCCCTTTCCTCATTCCCTGTCGAGAGCTAGACGTGGACAGGCGCCGCCGCGTAGATCCGGGGGAGGCTCCCAAATTGGAACCAGTCTTTGGACTGCGCCATTGCCCCCTCCCTCCTGCCCTGCAGTCGGAAGAGCATCCCTTCCCTGCCCCCTCTTCCAGCCTAGGGAGGTGTAGAATGCAGTCAGGCAGCTGCAAGAGGAGCTGGGGACAGGCTTTAGCTAGTGCTAGGATGGATGATGGATGACGTCTTTAGTTGTAGTTTGGCTCTCTCCCTGCGCAGCCCTACGTCTACGAAGTCTTTGGGTGGAGTCAGCTACAGAAGTGGTGGATAGCAAAGGCCTGCTGGCTATACCTTACTTAACGACGCAAGTCTTCTCTCCGCCTAAATCCTTGGTGTTCATTCAGATTGGGCCAACTGTACTAACTTCCCTGGCCTCTCAGATGTCACTCACTAGCTTCCGCCGCACTCCACCTATAAATATGTTTGCATTGGGGATCCCACGTGGCCAACGGCGATCATTAAGGTGCTGCCCACCTCTTTGGGAACCCAGATCCCGCTCTTCCAAACAGCTGTTCTAATATTAGAAGCACACTCTTTCCTCTAAAGCAGTGGGTTGTCTAGGGAGCCAGTACTGTGTTACTTCCCAAAGAAGGGGTAGAAGGCAAACGGGTCTGTCAATGGTGCTGCCTTCCCGAGCACATTCACAATGTTTGTTAGCACAATGCGGTCTCTCTGAGAAGTTCTGCAGGTATCGCAGCCACACATGGTAATTCAGTTCACTGGAGTAACTATTGGGCCTAAGCCATCCCCACCGCAAGACTGTGTCTATGCTGTCTAGGTCATGCCTACAGGTTGACCCACTGAAAATTAGGAAGCTCTTTTTTCCCTAACTCTAACTGGGGGTCCACCCAGTGACAAAGGAGCTAGGACCCCCTCCCTAGCTAGAGACCTGAGAAGAGTTGAATATTCATTCACGTTGTTGGAAACAAGAAGCCAAGGATATCCAGATGATCCCCCAATTCAAAGAGATCCTGGCATTGACTCTGAGCAGCTGGTGCGGTGAGTTCTGTCTGCCACCAAATTGAGAACTATCTGGACCTGGGGTGGACAGCTGGTGCCACCTCTAAGGTAAGGCATTTTGGATAACTGGGAAGTGCCATAGGCCTCTAGCAGGAAGCCCAAGGCCACCTCCTCTTCCAAACTGAAAGTGACCTTATTCACAGAGTATGAAGAGTGACACTGATAACCACAAGGGCCAGAGATGGTGTGAAAACCCACTGTTGTTACTAACTCAAGCTCTGCTTTCTCTGGAAACAGGACATAGGACACTGCATGTTAGAGATGGAACCCAGAGCTCCTGTCATGTTTAAGGAGCACCCACCACAGAGCCACACCCCGCCCCTGCAAGTGTCAGAGCCACACCCCAGCCCCTGCAAGTGCATCTTCCAAGCTCAGGGGTGGAGGTGTGGGATTGTCTGTAGCCATTACGAAGGCGGTGGCTGGAGTGGAATATAAATTTTATGTAGCACTTACTACAGCCCTACTGTGTGGGTACACTGCTTGAATGCATGTGTTCTTTGTCCTACTCTGAGATCAGTGCCCAAGTCTCCTTGGTGATGAGTGATGGCGGTTGGCTTTGAACCCTCACAGTCCAGTTTCTTCAGTACTAGGCTATATTATGTGTAGAAAGAGTCAATACATTGTTGATGTGGCTAATACTTTTTCTGAGGCTAAGGTATGGCTTGGTGGTGCCATTATGTGCAGTAGGTACGAGGTACCTGGTTCAGGACCCAGCATCAGAAGTAGTTTTTCCTAAATTGGAAAAAAAAAAAAAAAAGCAGGACCTAAAACTTACCCTTATAACCAGCTTAAAGGGCAGTTTGAACTTGAACTGCCAAGTGAAGAGAGTCACACAGTGTAGCCATCACCACCATGTACCTCCAGAACTGTTCTAAAAAAACCCAGAAAGTCTGTACCCACCAGGATTCTGGGAGTTTGAGCTGTGCATGCTTGTACAGGCATGTAATCCTAGGGTGTTGGAGGTTATGGAGGGTAGATTATGAGTTCAAGGCCAGCCTGGGCTACATAGTTCCAGGCCAGCTCCAGTCACACAGTAAGACCCTATCCTCCAAAGAAACAAAACAACAAGCAGGTTTGTTGTTGTTGTTGTTTGTTTTAGTTCCTCTAGGAAACCCCAGAGCATGGCCTCCTGTGTTCTTCAATGTCTCCAGCTAGCTCTGCTGCCCAGCTCCACAAAGGATGATTTTCCCTCCTTCCTTTCCCACCAGAGACAGTAGTGGTCTGTGCCTGGGGGGAGCTTTGCTGGGACACCTTGATAGCCAGTGACTCTTGTTCTTATGTTGCAGGTTTCCATGTTGCTGAGGCCTCCAAGATTCTCAGAGCAGTCAGAATGGCCCTGCCTGATTGGCTGAACTGGTCTCCCTGGGACCAGCAGAAGGTTTGGCAGTCTTCGCTGCTTCGGGGCAGTGGGGAACAAACAGTCTCTTTTGCAAGTGTCTAGTGGAAGAGCCGTGGTAGAGAAGACTTGATTTCTTTCTTGATACAAGAGGATTCCCAAGCTCTTATGTTATCATTTAGGCACAAGATCTGGTCACTTGGGACTGAACTCTGCCCATCTCCCATTGCCTAAATGACAGGTGTCAGTTCTGGCTCCCATTCCTTACCTGTTTGCCTTTCTTAGATCACCGTCTAAGCTCAGGTCCAGTCCCCTCAGGATAGGCTCAGTCCCAGCGCTCTGGGTCTGAGGCCAGCACACCTTACTCAGGAGCACACGTCTTGGCCTCTCTGGTGCCTCATCTACCCTCGCGTGCCTATAGCACTCGGGAGCTCACGAGCTCTTCTCCACGTGCCTTCCAGCTTTGACTCCAGCAGCGGGCATGGCGGTCCCTCCGTTTGCCACTCGTGAGAAGCACAGATAAGATTATTATAATACCCACCTTTCCTCAAACGGCATAGTATGATCGCCCTGCTGTGGCCCAGAGCATTTGGAAACTGGTAGCACTCTCCCTGGCTTATCTCTCTGACACCAGGACTGGGGCCAGGCCAAGACCACCCAGACAGCTCCCCACCATAAGTCTGGGGTCTCTTGTGGGCCCAGGAGACAATTTCTACAGTGTGGACAAAGGCCAGGCAGGGTGGGTTTTGGTGTAGGGAGGGTAGTTACAGAGAGGGGCCATGTGCCTTATCCAGTAGTGTATTCATGGTCACCCCAGTATGCTTTTTTGGAATAAAGTTTGTTTTGTCTGATCTTGTGTTTGGGTCTCACGGCCTGGTCCTCTGTGGTAACTTTCTGCTGGGTTCCCTCAGACTCAGCCCTTGCCTTCTGGGAGAGAAGGGAAAATGAGCTCACAGGTTTCCACTGTGGCTAGTCAGGGCCTGAGGGCAGATGCAGAAGAAGAAACACTCTGTTTTGGGTTGGTGCTGAATAGAACTACAGAGCTTTCTCCCTCCTGTCTGCTCTCTACTGGCCCCTACTTATGAGTGCCACTCCCTGTCAGGCTGGGAGTGACTGTTTGTAGAGCCAGCAGGGTTCTGTTTTGGTCCAGCCCATTGTATCATACAGAGGAGTTAGTCCAGGGCACAGAGGCAACGTGTCTAACATCATATGAGAAAAGTTGGAGGCACCCGGAGCCCAGGCCTGGTTTATTCCTGCTGTGCCTGGCCTGTGGCCCTGACCCCCCCAGAGGTTATTGGCCAGGCTGTTCCTGCAGACAGAGATGCCCTGGAATAGAGACTTGGAACAGAAGGGAGCTGTATCTTGGGCTCCCCCTGCTGGTGGGAAATAGGATTCCGCCATCAGAGCTTACATCGGGGAGCAGCTCGAGCTGGGACCTGATGCGGGATGTTCTCCAAGCCTGCCTGCTCTTCCTGATGCCTTCTCCAGAGAGACACTCAATGGCATGGGCACATGCCCACCTCCCTTCTCCTTTTGTTTTGGTGTAGGATTTCCAGGGTGAAGGTATCACTTGCTGCATCCCCATCTTCTCTCTTGTTTGTTTCTTTGTGTGCTTGTGTGTGCACATGAACAGGTAAATGGGCACACGGAGGCCACTGTCAACTTCAGATGTCTTCCTCATCTTCCTTAGTTGCAAAACCATGTAATTCCGGCTGCGATGGAACTGGCTATGTAGACCAGGCTACCCTCAAAGTTCTAGTGACCCACCTGCCCCTGCCACTACACCTGGCTTCTACCTTATTCTCTTTAGATATTTTTAAAAATTTTATGTGTATGAGTGTTTTGTTCCCATGTATGACTGTACTGAAATACTTTTATTGGGGGGTTTTCTGCCCCACTCTTTCCCATTTAGCTCATCACCCAGATACATCAGAATTTATTAACAAGCTACAAACCTAAACTGGGCAGGCCCTGAGACTATTATAACCCCGTAACTCTGTCTCCGCCTCCTCGTCCCTGGGATTACAGGGATCATACTCAGGTACATCATATCCAGCTTTTAGTCCGGGTGCTGGGCACCTGAACTCGGCTCCTCATGCTTGCACACCAAGCTCCGTATGGGCTGAGCCATCTCCCCAGGCCCTTCAATTTCTCAGACAAAACTAAAAGTTATGCGGCTTCACACGAGGGGTTCCCGTGTTCTGGCTTTCCTCTTAGGATGTCGGGCGCCGCTACGCTGGCATGCAGAGGGCAGGTCAGAATGGGTCTGGAATGGGTGGGGTCCCAAGTCTGCCTCTTCCTTCCAGGGAATCAGACGCCCGCTGTTGGCTGCCAACCAGGCCAGCGGTGGGTGAAGCGGAGGCCAGGACCAGCAGGATCCCAGTCTCATTAGGAGTGAGTGGAGGGTGGGGCAGGAAGGCCTTCTCCGAGGGTCTTTAAATGAAGCAGATCTCTGAGATGAGACGATCTTAGCTTGTTCGTTTTGTTGTTGTTGTTGCTTTTTTGTTTTGTTTTTTTGTTTTTAACTGGGGGTGGATTTGAACGTATACATTGAAGGGAAGGTGTGAGAATATCCACAGAGGAAAAGGTTGGCTGAAGGCTAAGACTACTGAGATGCCTCACCAGCGTGGGAAGCGCTCTAGGCGCTGGGTATGTGACTGACTGCTGGGCACAGTGACCACCTGGTTGGAGGTCATCTGTGTACATCCCCTGAGGTAGGCGCGGAAACAGGGAAGGAGCTCTCAAGTTCTGAGATTTCCCGGGCTTGTACTTGCTCTAACTTGCCAATTCCGTGCCAGTTCCTCTGGTGGCAAGGCCCACATGCCCTGAAGCTTGCTGGGGCGGAGTAGGTACTTTTACCTGAGCTACTAGAGGGTCAACACCTATTACTGCCTCTGCCCTTGTAGAGAAAATGGAACCCTGAGGAAGGAAGAGCCTTGTCCAAGGTCACAGGCTGACTGCTGACTGGATGGACACTTCTTGACCCCTTGTTGTCCTTGGCAGGCCTTGAAACCTAAGTGGAATTTGGTTTTCCATCTTTGAGGTCAGTTGCTTAGCTGGGGGCGGCGGCGGGGGGGGGGCACGCCTTTTATGCTAGCACTCAGCAGACAGAGGAAGGAGGATCTTTGAGTTCAAGGTATGCCTGGCCAAAGGTAAGTTCCAGGAGAGACAAGGCTACACAGAGAAGCCCTGTCTCTAAGGTGGCAGGCGGGCGGAGTGGTGGCTGCTATGAATTGGCACCCCCCCCCCATTTTAGAATTGTGGTGTGTCTGTGTGTGTTGGATGAGGGGCTCTTTGAAATAAGACGCCACTGTCTGAGTCTGGGAAATCCCAGAGGGTTGCTTACTTTTTGACTGTGACTTTTCCCATTTTTTCTACATGGGGTGGGGTTTATATACATATAAACAAAACACACACACACATATATAAATGTATATATATATATATATATATATATTCTTTCTTTTTTACAATATTTGGAGAATTAAACAATTGATACAGTATTTAGGGTAACTTTTGTTGTGGCGAAACATCAGGACCAAAAGCCAGCTGGGCAGGAATGGACTTATTTTTTATTTTTTTTTTTTCAAGACAGGGTTTCTCTGTGTAGCCCTGGCCGTCCTCGGACTCACTCTGTAGACCAGGCTGGCCTCGAACTCAGAAATCCACCTGCCCCTGGGCTTGTTATTTTGTTTATCCTTACAAGTAGGGAAGACAGGTCAGGAACTCAAGGCAGGAACCTAGAGGCAGGAGCTGAGGCTGACCCACAAGAGAGTGCTGCTTATTAGCTGTCTCCCTCGGGGCTTTCTCAGCCTGCTTTTTTTGTAGAACCAGAGACCACCAGCCCAGGGATTCCACCACGAATAATGGGCAAGGCCACCTCACATTGAACACATTAACCATTAAGAAAATGTACTACAGACTTGTTTATAGACCAACCTTAAGAAGGAATTTTCTTTCTTTCTCTCTCTCTCTCTCTCTCTCTCTTCCTTTTTCTTTTTTGTTATTTCAAGGTAAGACTCTGTGTAGCCCCAGCTGTTTTGGAACTCACTCTGTAGACCAGTCTGGCCTCGAACATGGAGTGCTGTAGTGATATGTATAGTGAAGTCTCTGTGTCTGGCTTTGAGTGAAATGTTTCAGCAAAGCCTTTGCTGTGTTTGCGTCAATCAGTAGAGGCTGGGAAATGGCTATGAGATTGAACCTTGAGGAAATGTCTCTTTGGAAAGTCTGCCCTTGGTGCTACATGAGAGCTTGCCGCCGCTGCAGTCATCTTGGTTCTCAGACACTCCTGGCAAACCTGGAGTTCTTACTTGTGATTATGGCTAGCCATGGTCAAAAGGGACTGAGATTTGTGTGGGATGTCTGCTCTCATGGGCAGTCAGGGCAAGATAACTTTGGTAGTTGGAACCTTCCCCAGGCCCAATTACCCTTGTATAATGTTTGGATAAAGTAACTGGGGTGAGCTAGCTGGGTGACAGTCTTCTCTGAGAGGCTGTTCTCTACTCCAAAGGAGAATGAAGGCTTAGCATCTTGGTGAGCACCTACGACCAACATCAGTCAATAAAGACCTGCTTACCTCTGCCTTTTTTTGTTGTTGTTTTGGTTTTGGTTTTTCAAGACAGGGTTTCTCTGTGTAGCCCTGGCTGTCCTCACTCTGTAGACCAGGCTGGCCTCAAACTCAGAAATCCGCCTTCCTCTGCCTCCCAAGTGCTGGGATTAAAGGCGTGTGCCACCACCACCTGGCTAGAAGGCATTTTCTTAATTGTGAGTCCTCTTCCTAAATGACTCTAGCTTGTGTCAAGTTGACATAAAACTATCCAGGGCAACTGATGTAATAGCAATATCTGATCATTAAAAACACATTTAAATTTCTATTTTTTTGTGTGATTGTATATGATGTCTGTGAGGCCAGAAGACAACTTTGAGGAATTGGTTCTCTCCTTCCGTCTTTCCGTAGGTCCCTGGGATCGAACTCAGGTTGTTGGGCTTGTGAGGCAAGCAGTTTTATCTGCTGAGCCAACTCTGTGGCCCAGTACTTATATTTACTTACTGTAGCCGAAGCTGGCCTCGAATTGGCATAGGTAGCTGAGAATGACCTTAAACTTGCTGCCACTTTCCAAGTACCGGCACACATCATTGTAGGCACGCATCAAACGTGTTTACGTGTTGCTGGACTAAACCCAGTGCTTGGTGCGTGGTACGGTGCGCATGCTCTCTATCAGCTGAGCTTCATTCTCAGCTCCTGTCCTGGGTAGCTTTATGTCAATTTGACACCAGCTAGAGTCATCAGAGGAGGCAGCCTCAACTGAGAAAATGCCTCCATAAGACTGAGCCATAGACAAGCCTATAGTCATTTTCTTAATTAGTGATTGGATGGGGGAGGGCCCCCACCCATTCTGGATGGGTCATCACTAGGCTGGTGGTCTTTGGTTCTATAAGAAAGCAGGCTGAGCAAGCCGTGAGGAGCAAGAACTCTTCCGTGGCCTCTGCATCAGCAACTTCCTCCCAGTCTTCTTCCATGGGTGAGTTCCTGTTGGAACTTCCTTCACTGATGAACAGTGTAGTGGAACCCTAAATGGAATAAACCCTTTCCTCCCCAAGTTGCTTGGTCATGGTGTTTCATCACCGAAATGGCAACCTTAACTAAGACAACCCCTATTTTAAGTTTAAAAAAATGTTTTATTTTAATTATGTATATGTGTGTGGGTGTGTGCACTTGAGTGCCTGTGGGGGTGGGTATTGGATCTCCTGAAGCTATAGTTACAGATGGTTATCAGTGCAGATGTGAGTGCTGGGAACCAAACTCTGGTCCTCTGCAAGAGCAGAACAAACTCTTAATCACAGAGTCAAGTCTGCAGTCTCCCAGGGGACAAGCTTTCCCCAACCGTCTGCAGATTACTGGCGTGGAGAGCTGCCTATTAAAACAGGGGACCAAAACTTTTGGAAGAGATGATTTTATCCAAGTTTGGGCTTGGAAAATGAGGTAGAAAAGCATTCCCCATTTTCAAAATGGGAGTTAGTCTCAGAAGCTTTTACGGGATAGCAGGTGGGGTGTTCATGTGCTTGGAGACATCGGAAACCTCTGGTTTCCCAAGGTGTTGTTTGTTTGTTTGTTTTGTTTTGTTTTTGTTTTGTCCGTAAGTTCTCTGAAGGATTTGTAGAGTGGAAACTCTGTCTCTTTTTTTGATATCCCCCTTCTGGCGTCTGACTCAGTGGTTCAGAACACTTCTTGCTCTTTCTGAGGACCGATGTTCAGTGTCCCAGCTCTCAAAGCCATCTATATCTCCAGTTCCAGGGGACCTGATGCTGTCTTCTGACCTCCTCACAGGCACCAGGCATGCATGAGGTATGTGTATACACTTTCAACCAAAAATGCTCATTCGTGGGCTGGTGAGATGGCTCAGTGGGTAAGAGCACCGGACTGCTCTTCCGAAGGTTCGAAGTTCAAATCCCAGCAACCACATGGTGGCTTACAACCACCCATAATGAGATCTGACTCCCTCTTCTGGAGTGTCTGAAGACAGCTACAGTGTACTTACATATAATAAATAAATAAATAAATCTTTAAAAAAAAATGCTCATTCGACAAAATAAAGTGAATTTAAAAAAGAAATATTCTGCTGGGTGGTGGTGGCGCACGCCTTTAATCCCAGCACTTGGGAGGTAGAGGCAGGCGGATTTCTGAGTTCGAGGCCAGCCTGGTCTACAGAGTGAGTTCCAGGACAGCCAGGGCTACACAGAGAAACCCTGTCTCGAAAAACCAAAAAAAAAAAAAAAAAAAAAAAAAAAAAAAATCCTTCTTCCCTGATCTGTTAAAGAATTCCTGTTGCAAGAGGAAAAGAAGTGGTGTCAGGCAGAGGAAGAGGAAGAGTGGCTAAAGGTCCCTTCCTGGCACTTAGAGGAATCAGTTCTTCCCCAGGAGTGGGGGGCGATTGGCAGGGGCTTTATTTACATACATTTCCTACCATAGCCAGCTAAGGAAATGCTAATACTTCCTGGTACGCATGGCTCCTTCTTTATGAGTTCATTTGCATTTCCCTCTGTAACTTCTAGCCTGTTCAGTTACACAAAACTGTCACCCAGATAGGGTTCCTTTGAGTTTCTTTCTGTCGCCAGCCTGAAGGACTGTAACGAAACCCAGCTATTACAAACCTGGATTACATCAGCTTTTCTCGTCCCGGGTGACAGGGGTGTTAGAGACTTCCCTTCAGGTTAGAGGTTCCCTCGCTGTGCCAAGCCCAGCTCTCCTGCTTCCTCTGCTGGTTCCTGTCTGCCAGATGTGCACAGACAACCCCGAAACCCAGACACTCCTTCAGTGTAGTCACCTGGCCTGCCCGCAGCCTGCTTTCTCAGTCCCTCCTGCCTCTCACAGGCTCCTCACAACCTCTTCTGTGGCTCCTGGGCATTTAATATAACTGACTCTCTTTCAGTCAGGTCAACCCAATTTCCTGAGGCCCAGAACGCCATCACTCAGCCAATGGGGCTAATGCTCATGCCTCCTTCACTGGATGTAGAAAGAGCATCATGAGATGCTGACCAGGCCATAGATAGGAGGGCCTGGCAATCAAATCTATACAGCTCTGCCTGAGGCAGCATGGCTGCCCTCTGCAGGATTTCATAAGACCATGTACAATCAAAGCAGAGCCCGTACCATGCCCGATAGTCTGTAGTGATGAGGAATATAAATTTCCTTCTGCCCAAGGCTCCATGCCTTTTCCCCAGCTGAGAGAGGACAGTCTTAGCTGTGCCCCCCACATCGGCTTTCCTGTAATCTGAGTTCCTTCTTTCTCTCTTTCTTTGTTGTTCCCTTGCAATGCCCTCCCACCCTGCCTTGTCTCTATTTCCAACTGTTCCTTCTCCTGCTTTCCTTTCAGCTAGCAAGGGACGCAGTCTCATGAAGAACTTATCTGGGGGTTGGGGGTGGGGGTAAAGTAGCCTCTGACCTCAGCTGTCAGTAGTGAAAAGGCTATAGATTACCCTCGGGCGTTTGTTTATGTTTTTATCGATCCTGGGACTTATCTGGGCAAAGGGAGCTGTTTTCAGTCACACAGCTGGTGCGTATCTTCCCTTCGCACGCGACTTTTCTGCCTCGCAGATCATCAGTGGTTGAATTTATCAGCTGCTTGCTGTCTCTTTCCTGGGTCCCAGTAGATTTCTTGCAGAGTTTGACTTTTCAATTTAATTTTGTATGCATGGGTGTTTGGCCTGCATGTATGTCTGTGTACCATGTGAGTGTACCGGGTGCTCACAGAGGCCTAAAGAGTGTGTCAGATCCCCTGGAACTGGAGTTATAGATAGTTGTGTGTCACAGTATGGGTGCTGAGATTGAACCTGAGTCCTCTGGAAACGCAGCCAATGCTTTTAACTGGTGAGCCATCTTGCTAGCCTTTGGATTTTTTGTTGTTGTTGTTGTTGTTTGTTAAATAAATGAACCACCTTACAGATCTTATTGTAGGGTATGTAGATATCAGCTTGATATAACTCTAGCCATGTTAAGCCATGATGGAGACCACTACTCCAAGGAAACAAACTTACCTGGTTTTTCCTGCAAAGCATCAGAAGTTAAAAGTTTAGGGTCAGCCGGGCGTGGTGGCACATGCCTTTAATCCTAGCACTCGGGAGGCAGAGGCAGGTGGATTTCTGAGTTCGAGGCTAGCCTGGTCTACAAAGTGAGTTCCAGGACAGCCAGGGCTACACAGAGAAACCCTGTCTCAAAAAAACAAAAAAACAAAAAAAAAAGTTTAGGGTCACATGTGTGGGAAGGGGATTAAATTTGGATCCTGCTTTTTTTCCTCTGGCGGCAGCCATCAGGTGAGCCAAGATGGGTGCATACAAATACATCCAGGAGCTATGGAGGAAGAAGCAGTCCGACGGGATGTGCTTTCTTCTGAGGGTCCGCTGCTGGCAATACCGCCAGCTCTCTGTGCTGCACAGGGCTCCCCGCCCCACCCGGTCTGATAAAGCTCGAAGACTGGGGTACAAGGCTAAGCAAGGCTATGTCATTTACAGGATTCGTGTCCGCCGTGGTGGTCGTAAACGCCCAGTTCCTAACTAAGGGTGTAAGCCTGTCCACCATGGTGTTAACCAGCTGAAATTTGCCCGAAGCCTTCAGTTTGTTGCTGAGGAGAGAGCTGGGCCCCATTGTGGGGCTTTGAGAGTCCTGAATTCCTACTGGGTTGGTGAAGATTCCACATATAAATTTTTTGAGGTTATCCTCATTGATCCGTTCCATAAAGCTATCAGAAGAAATCCTGACACCCAGTGGATCACCAAACCAGTCCACAAACACAGAGAGATGTGGGAAGCCACATGTGCCGTTGTAGAGTGGCACTGACTACTGCTGGCCACCACGCATAAGTTTGGACAAACAACCAATGTGTACATATGCAGTAAAGTTTTTTTGCAAAGACACTGCCTGGCCCGGCATGATAATGAGCTTCTGTAAGGTACTGAGAGTATAACCAATCAGATGTGAGACATGCAAATGAGGTATGATAATGAGGTTCTGTAAGGTACTGAGAGAGAGTAGCCAATCAGATGAGGAACATGCAAATGAGGCTTAGTGCATAACCAATCCGGGTGTGAGACACGCCTCTCCTAGGCCTATAAAAGCAACACCAGTTCTGGGCTTGGGGTCTTTTCGCCTCTACAATCAAGCTCTCCCAATAAACGTGTGCAGAAGGATCCTGTTGCAGCGTTGTTCTTCCTGGCCAGTCGAGCGCGCGCAAGAGAGAGATGCGTGGGCTGACATCTGCTGGCCGAAAGAGCAGTGGCCTTAGAAAAGGCCACAAGTTCCACCACACTATTGGTGGTTCCTGCCGTGCAGCCTGGAGAAGGCGCAATACTCTCCAGCTCCACCCTTACCACTAATACACGTGATATTTGTAAAATTCATATCCAATAAACAATTTAGGACAGTCAAAAAAAATTGGATCCTGATTCTCCACATGAATTTGATTATTTGATTTTGTTTTTCCAGATAAATAGAATGCATGCCAGTCCGGATGAAGTCAGTTTTATCCTATTAGAATTTCTGGCCTGAATTGCAGAGGGCCTTGCTCTTTGCAACCCGTGACTACACCATCTCTTCAGTCTCCCCCAACCCCCTTTTAAGACAGGTTCTTGCGATACTGTTTTAGCTGGTTTGATCAATGTGGACACCAAGCTGGTCTAGAACTTGCAGTGAACCTCCTGCCTTTGCCTCCTGAGTGCTGGGATTACAGACCAAATCATTCATTTTTGTGACTGGGTGTATTCCACTGTATGGAATTTATTATTATTATTATTTATTTATCTATTCACCTGCTGATGGACACTTACATTGTTTCAAAGGCTTCCTTATAAATGCAGTTACTATGAGAACTGACCAAGCCTTCATTGGGGCTTCAGTTTCCCTTGATCTGTCAGTGATGGTCAGTCATGCAGTAGATTTTCATTTCTGAGATGAGGTGGGTTGTGGTTTGGCTCAGCGTTTGTATCAAGCAGGGTAAGGCTGGACCCAGGATAAATTAAGGAGTTTTTCATCTTATTCTATGTGCCGGGATAGTTTATATTTTGCAGGGAGGGGCTTGTTTGTTTGTTGGTCGGTTTTTGGTTTTGGTTTTGTTGTTTGGAAGGGGTTAAGACAGGGTCTCGATATGTAGCTGTCTCTGTCTGGTCTGGAATTCACTCTGTAGACCAAGCTGGCCTCAAGCTCAGAGGCACTCATCTGCCTAGGTGTCACCCCTCCCATTATTCCTGAGTGCTGGGATTAAAATGCATTATTACCATGCTTGACTAGTTCCCCACCTCCCCATGTTTTCAAACAGGGTTTGTGTAGCCTTGGCCATTCTGGAACTCATTTTGTAGACCAGGCTGGCCTTGAACTCACAGAGATCTGTGTGCCTCTGCCTCCCAAGTGCTGGGATTAAAGGCATGTGTGACCATTGCTTGGCTGCTAGTTTGGTTTTTAAAAAAGACGTTTATTTTGGGGTTCAGTGGATAAAAGGACTACTTGCTCTTGCATTAGTACACGGTTCCATTCCTAGTGCCCACATGGTAGCTCACAACCATCTGCAACTCTAGTTCCAGGGCAACTAATACACCTGGTATAGATATAGATATAGATATAGATATAGATATAGATATAGATATAGATATAGATATAGATATAGATATAGATATAGATATAGATATATATGAGGGCAAAGTCTGAAATACAAATAAATCTTTTTAAAAATATTATGTATTAGTTTACTTTTGTGTGTGTGTGCATGTGTGTTTGTATGTGTATGTATGTGTGTGTGCACATGCCACAGCACAGTTGTGGAGGCTGCAAGCAGGAAACAAAGATCATACTGGGATTAGCAGGACCACTTTTTTGTTTGTTTGTTTGTTTGTTTGTTTGTTTGAAACTGGGTCTCACAATGTAGAACAGGCTAGTCTCAAAATCAGAGATCTGCCAGCCTCTGCCTCCCAAGTGCCAGGATTAAAGGTGTGCGCCACCACACCTGAACTAGAGATTGAACTCAGGGCTTTGTGCACACTAGGGAAGCATCTACTATTCTGGGCCCAGAGTGTGATTTCCCCCCCAAGAAAGATGAAGGCTATTAAGGCAGGCATACAGGCACACACCTGTAACTTAGCCTTGGAGCCAGGAAGGTTAAAGCAGCAGATCAAGAGCTTGAGAGCCAGAGACCAGCCTGGGCTGGATACAGCAAGAACTTGTTGGGGCTGGAGCGATGGCTCAGTGGTTAAGGGTACTGACTGCTCTTCCAGAGGTCCTGAGTTCAAGTCCCAGCAATCATATGGCTCACAACTATCTGTAATGGGATCTGATGTCCTCTTCTGGTATGTCTGAAGACAGCTACAGTGTACTCATATAAATAAAAATAGATAAATCTTAAAAAGAAAAAGAACTTGTTTTTTGTTTTGTTTTGTTTTTTTGTTTTTTGTTTTTTGTTTTTTGTTTTTTGTTTTTGGTTTTTCAAGACAGAGTTTCTCTGTGTAGCCCTGGCTGTCCTGGAACTTACTCTGTAGACGAGGCTGACCTCAAACTCAGAAATCCGCCTGCCTCTGCCTCCCAAGTGCTGGGATCAAAGGCGTGCGCCACCACCACCCAGCAAGAACTTGTTTTTTAAAAAAATTCTGAGGTATTTACCCCCATATTCTCATGAAAGATATTCTGTGAATCCTTGGATTAATGGATGTTGTTGCCCAGATATTATAACAAAAACATTTTAGGAACCTAAGAAAATAAAATTGATTAATATTCATACATACTTTCAGTTTAATTTTTTAATATTTTATTTATTTTTATTTCATGTATATGACCGGTCTGCGTACATCTATGTCCATGCACCATGTTTGTTCTTGGTCCCTGTGGAGGTCAGAAGTGGGTGTCAGATCCAGTGGAACTGGAGTTACAGATGGTTGTGAGCTGCCAAGAGGGTTAGGAATTGAACCTGTGTCCTCTGCAAGAGCAGCCAGTGCTCTTAATCTTAATCCAATCTTAAGATGGAGAACCATCTCTCTAGTACCTCCTTTTAAAAAAACAAACATTTTTATAAGTTCTTTAGGAACTTCACACAATGTATTTTGACCACATGACTTCCCAACTCCTCCCAGATCCACCCCAACTTCTTGTCTTCTTAGATTGTTCATTTAAAAACTCCAATTTTTGCTCCACACATTTCTAGGTGTAGGGCTATCCAATGGAGCACAGTCAGTCCACCAGGAGCTGCACCTTCAAAAAAACCAAACTCTCTGGGCTAAAAAGGTGGCCAAGCAGTTTACAGGACTTGTTGCTCTTGTAAGAGGACCCAGGTTCAATTCCCAGCAACCACAGAGTGGCTCACAACCCTCTGTAACTCTGGTCCCAGAAGATCTGATACTTTCTTCAGACTTCTGTGGGCACCAGGCACACACGTGTTGCACATACATACACATAGCAAACACATCCATACACACAAATAAAATAAAATACACATAAACACTCAAAATAAAATACACATTAAATAGATGTGTATTTTAAACAAACCCCATAGCCCCTCCCCCCTGTCAGTTAGGGGTAGAGCTTGTGACCTCATTCCATGCTAGAATGTTGACTGAGGTTCTCCTCTCACAACGGTCCGCTGTGGGTTGTCTCCAGAAGTGGGGGATGGTCTCTACGAGGTACTTTCCCTCTGCAGTGAGCTGGCTGGTCCAGGAGGGAGGTAGCCGGATGTAAGTTTCTGACTTTTGAGCATCTTGGTCTGCAAGCAATGTTCAGCAACCCCACTCACTTCCTTGGAAGTCATATGCATGTGCAAAGGGGCTCAGAGCCATCGTCCCCAGACGAGCAGCCTCTGCCCATCAATCCGGTGGTTCTGTGTGAGGGAGTGTGTTATACGTGAGGGAGTGATCCCTGACAGGTTTTGTGGATGATAGTTAATTGCCTCTTTCGTGGGAGCCATGAGGTTTATTAGGGAGGTTTTTGCTGCTTTCCACTGTGAGAGTTTTTTGCGCCAGTGTTTGATGAATGGTTGTTTTCATGGCTGCCAAGAGCTGCTGAGTAAGGATGTAGCTGCCGACGTTCGTTGCCTTGCTGTTTGTCCAACAACTCACTGTCTCCCAGCTGGAAAGCTCATTACTCATGAGCTCTTCTTTCCCAGGTACAAGAACATAAAGATGTATTTATGGAGCACCGTTCAAGGGCAACAGGAGCAAAGCTGTTGATCAAAAAGAATTATACAGTCAAAGAGTGCATTTACATACAAAAGACGAAAATGCAAATGCTAAAGAGAACCCGAAGACATGTGCCAAACATTCTTTCCTTTTTCCATTCATTAAGAGAAGGGGAAGCACAATTCATACAACGTAGAATTCCACATAACAGTTTTCACTTCAAGATGAATTTTACAGAGCTAATATAAGCCATTGCTACCAGCTCATTCCAGAATAATTTCAGCCTCAAAAGAAACACTGTGTATCTTGTCAGTAACTCCGATTTCCCTCTTTGCAGCATAAAGTCTGTTCACACTATTCATTGGGCAGCATGAAGTCTGTTCACACTGTTGGGAAGCATAATGTCACACTGTCTGTTGGGGCAGCATGAAGTCTGTTCACACCATTTGTTGGGCAGCCATCACCACTGCCCCATCTGCAGAGCTCTTCCCATCTCACAGGATGGAAATTCTCACTAAACAACTCGTTTCCCTTCACTTATTATTTATGCATTTTAATAAACAGTCTGACTATGTAGCTCAGGCTGGCCCAACAACTCACAATCCTCCCTCTGACTTGCTAGTACTAAGGGTGCAGGTTTGCACCACCAAGCTCAGGTAGACACTGACCATCTAGTGTGTCAGGTCTCTATACTTGGTTTAAACTGGAGATGCCCAGATGTTGAATGTCTGCTCTCAGAAGCTCAGGGCACCACGGGAGAAATGCAGGGTGATGGCCGTCTACCAGAGGTAGGACAGAGTTCTGTCCAAGCATAGAAAAGGAGGCGAGGGGTTAAATGAGAGATGCCACCAAAGGCATTTAACAGGATGTGGGTGGTGAGTGGGAGGTGGTCAGGGGCACGCCCTCCACAGGGTCTCTGCTCTTCTCAGCTGCTAATGTTACTTTTGTATAATCTTCCTTCCACACTTAAAAAAAAAAAGTTATTAATTGCTGAATTGTTGTATTCGTTCTTATGTATGAGGCGTGTGTGTGTGTGTGTGTGTGTGTGTGCATGTGTGGGGAAGCGGTGCAGAGGGTGACTTTGCAGTTAATTATCTTTAGTCACCTTTATATGGGCTTTGGGGGTCAAACTCAGGCTGCCAGGTTCGTGCAGCAAGCATCTTGCCACCCCATCCCCGCCACATAAAATCAATACAGTATTGTAAAAGTGACTGAGTGCTATATGGGGAATTGGTTTCTTGCCTTGTTCCATGTTGGATTTCTTGCTCGGGAATGTTAGTCATAGTGCCGGTAAGACACTCAAGAATCCCTCTGGAGAGCCCCAGCTGAGAAGGTACCAAAACCTTCTTCCAGTGTGACTGTATGCTCATGCCAGCACCAAGTTAGCAGCCACTCAGCGCCAACGCTTACAGGGACAAAGCTCCATCCAGCCTCAGATGCAGGTGAAGCTAAGAACTAGCTGAGGTGTCATCCAAACCTACACACTGTCCATTCAAACACCTCCAAACCCTAGAGCCCTAGAATAGTGTGAGGCAGTGCATGTTAACTGCTCCTTAAGGAATTTTGTTTTTGTTTTGGAGGTGCCCTCTTGCCCAGGCCAGTTACCATGGTTCTGGGGATTGAATCCGGCCAGAGCTTTGTGTATGGCAGGCAAGAGCTCTGCCAGCCCGAGGTGTTAAGTTTGAACAATTTGAGAGACAATAATTTGAACAAGTATTGAGAGACATGAGAAAGATAAGGAATATTCTGAAGAAGTGAGAAAACAATAGAGCCTAGCACGGAAGATCTGGCCAGGAACCGGAATTTGAAGTGCAGAGATGATTCCGAAACTCACAGTTCTCGGGAAGGGTAGGCGAGTGCGCCCCCTCGTGGCAGAAATCATGCTTAACCATTCAACCTTCCCAGCTTGCGCTCAGAATGTCAGCTTAGAATTCCTCCAAAGGCCATCGTGAATTTTATGACTCAGTTATGTGGCCCATAAACACACTCCCGTAGCGATGCAAGACTATCCTCTGAAATGTCAAGTTAATGTGTTAAGAGTCCTCTCTGGTCATTTTCTGTTCTTTCTTAGCCTCTTGTTTTTATTTGCAAAGCCTGCTGATTCATGATTTTCAGGAGGAGACAAATATGTAGAATTCAATTATAAAATGTCAGAGCTAGGCCTGGAGGTATATCTAAATGCTATAGCACTTGCCTAGTATATGCCACACCCTGGGTCCCATTTTTTACCAGTACTGAAAATAACTAAGATAACCCCAAAGTATCTTATGAATAGGGCAAGGCTTTGCTCATTGTTCTGGTCTTTAGAGCCTTCTTTTATTCGCTGATATTTGTCCCAAAAAAACCCCTAGGAGTTTGGGAATCATATTCCCCAATCCGAGAGTAGCTGAAGGGGAAAATAAATATAATTAACATTGCCACCAGTCACAGCCAGCCTCAGGTCAGACACAGGTGGGAAAGTTGCCAAGAAAATGAAATTTGCCTTTGGGGAGAGTTACTGATGGTAGAATGCCAGGTGGTTAGGTCATCGAAATAAGCAATTTTTTTCTCTAAGGAAGGAGGCCTTATTTTCTTTGAGGCAGGATATTGCTATTTAGCCCAGGATGACCCATGGTGCTGGGATCACAGGTCTGCTCTCCCACACCTGACTGGAACAGAGGCAGGTAACTCTAACTCTCCCCTATGCTCAGACTTTTACTGGAGGAACCAGTGCGTTGTATTCTGTCTGAGTCGAATTAGTGCCTCCTATGGAACTAAGAGCTCCTGGAGACTTTTTTTTTTTAAACCGAGACAGGGTTTCTCTGTGTAGGCCTGGCTGTCCTGGAACTCACTCTGTAGACCAGGCTGGCCTCGAACTCAGAAATCTGCCTGCCTCTGCCTCCCAAGTGCTGGGATTAAAGGTGTGTGCCACCACTGCCCAGCGAATGAGACTTCTTATTTCTACCAGACCCAATGCACCATTTTAAGGGAAGAGATATTATACTGGGCCTTAGAGTGGAAGAAACGAGAACATGCAAACTTGGAAGATGCGGGCGTGAGTGCCCAGACCTTGGGGAGATACTGACAGGCATGAATCACTTGGGGAATAGTTGTGCTAGAGGCTAGGTGCATTGAAGTTACTCCAGCCAGTTTTCCCGGTAGCCTCAGTCTAGGCAGAGGATCCATTAAGCAAACAGGCAAGCGACTTTGCATGTGCCAAGTGCAGGACTGGGCAAGCCCAGGGAAGCAAGCCAGACGGACACCTATCCCACTGGGGTGTATGAGGGAAGACTCCCTGAAGAGGTGAGGTGAGCTCTGAGCTGAGCTGTGAAAAGAGTAGGAGGTGGTCAAAGCTGGAGCAGGTTCTGGAGGAGCCGAATATGCCTGGGCCTGGGGGGCGTGTCCCAGGGGCGTGTCCGGGGGGAGTGTCCCTGTGTCCATGAAGATGGTCTCAGGTGAGTATCGGAATGGGTAATGGTGTGTGTGCAGGAGGGAAGAGGGAAGAGTGGGAGCGGCTATGGACCCTGTAGGTTCAGGGATGAGCTGGGTCAGAAGAGGGAGAAGCGGGGTCTGCAGAGGCTGCGTGCTTGAGAGACTAAGGGGGCCCCTGGGAATAGTCATCCAAAGGAGGAGGTAGATTCCAGCAGACAGCTTTAGTACTACGTGTGGCATTCTAGACTTCTGGACCTCCTACAATGATGATGAGTCTCCTCGTCCTCCTCCTGGCCTTGAACTAGCTATGTAACTGAGGATGGACCTCATCTCCTGATACTCTTACCCCCATCCCCAAGTGCTGAGATTACAGCCATGTACCTGGAGTTGATGCTGGAGATCACACCTAGGGCTATGCAAATACTCTAGCAACTGAGTAGAGTATTTCATTAACTCTGGGTCTACATCACTAACTCTAACCAGCCCCAGGTCCTCTGCAAGAGCAGCAAGTGCTGTTAATTGATGAGCCACTTCTCAGTGCCCACCCACAACTAACGTTAAAAAAAACATTATTATGTATGTGGTGTGTGTGTGTGTGTTTGCAGCTGTGCATGTGTGCATGAGAGGAGGCAAGAGGACAGTTCTGGGGAATTGCTTCTCCTTCACCATGGGGCTGGGGGATTGTACTCAGTCCTTCAGGTTTGTACAGCAAGTGTTTTATCCACCAAGTCATCTTGCCAGTCCACAGATTTTGAGCACTTAAAATGTGCTGAGGAGCTGGGCGGTGGCACTGCACGACTTTAATCTCATCCCTCAGGAAGCAGAGGCCAGTCTGGTCTATAGGGCGCATAGTGCCAGTGCTCTAGCTTCTGATGACATTAGCTAACGGCTGATGGTGAATGTGAACGTGAATGCAATCCCCAGGGAGGGTTAGAAGCAAGGAAGGTGGCAGATAGATGACATTCAAGGGAAGAAAAACCCTAAGGAGACCTTGAGGGTAGGAGGCCAAGAGAGGTGGTCTCCTGGACGCTCAGGTGGGGAAAGGAAGAACAGCGAAGTGTCCAGTGTTGCTGAGAGCTCCTGCAAGGAAGACTGGAAATGTTCGCTGGGTGTGGCAGCCAGAAAGGCAGAGGTGACCCAGGAAGACGGGATTACAGTTGGCGAGGGCTGAATAGGTGAGGAATGAGCAGAAGAGCGGGCAAGTCAGAGGAGGAAACAAAAGTGGAGGTAAAGAAATTTCTTGTGCATCTTGTCTCCAGGCGAAGGGGTATTACTGAGAGTAAAGATTTCAGAGCCTGTGGGACAGTGACCAGCCTGAAGGAAGTGAGGAGAGCCCAGATTCCCAGTGCAGCTGAGTCCTGGCTGAGGAGAGCAGGCGTGCCTGTCTCTCTGAAAAAGAGATGCTGGACGAGATGTCAGTGAAGCTTTGGGGTAGCTCAGAGGAGGGGTTATTGTCGGCTGAACAGCTAGGGAAGGCTGCTCACAGCTGACTCCTGCTATGATGGCTTGCTTGGGTTTGGATGGAAGCAAGAATCGGGGCAGGCAGGTGTGACAAGCAATCTGAGGACTTGGCAAGAGTCCAGGGCCCTTGCAGGTAACAAAGAGGGTTCAGCTGGCTGAGACTGAGGCACCTGAGAGAGAACAGCAGGACAGATGAAGCCAGTGGATGCAGCCTCGTGTGGGTGGTGGTATGGCTGGGGTTGCTGGCATCCAGTGATGTATTTGGCTCAAATCCCAGCTCCGAGCAGTTTATGTGCTGTGACATTAAAGAAGTTACTTACCATGACTACAACTCCTCATCTGTGAAATGGTGATAACCCCGATAGGGTTATTGAAGGAGGAACAGATAAGATAATGTGCACAAAAAGCTTAGTGTACTGCCTGCCTGCTGGTTAAATGGAAACCCATGGGAGGTGTGTTTTAAGGGACAACAGCTGGGTCACAAGATGTGAAGAGGATAGAGCTAGGAACGGCCTGCACAGGACCTTGAACACAGCAGCTACGGACCACCGTTCCGTCTCTGCTAATGTTGTAACCCTCGAAATTACTGATACTACTAGAGAAACTTCAGTGTCGTGTACAGTTTGTCTCTGCGTTCTCACGGCAAGCACTATAGCAGACAGCTGGTTTCTGTGCTGCTGTGTCTTCCTGCAGCAAGCCAGGGGCTCTCTCACCGTTAAAATGGCACTACCCATAGGCACCTGACATACAAGATGTGTTTTCTGTCTTCCCTAGGTTCTCAGAGCTTCTATCCACATTTTCTTTCTTTTTTTTTATCCTTCTCCATCCCTGCCCCCACACGCCCCACTTTTTTTTTTTTTTTTTTTTTTTTTTTTGAGCCAGAAGCTCCCATAGCCAAGACTGGCCTTGAACTTGCAATACTCCAGCCTCAGAAACCAAAAGGCTGTGGTTACAAGTGTGTCACCACGCTAGACTCTCTAACTGTCCTTGCTGTAATGTTCCGGAGCTAGGCTGGCTCCCAGGTCCTAGGACTCCCGGGCATTAAACGAGTCATCTCTTGGGTGGCAGGAACAGAGTTAACCAGAAATTAGCCAAGGAGGGAAGAGTGCGCAGGCGCAGTATCAACGCGCTTGCTCACCTGCGCTTGGGTGGGAGGAGCTAAGCCCGGAGGCCGGACCCAAGGCGGGACGGGCGCGGTGACGTCACGGGCGCGCCACCGCAGAGTGAGTCGCGTCCCGGAAGCGACGGCGGTGGAGGGGCAGACGGTTCCCGGGTGGACCTGCGACTTCGGAGCGTCGGTGGGAGGTGGCGTGGCGTGGCGTGGGGTGGGGCGGGCCTGGCCTGAGGGACCGCTCCGGGGCTTGGTGGCCCTTCTGTCCCCCTGGCCGTTCCTGTCTCTTCCTTTCCTGGGACAGCGTCCGGGTAGGTGACGACCGTGACGCCCCAGCCTCACTGTATTTATTTACGGAGCCTGGCCCTCCGGCCCTCCCACCGCGTGTGGGTCGCCACCTGCAGGCACAGCGACCTTAGGCGTGTCCTGCCCTGCGCGGCCTCAGACAGGCTGGTGGTCTGGGCCTCTGTCGGCACTGACCTGCTAAGCCTGTCTCGCGCTTGCTTGGGTTCCCTTTCTCCCTAGCTCGTCCTGTCGAGAGTTTGGGGTCCAGTCGACCCCTTTCCAAGTGATGAATGGGAGCCAGGGTTAAGAGCGTGATAAGAGTGTTGTTAGGAGAAATTCATGAACCTCTGGGAGCCCTGGTAAGGGTCTCCCAGTGTACACTGGCGCGTTCATAAAGACTTCCCAGGACAAGATGGTCCCCCTTACCCTGACACCTGAAGGAGGAGCTAAAGATAGGAGAAAGATGTCACAGGACATCTTTTCTCTTGGCATTACCTACTGCCTTCTTTCAACAACCTGGTTATTAATGGTTTATATGCTCTTGAAAGGTCTGTGAGGGAAAGGAGCGTTGGAGGGGCTCATGAAGAGTGATAGGCTTTATAGCGAAGACATCCCCTTCACCCTGCTACTTCCTACTTCAGTAGGAATAAAATTTCTTGCAGTGTGAGATGGGTATTCGCGTTCACCTCTCACAGTTAACCTTAGGAACCACACGAACTGTAATGCAAGGGGGAAATGTGTTGTAGTCTGGAAGTGCATCGTGAGTGTAGGGATTTACGATTACAGAATGCAGACTTCGGATCGGGACCTGAGTGGGCCGGAGGCGAGCCCCAGCGGGATGCCTGAGGTTCTCTCTGAGTGTCCACCTGCCCCTACCAAGTCAGCAGCGTTTGATCTCTTCAACCTGGTCCTGTCCTACAAGAGGCTGGAGATCTACCTGGAACCCCTGAAGGATGCAGGGGACGGTGTTCGATACTTGCTAAGGTACAGACTTTAGGGTTCCTTTGTTCTTCCTCTGGGCTCTCCTGTCTCCCTGGTCTTTAGCAGTTCTGGCCAGCTAGGCAGTAGTTGGGCTATCCTTTCTGCTCTAGCGATGACTAGTTCTGGGGAGACTTGTGTGACCTTTAGGTGTATTCAGGTCTACTTGTGTTCCAGCGCTATGCAGGGAAGGTGGGAACTGAGAACCACTTGGTCTTCATCAGGACTGTAGTTGGATAAGCTCCTCTTAGGGACTGCTGGAAAGACACTGGCCTAGTATAGCTTAGAGCAGATGTAGGGATTTTTTTTCCCTTTTCTCTCTGAATATTAATGTAATTAATATTAAAATCTTGATTTTTATTCTTTTGTATGCATGTGGCGTTGTGTGCAGGTCAGAGGGCAGCTTTTGGGAGTTAGCTCTCCTTCCAGGGTGGATTCTAGGGACAGACACAGGCTTGGCAGCAAGCACTTTACTGGCTAAGCTATTTTGTTGTTGTTGTTGTTTTTGTTTTCGAGACAGGGTTTCTCTGTGTGACCCTGGCTGTCCTGGAACTCACTCTGTAGACCAGGCTGGCCTCAAACTTAGAAATCCTCCTGCCTCTGCCTCCCAAGCGCTGGAATTAAAGGCGTGCGCCACCACTGCCCAGCTGGCTAAGCTATCTTACCATCAAGTTATAATTTTAAACAAACTCAACTACAAATACCTTTGAAAAAACGAGATGCCATTTTCACTGTTACTTGGGATTATGGTTTTCAATTTTTTTCTATTTTTGCTTCATTTTTTTAATCCTCAGTAATTTTCTTCCAGCTTCCTTTCCTTTCTTTTTGTTGTTGAGATAGTGTTTCATTGTATATATCACAGGCTAGTCTGAAACTCATAGTGCAGGCTGCTCTCAGACTTCCAAGCATTCTGTTGCAGACTTACAAGTACTGGGACCAACTTGCTTTAAAAAATGTTTTTGTTTTTGTTTTTTGAGCCATGGTCTTATTATATTCCTGACTGGCCTGGAACTCATAGAGGTCTGTCTGCCACTATCTGGAGTGCTGTGATTAAGGGCATGCGCCACTATGCCTAGCCTGTCTTGTTTACATTAAAATGTTTGTTTTTTCCTTAAGTGATTTATCTTTGTTTTAGATTTTATGTGTACGGCTGTGTTGTCTGTATATATTTATATGCACCGTATGTTTGTTTGGTGTCCTTAGAGGCCAGGAGAGGTTGTCAGATCACCCAGAACTGGAGTTACAGATAGTTGTGAGCCTCTGTGGGGGTGCTAGGAACTCAGCCTGCGTCTTAACTAATGAACCATCTCTTCAACTCCTGCCTTGATTTATGTTAAAAAGTATTTTATCTGGGAATATGCCTATAATCCCAGAATTTAGGAGGTAGAGATAAGAGCATCAGAAGTTCACAAAGTAGCTTTAGCTTCATAGCAAGTTTGGGGCCAGCCTGAGCTATCTAACACCTTGACTCAAAAAAAAAAAAAAAACAAAACAAACAACCCCCCCCCCAAAAAAAAAGAACAAAACAAAAAGCCTAAATTGCAAATAAATGGCTTTACACTTCTGATTACTTAAATTTATGGTTTTTTGTTGTTGTTGTTGTTGTTCTTTTTGATTTTTTGTTTTTCCGAGACAGGGTTTCTCTGTGTAGTCCTGGCTGTCCTGGAACTCACTCTGTAGACCAGGCTGTCCTTGAACTCAGAAATCCACCTGCCTCTGCCTCCCGAGTGCTGGGATCAAAGGCGTGCGCCACCACGTCCGGCAGCTTATGTTTTTTTTAATAAAGGCCTTTGATATTATCAAAATAATGTTATACTGAATTAAAAGTAATTTTTTGATATCTTTCTCTGGTGAGTTCCCACTTTTCTATTTTTTTCCAAGGATGTCATGGGCACTTGTTTTGCACCTCCTGTCAGGTTCCTATCTGGCACTGCATTTCATGTGGTTTTTATCTCCTATAAATCTTTTTCAAACTATCCCAGGCTCTTGTTTAATGTACTGGCTTGCTGAAGTGACTGGGCTCACTGTCCTACAGAATTTCCTTCTGAGAATGGTCTGCTTAGCTGTGTATAGCTCTTTAACTGGAAAGTTAGACTAAAAACTGGACTTCATTCAAGCTAAAGACTTTCTTTTCCAAAGGAAGTATTGTGTCCTGAATGTGGCATGACTCCCAAGAATCACATAAAATTTGTGTCCAAAGCAGAAGAGGGGAGAGTTGTGTATGTGTATACATCAGAGGACAACTTGGAGAAGTTGACTCTCTCCTTCTACCAACCACATGGGTCTCAGAGATGAGATTCAGGCCTGCAGGCTTGGCTGCAAGCATCTTTACCTGCTGAGCCATCTCACCAGCTCAGAGTAGGTTCTTAAGTTGGAACCTGTGGACAGGTTTAAGGGTGAATCCCCTGAAGCTGCAAACAGAATTGTGTGTTCTTGCATGCTTATTCATGATAAACAAGCCTCTAGTTCCCATCAGATTGTTTTAAAGACATGCAGCTGCTTTGGGTGCCAAAGAAGATGGTAGGAGTGGACTGTGTTACCTTGAAGGGTGCGTTTGAGTCTGTATCCTTGTTTCAGTCTAGAAGTAGGGGACCACTTCTAATTATGATTTTTTTTCTTTGAGCTCCCAGGCGAACAAACCTGGTACACCACTTAGTAGTACTCCTTGACAAGGCCGTACAGTCTCACCCACCCCTTGTGACTGTATGGCAGAGTCGAGAGATGGGGATAAGTGCTCACAGCTGTGCTCTCTGCTGTGAGATCCGTGTGCTCTGAGTGCAGGACGTAGGAAGGAGGAGAGGCCTTTCTCTCTTTCCTTAGCCCATGAACTTTGACTTTCCTAGAGAGCTGTGGCTGTGCATTCTGCCATTCTTACCCTGTCTGTCCCCTCTGTTTTGCCATTTCAGGCAAAGCACACAAGTTACATATCCCCTGTTCTCCTTTTCTCTGCTGACAGAGAAAAGTGCTTCTTGGCACACTGACTTTAAGGTTTTCCATGATCTGGAATCAGGGGTCTGAGGCTATGCGGAGAGCAGTGTGTCGCTGGATGGAGGGGGAGCTCCCCCCAGCTGGAGTCTCTGGATGCTGGCAGAGGGATCACTGGTCTGTGAAAGTGGCTGTCAGATTAGTTTATGCTTTTGATTGTTCTTTTTTTAGTAAAGAGAGTTAGACTGAAGAGGGACCTAATCTTGGAGTTTGGCTATTGGGTCTGGAGCCACAGTAAAATTTTAAGACTCTTCTAGGATCAGCTGCTCCACTTTGTGGGTCTCCCAGGATCAAACTGTCAGTAAAGGCGTTAGGACAGGAGGATGGCTTTGGAGGAGAGTGCCTTCACTGGAAGTGTGATGGTTTCACTTCTCAAACAGGGTTGAGTGTAGACCTTTCTTACTTTCTTTTCTTTCTTTGCTTTTCTTTTCTTTTCTTTTTTAATTTGTGTGTGTGTGTGTGTGTGTGTGTGATTTTACCTTTACCATAATGGCAACCACCTGTGGTTCTGAGACTTGGTGAAATGTGTATGACTGGATGAGAAAGACTTCCTCATAATCTTCAGCAGAAGCTAAGAGCCCTAGGCCGGGGAGATGGTTCATTTGGTAAAGCGCTTGCCGCACAAGTGAGATTACCTAGTTTTGGATCTCAGCACCTACATAAAAAGCCAGGTGTAGTGGTGTGTGCCTGGGGAGGTGGAGACCAGAGGACTCTGGGAACTTCCTGATGAGTTAGCCTGGCTGAGTTGGTGAGTTCAGGGTTCAGTTGAGACCCTGTCTCAAAACATAAGGTGGAGAGCTGGAGAGATGGCTCAGTGGTTAAGAGCACTGACTGCTCTTCCAGAGGTCCTGAGTTCAATTTCCAGCAACCACAAGGTGGCTCACAACCATCTGTAATGGGATCAGATGCCCCCTTCTAGTGTGTCTGAAGACAGCAACAGTGTACTCACACATAAAATAAATAAATCTTAAAAAAAAAAAAAAGGTGAAGAGTGATTAGACACATGCACAAAGTAAAAGTCCCATATTAACTAGTTAACTTAGTAGTTGTAGATTTTAAAAATTAAAACATAGGAAATACACTTATGAGCAGGCAAGATGGCTCACTGGGTCAGGCTCTTGATTCCAAGCCTAAGGGCTTGAGTTCAATCCCAGAAGCTACACAGTAGAGGGAGAGAACTGACTCCGTAAGCTGTCCTCTGACCTCCACATGTGCACACACTGGTGCACATTCGTGCACACACAAAATATACCAATTAACTTCTAAACAGAACATACATGCCAGTTCTGAATGCATCGTTTGCCAGCAGTGGATGTGGTTATTTTTTTTGGTCCTTGTTTCGCTCCTCTGATGTCACCGTGTGTATATGACTGAGGAGAGGGTATCAGTGGCTTCATTATTACTGTCTTCTTTTTTGTTAGCTTGCTTCTTTTTACTTTATTTTCTCTATGAGACAGGATCTTATGTAGCCCATACTGACTCCAACTAACTGTGACTGTGGCTGACCCTGAATACCTGACCCTCCTGCCTCTGCCTCCCCATGCTGGGATGACAGGCGAGGACCTCCACACTGTGGTCTACATCTGTGTTTGTAGTCAATATAAAAGTGTCCCTTTCCACAGCCAAGCCAGCAGCACTGTCTTGTCCTAGGAGAGCTGACTGAATTCTTTCTTCTCTCGTTGGGGACTTGAGTATTGCCGTTTGGTGGTGGTGTGTGGTGGGGACTGCATCTCTTTTCAGTTCACACTGGTTGTGTTTTCTGTGTGGCAACAGCATTTTGTGCTCATGTTAGAGTTTCTCCCCCCCCCCCCTTTTTTAAGCTAAGGTCTGAGCTCAGGACCCTGTGCTTGCTAGAAGTGCTCTATCACTGAACTAAATTTCCAATCCTTCAGTGTTAGTATAGTATAGTAGGTAGTAATTTTATCCTTTTGAATGATTATATACTTAAAACAAAGTATGATACATTCTCAGAATTGTAGAAGTAAAGAGATAAAGTAACAGGTGGGGAAGGAAGTCCATGTTGTTCTTTCTCAGCTTCTTTGTTGGTGAGTACTTTTATGTTTTTTTGGTTTTTCTACACAGGGTTTCTCTGTGTAGCCCTGGCTGTCCTGGAACACACAGAGAACTACCCACCCCTTTCTGTCCTGAGTGCTGGGATTTAAGGCGTGTACTACCGCTCCTTGTCCCTGTTGAGTTTTTGTGCAAATGGTAGACTGGGGAACTTAGGAGGTTTTGTTTTTTCCCCATATCTGTTGTTTTCTGTGGTCCCGCAAGTGGCCTGGGGGTGTGTTGATACGGTGTTAGGAAACTGTGAAATAGGATAAGGGAACCTGCTAAAAGAAGAACCTTGTCACTCAGTGCCCTTATGTGAGAGAGAGAGAGCGCCTTACAAAACACGGGAAGCAGCAGTGACCAGGTTTCTCAACAGACGTTAGAAAGCCTCTTCCCTCTGGAAGAAAGTTCTGTGGGTCCTCTAGTTTGGTCACCCCAGGGCTACTGTGTGACCACTTTGTTCCTCTGTTAACCTCCTGTCTTACAGATCGACCCATGTGCATTTCTCCTGGGTTTTTTTGTCTTCTCGTGTCCAGATTGGGCTGTCTGCACTGCCAGGCCTCTGTGAGGCTGGAGGAATGGCTGTCTTGTGATCAGAACTTTCTGTGTTGTAGGTGGCAGATGCCTTTGTGTTCCTTGCTGACTTGCCTGGGCCTCAACATCTTGTTCCTCACTTTGAACGAGGGTAAGGACTACTTCTTGAGGCCAATGTGTTTTTTCAAATGAATGTGGGGGAAGAGCCCTGAGGTGGGCTCAGTGGGAGGGACTACCTCTTTGCCCCTTCGCTTCTTCCTAGGTCTGTTTGGTGTTGGAACACAAGCTCTGTGTGACTTTGGGCACATGATGTAGCCCATCGGTGGAGACTATCTTCCTTATCTCTGAAGGGAGGCTAGCAGCAGTCTTTGCTCATTGGCATCATGAGATGAGAGCATGTGTGTGTGTGTGTGTGTGTGTGTGTGTGTGTGTGTAGCTCAGCTCAGTGCCTCACACAGATTGTAGCCAGTACACTATGGCTGCAGTCTGTGTACTGCTTGCTCCCTTTGTGGTACATCCACCTTTCCCATTTTGCTTTCCTACCTAATTTAGGGGTCATTTGTCAACAAGACACGGGGTAATGGGATCAGGAGGAGGAGAGGAGGAGAATTATTTTTCCCCATATCTGTCATTTTCTCTGGTTCAGCAATTGAGCCTCGATGTGCTGGGTGGCCACCAGCAGTGGGGAGAGGCTCACACAAAGCTACGAGGAAGATGTGTGGCTAGGTGGTGACTGTAGATGTCCCTGGTGACAGTGTCTCCTGAGGACTTCTGTTATGTATGCTGTAATCCAGCCCTTTCAGGGTTGGAATTGTCAGGTACTTGTAGATAAAGCACTGTTCACCCCTTCCCCTCCAGGAGCTGAGTGAAGGCTCCAGGGCAGGATGTTCTGAGGAACTAGTCCTTTATGTGTTCTTAAATCAATCAATCAATCAATCTCTCTCTCTCTCTCTCTCTCTCTCTCTCTCTCTCTCTCACTCACACACACACACACACACTTCTTAGTATCTCATGTTTTCTGTGGACATACGGAATCAGTGGGTTGAAAATTTCCCCAGTTCATACAAGATCACATATTTTTAGATTTTCTTTTCTTTTTTTGAGGCAGGGATTCTCTGTGTAGCCCAGGCTTTCCTTAAATTTACCACATAGCCCCAGTTTGCCTGGAAGTACCCATTCTCCTGCCTCAGCCTCTCAGATTCTGGGGCTACAAATGTAACCACTGTCGTAGCCAGCTTTATTTTTCTTAGTTGGATTTTTCTTTGATTATATCTCCTAGGATTTCAATATTGTGTCACAGAGGAGACGTTTCTGCTTTGAGTGTGTCTCTGCCTCATTATCAATCCTCAGGACCCCTATGTTATCCACAAAGCCAAAGGAGAGGCTTCCAGTCTGCCTTAGTGGTAGAGAGGGCTACATTTCTATCATTGGGGAGCTTCCAGCCACACCCAGACTGCAGATGTGAACATCTATTCTGTGTGTTGTGGCATTTTCTATTTTAGTTTATGGGTATTTTGCCTGCATGTATGTCTGTGTACTGTGTATGCACAGTGTGTGTGAAGGCCAGAAGAAGGCGTTGGATCCTCTGAACTGGATTTACAGATGGTGGTAAGCCACCGTGTGGGTGGCAGAAGTGAAGCCCAGGTGGCAGAGCAGCCCATACTTTTAATCACTAAACCGTCTCTCCAGCCCCTGAGACAGTTCTTAATGTGCTAAACAAGGCTGGAGTTCCTCTGTGCTCACAGGTTAGAGCTGACTTCCTCAGAGGAGACAGTGAGAGAGACAGCCACAGTCCATGGTGTGGGATAAGGTCAGTGAGGGAAAACAGAGCTGGGGTGAGCAGGCCATGAGCGGGAGGTCTGGAGTCTTCTCACCCACAGTGTGATCACATCAGGCCTCTGAGCAGGCCTAGAGAGGAGAGGAAGCAAGTGGGCGTCAGTGGGCAGGCGCCCGGGCCTCATTGACTGTTTGATCTCTTAGGTGCGTGGTACTCCATGGGTGCCTTGATGATCTCGGTGCCTGCCCTACTGGGCTACCTTCAGGAGGTGTGCCGGGGACAGCTGCCAGAGTCGGAGCTGATGCGGAGGAAGTACCACAGCATAAGGCAGGAAGACCTGCAGAGAGTTCGCCTTTCCCGAGTGCACCTTTCCCGCCCTGAGGCTGTTGCTGAGGTGAAGAGCTTGTAAGTATTGCAGGGAGGCCAGGAATGTCTGGGAGCGAGCCAGCGCCACACTACAGACTACCTATGCCACAGGCTGCACTCGGCCTAATCTCCTTACCGGCCCTGAGCAGAGACGCTGTTATTATCCTCCACTTACAGAGGAAGGCAGAGGCTTAGGGAGCTGTGACTGAGACTCCAGGTTCAGCTACGTCCACAGCTATGTTCTTTCCCCCAGAGACACCAAGAGGGGTCTTGCTTAGGTACCGCCTTTGCGCTTCAGCCCTACCTCTTCCACTTCTGTGCAGTGTTGGAGAGCTCAATTTTTTATTTCTCTGGTCCCTCATCTGTCAGACATAGTGCTTGGTTTACTCAGAAAGTGCTTGTGACAATGGCTTGAGTGTGGAGTATCCAGGAATTGTTCAGCGTTAGTTATCATTACCAGACTAAATATGACGTGGCTGGCACTTTGAGGAAGCAGTGCTAAGACTGCTGGGGACGCTAAGTGTGTCAACATCAGGGGCAGCGGGCATTTCCTGAGCCTTTCCTTGGATCAGGCTCCGTGGAGGCTTTTGACATCTAATAGTGGTGATAACAGAGCCCTGAGTCCTGGGAGTGAGAGAGCTTCAGGTGTCTGGGGATCTCACTCCCACCCCATCCACCCAGAAAAAGAAACTTCTTTTTTCTGAGACAGGGTTTCTCTGTGTAGCCCTGGCTGTCCTGGAACTTGCCCTGTTGACCAGGCTGGCCTCGAACTCACAGAGGTCTGTCTGCCTCTGTCTTCCAACACCCTTTCTGTTTACTGCAAACATTGAGCATTTATTTCCTGAGATCAAGGACATTGTCTATGTATTCCCAGCAGAACGCTCAGAATTAGGGCATTTATATTGATGTATTAGTACTGTTGTCTGCTACATAGTTCATAATCACATTTGCCAGCTGTATTGATGAAGTTTTTATATTGATTTCCCTTGGTCCAGAATCCGATCTAGGATCATGTATTACATTGAAGGTTTTTTCCTTCCCTGTAGTGCTAAGATTCAATCCAAGACCTTGCCTGCCAAGCACCTCAGCCCTCATAACCTGTGTTCTGTTCATCTGGGGTGAGCAGTTCTGGGGTGAGACCTGACATACTTGATACAGCACAAGCTCACTGTGTTGTTTGCCATCTTGTTAGACTGAAGGGGTACATTTTGAACAGGACTAAAAGTGGAGTATCATAGTCCATATCAGAGCCAAATGAGGTCAGGAAACACTAACTTTGGTCACTTGCTTAAGGTTTGTTTCCCTTTGGTTCGTAGTAATCTGTGGAGAGACTGTGAGACTGGAATATCTTGTTCCTCGTTAGCATTCACTTAGGTGCTGTAAAAAGCCATTGGTGGGTCTTCCCACATCAGTTTCTTTCTGGCATGGTTGAGGTGGCTCTCTGCTTACCATTCCATTTGCATTTATCTTCTGGCATTCTGCAGTGAGGAAATGTGATTCTCATTTGTTATCAGTATGAATGCATAGATTCTTATTTCACTCAGTGGGGTCTGATCTATCACAGTCCTTCCTTCCATTTTGGAGTGTTGTGGGTTGGCCCCTGGGACCATTTTGAGCTGGTTTTGTGTTCTTCCATCATATTCCAGTCATTTTTCTGTGCCACCTTACTGTATGGCACAACAGAATATTCACATTCGTCTTACACTATCCCTGCTAAGCTCTAGAAGTAGCTGTGTTTCTGAGCCTTTTGGTAGTAGGAGAGTGGTGCCTCCCAATTGTAATATAATAATAATAATAATAATAATAATAATAGCAGGGACCTGAGCTGCTTCACTTCAGCAGGGTTCTCCCGAGGCGGTTGGAATGGGTTGGAGCATCTTTGCCAGGCCATCTTATCCCTTAGCAGTATTTACAGATGGTGACCACTGCTGGCTGGCTATGCTTGTGAACCCAGGTTCTACTTTCTTGTAGCTTCTGTACTCCTAAATTTGTGACTAGGTTGGTTTGGAGGGAGCAGGGACTCCACTCACAGAAGCTCCTGTGTCTGCAGCTTGATCCAACTGGAAGCCTTCTTGGCCCGCCTGTGCTATACCTGCGAGTCAGCCTACCGTGTACTTCACTGGGAGAACCCCGTGGTGTCCTCACAGTGAGTAGGCCCCTTCTTTTCCACCCTGCCATCCTGTAGTAATTGAGAGTGGATCCCTCCTGTCTCCAGTGAAGCCAATGCCTTGAAAAGGCTTCTGCCCCACCTACTTCAGGGGAAGAGTACCCCATGTCCCTAGGGTGTGGGTCTGCACATATGCTTTTGAGCTCTAAAGGTTGCTTAGGTGCCTTTTAAAAAGATATACAGTAACAGTACTGTAATAATATATATAATAGGTTGTAGTTGCTGCTAATCAAACTGTGGTCTTCTGCAAGAGCCAAAAGTGTCCCAGGCCAATGAGCCACCTCTCTAGCCTGTATATGAGATTTCTTTCTCTTGACTAATTACATCATAAGTGGTTGCAACAATGTCTTTGGAGTATAATGTGGATTGTGAATGACTGAAATTTATGAAAGTGTTCTGTTTCATTACTAGCCCTACAGTGAACATTTTAATGGACTTTAGTTTTAATTTTTTTAAAATTTCAGGAATTAACTTAAAAGATAAGAATACTGCATAAATGAATGAGGTTTTCCTATGTCAATAATGACTGTAACTAGGTCTATCTAGGCTTTACTTTGTGCCCGTGCTCAGAAGTTCCTGTTATTGTCTTACTCTTTCTAGTGACCCCGTGAAGTAGCTGCTGTTTTAACCTTCGCTGTGTAGATGAATGAAGTAATGCTTGAGAACTAAGGCACTTGCCATAGAGACAAGTGCCGGTTTCAGGTTTCAGGCCCAAGTCTGTGTCTAGACCTCAGAGCCCAGACCCTGGAGCCAGTATGTGGGCTCCCACTTGAGACACAGTGTAGCTTCACTGGTCTCACTTGATGGAAGCCAGCGATGTGGTACTTCTGTGTGCTTTCACAGATGTTCCACACTGGTTTGCTTGGCAGGTCTTGTCAGTTTGTGCCAGAGCTGTGTCTCACCAGGGTGCTCCCCACCATTTCCCTTCTGACTGACGTTGGACTTTGTGTTCACCCAGGTTCTATGGCGCTCTTCTGGGCATGGTGTGCATGCTCTACCTGCTACCCTTCTGACTGACGTTGGACTTTGTGTTCACCCAGGTTCTATGGCGCTCTTCTGGGCATGGTGTGCATGCTCTACCTGCTACCGCTCTGCTGGGTCCTCGCCCTGTTAAATAGCACACTCTTCCTGGGAAATGGGGACTTCTTCCGAGGTAAGCCCCGAGAGCCAGAGCCCGACAGCTGGGTGGGTCCTGGCCCACTCAGAGGACCTGTTTAGCTTTCCTGCTCCTGTCTGTTTGCTGTGCTTGCCACCAGGGGGCAGCTTCTCACTCGGCTGTCTCTGGGAGGGCTGCTGCTAGATCTCTGGAAGTGTGCTGAGGTTGGGGGGCTGACAGTCCTCTAAGGTGGCTGCCTTTAGAGGGGTCACCTTTCCCTTTTAAGACAGATACATCACTCTTATTGATATGGTATCTTCTAGAAGATAAGGAAGGGATCTTTTCCCTAAATTGCTACCTACTCCTGCACTGGAGCCAGCTAGATTAGCTGCCACATCTCAGTGTGACCCCTGCGTCTGCTCTCTGACTTCTGGATGCTGGGCAGTCTGGGGAGGCCTGTGCCCGGATGGTTGCTTGCTTTGTTTCCTCTTTCTGTCCTTAGTTTATGGACCACTCACTGAATTGGATCACTGGCCGACTCTTTGTAGCCGTGGGGCAGGTGTGATGGAGAACACTTCCAGAGTACCACTTATTGTGTCTCTGTCTAGGAAATTCTTCCTAGGTTTTTTTTTAAGATTAAAGGTGTGGCGTGCTCCAGCACACCACTCACTGTGTCCTATCACCTCCAGCCCTGTTCTCCATTCCCTTGGCAGTGGTGTGTGAGTACAGGGCCTGCCTGCAGCGGAGGATGAACCCCCGGCAGGAAGAGTGTGCCTGTGAGAGCTCAGCACTGCAGGGGGCCGGAGGGAGGGGCCTGCTGGACAGCTCGCCTGCCCCCACACCCACCGAGGTGAGTGCCTCCCCACTGGCAGGGCCTGTTGCCTGTCTGCGAGGGCCTTTCCCTCCCTCTTATTCTTAGCGATGTGTTTATGAGGCACAGCTTCTGGGCCAGAGCTGAGGGCCTTCTGCCTGCCTTGTCTCTGGGATGCGTCGTCATATGAAGGGCAATGGGAACAGCTGCCTGAGCTTTTCTGAACACTTGCTCCATGTCCAGTGCCTCTTTAGGTGCCCTGTGGGGTGTGCCATAAGAATGGTGCTGAGATAATTCCCTGTGGCAGGACAGAAGGCTAGACACAGAGTGAGTGCCAGAGGCTTTTAGCTAGAAGGTAGGGCTTGGTTGTTGGCTACTGTAGGTCCAGCAGTGCCTTGTTCTGTGGCCTGGCCTGTGGAGTTGGAGGGTCCTCCTTGATGTAATTTTCATCTTTCTTGCAGCTATGCAGTTTTCATGGGGATGGGACCTAGGGTTTTGGAGCCTAGCCACTGGCTGTCAGCAGGTGGCTCTCTACTATAGGGACCAGGATTGCCAATCTTCCTCCATTTTGCCAGAGAATCTTTCTTCCTAGGACCTCACGCCAGGCAGTGTGGAGGAAGCTGAGGAGGCTGAGCCAGATGAGGAGTTCAAAGATGCAATTGAGGTGGGTGGCCCTCTCCCAGTCCTCTCTACTGACCAGGCCAGATATTGGGTGGGATGAGAGTTGTGTGTGTGTGTCTGTGTTTTTCTAACATCCACATGGGAGGCCAGAACTCACTGAGCTAGAACTCACTGGTTGAAACAGTACCTCTGGCTCCTTCTACCCTCATCTGTCCTGGATGTCCAGGCAGGGCTGGCTCTGCTGGTTTGCTGCAAGCCACTGTTGGGTGTTGGTGATTTGTCACCTGAGTTGGAGGTCATGATGTCGGTATGTTTGCGGAAGGCTCGGCCTTGTGTCTTGGCCTTTCTGTGTACTAAGGTCCATAGATGTCCCTTTGGGAGGTTGGGGAGAGTGGTTACATGGCTAAGCACTAGTTCAGGGAGAGTTCACAATCTTGACTAAGACAGTGATTTAGACTGGTAGTTTGAAGATGTGTTTTATTTGGCTTGTATACTTTTAAAAAAGAATCCTTTGGGCCAGTGAATAAAACAGGGCAAATTTTAGTTAGAAATTTAGATAGAAAATATACACTTGCAACTTTCCTAGTGTCTCTGAGTCTGCAGCAGTCACTATAGCTGAGGGCCATGGTTTCCTGTTAGATAGTCACATGGGCTAGCAAGATGGCTCAGAGGGGAGAAGTGCTGGTTGCTAAGCCTGCGACCCGAGTTTGATTCCCACAACCTACCTTGTAGCAGGAGGGAACTGACTCTGCCCTTCATACATGTCCTGTGGCACACACATGCACACACACAATAAGTGAACGTAGTGAACCCTTCATACATGTCCTGTGGCACACACATGCACACACACAATAAGTGAACGTAGGTGACTCATGCTGCAGTTCTCGAGTTGTCCTGCACTCCTGCCCTCCGCTTACTGAGCCTCTGACTGTTGTCCCTGTTCCACTGCTGCTTGTCATTTATGTCCCCCTGGAAAGTGGGAGGTTGTTTGCGGAGCAAGAGTCTTGTGAATGTAACTAGGCCCTGGATGCACGGCTGACTTCCTCCTCGAAGGCCTGCCTCACCCATTTCAGTTGTGAGTGCTGTAGACTTCCTCAGGTTGATAATGGTGTAGGCTGAGTCTGGAGAGAGTGCGATGCTATGGTGGGGGTTTTCAAGATTTTTCTTCATGACCCAAGTAAGGAACACATTTTTATCTCCAGCCCTGGTTTATCCTTTGCTCTGTAATCTGTGGAGCTAAGGGAGACTTAGCCCAAAAGGCTGCTGTTAGGGCTGCTTCATTTTTTACCCTGTTCTGTTGAACTGTGTGATGACCTGCAGGAGTAGCATCGGCTTCCTGAGAGCATGCCTGTTGATGTCCCCTTGCGGGACGTGCTCAGAGCTCATCAGGCACAGCTGTTCCCCTGCCCCCTCCTGCTTCTCCCTTCCTGCTATCTCTCTGTTTCTTCTTCTTCCCTGCACCCTGGGAGGCAGGAGACCCACCTGGTGGTGCTGGTAAGTAGGAGCAGGGTGAAAGGGACGGGGCCGGGCTGGGCAGGCTGAGCCCCACTGAGTTAGCTGTGCCACACTTGGTGGGGCCCACCATGCCCAGGTACCTTCGCATGCAGGGCCTGGGATGTTGTAAGTGACGGGCAGAGTGGAATAGGCTGTTCTCATAGGAGGATGAAGAGGGCACCCCGTGCCCAGCAGAGGATGAGCTGACCCTGCAGGACAATGGATTCCTCAGCAAGAATGAGGTGCTGCGCAGCAAGGTGTCCCGGCTTACAGAGCGGCTTCGCAAGCGTTACCCAACCAATAACTTCGGTATGGCCAAAGAAATGGTTTGGAGGTGGGGGTATGGTGTTAGGGCTGGTGGGACTCATGGAGTGGGGGAACATCTGGGCCACAGGGGCAGAATCCAAGACTTGTGGGCACTGGTAAAGCTCTCCGTGGAACCTTGGGAAATAAATATGTCTCGGAAATATGAGTGTGGAGTGAGTGGTCTCTTCATGTCTACCTCTCATTATTGAATATCAGTTGATAGGAAGACAAGGTGCTCATAGGCCCGGGCTGCAGAGAGCTGTGGTCCTGAGGCTGTAGAGTGACTGCTAATTGTAGCTCAACTAGTGTCCTTGGGCAAATCATGCCTCAGTTTTTACCCTTCTGAAAGAGTAGTGGTGGTTGAGTTGTGGATTTTATGACGGTATATGCCAAGTCAGCACAGGTCCTGCCTGCCTCTTGGTACCTGGGTGCTGTTTATGTGGGAGGTGCTGGTTGGTCTTCTGGATGCCTGAGAGCCCATCCTGGTCTTTGTGGTCTGGCTTTCTGCAGTGAAGGGCACCTTCTTCTGGGCATGGTAGTTTTTTTTTTTTTTTGTTTTGTTTTGTTTTGTTTTGTTTTTTTTTTGGCACTTCTAGCCAAAGTTGTAGTTTGGTAAGCTAGTCTTTTCTTAGGGTTGTGGGTAGGTCAAGATCTTGAAGGGTGTGTTTGACTCTGAGCCCAGGTTGGGACCCTGGCTTTGATTTGGAGCCCTGAGAGCAGAGCCAGCTAAAGTCCTGGTGAGAGCCTACAGTGGCTGCTTACTGAGAGTCACTGTGGCCTTTGGATTGTGTGTTTCAGTGTTTAGTGAGTTCTAAGTCTGTGAGTCTGTGGAGGGAGGGGAAATCCATGGATTTATCTTCAGGAACTTGAGGGGCCTCTGTGGCTTGCCTTCTTGCCCCTTACTAGTGTGGTTATCTTTTCAGGATTAGATGTCCTAGGCCTGCTGTTTGTGTCTGTGTTTGTATCCCTGGGTACACAGAATCCCTTTTACCTTTGTTGACTATTGGCTTTGGTAGGCACGCAGGCTCAGGTCCTCTCATAAGCTCACTCTCATTTCTCTGGGGGATGGGTAGGGCGAGACAGGCTCTGGGCCCAGGAGCAGGTGGGGTCCAGATGCAAAGGGACTACTGCTGTTGGTCCAGCAAGTGACAGTTTGTCTGTGCAGTGTAAGGAGAGGCGGTGAGAAGCTCCTGTTTTGCAGAGGGGTAACCTGAGGTCACCCAAGAGCTTCATCTCTCAGGGGGAGCTGGGCTTCAACTGCAGGTCATCGGATTCCACTCTGGGTCCTGTTTGCCACCTCATCTGTCCTGTGACTTCTCTTAGCTCTGATGTTTAGGAGTGCCTTGTATAGTGTCAGTCCTGTCTTCAGACCTGGGTTTTGGGTCAGATTCTCCCCACCTGGATAGGCAGAGGCCATACAGGTGTCTGAGGGTGGCCTTTTTTGCTCTTCCCTGCCTCTCCCCCTTGCTGCAGTGCCTATGTCCCTTTGTTAGTAGGGCCTGATCTCTACCTTGAGGGCAAGTGTGACAATTCTGCTTCCAAGATGTTGGCCCCTGGGTCCAGGTTCCCAGATCAGCCTTGGGTAGGCTGCTCTGAGATCTCTCTTAGTCCTTCCAGACTGCTATGAGAAAATACACCATGCTGCATGCTTCATAAATGAAGCAAATGCGATTTCTCACCATTGCTGAAACTGAAGTCTAAGTTGTGCCAGCACAACTGGGTCCGGGTAATAGATGGCACCCTTTTGCTGGCTCCTCCGGGAGACATGACAAAGTGCTGTCCAGGGCCTCCATTATAAGAGCAGTGTTCTCATGAGTGCTCTGCCAGTCACTCACTAAAGGCCCCACTTTGTAATACCATTGCCTAGGGATTAGGACTCAATATATGAACTTTAGGGGACCTTCCATTCTGGCTGTCAGTAGATGACGTGGGTCTTTGGGAGGGATGAGATGAAGGCTTCCTCTGGAGCCTCCACGTGAGTCTTGGTGGAGCTGCCAAGGGTCCAGGCACCCCTGTCCTAGAGATGACTGCCCTGATGGCTCCTGCCCTGCCCTTCTCTCTTCACAGTAGGGTCACTAGGTGAGTCGAGGTGGGTGATGTGGCTGAGAATGGGCAGAGTGGCTAGGCTTGGGAGGAGCAGGACTGTTCTCTGTCACTGTGTGACCTGGTGTCAGCTCTCAACCTAGATGTGCATGGGGACTGTGCAGTCCTGGCTCTCCATCTACTTCTGAGGAGCTCTTGGACCTGGGCTCTTTGTCCTGTCCAGGTTCTGTCACCTTGCTGAATAGGCTGCCTTCCTCTGTTCTTGGTAGAGGAGCCATAGTCAGTGAGCACGTTTTCTTATCCCGCTAGCATCCTGGAGTTTGTGTTCTCTCTGTCCTTTACATGGCTGTGAGAGGTCCAACAGCAGAGATGTTTGCCTCAGATACCTCAGCCTTGCTCCCCTGGCTCCATAGTCTATTGTCCTTGATCCCAGGGAGCGTCTTTTAGCAAGAGCTGTGGGCAATCCTGGCTGACTAGGAAGGAACTTTGGGACTGTTACGGGCAAACATGTTACCCAGGAGTCACAGTTGTTCTTTCTGCTGCTGCCTGCAAGGTCATAGCAGGCCCCAGAACCCATCTCTCATCTCTCCTCCATCCGCCCCAACTGCCAGTCGTCACCCGAGCGGCTCTGGCACAGTCTGAAGCTCCTCTGTCCCCCTGTACTTGTGGCTTTGGAAGGCTTGTGTTGCTGCTTGCCACCAGTGCTTGAGACCCTGCCCTTCATGTCATGTTGGAAGGTGCCCTGTTTCAAGCTTTCTCTTGGGATCTTCTGATGACAGAAAGGAGTTTGTGTTTCTTGGAGGCGTATCTGTCCCTCACTGTGGACAGATGTTTGGAAGGAGACATTATGAAAAGGTCACATCTAGTAGGCTTCATTGAGGATGCTGGGGTTCAGGTCCATGTTGGCTTGGCTAGATTTCAGGGGGGAGATTCTCTGGTTGTTCTTTGATAATCTGCCAAGCTTGTGAGTGTGTGTGGCACTTGGTGTTGGGAGCGTGCAAGGACTCAAGCTGTGTGTAGCTTGGTGAAAGCTGCTCTGAGGAGCTGGCACCTTTACTTATTTTAAATACACATATTGCTCTCTGCACCCAGCTAAGATGCTGGGCTGTGCCTGGCTGGGTCCTGAGTGGCCCAGTTAGAGTCAGGAACAATTTGGGTTGAGCGGCCTGGGTTGGATCGTAGCTCAGCTGCTGCCTTTGTCTCTCAGGGAATTGTGCAGGCTGTGCCGCTACGTTCTCCGTGCTGAAGAAGAGGGTGAGTCTGCTGCTGTTTGCCGGGGCAGTGTGCTGTGACTGGGGCTGATGCACGACTTGAGGAGAGTCAGCAATGGAGTCTAAGCCCTCATTCGAGTCATAGGACCAGTGCCCTCTGTTTGCTAAGGCCCACACCCTTATCAGCCTTCTGTTGGCTGTTTTGTCCTGTCTCATCCCACCCACTGAGGCCCCTCTTCTGTTGTATAAAATTGGAGGGAGCACTGGGGTGTCAGGTGCCTGAGGGTGGGCTCCATCTGACACTGTTGTTCCCGTCTACAGCGGAGCTGCAGCAACTGTGGGAACAGCTTCTGCTCGCGGTGTTGCTCCTTCAAGGTGCCCAGGTCCTCTATGGGAGCCACAGGTGAGCGAGGAGGCCAGAGAGGCGGCCTGTGGGAAGGACTGAGGCTGCCCTGCATAGAGCAAGACAGCTCCCGAGACTCCTCTTTCCTCCCAGAGGAGACCACCTGGTTGAATCTTATTTCATTACCCCAGGTCCACTTTTAACAGAATCAAAGGAATTTCTCTTCCTTTCCTAAATGCTGTGTATGTTTGTTGTAAATGAAACCTGTAGATGAGCAAAAGGAAGTCCTCCCCTGCCCCTGTGTTCCTGACAGGCAGAAGGGAGCATGGATGTGCACATGTAGGAAGCATGAGCGTGCACATACAGGAGCGTGGATGTGTATTTGTGCTCTTGACAACTGCGGTGATATCTTACTTCCTGCCCTGTGATGTGCTGCAGTGTGGGGCAAGGCTTTTTGCCAATCTTACAAGTAGCACATGCTTGTTAACTATAAAGTTTTGAGGTTATTATAAAGAAGAAAGGAAGAGAAAAATGATCCTGTAATCTTACCACCCAGAGATTTTTTAACCACTGTTAAAACGTTTAGGGAAAATTTCCTCTGGTATTTTATTTTGTTGATGCCAGAAGAATTTCCAATGCATAGAACACCTGGGAGAGGCCTGCTGTTGGCGTCAGAGCCACAGTGCCCCAGCGTGTCTGAGGGAGGGAGCTGGGTCAGGGAGGGTGTGGGCCGGGCCGTGGGTGGTCTGTCTCAGGACTGGGGAGGCTAATTCAGTACTTGGCACCTTGAGCCTAAAGGGTACAAAGAACTGTCTCACTGAGTTTTTCTTTCTTTCCAGCTCCTGAAGCCCAGAGAGAGACTGTGTGTGTGTGCGCCTCCTGCAATCAGACCCTGAGCAAATGAGAAGAGAAGCCAGGCTCCAACTGTCCTGGGGCCAGCAGTGACCCTACTGTCCCAACTCTGGGCCTCTGAGGCCTGTGCTGGGCAAACGTAGCCTGACAGCTAGGTCCTTCCTGCCCTTCCCCTGCTGCCTCCAGCTGGGCTGGTGATGCTCTAAGGCCCAGGGGGAGAGGAGCCCCTGGGGTCCCGGCTCTTGGTTCTGCTCTATCCTATACCCTGTTAACTCAGGGCTAGCGAGGGAGTGTCCACCAGAGGGCAGAATTGAGCACAGCCTGCTCTCATCTGGGCTCTGGTCGTCAAGGTCAGGCTGGCTAGACCTTAGGATCCAAGAGACTTGAGGTTGGAAAAGAGGTTCTTCCCTGTTGGGTACTTGTCAGTCTCTCAGCCCCAGAGAGCCTGCGAGGGGACTTAGAGCTCCATGGCCTGCCTTTGCCTTTTGAATAGCCTCAGGACTGGCGTTCCCAGGTGTCCCAAGGAGAGGGAAGGTGAGGGTGCTGCTCAAGTCCTTCAGTGTCAAGTGGATGGCAGGATGGGGAAGCTCTGCTTACAGAATCTTAACTCCCATGGTTCTCTGGTGTCCTCAGCCCTGCTGGGGTGGCTACAGGACCCTCACATCACTCTTCCATCCTGCTCTGAGTCTAGGGCACCCCACCTTTCTCCCACTGCCACATATCTCTAGCCCTTATCTCATGGAACATGCGGCCAGGTGAGTGGAGCAGAGAGACTGCAAGCCTTTGAGGTCCAGGGACGTGTAGGACTGCCCGGATTTCAGGGCTGTTCCTGGAGTAGAGATAGCATTGTAGGATAGGGTCAGTCACATGGCCAGTTTTATGTTCCCTCTGACCTGCCAAGGGTGCTGTGCCTCTTCTTAAGCCATGAGCTGGCTCAGGCCCCTTCCCCTGGAGCTTTTTCAGAGTATTTATTTATTTATTTCATGGTTCCTGAGAGCACGCAGCACAGGGTAGGATGAAGAAGACAAGGGGCTTCTGCCTGAGACCCTTCTGCAGTCATGGACTGCCCTTGGAGCTGATCTTCAGGAACTGTTTCTGCTGCCCAGTCATGGGTGTGGTGCCCACACCTGAACCATTTGAGGTCCTCCTTGCTGATAGGCCACACACACACAGCAGTAGAGCACTGAGGGTTTGGCAGTGGGGACCAAGCAGGTGAGGTGTACTCCTTTGTCCTGGTGAGAGATGCTCACCTCTGCGTATTTATACTGTAGAGCAGTAGACAGGAACGCTGTGGAGAATTGTCAATAAAAGGCCCCATGCTTATGGTTTTGTCAGGTCTCCTAGTGCTGTTCAGGTCTTTCATGTTGCCCAGGGTGGGCTGTAGGTGGGCTTTGCACACCTCCTGTGGCAATTCGTGAGCCAGCCAGGCCCAGTGGAAAGCTGTGCCTTATCAACAGGAGGGGTGGGCTTTATCTTGTGACCAGACCCACGGTCTTGGATTGAGGTTGGGACCAGAACTTAACTATAAATAATGCAGGCTTCAGAATGGAAAGGTTTTAGCTAATCCTCTGGGAAAGACAGAAAGGCCAGCGCTGCAGGAGGCTGAGAGCTGGTAAGCAGGTTTCTGGTGGGGTGAGGTGCAAGTTGGCCCTGTGATCAGGCTAGGCTGGAGCTGGGCACTGCACACATTATGTTAGCGCTGGCACCAAGCTCATGAGGTAGGCTCTGTTTTCCACATGGTAAGGCCGGCAGTGCACAGCAGCAGCACTGTGAGCCAGCTCTGAGCTCAGCCCCACCTACCAAGGACCCATGTGCTATCATCCTGTAGCCTTTAGAAAGAATGCACATCTGTCCTGTGTCCTTATAGCAAAAGCCACTGCTGCCTCCTCTTCCTCCTCTCCCTCCTCTTCTTCCACCACCTCCTTCAACAAAGAATGATTTTAACTTTTTTTTTTTTTTTTTTTTTTTAAGGTATCAGGCCATCTTATTGAAAGGTGACTGTGTAGCCGGGCGTGGTAGCGCATGCCTTTAATCCCAGGATTTGGGAGGCAGAGGCAGGCGGATTTCTGAGTTCAAGGTCAGCCTGGTCTACAAAGTGAGTTCCAGGACAGCCAGGGCTACAGAGAAACCCTGTCTTGAAAAACCGAAAAACAAAACAAAGCAAAAGGTGACTGTCACTGCTGAAAAAGGCTGGCTGTAGTCACAGATGTGAGACAGGGGGCTTGCCTTTTTTGTTTCCTGGAGGTCCCTGTGAGAACAGGTGGGGAGGCTGTCTTCAGATGCAGGTTCCTCTTAAGAGAGCAGAGCTAACAGGGTTCAGCAAGGTTGGTGATGGTGTCACCATGGAGCCTGTGGTACAGAGATCTCAATGTGGAATGATAGACAGCTTGCACGTTGTAGAATTGGATGTCTGTGTCAAAATACACCTTCCAATTTGCTGGTACCCAGGAACAGAGACAGAGAGCCAGGTTGTGTTAGAGTCCTGGCATGTGGCAGGGCAGGTTTGGAACTCTGGCATCTAGCCTGACTTGGGCTCAGGTCTGTTGAGTCTTTTGTGGTCTAGTATGTGGATGTCTTCAGAAGGTCTTGGCAGACCTGGAATAGGTGATGATTTTGGGGTGTTTTCTGTAGCCCCTGGGGCTGAAGCCAAATGAATCTCCTTTTTCAGAGATCTGTGTCTCTTCTCACAGCTGGCCCTGTTCACAGGTCATCCTGCCAGGGACTATACCTAGCCAGTAGCTCATGTCTTACAGTGTCACAGTTTGTCTAGTTCTTGGATATTCTAAATAGGTAAATAGAGGTACTGGGGTGGGGGGTGTTAAGTTCCCCACCCAAAGTGGAGTGGGAAACACTTGTGTTACAAGTGTTCATAGCAGCTATGGTCTAAGAAGCCTTGGGTAAAGGCCATGTTCTGGTCCCCACTCTCTAAGGAGCTAGCCACTGAGCTAACAGACTGGTCTGCCCCACCCCCACCCTCTTAGCACCATCCCCCTTCAGTCTCTACCAGAACAGAAGTGGCCTTGTGGCTGGAGCCCCCACCTTCCCTAGCTCCCAGTGACCCCACCTCCTGCCAGCAACACCCCAGCAGCACATTCCATTCTCTGGCACTGCTGGTGGCTGGGGATTCCGGGCTCCTTTGGCGGTGAGCCTTCTTTGGGGCTCCAGCAGAGGCTGTTTGGGCTGGGACACTAGGCTCCAGCCACACACATTCCAGCAACAAACACCCCCCACATTAGATTTCCCAAGGAGTGAACTTTAGCCAGGATTACAGATGGCTGCACAGTTGTGGGATGTGAGCTTGCTTTGTGCAGACCTGAGGCTGGATGCTAGTAGGGGTGAAAAGGAATGGGTGGGAGCGGCAGGCTTCTCTGCTGCTGCCTGGGCTCTTGTAGCATCACGGAAGCAGCTGAAGGCAGCCTTTGAGATTGCCTGTCCCGTCCTATCTCACCTCTGTAGAAGGTGGTAATAGTCCTCAGACTTTTAAGCTGTAGGCTGTGATTCCGTGTGGTATCCCGTAACTGCATGTGAGGATTGGGAAAAGTTTGGTGACAGTAAAAGGCTATCAGACACCGAGCAACTAAAAAACAATTCAAAACCAAACTTGAAAATCAGTTGGAGGTGTTTGTGGAGTCCTGTCCTGAGCATCGCAGTCTTGGTTCTGAACACACAACAGGCACCCTGTGCCCTCTGCCTCCCCTCCTGCCACACAGCCAGTGAACACTCCTTGAATCACACAGATGTGAGACCACTGCATATTGTGAACTGCAGTGTTTTTACTGTCCAGTCAGCTCCTGCTTTTACAGGAACACAATGGCTTACAGAAAATAAGGACATACTATTGCCCTGCTTGCATGTAAATATCAAAAAAGTACATCTTTGCATCACATTATATTGGAATACTTGATTTTAAAAATTAATGTTTGTGGACTAGTGAGATGACTCATTAGGTAAGTCCTGGTCACATGGGCTGGACCCCTGAATTTGATCCCTGGAACCTGTGTTAAAAAGCCTGATGTGTTGCGTCTGTAGTCTCAGTGTTCCTATAGCAAGATGGGAAGAGACAAGAGGATTGCTCTGGAGTGTGCAGGAGGCTGGCATAAACCGGAGACTGCCTCAAGAAGATTGAAGGACAGAAGCAGTTCCTCTGGCATCTACACTGTAGCACAAGTAATAACAAAAATTAAAAAAGAAGTGGAAACGGCTGACTTCAGTTTCATAAATTTTTTTTTTTCAGTGAACTTTGACTTGGATCAGGGATCAGGATAGAATTTCAAACAATTTATGAAATGTCTCTAAACATACTTCTGCCATTTTGTACTCTCTGTGTGTCTATATGCAGAACAGCATTCTTTATTTTTTAATTTAAATTTAATTTTTTTGTTTTTTGAGACAGGGTTTCTCTGTGGAGCCCTAGCTGTCCTGGCACTCACTCTGTAGACCAGGCTGGCCTGGAATTCAAAAGATCCACCTGCCTCTGCCTCCCGAGTGCTGGGCATAAAGGTGTGCACCACCAATGCATGCCACAGAACAGCATTCTCAGCACTGGAGATTATAAAGTCAAAACTGATCATCTGTAAGAACTGAGTGCTGTGCATCCTATGCTATCAACCACTCAGCCAAGGTTTAATCCCTGTGTAAATACAAACACATCTGTGCATTACTGTGCAGGTTTGCTTTCATCCTTACGTGGTGTGTGTATGCCCAAGGGTTATTTTGAAATAGATTTATGGCTAAATGTTTGATTTATATAATATATGGATTTTACGTATCTATGCCTGGAAGCAAGTAAGCGTTTCTTGGGTGGAAGGTTGTAAGTGGGAGGGGTTAAGAAGTCCTGGGTGGTGGTTAAGAGTTTGGGGACAAATGGAGCATCACCATTTATGTTGTGCAGCTTGGTCAAGAACCTTAATGTCTTTGAGCTGTTACTAAAATGCACCACCTCTGGCTCGGTGTGGTGGCACACACCTTTAATCATAGCACTTAGGGGTAGAAGCAGGTGACTCTCTGAGTTTTTAGCCATTCTGGTCTACATAGTGTGGTTAGCCACTTAGGGCTACACTGTGAGATCCTATCTCAAAATGGCAGCTGTAAAGCTTAAATTAGAATTCCAAAGTGCTTTTGAGTAGTGTCTGCTATTTGCCCTGGCATGGGTTTATATGCTACCTAGGGGCCTAATTCTGAAGCAAGCAAAACCCCAGATGTAGTCTCCATACTTCTGGCCTTTAGGTAAGACGTCCCGGCTTTTCCCTGCCCTCTTGTCAGTCATGTATCTCAGTTGAGTGAAGAATCAGGTATTTTGCTGGGTACCTACTGTGTGTGGGCATTGTTGTGTTAGCGACAATACAAATAACCACCATTGGCCACCTAAGCTCTGCATTATGTCCAGGTCCTTGTCGCACACTCGGCAGCACTGCCATGTACCCAGTGTTGCCTGGCTACTAATTCATAGGACCAGAGGCCAGAACTACATTGCCTCTTCTCACCCCCACCCCGAGTGTGAGGTTCCTTGCTCCCAAGTCACTCCTGTTTTCTATGAGAATTTTTATGTTTTTTATGTTCAGGTGAAAACTTGATTTCCTCCGCTCTCTCGAAGGGAGGGGGTGGTCATGTGATTTAGTCCTAGCCTGGAGCTGGAATGGAAGCCGACCAGATTGTCCTGCTGGCCTGCTGCTTACCTGCTCAGGAGGGGTGGGGACTCCTGAGCTGTAGCTGTAGGCCTTGCTGTCAGGAATTGGGAAGAGGTACTATCTTGTAGTCAAGAACTGCAGACATCTGGAGCCTGGCGCATCCCCAACACATAGCTCCCTACCTCTAGACCTTCCGTGTGGAGAGGTCCCCATGTACCATGGAATGCATTTCCACTCCTGTGATCAGAGGTCAGCCTTCACTGGTTTCTTGAGTCCAGGTGTGGGCTTTTGTCAACTGGGAAGGAACTCGGTATGACCAGCAGGACTGGCTAAAGAAAGACCGGCCCGGGGCCTTGCAGAGCCTCCCTGCTCCCTGGGAGAATTCCTCTCCATTCCAGAAGAGATTCTAGGCAGGCAGAGAACAGAAGTGGGGCATAGGGCCAGATCCCTTTTGGGGTGGTAAGAAGTGCCCTCTTGGGCTCTCCCAAATGGTAGGCTACAGAAGCCCTCTCCCACCTCCACTCCCTGCCGCCAGCACCTGCCAGGCGAGCACTGGACTTGAGCCAGAGGTGGCCGGATCCTGTGTGCTTGGTGGAAAAATAATATCTGTGCCTGGTGAACCAGAGAAGTGCCTGTCAATATTTGGTTAGAGTGGAGGCTGGGAGACAAGGCACAGATTCAGGGAGCCAGGCGGGTTGGGCAGGGTTTGGGCAGGCTGGGTGGCAACCACCTCCTCTGAATGAGGAACAGGGGCCTCTGCTGCTTGGGCAGAGCCCACCTGGCCGCCCAGAGGTGATTTATGGTTAAGTGGCCAGGCCACCTGCTCGTGAGGCCTCCATGGAGGGCAGTTTAACTGGCCCACTTTAGTCTTTGCTTGCTGTGCCCTTCTTGGCCATGCCACCACTTCTGTTTTGCCCAGGTGACATTTTTCCAGGGAGTACCCTTCCAGAGCTGGTGGCTCCTGTATTTTGGAGGAGTAGCAGGACTTGACTTCTCTGCTGGCCAGGAAAAAGCTCTCAGAGTGCCTGCTGTTTGCCCTGTGGACATCTACCCGGTCTTCCCACATCTGTGGACGGACCTTACCTCGTCTCCATAGTGAACTCTTTGCACATGCCTCTTCCCTCCAAGCCTTCTCCTGGCCCTGCACCTGCACCTCAAAGCTGCTGTGTGCACCCCAGCCTTCTCCCTCCCTGCTTCAGGTCTCTTTGTCCTAGTGATTGCTCTCAGAGCCTCCCTGCATACCACTAGGTGGCAAAACACTGGGGTTCTGGTGCTTGGCAGAGGCCCTGTTTTCATTCCACGGGAGTGGGGCCCAGGATTTGTTAAAAGCTCTGTAGATGGGCTAAGGTTATGTATTTAAAAAAAATGCAGGTTCTTAGGTTAGATCCCCAGTAATATTCTAAAAATAACAAAGCAGTCTATTACAGCAAGGTAGAGTGTGAATTCCCAGGCAAGCACTTTGTCTCCCAATGGCAGACACTCCTAGCCCTCTGAGATGTGTCTCTAACTAGCTCCTGGGTAACATGGCTGCTGCCGGCCCAGGAACATGCTTAGAGTGAAATCCATATAAAGCAGCTGTCACCTTTATGTCAGGATTAGTGCCCAGGAGTATCTGGAAATCCCAGGAGAGAGGTGACATTGTCCCCGGTGATCTGGCCTTCTTAGACCCTTCTGACCTGGAAATGCCCAGATGGGGACAGTGCATGACTGGGAGTCTTCTAACTATGGGAAAGGGTTGGAAACATGGGACGTCTGTGTCTTCTCAGGGACATCTCTATTCCTAACTTAGTGGCTTGGAGGTGAGAGTAACACCTTGTATTCTCGGGGAACAGTTTTTCTTAGGCTTTCCAAGGAGATGAGTGGACCAAGTGTCAGCTCAGGGTCCATTTCTCAAAGCCATCTGAATCTTCCTACACTTCCACCTCTTGAGAACTACTGGATAAAGAAATTAATTGGTCCAAAGCAACTGTTGTTTTATTTAATTAAAAACTTTTTAAAAAAATTAAGGACCAAACCTGTTGTCTAGAATCAGCGGCCCCACAGCAGTAGCAATAATTTATCGTCGTTGGGATACAGGGATTGAGGAGGCAGAGCAAGAGCCAGGGAGCAAGGCTGTGTGGCAGTGAACGCAGAAGCAGCTGAGCCTGCACTCCAGTCCATCGTGGCTCCAGATGAGGAGTGGGCGTGGCTGGAAGACGTGGAGGCCTTGGATCTTGCTCTTTGGAGGACTGTGATGACACACAAAGGGGCATGGGGGAGGAAAGCTATTCCCTAAGTACGGATCCCGCTTAGCGATGAGACCCACAATCCTTTCTGGAAAGCCCCTCCCCAGGCTGCAGGAGGCCCTGTATCCTGTATCCGTAGTCCTTCACATTTTCCTCCTCTGCCTGTTTTTTTTCAGACACTAGGGCTTCCCCCAGAAGAGAAAGTCCTTCTACTGGGAGAGGGGGCGTCCCCGGGCAGACCCCAGGATCCCAGAACCCTTCAGTCAAAGAGGGTAGCCCCATGCCTCTGCTTTGGAGCCTGTGCAGTAGGTGCGTGAAGCCATCCTTGGGGGGGGGGGGTGATGGGTCAGCCTGGGAGTGAAGGTGAGGCCAAGTGGGCGTGGACAGAGGCGAGGCAAGGCACAGCTGGCTGGTTGGGGCAAGGAGCAGGGGGCCCTTCAGTGGGGTTCAGCTGCCCCATAGAAAAAAGGGTAGTAGAGGGAACAGGGATAGGAGAACATGAATTTGACTGCAAACTTCATCTCCTTATTCTTCTTGTCCCAGCGGTAGACGGCCGTGAGCAGCAGCTGTCCCTCTACTTTGCGGCCCATGACCAGGAAGCTGCCCGTCAGGTTGTCTAACTGTGGGCAAGGGCAGCTTGCCCCGTTCTTCATATGCAGGACCAGCTTCTTGGTGTCCTTGCGCTTTAAGGGGCCTGCCTTGAGCAGCTTCTTCTTCTTCTGGGCTCCAATCAACTTTCGGTCCCCGTTGTCTATCTTGATCTCCTTAATGCGCATCTTGACCACTGTGGCAAGGTGGGCAAAGGATGGTCAGAAGAGGGTCACATTTGCTTATGACAGCGGGAGCCCTAGTGTGACCAGAGACCTAGGGACAGGAATCCTAGGGAGAGGACCCTCTGGCTAGCTCCACCCTTCTTCCACAGCTAGCCTCCCCAACTCAAGAAGCCAGAAAAGAACTTTGCACACCCAGGGAAGGGAATTGTTCTAGAAACATCTTCTCTCCCCTTTGCCCCACCTTTTGCACTATAGTGACATTTTCTTTCCTAAGAGGCTCCCAACATAAAGATTCCTCCAAAGCAAAGGTTTCGTCATTGCTCCTTTCCCTATTTTTATAGACAGGGAGGCTAGGACACAAAACAGAACCAACTTTGCAAAGGTCACATGCAGAACTCCGTGGCCCACAGTGATCTTGGTCCTAACTGGCTTGGTTCAACTGTCCCAGGATAGAAGAGTCCAAGATGAAGCCGTGGGGAAAGCTAGTCATAACCCATCCCAGCCAGAGGAACACTAGGGACTCAGTAGAGATACCAGGGATAGGGGACATTACTTCTATTGCCAACTCCCGTGCCCTAGGAGGGCCCCATCCATCTTTTAGCAAGCTAAGCTTGCTCCCCCCCCTAAAAAAGATAGCCCAGCCATGGAAGCATCTCTATGGGAAGTGACAAAACACAGCTGCAGTAGCGGTAGTCAGGTGGGGCTGGTTCTGAGCCAGGCTGCTGCGGGAACTGTCAGGATCCTGTGATTCCACACTCACCAAAGTCACTGGAGCACATCTGTTCCATGAGGCCATCAGCGCTGTGCTCCATCTCACACTGGGCACAGATCTTGGTCACTGAAGAGAGAAAGCAAAGTGGGTGTGGTCTTAAACAGCAGGACAGTACAGGCTCCTCCCTTAGCCCCCCTCCTCACAGAAGCTGCTCTAATTACTAAAGAGGAGGATGGCAATGACAATTCAAGAGCTCATATAGTGCAGGGACAGTATGGTGAGGTAGATTCTCTTCTGCAGCCACGACATACATTACAGTCTAAGTTTTATTCCATCTAGTGCTTGCTGTGAAACGGGCACTGCCTTTTCTACTTATCAGCAGAGGAAAACCAGGTGTAATGTGGTAGCCTAGTCAGCAGAGCTTAGGGCTCAGGACTGTGGCCCCTGCTCTATGACCAGGGTGGATATTATTTGCAGGGGTCAGGCACAAGCCAGCATTAACTTTCTCGAAGAAAGTCCAAACGACTCATTTTTATGTGAAACATTCTAATGTCATCTGTTGGCCACTCACACTTTTCTACAACCTGCCTTTGGGTTCTCTTGTGTGCTGGCCTCCAGGTGACAAGCCTCGCTGTGAGAAGGGGAGTCATGGGTAGCAAGGTAGGGCCAGGACAGGGTTCTGAGCCTGAGTTTGTCCTGCTGTTCATGTTTGGGCTCCAAAGAAACTATAAAAGGAACCTGGAGGATTCTGGGAACCGTGGATTTCTTGCTTAGCTGACTCTATTCCTGCCTGCCACTCTCAGCCTTCAAGATAGAGACTTTTCCCTCCCAGAATCCCCCAGAGAGGGAGAAGGAGAAGGTGGGAGGCTCCTAAGACCAAGCTGATTAATTTGAGAGGGGTTAGGGCGATACAAAGAGGAGCTCAGATGCTTTGGGAGGAGTGGTGGGGCGGGGGGGGGGGGAGATTTGAATGTTCCAGCTGTGGGGGCTCACGGGAGCGCTCACTATCCCAGTTAACAGGCAAAGGTTGCCTGCTGGGAGCTATGGGTGTGTATGTGGGGGGCGGGGGAGATGCTAGGGGCTCAGGCCAGTTTGGAAGAGGACAGGCATTCTTGGAGAAAGGAGGAGGGGGTGTGGCCCCCAGATATGGGACAGCTTTGAGGACCTGCACAATGAAAAGGAAGATGAATCAGAAATCAGGTCTAATGGCAGTATAACGAGCCAGTGGGAAGCAGGGCTTGGGAGCTCAAGATGCTGGACTTCACTGCTGGGCAAAGAAGGTTCAGAAAAGTAAAGTACCCAAAAGCCTAGGAATTGGGAGGAGGGGAAGTTAGGGTTACAGGCCTTGAAACGAGGGCCCTCAGGGCTTCCCTAACCACCCGCCTCTTCTCAAAGTTCCCGAGGTCAGGGAAGGAGTAGCGCTTGTCTGGGTGTCGGCAGTTCAGGTCAAAGAAACTGCCTAGCGACCCCAAGCATCCTTGAGATGAGGAAAGGAATACGGCATTTATGAGGGACGTCTCCAAGGCTTCCAGGGATTCCGCAGCTCGGAAAACCGAGCGTGCTGTGAGTTGCACAAGGTACAGGTCAGAGTTGGGAGAGAACTAGTGGGAATACCCAGAGCTTCAAGTTTATAAAGGTTGGAAGGAAAAAGGAGACAGTGCCAGGGCGCTGTGTATAGGGGCTTGGCACCTATCGGGGAGTACAGATGAGGGTTTGGGGAGAGGATCAGTCCGAGGCGCTCTGGGCGCAAAGGCGCTACCTGGAGGCGCGGTGGCAGGCAGGTGCCCGAACTGCACCGCGATGCAGAGGTCGTTGTCCAGGGGGAACTTGTGGCAGTGCAGCATCTCGGGCCAAGGGAAACCGTAGGCCTCCATGAGCGGAGCGCAGCCGGCGCGCACGGCTTCGCACAGCGAGCGGCAGGGGTAGATGGGTCGGTCCAGGCAGACGGGAGCGAAGAGCGAGCAGAGGAAGACCTGGGTGTCTGAGTGGCAGCGCTTGGCCAGCAGTGGCAGCCAGCTGCTTGCCTGCTGCTTCACCTCGGCCAGGCTCTCGTGCTCCAGCAGGTTGGGCAGCCGCATGCGCTTGTAGCCCACCGTGTGACAGAGCGGCAGATCGGCGGGGATGTCGAGGCACTGCGGTGGCTTGGAGTAGGAGCGGCCGTGCAGCGGCTCGGCCTGCCAACCGTAGTAGTCGTACTCCTGGCCGCGTGTTGGCGCCCCATGCAGCGCCCCGAGCAGCAACGCCAGTGCGGCCGTCCGTGCGCTCCAGGCCACCCACATGGCTGGATGTTGCGGCCTGCCCCGACGGCTCGGTGCTCGGCGCCCCGCTGCCCGGCGTGCGCCCCGGCTGGGATGTTCCCTGAAGCCGGCTGCTACTAGGGTCGTCCAAGTAGGTGGCAGTCTCTGCTCCGCTCCGCTGCCGGAGTGATCCAGGCGCCTCCCACCACGGGGCTCCAGCCCAGGCTTCGCCGTTCCCTAGCCAATCTGCAGCCGCTGGTCCCCCTCACCTCCCACCCCCGCCCCGGGTTGGCGGACCTGGGAGGAACCCTGAGTCTTTCCCGCCCGGCTCGGGTCCCTCGGGTCCCGCCTCGCCTCGCGACCCTGACCCGTCAACTATTCTGCTGCCCAGACCTCTCCTTGTGCCTTTTCCTGGGGGCTCAGCATTTTTTTCACCCTTGCCCCCTGCTTCGTCTTTTTATCTCTCTCCACCACAGTCTCTCTCCTGTTCCTTTTCTCACTCACTTCACCTGCTTATCTCTGTGCCTCGGCCTTTCCCTGCTCGGCTCTGGTTTCCCTTCTCCAACACCTCCATCGCTCTTCTCAGATAATGGAGTCTCTTGGCCATCCACGCCCTCCTGGCCAGGCAAGCAGAGCTTCACCCTGAGGTCTTTAAGTATGCCCTGAGGTTCTGTCCAATGCCAGGCACTTGGCAGCCCTCTAGGGATAGCAGATGGCTAAGACAAATCCGTGGCACCCGAGGGGGCAGGGTAAAGGGAATTTTGGCTTCTATTTAATGAATCCCTACTAAGTGCCATGCATAATGTGCATCACTGAACGACCTTATAAACATCTGTTTATGTTTTTTTGTTTTTGTTTTTGAGACAGGGCTTCTCGGTGTAACAGCCCTGGCTGTCCTGGAACTCAATTTGTAGACCAGGCTGGACTCGAACTCACAGAGATTCTCCTGCCTCTGCCTCCCGAGTGCTAAGATTAAAGGCATGCACACCCCGCCCGGCTATCCATGCCCTTTTCTAATGAAAGCTCACACCCAATAGGTGCTAGCTGTGCTTGGAGACTGTCCTAGGCACATTTCATAACCTACCTCATGGAATTTTCACAGTGATGCCCTAAGGAGGGTAGGAACCATTTATTATCACTACTTTACAGATAAAGATGCTGAAGCTGAGGTCAGGTGAGGATTCCAAGTGGCCATTGGATATAGGTAGTGCGGTTCCAGAGTCAGAGCACACATCAACAACCTGAAGGTCTGGATTCTGAGGATTTGGAGACGTGGGGTTAACTGTCCCAGGGTCATGCGCTAAGGAGGGCAGGGTCTGATTCAGGCGGTAGGCTCCAAAGAGCAGAGTCACTATTGTTGGGCAAGATAGAGTCCAGCCTGGGCAGGAAACACTGTGGGTGTAAGGAGAACTGCTTCTGTCCTCCAAGCAGACATCAGAAAGGTGACTTCCAGGATCCCACGCTTAGTGTCTGTCTGGGTTTTGTCTTCCTTGACTTTTCTGTGAGAGGAACTGGAACAGAGGCTTGCGGAAGGAGGCTCTTATTGGTTTCACCAGACCTCTGGCTTCCCTTCCGGGGACGAGCTTCCAAAGGGCCGGGGGTGGGAAAGTGGAGTATATGTGAGGGGGGTAGGGATTGAGGGGGTAGGGACTGGCTCCACTTTGAATAAGGAGCGTTTCTCCCCAATTGTCCTTCCTTCTTCTCTTTGCTCCTCAATATTTCCAGGGCTCTTGGCTTCTAACCGACCTGCTCATGTAGCGGAGAGAGGTGGACCCACACTATAGTATCCACTCCACACATAGAGGACACTTGCCACATGCTGATATATATGAGGTACAAAGGCTTGGTCCTTCATGTAGCTGATGGAGCAGAGGAAGCAGGCAGTCCAGGTTGGGATGGGATGCCTCTGATGTCCTGGTTGACATAGTTGAGTCCACGTATAAGCCAGCTGGGGCCTTTCCTTTATGTGTAGCATCAAGAGTCTCTGCAGATGGGCGAAAGGTTGATCCCCACAGAGAGAAGCAGGGTACAGTAGTAATGGGAAAGGATGCTGTCTGCAACTGAAAACCAGGTTCAAATTCTGCCCCCTCTTTCCCAACTACCTGCGTAGCCTCTGGCAAGTAGGAGCTATCCTGACCCTTAGTCTCCTACTTTATAAAGTGGGACTTCCACTGAAGTGGTTGTGATGGGCAAAGATGGATGGAAAGGCCTTGTGCAGCACCCACGTGTAAAGGACACTGGGAAATGTCAGATGCTCACAGGGACGAGGCTTCGGGTCAATGTACATTAGGTGTCCTGAACATCCCCCAAGACGCCTTGGACAGGACTCTGAGCTCCGAGCAGAATGGCACTGCTCTCTGTAATTCACTCCCTGCCTCATCTCTGGGCTTGGCCATCTTGTATGCTGTCTGGGAGGTGTGGCTCTGTGCCACACCCACTCCAGCTCTGGACACTTACAGGGGCCTTGGACCTCCCAGGTGGCTGTGTAAGGTGTTGGGTCCTGGGCCAGCTGGTTTGGCTGGGCCGTTCTTGGCATTGCTATGGGTGACCTGGACAGAGCTGGGCATTGTTCCTGTGGCTGGTTATGTAAGGCCAGCACATGGCTAGAAATCAAGCCTGTCTGGGCCTGGAAGCTTGGGCTCTGAAGGGCAGTGGGGCTGGGCTGGGAGGACGATGAGCCTTCGTTACCTGTCAACTCTGATGTGGGGAGGCTGAGGCTCCCCAATATTGATGGGAGCAAGGGGGAGAGCCCTCTATAAGGCATGAAGCCAGAGTGCACTCTGCTGCTCAGGCAGTGCCCTTCTGTGGTCAGCCCTTGCCCTGGATCTCCGGCTGAGCTACTTTCTGATGTGGTGTTGATTCTTGATGAGGTAAACCCAGGGCCTAGGCAGCTGGGTTGAACACCTGGCGCACTTGGCATCTGTCCATCCTGGGATGTATGTAGTCCGTCCAGGTTCACGCTACTTCAACTGGTAGAGGAGACCATTTGTTCAATAGAGCAAAAATTTGCATAGCTATCTTTCCCATCTAAGATGCCTCTCCGATCAAACTTAATTATTTTCATAAACTCCTACTGCTTTCTACATTTTTATTGTGTTCCCCTCCCCCACAATGGATCTCGAAATCTCAAACCTTTTCAGAGGGTGTACAGAGTCAAACTTTCGCATAATTTAAAAGTCAATTTAAAGAGCAAGATAAATCAATGGATTTCAAGGCAGTGGGGTAAGGCAAGTTTATTAATAGACTTCAGATTACATATTATTATGATGAACATATAGGCCATATGTCGTTTTTGGGGTGCTATCAAAGAAGATATCCCTAATTATCTGCAAAGGCCATTAAACCACTTCTTCCTTTTCCACTACATTTCTGCGCGAGGCCAGATTTTCATCATACTGTTCAACCAAAGCACATGTGGTAACAAATTGAACACAGAAGCAGACAGAAGAGCCCAGCTGGCCTCTATTAGCCTGCACACTGAGGGGATTTACGGACCGTAAAGCAATGGCATTGTGGATTTTACTTCTCATTTTGAAAAAAAGCATAATTATTTTTGTGACGTTTGTTTATGTTTACGTACAATGATTTATTAACGGAATTCATGATTTTTTTCTCCTATTTTAAATTTCAAATGCAGCAAATAGCAACAGGGACGAAATCACTCTTCAAGATTCTAAATTAATTGAGTGAATGATTGGTAACGGAGACAAGGGCTCGTAGGTGCCAGGCTGGCCTTGAACTGGCCACATAGCTGAAGAAGAGGTAGAATTTTTCACTTTCTTGCTATCATGTCTTAAGTGATGAATTTACAGGGATACGCTGTGATCCCCAGTTTGGGATCCTGAACGTATGTACCTTGAGGGGTTCTGAGAGAACACTGTTTAAGATCTGCTGGTCTAGTTATCCTGCCAGCCTCTAAGAGAGTTGTCTAAAATTCTGCTTGTAATGTTTATCTTTCTGTCTATGTAGCTGATCTCATCTTGCTTGACACACTTTGAGGCTATGTTGTCAGGAGCACAAAACTTCATGATTGTTGGGGGTCCTCTTGGTATCCTCTTGGTATATTCCTGTTTGGAGTATTCTTCTCAGTTACTTGTTTGTTTGTTTGTTTTTTTGAGACACAGTTTCTCTGTGTGGCCCTGGCTGGCCTTGAACTCAGAGATCTGCCTGCCTCTGCCTCCAGAGTGCCCCTGTTAAAGGTGTGCTGCTCCTTGCCAGGGCTGTTTGGTTCCTTTTAGTGTTTGAGGGGCTCTAGTTCCGTGAATCAGCACTCAGCTAGAACCTGAGCATGCTCTCTGTGTTTTACCAAGAGACAGATAAGACCGCTCGTCCATACTTTGCAACAAGTCCTGAAAAGAAGCAACCTTGGGCAGTGGGAGTGACCCCACGTTGGGTCCAAGAGGTCTGAGTTACACATTTCCAATGTGCGAGCAAGACTTTCCCATGCCCTGGGTCCCAGCTGCCTCTTGTGTGATGTGAGGGTGACCATTACCATTTTACTCTTTATGATTCACAGGGTGAGCTCAAAGGGCAAACGAGATAGTAAAAATAAGAGCTTGGAAATTTACTTATTTTACCTAGGGGATATCTGCGCCATCCTGTAGGATGTCCTGCGATGTCCAGGGGAGTCTGGCCTGGAACTTTTTATGTGTACCAGGTTGGCCTCTCACTCAGAAATCTGCCTGCTGAGTGCTGAAACTAAAGACATGGGCATTTTGATGGAGGAGAACTGGATATTGCCCTTTGCTTTAGAGGGGTCCGACAGCCTCTGTCACCTCTTCCCTCTCCTGACTGGGGGAGGTCCCAGGAGAGGCAAGACAGACTCTTGTTAGTATTTCAGAGTCTGCTGGGGTCATCGGCCTTTACAATCTCTCATTTTTGCCAGGACACTGTCTTCGTACAGTGGCTGCTCTGTGTGACCTGACAGAACCATTAGTGCTGCCGGGACCTTTCTGATTCCAGCTTCCCGCTCTTCTCTTACACTCCAGCCTTTCACCTCTGCCCACAGCAGAGCCAGCATCTGCCCGGAGCATCAGAGCATCAGAGCATCGGAGCATCGGAGCTGTGCAGGGCCCTCTGCAGAGCAGCCTTGGTTATCACTGGGCATGCACAGACCTGCTCGGGATCGCTGGGCATGCTAGTAGCTTTGAGGACTTGCACAGAGGAACTTAGGTCAGTGGTCCTGGAGGTGTATTTAAGTCCTTCTTGCCACAAGTCTGGACATTGAAGCCTCTTCAGGTTCTTCTAGAGCCTATAAGGTTCAGGGAATTAAAGCAGAGACCGGGTTTGTCTTGCGCCTGGGTCTTGAATCAGCACAAGACTTACCCATCTGAAGGTGGAAAGCCAGAGGGTCAACATGCTGGCATGCAGTGGGTGTGGCGGGGGTAGGCAGGGCTGTGGATGAAGAGAAGGCCAAATACACCCTCCTCTTCTCCCTGGGCCCCTAGCATACTGGGGAGTCCCCAGGATGTGGGACAGTCCTGGCCAGAAGCTTATCAGAGAGGCAACCAAATGTATTGCTGAAGAACATGCTCTCTGAGGCTGGAGTGAGTTCTAATTCATCAATGCCATGTGGGTGAGTTACTTTCCACCCTCCCCTCTTGTTTTCATTATCTGTAAACTGGGAATATTAATTCTTGATAGTATTATCAAGAAGGTCGCTTTAACTTTTTTTTTTTTGAGATAATATCTCATGTAGGTTTCAAACTCCTGATCCTTCTGTCTCTCCCTCCATGGTACTAGGGTTACAGGCATGTGTGGGGGCACTCAGTTTCTAGAGTTAATTTTAAATATTGCTTAGAACAGTGCACATAGTAAGAGCTGTCTGCACAACTGTTAGTTCATGTCGAACACTGGCACGCCAGTGGTGATCAACACCAAATCCTGTAGTTCTTGGTCCCTAAATTTCTCTTCTCTCCATCCACACCTTCTCTCTTCCCTGTCTCCTTGCCTCCACTCCCCTTTGGTCTCTTGAGCTCACTCTTGAGTGCTGGGATTACAAGCGTGTGCCTTGTGCCTGGCCATGATCTTCTCTCTCCTCCCATCATGCCCTGCTTCCTCTCAGCCTCACCAGGTTCCAACAGCTGGAGTGGAAACAGTTCGGTTCAAGACCTTCCGTAGTCTCCCTCGCTTCTGGGATAATGGCTCTGGTTTGGCCAGCTCTCCTTGTGGGGTTCTCTAGAATCCCGCGACACACTTTGCAGTGGTCGTTCCCTCAATGGCCTGGTCATTATGTGATTGTATTTTTTCCCCCTTACTTTCTGGCAAATCTGGAGGAGAATAGAGAGGGCATTAGAGCCCCTGTAGCTGGAGTTATAGGCAACGTGGGTTCTTCTCATCGGCTGATCATGTAGATCTTTTACAAAATGTATTGGTCATATGGTTAGGAGGGACGTTATGGCTGTTAGAGTGTTCTGTGGGATGGGGCTTAGCCTGTGAGCTTAGGGTCTTCAGGAGCAAGGCCTGCCCATTGGCGGGATTGCATGGTTGAGGCTTACGAGCCCCATTAACTACGGAGGGTCTTGAACTGAACTGTTGCACTCCAGCCAGTGGAACACAGTGAGACTGAGAGGAAGCAGGGCATGGTGGGAAGGGAGAGAAGAGATTGTGGCCGGGCACAGGGCACAGGCTTGTAACCCCAGCATGTTGGGTGATGTGACCCAAGGGGATCAAGCTTGGGTCCTCTGCATGAGAAGTGTGTGCGCTTAACCACTGAGCCATCACTCCCACCCCACTGCTCCCTCTCTTGGATGCAGTTTAGAGATGATGAGGCACCTGGTGTTGTGCTCTGTGCTTTCCTGTGCGCCATCTCATTGAATTATCCCAATAGCACCACAAGAGAAGCATTGTCCCCGTTTTATGTGAAGAAACAAACTCAGAGAAGGCAAGTAACATTCCCAGAGTCGCACAGCTGAGAAAGGTACCAGGACTCAAACCCACGGTTTTCGTTTATGGCTGCATGGGAGAAGTTACCGGGGGATGAAGAATTCTGAGTCCAAAGGGGCCTGAGAAAGCAGACCCTTCAAGGAGACCCAACCCACTATAGCTGAGGCAGGCCAGCTCTCTGATTTCAGCAACACACACTCTAGAAGGCAGAAGGCCATCGATGAACAAATACATGGACCTGTGGTTGCTATGAAAGAGGACTTTCTATGGGAAAGGGAGAGGTACTCAGAGCCACCTCTGTGGGGAGGGGAGAAACTCTCTCCTCTTAGGCTTTGTTTCTGTTGCTTTCAGGCTGTGGGAATTTGGACACAACCCAATTCCTCGTGCTTGGTTTCCCTATCAGAAAAGCGGATGGGGAGGGTTACATAGAAGATTGCTCAGGTGTTAGGTGCAAAGGGTTCTGTGCCGTCACAAGGGAACAGTACAAGGTCCCCTTTCTATCCCTAAACACAGTGATGTGGGTTGCTGGGGCTCCCCACATTTATAAACTGTTGCAGCTGAGAGTAATCCTCAATTGTGCCCTGACCACCAGCGCCTGTGGACACAGTTCTGGAAAGCTATCAACCATTCCCCACGACTCCCCAAATCAGCGCAGACACAGAATGGCTCATTTGCTTGTAAATAAAACAGCGATTTCTGTGATTGGAACTAAATGACATGGCTCTCAGGGCCACAGTTCCTTCCCAGGCTCACAGAAGTCAGCTGGCAGCCCTTGAGGCAGGACGGGGGAAGGGACCGGCTTCTCAGAGGACAGCAGGTCAGAGGCTCTGGGCGGGGGGTGTGCACTTTGTGCTCTGGGTGCAGGAGAAGGAAGTGAGCATCTTTGGGAGGGACCTAGGGGCAGGACCGTGGAGGGCAAACCCAGGGCATCAGTGTTTGGGGTTGGGACCAGCTGTTGGGGGAACCCTGGGCAGACAATGGCCTCATTAAGGAGAGGGTGCAGGCAGGCAGGAGCTGGGCATGGCTACAGCAAGAGGAGAATGTGAGGAACTGAACCTCTTCTTGCTAGGCCAGCCAATGGAGCAATTGTCCTCTGGTGGGAGGGAGCCGGAGGTCTGAGCCTGGGAATGGCTGGACAGTTGCCCTTGGGGGCAACTGAGGTAGTCCCGGCCCTTTTACCCGGCTTACAATAACTCCTCCACTGGTTGCTGAGAACTTGGGCCTCAGAAGGGATTTCTAGGCTTGAAAGTCCAGGGTGTGGCTTCTCTTACAAGGCTCTTTGAAAAGGGATTCTCAATTCTTAATTGCCCCCTTCTGGGGAGCCATTCAGTTTAGGGTTGTCTCTGGCCTGGCTCACCAGGCTTCTGTAGCTCTCCTGTGTATCCCCACCCTGCTCCTCTGTGCACAGTGGGTCTGCTCGGTGGGTTTCAAGAGCTCCACCTGCTCTTGAGTTGAACTGACAGTGCTTCTCTGCCGGGTGAGCAGCTTGCTCCACCCGAGCTCCATCCATCAGCACGGCTGGTCCTCCACTTAAGCTGAGCGGGAGACTTCCTGTACAACACGGTGACCAGACGTTTCTGGACTCAAATGCTGACAGAGCTCCCACTGAGATGTACCCAGAGCCCAATGACAGAGGTGGCATGGTAGAGCTCAATAGAGAAGACAGGGGCAAGGAAGTTAGGGCTGGCACTGAGCCCCAAAGTTCCACCCAGCTGTGGATACTGCCTCGGGGGACCCTTTACTAGAATACCTGATGGTTCTGGAAGCTCTAACAGGTCAAACCTCTGTTGTGATGGGTCTGTGTTGGTTCTGATCGACAGATCTACAGATCTGCTGGAATTGGTCTGTCTGCATTGTAGCGAATCCTGGTTCTTACTCCTGGCTTTGGTTTTTGCTTCATTCTGAGAGAGGAGGTGGGCAGCTAAAGTCTGAGGATTAGCTTCCTGCAGCTGGGAACTGTTGCTGGTTTCCTGGCTCGCCAACATGGCTGATGCTGGCACCTATCACAGTAGAAGGGAGAGAGTCTTAAACGACACAGTAAAGCAGTTGCTGCACATAGAAATTGATCAGAACATACGTTTCCATACCTAGGTCACCTGCAGAGATCCCAGTTTGGTGTCTGTCACCAGGTGTTTGGATGTAGTAGACCTTGGACGGGGGGGGGTGGGGCATTGGTCTTGAAGGTGTTTTTGTGTGTATGTGTGTGGCAATGAAGGTCAACCCAGGGCCCTCTATAGGCCAATGCTCCATTACTGAGCTTTACAGTTCATGACTACCCTACAAAGGCTGTGACTGGTGCTCCACTCTATACTTCCCCTTCTGGCAGTTAGAGCTTCTCTTCCCATCTCCTGCTCACGGGGCTCCTTTGGGATAAAATAAGAATCCTCCTTTCTGGAAGGTCCACACAACCTGGCCCTCTCTCCTCTGCCCCTATCTCTTGTCTTTGGTGGTCTAGTTTTTCACAGCCCTCTTGTTGGCCCAGCCCCCAGCTCAGCACTCTGACAGATGGCAGGGTCAGGGGACAGCGTGTGTCCTACATTAAGTGCTCCATCATCCAAGTGTCTAGGCACACAGTGGGGGTGTTATCACCGCCTCCTGTGCATAAGATGGGAAGACGGAGGTGAATCGGTCGCACAGTAGGGAGGTTCCGGATGGATGCCCCTCTACCATCCGTCTCTGTGGCTCTCTCAGTGGCTTCTCATACTCACCCTTCACTGGGCCTGGCCAGCTTTATATGAACAGCATCACTGATGAGGACATTATAGGGGGTCCTGCTTCAGGAGAGAGTTCCATGCGACAGCTACTAGGATCCTGGTGAAGATAGCTCATCTTAATTAAGGATCTGGTAGATACTGATATTGTCCTGTTCCATCTTGACAGCACCAGGAGGTTTATGTGAACGGTCCTTATTTGGAGATGAGGGCATTGAGGTTAAAGGTTAGCTTCCTCCGGTTCACCCAGGCAGTGCGTGATGGAGAGGCCCAGAACAAAGCTCTGATTCTTTCTGCTCTGACACTCTGTCCTTTTCTACCACCCCATGAATCCAGTGGGCCAAAGTCAGGAAAGCTAAAAGGGCTGGAGTGGTCCCTCTGCAGTCCACCACGGAGGGCTGTTAAGTCAGATCAGGGGCCGCTGGGTCGAGTTGTGTTGACCTCGCTAAGCAGTGAGGCAATTGGGGTCAGGAATAGGTGCATTCTTTCCTCTTAGCACATCACCCAGCCTCCAGCTTCCTGGAATTGTTGTCAGATTCCAAACTACTTGGCCGTGAGTTCTTTCCCCCTCCCCCAGATCCCGCACACAGCAACGAAGCACCCATCCACTTCCAGACCACACCCTCTCACACCCTTTGCTGAAGAATATCTAGTTGACAGGAGAATAGGAGGCCAGCTGGGCTTCCATGCCCCAAGAGCGAGCATAAGCCCAGCTACTTTCTGTGCAATCTTGGGGTTCTGTGTCTCCTCTCCCAGGCTTGGTTTTCCAGCCTGTGGAGGCAAAGGTAAAACCATCCTGGTAAGAGGATTGGGTGATGTCATGTCTGTCTTAGGAGACAGTTGATCACTATAATTGATTAGTTGGAGGTCAAGGTTGACAGAGTGTCTGAGTGGAATCTCTGTAGTCAAGAAAACATCTCCTCCTGCCACTCCAAGTCATGGCCACTAGCTACTTGTACCTGGGGCTACTGAGAAATGGAGTTTCAATGTAATCATGCTTTAGGGAGGTAAGAATCATATAGCACAGAATAACCATCTATTAAAAATGTTTTTAACCTTTATTTTGTGAGAATGGGCATTTTGCCTACATGTGCACCCATCTGCCATGTATGCATTGGATCCCTTGGGGCTGGAGTTACAGACAGTTGTGAGCCACTGTGTGGGTACCAGGGATTGAATTCAGGTTCCTGGAAGAGCGACCAGTGCTTTTAACCCCCAAGCCAACTTCCCAGCTCCCTTACCATCTTAAAATGAGCAACCCAGTAGTGTTTAGTGCACTGACAGGAGCCACCACTTCTCTGTAGTTACAAACTATTGGTCATCTCCAAAAGAAACCCTGTTCATGAACGCAGGCCTTTCCCCTCCTTTCCCTGCCAGATCTGGCAGCTAATACAGCACAGCCTGGGTCTACGACTTTGCCTGCTTTAAATGCTTCTTAGGAATGTCCGTCTTCACACACAGAATGTGACTGGCACAGCCAGCTTCTTTCCCTTAACTTGACGTTGTAGAGTTTCTCCATGCTATAGCAAGGGCCAGTCCTCTGTTCTTTTTCAGTGATGGCTGACGGCCACGGCACTGCACAGTGGCCATGATGATGTGCTTTGGGAACGTGAGAGAGCAGGGCATCCTTGTGCTGCTCCCCGAGTGATGCAGTGGGACAGAAGGACCTAGAGAGTGGGAAGGATGAAAACGCTGCCTGGGGTCCCTCCAAAGACCTCAAAAAAGTCCAAAGCTTTGCCTGACGACAGGCAGGGCTATCACGTTTGGAAGTCTCATTGAGGCCCAGTACTGGGCTGGGCATGAAGTAACTATTTAATACTAACAGAGCTATTTAAAATATATTTAATTATGTATACTTTTGTATACTGTACTATACAAAAGCTATATATGAATTTATATGAAAAAAACTTTTTGAGACAAGGTTTTCCAGTGTAGCCCAGGCTGGACTCAAACTCATAGCCCTCCTTTCCAGGGGCTGGGACTATAGGTGCGTACCAAAACATTCAGCATCACAGAGTTTTGCAAGTAGAGTCTCAGGGTGCTGAAAGAAGACATTGGCTCACTTAGCTGGTACATGGCAGGCCTATGAACCTGAGTCTGTCTCTTGCGGAGGCCAGTGATCTTCACCAGAGCTGTCCCGTACAAGAGAAGCCAATTAGGGACTCAGTCCCCTTCCCCCAAGCTTAAGGGTTTCCCAGCTCCATTCACTGCTAGTCTTTCTGTACTCTAATGGGATCTGGGCTTCTTGGAGAGATAGGGGGGGGGGTGGCTCATAGACTAGGGAGTAGACTCTATCTCTTTCCCATTGTTTATCAGCGAGTTAACCTGGCTGTGCCCTCGGAGGTCCCCACTATTAATTGATCTGGGAAGGGGGATCTGTTAATTGCTGACCCAGAATAAACAGGCCTAGGAGAAATGGGGCTGATAGCAGACTGAGCTCCTCAGCTGTACCGCCCTTTGCCCTCTGGGAAAGGGTGGTGGGAAGGGGTGATAGACAGCAAGTGGGAGGTGTGCTCCTGGGAATGGCTTTGGAGTGGGGGATGGAAAATGGCTTCCTGGGGCCCCAGAGTCACTGGGTATGTCCTTCTGGGAATAAAAACTGGCTGGGCTCCCATGTTGCCATGCCCTGTCAACAGGGTTGGGATGACAGTCAGCAAGACTCTGATACTCATCTCTTTTATCGTTCCCTTTCTCCTTCTTTTCTTTCTTCCTTTCCTGAAAATCTTTGTATCTTTTTTGCCTCTTCTTCCCTTTGAGCAATCTATCCATGTTTCTTTCTCCTCCCTCTCAGGAAGTCAATGTATTCTTTTTGTATTCAATGTATCCATCTAAAAGCCTATGTTTTCCTTGTAACCCTTCCTTGTCTTCATTAGTCACCATTATCTCCATCCATCTTTATCTTCCCTTCCCCTGCAGAGTGACCACACATTTCTGGGGAAGAGAATGACTGGGGTCCTCCAAACATCCTGGCCATGGGGTTCTAAGTCTGGGTCCTACACAGTCCTGACTGAGTTAACAGGCTGACCTCAGGCATGCTTGCTGTTCACTTGCTCAAGGTTAGGTAGTCTCACTGTCCCTGGGGGAAGAATAAAACCTTATTCCTTCAGAGTAGAAGAGAATTATTATCCAAACAATATTATTACAGGATGCTGTTAGTCCTAGTAACCGCCCACCATGAGTGACCTCAGAACGTCCTGGGTAAAGAATGTGCAGCCATCTTTGCTTGGCCTCTCAGCCTGGGTGAGTCTGTGACTCAGGCCCTTTTGTCTCCCAAGCCAAGACTAGATTTGGGGAGGGGCCCAGGGAGTAGAGCACACTTCAACACCAGGCCCTTGGTCAGAGTTGGGTGTCTGATTTCCCCTTAGTTACTACTGAGCACACACTTCTAACATGTCAGGAGTACTCATATGGGAGGAGATTTGCTCTAGTCTCCAGTGATTTACCCAACCCTCCAGTTATTGGGTAAATAACACAAAAAACAAGTCAGTCCAAAAAGTCCTCTTTTGAGGCTTCAGGGAACAGCTGGATTCCTGGTCCCTCTCTTTGTTTTCCCCAAGAAGGAACAGCAGTAGCAAGAATGACGGGTAATGATGATGGAGCCCTCGTTAAGTGACAGACCCAGTCCTGGGTGCCCACCCAGGAAGGAATGCAGGAGGCTGCCGAGGGACAAAGCCTTTGGGGACCTTAATCTCCCACTTCTGCACCACCCCCAACTCTTAGGTGGATCTGGTTGATTGTGTTCACCTGCCAGCCACCACCCCTGATCCTTAGCTGCCCTACTGAGAGATAAGATAATCACAGCCCATTAATCAAGGTGGCCTGGCACGCTACAGGTGCAGATAAGCCCCTCCTGGGCTGAATCCCCAGGGCTGGGCCTGTGGAGGTTGCTAGGGAGTTCCAATATCAAGTGTGTGGAGACAGAGGTGGAGTCTATCTACGATGGGCATTGGAATGGTGATGAGCTGGGAGGTTAATTGAGAGTCCAGAGATCTGGCTGTCCCCACTCTGTGTCGTTAACACAAACCACAACACCTCTCTGGGTCTCTCCTTACATCTGTGGGGGGAAAAATGGAGAAGGGGCAGGAAGAGGGCGAAAGGTCCCTATAGTTTGAAGATGATCTGTGGCCAGCACAGGGTGGTGAGGAGTTTGTTGCAGGGATAGAGGCAGAGGGTGTTTGTGGGTAGAGGGCCTGCCTCGGCTAAGGGACGATGGGCTCCGTGGAATTTATCTTACTCACTGTCACAGGGTGGTGGTTGGTGGCCATACAGGCTGTGTGACAGTGTGACAGGGTAGAGAATGAGTAGCAGGTCATGTGCACTTTGGGGTCATGTGCACTTTGGGGTCATGCATACTATGAATAGGTTCTGGGGTAGTGGAATTTGATTGAGGTCCCAGATCTGCTACCTTCCTATACAGAACCTTGAGTAGATCACTCAGCCTTTGTCCCCTTAGTTTTCCCTTCTGGATAATGAGGACGGTATAAGACTCGGTGCTCTGGGAGGTTATAGGAGGAAGACCAACGCAGAGCACTCGGCTCTGTGCCTGAAAGGCAGCTGGCAGTGGGAGGCAGGTGCTCAATAAACGTTAGGGTTTTTTTTTTTAAATTATTATTCTTTCTTCTTGGCAAGGTCCAAAGGGCATGGGCAGCCTTTAGTATCTAATTTGTGTGGCCAGGACTGTGGAAACAAGACAGCTTAGCCCCTAACAACTCTCTTGACCTGAGGCTCTGAGTCTAAAGTGTATTAGTGACTATTTTTAAATTTTATTTTAATGATGTCATTGGTTGTGGTGGTCAGGAGTTAAGGAACATTTCAGTGGTGGTGGTTCTGACTCAAGAGCTCTCATGAGGTCAAGATCAACTGTGCGCCAGGGCCACGGTCCTCCCAAGGCTTGTTTGAGGCTGGAGGCTCTGATTCCAACCTCACTTATGTGGCCACTGATCAGAGGACATCTAAACAGCCCATATCCTCCAGTGCACAGAGGGAGTGAGTATGGGACTTTTCTTTGCTTGCTCTGGAGTTGCCAAGAGCACCAGAGACTGATCGGTAAGTCCAGCTCAAACTCCAGGGCAAGGGGACCTTTCTGTGCCCCGACTCGCTGTCCCCATACTCTGTCACTGGATGCTCTGTCCCTGGATGCTCTCTGCCAGGATGCGGCTGTGTTGCAAACTGTACATTGTCTCTGGTCTTCACACCTAAGTCAGGAGTTGCTTCTCTTTGCCAGTGAGACCACAGTAGTTCAGAGAGGCTGAGGGATCTGCCCAAGGCCACCCAGCAGGGATATCTGAGGCAGTGTCTGCTCCTGGGGGTTTGCCTTATTTGCCCTGGGCCATTTTCCACTCCAGCTGAGCCACATCTAAGGCATCTTGGCTCTGAAAGATACAGGACCAGCTGGGAAAGCCGGGGACGTCCTTGGTTATGGAGTTAGAAATAATAGATGAGGCACAGGGCACAGGGCAACTGGCCCAAGGGAGCTATGCTTACTCTGATGCCTTAATTTATTTACTCTGTGCCTCTTTTTCTGTATCTACCTGCAGGACAGATGCAAGGTGAGCTGAGGGCAGTACCGGGGGGCTGCATGCTACTGTCAGGTAAACTGAGGGCAGTATGGTATAGGAGGTATGCTGTATGTTATTGAGATGGGATTAGTCAGTGTCGGGTTGGGCTGGTAGCGGGATGCCTATCCTTGGAACGATTATTTATTTATTTATTTATTTATTTATTTATAAAAGCAATGCCCCCCCTTTCAGTCTGGAGCCTCCCATCCAGGCCTTGCTCAGCTATGACTCCCTGGTCAGCCCTATGGGCAAAGGTCAGGGCCAAAAGCCTCAGTAGAGAAGGCCCCTGACTGAGGCAGGACTCAGGCGAGACTACTGGTCCCCCACCTCCCGTCCCTGCTCACCTTGTCTCTTCCCAGGCTCAGGATATGCTGCAGGGTGCCACAGGGAGCTCAGATAGCCTTTCATTTCTGCCTTCTCAGAGAGAGGATGATACATGGATGTCCAAGCACTTCCCCAGGTTTGCCAGCAGAGGGGGCAGATGCTGTGTCTGGGACCTGGGAGGTTTTTAAGAAAGGCTGGGGTGTTCTTGTCCCTGAAACCTTCAGCCCAGATACTGGCTGAAGGGTTTTGTTGTTTTTATTTTTGTTTTTGTTTTTACAGTCCATCCATCCATCCATCCATCCATCCATCCATCCATCCACCCATCCATCCATCATCCATCTATCTGTCCATTGTATGTGTGTGTACAGGTCAGAGATGAGCTAGTTCTGTCTCTGTCTCTGTCTCTGTCTCTGTCTCTGTCTCTGTCTCTGTCTCTGTCTCTGTCTCTGTCTCTGTCTCTGTCTCTCTCTGTCTCTCTCTGTCTCTCTCTGTCTCTCTCTCTCTCTCTGTCTCTCTCTCTCCCATGTAGGTTCCAGAGACTGAGCTCAGACATCAGGCTTAGAGGGAAGTGCCCTTACCCACTGAGCCATCTTTCTGGCCTGATTTTTTTTTTCCAGATTGGGTCTCATGTACCCTAGGTTGGCCTGCATCTGAGACTGATCCTGAGGTTACTGGCATGCACCATCATCCTGGTTTTATGTGATGTTAGGGATGGAACTCGGAGCCTGATGCATGCTAGGCAAGTGCTGTAGCACTGAACTACATCCCCATCCCTGCAATGGGGGTGATTTGGTACCCAGCTGGCCAGAATTGGAACACCACCCCCCAAAGGACCAGTTTCTGCTCCCTGAAGATAAAAGCCACGGGAAGTGAGGAAATGACAGAGTTTCTGGGCCTGGCGACCTCAGATCTCTGCTCATGCCTTCTGTGGGATCCAGAGGAGGGACAGAAGCCATCGATTCACTCCTCGATCCCTTTGGCAAACATCATCGAGCATCTATTGTCTGCCAGGTTTGTGTCAGGGGAGTTGATGGCAGGTGTGGTCTTTTCCAGGGCTACTGTTCTACTGGGAGCTGTGTGGTGAAGTGGGTTTTTATTTCGAGTGGTAGCTGAGGAAGGGAAGGGTGAGAGAGTTGGAGACAGGACATCCGTGTCTCCACTTGCTCACTGAGATGGCCATAGGAGACTGAGGTGGAGCAAGGCAGCAAATTTGTGAGTGGGAATTACCCACATGCTTTATCTAGCAGCAGAGTTCCACTGTTATCACAGGGAATGATAGCAACAGGGAAGACTTTGGGTCCATTACATACTCACAGTTGGCACCAGGCAAACCACGGAGGTCCTGGAGGGACAGGCCAGCTATGCCACTTAACCAATGGTGGGACAAAACCAAAGGGACTAAGCTCGACTTTCTCCTTACAAGCTGTTTTTTATTTTGTTTAATTAAGACAAGGTCTCATGTATCCCAGGCTGGCCTTGAACTGAAGATGCCCTTGGATGTCTGATCCTCCTGCCTTCATCTCCCCAGTGCAGGAATGGCAGGAATACATACACATCTGATTTATGCATTGCCGGGGATTGAACCTAGGACTTCATGTCTGCTAGGCACACCTACCAACTGTGATACATCCCAGGCCCCTTGAACTTATTCTTTAAACCCAGGAGTGTGTTGTTCTAAAGTTTAGGGACACAAACGGCACCTGAAGTTAATAGAAAGGTTCTGAACACATGCTAGATCAGTGGTTCTCAACCTGTGGGTCGTGACCCCTTCGGAAGTTGAATGACTTTTTCACGGAAGTCATGTAAGACTTCTTACCATCGGAAAACACAGATATTTATATTATGATTCATAACAGCATTAAGTTTACAGTTTTGAAGTAGTAATGGAATAATTTTATGGGGGGGGGCGTCACCACAGCCACTTAACCAATGGTGGGACAAAACCAAAGGGACTGTATTAAATGGTCTCAGCATTAGGAAGGTTGAGAATTGCTGGCCTTTTTTCACTCATGGGAAGCAAGCAGGAGGAGTTTCCATAAGCAAATGGATCAACTATGGTATGTTCATGCAGAGGAATATTATTCAGCAAGAACAAAGGAAATGACTTATTAACCCATGAGGAGCCATGGAAGAGACCTCAATGAGGTAAGCAGAGACCAAAATACTACATACTGGACAAGGCAAAACCATGGAACTAGAAAACAGGTCGCCAAAGTTGGGGTGCAGAGGATGAAAAGCTGGGGAATGGTTATTTTAGGGCAGTGAAACCATTTTGTATGACACTGTTAAGGCGGACATGTCACCATGCCTTTGCCCAAACTCATAGAGTGCAGAATCACAGGGCAGAGTCCTAGTGTGAGCTTCAGCTTTAAGTCATGGTGTCCTGACATTGGATCGTGAATTGCTAGCAATAACGCACTGAAGCGAGATATTAGGATAAGGACAACTAGGAACACTCAGGTTTCCTGTAAATGTAGATTCCAACAGTCACCTATTTGTTCTTAAATGCTGCATGTAACTAAGACCCTAAATGCCAAAGACTGTCTCAGGAAAGCCTTTGAATAACTGTCACAAAGACCATAGTGCTCATTAAAGGCTGAGCAGTAGGGAGGTGTGATTTGGAAGCTAGTGTGAGAGCCTAGCCACAAAATCAAGGCTGAGCAGGGACAATGTGTGAATTGGAAGAGCAGTGGGAGGTGTGAATTGGAAGCTAGTAGGAGAACATAGCCACAAAGGCCGCTGAGCAGTGGGAAGGTGTGAATTGGGAAGGTGTGAATTGGGAGACCAGTGGGAAGGTGTGAACTGACAAGGTGTGAATTGGAAGAGCAGTGAGAAGGTGTGAATTGGAACCTAGTGTAAGACCCTAGCCACAAAGGCTTCACTTATTTGGACAGTAGACCAATGGAGGGCTTTTCAGGCTAGGGGTATTGCATGGTAATGTAGTCCAATAATGATAAGAAAACCTAGAATGATTTCTGGGTTGTTTCCTGACGTCTTCAGATTCAGTGCCAGGCAAGGGGCATGTTGCTCAGTCAGTAGACAGCTTGCCTGGCATGGGCTTGATTCCCCCGTGCTAGGCATGGGAGAGTTCACCTGTAATTTCAAAACTCAGGAAACAGACAGAAGGATCAGAAGTTCAAGGTTGTAGGGTAAGTTTGAGGCTAGCTGAGTTAGATGAGCTCTTGTCTCAGAAAAACTGGGGCTGGAGAGATGGCTCTGTACTTAAGAGCTCTGGCTGCTCTTTCAGAGAACCCGAGTTCAGCTTCTAGCACCCACATGATGGCTCATTTTGGTTCCAGGGACCTTATACCATCTTTTAGATTCCACATGATGGCTCACAACTGCTTGTAACTTGTAAAAGGTTCCAGGGGAATCTTTTAGATTCCATAGGCACTAGGTACACACATGGGACAGAAACATACATGCAGGTAAAACACCCATATTCATAAAGAATATGAATAAAAAAAAACCCTGCTAGGATTTTCTTTGATTTGTACTATGATGGTCCACTTCACTGCCATGGGGGAGGGGGGATGGCGCTCCTGTCAATCTCTTCCCTCAGTGTGTCAAGGGCACTGCACTCATCTCTCAAGACCTTGCTAGCACACAGAAGAGTCACATTTCTCACATCTTTAAAAACTTTGACTTTCTTAAAGTACTTGGGGGCTGAGGAGATGGCTCAGTGGCTAAGAGTGTACACGGTTCTTCCAGAGGATCAGAGTTCAGTTCCCAGCATCCACATCCATGCCTTTAAACCACTATAACTCCAGCTCCAGGGGATCTGATGCCCCTTCTGGCCTATGTGGATGCTTGATATCATGTACACACACACACACACACACACACACACACACACACACACACACAGAGTTAAAACTAAATCATTTTAAAAACTATTTTTGTTCATACTAAAATTGATTCCCACATATTCCCCACCCCCATGTCATTCATTCTGAGTGTCAGAGCGGTCCATCTGTTACAATTGAGGAACCCAAGTTGTTGTATCATTAGCATCTGGGTCCATAGTCTACACATGGGTCCCTCAGTGTTGGACACTCGGTGTGTTTGGACAAACATATAAGTGTGAGTACCACACTATGACACCACGTGGAAAGCTCACTGATTCTGTGGTTCCTGGGTCTCAGTATTTTTATCTGTCTTATGAGTCAAGGTAGGGGAAAGGATGCAGATGTCTTCATGAGTCCTCCCTGGAGGCAGAGGGGGATGAAGTCATCGTATAGGTAAAATCCCTGCTCTAGTCATTTACCCTTTCTGCCCCTGGCCCCGGCAACACTGGGTCTCCTCCATTAAGTTGCCTTTTTCAGAAGTTGATCTTGCCAGAACCAGACAGTTAGTAGCCCTTTTAAAGGTAATTTATGGGCTGGGTGTAGTGGCGCATGCCTTTAATCCTAGAACTTGGGAGGCAGAGGCAGGATGATCTCTGAGTTCTCTACAAGCCTAGTCTGTATAGCAGGGTCCAAGTGAGCCAGGACTGCAGACCAAGAGCCTGATTAAAAAATTTATTATTATTGCATGTGCATGTTCATATGTGAGTACCACAGGGCTTGTGTCGGGGTCAGAGGTATCTTTCAGGTCTTGCTCTTTTCCTTGCACTGTGGAATCAGGGATGGAGCAGGCAGAACACTTGATAGTTTTTAGTTTTGTTAATTTTTCAAGCTTAGACTAACAGTTGCTTGACTGCAGTAATCAGAGTTGCTTTTACAATTTATCCCGGACACCACCAGGGCTTTGTGTACCTTTGAGTCTGCTGGTGTTGGCTGTTGCATTTCATTTTATTTTGTTTTATAGACAGGACCCAGGCTGGCTTCAGTTTGTTGTGTAGTTGAGGATAGCCTTGATCTTCTAGTCCTCCTGCTCCTACCTCTGGAGAGTGGAATTTACCACCTTACGTGGTGTTGAGGATCAAACCCAGGGCTTGTTTTGAGGTGCAAGCTAAGCAAGCATTCTTTCTACCAACTGACTACATACCCAGCCACACATATTGCCCCGTGTCTTTGAGTTCGGAATAACACCTTGATACCTAGGGTTCAAAACCCAGGAACTATTTTTATTTTCTTCAGATGTAATTTGATCACCAATCCAGGGGACAGGTCTGCGCTCTGGCTGGCTGGATCTGGACTTGGTGTGGTGCTCTCTCTGCTCTTCCTGCCCCTGGTTCACACATGCAGGCTCCACTCCACGCGTGGTCTGGGTTTGCAGCATCCTTCCTTCACAAACCCTGTGGCTTCACTTTTCCCCCGCTCCAACCCTGAAGGGATCCACAGCACAGCCCTGCTCCGATACATTTCCAAGGTCAGCAAACATCCTTGAGACGAAGGAAAAGAGCCCAATAGCTCAGCACTGGGCACAGGATCTAACCTGGGAATGTCTCAGTGACTTATGGTTTTCGGCACTTTCAAGATGGTGTTTGTGTGATTTTTGGCTTCCCTTCCTTTTATTATCCTTAATGGAGAACTGGCCTGAATTAACTTGTCTGACTGAGTTTATGGCCAGGATGAGTATCTGTGACCACATCCTCCTGAAATACCCCTCCTAGGTTCATTGGATGCAGAAGGCTTGCTTTTATCGGATGGGCCTGTGCTCGCTAAAGACAAGGCTGACCCAGGCTTTGCCACTGCAGTCATTCTGTTGAACCTGTCTGGTCTCTCGTAAATATTTGAAGGGTCCCCAACTGACCAGCTGTGGAGGATGCTCTTCCTCCTTTCCTCCCACTTTGAAGCAGGAGTCCAGGGCTAGGAAGTGATCTCACTCCATCAGGACCTCCTGCCTCCATCCTTGGTACATTGCCTCTGCATCCAAAATGCTGCCCATGCTACACCTGTGCTTCAGACAGCAGCAGGAAGAAGGGAAAGATCACTGCCCTCCCATGCAAGGAGACATTTCGGCTGGAAGACCCAAGCAACACACTGCTTAATCTCCTGGGCCAGACCTTACACATTGCTCACATAGGGCGGCCAGAGAAGTGGTAAATGGCATCTCTAAGCTGAACAGCGCTGGGACGTTTGTAGGGTTCTTTTTCTTAGGAAAAGGAACATTGTCAGTGAATCAATTGAAATCTCTTTCCTTATTGGACTCCAGTTCTCATCTATAGACACTGGCGGAGGGGTGCTATTAGCACTTTGAGTGGCACTTTCTTTACTATGCGGTGCTGTTCTATACCATATAGGATACCTGCCATCCCTGGCCCTGTCTATTAGATGACAGTCACATCTGTAGGCACTGTGATCATACCCCAGGACACAGCATCACTCTTGTCTAGCTGCCCCTGGGTGACGATACTTCTCCCTGATGAGGACCTTAGGGGCAAGATGACCCTAAAGCCTCCCACTGGGAGCATCCTTGTTACTCTTGATTCTGTGGTTCCTGGGTCTCAGTATTTTTATCTGTCTTATGGGTCAAGGTAGGGGAAAGGATGCAGATGTCTTCATGAGTCCTCCCTGGAGGCAGAGGGGGATGAAGTCATCGTATAGGTAAAGAACAGGACATTAATGTATCTCTTAGTGGAGAAGAGAAAGGATGGAAAGGAAGAGGCCAAGACAGCTTTCTAAGAAATGGGGGGCGGGGGGAGCATGGATTCAGAACACCTGGTCTTAACTTAGCTGCCCCTGCTCCTCCCCGAGGTCCTTCTCTGCGCCCTGGTATGAGGGATGAAGGGAGATGCTGGCAATGCTCACCTTCATCTGTCATGATGCCCTCATTAGTGGCTCCCTTGTCCATTGGCGGGACCTCATCAGTGGGACCACCTGACCTTTGGGCTGGCGGATACACTACCTGGCAGACCTGATCAAAGAACTGGGACCAGGAAGCCCCGGGACCTGGGCCAGTGCCCATGGGCTCTGCCTCCCATCCTGCAGGTCTCAGCCCCTGCCAGGGTGGGGAGCAGCTAGATGGAGCATGCTGTGTCTAATCACTGATGGAGCCAGGGGAAGGATGTGTGAGTCACGGGACTCACACTGCCTGGATCCAAGGCTGGTTCTTACACTTCTTAATGGTGTGAACATTGGACAGACTGTTTGACCTTCCTGTGTTGTTTGTCGGCCCTTCTTCCAAACGTAGATAATAATAGATGGTTTTCACGGGGTCACCGTGAGCTGTAAATGGGACACTACTGGCAGGCTCTGAAGAACAGGGCTCCACGCACAATTCTGGGTGGTGTACGCTGGCTTTCAGGAAATGCTGGCCGCCGATGATTTGAAGTAAGATCTCTCCTTCTGTTCTTGCCTCTGGAGGTTCTGTATATTTAATGTGATTTACAGGGCTTATGGGGGTTTGCCTGAGGTTCCACAGCTAGCCAGCACAGGCAAGGAAAGTTCCAGTTCTCCATCACCACAATGAGGTACCCAGGGAGTGGTTAGGGAACAGCTTAGGATGGTTGCTCTGCTCAGAGCTGGTGAATCTCTGGGCCTTGAGAGTGATGGAGGCCAAGGGGGAGAGGCAACTTCCCCCGCTGAAAATCTCAAAGCTCGCTAGCGTTGGTGAACAGGTAGCACGCGGCTCATGAGAACCCCGAGGAAGACAGAGTGAAATGGATTGGAGGATGGCCCAGCGGAAGCCACATAGCAAGCAAAGTCAAGAGGGCCCCTACTCAGAGAGGAGACCTGAACCCAAGCTGCCTCAGTGGTGCCCATCAGAGCTTGGGAACCCATAGCCACCTCCCTGCCGCCTGCCCCTTTGTTAACATGGATGCTGACACAGACACAGGCTTACTCTGTTAGACTTTAGCTTTCCACTCTACATGTGAATGTATGCTGAGAGCTGGAGGGATGGGGTGGCTCAGCCTCAAGTGAAATGATCCAGGTATACTCAGGACATGGTGGGATGGGGGTAGGGAGGTGCAGTCAGGGGTTTAGAAGGCCAACCCTTAAGGGTCCTTAGCCATGCTTGTTCCAGGGGAAGTCGAGCACAGTACGAACGAAGCGGGTCTTACTGGCTCCCAAGCACCCAGCAAGGCCGACAGGATCCCTGTTGATGACTGCCCGGCCCCTCCATGCTATTTCCTCTTGTCTGTCCTCATTCGGTGAGACTGGATGTGGGGAGAGAGAGGAAGGACTGTGTCTGGGGACATTGGTGGATTTGGGTTGACATATTGGATCTGGGGTTAGGAGAACCCGTGTTGGTTCTAGAAGGCGCTGCTGCTAAGTATATTTAAGTAATACAATAGCGGCAGGGTTCATTAGATGTCAGTGAGTAATGACAATGAATTAATAATGGCGATAACCACATCCTACAGCACTGCTCAGTGCCAGACGTTCAAGCCCTGTCTACGAGGTCTCGCTCATGCTTCCTAGTATCCGTATGAGGAAGGCACTCCAAATCCCGTCTTGAAAAGGAACACTGCTAAGAGCTGTGGCTTGTTGGGCTCTACGGCAGGTCTCCAGGGGAGCTGGGGCTGGATTCTGCCCTGTGTCTCTCTAGCACTTCTGACTGTCCCTTGGTGTTATCATGGTTTAAATGCTCTTACCTGGGTTATGTTGCTGTAACAGAATCCGTAGGATGAAGGACGTGACCAGTATTTCAGGCTCACCCACTATTCAATCCACAAGGGTCTGTAGAGTCCGCCTTCTGCATGGGCGCCTCTCGCACGGGCCAGAGATAGAGCAGCGAGCAGCACCGCTCCTGATCTAGACAACAGCATGGGTTCCTGGAGATGGGCGGGCAATCACCAGCTCCTAGAATAAACAAGTCTAGAGTTTCAGGGAGTTGTTCATTACTCACAGGCAAATGAGTGGTGGTGGTGCTGATGGGCGCAGTTGACTTTGCATGGATTGGAAGAGAAGATACATCTGTGCTGGTGGTAACTGGAGTTGAAGTCAATAGATGACACCAATAGACATCAGGAGCAGGGCTGTGTAAAAAAACCTTACAGGTGAGAGCTGGAGAGGTGTGACAGTGACATGAAGTGGAAGGGAGGGCCTTCACAAGAGATAGAATTAGGCAGGGCCCAAGTGGGGAGTCTTGTGGGCACTGGCAGGAAGCTTGGATTCTATTCTCGGGGCTGGTGGTGTAGCTGTGTTGGTGGATACTAGAGCAACGTTGGCCGAAACAAACAAAAGCTTGTTTTGCTCACTTGAGAAGAAGACGGGAGCGGTGTGGCTGTTGAATCTGGTTCCGTGGTTTGTGGGACTGTCCTCTGGGCTTTCTGCTTGTGTTGTATAAGCAGAGGCAGCTGTAGGTGTTAAATCTCTACTCCAGGCAACTCGTTCGCCTCTTCTCAGCCAGAGCAGCTAACCACTCTGCAAGCATGGCTGGCAAAGGAAGCCAGTGTGCGATTTTGCTGAGTTGGAAGGAAGGCACGCAGTAGGGTGTGCACTTCAGTAGGCTATCTAGCTGCAGAGAGCAGCTCAGGTTTCTATGTCCCTTCTATACCTGTATGATTGAATTGGCATTTGGCACCCTGGCCCACAGACAAAAATCCAGCTACCACCTAGTTTTGTGTGGCTTGAGAGCTAAGAATAATTTTCACAATTTAAATGCAGAATGCAAAACAGGCTTAGGCCTTCATCTAGGGCATTTGCTCCGTTTTGCTTTGGGCTTGTAAAACCTAAAGTATTTACTCTCTGGCCCCTTGGAAGAAAAGCTGGCTGGCCCTTGGCCTGCATTAATCGGTTTAACCGAAACTGACTAAGACAGTGTGTTTGAGTGTGAAACCCTCCTTGTCATGGCTGACCAACTTCTCTGGTGTTTTAAGTACCTGCTGGGTGTCAGACACAGGCACACCACCCACTGTAAGCCTGTGCTCCGCAGGATTCAGCAATGCATAGCTCAGTCGGATGAGCTGATGAATGCTATCAGGGCACTGTTTACCGGAACAAGTGATTTATTTAGCATCTAAATTTTAAATGGTGCCCAGGCTTCCCAGGAAGCCGCCTGGCTTAGAAAATTACCTATAATAAATGCGTGTAATAAATCCATTCTTTTGAACCGAAAGGAAGGTACCCAAGTTTTCTATGAAAAAAAATTTCAGATTCTCCTCATCCTTGCTAAATACATGTTGTGTTAATAATTAAAAACAATGGGTTGAATGGATGTTAAATTATCAGCTTGCCAAAATGCAATCAGCGCTCTTATTTTTCACAATTAACCACGTGGAAAAAAATAAATTCTGCTTGCTGGCTTCTCCCTGGAGAGTCCCCTTCTGTGCTTCTAAATGATCCTGGACCCACAGTCCTTGCTCAGACCGGTGTTTGCAGGGGCTGTGCAGGGTTGGGGTTGGAGACATTTGGAGAGGCGATCCGGGCACTCAGGGTTTTCACAGTGTCTCCAGAGCCACCGGACTCAGACTCTCCAGGTTCTAACTCAGTTTGTGTTCATTTAGTGGCCAGGAGCTTTATATCCTAAGTAGTCAGCTTTAGGTCTCTTGTCACAGATGAGTGTCTAAAAGCACCCCAGAGCTTTGGGGGTGCAGGACCTACTCAGGGAAGAAAGTGGCCAGAAGGGTGGGCTGGGGCTGCATTCTGAGGGGCTTTGAAAGCTCGCCCTAGAGGAAGCCTTACTGTGACAGTCACAAAGTCTTCCAGAAAACTGGCATCCTCTATAGCTGGTGGGTTTTCCCTATAGCTAGTAGTTTTGTTTTGTTTTGCTTTGCTTTGTTTTTAAAATCTGGGTTTCTGGTACCCCATGACCCTTTGAGGCCCTCTCCGTGTTGGAGAGGAACAAGCTGACATTATGCCATGTCACCCTGCCTGCCTAAAGATCATGTTGAATAACTTCCCTCCTTCTTGTTGCCTGCGCCACACCTCCTAATTTAAGAGCAGAATTCATTGACACCTGCTTCACACTCTCTTTGGGCACTTCAATCATAAGGACAAATCCTTGGAGCTGTCTCTGCATCACTTTGCAGAGATATTTGCACTCAGCCTGGGCATGCAATAGGTGTGCAGAGGCCTACCCATCAGCCAAGGGTACATTAGGAGAAAGAGGGACAGAGACACAGGGTCCCTTCTAGTCTTATAAAGCTCCCAGAGCCACTAAAGAGTTAAGGCACACATGCAGGCATCACAAGGTTACGGCATGAGCATGGCCATGGTGAACAGTTTAGCATTTAGCACCAACTACATTGATGTGGTCTTGGGAAAGAAGAAAGAGGTCAGCAGAAGGGAGGGGAGGCCCTAGTTTGGGCTCACAGAGAAGGCAATCTGTCAAATAAAGGTTCATGGGTGATGGATTATTCCTGAGACATGAGCTACTTGGGGGATCCTAGCTGCAGCCACACATCTACCATGTGTCCTTAGTCAGCTACCATGTGTCCTTAGCTGAAGGTCCCTCTTCCTTCTGTGGTCAGGCTGATGCACCATGAGAAACCCTGGCAGAGATCTTTCTTCAGTATGTTAGGGAGACGGCAAAGTGCCTGCTAACTAGGCCCGAGGACCCAGAACCCATATAAAAAGCTGATCGTAGTGGTGCGTGACTATAACCCCAGTCTTATAAGTCAATACATATAATTCAAAATAAAAATAAATATTTCCAAAAAGGTAGATAGCGATTAGAGAAAGACATTCCACATCAACCTTAGGCCTCGAGCTGGAGAGATGGCTCAGTGGTTAGAGCATTGGCTGTTCTTCCAGAGGTCCTGAGTTTAATTCCCAGCAACCCCATGGTGGCTCACAACCTTAGGCCTCTACACACATGAGTACTTAAGTACATGTGTACGTACACATGTATGCACATAAGAATATGTCTACCCATGTCCATAGTGATGTGTGTGCGCACACACACACACACACACACACACACACAACAGAGTCTTTCTTCTGGCTGTTTCTGATGCTTCTGACTTCTGCCTTTGGATGGATTCTGAGCTGTCTGTGAATTTGGACTCACTGGTCTTGCAGCTCCAGCGGCAACATTTGGACCTTCCTCCTGTGAGGGCAAAGCCTCTCTGCTGATAGATGAGTTCTGGGTGCCATGAAACTGGTGCTCTCCTACCTCTGCCCCACGGCACACGGGCAAGAGTGTGAATGTGCTTCAAACCTGTGACAAATGACATCGGAGACCGAAGCTTCCTGTCTGATCTTTAATTCATGGGGATTTCACACGTGCTGGCTTGAACAGGTCATTGTGATGTATGGCTTTTGAATCAGCCTGCTGTCAGAAAAGCACGCCCTGATCTGCCACGGCTGCCTGACAATCAGTGCATAGACCGCAGCGGCAAATGGCTACCAGGTCTTCATAGGGTTTTGCTAGTGACACTACATACTTCTCTATCTTGTGCTTCTTCTATTCGTCTCCCTTGCCCCTCCCCTTCTTCCTGTGTGCACGCACATGTGGAGGCCAGAAGTCTATGTGGAGTGTCTTCCTCTGCCACTCCCCACTTTGTTCAAAATTAATTACTTAATTTTGTGTGTGTGTGCATGTCCTGCGTGCTTGTGGAGGTCAGAGGACGATTTGTAGGCCTCACTTCCTACCGTCCACCATTTAGGTTCCACGCCGGGCTTTACCCACTGAGCTGTCTCACTGGCCTTCTACCTTCTGAGATCGGTTATTTTGCTGAATCTTGAGTTTATCAATTCAGCCAGGTTGGCTGGCCAGGCTCTTCCCCGCCCCTTTCAACAATGGTTTGTCTATTCAGATGAAATTTCCATAAAGTTCACTAATCTTTAAATGTACCATATCATTTAGGGCTTTTTCTGTATGTAGACATCCATGTGAACAGCAGCGAGATTACCCCCTCTCAACTGCACCGGGCCCCTGCCTGCCATCAGACAAGCTTACCCCAGGAAATCTTCACGTGGTGTGATGTCACTCAGTGCAGGCTTCCCCCTTCATTCCTGACCAGTTTCAGACATGCAAACACCATCACACTCTTTCATGGACCAGGCTCATCTCTGCTGCATATCACCAGTCTGTTTTTGCTCCCCAAAATGGGCAGAACCCTTAGATAAGGCTCCTCTGGCAGAAATATGGTGGGGGAACCAGACGGAGCCTTTCCCCTGGGCGTGGCTCCGGGCGTGGCTCTGGGCGTGGCTCTGCTAGCTCTTCCTGTAGCAATTCTCAAAGAGCTGGAGCAGGTGGAAGCCTGGATAAAGATGGAGCAGTGACCTGACTGAGAACAAAAGGAGAAGGAAACTCAGCAACAAAGTGGACCAAACTGGAGACTCAGGAGAGGCTACATTGTATCTAGGGCTCATAGACAGTCCAGGGAGTCTGAAAGTACCTGAGATCTGGGAATGGTGAGTTAGTCATTATTAGCCTTGACCTCCACTGAGAGTGCAGGAGGTGAGACCTGAGGCAGGACTTACTGATTGCCCAGGATGGCCTCAGCCACAGTCATTATCTCCCCCATAGAGTGTTCCTTTCACCTGCTTGCTGGCAGTATTTTTTCATTTTCTGGGAAGCCCCTGGCCTAAGGATGACATAGCATCTCCTGTTCCAAGACGACAGAAAGTTCCCTAGGTGATGTCAAAATCATACAAGTACAAAGATCACAAGGAGGAGGCTGGGGTTTAGAGGTTAGGGTCAGACGTATACCATGTTTTTAGGGCAAAGCTGAGGACCCAATTCCACCATCTGCTTTCCTGGTGGAGCCGTGTCCTGAGCGCCTCTCTCCGGCTCACCCCCACCAGGCAAAGGGCATGAGAAACACCTTCTCCAAGCTCCCTGCCCCTGCACCTGGAGAAAGGTCACGGTCGCTTATGCCAAGCTCATCATCTCCTGGAGTCTTTGAACTACTACCCAGGCTGGAAGCCAAGTCCCGGGTGTGGCCGTGGCAGCTGCCAGGTAAGAGCCGTCTTGCCTCCTTCGCAGCCAGGTGGCTTGACAGTTGCTGGGCCCGGGCCAGGAAGCTGGAATCATGGCTCTGTGCTTATAGAGATGAGGACTTGGAGACTTGTATTAAGGGAAAGTGCTTTCCTAAGTCGGAGGGACCGAGACAGCGTGGGAGTCTTGGGCTGTGAGAACTTGAACTGTGAGAGTTGGGGTAGAGAGATACACGGGACTCAGGGATATCAGGGAAGGGTCTAGAGTGGGGAGTACATAGGAAAATCCCCCTGCAGTGCTTGGGGTCAAACTCAAGGCTACCCCATATTAGAAAAGCACCCAACCAGTGAATTGCACACCCAGGTCCAGGAGGCACTTGCTCTTAGGGTGACAGAGTGAACTCAGTTCTTAAAGTGACCGTGAGAGTGAATGTGTCCTGAGAGGACAGTGCAGAAGAAGCAGAATTCAGGGCTCCCCGAGTCCCTGGGTGTTGGCTGCTGCCTGTCCCACACAGAGAAGTGCTGGGACCTCTGGTAGAGGAGGAGAAGGTGGAGCATAGGGGACGTCTGAGGACACGCAGAGACCACCCTAGGTTCTCAGGCTGACCACACACGGAAGTCCCTGGGCAGCTTAAGAATTTTATCACGTCTCTGTTCTAAACAGTGAGCCTCCGATGAAGTATTCTGGGGTGCAGCCCGGCTGCTGCAGCTTGTTGAAGCTGTCTGGAGATTTGAATGCACAGTGGTATTTGCAAATGTATTTATTTAAATGTGTGTGAATGTTTGCCTGTATGTGTGTATGTGCATCACACGCATGCCTAATGCCTACATAGGCCAGAAGTGGGCATTGGATCTAAAGATACAGGCAGTTGTGAGCCACAGTGTGGGTGCTAGGAACTGAACCTTGGGTCCTCTGCAAGAGTAGCAAATGCCATCTCTCCAGCCTCAGACCTCAGTCTTGAAGGATCAGAGAGGGTGTTGTGCCTCCCTGGTTTTCCCTTCTTAGCTTTTCACTGAGGGCTCACAAGCCTAATAGAAATGTCTGTGGCAGAGCCACAGAGCAGACCACATGGAGGAAGATGTCTGTGGTAGAACCATGGCGGGGTTACAGCCTCAGGCTCAGTTGACACACAGGTGCCCGAGTCTGCTAGGTTTGAGGACATTGTAGGCGTCCTACATCTGAGAAACCATGGAGCCTTGAGAGATGTGCACTTGTGAGAAACTGATAAGAAATGACGGTCAGGGGCCTGGAGAGATGGCTCAGCGGGTAAGAGCACTGACTGCTCTTCCAAAGGTCCTGAGTTCAAATCCCAGCAAACACATGGTGGCTCACAACCATCTGTAATGAGATCTGACACCATTTTCTGGTGTGTCTGAAGACAGCAACAGTGTACTTACATATAATAAATAAATAAATCTTTAAAAAAAAAAACAGCCGAAGCCGGGCGTGGTGGCGCACGCCTTTAATTCTAGCACTTGGGAGGCAGAGGCAGGCGGATTTCTGAGTTCGAGGCCAGCCTGGTCTACAGAGTGAGTTCCAGGACAGCCAGGGGAACACAGAGAAACCCTGTCTCGAAAAACCAAACAACAACAACAACAACAACAAACCAAAAAACCAAAACAAAAACAAAGAAAGGTCAGGTCTGTTGCCCACAGTCTTGACTCACAGAACCCCCCTTTTGTTTTTTACTATCTTTAATTCTTTATTAGTACATGTTAGCTGTGCATAGTGGGTCTCATATGACAGTTCATAATGTATATAATGTATTTTGATTATATCCATCTCATCTCCCTTTCTTGTCCCCCCTCCTTTTCCTTAATAACCCCCCCCCCCACTCTGCTTTCATGGATGCTTTTGTTTTAATGATCCAGTGAGTTTCATTAAAGTTACCTACAGGAGTATGGTTGAGGCTAATTAGAGTTTGGGCACTTTGCCAGTGGCTATACCACCGAAGAAATGTCTCCCCTTTCCCAGCAAGCATTGACTTTGCTCAGTCCTCAGGGAGGACCAGGGACCTATGAGCCCCCTGACCCCATTAGAGGGTGTTGGGTTCAGGCAGGCAATCTGTGCAGGTAATCGTGGCTGCTTTGGCTTGAAGGATGCTACAGCAATGCCCTGCATCCCACACCACTCCCTGTTCTCCCTCCTGCTCTTACATTCTTTTAGGTCTCCTGTTCTGTGGTGTTCTCTGAGCTGTGAAGGGGGTGATGGAAACTGTCCCTTCATGACTGAGCATTCTACCAACTGATGGTATTTTTAATGTCAGCTTCCGTAGTGTGAGATGGGACCCATCCTTGCAAATAAATCAACATGCATTCTCATAAATATGTACACACACACACACACATATGCACACATGAATTCATGCCACATTCTCCTAATGAGGTGACTACACCAAATGAAAGATCTACAAGAAGGGATAGACACAAGACACTGTTCAATCATTACACTAGAGTGTGGGTGACAAGAGACTTGGTGAGGAGCCAGCTCCAGCAATCCTTGACAGATCCCAGCATCCTGGTACAGATGTCAAACGACACAAGAACAGACCACAGAGGTTTCTGAAGGTGGGGATGGGGGAACATTTAGGGTGAGCCTAGGAAGCTGCTGAAAGTTCTACATAACCGTTCTGTGAGACAGTTGTCATGCTGGCTTCCAAAGGCGGCGACACTGCCGAGTGGCTTTTTGCAGTGGCAGCAAAAGTCTGTTTTACTTTCGCTGATGTGGGTTTTTGCTCTCACAGGGAAGTTCCTGCAGGAGCAGTGGGGTGGGAGGAGAGCACTGGCTTTGGCTGCGACACCTGATCCACTTCCTTCTGACTATTTCTTTCTTTCTTTTTTTCTCTTTTTTTTAATTAGGTATTTTCCTCGTTTACATTTCCAATGCTATCCCAAAAGTCCCCCATACCCACCCCTCCCAATCCCCTACCCACCCACTCCCCCTTTTTGGCCCTGGCGTTCCCCTGTATTGGGGCATATAAAGTTTGCAAGTCCAAAGGGCCTCTCTTTCCAGTGATGGCTGACTAGGCCATCTTTTGATACATATGCAGCTAGAGACAAGAGCTCCGGGGTACTGGTTAGTTCATATTGTTGTTCCACCTATAGGGTTGCAGTTCCCTTTAGCTCCTTGGGTACTTTCTCTAGCTCCTCCATTGGGGGCCGTGTGACCCATCCAATAGCTGACTGTGAGCATCCACTTCTGTGTTTGCTAGGCCCCGGCATAGTTCTGACTATTTCTAAGCTGCTTAACCTTGGGTAAGGGTCTTTGCTTGGGTCCTGATGTCCAAGTGTGTGTGTCAGTTGGCTTCTTCTAGCCATGAATAAGGGATGGGATTGCATTTATCCTCCATATAGCAACACTTAAAAAACAAGCAGACAGCATTCTCAGAGTAATGATTTTCAAGACACAGGACCCAATAATTAGGATTCAAGATTCTGGACCTCAGAGTGTTATGGTTGTCCCTGCTGACTGCCTGTCATAGAGAAGGGAACAGGCCAGGAGCAAAGCAGAAGGCTGCCACTGTGATGCCCTCATACAGTGTCAAGTGTGTAACATCACTGAGGGTAGGCAGTGAGAGAAAGCTATGCAGGCCATAAACTCTAACGCACTAAGTAAAACAACAGAACTCTAACTGGTCATCTGGTGAAGACATTGGAAGTAGCCTTCAAAGAGGCAAAAAAAAGGGGACCAGACACAGAGAACAATCAGCAAAATGTCAGGTAACTTCAAACCCAGCCACAGCAACGATCACATCAGATGGAAGGAGTCACAGACTAGTCATAGTCACCTTGGCGTCAATGCTACACTGCCTTGCAGAAACACTTACAGAGCCATATATATGCTCAAAGTAGAACGGCAAAGAAAGGTACTGTCAAGAGGATGCTGGAGGAGTTGAACACATGTCAAGTCTATTTAAGAACAAAGGGGATTAGCTCCTAGGTCTAGATCTCTAATCTCTGATCCATGTCTGTATCGTAGGAAACATCCATCCATCCCTTGTGGGGTTTGGGAGAGTCCCAAGTGTGGTAGTTCCTAGGAAACGGCTCCTAGATTGTAAGCCAAGGGATGTAATTGGATCCTAATAATTAGCAGTGGAATCACTGAACTCCTATGAATCAGATTGTTAGGCCTGGACTGTTTTGCTCTCAAGAAGAAATCTAACAGGGACTAGATTTGCCTAGACAAACACATGCAGGAAGGTAAACTTTGCTAGAAGAACCAGCTATAGGTTGTGGGAGGGCTCAGTGGGTTAAGTGCTTGCGGTGTGAGCATGAAGACTGGAGCTCAGATCCCCAGCACCCAAATAAAATCCTGGTGCAATGGTGGGGAGGGTGAACGGGTGATCCTGGGGCTCTCTGGCCAGCCAGCCTTTTGGAAACAGGGAGCCCCGGGTCCAATGAGATACCCTGTCTGAAAACATGAGGCAAAGAGCAGTAATACAAGTCAACTGCTGTCCAACACACGCACATGCACGGATAAGCATACCTATACACACATGTGCATAACACACACACATATGGATAAACACACCTGTACACAAATGTGCATAACACACACATACACACACACATATGGATAAGCACACCTGTACACAAATGTGCATAACACACACATGTACACACACATGGATAAACATACCTGTACACACATGTGCATTACATACACACACACACATGAACACACCTGTGCACAAATGTACACAACATACACACACACACACACACACACACACACACAAGTTTCAGTGATCACTTTTTTTTCTCCTATCAGCCCCCGGCAACCTAATCTGCTTCCCCTTTTAATGAATTTATCTATTATGATCATTTCAGATAAAGTAAACCATTCTCTGTGACATTTTGTGTCTTTAGCATAATGTGTTCACGGTTCATCCATGTTTTAGCATGTGCTATTATTTCATTCCTTTCTCCGGTCAAGTAATAACCCATTTTATGGATATGCCACAGTTTCATTGGCCCTTGATGGACATCTTTTTCTACCTCTTGGTTATTGGCTCTGTTACTGAATATGTGTGAACAACTGCCTAACTGAGGATCTTGTTTGCAGTTCTTTTGAGCATAAACTAAGCAGTGCAATTGTTGGGTCATATACTAATTCTGTCACACTGTTCCAAAGAATAATTATCTCTTGTTATTTAATCTCAATGTATCAGTAGCATGGGTATGTGTGTCCCTGAAGTGTGCGTGAGTGCCGGCAAGTGTGTGCCATGGCACAGGTGGGCAGATCCGAGGACAACTTTCCAGAGGCAGTTCTCTCTTCCCATGGATTCCAGAGGGGAACTCAGGTCATTAGACTTGAACGATAAGCATTTTTTACCCTCAAACCCCCCTCTCTCATTGGCCTGCTCTCTTTATTTTTAAGACTCTATTCTTCTGAGTGAAAAGATGATCTACTGTAGAAAAACTTGAAAATTAGTAAAAACTTACAAAATTGTTTTAAAAGTAATTTAGCTGGATGTGGCAGCCCGTGCCTGTAATCTCAGCACTCAGGGGGGGGGGGGTGCAGTAGAATTGTGGTTTTGACATCAGCCCTCCCCCCATATAGTGAAACCTTGTTTCATAACCAGGGTAATTGTAACAAGGCTGTAACTCTGTGGTAGAGGCTTGCCCAGCATCACAGGTCCCGGATTAGACTTCCAGCACTGTAAAGGGGAGACATTTTAATATATATACATATAAAACTTGTTTATATATATATATATATATATATATATATATATATATATATATATAACATATTTAATATACATAGTAACAATTCAAATTAAGAAATTTCTATGGGAAAAAAGTATCTTTATTTCCTCCCTCTTCTTTCTCCCAGACTGACTCATTTGCCCTTTAATGAGTACATTTCACAATTTTCTAGTATACTTGGGTGATGTAGTGGTATATACCTTTAATCCCAGCACTTGGAAAGCTGAGGCAGCTGGATCTCTGCGACTTCCTGGACAGTAAGGACTTTGTAGGTAGACCCCATCTCAAAAAAAAAAAAATCAGAACAAAAATAGACTTAAAAATTTATTATTTACTGTGACTATGATTGCAGTACTAGGGATTCAGTGTAGTGCCTCTTGTGCTAGGCTGGTGCTCTACCAGTGAGCTAAATCCCTGACCTACTGTGTGCCTTTCCATACATTTTCTGGGCATCAATGTCAATTTGAATATTTTCATATAACTATGTCACACTATCCAAATTGAAACCCTTCTATTCGTTTCTTATGAATTTCTGTGTTCTAAAGACCATCTCACAGCCAGGCTGAGGGTCCCCACCCTCAGATCTGAGACCCATCTGGATTCCATTTAATGAAGTGTGACAGTCCTGGATATAGCTGCCTTTGGGTATGGGATAATGAGTATAGTATATGAATACGTTATAAGTTTTCTTTTGTCTGCATATACAGATTCTTTGTAAAAATGATCATGAATTACTTATTATAAGAAATAAAAAAACAGTCTAGAACCATGGGCCTGCAGGCTCTGTGCCCAGCTTGTCCCTTAATTTAGCACTTGCTTCAGTCTTCCTCCACTGCATAATGAGTTGTTTATGTCTTTGCATCCCTCGGGGGCGGTTGGGCAGGCTTATTCATCTCTCTGCCCTCCCTGCCTCTTCCCACAGAGCTGAGCCCAGGGCCAGGCACACAGCAGGTTGGCTGAATGGCAGGCTAACCCTCTAGCTTGCATGGAGGCTACCAAGAACAGGGTGGGTCCTAAAGACCCTCCTCTGAGACTCACAGAATGGTGTTATAGGTATAGAGTCCTGACCCCAGAGGCAGGCCTTGGGTGGTCACACTCTGCCTGGATATGGGAGCCTAGCCTCCCTGGGATGTTTGGTGTGAACACAGGTGCATTTGTTCCTGGTGGCTTCAGCCAGGGGTAGCAGGCTGCACCCAGCTGAGGAAGTAATTAGCAACTGCCAAGAGGGGGAGGAAGCAGGGATGCTGGGGGCCCTGGCTCCCTTTCTAGAGAGATATAAATAGCTGGTCTCTGGGCTCCACTCTGGAGGTGGAGAGCTGTATACTCTGAATAGAGGTGCGAACTGGCAGTGTGGGGAACCAGGGTGCAGGCTGCCTTCTCGGGCACATCTGTCAGTCTGGGTGGGGAAATGGGCTGAGGTCTGTGTCTATAAAATGCCTGGCTAAGGCTCTTCTCCCCCAGCCTGGGGCTTCCCATCTGTCCCCACAGACTAACCTGCCAGGACTCATGTTCCTGCTGGCCTCAGGTTGCTATTGGGGTCATGACAATGGCTGGCCAACGCACGCCCCATCCTCCTACCTACCTTTCTACAAGAAGTAGGCTGCTAGGGGTCGGTGGGAGCCCAGAAATCCACGCTATTTATAGCATTTCTCCTGGCACATTCTCTGAGGTACTTACTGGGCAGTGTGTGCCTGACTCATCTGAAAACACTTTATAAATAACCCAGCGGGATACGGTGGCATGGGCTGTCCACCCAGAGCCTGGCTTTGAGCACCCAGGCTTTGCTAGCTGTCCTCTACAGAGTGCCTCTCTACTCTGGGACAGCTTGGGATGCTGGCGGGAACTTTGACAGCCCTGGAAGAGGTGCCATAGCAGGTCTGTTCCTCTCGGTCATGGTGTCAACACCACAGCTTTCTATTGGGAGCCTCAGGGTTTCCTAACTAGGCAAACTGAGCTAGTATGTGCTAAGTTCTCTGGGTGACCTAGAACTGAGGACTCAGAACCTCGCTGGTAAGAGGCGAGGGCAGAGTGTGGTGAGCAGCAAGGCCATGTCCGGATTGTCAGTTCTGAGTCTCCTTTCTAAATTAGACTCCAGGGTATTTACTGAGTCTCCGGGTGCCTGAGCTGTACTGGAAACATATTTTAACAAGGCTTGGCTGGTTGGTTGACCTATTGTTTGGGGCCTTTGCAGATCATTCAGTACCCAAGGGAGATGTCTGAGGTTTCTCAAGAGCACAGTGGCCAGGTGTTCCCCTTCAGGACAGCCCTGAAGCACACCTGGAGTGGGATGAGAGGTGAGCAGGCGGCATGCTGGGCCAACAGTGAGAGTATACTGTCTGCAGTTCTTTCAGAACTCACAGGGGAAGCTATAGTTTGGCCAGCATATATGTGAAGATAGTCTGGGCCAGAGTATATGTGAAGATATGGCTTCAATCACTTGCCTATGCCGTAGCAGAGAAGAGAAGCAGGCCTTGGACTTGGGTCTAATGACACTAAACACACCAGGGTCCCTCAGTGCCATACTCTTCTCTTAAGGACACCAGCCTCCAATTCTTCTTTAGTTCTTTCTCAAGACTGGGTCTCATTTATATAGCCCAGGATGATCTAGAATTCACTGTGTGGCCCAGGCTGGCCTCCAGCTCATGACCCTCCTGCCTCAGTCTTCTGAGTGCTAGGACTACAGGCACATATCACCACACCTGACTCATGAGAGCCATTCTCCTGAAGTGCGTGGCATCTATGTGCCCAAGGCTCAGAATGGATCTGCCCAATGGATGTGCTCAAATGATCATGAAGTCAGCATGAAGTGGATTGAAAGTGCACGGGAGACATTTGAAGAAACCTAGAATAGTCTGACGCTGTCTGCAGGACCAGAACCCAAGACCAGTGTGGAATCAATTGCTGGGGGAACGGAGGCATCAAGCTCTGGCCCCAGCCGTGCACTCCTGTTGTGTGGGAACCTGGCAGTGGGATGGCTGTTAATACTCCCTGTTTCTGCAGTGGATGGCCATGTTTGAGCTATGTGGGATGGGCCCCAAGAAACAGCCCTCCAGGGGGTCTCTCAGAGGATATGTTGGGATAGATGCAGGAGCTGGGTATAGGAGAAAAACGTTCTAAGGGCTGAGGCAGCATTTGTGAAAAGCTCCACGATCGGAAAGGAGAGTTGGGCAGATGGAGATGTTCTTTGAGGATGGGGTAGCTGAAAGGGACATGACTGGACGGGTGAGACAGGTCAGATCGGGAAGGGTGGATAGATGTGTTTCTTTCTGACCTTCCCTGAGCCTCCGTTTCCTTAACTGAAAAATGGGAAGAATAAACCTCCCTTACCCCCGGGCTGTGGGATTTAAACTGGATAGCAACAGTAAGCAGGTACCTCCAGCGAGGAGCCATTAAAACCGCATGTTGCTATTGAATAAAGGGGTCCCAGTTTCCTTCTACCTATTCGCAACACTGTAGCAAGAGGGGGTGTTAGACACATGGTGGGTTGTGTCCCCCTCTGCCCACAAGTCTCCAGGGCATTCTTGTTCCAGTACCTTTGTGTCCGCTGCTTCTGTTCCCCAGTGCTCAGCTCCAGCTACACTGGGCTCTTTGCTACACCTTGAACTCGCTCCTGCCTTGGGGCCTTTCATTTGCTGTTTCCTTTGCCTCTGGCCACGCTATTGAAAATGAGCTTTAGATGAAGCAGACACACTTATACTGCAACAGACACGCCTCGGCTCAGCTCCTTTCCTGCCTTTTCTCAGCTTTCTTCCCTCTTAATGCATTATTATTATTATTATTATTATTATTATTATTATTATTATTATTATTATTATTCACTTGTCTCTCCCACTAGAATAAAAGGCCCAGGAGGGCAGGACTTTTTGTCTATTTTGTGTCTCACTCTATCCCTACCTCAGAGCCGGTGTTCAGGAATGCATGTTGTTATTTTTGAATTATTTCTGGAACCCAGAGGGATAGGCTGAACCAGCCTCCTCTTACTGCGTAGGGTTGGCCCTTAGGGCCTTAAGGCATCTCAGTCAATTCAGGACGATGGTTCCACAGCATCACAGGAGCTCCAGACAGCCTCCTCCCCTGCAGATATTCCTGATTATTTCAAAACACAGCCCCTCCACGCCCGCCCTTCCAGGCTCACCGAGTCCTGGGGGCGGTGCCTGGCAGCCTATGCACCATCTCATTCCTGAGGAATTCCCCAGATCCCCAAAGCATCTGAGGGCCTGGGAGCCTCCAGCCTGGGTGGCCTGACTTAGATGCTGGGAGCAGAGCTGCAGCCGAGGCTGCCCCTGCAGCTGCATCTCTGGGGGAGCACTCTGACCGAGCCTCCCACCTTACGCACCCTTTTTCTGGAGCTGTTTTTTTTTCCAGACCTTTCTCTGGGCTGTGTCCAAGCATGAAGCACAGTCCTGTGGTCCCTCTGACTGCGCCACCCAGTTGCTGGTGTCCCCGAGACCTCTCTCCTCCCAAGAGTTCCAGTCTCCACCCCAATCTAACCCCAAAAGCTACATTCCACAGACTTATGGTCTGACCTGTTGGAGTGTCCGTGTTCTGACACATTCCCTGAGTCCTGTGTTGCCTCTGGAAACTTTAAGAGACCCAATGCTTCTTTATAAGGTGTGGACAGTTGACCTGTAGGCCTGTGAGGCACCATTTAGAGAGACCTGGGGTGGGGGTGGGGGTGGGGGACTTGCTGGAAAGAGGAGGAGACTTAGATTCATGAACCAGCCTTGGATCCTGACTTTATTGCTTAGCTGAATCACGCAGTAACCTGCTTGCTCATCTATAAAATGGGTATGGTAGCGAGGCTATAGGATTACATGAAGTACTGTTTCTGAGGACTTTAGCCGGGCCTGGCACAAATCAAGGGATCAGCAAAGGCAGCTAATAGTGGGATGTGGGATGTGAGCCTTGGCTTCTCCCAAGAACTGAGCCTTCATTTAGTGGTCCAGGCTTGTCTAAAGCCCTGCAGGTAAGGGGGGTGTTAGAACCTGCCAGAAACAAGGCAAGAGCCTCTCTCTATAAGCCTGGCTTCTCTATGGCTGTAGCTCGCTATAATGAGTTTGTTCTGACCAACCAGGGCTCTGGTGAAGAGGATCAACCTGAAACTCAGAGGGGATCCCTGCCCACAATATTGGGTAAGTTCTTCTGGTACTTACCTAGTCCAGTTTTCCAGGAACCCCTTGAGGATCCTGAGTTACAGCTGTCCTGGATACAAACTACTCTAGACAGGGAGACATCCAGATGTGTATGAGCAGCTGTGAGGAGAATTTGCAGACTCAGAGTCAGGCCCAGGAGAGCCTTTAGGGTCGTGAGGCTTATACTCTGTTAATAAGAGACCACCTGAGGACCAGAGCAGCCTTGTGAGCTTTACATACCACAAAGCTAGTAAGAGTGTAAGCCTGATCTTGAACCTGGGTCCCTGCTGCTTATCTGGGGCTCTCTCCATGGTCCCTTACTCCCCAGTGTGCTGGTAATGTCAGGGCAAGCCCAAGTCTCACTTCTTGTTTCTGGGTTTTGACCTATACTCCTATTCTCAACTAGTTAGGCAGGTCACAGGAGCCATTGACATTGTGGGACGAAGAGGGTGAGGGTTGACTCTGATTCCAAATGACAGGAAGACCCCAAGGCCCGTGCTTACTCTGTCCCTGCTGTCCCCGCTAGTTACAGTCTCCCCAGTTCTGTTGTCTAACCACCGTTCTCACCGCTGAGAGCGCTCTCCCAACCCCACCCGAGAAGGCAGGCCTGTGAACCTTCTCCCACCCCGTTTAGTAATTTGATCATGGTGCTTTTGGGATCCTGGCTTCTGACATTTTCTGAAGTTCATGGCCTCTCTGGTGTGTATTTGAAAAAGTTCAGAGGTCAGGTCAGTTTTAGAGGCCACAGGCAGGGAACTTGGGGTCACCTGTGTTCCCAGCCGAGGTCAGAGCGCAGGCCTATCTCCTGCCGAGCCTTTGCTGCTGTGGTGTCCTCCCCTGCAGGCCAGCCTGGCTTCTCCTCACTACCCTGCCCAGTCATACTCTTATCTACCAGGAAACCTGCTGGAGAGGGGCTTATCTCAGAAATCTTAAGAGTTCTTTTCTTTTTTCAGTATTAGAGATGGAACCCAGATCTTCTCACATGCTGAGAAAATGCTCTGTGCTTGAGCTACATCCTTAGCCCAAAAGATAATTTTAAACTAAGGGTGCATCTTTCAGAAAGCATTTTACACAGAGGCCTAAATGAAAGCCTGTCTCTATAGGAGATGAGGCACTGGACCTGAGGCCAAGGGGCTTGCTGTCCACCGGATCAGCAGAAGGCTACAATTTGGTTAGTCTCCACTGCCTTGAAAATAAAGGAGAGGAAGAGGTGGAACTGCCTGGCCAGGCTTTCCTATTGAGCCTCACAAGTTGCTCACAGCACCACAGGTTGTGCTGTCTGCACCAGACTGCCACCAGCGGCACCAACGGCATGGTTGAGGTAGAAAATGGCACATTACAGCCTATGGAAGCCCCAGGATTCTGTGGATACAACTCTATCCCCATCCTACTACAGATGGGATCCCAACAAAACTTAAGGAGTGTCTCCATTTAGAGCTTAGAACTGAGACCTAATGCATTTTCTATTTACCCAGCTCTCTAACAAGAGCCGACACAGGCTGTCACATTTACTTCCCCGTGTACTTTATTTTATAGCACTAGTGATGTCACCATTCCCCAGATGCAGAAATCAAGGTCTCAGGCTCGAGAAACCACATGCCCATGGCCACATGCCAGAAAGCTGTCAGCTGGGCTGGACTCAGAGCCTCTGCTTGAATGACCACCAGACTACCCCACCATCAGATTGCCTCTGGCCAATCTTTAACCCCAACCTTCTAGAATGAGGTAGCTGTATTTGCAGTCTCTGGATGGCTCACAGTGGGCTTAAATGCCACCAAGGTGGTACCTGTTCCTTCCGTTAGAGCTGTGCCCAACCTCACGGCTTTCCTGGGAGGAAACGGTTCCTACCACTAAGCCTAAAATCCCCTGGGATTCGTTCTGTTCCATTTCACATTAATTCCACCCTCCACAGCATCCCCGATGCACCCTCTCCCTCAGAGGGCTTCCTACCCTGGAGTGCCTCAAGTACAATTATCTGCTCCCATTTAACTTGGCAGAGGCCAAAGTGTGGCTCTTCTTATCCGCTGTAATTATTCCATCCCCTGTCCACACGTTTTTTCAGACATTTCATCTCTGATCATCCTCCAATTTTGGGTGTCTTTCTGGAACAGTGGCTGCCAAGAAACTAAGGGAAAGAACTCATTAGGAGTAAGGGCGAGGGTCCATGTGCTCACTGAGGAGAGCATTGATCTGTCAGCAACAGGGTCATCTGGAAGGTCTTACTTCCTCTCTTCTTGGATGTCTGGATACGAGTCTGAAGGTGGAGAGAGCTAAGTGCCTGATTGGGCATAGAATAGATAGGTAGAGGCTCTGAGCTGGAACACAAATGGGATCTATTTCCATGTTCATATGAGCTGCCTTTTACCAGCCACGTTCAGCTTTCTATTCATTCCATCAAGTTAACCAGCGCTTGCCACGTGCCTGACTAGAGCTATGAGATGCTCTCTAGGTTAAGATGTTCTAGTATGGGATTCTCTGGTGAGCGGTGAAGAGTTTATGGGGAAGATGTAAACAGAACGACTTAGTAACGTGGGCAGTCAAAGCTGTGGCAGGGCAGAAGGCAGAGTTCCGTGAGGGAAGTAGAGGGGCCAGGAAAGGTCTCCCAGAAAGCGACATTAAAGCAGAGACTTGAAAGTAGGCAAGACCCTCCCAGGAAAAGATCTGGGGTTTCTGGGAGAGGGGAAAGATGTACAAAGTCCTTGGCAGGAGGGTCCATTGGGTGTGATGGGTGGAAAGTTGAGTTAAGGTTGAAGGTTCGCTTGTCTGAGACGTGAGTGGCCATTTGGTTCAGCTCTAGTGGTCTCTTTGCTGGTATGGAGCTATGAGTATCCCTTCCAGATCTAAGTTTCAGTGATAGCTACCATATGGCTGAGCCAGGCTCGGGGCAAGGCCTCTAGGTAGGAGCCAGGACTTTCCTCCTTAGTGTCACCTCTAAACTCCCCCAAGGAGAAGCATCTGGACATCCCGACTCTGTCTCCATCCTTTATCTCTCTTTCCTTCAAATGTGGAGCTCACAAAGTCTACCTGACACCAGACAGAAGTGGTCAGAGTTCAGCCCGCCTGGCTCTGTGGCTTCTGGGCTCTGCAGACTCTAGACAGTGGCGCAGTGGAAGAGTTTATCAAGGTAGGCTGCACCCGGCCTCTTCAAGGTAGGCTGCAGCAGGCCTCATCCCATCTCTATGGTCTATGTTCTTCCTTTTAATTATTGTCATTAAAATTTCCATGACTACAAAGGCTATGTAACCCATAAGGAATAAGAATGTAACAAAACCCTATGCTCTAAGTGGTCTAAGCTGTTTAAAGAGAAAAAGTTTCCCTTCCTATCTGAAGTCCCACTCCCCCCAACCCTCCCCTCATGCTTGTCCCCAAGCTTGCCTATAGCTAATCATTTGCTTGAATCTGGTGTGTGTGTGTGTGTGTGTGTGTGTGTGTGTGTGTGTAGTATTCCTCTCTGGTAGTTTTATATTCGTGTTAATTTATATCTAAGTCGCATACTGTTTTAGCTTTTGCGTGTTGTGGAACTTTATATAAATAACCACCCTGGATGTACTCTGATGGCGTTTGCCTTTTTGGAACAGTGTCTTCTGAGATGAATGCAATGTGTGTTGCTACTGCTAAGCAGTGATCATTCCACAGTGACCCCAATATTCACCGTCCAGTCTCAGTATATTTTGGTTGTCTCCAGATTTCTTATTCTTTTACAGGGTGTGGCTGTGAATGTCCCCATTTATAACTGGACACACATATGCAGGGCTGTGAATCTAGAAGTGGAATTTAGTCTATGGTTTGTTTTCCAAAATGGCGGAGGCAGCTGATGTTCCCATCAGCCTGTGAAACAAAAATGTCCCCTTTGCCTCCCAGTGTATGCCTTGTGTGTCTTCTGCATAGTTGATCCAGAAAGCATGGCCCATTGTGCTTCCCGGAACAGCCACCTTTTGGGTTTTGGTTTGCTTTTACTTTGTTTTGTTGAGACAGGGTCTCTCTCCCTGTGTAAGCTGGGTTGGCTTGGAATGTACCACCCTCCATCTCTTTCCTGAGTTGAGGAATTATGGGTGCGAGCCACTGCGCCTGGTCTCATTTTTGGCTTGGCTGAGGTGACAAGAACACTGTCTTCTCTTTAGAATCTGTTTCCTGGAGTTAGAGAGCTCAGCCATTTATAAGCACTTACGAGTCTTCTAGGGGATACAAGCTTGGCTTTCAGAATCTCTTCCTAGACTCAGCTTTTTGCCTTTGCTAGAGAAAGACACAACCTGCTCCTCCCCCAGCTCAGCCCTTTCTACCTCCGTTAGGATCCTATCCCTTCCCTTCTTTCCTGTCATCTTCAGTGTGACAGTTCCCACATTTCATACCCAAATAGCAAGGCAGATGGTGTTGGTCACATCCCTAGTCTGGCTGCTTTCAACCTCTTTTTCCTTGTCTCCCTTCCCTTTTGGAGTCTGATGGGGTCTTGGCTTCCATTGGTACTAGACACAGGCAATGAAACAAGCCATGTCTGATAGAAGGCTCCTGGGAAAGATTAATTCCCTGAGAAAAGGAAGATGCCCTCTCTTCCTCCCCACTGTAGATGCTTGTACATGGTGGTCTTGGTCAGCCTCCACTGGACCACAGCTCTGAGGGGGAGAAGCCTGGTGCTCAGGAGTTGGCAGAGAAAGGATGGAGCCAATCCCTGGGTTCTCGGGGACACTGCTGAGCCACTGGGCTAATTTTGGAGCCGCTACCCTCCAGACTTCATATGTTAGTTAAATGTCTGCTCCTCAAATGGTGTTAATAGAACAATCTATTTGCAGCCTAACCGTCCTGGCTGATGGAGTTCCTCTTTTGATACGCCCCCACCTCCTTCCCTGTTATTCAGTTCACCGGCATCCTTGGCTCCTCCCCTCTCCTAGCTGTGCTCTCCCTCCCTCCTCCACAGTGTAATTCCTGCAGTGGCTCTTGAACTCCCTGTGAGACCTGACACTGTTCATCTACCCTCCTGGGGGACTGACTTTGGGCTTCTGCCACAGTCCAGGGCTCAGGCTCCAGCTGCCAATGGCTTTCTCCTTACTCCTCACCCTCCTTCACTGAACACCTACCCCAGGCTGAAGCTGGCTCCTTTCAGAGCTCTTTTGACTCACTGGTTCCCAATGAAGCTCCTGTAGGAAACATGGTGTTCACGTGACCTAAGTGAAGCTGGGTTTGTGGAGGTTAACTGTCTTGCCAGTGGCCATCTAAGCAGTGAGCAGCATAGGAGAGACTCAGAGACTTCCATGTACCCACCATTCAATAGCCAGCCCCTCCTACAGCTCTGTTTACCTTCTACTAGACTGACCCATTTCCATGGCGTCAGCTATAGCAGGGATACCCGAGTTCCACCTCTGTTCTCCCACTAAACCCTAGCCTTGAAGAATCATGGGTATTTCTTTAAGCAGTGCCCAAGAAGAAGGACTGAGGCATGTGAGGCAGAGAACAGGCGCTGGCTGGTGGAACATGGAATGCTGTGGAGATATTCATTCCAGTGCAGGGCCCCTCCTCATGACCTGTCAATGACTGGGAATTCCAAACCCATGTGACAGGGACCAGAAAGCTCTGTCTGTGCGTAGGGTGGCTGAAGAGGGGCTTTGGATTGGCAGTCTTTGACCGGTGGCTATAAGGTGGGAGTTCTAGTGCTGGCTGATCTGGGCGGTTAGGACAGCTTTCTCTCCTCCTGCCTGTGCAGCAAGAGTCCTTTCTGTCAAAACAAGATAAGGTTCCCAAAGTGAATACATGGAGGCAGCATCATGAGTCTGACATCTAGTAACTTAAAGGCAAACACTGGGAGAAGTTGAAGCAGAAATCCCCCAAAGAGTGAAGCAGCCATATCTCCTGGTTAAAGGGTTTAGGGTGTGGGGCAGAGTGGATAAGACTTATTACTTTTTTCCTATAAAGCCTTCTGTATGTCCGAATTTGTTATGTTTTGAAATAGGGTTTCTCTCTGTAGCTCTTCCTGACCAGGAACTCATTCTTCAGCCTCCCGATGTTGGCCCCAGACTCAGAGATCTGCCTGCCTCTGCCTGGCATGTATGCCTGGATTGTTAAAGTCATAGGCTTGCATTCTGCAGAGCCTTGGTGAGGAGAGACTTTAGCAGCTTTGGTGAGGATGAAGGGGCGGGTGTGTGGTAAGAGAGCAAATGAGTTGTGTCTCCCTTTATCCAAATCCACCTCTTTTTTTTTTTATAGAACCTTTCAATGTGAGATTGTGTTAGAATGAAGGGTTCTTCAGCCTAAATTGGTCTAAACTGCATGATCTGGGTTAACTAGGGATGCTTTAAAAGCACCTGTTCCCTCTTATGCCTTGACTTCCTGAGATCGCACCCTTCATTTCTTCTCTGTCTTTCCAAGTGGACTGCTGAAGTTTGCTGCCCGTGTGCTAGATGTGAACATAAGACCCTGCAGTCAATCATTCATGACTGACACTCCGGTGGGAACCTCCCAGAGGTGGCTCGCACAGCTTCCAGCACAGTGGCTGTGGTAATGACAGGCAAACACTTCAATCAATAGTTTTCTGGTGTTACCCTTGTCTCTCTTACTTCCCACTGATAGCTGTGAGCTCTACATGTAGACCTTTGCCTCCTACTCTACTTCCTGGAGGAGAAGGGAGGGGAGAGAGGAACAAGAGAGGGGAGGGAGTTAAAGGAGGTTAATCCCCCGTTGCCTTAGTCACCTTCTAGTGACTCCGCTTGCAGACATGTGTCATGGTCTGCCTCCTCTGGCACTATTTTTAGGGCAGTCCCCTCATTCATGTTTCTGGGGGCTTTTAGTTGCCCTTGTCTCTGCCTGGCTGCTGCTTCATTCAGTCTGCAGTCCTAGAGACTCTGCGTTCCCAGGTACTATGCAAACATTCTTAGCTTCTGCAGCTGTCTGAAAGTCTGACACTAACCCTTGAAGGTACTGTTCAAATCCCATATACCTTTAGGGAGACGCCTCTCAGTGCTATGCCTTTATTGTAGACTTCTATTGTCTTGGTCTTTGTTTGGGAGCAGGGTCTTTCATAGACCTGGTTGGCCTTGAGCTTGGTATGTACCAGACACTGACCTTGAACTCCTGCCTCCACCTCCCAAGTGCTGGGATTACAGCTAATGTGTCACTACTCCTGTCATCCCAGTCTCGTTTTCTGCAATTGACACATCACAGACTGGGTATGTTATAAGGAAAAGATGTTCATTTTGCAACATGGTTCCAATCTGGGGTCAAAGTGTCTTTCCTGGCAAGGTTTTGTGGCAGCACAGAGTATCATGTGCTAAGAGGTGGGGAATGTGGAGAGACCTGGTCCGACTCGCTTTTATGGCAGATCCATTTTTAAGATAACCCACTAGCCCATTAATCCATTATTTCATTAAAGGCATGAGACTTAATAACCTCTTAAAGGTCCCACTTGGTTTTCTTAATATAATGGGGATTAAATGTCAACATACATTTTTTGGGCATGTATATATGCATGTATGCATGTGTATGTATATATGTATGTATATGTGTATGTATGTATGTATGTATGTATGTATGTATGTATAGCTATGTATGCACATGCAGGTAGCATGTCTACTTTATTCCCCTGAGACAGGGTCTATTTCACTGAGTCTGGACTTGTCATTTTTCTTCTAAGCTTGTGGCTATCAAGCCCCAGCAATTTCCCTATCTCTGCTCCTCCCCTTCACCCCAACACTGGGGTTACAGATGTGTATAGCCATGTCTAACTCTTAACGTGGGTGCTGGGTTTCTGAACATAGGTTCTCATGATGGCACGGCAAGTGCCTTGCCCATCGAGCCACCTCTCCAGTCCCTCAGCATATGTTTTAGACAGAATAATCATACTCAAAACCATATCCCTGGTTACCACTGATGAAGTGCCGTGCTTGTGTCGGGGTGACAACACCCCATGCTCATCTTTCTGGCTGGTGGGTAGTATATATTCACTCTGCTGACTGAAGGAACTGACGATTGTTTGCGGATCTCTTTTCTGTGCTTTAGAGAGTCCTGCTGACCTGGGAAGGAGTGTCACTGACATTCAGTAGGGCGTCCAACATAAATCTGCCGCTGCTTTCTTCTCAAAGGACTGGGTTTGGAAGTCAGGTATGATCTAGAGAAAGCTTCCTGGACTTGGCAGCTACTCTCTGGGGAGGGAGAATGATCACATGACCCCCACAGTGACTAACAGAGCCAGAGGCTCTATCCCAAGCAATCTGGCTCCAGAGACACTGTTCCTGCCACACACTTCCTCCCAGTCTCCAGCGCACTGCACTGCGTAATAGCACCATTTAAGACTTTGCAGACCACAGTTTCCCCCTCAAGCATCCATGCGATTGTTCCCCTCCTAGGCCCATCTTTCCTCCCCTCCCTCCACCTCCCAGAGGTTTGCCAGCGCTCTCCCTGGCTCCTCTGCAGTCTGCAAGACTGATTCTTCCTCTCATCTCTTTCCAGATGTCAGGATTTCCAGATCTTTCAGTTGGTTTCTTTTTCTGGCCACGATCCTCCTTTTGGAGACTTTCCAAAGCAGCCGCAGATTGGAAGATGATAACAGTGAATTAGTTAGTAGATCTTCTTTGATGTTATTTTGTGGGTGAACTCATTAATTTATGACAAAAACATCAAAGACCCAGGCTCCTGCACGGGGCTGGGCTGTCTCAAGGCATCTGGATAATAATGATTAGTCAGATTAAATCTCAAGTCTCTCTGCCTCTAGAGTTACAGCCCAAATGACTAGGGTGTGGGAACATTCCATCCTATGGTGTCTTAGCTCAGTCTGAGTCAGCGTGCTGTGGCCCTCTCTTCTCACCGTACCTTCTAGGCTTGAAATCCATCAAGGTTGGCATGACTTCCCTGGAGGCAATGCAGAAAAGTGGGCAGAGGCTGTGAAGGTCTCTTCCTGTCAATAAAGTTAGATGTTGAAAGGGACCCTCTGTGCTTGCATAGATGACCCCAAAGCCTTAGAGTTCTTGTCCTAGAACGTAGATGGAAAGACTCCTAGGAAAGAGGCAGCATCACACCTGGTGCCTCTCAAGCTCTCTCTGCACTTGGAAGTTGAATGGACTGGTTAAGTCAAGACTGTTGGTTGAAGTGGAACTTGGAATAGAATTCATCTTTCTTCATGGCACAACACCTAATCAGCTTGCATCCGTGGCCATTGGTGTACTTCCTTCACTGGCCATGGTGGAAAGCTGGAGGTTTCCTACAGTCATACTCTCTGGATCACCCTTGTATTTCACTCTCTGTTGCTTCAATCAGGTGTAGTGGCTCATGTCTTTAATCTCAGCACTCTGGAGGCAGAGGCAGGAGGATCTTTGTAAGTTCAAGGCCAGCTTGGTCTAGATCGAGTGGGTCAGTCAGGATATATAGTAAGACCTTGAAATTGCCTGCTCTTCTCTGAACCACTGATGTTTGGTGTTTCCCCTTTCACCTGACTTCCTGTCAGTGACCTCAGTGTCTGCATCTTCACAAAGAATCTTCCTGGTTCTCTCAGACAACCATGCCACTATCAAAGTTGCTGCTTCTTCTCTTCCATTCCAACTCTCAAACTCTAACCAGGAGAACATGCTGTCCCACTGACAGCCTTCCTCAAGGTTGCCAGTGACTTCTGTACTGCTGAACCAATGGTTGTAAGAGATTGCTTATTTTAGGATCTGCAGAGTGACAGCGCTGTGAGTAAGATGTCTTTCCCAGCCTTCGCTGCTGGGATCCAGGGTGTCATTCTCTCAGGTCTTGGGCTTCACTGTCTCTTTTTAGTCTTTTCTGTCTTCTAGTCTAGAAGTGGTGAACTCAGGATTAGTTCTTGACAACTTTCTGGCTATACGTCTTCCTTAAATGAACTTACCTAGTCCAGTTTTGAGGGATGGGAAGTTTGAGACAGAGTCACTGTTATGTAGCCCAGGCTGTCCTGGCACTTACCATGTAGACCAGGCTGTCTTTGAATCATGGAAATCCACGTGCCTCTGACTCTCAAGCGCTGAGATTAAAGCCGTGCATCACCATGCCTGGTTTGCCCTTTGGTTTGAAACCCCATTTGGATCTGGAGAGGTCTACAAGTTTTATTCCTAACTCTTACTCCTTCCCTAACTCCTAAATGTCTTTTTCTTCACCACTCTACACTATTTACATTAAAGTTCAGACCTAAGTCAGCCAAACACAATTCAAACCATACTTCAGGGCTTATTCAGACCCAAGCTCCCACTCCATATCCTCAGTAGATTGAAGATCTTCACTTCCAGGTGTCTCTGATCTCAATATTGGGATACTTTTAGATCATACATTTAAAACTCTGCAAACACTGTCATCACATTATCTTCCAACCGTGTCTAGAACTTGGTTACTGACTACTTCCAAGTGTCTAAGCTATCTCTCTCTGTGTACCTTGTCTGGAATAATTTAATGGGTCTCAAAGCTTCCAGCCTTACCTCTCCAATAACTCCAGCATACAAAACAAAATCCAAAAGACTACAGTTAGATAATGTCAATGTCTCTACCTCAAACTTTCCACTGTACCTTGCTATCTCACTTTTTTGATCCAAAGTTCTTAGGGCTGCAAGGACCTAAAAATCTAGTTACTTCTCACTTTGTTTTGTTTTATGAGATGGAGTATTTCTGTGTATCTTTGGCTGCTCTAGAACTGGCTGTGTAGATCATGCTGGCCTCAAACTCAGAGATCTGCCTGCCTCTGCCTCCCAAGTGCTGGGATTAAAGGCATGTGCCACCACCACCACCACTCTGCTACTTCCCATTAAAGAAGGAGAAGGAGGAGGAGGAGAAAAGAAGAAGAAGAAGAAGAAGAAGAAGAAGAAGAAGAAGAAGAAGAAGAAGAAGAGGAGGAGGAGGAGGAGGAGGAGGAGGAGGAGGAGGAGGAGGAGGAGGAGGAGGAGGAGGAGGAGGAGGAGGAGGAGCAACAACAACATCCCGTCTTCCTTTCCTTTGCCCTCCATTCTATGGACTCTGGTTTGGAGCTAGTTTTTGGATACATTAGGCGTGCTCCTCTTCAGAGTCCTTGAGCTCTGTTCTTTCTGCCTTGTTGCTCTTTTCCTAGGCAGTTGTGTGCTTATTTCCTTTTCTTTCTTTCAGACCTCTACCTACATCTGTCCTTATTAAGAAAGTTTCCCGTGTGTATTCCTTCAGAAATCACCTCCTTTTGACCTTTGACCCCAGGTCTGTATCACAGCTCACTTCATTTTCTAGCAATGACCACACTCTGCACTGAACTTATTTTCTCATGTGTGGCAGGGACAGTCTCTGTATATTTAGTCATTGCTGTATCTCAAGTCTCTGCAATCTAGGACTCAGTAAGTACTCAACAAAGAGTCAATGAATGGAAAGACTTGTTGAATGGCTTTCTTCTAGCCAGCGGGTGATTGGGGGGGGGGTTCCAGATGACTGTCAGGTTAGGATTGTCGTCAGTGAGAGGCACAGTGACATCTTGCTGTGCAAGAGTAAGGAATGGTCTCAGATCTCCAATGGACACCATGAGATGACGGGCTCATTTGTTAGCAGTGACCACTGTGGATTTGCAGATGACCCCAGTTTGCACATTAGTGTCAAAGCACTTACAGAGAGCTATGAGGCAGACCACAATACCTGCCCTTAGCTGTTTTGGCATGTCACTTATCCTTAGAGACCCAATGTGCTCTTACGATAAATGGGTAGGTGGAGATGTCTGTTCTCTGTCAGCTTATGGTCTGCAAAGTACTAGAAGGTGGCAGGGTAGTCAGGGAACAGACCACACACTACTTTTAGAGCTTGACTGTTTCTGTCTAAATCCTTCTCATGGGAGACTTTGGGCATCTTATTCTGGGATGCTGAAGGGATGAGTTATTCTGGGATGCTGAAGGGTGACAACAATATGGAGTGGGGCTGGGGAGATGGCTTAGCAGCTAAAGTGATTGCTGTGCAACAGCGAGGAGGGTTCAAATCTCCAAGGTCTATGTAAAAAAGTCAGATATGGCATGCCTGGAACCTAGTGCTCATATGGTGAGATAAGCCAGCTAGCCTGGACTATGCAGAGGCAAACAAAAGACCCTATGGAAGGTATAGATTGACAATGACATTTAAGGTTGTCCTCTGATCACCTGCCCACGGGCTCTGTGGCATCCACACAGTGGCACTCAGAGCATAAATCCACCTCCCCCCACACACACATGAGAGAGAGAGGCAGACAGACAGACAGGAAGACACAAGAGAGATACAGAGAGACAGATAAAGAGACAGATTTTAAAAAATAAAAAATGTAACTCACAGCAATTGTCAGGATTTCAAAATATATGTGCAGTGTAGAACTGTCTGGCACACATTAAGTGATCCATAAATGTTTGGTATTAAAAATAGAAAGTTCTGCTGAAAAAAAAGCTATTAATATGTCTTTGGGGTAACAAACCATCCTAAAATAGTAGGGTTACCATGGAATTTTAAAAGACATGATAATGATATTGTGATTACAGAGAAGAATGTTATTTTGCTTTTTGAGACAAGGTCTCACGTCTCTCCACCCACCTCAGCCTCAGGAGCGCCGAGATTAAAGGTGTGCACCATCACACCTGCCTCAGGAAAATGTTCTTATTCTGAGGGGATGAGTGCTGAAGTATTTAAGGATAAAACTGTGGAATCTATCGCTTTCTGATAATCTAGTGAAATTATATACGTCTCCTTGATCCAGTTTCCGTCAGCAAAGCCAACAAATCAAAATCAAATGTAAAAATACTATTGCTGACTGAGTTAGTTAGACTGTTCTGGCAAATGTCTTTTCCCCAACTTCTCCTGTATGTTTGGAAATTTTAAATGGGAAATTTGGTAGAAGAAGAAAGGACCCTAGCTATAGGCTAATGAAGAAGGGCAACAAGTATATCCTGCAGAAAGAGGACCGTAAACTCAGGGAGTGAGACAGCTAATCAAGGTAGGAAATCGGGAGAAGTCTGACCTGGAGTCAGGTCTTCTGGCTGCCTGTTGTGGCACCTACTCCAGTTTTATGTCATGGCCGACGCTGCTGACCTGTGGGCAGCCAGGCTGTAGAAGAAGTACCCAGCTCCCCTCAGACACAGATCTGGGGTTATTGTGGATGTGTTCAAAGACACCTGTGTTGGGGTTTCCTTTCTGCTTATTAAGTAGATAAACCATTTGATTGGAAGGCCTAATGCCAAATTACCACCTTGGAGAGTGGGCATACCGGTTTGGCATGTGGTTTTTGATTAGTGGTGGTAATTGGGTATTGTGGGAGTGTGTATAAACTCTGGGATGGCTGTAGGGAGACAGAAGTGTAAGGGGTGGGACCTGGACTAGGAGGATCATAAAGAAAGACTGGCTTCCATAAAAGAAAGGGCCCTAGGGAAAACCTGGGGATGAAATGTGCGTATGTGTTTTAAGAAAATGCTCTCTTATATCTGCAGCATTTTCCCCTAGCTAATGGGATTTTACCCATTTAAGGAAGCAGAAAGGAGAAAAGAGGGAAGGGAATGTTCCCATAAGGCTGGGTAGTGCTTGGGGCAGGACGGGAAGGTTAGAGTGAGAATTTGAAGGTGTTTGGAAAGGTAAGAGGCTGGCGGCCTGTGGATGGTGGGGCCTTCCGTATTGCAGGCCGGGTGCCTTGCAGCAGAGCCCATCTTCTTTCTTCAGCTTCTGGAAGTCCCCGGAGGCGGTGGAAGCTAGCGCAACGCTCTAGGCACTCCTGCTGGGGGGGAGGGCAGGCAGGAGAGGCGGGGCGCTGGGCGGGGCGGGACGGGGTGGGGCGGGAGCGGAGCCGGTGGCCGCGGGCGGGGCTCCTCTCCGGCGGGTGCCGGAGTCTGGGGGCCGCGGCTTCCCCCTCCCCGCCCGCCGAGGCGCTGGCCCCTCCTTCCCCCGCCGCCCCCGTGCCCGCCGCTGCTGCCACTGTCAAAGATAAAACCGGGCCATTGCCTGCAGGAACCCTGGCAGCAGGCGATCGGGTGGTGAGGAGCCTCCGGCGCGGCCTCGCCTCCCCGGTCCGGCTCCCGCGTCAGCACCGTGGACAGCACGGACCACCTTTCAGGGACCCTCCGGTCGGCAGGAGCGCGCTTCAGGTTTCGGCGATCTCATCAGTACCGCGGACAGCGCCCAGGCCCTCGCTGGCCTCGGCCAGCCCACCGGCTCTTCCTATCAGCACCGCGGACAGCCCCCCTGAACCAGCCCAGCGACAGCCAAGGACTGGTCAGAACGCCCTGAAGATGGCCACTGAGGTAGGGCCCAACACCTTAACCCGCAGGCAATGCCTCAGGGAATGATTCCCCACTAGGGGCAGACTGGGCACGAGGAGAAGACGGGGGTGGATGGGGGTAGAGGGTGGTTCCCTGGGTTCATGGTGGGAGGTGTGGAGTGGCATGGCATATAAGCAGAGCTTTGCTGAGGGGTCCCTTCACCTTTGACATGTCAATCTTGCCCATGCCACTCTGAGCCCTGGGAATCTACTTGTTACCAATAGCACCAAGTCCCAGCTGGTCTGGGGTTTCCCCTTCTCCTGAACACAGGGTTCTGACTCCCTAGAGGTTTGGAGATCCCTGCACACCTGTGTAAGGGGAGGGAAGGTGGCCTACTGCTGTTGTTGCTATGCGGTGCAGTATCCTGCTTCTAACCCAAATGCTTGTCTAGGGAAGACACACCTTCCCTCACATCCACATTTCCTTAGGAGGAGAACGTGGAAAAAGACATGCTCAGGCCCAGAACCCAAAGGGTTGGTTTTAATGAACCTCCTGCACCAGCCCCCACTTTTGAGAATTTCTTTCCTTCTCCATTTGAGCTGCTGTTCTCAGTGTATCCACATTTGCCTGTGAGGGGGAAGCGACTGTGTGCTTCACAGTGTGTCTATAGACCAAGGGACCTGTTAGCTAAGGACAAAATCTTGGCATAATGTGTAAGAAGTCGGGACTTGTGTCTCTACCCCCAGAGGTTACTCCTCCCCGGGGAGAGCTCTTTACGCATGGTGAAGCTGACATACGGAAGAAAGGATTGGCTCGGTACCCACACAGCATGCCAACAGCAGAGCTGAAAGTTTCTTTGAATTTTTAGAGTGTTGCAGCACACTGGGTCTCCCCAGCTCGGCTGCTGCCGGCTTTTGTGGTGACTCCCCATTTCCAGCCTAGCTGGACCACTGCCAAGGAGGAGAGCAAAGGCCTGTGAGTGATTCTGTGCGGTGCCTCTGGGATTCCGGCGAGTGGCATGACATCAGTACCAAGTGCTACTGCCATCATTCCATTGGATCTCCTGATGTTGCTTGGCATTGTTTGCCTGCTGATGTTGCACGAGGTTAGCTAGCAGGGATTCGTGCCCTCCCAGAACCCCCGCCTTCCCATGGGCAGGCAGGCTTGGCAGACCACAGCAGCAGTTGCTAGTGTGATCTAATGGGCTCCAAAAGGCCTGTCCGACTTACATTCTCTCCCCTACAGGTTTGCTGTGGCCTACACAGTCTACCCACAGACTCACACTTCTCGGTCGAGGCTAGGTTTCCAAGAAGCTGTTGGCAGTAGGCTTGACGACTCTCCCCTGGGATAGACTCTGCTCATAACGCCTCTGTGGGTACAAGGCCACGGCACACAGAATGGCTGTGCGTGTGTGAGCAGCTCTGTGAAGTGGCCATGGATGGTGTTATTATATGCAATTAACAGACGAGAGGACGGAGGCTTGGAAGCTTGCCTCAGCCTGGTGAAGGAGTCAAAGAAGGCTTCATTATCCCATTTTACAGATGATTCAACTGCAACATTAAGGCAATAATTCACCTTGCCTCCATGACCACTATCTTCATGGTTTGCATCGAGGATAGTGTATCCAGGTAGCCAGTATGATGCTTACTAGAGTTCTAGGGGTCTTGAGACAGGGCTTTGAGTGAGGAGAGATGTGCTAGAAAGAACGAGAGCAGAAGTTTTAAACCTGTGGGTCACAACTCCTTTAAGACCATCCGAAATATCAGATATTTACATTACAGTTCACAACAGTAGCAAAATTACAGTTGTGAAGTAGGAATGGAAATAATTTTATGGTTGGGGGGTCACCAAATACAACATGAGGAACTGTGTTAAAGGGTCCCAGCATTGGGAAAGTTGAGGACCACCAAGCTAGAGGGACTTGGGATCTCTGGCTGTTCATCTTGAGGACAGAGGGACAAAAGTCTGTCCAGGATGGGCAGGAGCTGAGGGCTAACACTTTCAGTCTCTCAGCTTGGCCTGGCCGGACTCTGTTGGCGGTGCTGAGAGAAGAAACTCAGGCTCTGCCAAGGCACAGGATGTATGGTGTCTGGGCCAAGTTGACTCATCCCCCTAGGCTGCTTTTTTACAATTAGGATTGGATTGAGATTGCCAGGAAAAACCTGTTGGGGGGAAGGAAAACCTCACTCCAAGTTCCCATGATCATTTCCTTAGCAGTCTAAAGAGGAAGCGGAACTGTGTAGGAAGAGGAGATGGGGGAGGGGAGGAGGGGGAGGAGGAAGACAGCTTTCTATGGAAACTGAATTTTTTGCTTCCTGATTTCTGTTTAGAGGTGAGCATTAGGGGAAGGGTGTGTGCGGTGGAGGGGGGACACAGAAGAGGGAGGAAGGACAGTTCCTGAGTGAGATGCTGACCTCATTTGGAGAGCTTTACCGAGCCGATTTCCTGAGCAGTGAGCCTCTGCAAATGTGTGTCACTAGGAGCAGGGTCTACCTGGGAAGCAGGCCAAACGGCCAGGAACAACTGGGAAGTAGCTCTTTGTTTGGAGGGGCATCCTGAAGTGGATTCTGACAGGTCTTTAAGTGCACCCAAGTAGCATTATCCAGGCAGGGTATTTGGAGGTCTGATCTCTGAGTCACTGGCTTGAGCTTGGGCCCGAGTGTAGGCTGAGAAGAAGGGTGGCCCTGTGCCCAGTTTTCCACCCTCAGGCCCTACCTGGCTGCAGTGACTCATGAGCTGCGTTCCTCTACTGCCACCCAGCCCATCTCGTGATTCTTGAGCTGGCTCTCACCTGCATCTTATGGTGCGAGATGGTTTTTAGTGAGGATGGAGATGTGGACCAGCTGGGACCTCCTGTTTGTCTTGGGCATGCCAGGCCTTGGAGCTCATTGCATTCCTGTGGTTGTTCTATTCAAGCCCAGCCTGAGGGACTACAGGTGTATAGAGACATATACTATGTCACCTGCTGTGCTCCGTCTCTCTAGGTCTCCTTCCCGTCCTCGTTACACTGTGGCCTGGGAAATGGTGCCCACTGATCCCGTCTCTGATTTTCCTCCTCATGAAACACCCTTGGTCTTGGCCTCAGCTGCCAACAGGCTGGGGTATGGTGATGGAAGAGAGAGGAGGACAGGCAGGGCTGGGGACTGTAAGATGGGGGGTAGCTCAGTTCTCGGAGACATCTAAGACACTCCTGGAAAGATGCTGAGGGGGAACTTCCTAGGGGAGACAGATTCTGCAGCCCCAGGGAGCATTGGGGGTGGCTGTAAGAACTCTTTCCTGTTTCCTTAAAGCTAAGAAGCTAGCTAGAAAGTACTTGGAACCTGACTCTAGCCTCTAGCTTTATTCTCAAACTGGAGCAATAGGAGTTAATTCTTTATACATGTGCGGCATTATTTAGCCAGGTTAGTGCCTGCACTTAAATAAAATTACCTGAAACATTTAGAAAACTGAATAGCTGATGTTAAGAACTTTTAGATTTGTGGCTTCCCTTAAAAAAATCAGAAGTGTCAGGTACCTGGTTGCACATTCTTCAATGGCAATGGCTGGCTGGCTTGCTGACAGACACAGGCACAAGCTCTCTTATTAGTCACAAGTCCAACCCAGCCCACTGACTGCTCTACCTCTGGAAATGTCTATGTCCTCCATTCCTGACAAGGCTTCCTTCAAGTCAGAGATTGGGAGGTTATGATTATGGGGTTCCTGCTTAGTATTTGAAGAAACGGGGACCAGAGAAGGGCAGACGCTTCAAGGGCTACGTGTTGTCCAAGACCAGGTTTCCTTCTGCCATCTTTGGCTTGGCCCCTTGGTACTTCTGGATGGAGCCACCATAGATGGAGAGAACCATGAGGCCCTTTCTTTCCTAAAATCCCACTCTTTACCTACTGTTCCAGACTGTGTGATTTGTGTGCATTAGGTCAGTCCGGCATGCCAAGGCTCTTACATGTAAATCACGTCTCATCTGCTCTTCTCCAGGCCAACAGACATTCTCCAGGGCAGAAGCAGGTGCCTTGTCACCTGGAGCCCGGCAAGGTTCTTAGGTTCAGGATACAGCTGTTGCTGGAGACTTGAGAGTGAATGAATCGGTCAAGAGCAAATAGGTCTGTATTATGTAAGACATCACCTAACATCTTACTAATTGAAGATTACTTCCTTCTCAGTAAAGTCCTGAATGGAGCGTTCCCAATCAGCAGGCATATGCCTTCTGAGTGGTCAGTTAGGGACTCAGGTCTTTTCCAGTTCCACTGTCTTTAATGCCTGAGTCCTCTGGTTTTCGGGGAAGGGAGGAGTTTCAGGTCTGTAGGAGTCAAATCAGATATTCACCATGTCCACTAACTTTGCTTAGCATGTGGTCACGCCAACGTGCAAGGAAGCCTTGGAATGAACTTAGTTGTTCTTAGGAGGAAGAAGAATTAGCTGTGAGCCAGCCAGTCACTAAGAGACACTCCATCACGGATCATGGAAGCGCCTCCATCTATGTGTACACAGGGGCAAGCGTGTGTGTGTGTGTGTGTGTGTGTGTGTAGGTTCAGACAAAGGATGATGCCTGGGCCAGAAGCCAAGTCCCGGCCAGAGTGGCTGAACTAATGGTTTCTGTTTCCTTTCCATTCTTACCCCTGCCTTCTGTGGTTTAGCACTTTTTTTTTTAATTTAATTTTTTTAAAAAATTTATTATATGTAAGTACACTGTAGCTGTCTTCAGACACTCCAGAAAAGGGAGTCAGATCTCGTTACGGATGGTTGTGAGCCACCATGTGGTTGCTGGGATTTGAACTCTAGACCTTCGGAAGAGCAGTCGGGTGCTCTTACCCACTGAGCCATCTCACCAGCCCTTAATTTAATTTTTTATTTAAACAATTTTTTAATTTTATTTTTTATTAGATATTTTCTTTATATACATTTCAAATGGTATCCCGAAATTTCCCTATACCCTCCGTCCGCCCTGCTCCCCTACCCACCCACTCCCGCTTCTTGGCCCTGGCGTTCCCCTGTACTGGGTCATATAAAGTTTGCAATACCAAGGGGCCTTTCTTCCCAGTGATGGCTGACTAGGCCTTCTTCTGCTACATATGCAGCTAGAGACATGAGCTCTGGGGGTACTGGTTAGTTCATATTGTTGTTCCACCTATAGGGTTGCAGACCCCTTCAGCTCCTTGGGTGCTTTCTCTAGCTTCTCCATTTTTTCCTTGAACTATGACAGAAAGGGACCATCCAATGGGTCCCTTAGGCTTACCTGCCCCTACTGAACTGTCACATGATCCTTGGAAGGGCAGGGAAGGCCACAACCCCTTCCCTTTCTCAGGAAAATACATTATAGTGAAACAACAGTCAGATTGAATTGACACATTGGTCATTAACTTGTATTACTAAAGCATGTGAATTTTTTTCCCCAAAATTATCACAGGATCCTAGTAGATATTAAAAGGGGACTTTTCCAACAAAGCTCCTGCCTAGTAGAGTCAAGAAATACTGAGACTGGAGGGACATTTATGTGCCATTTATTTTATTCCCCAACAATGAGATCAAATCAATCTCTCTCTCTCTCTCTCTCTCTCTCTCTCTCTCTCTCTCTCTCTCTCTCTCTCCCTCTCTCTCTCTCTCTCTCTCTCTCTCCCTCTCTCTCTCTCTCTGGTTTTTCGAGACAGGGTTTCTCTGTGTAGCCCTGGCTGTCCTGGAACTCACTCTGTAGACTAGGCTGGCCTCGAACTCAGAAATCCGCCTGCCTCTGCCTCCTAAGTGCTGGGATTAAAGGCGTGCGCCACCACCGCCCGGCTGAGATCAAATCTCTTGGTTAAAGCAAAGTTTACCTGAATTTAGGAGAGCCTTATGTAATGTTCTGTGTTTTCTACATTTCTAAGGCCTTGATAAGCCAATCATCCACTCTTTCTGTCTTGTCAATCCCTCTCTAGTCTTCTCTGCTTTTAGGCATCTCCAACCTGAAATCCTTCCTGTTGGCTGAGACCCATCCTGTTTGTGAACTTGCCCTTGACTGCAGTGCATGTTTGTCTCCCACTGATCGTATCTATCCTGCTGGCCAGCATGGGTCTTGTTAAATGCTGCCTCGAGCCACTGGAGCAGATCGTGTCTTCGTTACTCCCCTTTCCAGGGCCACCCTTTCCTCCTCTTTCTACTTCTGTCCAGCCCCCATCACTGCGTATCCCTAACCTTCCGTTAGGACTCGGTGCGGTCTCCAGAAGCCTCTGTGCATAAGCATCTCTGAGTAGCTGTGACTTTGTTCCAACCATTCATCACAGTCTGACTCATTAGACTCTAACTTGTCTTCCTCCCTGGAGCCCATAGACTGACTGACTGTTGCTCAGTATCTGGAGAGCCTGGCACTAGTAGGGACTCAATAAATGAGAGAAAAGTGACTGGATGGATTCAGCTTAATTACACAGGATGAACTAGCTCTCCTTCTCTCTGCCTTAGGGCCTGGTCTCCACGCGTTTCCAATGCTGGGTGTATTTCACCAATGGTGTGTTTGTCTCCAGTGTGAGTGACTGAGGCTGGAGAGGGAGAAGAAAGAGACCTCGTTCTTCTGTGGTGTAGTGCCCACTTCCTTCAGGGGCCAGGTCAAGGTCAAGTTTTCAGATTGGATGGAGAGACAGAAGTCACTCCATGCCTTCCTACCAAGGAAAGCTATTAATTCAGCATCTGGCCCCAGTCAACTTTACACTCAGTCATCTCTTGGGATATAGCCATTCATAGGCCTTTGCTGGGTTAAGAAAACCATGGTGAGTGCTTCCTGGCCTTCTAGAACTTGGCCAGGACTTCACTCTCCCTTGGAGTCTAGGGACACATCCCGGGTTTCCTCTCTTCCACGGGCTCCACTCCCCAGCTTGCTTGTCACCTCTACTTGCAGAGCTTCCATCTTTGTCTGTGCAAGCGCAGGGCTAGCGGCTACTTGCCTCACTTCTCTTTGCTAGAATCCGGTTTTTGCTGTGATTGACGGCTCTGAGCGTCTCGTTTTGGTCCAGCCTTGCTCCTTCTCTTGGCTTCTGTATGCACACTATGATGACTTCAGGAAGCTCAAGTGAGCCACACAAGGCCTGTTTCTCAGCGGCCCTGGAGCCTGGCTGTGGGGCCAGCCTATGCCTGTGCGCCAGGATTCAACGATGCTGGAGAGTCCTCCGTATCAGTGCACGGAGACAATGGTCGCCTAAGCACGTGTCCCCTGTTCATCTCCTCAGGTCCACAATCTTCAGGAGCTCAGGCGAAGCGCTTCGCTGGCCACCAAGGTCTTTATCCAGAGAGACTACAGTGACGGCACCATCTGTCAGTTCCAGACCAAATTCCCGCCAGAGCTGGATAGCCGGGTAAGGTCACCTTTTTCAAAACATGAGCTCCACCTCTGTGGTGGCCCTGGGAATTAGGTTTTTTTTTTCCTCCAGTCTTATATATGACACATAATGTCACAAAATGCATGACTTGTTCAGCTGCCTCAAATGGAAGAATGATAAATCCATTGGATTATCTGGCATTTCCACACAGAAAATTCTCTGAAAAACTAAACAAAACAGAACAGAAAACCCCAGACTTGTTCCTGTCCAGCAGTTCAAGTTACCATGGCATTCGAATTCACTAGAAATCTTGTTAAACAAATGTAAATTCCTGAGCCCCAGTGAGTGAGATCAGGTGTCCTCCACACTCGCTGACACAGTAGCCAGCCTGTGGTTTAAGCATCTCTATTTGCTGGCAGCTGTCCTTAAGCTTGGTTACACACTAGAGTTTTCTGGGGAGCTGGAAAAAACTCAATGCACCCCAAAACACTTTAGTCGGACTCCAGGGGAGTAGCTCCTGGGCACTGGCAATGTTTTATGCCTTAATTTGCAAATTAATTTTTAAAAGTTAACTAAAAATTATTTTAACCATAATTGGTAGGACTTCATTTTTTTTTTTTTTTAAAGTGAGGAATTCTCAGGTGAGCTAGAATTGAGTGGTCCCTAGATCCTGCTTGGGCAGTGGCTGGCTGTCTATTACAGTGCCTTTATCCACTCTTGGCTGGATTGGGGTCATTTGTGAAGTTTGGGAAATGGGGGACCAGACAAGGCATCTACCTGGGTAGGATAAGATGACAGTAGTAATTGCTGCTCTGACCTAGCGCCCCCCTTCCCAAACTGAGTCACCACCTCCTGGGGCGGTGACTGGAGTGCAGTGTTGCCTTTAAAAAGTGCCCAAGAGTTGTTAGTGTGCAGCCAGCACTGGGCACCACCACTAAGCCCTTTTCTCAAAACTATGCCCCAGGGCTGCCAGGGTCCACACCACCTGGGAAACAATGCAAGGGTTTACGGCTACCTTAGAGCTCCCAAATATAAATGTGTTCTAACCAGATCCTTACACACACACACACACACACACACACACACACACACACACACACACACAGAGAGAGAGAGAGAGAGAGAGAGAGAGAGAGAGAGAGAGATATTCAGGAGCAGAAAAGTCCTTCAGGACTAGAAGCAGGAAGTGACTCACTAATGTTATTAGAAAGTACTGCAAGAACCTGGTCACACTGATGCAAATGCATCCTGAGTAGGTACAGATGAAAGTAGATGCTGTGTGATAAGAGGGGTGGCAGGGCAGCTCAGAGACCCAGGGGAAGAGCTAGAGGCTGCTTCCCCATCCTTTTACCTGTCTTAGACAAAGCGGGGAGGGAGGCTGATGTACCAGCTTCATCCAGTGGCGGTGGCATCTAAGGCAGTCAGCCACGGCTTGTGTTCTCCTGTTGCCAAGGCTTGTGTTCTCCTGCCTGGTGTTCGGCTCCCACCAGGCAGGCAGCTGCCTTAGAGCTGACTTGGGATTGGAGGAGGCAGAGACCTGGTGCTGATCTATGTTGTAGACCAGACCATTTGAGGAGGTATGAAAGACGAGGTGTGGCTGGTCTTTGCTGACTGACTCCTCCCTGGCACTTGGAAAACCATGAGCATCCTATTCTTCTGTAAGCATGGCCATCCTCTGCAGGAAGGGTTCAGGCAGTAGTGGGGGCAGGGAGGCCTCCGGGTTCTCGTGGTCTCAGGGTCACAGAGCAATACTCACCTGTGAGAAAGAGAGTGGGGTGACAGGAAAGCTTTTGGCACATAGAACATTCTCAGTATGTCCTAGTGTTACAGACACAGGCCAACTTCCAGACTGTACAGACACACACACACATGCTCACAGATACACACACATACACCTATTCACACACAGACACACACACACACATGCTCACAGATATACACACAGACACACACAGACACACACAGACACACACACACATGCTCACAGATACACACACATATACCTATACACAGACACACACAGACACACATACACAGACACACACATTCATGCTCACAGATATACACACATACACCTACACACACACACACATGCTCACAGATATACACACATACACCTACACACAGACACACACACAGACACACACACATGCTCATAGATATACACACATACACCTACACACACAGACACACACTTATACACAGATACACAGACACACACACAGACACATACACACACAGAGACACATATACACACAGACACACAGACACAGACACACACACATGCTCACAGATATACACACATACACCTACATACACACACAGACACACTCTTACACACAGAGACACATACAGAGACACATACAGACACAGACACACATACAGACACAGACACACACTTATACACAGATACACAGACACACACACGGACACACAGACACATATCGACACAGACACACATACGGACACACATAGACACACACAGACACACATACAAACACATACAGACAGACAGACATACAGACATACAGACAGACAGACAGACAGACACACACACACACACACACACACACACACACACACACGTATGGCAGCTGTGGTGGTTAGTGACTTCTTAGCCCCTGGAGTGTCAGTTCTAAGCTCTCACTGTCAGTTGCAGGCAGCTGAAGCCCCTTCCAAATCAGGAGACTTTGCCCTGGCACAGTCATTACAGTGGGATGTGACATCACCAGAATACATGACCGAGCTTTTGCATAAAACATCTGGGACATACAGGTTTTCAACCTGTAGGTCGTGACCCCTTTGGAAGTCGAATGACCCTTTCACAGGGGTCACATATCAGATATCCTGCATATCAGATATTTACATTATGATTCATAACAGTAGCGAATTGCAGTTATGAAGTAGCAAAATCATTACTTTGTGGTTGGAGGTGGGGTCACCACAACACGAGGAACTGTATTAACAGGTCACAGCATTTGAAAGGTGGAGAACCACTGACCTAGGACACCATAGGTCCCCTGTTTCCAAGGGAGGCCAAAAGTCATGTTGGTTCTCATCCTACCGGAAACCAACACGGTATGGACAAGCCACTCAGGCAGGGCCACACGGCTAGCTCATGGGCAAGTTCGGACAGGTCTCCTTCCAAATCAGGAGACCAGGACCAGGTCTCCTGCTCCTGAGCTCTGTCTATTCTGCTTGCAGCCTCTCAGTCATGCCTGTGTGACACTATTTCACCCCCTCCCAGCCACGCAGCCCCAGGACTGTTATCCCACGCCGCTGGGGATTGTCCCCAGGCTGGGGAGACTAACAGTCTGCCCTTCTCTCTCCAGATTGAGCGGCAGCTCTTTGAGGAGACGGTGAAGACCCTCAATGGTTTTTATGCGGAGGCTGAGAAGATCGGGGGCAGCTCCTATCTGGAGGGCTGCCTGGCCTGCGCCACGGCCTACTTCATCTTCCTCTGCATGGAGACCCACTATGAGAAGGTGTGGATTCCCCATCTCCCCTTCCCCAGCTACCTTGCCACAGGCTCGTCTTTAAGGACCCCTGTTTCTGCAGGTTCTCAAGAAGATTTCCCGTTACATCCAGGAGCAGAATGAGAAGGTCTTTGCTCCCCGAGGGCTCCTGCTCACGGATCCGGTGGAACGCGGAATGAGGGTTGTATCCTTCCGCGCTCTTCTACACGAGGTGCAGAGTTGTCTACCCAACGGGCTCCTTGAGGATGTCGATAGGAAATGGGAGCCTCCCTAAGGGCCTTCCGGGATCCCACAACCCACTGGCTGTAGGCGTCTTTCACCGTTAGTTATTGGAGTCACATGTGAGTTTCAGGCTTGGTATTTATTGAACTGCATGCCATTGGTGCTTAAAACAGGTCAGCCACCATGCAAAGGCTTTGAAAAATACCATCTCGAGTTCGAGACCAGCCTGGTCTACAAAGTGAGTTCCAGGAAAGCCAGGGCTATACAGAGAAACCAAAACAAAAACAAAACAAAACAAAACAAAACAAAACAAAACAAGAAAGAAAGAAAAAAAGAAAAAGAAAAATACCATATCATGTGATGTCCATCTCATTCCCAAGAGGTCGGGCCTTTCCTAGCCTCCGGTGTGTACCAGGATGTTGAAGAGAAGCTGGCTCAATCACTTACCTTCAAGCAGCAGATTGTCACAGTTAGGATTTGAGCCCAGGCTCTCTTAACCTGTAATACTTTCTGGTACTTGAAGAGTCTGCACGGCTTCCACAATCTCCTTGAATAGCCTGTGTTGAGTCCCACTCTCCACTGAATACAGAAGATCAAAATGAGCGGCAGGATGGGGTTGCTGTATGGGTTGGCTGTCTTGGTGACAGGCCGGGCAGGGGGTGGATGGGTTCTGCCGACCCCACTTGGAACAGTAGTTCAGGTGAATAGCTCCCCGTGCAGTAGTTAAAATAATATATTTTACAATAAAGCTGAGAGAAGAGTTCAGAAAACATAGTCCCCAGAAACACACATATTTCCCCCGATTCTTTTTTTCCTGAGTTCTTGTGTTGTGTTCAGTACTCAGGTACTCCATTTAATTTTCACAGGAACCTCAAGGCGCTGTTAGTGTCCCCACTTTGCAGATGTAATAATTGACTGTTAGCAGGTGAAGGGACTGGCCTGGCCTGGCCTAACTGGAGTGGGCCATTAGGGATATGGAAAGGGAAGTGTTTGTATCTAACACCATTTCCCAGTGCATCTCGAAGAAAGCCAGAATCTGTCCATGGGATCCCGTTGTGCACTCAGCCCTCTGTCCTCTCAGAAACTGTTAGCTGAGGCTTGGAGAAGGGTTTGGATTTTAGTCAGGCCTCTGGTCTTTGGGAATAGAGTGCTTCAGGTCACAGGCTCGTTCTGGGTCTGTACTCCGTTCTTTGGTTAGCAGCCGGGTGCTCGAAGCTCCTTAACTATCGTCCCAGATCGAGATCTCCATCTATGAGGACCGGTGCAGCAGTGGTAGTTCCAGTAGCGGCAGCAGCAGCGGCAGCGGCAGCAGCAGCGCTGGCGGGGGAGGGGCGGGGGCCCGGTGACTGGCCGAGAGTCCCTGTAGGGAGGTGTACAGCCGGAGCGAGGGGCTGGCAGATCTACGGAGGCTGCGCTACCAGAGCACCCGCTTCTGAGTCTTTCTCTGGGCCCACCCTGCCATGTGGTGCGGAAGGGAGGGTGCCTGCCCGCTGTTCCCTGTCCCCAGACCTTTGCTCCTTGGCAGGATCTTCTTCTTTCTGACCCTGGACCTTTTTTTTTTTTTTTTTTTTTCTCCCATGAGGCTGATCTGAGTCATCAGACCCAGACCGTCCTAGGATGTCTGGGGTGGGGGTGGGGGACCCAGCTTGGACAAACCCTATCTTTCCTGCCTCCTTCCTCACTCTAAGGAGGGCCTGGAGAATTCCCACCCTGCATGATACTTCACCCTCAAAGACTCTTTCTAAGGCCCAACGCTACTATGGGCTCCTGCTTGTCAGTGGTCCCATCTCTTCACTGGAGATCTGGGGAGATGGGTGCCCTGGGAGCTATTCAGCCGCTCCAAAGGCAGTGACTTTCCTGTCCTCAGAGCCGAAAGTTCTCTCAGCCTTGCCAAGAAGCACCCAACTCTGAGACTTTGCACCCCACCAGGAACTGATTTTAGGGGTTCAGCCTAGGACTCTGATGGGCTCCACTGGGGTATGGGAAAACTTTGGACGAATGAAGCTGGACAGAGCTTGAACTCCTGAACTGGATCCAATTCCTGCATCGTGTGCATACATGTGGAGTGCACTGTGTGCGCAAATGTATGTATGTATTTGTATGGGTGGCTAAGCATGTACACATGTGAGCAAACAAGGGTATGAATATGAGTGCCTGTATATGTATGACTGCACAAGTCAATGTGTGTATGTGCACATGTGCGTGAACCTATGTTTATCTGAGTGAATGAGGGAGAAGGTAAGTGCATGTGTGCAACACGTGCATGCAAATTATGTATGCGTGTGCACAAGTGTATTGCGTGAGTATACATGTCTATGTGTAAGTATGCATGTGTTTGTGTGTGTGTGTGGGGAGAGAGAGAGAGAGAGAGAGAGAGAGAGAGAGAGAGATTCGGTTGTGTCGTTGTGTGTTCTCTTTGGCTGCTGGGCTAATGACTACTGAGTCCTGCCCCATCCTGTCTCACATTGGTCTGCAGAGCCTCTCTGTGAGTCCCTCCTGGCCCTCTGTAAGTCAATGTTCTAAAGCTGGGCTGTCAGCTTGGCTCTTCCTCTTGGCCTTTCTCCCACCTCTGGCTCTATTGTACACATTCTGATGGAGGGATTGTTGGGCTCCCAGGAGAACCAAGCCAGCGTTTAGGTGGTCTTTGGTGCCCCTCTCCCAGCCCCCATGGCACAGTGGGGCCACAGATGCTGCATATTCAGCCTGCCCAGGTGTCAGGACCCTGAGGCCCTTGTAGATGAAGCTTCCCCGGACATTCAAGGCAAATGTGCCTTGCGAGGAAAAGCGAATGGAGCCATGGCTCCCTAGGGGAGCTAAGTTGAAGGTGATGCATCCTGGGGCCTTAAGATGGACAGAAAGGGGCTGCCTACCTCAGCGGGCAGGAGGTGCTAGAACTAGACAGGAATCACCAGCCACTATCAGCAGCTTCCTGGAGCTGAAAGGGCCTGTCTCTCTACAGCAGGAGACTGTGCTGCGGATGGAGAGGGCTGGCCAAGCCCCTGACGCCTCAGGGTGCCCGAGCCCCATGAGCCCTGGTGCAATGAACCCCTTCTTTCCGAGCTGCAGCCCCCGATCCCCTGCAGAAGCCTGTGCCCTCTGTAGCCTGCTGTGCAGCCAGGCGTCCTGTCTGACTTTGCACAGCCTGTTGGGAAGGTTGGGAAGAGGCAAAATGGAGGGAGACCTTTTGTTTTATTCTGTTCCCAATAAAAGGACTTGCCAGCTTGAGGCTCCATGCTGTTTCCACCAGGCCATCCAAGGAGACACTGGGTGTGGGTGTGAGGAAGCAGCAGATGGCATGCAGGACTGATACACTGTGCCCTTGGAGTGTATGGGACAGTGAAGAGGGGGAACTGTCCAGGTCCCTCTACCAGCCCTTAACCTTTGGTAGATTTGCAACTTCGGGTGGAGCCAGTAGGGTCAAATAAAAGCTAAGCCAAGAGTAATTTATCATTGAGATAGGGAGGGCCTGTTACTTGAGTTCTTACCCTAGGTCAGGCACTGTCTGGGGTTGAGTCACACAGGTGGGCGGTTCAGTGTGGAGGACTAGAAGGGGCTGGCAAGGAGACTCAGCCAGTGAAATGCTCGCCACATAAGCCTAGTGACCCGAGTTTGGGCTCTGGAACCCAGGTAAAGACGGACAAAGAGAACTGACTCCTTAAAATTGTCCTCTGATCTCCATACACGTGCATCACAGAATGGTACCCCCCCCACCCCGTGTGACTACATTAAAATTTTAAAAATATTAGAAAGCAGGAAGATATTGGAAACTAGCATAGCCTATAGCTGGAGTTTCACCAGATTAAGCATTTATTAATCACCTATGATATACCAGACACTTCGATAAAACCGTATTCTGGGGATGAGGAGGGATTTGAAGATTAGCTGAGTCTTCTCAAAAGGTCCAGAGAGGTTGAATAACATGCACCACCATAGAGCCTGTGGAGTTAAAATGGATTTACTCCCAGGTAGAAAGTTGTCCGAGGTTTTGGCGGGCTGGGCCATGTACACAGATCTGTGGGTCAAGGGTCTGTTCCAGAAGGGACCTCGATAGACCACAGGGGGTGTCCTGGAGTGGGGTCACGAAGGAGGTCTCTTCTGAGGGGTAACTCAGGAGCTTCCGGTTGCTGCTACTAGGGGACACATGGCTGGTGCCTGAGCACCCGGGGGAGCCTGGGCCTCTGTCTCTGCTGAGTCTTCGGGTGTGTGTGGGTGGGTGGGGTTGGTGAGCTGCTCCGGTCGGTGGCAGGGAGGTCCTGCTTGAGTTCTGCTTTGGGGGGAAGTTGGCTGTAGCTTGAGGTCAGGTTTAAACCTCAGCCAAACTTTAGAGAGGAAGGCCTGCAGATGGTGGGGGATTTCCAAACTGGCAAAAATTCACCCGCTCCCCCTACCCACCACCTTGCTTGACTGGCTGAGAGGCATTCAGCTCTCCCACTTTTAAAGGGCAAGGATGAAGGAGATAAAAAGGGTAGCCATGCTGGAGAGATGGCCCAGCAGTTGAGAGCACTTCCAGAGGGCCTGAGTTCACTTCCCGGCACCCACATGGCTGATCACGCCTGTGACTCTAGTTCCAGGAGACCTGGCACCTTCTGACTTCCTCTGGCACCAGGCACACACATGGTACATGCAGGTAAACACTCGTACATATTAAAAGAACATTTCTTTTTAAGGAAGAAACATGGTCGTATTTGTTTGAGGCTTATCGTGTGTGCACGAGACTAAGCCACCACATAATTCACTGCTTGGGCCTTCTGGTGAACTTTCCATGGTGTGTGTTACTATACCCATTTTACAGAGGAGGCTCACAGAAGTTAAATGACCCCAAATCACACAATTAAGTAGCAGAGCTTGGCTTTGGATCTAAAGAGGAGGCTGCAGACTGCAGAAAGGCACATGGGTGAATCTAGTTTCAAGGGTCCCTTAGATACTCAGAGACCAGAGTCGTAGATTCCCAAGGAAGGACCTGGGTCTATTTGTGTCTCTAGGTTCTGAGGCAGGCCTGGCACCTCCATGCCCCAGGAGCACAGAATTATGGGTGGGCTGTGTGCACAGGCATGTAGTACTCACAGGGACAGCTCAGTGAATGGCAGGGGAGACCTGATTTTGCAGATCTGGTGAAGTGTGTGGCTCTCTCTGCTGCCTCAGTTTTTCAAGCGGTGGCCTGTCCCCTCTGGCTGGTCGCAGCCATGTCACTTCCCCTTGCTAAGCAGACACAAGCCACAAAGGGCAGGTCTTCCCTGGTTCCCTCTGAAGGGCACAGCCATCCTGACACACTCCACGCAAGTTTCAGTGCATTCATTGCCTTTCTTCCTTTGGTCAAAGACAGCCTGTGTGATACGAAGACTACAGGGTTTCTATAAGTTCGAGTGCCGCCAAGTGGTGGGATCATGTACTGCAGCCAAGAGCCAAAAGACTACTGAAAAGCCAACCACCCTAAGCCAGTATAGCTGTTGTGGCCTGGAAGTTCTTTGCGGTGTCTAGAATTGTGAGTCCAGGCAGAGATCCTGCGACAATCACTCTTTCTCCCCACAGTCAGCTTCAGCTGCTCCAGGCCCTGCCAGGTTCCCCCCAGCCCCCGACACTTCCTGTGAGGTCCCCGAAGGAAGGACCCTCACCTGGCCTTTGCCTTCTATTCCAAGGACAAGCTAGTGAAAACGTGGCTCCAAACAAAATCTGGCTTTGAGCCCTGACTTCAAGATGTGGGCCAGCATTAGAGGCAGCCTCGGCTTTCTCCATCATCACACAGGAAACACTTCACACAACCGTTCAGACCTAATCATGAGACCTGGATTAAAAACACTGGCTCCACAAAAGTAATCAGACCCAGCCTGGAACAAGTTCAAAGAGAGACGAAATTGTCTATCTGAGGTGGAGGAGAGGAGGTCTGGAGAGCTGGTAGCGCACCGGGCCCTCACTTCTTAAAAAGTCAGTGTACTGAATACATGAGCTCTGTGCATCTTTCTGTGTTTTATTGTCTGATAAAATTAAACAAAAAAGTGTATTTGCTCCAAGGTAGGAAAAGAAAGCAAAACACTAGAATTCATGGTTTACTGAAGATCTATTAGCATGCCTCGTGTTAACCCAGGCAGTTGCAATTCAACATATGAAGAGTGTGTGTGTGTGTGTGTGTGTGTGTGTGTGTGTGCGCGCGCGCCTCTCCTGTTTGCTGTTTATTGGGGATATTTATAAAAGTGTTTGATATCTTCCCAGACAGCTCTGCCACCAACTCCATAGTCTTTTCCTCCCACTCACAGACTCTAAGGGGAGCCTGGGGGGGGGGGAGGAAAGATCAGAATATTAATTGTGTCTTTCTTAAACATTGTGGCTTTTAAGTCATTATTAATATTTTTTTAGTTGTAATTTGAAAAAATACTGCACTCAGACAATCTTGTTCTCGACTCCTGAGTTTTTAGGTGCCCTCCCTCAGCTGTTCCTACCTCCTCTGCTCCCTTCTCTGATTTCCCCTCCTGCCATTGTCTCCTCCAGACAGGTCCTGCTGGAGAAGCCATGTGGAGCACACCCTTGAACCCCACTTTCAGCACCGACCTAACACTTGTCTGCTGTCCAGTGTCCTGTGGGGCTTTCCCCAGGATATCTGTTAAGGCATCAAGTTAAGGCATCAAGATGCAGTAATAGCCTGCCAATGTTAGAGACTCAGAGAAACAATCCACATGTCTGCATGCCACTCCACCCTTAGCTTCAGTCTGGATGTAGTCAAGTGCTTACCTACCTAGCACGGGATACGGCCTGCAAATAAACCTTAGCTACGCAAAGATCCGGGAAGTACGTGGATAGGAAAGTTCAAAGGGCATTAGATGGGTCAACGGTGGCTTGGTGGCTTGGAGGTTAGTCAGTGCAGCACCTGGCTTGTGCTGGACACTCACCTTTACCACCACCATTTGTAGCTGTGGAAGACCCTCTCTATTCACATGATCTGCTCCTTCTTAGTGAAAAACGTGGGTTCTGTTCCTCCTCCCTTAGTGTGAGACACACAGCTATCCGATCACAAGGTTCAGTATTCCTGAAGCATGTGGCAGAATAAATTAGTTTCCTCTCCATAGAGGATGGATATATATACCCCACAGAAAGAGAAACAGATGTGACCCTGAGGCTGATCCTTCAGGGGCTGAGTGAGACCTGCTGATGCCGTCTGAAAATTGAGTGGGTCAGACATTTGGACCCTTGGACTTCAGGCTTCTGGAAGTTCTGGTCTCTGCTCCTCCCTGGCAGCACTGAACTGAGTTCTGGTGTCCAGAGAGTGGGCAGCTGGGAATCTGGGTCAAGCCTGCTTCCTTTCTCCTCTGTGTGTCCTCTCTCCCTCACCTCTCTTCCAGCCACTTCCTTTTCCATTTCCACCCCAAACCCTCTCCTTACCCCTAAGATGAGCAACAGCCTTCATATCCCAAGAGTAAATGTAAAGCAAATTTTGTGGCAATAAATTATTCCTCTGTGTAAGAAAATAAATAAATAAAAGTGTTTGATATACTGAGGGCGAGGCCACCAAAAGAGAAGGTCCCTCTGCGTAAGAAAACCAGAAAAGGTTAACACCAGCTTTTGTTTTGTGTTTTTGTTTTTTTGTTTTTTTGTTTTTTTTTTTTTTTTTTTTTTTGTTTTGAGACAAGGTCTCACTATGTAGCTCCAGCTGTCCTGGGGTTCACTATGTAGACCAGGCTGGCCTTGAACTCACAGAGAGCCACCTGCCTCTGCCTCCTGAGTGCTGGGATCAAAGGCGTGTCAAGCGCTTTATCTTAACTGATATCTATCCTCCACCTCCAGGCCCTGCACGTAAATATACGATCAGTATTTTTATCTGGGAGACAAAATCCATAGCTCTTAAAAGACTCTCAAAGGTGTATATATATGACTGACGGTAAAGGTTAAGAATAACCCATCTCTGGGCTGGAGAGATGGCTCAGCCGTAAAAGGCTAGGCTCACAACCAAAAATATAAGAATAACCCATCTCAAAGAATCATCCAGAAAATGTCCAGAAGTGTGCCTGGCATGAGATTGGCACCCTGTAATGCCAGCATCCTTTCTGGCTTTTAGAGTCTAGCACTTGAGGGATTCCACATGGTTCTTCTCAGGTGACTCCTGAGGCTATATTTTTCCAGGCAGCACCAAGGGCAGAGTATGCCGTGCTCACAGCTCTTCTTTTAAGAGGTCCTTCAAAGGATCTGTCATTTCAGCATCTGTGGGCTGTGGGGTACAGGATGCAGTGTACAGCATCTGGAGTGGGATACAGGATGCAGTGCACAGCATCTGTGGGTTGTGGGATACAGGATGCAGTGCACAGCATCTGTGGGCTGTGGGATACAGGATGCAGTGCACAGCATCTGTGGGTTGTGGGATACAGGATGCAGTGCACAGCATCTGTGGGCTGTGGGATACAGGATGCAGTGCACAGCATCTGTGGGCTGTGGGATACAGGATGCAGTGCACAGCATCTGTGGGTTGTGGGATACTGAATGCAGTGCACAGCATCTGTGGGTTGTGGGATACTGGATGCAGTGCACAGCATCTGGAATGGCACCAGGGTTTGTGTTTTTGACTCAGGGATGACAGAGGAGCAAATGTGAAGGTCTCAGGGACAGCACCAGCCAGGGGACTCACCACCCTCACCCTCCCACCCCAGCCACTCGTTTAACTTCCCAGAGCCTAGGCTTGGTCCTTCGTAAATCAGCAGGCATTACGGGAATGCATCCTTGTAAATGATAGTTGGTTTCCTCAATGTAAGATATTAATGCGATTGTGGAAGGGACACAGGGACCTCAGTATGCAGTGGACCTGTGACACAGTGTTATAGAAGGTTGAAGATGCTCACATGGAGCTAATTGGCTTCAGTGACCCCTAATATGCACAGCAACATTGGTGAGCATCATTGCCTCATTTACTTCTCCAACACTCTGGTGGATGGCCATACTTGTAATCTGACTTTATATGTGGGGTTGTTTAGGTAGTGGGACAAGAGCCCAAAGCTGAATGTCTCGGAGAAAAGATTCGAACCTAAGTCCCTGACACTGCATCCTGGTTCACTCTGCCTCAGCATGTCACAGTCAGGATCGAAATGCCGTTCTACCTGGGCTGCTTCGTGAAGACGGATTCCAGACCCAGAGTGAAGCACGGGGGAAAATGCAGACACTGAAAAATTAGTTTTGGAGGGGGGATGGAGGGGCTCGTTATTTTGGAGTAATTCAAGTTATCGATTTCTGTAATGGAAAAGTGATTGGGGACCAGCTACCACCTGAGAGCAGTGTTGCTGGATGTTTAGGAAGGAGGAAACATTACACACAGCTTACAAGGTCTCATATACAATGACAGCCCCTTTCCTGGCTGTCCCCAATTAATCAATAAACCCCATGAGGGTGGGCATCTTGTCCACTCATGTCTCCCCCTCCCATACCCGCCTCAGGTGCCTGTCACAATGCCTCGCCCTGGGCACTGAATGGGAGATGCAGCCTATCGCGGGCTGCCAGGAAGAAGGAGATGATGCAGCTGTGCATTCTGAAGGCTCCTGGGCAATGTGCTGCCAAAAGGCAGATGTGGATAGGCAGTGCTTAAGAGCGATACAATTGAACGGCAAATGGCCACCAAATAACTCAATTAAAAGGCAGAGGCAATGGTCTGGCCATCCCCCCCGAGCTTGCCACAGCTCTCAGTAAGGTCACCCTGGCTGCGTTTCTGTGGATCTTCTGGGAGAGGAGGGGGACAAAGAACATGTCCTGGCTCAATTTAGCCCTCATCCATATTGCCTGAACACCATGATTTCAAGCAGGGAAAATCCTTTTGGACTTTCATGATTTTTTTTATATTTATTTATTTATTTATTTGCCTAGATATTTAGAGGGTAAAATACTATGGGTGGGTGGATGGATGAATGGATGGATGGATGGATGGATGGATAGATGGATGGATGGATGGATGGATAGATAGATGGATGGGGATGGATGGAGCAGAGATGAATTGACAGATATGTGGGTGGATACAGAAAGTATGGGTTCAAGGGAATGACTGATGGGTCAGGACTAAGAGGGCTGCTTGGCTGGAGATGGATGCTTGGAGACCCTGGAGAGGCAGGTGAATGAACGAGCACTGATTGGCCCTGTGTTCTCCTGAGCCATTCACAACACAGGCCTGGACTCTTCAAAGCAGAGACTCTGTTTATCCCATCCCCAAATGAGTTCAGCATTTGTAACTGAGTGATGGATGTGTCTTGCTGGGAAGAAGTCTTCTAGGTCTAATATTGCCTGGTTAATGACTTATGGATTGTTGTAAAGTCTGGCACCACAAGAAGTGCAGCCAGGAGTTGAAGGCCTTGGAACAGATTTCATAATAATAATACCGCATTTCATCAGCTAGGTGTTGCGCAGAGCCCTTTCCTGGAGGGAGCCTCGCTGCCGTTGCTCAAGGCTGTTACTACCCCACTCTGCGGATAAGAACCTGAGGCTCAGAGGGGGAGACACTGTACCTTACTTCCGAGTGTGGAGGTGGATTGTCTGGCAGGAAATCTCAGCCTTTGATTTTATAGTCTCTTAGTGAAGAGAAAAATTCAAGTGTAGATGGATAGAAGGAAGGCCACAGGGACCTAGTTCTAGACCTCTAAGAAGTGCTGTGGCATTTGGTGCATGGGAAACCTTTTGTTTGGACTGAGCTACTGTGACTATTCTAATGACAGTGTCCCAGAGCCAACCCCAAATTTTCCCCCTTTCTCTTCTCTGCATCTTCCTGGAACAGCAGAGATGGGTACATCTGGTTTGCCTTCCTCTGTCTGGTTTCTACCTGTTCTCCTGCCATTCAGGAGCAGTCGGGAGCTGGGGTGTGTTTCTCCTTCCACAGAGGGAAGGAAGTCAGCCCTTAGCTTGGAGGGGCATCCAGCCACTCGGAGGGTAGGAGTTTTTGTTGCTGCTCTGGGACTGGCCATGCGAGAGGAGCTACCTTTATGATAATGAGAGGCCTCAGTTGGATTTTCTTCTTCCTCACAAACTGGTGTGGTGGCATGGATGGGCTCTGAGCAGAGCTCCCTAGGAATGGTGGCAGATTCTCCTTGCTCCCCTCCTTGCTAGCTCCTGACCTGCCTCCTTACTCCCAGCTGCCCAGGGGTCTCCTAGAGAGGGTGCCTCTGTCTTGGAGTGCTTCCAGGATCAAGCGTGTGGTTCTTTTTGTCACTTGGTGGGAGGAATCAGTTCCACCCACTTAGTCTTAAAACCGTGGTCGCATGCTTCTGAAACAGTGGAGCTTTCTGGGGAAGGAAGTGGGGAGTCGTACCCTGGCCTGAGGTCTTCAAAAGAGCCAGGGGCAGTGTGACCCCGAGGAGGACCCACGGGGTCGCAGAATCTATGGTTCTCAGTCTCCCTGTCTGCAAAGCATGCGGCAGAACTAGAAGACCTCTCAGGTGCCTTGGCACTAGCTGCTTGGGGAGTCTGTTAGTGCTGATGGAGACTGTCTAGAAAAGTGCCGTGGCTTCCAGCAGCCTCTGCTCTGTGCGGCCCAGCCGACCTCATGCCTACCCAGCTCTATTTACTTTATTTATATCTTTGGCAATGATGCCCCGTGAGCACTATGTTGAACCTGGCATATGCCAGGGCCAGGGAGCTGGCCTCTGCCCCTTGATGGCTATTTGTGGTCCTGCTGTCTCTTTCTCACTTACCTGCAGCATCCCAGGGCAGACAGTGCACACCTCTGGTTGTTCCAGGCACAACTGTTGAGGAGCATGGGAGCTTTGACATCAAATAGAACCTGGCTCCATCATCAATTGTGGTATTTATTAATAATGAGATCTCTGATTTATAGGAGGTGCACTCCATGCCAGACACTGTGGCAAGTTTAATACAATAACTGTGAGGTATCCGTTACTGCTAAAACTCAAGTTTAATAAATGTAAGCTTCATACTCATTTTAGAGACGAGAAACTGAGATTCAAGTATATTTTACCTACTTTAAATCTTAAATACTTTAAATCTTAAATATCTTTTTTTTTTCCTCTAGGGGCTGAGCACTCTGGCCCACCCTACCTAAAGTAACAGTTTGCCTCTACCCAGGTGCTCACAAACTCCCTTAATGTCTCCCCTCTTCCCCCACTCAGGATTTTCTAACACACAAGACTTTTACCGTCATGTTTATACGAGCATGCCTTGCCAAATGTCAACATGGAAGAGATGTTGCCAGTGTTGTTCACCGATAAATATCCAAAGCCACTAGAATAATGTGCAGCACATAGTGGTCTGTATTTGATTATCAGTGACCAGTTGGTTACATAACTCCCTCAGGTGCAAATTACCTGGAAACTGAAAGCACACAGCTTAGGAACCCAAGCTGCAGAGTAGACAGTTTGGGGTCTAAATTACATCGTCAGCCACTTCAGTGAACTCTGACCCTGTGTAGCTTGTTCTTCCCAAGCCTCAGTTTCCTTGGTAATAGAGTAGACCAGTAACATTTGCCTTTCAGGATGGAGTAAGGATTAATGCAGACATCTATGCAGTTTTTGGCATATAGTGGGCATTCCGTAAATGTTAACTTCTCCCCGAGGATGCTCTTGTGTCTTCTTGCTTCTCATTTCTCCTCTGATGGTCTACCCTCTGACTGAACCACTGTTCCACAGTGCTGTGTAAGAGGGCAGAGCTGCTGAGGGCAGAGGACAGTGGGATTATCTGTCCTGTTAACTAGCCCTAGCTGCCTGCCTCCTTCTTCCTCCTTCCAGGATGTTCCTGTTGCCAAGGAAACACAACCTCAGCCCTTGGCAGGTTTCTGACTCCCTGTGGCTTGGCTACTGAGCTTACAAAAGGAATGAGACAGCGGTGACCATGGGCAGAGAGGTAAGGGGAGGGATTTGACTGTCCTCCTGAAGTTGGAGTCTGGAATCTCTGGAACCCTGAGATGATGAAATGATGAAATGTTCTCTGTCTCCATGTTCCTCTAACAGAGGCTGTGTTGGAGTTCTTGCTTGGTCCAGCCTTCTTGGTAGGGATGTGATGCCCAAGCCCTGGGAGGGGGCCATAGCAGCCAGAGTGACTCATATTCAGACTCTTGGCCCTCGGAATGGCACCTTCCCAGAGTTGGGACTGTTGGTGATGGAGGTGACCTGGAGAAAGTGACCAGGCTGGCCTGGTGAGGGCGCTCTCCATGTGGGTGTGGCCTGCTCTTCCTGCAGGCTTTGGTGTGACTCTGGTAGGATTGCTTCAATTCTCAGCTCTCTGGGAACTCTGTTTCTCCCTTCCCACTTAGCCCTTGACTTGGAGAAGGATGAGAGACTGTGGCTTCTGCCCAAACCAGTTGGCTACCTGAATGAAGTGGGTAGGCACGGCAGGGCAGGTAAGCATGCTAGTGGGAGACAGCCAGACTGTCTGGGACGCCACCCCACCTTTGCTTATCCCAGCTGTGTGATCCCGAGGAACCACTTAACCCACCCCTATAATTATAGCCTCTTCCTCTAGGGATTGCTGCAGGGATTAAGCGAGTTGGTTCTTGTAAAGAGTTTATGTCCAACCTAGACACGCTGAGCTCACTCACTGAAAGCCATTATTGTCATTCTGAGGGGGAACATTCCTGGAGGAGACTGCATCAGACAGAGTAAAAGCGATATTATTGTTGTAGTTATTATTACTATTAAAATTGTTAAAGATCGTTTTGAGGGGGTATTCTTGAAAAATGGAACGAAGGATGGGAAGGATCCCACTTCTGCCTTGGCTAGAGTTGATCATGTGTTATTCACCTGCCCTGAAGGTGGCTTTTCCATTTTTTTTTTTTTTTTTTACTTTTTACAACTTGGAGCATAACCTAAAAAAAAGATGTCAGGGACCTAAGTGGGTCTATGGGACAGAAGAAAGATGGGTGTGTGTGCTCCAAAGTGGACAACGAGGGCTCAGAGGCCATGAGCCTCAGGATGAGGAAGTGGAGGAGTTAAGGGGATGGGGACAGTGGCCTCCTAAGCCTTGCTGAAGCTTGCACCCACTCACCCGTGGCTGATAACGCTCAGGAAGTGAAATGAAGGTCTGGAGCCAGGGGCACCCAGCTCCAATATCTGGATGCCTGGTGAGTGGCGGGCAGGTGATGTTGGGTTGGTTCAGAGTCTGCCCATCTTCCATAAAGTTTAACCTGGTATTTTTTTCCTCCAATATAAGCTTCTTGGGTGTAGGAGACTTAACCTTCTCACTGAGGGGAGCTGGTTACCTTCTTCATGAGAAACCCACGAGGTCCTTAATCAACACTTGCTGAATGGACACACGGATAAATGAATGCATAGTGTTTGCTTCTCAGGCGCAGTAACCTGAGAACCTAGCTAGACTTTTAAGAAAGCCCCTTATAGTCCCCTCCCACACTATACTTGGCTTTTTCCATCCAGCTGGAGGGAAGGTGGTGTGCGTGTGGGGTATCAAACATGTTATCTTTACTCACTGTTACAAACCTAGAGCCCTACCCAGGCCCTGTTGCAGAACAGGGGCTCAGCCAATAGCTGTTGAATGAATGAACGCCACGGAAAGCCTTCTTACCCTGAGTTTGCTCTCAGCAGTTAGGGAGCCTTGAACTTCTTTCTTTGACTCCCCTGACATTCCCACCAGATAGGATGAAATGGCACTGCCAGACCCCGTGGCCTGAAACTCAACCGGGGGTGGGGGGGGGGGAGGGATCAGGCATCCTCTGGAGTTGGCCGTCACACTTGGTGTCCTTGGCAGGCTGTCTCGCTGGTTTTTATTTTTATTTTTTCCTACTCCCATTTCTCATGCTGACATGTGTGGCCAGTCAATGGAGCTCGCTATCTTGTCATTTCCTACTGCTCTGCGCTGCATTTGCGACCAGTCCCCGTGGGCTCTGGGTCTTCCTTGTCTTACTATCTCAGATCCACTTGTTCAGGTCTGAAAAGGCAAGGGCTTCCGGGGTGAACGGGGAAAGGTCTGAGCAGCAAGTGTACAGCCGCTCACCCTTAACATGATGGCAGGAAGAGCTGCATGCCTGGTGTGGGGGGCCAGCTGGCTCTGTGACCTTGGGCAGGGTGACCTCCACCACTTCATCTCTCTGAGTCTCATGTCTGGGGCCCTTGCAGATCTTTAATTCCCTGTCGATGGGTAGGGACGGTGCTGGTGGAATTGGAACGATTTTTAAGTTGTTATGTGCTTCCCAGGGAAATTGTAGCTGTTTTCATTTTAAAACTTTTCATTTAGGCTCTGGTTCTGAGTGTAAACACAGCGCTAGCTACAAGGAATTCATATTTGGTGATTTATTGGGAATATTATTATGGTATCAGGAAAGGGTAGTTTTTTGTTAAATATGTTTTTAAAAGGCTTGCTGCATTCTTAAGCATGATTTTATTATATCTTCAAGCGACTTTTTTCCCCCATGAAGAATATATCTGTGATTTATAATGGGCCTTCACTAGCAGAGCTGGTCATGAGCATATTCTGTGGTGTTACATCATCCCCAAAGAGTACTCTGGCTACGGGCACTCCCAGGCTCCCAAGCATATTGCAGAGGCTGAGTTGCTAAGTTCTTTCTAGAAACCAGCACTGCTGGAGACTCACCATACCTATGTCCAGTCACGCAGCGGGGAGTTGGGGAGAACAGGGGGTGTATGGATGTACTGACCCAACTCTCTTGTCATTTACGGAAAGGCAATGGGGTTCCAGAACGGAGACGTTAATTCCTGGAAGGATACTGCACTGATACAGCACTGCCTCCGTGCCTGCCCCTCACCCACTCCACGTGCCTTGTCTGGTCCTCCGAGTATTTCCTTCACCCAGCCGCACGGCTGGGGCCCGAGGACGGCACTTCCCTTACGCCATGACTTGTTTCCTTGTACCCCCTGGTGGAAGGGTCACAGCTAATTCAACACTCCAACCAGCATGTACTTGCTCAGACACCCCCTCCCCCATGGCTAATATCCAGCAGAGTCTACTGGCATCATTTCTCCAGAAAAGAGGCTGGAAGACTTAGCAAGTTCAAACTTAAGCATTTTTTTTTTATCAACAGTCCCAAAGGGCCACCCTTTCCCTTTCCGTCGCCACCACCAATCCAATAAGGCTTCCGTAATCATAGGAAATCAGGTTGTACAAAGCAGCAGCAGCAGCACAGGCCGGATCAGCAGGCACAGGATACATTACTGAATCAACCGAGCCAGCAACCACCCAGGAGCCATCTTTGTCAAGGGCAAAACAAGAAGAAGCTCACGAAGATACAGAAATGACTGGACTCTCTTGGTTCTTCTCACGGAAGGAGGGGTGGGGTAGAGGAGATAGTTTTCCTTTTTCTGTTTTCTCAGAAAACATGCAAAGAAAGGCTTCACCAACAACTAAGGTCCCATCAGTATCTCCCAAACTTCCCTTTTCAAAGATGGCCACCCCTGCTGTCCGTTCGAAGGAGCACATGGCGGGATCTATGGGGTGTGGAGAGAGGTAGGCAGCAGGAGAGATATAGTTTTCCACAAAGGTTGTTAGATTTTTTTTTCCTTTATTGATGGGATTTAAAGTGCATATAACTGAAGGCAAAGTCCCAGGCCTAGAGAAAGATACGAGGCCTGAGAGAGAGGCTCAGAGAGTCTAAAGGCAGCCGATGAGTACCCACCTAAAAAGGCCACTTGAGCTGCAAAAAAACAAACAAAAGCGCAGGGAGGTAAAAAAAAATGGGGAGAGACAAAGGGTTGGTTGGGAGGAAGGATTTTGGGAGGAAGGATAAGACAAACACTAATTCAGAAATTATCTGCCAAAGGTGACTTGGAGGAGCTATTTGCATCCCAGCTATGAAAACACTTGCTTCAAGGACCACGAGTAGTGGGATAACGATAAGACCAGGACACGTTACCCCGGGGCCCTTCCAGTGGGACAGGAGTGATAGGGCCTCTCCAAGCCTGGCATGGTCTCAACTGGAGAACTATTGTGAGTCTAGGAGCACCTATCAACCCAGGGCGATGCAGGGGCTAATGGCTGTGGCCTGGAGCCCACTCAGAGCCACCCGTCCCTCCCTGCCACTCCCCAGCACAAGGCACGTGTCTTCTGCTACTGAATGTGGCCAGGGTTCCACTTACCCACACAGGCTGTGCCGTCTTCATTGGGTTCATAGCCCCGATTGCATCTTTTATTGGTCCGGCACCTGTAGCTTCCATAGGTGTTGACACATACGGGTTTGTCTCGAGGGCACACAAATGGGAACTGGATGCATTCATTGGTGTCTGCAAAGCAAGGGAGCCACTCGCCAGGGACGTGTAGGCAGTGTGCCCTAGCTTGGGATCTGTCTGCCCACTGAGCTGTGACCCTGGGCATGTCCCTCCTTGCTGGGCCTGTCTCTCTACTTCAGTGCTCTAGGATAGCTCCTCCTATCCTGGCCTGTGCACACTGGGAGAGCTCAGGCTTGGTCCTGGGTCTCTTCTGTACACGACACTTGCTCTAGATAAACTATACGTGGATGAATGTAAACTTCCTGCCTTCAGCCGTAACCTCTCCTCTGGGCTCCAAGCTCCTGAGTCCAATCACCACTGACCTAGATGTCAGTTCCACCTCGATGCCTAATCCCCACCTCAGACTGATCATTTCCAAAATGGAACTCTGATTTCCCTCAGCCCTTAAGCCTCTTCTGTCCTGTTTCCATCTTCCATGGTTTCATCAGTGCTGCCACCAACTACTCAGCCACGCAGCGAAATCAGAGTCATCTCTGGGTCTCCCCTTACCTCACCCCAGGGTGCAATCGCACAGCAGGGGTCCTATCCACTCTGCCCCCACCATCTCATCTGTTTGCTTTCCTCACTCTGCCCCCACCTGTACCCAGCCCCCACGATCTCTTGCCTGGATTTCTGCAGTGGCTGCCTTATTGGCCTCCTGGCTTCTATGCTCCCCCTCCAGCCTGCAATTCAGCAGCCAGAGTGAAACGCATCAGGTTACTCTCTTGCTTAGCTTCCGAGGACCTAAGAACAAAGTCTAGCCCCTTCCTGGAGCCTCAGGCCCCTCCTTGACCTGTGCTATGCTCTCTGCCTCATCTCAGCCATAACAGCACCTGTGACATGCAGTCCTGTGGCAACCTTGTACCCTTTGCCTTTGTTCTTCCTGTGACAGGAAAGCTCTCCCATCATCTCTTTCTGGGGATGGTCCTTCTATTCCTTGAGGTCTTAGCTTAAAAGTCCTTTGGCCAGTGCTACTTTCTGATCTCTCTGCCGAGTCCCCAGACCGCACCTTGCTGGCAGGGTTCTTAACCCGTTTTCGCATGCTGTGTAATCCTGTGTTTGAGATCTGACCCTCGCCATCAAGATGCAAAGGTGAGGTAAGGCACTTGGCTGCATCCTCAAAGCCTGACATGGTGCTTAGATCATGTAGGAGGTCTGTTGGGTGACAAAGGAGGACTGTGCTAGGTCTGGCATCTCAAAGGGCTCTCTCCGCATGTAGAGAAGGAACCAAGGTCTCCTGTGCCTGTGTTGTCCGTGTATGTGACCAGGATGAGGACACGGACTGGATGGGGGAGTCATGTCTTCCTCTGCCACCCTAACCCCTAATTCCTATACTTCCTCATTTTGCTTTCCTGTGCCCAGTCAGCGTCCTCCATGGGCACACGGATTCCCCTTTCTGTGGCTGTCCTACACATCATACCATCCCTCGGGTCCCAGACCGACCTCAGTTTCCCCAGGCTGCCTTCTGGGATCTACCCCAGATAGTGTAACGCCTCCCTTGCTGCCACCCTGCTCGTTCTATCCCTGCTCCCACATATGGCCGTCAGTGGTTTGTATGTGGGTCGCTCTGTTGTCTGGGAGATCCACAAGAGTAGGGCCGTGTCTAGTTTTCTCTGGGTCTAAGGAAGAGAAGAATCCTTGTCCTACATCCTCATTTGCAAACCATCAGTGCTAGCATTCTGTCTAAACTCCACCCCGCAGCAGCCAGGTATGCTCCTCCCCACAGTTACCTGGCAACAGCCAGGTAGGCCTGACCTACTATAAAAGGGGCTGCTTGCCCCCTCCTCCCTCACTTGTTCTCTTGCTTCCCTCTTGGGCTCTTCCCTTCCTCCTTCCCTTCCCCCCTCTCTCCACGTGGTCATGGCCAGCCTCTACTTCTCTACTCTCTTCTCTCTACCTTTCTCTGCCTCTACTATCCTCTTAACTCCCCTCCCCATGCCCTGAATAAACTCTATACTATACTGTCATGTGGCTGGTCCCTTAGGGGGAAGGGATGCCTAGGCATGGGGCTGCTAAGACACCCCTTTCCCCATATCTGGCTAGACCCTCCCCCCATAGAACATACTCCCTTTCTCTTTCTCTTTTTTATAAACACATCAGTCAGGATGTAAGGCTTTGGGTTGGACATCTTCTGGACACTGGGCTGCTAGATTATCCCCTTCATAGCATATTGGGAGACTTTAGGAAGTCACGAGGAGCTGGAGAGATGGCTCAGTGGTTAAGAGCACTGGCTGCTTGCTCTTCCAGAGGTCCTGAGTTCAATTCCCAGCAACCACATGGTGGCTCACAACCATCTGTAATGGGATCTGATGCCCTCTTCTGGTGTGCCTGAAGACAGCTACAGTGTACTCATATAAATGAAATAAATAAATCTTTAAAAAAAAAAACCCAAAAAGAACAAAGAAAGAAAGAAAGTCATGAGACCCTTGCTGAGCTGGCATCTGGCAGCTATGAGCCTTCCCTGTGCTGGACCAGGCTGCAGCACCCTATCTGCACTGAGATCACATTCCAGCCCTGCTGTGCCCAAGCGCCTTCCTCAATCATCTCCCCCTTCATCTCTCCCATCCTTCTCGCTGGCTGCTTCTCAGGCTGGCCATAGCATGCTTCTGCTCTGCCTCTGCCAGGGTGAAGCTTATCCATCACAGTCTCAGTAGATACTGAGACGACTCATGCCATCCCCAGGTGGCAGGCTGGCCCTGCCAATGCCCAGCAGTGAACTGAATCAGCCTGCAGTTGCTAATGTCACTTTCACCTTGGTGAGTCATGGAGTTTTGGCATCTGGAACCCTAAGGACCAATAGTACCTTTTTCTCCCTATCTTTCTAGCCCCTGTCTGCGTCTTGGACCTTGGCAGGTCAGGCTGACAGTCCCCAGGAAGATCCCAGCCTCTGCCCCGTCCTCTGGTGCCTATAGGCAACTCACCCATGCAATGGCCATTGTCCTGCTGGGAGAATCCTTGGCCGCACTGCAAGGTGGGCAGAAGCAGAGACACTTGTGAGTTGAGAGGCCTCATCTCAGTTCCCTCCTAGTCACAGTAACAGAGTAGCTGTCACCCTGATTGCAGCTTGAGAGGTGCTTTTAGCCTGGGCCTGAGGGGAGCCCCTCCCTCTTATTCTAGCCTTGAGCTAAGAATGGAGAGAGATGGTGTGGGTGGGGGAAGGCAGAACAGTTATAATCCACACTCTCCCTGTACTAGAGAACTATGTACCTCAGATAGACCTGAAAGTGGACTAGAGCTGACCTCTAAAAAGCCTCCAGAATTCTGGTGTATGGTCTGAGCCTCTTCCAAGGACAAGAGGAGGCCTCTTCAGGTATTCAGAAAATACCGAAAGTAGGAATCAGTTCTCAACACAGTGCACAACAACCTTAGCTGGCTTTGGCTTCATTCTCTGGGCCTCTGGTTTCCTCGTCTGTAAAATGGGTGCACAACCCATGGCGACATCATCTGAAGCCTGCCCTTTGCTGAGACCATCTCTATTACTCTTTGATTCTAGAGGGCAAGTCTACAGATTTACCCCTAGGATCATGGGTGATGCTTGCTTTTTGTTTTGTTTTGTTTTGTTTTGTTTTTTTGACTATGCGGCCCAGAGGCTTTGGCCCACCTCTAGTGGGGCTGTGTTCTGAAGTTTGTCCTCATCCTGGGGGTAGAGGATCTCCAACACCGAGTTCATCTCCTCGCTGGCCACACTTCGGCTCACCATCTTGCCATCTGGCCACGTCACCTCCACACTGCTGGCTTCATCCCGTCCTGTGGGAGGAAGGAGAAGGGTCAGGAGCATGAGAGAGAGGGCCTCTTGGAGTAACTATGGTAACAAAGGTTGTAACTGACGACACACTCTCCTAAGGGCCGTGGGAACGATTTAGAAGCTCCTCTTTGGGGCCATACTGTCCAATCGACCATTCTTTAGTGATGGAAAAGCCCAGTGTCTGCCTTGTTCAGTGCACTAGCCCCTGGCCGCGGTGCAGGATGAGAGTTACTGAATTTAGCATTTTACTTAATTTAAATTAATTTACATCTCAACAGCTACATGATGCATTCTAGGCAACAGAACAGGCATGAGGAGGTTGAATTTGGGGAGCTGTGTGGCTCAGAGAGAAGCAGGTTGACTTCAGAGCCAGGGGTTCACATCTTGGCTCTGTCACTTGCTTGGTATGCTGAAAGAACATGACCAGAGCAGGTGGCTGGGAGTCCTGGGGACAAATCCTAGCTCTCCAGCCAACTCGTGTGACCTTCCGAGCTCGCTCACATTTCTATTTCTGGAGCCCTGCTAGAGCCACACCCCTTCCTGTGACTGGAATGTCTCCTCATGGGTTTCCCTGTCCATCTGGGAGGTGGGCAAACAGACAAATAAAGAAATAAATCATGGTGTCTATTGACACGCTTTGTGAAGAAAGGACAAGGAGTCATTCAGGGCTGGCCAGATCCTGTTCAGTAGTCAAGGTCAAACTCCTGGGGAGGAGGCACTTGAACTGAGCTGTAAGTAAAGCTTACAGGAAAGATGGGGATTGAGGGCACCTAAGGAAGGCCACTGCAGATCCGAGCCATTTACAAAAGATACCTGTGGGGGCTGGAGAGATGGCTCAGTGGTTAAGAGCACTGACTGCTGTTCCGATGGTCCTGAGTTCAATTCCCAGCAACCACATGGTGGCTCACAACCATCCATAATGGGATCTGACTCCCTCTTCTGGTGTGTCTGAAGTCAGCTACAGTGTACTTATGTATAATAATAAATAAATCTTTAGACCGGAACAAGCAGGGACTGAGCGAGTGGAGTTGACTGGAGCGAGCAGGGCCGAGTGGAGAGAGTGGGGTTGATCAGAGAGAGCAGAGGTCCTAAAAATTCAATTCCCAACAACCACATGAGGGCTCATAACCATCTGTACAGCTACAGTGTGCTCACATACATAAAATTAAAAAAATCTTAAAACAACAACAAAGACAAACAGAAGATACTTGTAAAGCTCAGACACTGTCCCTTGTGAATCCATCACACACATCCCTACAGCAGCATGCTATAGCAACACATCAGGAAACAGGTTGGGAAGGTTGGTCCAGTGTTTAGGCATTTCTAACGTCCGCTCAGCTCCTGCATCAGGAAGTGGGCTAGCCCTGTGGCAAGGTCTGGCTAATGGTGATGACTTAGGGGTTGATCAGCAGCACCTGCCAGCCTTTCTCAGGTTGTAAGGGAAGGCAGGCAGTGCCCAGTACATCGCTGGAAGAGTGCAGGGACAGTCATGGGAAAGGCTCAGAGGACATCCCCGCTCCTCCCACAGATCCCTGGGGCAGGGTGAGGCTTGGACAGCTCACCTGTCTGTTCCAGGTTTTGCTTCATCTAGATCAGAGGTTCTCAACGTTTCCAGTGCTGCACCCCTTGAATACAGTTCCTCATGTGGTGGTTACCCCCAAACATAAAATTATTTTCTGTGCTACTTCATAACTGTAGTTTTCTTACTTATCATGAATTGTAACAGAAATATATGTGAGAGGGTCCTTCAACTCTAGAGGGGTCTGGAACCACAGGTTAAGAACCCCCTATCTAGTCCGAGGCAGCCTCTCAGCAGGCCAATTGCTATCCCCACAACTCCCAGATCCGGGTTGGGAAAGGACCAGAAGAAGGCCAAGTATAATTCTTCTGTTTTAAAACAGAATCGTGAGGCAACATGAAATCTGGCATTTTTTAGGGCGTGCACGTGCCCAAATTAAGTGGCACATTTGAAAAGCAAACATTTTCCGTTTAAAAAAAAAAAAGGAGACAAAAGCAAGTGTTTCTCACCTAAGCCAACGGAACAGCTCCATGAATACATTTTACAGCCTGACTGAAGCCACAAATAACTCAAAAGAGTTGAGGAATATTCATAGACTCAAATTTGCAGCCCCCAGCGGGGCATGTGGCGCTGGACCAGGGTCTCTCCCTACGCACCAGGGAGGGGCTGTTAGGTAAGTAAGCAAGCCATCCTTTTCCAGCCTTGGTTTATTTGTCTGAAACTTGAAGGTGCTGGCTGGCTCACAGCCCCTCCGCCCTGGGCAGCACAGCCTCTCACCCTTGGATCATGAAGACACAACTTCCACTGACCATGTATCACCCTTGGCATTCTGGTCAGTTCTTAGACAGGTCTTAGACTGACAGCATGCTCAGACCAGACCTGACGCCTCACGGTGTCAACAGACCTTCATACATCTTCATCTTAGAGACTAGAACACTGAGACTTGGAGAGGCCAGGGACACTACCCAGTCACCCACCCAAGGCCTGTGTGACCCCAGAGATCCACCCTTGTTATACTGCCCCTACCCAGTGACCATATCATAATATTAAATATCGAGTAGGTATCTAGGATTCAGCCTTGAACAGAAAGGACCCAGGCAACCTGGAGGATTCGGGTGGCTGTGGGGAAAAACAATCACAATGTTATCATAACAAGTGAGGGAGGTGTTGGGACAGGGTTGGTGAGAACAGCAGGCCAGTCCATTCGGTCAGAGACAGAGAAGAAAGGTGTTCTAAGGTTGGGAGCTGCTTGGTAAGGACACTGGTGTGGAAGAGCAAGTTGTGTCTGAAGATGTAGAAGTTTAAAGTCGGGGGAGGCAGAGTGGAAGGATATTATTAGGTGGGATGTGGGGGGCAGGAACCGAGGGAGGAACTTTGAAGCTTGGTGTTTTGTGTCCACTTTCTGAATGTAGACACCTAGGCTTGGCAAGGCGGGAAGTGACTTGGGAATGCCTGAGCCAGGGCTGGAACCCAGGCTCTGTCCTGGGACAGGCAGATAGATCCTCAACCTTAGGCTGCTGTTCAGGCATCTCCAGTGTTCTGAAGCTGGAGGACCTGGCTCCTGGCCTCCAAGGCAGCCACTCTGCTGGGCTTATGTGCAGGGAGGGGTCTGCCTAGGGGACACTATTACCCAGCAGAGACATAGGTCAGGAACAGCAGGGAGTTGCCTCTGGCAGCTTTGAAAGGACAAAGGCCAGGGAGCCACATGGAATTGTGCTCTTCGGAATTACAAGCAAAACAGATGGTGGGAATACAGTCGGTGGAATATTTTTGCACTTTAATAAAGGCATTTTTATGTGGGCCACTGAATTTTCCTTCCCTAAATGAGCACCAGCCGGTTTGGAGGCAGCTTTGAGGCACTTACAAACAATTAGCTGAAGGGAAGGTGTGGTAGAAGGGGGGTGGGGTGGGGTGGTATCAGTGCGTGGGGTTGGGAGAACTTGAGTGGGTGACCACAGTCGGGGCATACAGGGGCCAAGCGGGTTGGCAGGACTTGTTTTCATTTGCTGGGATTGGCTGTGCACTGGTTCAGCCTACTGGCAGTCAGGAAGGGCAGAGGCAGCCCTGGGGGCTGGGTGGGCAGTAGTCAACACTATAAACAGAAAGGCTTATTTATGAAGCCGGCAGGTGGCCTGCACCCAGGAGGAGCCGCGACAAGGGATGGTGCGGGGAGGGGGCAGCTGTGCAGGAACTGCGAATGTGGTTAAGGTTCCCTGGAGTGAGGTCCCTGGAGTGAGGGCAGGGTCAGCCGGAGAAGGAAAAAGACCCATAATGCCCTGCATAGTTGACTGGGTCCTCAGGGGACCCCTAGAGACCAAGGCTAAGAAAGGTCCCAGAGTTTTGTTTTGTAACTGTCTGGTGCAGCACAACTCAGGTACTCTAGGGAGGGAGGTGAAATTACATGGAAGGTTTGAGTCTGCTGTTCTTATTTGTTCCTACATAGACCTAGGAAGGCCTGGAGCATACAGAGAGGCGACTGCAGGCAGGTGAGCCTGAGCAAGAGCAGCCTCCGGGAGTCTGACCCGCCCTCGTCCTCCTGTGGGGACCGGAAGTCCGTGTGGACCGGAAGGGCTGAGGTTATATACTTTCTGGGTACTCACCTCTGTGCTCACCCCCTTTCCCGTCCCCCAGCACCAGCTCACCACATCAGAAAGGAACAGCGGGGAGGGAATTCAGGAGTGAGGACCATCAGGGAACGGGGTTGCTTAGGTTGGGCCAGAACTGTGTGCCCACTGTCTGGAGGGCCTCTTGCAGCGCTCCCCTTCCAGATCCGGGCCCCTGGACACAGCCTCACCCTCTACTCAAGTTCTCAGGCATCCGAAAACCCCAGGGCAGGCATTTCTCACCCCCAACTGCTCAGAACTGGAAACAATCTAGCTGTCCATCAACAGGGGACTTGGTAATAAGTTATGAATGCTGCCACACAGTGCGATACTCTGTGGAGCTGGAGGAAAATAAAAGACGTGCACAGTGGTGGAGGGACAGCCAGGCTTTCACTGTTCAGGGCAGTAAAAAAAGCAAGCTTGCCATTTTTCATTCTTTAAAAAAACCAAAACAAAACAACAAACCAACCCCAAACCTAAGTAGTATGTATATTTATATACGTGCCCCTGTGTGCATTGCATGGGAGAATGGCTTATTTGAAGCGTGGCCTCATATTTGAAAATTGCTGTTGTCCCTTCTCCCGCCTGCTCCTAACTTCCTTTTCTGCTTGGCATTTTCTTTCTTTGTAGCACTTAATGCAATCTTAACATGGTCTATTTCACCTACTTATTCTGTTCACCATGTATTCCGTGCTTTTCATCTCTCACTAGCATACAGGGATTTTCAAGGCAAGGGTCTCGATGTAGTTCCTGCTGGGCACCTAGTAGGTGTTCAGTGCACACGAACGGAATGAACGGATCAAATGGGGCTGGGGTGAAGGAGATGTTTGTGTTTTTTACTTAATATTCTAAGCACTGTGATGAGGTTGTGGGTGATTTTTACTTCTTTTTATGATTTGTTGTATTGTCTCATTTCCCTATAATCAATACACATTGTTCTCACAATCAAGAGAAAAATTTTAAGAGGCCTCTGAGAACGAGTGTTGTGGGGGATGCTGCCCCTGCACAGTGACTCTCACCACAGTGCTGCCTTGGCGTTCCTGGATATGACAGGACACCCACTGTCTACCACAGCCTTTCCAAGCCTCCCCTGGAGACCCCAGGGAGGGAGCTTGGCCCAGCTCCCACTTTCCAGACTCTGCTCCTATCGCCCCAACTGAATATTCCCACCACTGGGCCTGGGCTCAAGCTAGCCTGGCCTCTGGGACGCTCTCAGCCCTGCCCCTGCCTTCTTAGTTCCTACCATCTTGCTAGCCACCCCCTCCCCCATCCAGTCTTCTCCTTGGCAAAGCTGTCCAGAGCAGGGCTGATTTGACTCACAAAACTCCCACACTCTCAAACTCCAAGTCAGCACCGGGTGCATCGGAGTTAGCTTTGCATGACAGCCTTACATGAGATTTCCAGGGTTTACCCAGCAGACTGGAGCGTTTCTTCCGGCCTCTCTTCCCCATGTCTCTGCCTCTCTTTCTTTCTGCTTCTGCCCTATTCTCTTCTCTTGTTCCTTTTCCTCTACCACTACCACTACCTGGTTCCCCCACCGTCTCTCTCCCTGCCTGCTCTGCCCTACTGCTGCCTTTCCCATCATTCAGCAAGGACAACTCTATGCTTGGCCCATAAAGAACCTGTTGGAATCCTAAGGGGCCCTGAAAGGCAGGGATGGAGCTGGCCTGTCTCACTCACTGTTCAGGCTTCTGTAATGATCCCGGAGGCTGCTCTAATGCCTGAGACCCATCTTAGGCAACTAACAAGGGTCTGTTCCAAAGAGTAGGCCTCCTTTTAGGGTCCTGCTGGGAATGGAGCCCTACAAAGGAGGAGCCTGGTAGGGGTAGGGTGTGGGACCCTTGCGGCAGTTTGGTTTAAACCAACAGCAAATCCCTTCTTTGCACAGTCATGAGGGCTGGCATCAGGAGGGGCCCCTAGTCAGATGTAGTTTATGTAGCCTGGGTGGTAGATGACTCCTGAGCACCCTGGATCTCACCAAATGATCCTGTGAGCTGTCCAGTCAAGGAAGCAGGCTCCAATGGTGATGACAGATTCTAGACAGAGAAAGGACCCAGGGAGGTCTCTAATACACATCTCAAAATACCAAAGACTGTCTATAGGATGTGAGGTCAGACAGTCTCAGCTCAGGCCCTGTCTCTCTGCTGGTTTACTCTGGGAGCCTCGATTTCTTTTTCTGTCCAGTGGAGCAGGGCTGACATCTAGCTTGATAAACATCCCACCTTGAGACAACAGCCACCTTGATGCTTGAATGGCCTTCTGGGATACCCAAAGGCTGAGGAGATATACATGTCGGGAAGAAAGGGGCGGAGAAGACACAGGAGGCGGAGCCACAGAGCTCACAACTCAGTGTCTAAGGAGGAGTCCAAAGCCAGCCTTTTCCTATCCTCAGCAGCTGTGAACTGGGTCAGTGCATTTAGCATTAACCTCAGATTTCTGCTCTGTAAAGTAACGGACTATGGCTCATAATTCGTCAAATTCCCAAGAGAGTTGATGAAAAATTTAGGCAAAGCCCTGCACATGCGAAACACTCCGTAGGTGTCAGCTACTGCTAGTTTGCAAGAGGGAGGACTCCATGTCTAAAAATCAGCTTGTACCTTTAGGGCCAGCACAGCAAATGGCTGCCTTAGGAGTGACAGATGCCCCAGGCTCAGGCTAACCCATCCAAGCGCGATAGCCCAGGGACATGCTCATATAACCAGGCCCTGGGTCCCCTAAATATTTATTGCTTCTTTCCCAGACTACATAAATATTATGTGTTCTCAATAAAAACCAGAATGCACACACATATACTAGAACATATGGTAGAAAATACAAATTCAGGCAGGCTAGGGTTTGAATCCCAGCTCTGTCATTTGAGAATCACCAGCTCCTGGTCAGTCTTCCTCTAACATTAGGATCCATGTTTTCCTCATTTGCAAGATGGAGATAATGACCAACAGGGGTACTCAGGAGAACTGAGTGCCCTCCACTGTGCCCAGAACAGGTGCCAGTCCCTGTAGTGATCTAGCCACACAGACCGAAGCAATTGCTTATGCTCTCTGCATTTCCTTTCTGTGCACATACGATGCGTGCCTAACGTTAATGCTGGTATATACGTATCGATTAGAGAACATGTTGTCTAATCTTTTTATATTAAGATCATATCACTTCACAAGGTGCTAACACATGGGAAAGCATCTGGTTAGCACCTGGGAATCTTTGACTCAAATGCTTTAACTCTTGGCTCACCCCTTCCCCAGTACCCCTCCGTCTTTGGCCCATTAATTGTAATCCCTGTAGCTTCCCTGTGGAATTTTCACATCTTCCTCTAACCTCCAGGCTTTTAAAAAAATGGTTTATTTTGAAATAGCTGGAGACACAGCAGGTAGTTAAGATTGGCCAGAGGGGGTTTGTATAGAGTTGCCCCCGTGGCTATGGCTTGCTTTATGATTGTATCACATGGAAATCAGGGCTTTGCCACGGGAACAGGTGTGTGGACAGTTCTGGCATGATGGCACCTTAGATTCATATAGCCACTGCCAGTGAGACACCCATCACTGCAGAGATGCAGAGATGGGCATCCACCCGGCAGCATCTCTTTATCGGGAGCTTACTACGACCTCGACATTTTGGGAAGGTGACTTTGGAGATAAGACCCCTTTACTCAGCAAACAGCTCTTACAGCTGAGCTGCATTAGTGTACCACAGCAAGCTGAACCACGAGCCAGTAACCAGCAACCAAAGGATGCCTGCATTGTTTCTGTTTCTGTTTTGTCTTTTGACACAGGGCTCCTCTGTGTAGCCCTGGCTGGTCTGGAACTTGATCTGTAAACCAGGCTGGCCTAGGACTCAGATCCACCTGCCTCTGCCTTCTGAGTGCTGGGATTAAAGGCATGCCCACCAACCCCGGACACTGTTTTTGATTTTTGTCTCACATACATACTACTACTACTATGAATAACAGTGCAGAGATCTCTGTGTGTCTAATTTTTCATTCTTCTGCGATCCATAGTCAGGGATATTACAGACTGCCCCCCAATTGGTGATGGCATTTGTAACTTTTAGATGTGAAACCCAAGAGATATTCAATTAGAAATTGAACCTAGGACCTTGAATGTGATTTCTTCCTGGTCCAGTAATATACATTATGGTCCCCCTTTGGGACATTGGGCAGCGGTAGTAGTCACAAAGGGAACAGCTGACACTGCAGTATGCCATGCTGCTAACTGAGGACATGTCTTTGATTTGCTGAGCAACTCAATGCCTTTCCAACTTGAAATCTCTTAACTTACCTTGGCATGGGACCCCAGTATAAAACAAGAAGTACCTGTAACTACTGGGGCACACCTAACAGTTTTTATTATTTCAAGAGAATCTACCAAACAGGCCAGTGAGATGGCTCGGCAGTTAGAGGCACTTGCCATGCAAGCCCAGTGACCTAAGTTCAATCCCCGGGACCCACATAAAGGTGGAAGAGAGAGCCGACTCCACAAGAGTTGTGCTCTGACTACTGCGTGCATGAGTGCCTGCCCCCTCCCCGCCGCCACTAATGATAAATACTAAACTAAAGCTATGATCCACAAAAGCGTTTTTTAGAGTGGGAGCCTACGCACACCCCACGGCTGCAGCAGAGCCAGTTTCTCCTGTGTCTGGAAGCTGCCGAGGACCTTGCGGCATGATTTTGGGGTTGCTCTAAATAGTGTGGAGTAAGAGCACATTAGCCCCAGGAGTGTGCTGTTGACTGCTTCTGTGATAGATGGACACCCCAGCTTTTAGACACACAAAAGAAAGACCGTGATTGTTTTAGAATCCCATCCTCCATCAAGATCCAGCCTTCACCTCTTCAAGTGACTCTGTGCCCGTTGAAAACTCAGGACTCGGGCTGGAGAGATGGCTCAGCAGTTAAGAGCAACGACTGTTCTTCCAGAGGTCCTGAGTTCAATTCCCAGCAACCACATGGTGGCTCACAACCATCCATAATGGGGTCTGATGCTCTCTGATGCCCTCTTCTGGTGTGTCTGAAGAGAGCAATGGTGTGTACTCATATTAAATAAATAAATAAATGAATGAATGAATGAATAAATAAATAAATAAATAAATAAACAAACAAATAAATAAATCTTTAAGAAGAAGAAAAAAGAAAGAAAGAAAACTCAAAACTCTAAGCCTTCCGTCCCAGGAAGACATCAGACTTTGGGCAGTACCTTAAAGACTGAACTGGCTCCGGGGATGGGGGTGGGGCACAGACAGCTGCTCTGGACATATTTGGTGGAGTTCAGTGTGTAAACAGAGCTATGGTCTGGGCAGAATTAAGAATGGAGAATTAAGGACTCTGACCCCTAGGTGAGCTAATTCCACAGAAGCCCTGGCTTGGGGGCTCCTGCTTTCCCCTTCCTCCGTTCCTCTTTCTTGGGCACAGACTCACCACCGAACACAGGTGGTGGCCTTTACAATGGGCACCCACTGTGCTGCCACAGAGAAGTTACCTCCCAAACCCTAGGGCTGCAGCACACAGGAAGGCTACTACTACTGTTGTCATGGGCCCCAACTCACCCAGGCCAAAATGTGCCACAGGCTCCATTTCACACAGGTAGCCGGAACCCCCATCAATGATCCGTAGGTGCGCCCCACTCTTCTTGGTGTAGAGTACAACCTTGGCGCCCCTGGCAAAGGCCCCGAACCGGGTGCGAGGTACCACACGCAACCAGTTGTTGCTGAAGCCCTGGAGGGAGGAAGGTGGCAGGCATCAGCCAGGGTGGCATAGAGCCGGGAGGTAGGAATGCTGGGAGAGAGGGAGGGGAGGAGGAAGGGGATGAGGAGACAGGGAAGAGGGAGAACGGGTGGAAAAGGAGAGGCGCAGAAGAGAAAAAAGAAGAGGAACATGGGCAAAGCTTGCTTCAGGGAGGAGGGAAAGAGCCAAGAGACTGTGGGCCAAGGTTTGGGGCCAAGAAGTTCCTGTGGCAGATGGCAGAGGGCTGAGCAAGGAATTCTCCCGGAAGTGGTCCTTCTGGCAAGGGGTTCTCCCGGAAGTGGTCCTTCCTGCTGGGAACTTAGGTGTTTCCAGGTACTAGGTTCTCTATCATGTTGGCCAGTGAGCCCCGGGTTCCTGTGCCCTAACGCACACATGGGTCCCTGGGAGCACAACCAGGCTGGGAGCTAAAGGGCCTGAGGTCAGTGCATACCTGATTTCCCCGGAAGACAGACAGTGGCTGAGCCATGGACTCTCCATGTGACAAGATGAGATCCAGCATCCCATCACCATCGAAGTCGGTCACTACGCCCCCTACAAACAACGAGAGTTCCCCTCTGGCCATCAGCATCTGGACTTAGGGGAAGAGGGGCACCCAGGTGTGTTGACAATAGACAACCATGAGTATGAGAGGCAGACAGCACAGTGCTGGGGCAGGAATGGGGCTGCAGGCTCGGTTTCTCTCCTGTCCATCATCCAGGAATCCACTGACAGACTTCCCTTCCTCCCCCTGAATTTTCTTTGGGGGGGGGATGGGTACAAGTTACTTCTGGCTTCTCCTGTGCTTTGAATGATATACTTCTTTATTTACATAGTGGTTGTTTTTGTTTTTTGTTTGCTTTATTTTGTTTTCAACATCTGCAATGTTTGTATAGGCATGGTCTCTTTTTGGTCTTCTTTACAACCCAAAGAGGTGAGAAAGGCAGACACTCCCATCTTGTGGAAGTCAAAATCCAGAAAGTAGAGCAGCCACACACGCACAGTCTGCGTCAAGTGCCCTTTGTCTGACAATGAGATGGTTGCTAGCAGGGAAAGGGTCAGACACGGGATGCCTGCCAGGGAGCAGAGGGGGCACATCCCTCAGCCCTCCCATCTCTATACAAGGCCTGGCTGGAGAAACTACAGCTGCCCACAGATCCTGCCCCTCCCCCGCAGCCCTGAGGATGGCGGTGGTCTCCTGCCTCTTGCCTCTGGGCCCAGGACTCTCCTCCATCCTCACTTGGGACAAGATCCAGCAGCCTGACTTCTTGCTCTTCCCTCCCAACTGCTGAGCTGGGGGGAAGCGCTACAGCCTTCAGGTGTCTTACCTGTACCCCGGCCCTCAGGCTCTAGGGCGTCACCAGGATTGAGCTCCTCGATGAGAGGGTCCCCGTGCTCCCTGCGGATGACACTGTAGAAAGGATAGAGTTGTTCCAACATGGCCACCGTGGGCTCCCTAGACCCACTGGCCCAATCGCTCCGATCCGAACGGCCCCAACACTGTGCGCCCCGGAAGCCCGTGGAATTTCTCTCTGCCTTCGTGCTATGGCAGGTCTCTTCTTGCGTTTTAATTTATGTTGGTAAACATTGATTTTTCCTTCTCTAATAGATGAATTATAGACAGCTTGGGGAGGGGCAGGTGATGGATGGAGAAAGGGCAGAGGCACAGCTACCTTCAACTGACCTTCATGCTCCCCCAAAGGATGCTGGGTTCCATAGCTCTGGATGTTACCCGGGGTTCAACCCCATGCAGCTTGTCCTTCCTCAGCCCACTCCCCCTCCACCTACTGGCTGTCCAGCCACAAGCCATCCAGGATGGCTCTTCTTTTATCTCTCTCCTGGCTCTTATCACTTTCTGCCCGTGTTAACTCTACTTGGGGCATCTTATCTCTCAGGCTTCTCTGTGCGCTTGCTGCAGGTTGGGGCCTCGTACAATTCATCTTTGCTTCTCCCACAACATCGAACACAGGGTCTAGATGCCAAGCAAGCTCCAAGCAATCACATGTGTGTGGGATACCAGGGTGAATTTCGGAGGCAAACAGAACAGGGAAGGTCCCTTTGGGTCGTGGGATTCCCTCTGTGTATTCGGAATACTCAGTCTTGTCCGAGACTGGTCCTCTTGTCTGGCTGTCTCTACATGAAGTGAGCAATGTGTGGTCTACGGTGGTAAAAGCTTCCCTCTGCAGCTTCTTTCACTGGTTAAACCCTGTAGCTGTGGATCCTCTGCCCTGGCTGGGGCAGGAGGAACTTGTTTTCCTCTCCCTATCATACTGTCTGCTCACACCACAGAGGGGGTCTCTGTAGGAGCTAGAGCCTGTGGTTAGTGGATGCAGAGCACTGCAGAATTTCAGGGTTATACAGATGCCCACGATGCATCTTCCATTCACCTAGGGCATCAGGCTGAACACTGTGTGCGGATGGCATACAGGGTACCTGGGCAGGGTGCTGTGCTTAAGTACACATGCGCATGTGCACATCTGCTAGAGGTGTGACCCTTCAGCTTATTGGCAAACCCTCTCCTTTTGACCATCTGTGTGCTACAGGCTTTGGTGCAGATCAGCAGAGATAAAGGGTGAGAAGGGGGTCAGGGGAGGGTCAGTCTGGCACATCAGCTGGTTGCTCTGATGGACTAGAGATGCGGGGAGGCTTGGGGTGGGCACGGAAAATTTCACAAGGCCAGGAAGTAGTGGAGGGAGACTTGAGAACAGACCAGAGGTATTTAGATGTGGGAGGCAGCTCACATGGTAGTAGGCCTGGGAGAGTCCTTGCTTGCGTGGTCATCACAGGCTCGTGTCACTGGGGCTTGGTTTGGGTGTTACACTCCCTGAAGCAGCACTAAAGGACCACGAGGCTTTGGGTCCTCAGTGGCATGTGGCAGGAGAGACACTGAGCTCTAGGGGCTAGTCTTTCAGTGATGGCAACAAAGTGGCACAGTATGGGGCAAGTGGGGGTTAAACTTCCAAGCTGCCAGTGGAACAGCAGTTCCAGCTGGAACTCCTCAGCTGTGTGCTCAGGACCCAGCCATCTGCCTCAGGGACTTGGGGTGCAGCCGTATACCTAGGTGGCTTCTGTTGCCCCTGAGTAGAAGCCGACTTGCCCCAGGGTGCGACCATGTGGTGACTGATAGCCCAGCATGGGAGACTGCGAGGCTGTAGTGGGCCAGGAAGTGGACAGGCAGAGAGGTAGCCGGGGTTCTTAGGTCACAGAACTAGAGCCCTAGACAAGTCGGTGCTCAGGGCCCCAACAAGTGACACTTTATTAGCCAGAGAAGGAAAGCAGCATCTCTGTTAACGAGCAATTGATCTTCTGCAATTAATCTAGAAGTTGTGAATAAGCTTTTTGCAAGGCACCTAATTAGTAAATCTGGTGCCTTCAGGGGGTGATTACATCCAGTCGGGATTGATGCTTGGTTAATAATTATATTTTAAAACATGCTTAGTCACAGCTTGTGCCTTTTATTAATAGTCGAGCCCCCCTCCGAGAGAGGGAAAAGAGGCTTGGAAGGCCATGCAGGTGACCTGACCCATTTCCTGGCTCCAACACCCTTGTTCCATCTCCCAACCTAAGGCGTCTTAGTGACATCATAGACCCCGTGAAGTGTCCATGCTGTGCTTTTCAAGCATCCGTGTGGAAGAATGGCTGTGTGCCCACTGTTCTCGCTAGGCATCTCGACTCCTGGGCCTCAACCCTCGAGATCTGACCTAGAGATCTGAGATGGGCAAGCGCATTGGGTGATCCCTCCAGTCCCTGGGATGCGCAGATGTTTGAGGACTCAGATTTCCTCTTCAATCTCTACCATTAACCGTCAATTCCAGCATTCCCCAAGATGCTCTGATGAGCAGCCCTCCTCTGAGAGATGTGTCCTGTGGCCAAATCTATTTGGAACACTCCATCTGTCCATCTTTCAGAAAGTTGAAATACTCTGAGGTTCTACTATAGGTTCTCAGAAGTCTGCAGTAAATAAGTCAGACCCTCTTTGTTTAACCCAGGTTTACACAACAGAGGATCCTGGAAGCCTTTCTGTGGCTGTTGGGGTTCTTTCATGTGGGGGTGGAGCTTTGGGCCTATCTGGACCATGGTCTTCTCTGCTCATTCTCAGCCTCAGCTGGGGCTGATGCTTTCCTGGGACTCTTCCTCTATCTTGCTTGGTCTCTGTACTCCTCTCTCTTAATCAAGGACCATCCCACCATCCTCCTTCCCCTTTCCCTCCCCTCCCCCACTCCCGCAGCACAACCTCCCTGACCCTTGGAATCCTGCCTTCCAATTTTCTACCCGCCAATGGCCTGGGTTTGGTACCGGAAGAGGCGATTGGCTGAGGAGCTTCTGTAGGCAATGTTGTTGAAGAAGACTTCCAGTTCCTGGTCATTGTCAAAGTCGGCAGCAATGACAGTCCGGACAGGGGAGGGCGTGGAGAACTTGGGCGAAGCAATGTCCTGGAGGAGAGAGTGCCAAGGGTCAGAAGACAGGAGGGTAGCGATGAGCAAGAAACCACACCCATCTCTTGTACATTCCCTCTGTCATGACCTGGAGTGGTAGCCCTTGGGGAGTCACACACAGTTCACACTGCCTGCAGAACATGGAGGGCAGAGCAACAACAGCCGTGGTTCACACAGGAGCTCAGAGCTGGGTCTAGATCCAGATCACACTTAACCCTCCTGCCAGTTCCCTGAGCAGCCTGGTGTCAGCATTCCACTTTACAGATGGGATAACTGAGGCTTGAAGAAGAAGGAGGATTATTGAAGATGGGCCCAGAGCCACAGCTCCAGATTGTAGATTTGGACCAGGCACATTTCCTTCTCAAGTGCAGAACCGGAAGCCAGGACAGCACCAGGAACTACCTGCTTCTGAGTCTAGGCTCTAGCACTGGCTCGCTGCTCGACCCTTGGGGTAGATCTCACTGTGGATAGCAGCAGGCTACACTGTGAGGCCCACATGGCAGGTGTGTGGCCATCTTGGAGTGGCTAGGAGACAGCTCCCTGGCGATCTGTGTTGCCTCATCCCTCTCACCAGCCCCATGGAAAGCCAGAGCATCCTTTAGCTTCGTCTTCCACTGCTTCTGTTCCCTCATTATGTTTCCTGGGAGCCTTAGGGTTTTATTTGAGACATGACTTGGAGAGGTGTCATTATCACTTAATACCTGCCCAGGACTTCCAGGGAGACTCTGGACCCAAGACAGCCAAGCTAGGAATCTTCCCCAGACGTTCTGGCTGTCTGGGGAGGTCTGGCTGGTCCTAAGTGTGGGATTTGCCTCTGAAAGAGATGAAGAGCTGTGCAGGTAGTCTTTTGTTTCTGAGCAGAATACTCCCATTGTGGGTAGGGGGTCCCTTGTAGAAACTCAGTGGCTGTTCAGATTGCACTGCCTAATTGAAGAGAGCTGGGAAGGGCTGAGCTGTTCTCTGGGAACCCCTGCCCTTGAGTCAGGCCCCGCGCTTGCATCCGACCCTGCCTCCTTCTCTCTCTGTGGTGTGCTTTGGAACCATTGGAAGGAGCTTTCTTGGCCCAGCTGCAGGGATGCTTGCTCCTGGAGGCAGGGGAGGGTGACAGTCCTCATCAGCACTGTAATGAGGTTGATTAAGAGCCTGGCTGGCTGGTCAGGGTGGGCTGAGCAGGGTCTTCAGAGCCGGGGAACAAGGAGACCTGAGGATCTCTAACTCATTACTGCTCCATCGATCCTGTAAAAATGGAAACTTACACAGCCCCCCTGGGGTTGCCCCTCTGCATGCCTGGGCTTCGAGATAATCTATGTAAAGCTTTTATCAGGGATCCTGGCACGTGAGTGGCACGTGATACGTGGGACATTTGTTATTATTGTTATGGTGCTGGGCGCTCTGTGGAGGGGCCTCAGAAGGCTAGCGTGTTCTCTAACCTCAGCACAGGACATCTGGAGCCAGGTGACTCTGTAGAGTGGGGGCTGTCCTGTGCATTGTGAGATGTCTGCAGCAGCCGCTCTGCCTTTTGTCCTTTCCCAGTCAAAATGCTCCTAGACTTTGTCAGATCTCCTGAGGGCAGGGAGGGCCGAATCATTTCTGGGTCAGAATGCCTGATAAAGAAGGAACTCACCCAGAACCCTGGGATCAATGCCCTGAGTTCGAGACAAGCATCCTCCTCTCCAGAAGGCCTGGAGCCTCAGCAGGGAAGGGAGCATCGAGACAGATGTGGGTGGGGCCTCTTCAGTATCTCATAGACTTTGGCAATTCTCTGCATTCACAAAACTGGGAATACCATAACTTCTCATTTCCTGTTTATTGATATTATTTACCAAGTCCCAAGTATTTCAAGAGTAGCCTAGCCTCTTGATATCAGCTTCATCAAATCTATACTCTGTCCTATGCTGAATAAGTCCCAGACTCAAGCTTGGTACTGCCACCCAGCAGTCCTGGGAGAGAATAACTGTCATTACGTTCTGCCGACAGCTCCCTAGGTGGACAAGGCTGTGTGTGTTTATCCTATCCTTTATTTGATCTTGGCGACGTCTTGGGAGCTTCCTGGCCTCAGCTAATCTCCTGTCTCATCATTCGACCCTGGGTCTGAAGCTCAGTTGGAAGGCCCAGTTAGACTCTGCAGGTGGCATGTCCCTGGAGCCCCGAGGAACAGTGGTTACCAATGACAGGATTCCTGTTGGCTACCTTGGAGGATTCTCTTCCTCTCTGGACACTGCTTTCTGCCCTGGGCCTGAGACTGCCCAGAGCTGGTGCACCTGGATCCCTGCATGTTGCCTTCCTTGAGATCCCACCCCTAGTTCTCAAGAACTCCAAGGTCTCCTGGGCTTATCAGGAGGCACAGGGCAGGCTCCATCTCTCATGGTCCGCCTAAACACCGTGCAGGGCCTGGCTGCTCTTACCCGAAACCGGACCTTCCCGTGAGCACTCATCTGTAGATAGAGGCGATGTGGGCCGTTCCAGTTGCCATAGACGATGTCTACTTTGCCGTCACGGTTGAAATCTGCCAGGGCCACACCTCGGCCATGCTGATGAGGGTCGTCTACGCCTGCAGAGGAGAGGAAGGAGTTTCAGGGTGCTATCCCTTGCATGTTCCATAAACATTCACCTCCAGCAACAAGAGAAGGTGACATTTATACAGTTCTTGTTTTCCCAGGAAGATGGGGGTGGGGTGGGGTGGGGTGGGGTGGACAATTACATCTTAGATGTTCTCATAGGGGCAGGAAGTAGCAGAGTCATCTACCCACATGCTACCTGGACTCATCTCAGGGTAGTACGGCCCAGGAGAAGTAGAGTGTGGGCATTCTTGGGGACCAAAGCCTTTCCCAGCTCTGACGCAAGGCCACAGAGAGACATTACTCTGATCCCATCCCTCTTTGATGAACTCTCTCAAGGGTTCACCAGTGCCTTGGGTCAAGTTCAAATTTGTGCCTGGGGATCACTGTGCCTCGTATTGAGACTTCTTTGTGTTTTACTGTCTTCTTGACTTACTGGGCTCTGACCACCACAGTCCTTCCATCCTTTAAGTGAACCAAGTTCTTCCTACATTCCGGATCTTTGTGCTACCTGGTGTCTCCTCTCCAGATGCCTTCCTGGCCTCTGGAAACTTAACCCCTTAAAGAAGCCTTTCAAGACCTATGCATACAAAGCAGCCCACAAAATAAACCAGGTTCAAGAAAACAAATGTGATGTGTGTGTGTGTGTGTGTGTGTGTGTGTGTGTGTGTGTGTAAGACAGGGTTTCTCTGTACAACCCTGGCTGTCCTGGAACTCACTCTGTAGACAAGGCTGGCTCCAAACTCTCAGAGATTCTCCTGCCTCTGTTTCTGTCTCCCAAGTGCTGGGATTAAGGACATGTGCCAATGCTGCCTGGCAATGTGTTTTCTTGAATAAGTGGACTCCAGGTTTAAATTCACACACACATGCATGCACACACACACACACACACACACACACACACACACACACACACACATACAGACATGCACACGCGTGAGCACATGCACAAAGACACATATACACAGACATAAAACTTGGCGTGAAAGTTGGAAGAGGGCTATGAAGGAAGAGGCCTGAAGGTGCAGGGGGAAGAGACTAAGAAAAGGCACTCGGGTATCTGTGACATGAAAGCAGATCGGGGAACTGTTTGAAAAAGGAAGTGACAGAACAGCAGGAAGGGTGACAGGAGGCAGGGAGGAGGTGACTACGACCAAAGCATGACACATGCTTGAAGACGTCACAATAAAACTCAGTATTTTCTATAACTAGATGAATTAATAAAAAGAAAAAAAATGCAGCCCCCTAAAGCAGCCCCTCCCACCTGCCCCTCATCGTTCTAATCTTTCCCTTCCTGGTGCTGGTCAGGAAGGGAAAGATTAGAACGATGCCCTTTGGGGGGGTCTCTTGGCTTGGGGTCCTGTCTCTCCATCTGCCCCGCTCTCTTGAGGTCAGCCACGCCCCGTGGTTCCTGTGTGCTGCAGGTCTACCTCTGTGCCTGTGGCTGCACGGCAGCATTCAGTCAATACTTGCTGAATGAATGAAGAGACATAAATAATTTGACAGCAGGCAAGCTGGGGATGCTGGTGACACCAAAGGAAATGCAGCAACCATGACAGAGAACCCGCAGCCGGGCCTGTGAGAGCAGGAAGTGCCCCGCCCCCCACTTTCACCATCAGAGCTGAGGTCTCTGCTGCTGGCCTAGGCTCAGGGCTAAGCAAAGATGACACTTTCAGAGGATAAGCAGCTGCAGGTTGCCCTTGGGTATAGGGTGGTAGACCAACAGAATGGAGGTGAGATGAAACAGAGAGTCGAAGATCCTGAGGACAAAGTCTGGAGAAGGCAGGGGTGGGGGTTCTGAGGACCTTGGAGGTGTTCTCATGGAGAAGGGAGGCCTGGGGCTGAGTACCCAGAGACTCAGTTCAGGGGGATGGCATTGCAAGGGACTGGGAGCAGCCTTCGGTCCCTGGGACTGACATTCCATTAATTCTCTGCAAACTCTCTTGCCTAAGCAGAGGTTGGTGGCCTTCTGGGCTGGCCCATCTCTCTCCTATCTGTGAGGCACCTTGACAAGGAACGGGTTCCTCTTCTGGGGACTAAGCCGTGCCAGGCTGCATTTCCTAGCGGCATCTGTTTGGGTGATGAATGCCCCCTTGACATGTCTTGTTAAACCCCTGCAATCACTCTGACTTTCAATTATGGGACTCGCACCTTGCATCTCCTCCTGCCTGATACCTTTTCCCACTCCAACGTGTTCGCTCACCTCTGCTTCCATCTCCTTAACACCTTATCAAATCCTCCCGGTTCCCCGTGCTGCCTCCTCCTCTTCAGCCTGTGAGATTTCTCAGTGGCAGCAAGCCGGTATACTGCTGGAGCATAGCCCGGGTGGGGGATGGGCACGGAGGGCAGGCCAGACGACCACACCCCTACTCTTCCAGGGGAGGAGACACTGGGCCAAGGGTGACAGGCAACCAGCTGGGATAGGCAGTGTTTCAGCTGGGGTGGGAGGTCAGGAGTGTCACATGTGGAGACGCCTGAGCAGGAAGCTGGAGGGGAAGGTACTCTTACTTTGAAGAGAAGGGATGGGCTCACACTTGGGGCTTAGATTCTGCTGTCTGGAGAGCTGGTGGGTTCAGACCCTTAGTCAGCCCTTGCTGCGGCTCCAAGGAGGACGTGCATTAAAGCCTCCATTCATTCTTAGAATGGGAGGAAATGGGAGATGAGGAAGGGGCTGAAGGGCACACACATATCCACAGCCTTTGATTAAAGTATTCATTCTGCCATCACCTGGGTGCCAGTGGCAGACAGTATAAGATCCCAGTCCTTGTAGAGCACACAGGCTGGTCATGTGGGCAATGTAGAAACCTGAATGAGAGGAACATGCTAGGGGCAGAGGAAACACAGAGAAGGAAGAAAGAATGTCTGCCAGGTGCCACAGAGGGTGTCAGCAAGTGCTTCTCAGAGGTGACACTGACCACAGTGTTGACTGGCATGTGGAAGTTCTACTGACAGAGAAGAGGGAGGGCAGCCCAGCAGAAGGAATGACCCATGCAAAGGTCCTGAGGCTGATGGGAGGGAGGCAGGGATGGGAGCTGAGCCGGAAGCCCTGGTGACGGCTTGGTTTGCATTTTATCCTGCTTCTTAGTATGGCTGTTCACGTAGTCATTTGTTTCTAGAGTGTTAGCTCCTTTCTTAAATGAGGGGAGGTCTTCAGCCTTCCTCAGGTCAGGGTTCCCAGCTCCTAACACAAGCTAGACACTTAGCAAAGCTTAATGACATGGTTGTTTAATTAGCTGGGCATTGTGGTGAACGCAGGAGATAGAGGCAAGCTGATCTCTGTAAGTTCGAGGCTAGCCTGGGGTACAGAGTAAGTTACAGGACAGCCAGGGCTTCAGAGAGAAACCATGTATCAAAAAATCAAAACCAAACTAGCCAACCAACCAACCAACCAACCAAATAAACAAACAGACAAGACCAAACTAATTTAACAATGACTGGTCTACTCTGAGGTCCACACGATGAAAAGGATCCCATGAAATCAGAGGCTGGACAGCCCAGATACCTAGGATAGGAAAATAACAAAGAACATAATTCCTAGTGATACTCTACTCTACTCATAGATGGGTGCCGGCCCAATCATTATCAAGGAGTCTTATTCTAGTAGCTGATGGGAGCAGAAGCAGAGATCTACAGCCAAACACTAGGAGGGTGGGAGGGACAGATGGAGGGAGGGAGGGGAACTGTGGGTGTGATGTATTGTATGAGAGAAAAATAAAAAAGGAGATGGTTATTGAATTAAACTGAATGTTTATGATAATCGAGGGAGATGTATCAGAGGGTCAAGGTGCCCCACTGCCTGTTGATCTGAGTTTGAGCCCCGAGAGCCACACAGTAGAGGGAGAGAACTGGCTTTTGCAAGTTGTCCTCAGACCTCCACTTGAGTGCCACAGCATGCACACATCCTCACATGTACACACAGTACAATGAAAGAAAGAAAGAAAGAAAGAAAGAAAGAAAGAAAGAAAGAAAGAAAGAAAGAAAGGAAAATAAATGGGGCAAGGCCAAGCTGAGGGGGGAGAGGCCAAGCCGAGGGGAGAGTTTCAAGGGGAATTTGTGCTAGCAAACAAAAGCAGACTCAGAGGTTCACAGGCCAACGCCAGCTCTGGGCATAGGGCACGCCTGGCACTGGAGCCTCCCTGCCCCATCACCAAACACCCTGGTGGCTTGAGGATAGCAGAGAAACCCAGTGGGCCCGGGGACCTCAGGGGCACAGGGAAGGTTCGCATCTACTCACCGGCACTGGCCGCAGTATCCACAAAGGTACCGTTGCCTTGGTTGTGGAAGAGGAAGTTGGGCCCGTTCTCGTTGTCACAGAAGATATCTGAGGCACTGCTGCTGAGAATGGGGCCTACGCTGACACCCCGGCCCGCTAGGAGAAGAGGAGCACCCACAGTGAATGCCTGGTGCCCACCCACAGTGAGTGCCTGGTGCCCAGACCAGCCGAGGCACCAGATAAATTACTCTAAGGAAACAATTCAGAGAGACCTCAGGGACCTGACCTTTGGGAGGCTTCCAACTGAGCTGGATCTCAGCTCCCAGTCTCCATAACTCTGATCCCATTGAGGCCAGAGAGGAGCTAGATAGGACCACTTTGTGCCAATGGCTTCATTCCATGCCCCAGGAACACAGGGTGTGTGGTCATCATGCATACCAGATGAACCACAACATCTCCCAAACCAGCTCCATCCCGCTGTGAGGCACAGGCAGTTCAGGACCCTTAACAGTGCCCCACTCCCCCAGCAAGCCCCCAAACACACCTGTCAGAACCTATGCCTGTGTTTTTGGTTAAGAGTCTGTGGAAGTCAGCTCTACCTGCAGGCTCTGACAGGCTGTGGGTTCCAGCTGTAGGCCCAATGTTTATTTGGCCTTGGCTGATGTACTAAGCAGTTTTGTCCATTGATAGTGAACTGGCTGAACAGATTATGGTGTATCCGTATAGTGGAACATTTTAGTGCAGCCACTAAAAGGACTATGTAGATCCATATGTATTGACTTGGAGGAGTGCCTGTGATGGGAAGAAGAAGGAGGAGAAGGAGAAGGAGAAGGAGAAGGAGAAGGAGAAGGAGAAGGAGAAGGAGAAGGAGAAGGAGAGGAGGAGGAGGAGGAGGAGGAGAGGAGAAGAAGAAGAAGAAGAAGAAGAAGAAGAAGAAGAAGAAGAAGAAGAAGAAGAAGAAGAAGAAAAGAAGAAGAAGAAGAGCAACTTGGCAAGTTAACAGTTCTTTGTGATCTTACATTTATTTAGAAAAAGGATGAGAAAACTCTTAGCACTCCAGAATATACAGGTGTGTATAAGCTAGTTTGAATTTGGAGAAAAGTGAAGACGTCTACACTGACTAGCTGGACCAGGAAGAACTAGGGAAAAGGAGAGAGATGGTAATTGGTCCTTTCTTGAATGTTTCCTGTTGTTTGGCTTGTAGCAACAACTCTTGCTTTTGTAGTCTGAGAGTGCAAAATTCAATAGGGTATTCACATTAAAAAGAAAAAGAAAAAACCAACAACACCACAAATCAAGCCAGCTCTATGTTAGGCTTTGGGGACTAACATCAATGTTGAGCTCCTGATATGCAGAAGTCCAACCTTAGTGCACCCCGAACACAAAGCCTTCGAACTCAGTGGGCTTCAAAGACAGCATCTGCTTCCTGGACCTCACCTGCTTCCTGGAAAAACCACCCACATCTAGGAAGCCTCACCAGCCACGGGCCCTGGATGCTGGCAATTGTTAAGATACCCCACAAAGAACTAATGCAGATTCTCACAAGCTGCTGGAGTACAATTTGTTCCCTATTGAGCGTCAGTTTCTTCTGTTAAATGGGGGCTTTTCTGACCTGCCCTTTCTGTCGCAGCCCTTATAAAAATCAAATGAGAAATGATGATGGCTTACAAGCATCCAACAAGAGGGAGCTGAAAACGAATCCCTAATCACAGTTGGAGGATATTAGTACAACCACAAAGCAGTGTGGCATACCCTCAGAAAAATAAAAATGGAACTTCCATATAACATGGCAAATTTGCTGCTGGGCATACATTCTCCAAAGGAAATGAAGGCAGTAGGTTCTAGAGTTTCTGCACTCCTGTGTTCACTATAGCAAGATTCGTGAGTGCCAATATGAATCTACCCTCAATGTCCATCAGAAGACCGAAAAAAGAAACTGTGGTAATGTTTGTTATCCAGCCTGGAGGACAACGTGCCAAGCGGAGATGAGACACACATACAGGAATCCCTAAGGTGCGGAGTTCAAGCTACAGAAGCAGGGCACAGGGTGGAGTTACCAGGGTCTGGTGAGAGGAGAAGATGGGAAGGGAACAGTTAAAGAGGGGGAGCTAAGTCAGAGAGACTATTATATAGTATGGTGACTACAGTTAACAAGCACTTGCTGTCCTTGCTACTTATGATGGTGGGTCGTGAGTGACCTCCCACAAGTGGAGAGTGATGCATGTTAGTTCAAGCCAGCTACTCCACAAGGAATAAGTATTTCAGGACATCACGTTGTGGATGATAAATATGGAGTTTTCAGAAGTCAATTTTTAAAAACTGAGGTGAGACCCATGGAGGCTCTGTGAAGCCTACAGCCTTGCTGTGCAGCCTGGCCTGTGGAGCCTCTGCTGTGGCTTCTCAGAGATGCAAAGACTCAGGCCCTGTGGAGTTCTGCATCTCATAACACCACTGTGTGGTTTGTACGCCCCCTAAAGGATGAGGCATATTACTCTAAGGAACTAGCTATGATGACAAAAGGAAACTGGGAGGGGGTGGAGTTTTTAAGTAAACGAGAACTGGAGAACTCTGGAAGAGCCATGTGGTAATGGCTAGGCCCATGGCCATCAAGGGAAGTGACTGAGCTCATCTGAGGAAAGGGTTCTTGGGTGTCCATGGTCCTTCACCCTGCAAGATGCTCCCTGAAGAATTGTGGGGCTTTGTTCCCGATGTGAAGGGAGCTGGGACAGGGGCCCCAAAACGACTTCACCGCTTTCAGTACTCTGACTAGACTTCTTGCTGATGACTTCTAGGCTTCTTCTCACGGATTTGCTTTTCCCAGGTACTCAGTTTGTCTCCAAGGAGAGTCCAGTCTCAGGAAAATGAGCAGCCAACTCCCCATTCCCTCTGAGGATCCTGCTCCCAGGAGGGGTCTCACAGAACATGAAGGCTGTGGAGTCGGGTGATGCCAGTGGAAAGGATGCTGAGACAGGACCGGGCATCATCCCTGCCTGTTAAAAAGCGGGTCTAGCAGCAGCTGTCCCTGCCCTGGCTACTGCCAGACTCCAGCCTAGGGGAAGGCTTCCAGGAGATTCCAGGTGGGACTCAGGACCTGCCACCATGCAACCCAGTCCTCCCTTCTCTGTGGCATCCTCCAGTTTCCTCTGCCTCTGGCACCCAAGCTGTGACACATTCCCTTCATTTTCTACAAAGCAGGTTATTTCCCTTTTGGACAAATTTCTAAATCTTTCTAATTAACTAATTGGGTTGGGTTGAAGCCTTGCACCATTTGTAACCTGTAATTACTAGAAAATTGCCATGGTAACCACACTACTAATTAGCAGCAATTTATTGCCATAGCAACCGGACCATAACAGAGATGTTACCCACAACTCCTTCTTGGCAAGTTGGCCACGCATTTGGGGAGCAGGTGAGTCCACAGTCAGAGAGCCAGCCTTTTGGGGCTCATTTCCAGAAACCTTAGGATATGGTCCAAACCAGGGTCTAAGGCAAGTCAGCCAGGTGCTGTGCCCCTTGCTGATGCCATAAGATTAACTCTCGAAACCAACAGAAACATCCCATCATAACTGTATCCTTTCCGTCCTCCTCTTTGCCAGTCAGACAGAAGTAGCAGCATCTCTTCTCCCAGGACCCATCTCTGTTTTTCTTTCTGCTTTGTGACATCCATTTTCCCCCTCCTCTCCCTAGGCTCAGGGCTACCCAGACGGTTGCTGTTAGGGACATCTTTGTTTAGTCTTGGAGAACGACACCTTAATGAAGTTGACTCCACCCCTTTCAATGGATTCTTTACTGTCTGGAGCCAGCACCTTCTCTCAGAGACACACGGCTCCCCAGCTGAGCCTGCTGGGCTGTGCTGGTGAAAGGACTCGGGGTCACCTCATCCAGGGTTGAGCTGTGTGACCTTGGACATATCACTTAACCTTTCTAGGCTTCTGTTTTCTCATCTATGAAGTAAACTGGTAATAATAATAGCTCCTTCCCAGGGGTGTCATAAATATTAAGTGGGATGAATTTTGGAAGGTACCTTGGAAAATGTCAGGTGCCACACAGTCATTAGCTGGGACTATTTACCACCTGCTGAGTGAATAATATCACTTTATTTTTGCCCAGCACTTCAAGCTTCAAAGGCCCCTTTGTTATGCTGTTGGGCTTTGAATGTTTATCTCTCTCCCCATCCTTCCCAAGGACATGTGTCCACTCTGACAAGTCTGTCTGAGAGGCTGGGAGCTCCAGGGGGGTAGTGACCCCCTTTGGTCCCCACTTCCTCTGGCCACCTATCAGGCTTTCCTGTTTGTTCATTGGACCCAATTCCTATGGGGAACCCTTGGCTATTCTCAGTCCCCACATCTCTAGACCTCTGAGCCCCGATGCTTTGACAGTGGTCTCAAGTATGATTCTGGTACAAGGGGTCCACCTCCTGGCTCTCAGGGATGGGATGGAGAGGGAAGGGAGAGGCTATGGGTGGAGCATGCACTCAACTGCTCCAGCTATGGGTTGTTGACCCAGGCATGAAGCAGCAGACTGGGATCCAGGTTCCTAGGAAGGGCATCTGGGTTTTGTACAGGGCCATTGCCTCTCTCTGGCTTCAGGAACTTGGGAAGGTGTCCTCCGGGTATCATTCCTCTGCACTGCAAAATGCAGGGGATGGGGTAGGGTGGTGAGAAGGCCCTTGAGATTTTACTTTTCAACTTTTCAATTTTACTTTGAAACAGTTGGAAAATGTTTACAGTTCCTGCCCCACATCCTACTGTTCCTCATCAAAGGGGTACAGCCCTGTGACACTCTCCTGTGAGAATCTTGTAGAAAACACGGTTTTCGTGGACACCAAGGTCCATAGGCTGCCAAGAGCATCCAAGATATTATAAAGGAGTTGATCTAAGATGCTGGAAAATGCATGAGGTAAAGAGATGAGGTAGATGGAGAAGGGGCAACGGGTAAGGTGTTAACAGGGCCTCCCTCTCTACATTTGTTTCCTGCAGAATTCCAAATTGAGGTGCTGATGCTGTGTTGGTGGTGGGCAAGCCTGCTGATGTCGGCAAGGCTGGACCGTGAGACTACGTGGGTGCCGATACTGTGAGACAAGGACACTCCTGATCAGCTCAGGCCTCTCCAATCCCTTTTCCTAGAAGGTTTCCAATTTGCCACCAGAGGCTGTAGGAAGAAGGGCCCTTCCTCCTGGATCCACCCACCCTGCATCAAGGAGGCAAGCAGAAGCTGTGTGAGGCCAGAGCAGTCAAATGACTGGAAGAAAGAGTCTGGTGATTCTGTTCTGTGCGCTGGGCAAGGGTGCAGACATCTCACATTAAGTGTCCCGACACCCAGAGGTGTGTCTCGTCACCACCGCCTTCTTAGCCGAGAAATAACAAATTGCATATGTTTATCACATGCAACATGGTTTTGGGGAACGCATATGCTATGAAATGGCTAGAATGGGCTAATTAGCATATGCATGATCTCACATATTTATTATTTAAATTTCTCGAACACTTAGAATCTATCTTCTTGGCATGGCGCAAGAATATAATAGATTGTTATTAACTGCGGTCACTGTAGTGTACAATAGAACTCCTGAACGCACTTGTCCAGTGTAATGAAAGTGTTGTTTATTTTGTCAAATACGTCTTCGGTACCCTCCCGTTCCCTCTATTTTCCAGGTGAAGAAACTGAGGCTTACACGGCAGCAATCACAATTGGCAGGTGATAGGGTCTCAGCTCAAACGTTCACGCTGTTCCCACTGCTTGCCTCTCTAACACATCGACTCGGGTCTCCTCTCAACAGGGAGGGGACCGTACTGGCACCTTGTGATAGAGCCACTAGTGTCCTTTCTTTACAGTCTCTTGAGATCACTGGGGGAAATGTGTGTGAAAAGTAAAGTGTGAGTCTATCTAACATCTATGCACTTCAGAACCAGGACAGAACCCTGTGACAATCGTACACTGCACCCGACACTCCCTGGAAATGGCTCCTGTGTATCCTGGACTTTGGGAACCCCTCTGGGGACCCTCCTGGGGTTTCTGGACCTGGCTGAGGTACCTGTCTCTCTAGCCTTGTCTGGTCCTGGCTGCTAGTGCTGGCTGAGCTACAGCTATCTAGATGGCTGACACCCACCTGGAAACCTGAGAGGCTCCTCAGCCCCCACCCGGCAGACACCAGTCATTGCTGCTGATGGGGATCTGCCAGAAGGGCTCAGCTGGGCTTTGGGCCTCTCCGTCTCCTCCAATAATGACTTCCTATAAATCAGATCTGCCCTCCGCTTTGTTCCACACTGCTCCCAGCCAACAGCAGAACTCTCCACCCAACATCATAAATCCACCTCCATTTTCTTTCCAAATTTCCTTAAAGGCTTCTTTAATCACCACCTTGCAGCCTGGGCAGATGCTCCCTCAAAGGGGGTGTGGCCTGAGTGCAGAGGTCCTGGGAAAAGGGTAGGGCCTGGGAGAAGGAGGCCATGTGCAGAGGGAAGAAGGATGACGGTGACAGAAAGCTGCACTCCATTTGGGGAGGGGATAAAGATGCCCGCCTGCATAGTGCCTAGACGGGAAGACACAGACTTCATGCCTCCATGACAGATGGGCTGGCTCTCTCAGCTCCATCCTTGAGCTAGCTCAAGGCCCCAGGAGATGCCCAGCAGAGAAGCCTGGTGCCACTGTGTCAGAGCCATAGGCCCAGGCTATGGACTAGGCATCCCCATGTTATTTCCTTCTCCAAAACACTGTGAAGGTAGAATTTGTGTGGGGAGAGGTCATTGTCTTCTATGGCTGTCCAGGCCGGCGTAAGCCTGCTCCCTTTAGCCACTCTGCTAGTTGGCTGGGTCAAGGTGCCTGGTGAGATACCACAGGACTGCTGCTCTCTCCTATGCCAAACCCTCTGTGGGACGGACACCACTTCTCAGGGTTCCCACACATCTCAGCTCCCAGCCTTTCCTGGCTCCAAGTGGTCTCTGATAGTTGAAGAGACCTTGGAGTGGTTAGGGAGCCACAGCAAGGGACAGCAGGCTCTCTACTGCCACTGTGGGTACTAGCAGCTCAGGTTCAGACACCCTCCAGGGGCTCAGTCCCCTGAGAGCAGGCATTTCAGCCACTAGATGGCACTGTGACCCAGCAGAGTGGTAGTGGATGCCAGAATCAATAGTGTCTGGAGAGATCTCCCTTCCCCCCTCCTGCACAACTAACAACTTGTGTGTGGTTTGCGTGCCATTGCTCTCCAGCCCCCCACCACTGCAGCCTGCTGTCCTGAGCACCCCAGGCCAGACAGCTGCTTTGGCCTGACAACCTGCATACACAGTTCAGGGCCTGTCTGCCAATTCATACCCAGAGGGTAAGGGGCCTTCCCTTTACCAGCTGGGAGCAGCTTGCTCTAGTTGGAGGTCATCAGAAAGGTCAGCTGGTTATGGCTGGTTTAAGCATCAGGACATAAGGCCCCAAGTGCTGGCTTTCTCCAAGTCTCCTAAGTGACCTTGTACAAGTCCTTTCTGCTCTTTGGACCTAGTCTGATCCCTTGGCAAATGGGAGGTCCTCCCACCCAGTCCTGGTGGCTGCCCTCAAAAAAAAAATGGGAGCTCTGTGGCTTGGCTGCAGAAGCCTCAGTTCCCTGAAGCACATCTGGCCACTGCTTGCTTCTCCCTCCCAGCCTGCTTAGGCCTTGCTTGTCCCTCCTGGCTTCCCAGACCCCTTCCTTGCACTATTCTGGCAATGAGCGCTGGCCACCTGCCCAGAGTCTTGGCCATTGGGCTGGGCTCAGCATAGTGGCCCTTACATTTGGGGTTCATTCCTAGGGCTCAAGGGAGCACTCTGGGGTCATTTCCCAGCCAGATGTCCATGTGTCATTAACCGAGTGACAAGTGGGGGTTGCAGGATAATGTTGGGGGGCTGGGGAAGGCAGGCAGACAGAACAGTAACTTGGTAGGCCAAATTGGTTCTTGCCAGCCAAATAGCTTCTGGAAGTCTGCAGAACTGCTCTTATGTGTCCTCTGGGTATGCCAGCTGCCCCGGCCTCCTCCATCCCTCCACAGAAGCTGCTGCCCCCGCCTTGGGTTGCCCTATCCTTCCAGCACGGCCAGCACAGTTGGCTGGGGCTCCCATCGCATCTCTGCTCCTCAGCTGTCTTTGCTTGCGCCCCTCCTATCCCTCCTGGGTTCTGTGCCAGCCCAGCCAGCGTGAACAATGCCCCCTTCATGCTCCAGCCTCCTGAATTCTTCCATTCTGCGTGTAATGCACTCTCCCCGTCCTTGCCTCCCTTCCATCTCATCATTTTCAAGTGTTTCATCCCCCAGCCCATACCCCTCCCTCTCCTGCAAGATCAAGGCACTTAATTGCCAAGCCAGCCCAGTACACAGAACTGGGAGCTTACTCAGAAAAATTGACTGTACCAATCTGGGCTGAAGCGCCTCATGTTTATTCTTCTTCCCAGGGAAACATGGTTTATGACTGACACTCAGCCTCTCCGCCGCACGTTTATGCCCAGGGCTCTCAGGCACATTGATGGGGCTTGAGCCATGCAAACTATTTTATTGTCTAGTCATTTGTCCCCAAAAACTTTGTCAGATAGGCCAGCATCAATCTCTGTCTCTCATGGAGGTGGCAAGTCGGCTGGGTAAGGGCACCGCTCACTCCTGCAACCTTTCCAGCATGCAACTTGGAGATTTGCTACTACCAGCCCAGTGTCTGGAGGAAGGGAGGGGCCCACTTCATCTCCCCTGCCACTTTCCAGCTCCACAAGCCTTGAGTGTAGGCTGGCCGACGCTGTGGTCGTGTCCGTGGTATAACTTGGAGCAGATGTACGGGGAAGGCTAGCTAACGGGAGGATTTCTACATCCCAACTGCAAGGCGGGTGTGAACGAGACCAAGTTGTTATGCACAGGCCTGGCTTCCTGATTTTTGGCACTCACAACAGGAACTGGATGGCTCTGCCATCAACAGCCTATTGGCAGATTATCAGAGTTTAGTCAGCAGCCCTGCTGGAATTAGAAAAACAGCCTTCCCTAGAAAGAGCTCCTGTCAGAGGCTCTCTCTGACAATAGGTCCCCCATCCAGAAAGTTGAGGGGGGAGCGCACCTTCCATAAAAAGTGCGGGAGAGGGTTTGGAACAAGAACACAATTCTTTGAGCTCAGTTATCCGAGACGGGACCCAGCCGGAGCTTAGGGACTTAGCGCTCAATTCCTGGCCGCTTATGTGTAAGTAAATAATTTCATCTGCTGTTGGGCAATAAAGAAAGCTTTAAATCTCAGCTCCTGTGATCTGTCAGATTTCACCAATGCAATCTGCTCACTCATCACTGGGGTTACAGCAGGGGAGGGGGCACGGGGTTCCTGGGACAGGATACATGGTGTTCTTTCCCTTTCACTTCATGCCTGCTGTACGGTATCCCCACCCCGCCAAGCTCACACCTGCCAGGGATCTCACCTCCCCTTTGGAGAGGCAGCATACATGGTGGGAAGGGAAAATGCCTTCCTCCCTGCTCAGGGATTATAAACCTTCTCTGTCCTCCTGGTTGCTGATGACTTAGACACAGCTCTCTGCAGGGCCCTGGACCCCCAGCCCCAGCCCCTCTACTAATAACTCTGCTTACCTGTGTACTTGCTGACCCCAGCCTCAGCCGCCACGTCCCTGAGTGCCAGGATCCCCCGGGACAGGTCACTGGCCTCAGGGTCCATTTCGATGAGGGCATCAGGCCCCACATCACCATAGGCATAGTTGGCTATGTAGATAGAGTATCTTCCAGAGCCCTGAGGAAGAAGAAAAGGAGGAGGGTGAGAAGCCCTGGCCATGCTAGCCCTGGCTTCCCCAGGATTTGTCCCCACCCCAGGGATCATAGCTTCATCAGTGGGTTGAAGCCTGTGCTGCTACAACCCTGACAGGTGCTCATCACAAAAGCTGCGTGCAAATGACGACCCCCCCCTCCGCCCCTTCTCGAGCCAGACAACAAAGCAGCCTCTCTTGTTCTATCCTGTTCCAGAAGAACACATCTCTCCCTCTCCCCCACAACCACCTTTTTATAGACAATTTTCTAATGTGCCTCCCTCCAGCTGAGCTCGCTCCAGCTGCCAGCCAGGGTAGCTGCTCAATAAATATTTGCTGATTGATTGATCTACCAGTTCCCATTATTCTCTGTCTCTCTCTCTTTCTCTCCCATTCAAGCCCACTCCAGCCAAGATGACAAGCAAATTCCTAAGCCTGCTCCCTCTCCTCCTTCCGGGAAAGGCACGGATTCGCGGGGTCTTCCATCTGCCTTCCACTCCCGTCTCCCATATTATCAAGAGGAGATATTTCACTGTTTTGGCCTTTATAATACTGTCTCCGTCTTTTTTTTTTCCCCCTCCAGAAGAAGGGGAAGCCTGGGGCACTGGCTTTTCCTTCAGTAGCCATTCTCAGTAGTCCAAACCCCACAGATAAGATTCCTTTATGCCTGTTATTATAATGGTGTTACTTTTTTTTGGTGGATGCTTCCTTCTTCCCAGGAGATACACAGTTTCTAAATTTGTTTGCAGCTTCCCCATTATCTTCTCATCTCTTCTGTCCAGAAGGTATTTCTCCAGCTCTTACGGTCTATAGGATGCTCTTCACACCTTGTAAATTCTGAACCCACAGACCCTGTCCTTGGGTGGCTTAGAGTCTAGTGTGGAAGGACAGCTAGAGCAGAAAGAGAACAAGCTGAGCTTGAGTTGACAAGGTGATGCTGTGGTCCTCATTGGCTTCTGTTTGCTTCATTCTCTTATCCTACAGCATCTCTATCGGGCCGGCCAGGGTCCTCACTCCACCCCTTCTTAGGACCATTTTCTCTGGGGTTGGGGGAGCTGATCCAGAGACACTCAAGTGTGCGCGACTTGGTGGCTGAGGACAGGGAAAGATGCTTAGAGTTTCCAGGGGACACAGAGATGTCAAAACCACACCCAAGTGCATGGCAGATGTAAGGCACAGGGTTTCCTGGTTGGCAGCCTGGAGGCTGGCACCTCGCTATGCCAACTTTAGGAAAGGTTTTTTATGAAGGGTCCAAGCCAGTGAAGCAGAGGGGAAGAACCATCCGGGCAGAGACAGGGAATGGTGGGTGCACAGAAGGCATGGTTCAGTGTCACCAGAAGGTAAAACACAAGGCAGGAAGTGTTAGGAGATGAAGTTGGAGACTGGGAGGCTGTTGCCCGAAGGCCTCACTGCCTCTTCTCCTTGGGTTATTGAATTTCAACCCTGGTATCTGGGAATCAATGCTTTATAGGTCCCATGACTCAAAGTGGTCCCTAGATAGCACCCCTGATGCCATCTGGGAGCCAGTATTAGAACTAAAGAACCCCAGGGCCCACCCCAGACTTACAAGAATCTATATTTTAATAAGACCCCACAGGACGCTTAGGCAAACTAAAATTTAGGATGCTTTACGACCCATTGGCTTCTCGATAGAGGAAAACTTTGAAAGGTTCTCACTCCACTCCTACCTACTCCAGGAGCTTGGTGTGTGTGTGTGTGTGTGTGTGTGTGTGTGTGTGTGTGTGTGACTTGAGGTGATTGGATGAAGAAAGAAGAGGGCCAAAGAGAAAGGTGCACCAGGGTGAACCATTCCTGACTCCACCACCTGTTTAGCAAGCCCATCAGCAAATGGACAATTAAGTCCACACGGGCTGAAATGCGCTCTGCTACAAATTAGGAGATTTATATAATTCAGTTCTACCTAGATCCTTACTTCAATTCATCAGGGTGATAAAGCAGATAAACACAGACATATTATAGCTACAGAAGATTGCAGAAATTCACACGTGAACTTGACCACAGTAATTCTGAGAGGGTGAGATGATTGCAGGAGGTGTTTCTGGAGCTCTGGGTCTAGAGGAAGGTACAGAGGTGTTTCTGGATGCAGAGCTAACAGTGGAATCACCTGGAGGGCTGGTTTAATACAGACTCTTGGCCCCATTCCTAGGGCTTCCAATCCAAAAGCTCTAGAATGGGCCTGTAGTCTGTGCATGTCTACCAGACTTCCAGGTGCTGCTGAGGCTGTAACTTAGTGGCACAGTGGTTACCTGGAATGAATGAGGTCCTCGGTTCAAAATCCAGTACTACCAGGAAAAGGGAGAGGGAAACAGACTCGTGGGGGCTGCTGCTGGCTAGTGACTCTAGATTCTGAAAAGCACCAGTCAGAGGTTACTAGCCTAGTCCTGGTCTAGTCTCAGGCCCCGATGACTCTTTAGCCGTGGGCACGTCCATCAAGGCCTGCAGGCTGCCTTTTGCACGTGCTAAATGGGGGGGGGGGGAGGGCAGGGTGTCTGAGAAGCCGGAATGAGACAATGTATGTGAAAGGTCTCCGAGAAGATAAAAAAAAAAACGCAATATAAACATGAGGCATAATCGTTATTGACCAGGGAACGCTTCTTGTAAGAGATCAGCTTTGAGCTCCATCCAGGAAGGTGAGTGAGTGACGGGGCAGCTGGAGATAAAGGGCAGGAGATGGCTCCAGATCTGGAGCAGGGCGTGAGGAAGGGACTTGTGGCTAGGCAGGGACAGACTCCCCTCAGCCCATCACCACCCTTGCCAGTCCCCATGAGTTGAGCTGTGTCTCTGGCATTTCTGATTCAGCTGGTCTGAGGGATGCAGCAGGCAGGGCCTGTGCTTTTTAGTGCACACACAGAGTCCAGAGGAAGATGTGGTGTGTCTCATTCTACACTGACCACCACATTTCTCCTGCGACAGGGTTTCTTCCTGAACCTGGAACTTGGCTGGTGGCTAGCAAGCCCAGGAACCCCCCTGTCTCTAACCCCCAGAGCACCAGGATTGCAAGCACTTGTAGAACCACCCCTGGCTTTTTACACAGCGTCCTGGGATTTGAACTCAGGCCCTTGTGCTTGTGCAGCAAGCACTCTTACCCGCAGAGTCATCCCCCTCACCTCTGAATCTCCATTCCTCACAGTGCTTGTGCTGACAATAGTCTGGGGGTCACACTCTGAGAACCACTGAGCAGCTAGCCCAGACACCCCCAGGTGGGGGGGGGGTAAATGAAGATGGCTTGAATGGGGGGGGGTCGTCAGGAAAGCCTGTCTATTATCATGTACCCAGAGCTGGGGTAGCAGGGGGATGGAGTGTGGGTGTGCTCTGCTTTCCGGCAGACAGAGTTCAATTCCCAGCTGTGCCTGCCATTTATTATGTGACCAAGGTCAAGTTGTTTAATTGCTCCAAGCCTTAATTTCCATATCTGTAAAAGGTGATAATGGTAGCTTGTACCCCATGGGCTTATTGTAAAGATTCAGAAAGAAGAGGCCTGTGACGTGGGCTCCGTGCATGGTTGGTTGCCCAAGGGTGGGCCGCTTTTGTCTTCTGTCCTTTGCCACTGCTTTTTGTGTTTTCTATGCCACACTGCATTCCTGTCTTCTAGCTTCTGCATTGGCCTTGGTCTCTCCCAGTTCATTCCGTACAATTCCTTGGACCCAGGAATGGGCAGGAAGCACCTCTTCCCCTGGTGGTGATTCACTGGAAGGTTTTTTTTTTTGTTTGTTTGTTTTTTGTTTTTTGTTTTTTTCTCCGGTTCTCCAAGGTCTTGGAGGATGGAGTGAGGTCAGGCTGGGAGTAGACAGCTTCCGAGCACCGCCCACTGTGCAGAGGGACGACGCCCTCTCCCTTTTGCCTTCCCCACAATGCTTTTGTCCCATGGTTAAATGCCAGTGTGAGGATGACCTTGCTAGGACATAGAGTGTATCCATGATTAACCTCCAGCTCCTCCCTCCAGTTCAGGGAGAACGTCCCACTTTGGCCAGTGTGGGAGGTTAAGTCCTGACGAGAGAGGCGGGGAAACAGAAGGAGTGTGGACAAGATCCCCAGCTGTGACCAGACCTGCCACCTATGGCCCTCCACCTCCCAGGGCTCTTCAGACCCACCTCATTGTCCCCTCCCACCAGGCAGGAGTCCAGGTGGCATGGATTCAGGTCAGGGCTAAATGTGGTTTCACAGCCCAGCTTGGCTCCTCTCCCCAGCACCAGCTTGTTAAGAAATAAATATTTATACCTGGCACCTGCCTTCTCCTAAGGCCTGGAGACCCCTGCTGCGAACATTCGCGCTGAATCCCCAATCCCTCTGTGCCATCTCTTGGAGCCCACCCCTTCAGCCCCACAACTGTGGAGCAGGGCAGCAGCTGTGCCCTCGCTGCCGTGATTATTGTTATAGAGCCAAGCAGGTGGGTGGCAGGAGAGCAGGTGACAGGGTGGACAAATCACATCCCCAGAAGTCGCTGTCTACGGTAGGGCTGCTGGGACCCAGCTCCAAGCACAAACGACAGCTCCTCTCCTTGCTTCCAATTCAGCCACGCTTCCCCATGTTTTGGGTTAAACACAGGAAGGGGGTTGATGGAACCATTGATGAACTAAGGTTCTAGAACATTCAGGTAACCCTGCCTTGACCACTTCTGCACTCCCCTGTTGCACCTTCAATATTATAAAGATATGGACAGGGTCATGTGACTCAATGCCTAGCTCACTGAAGCATTGATTGAATTCATGAAGCATTGATTAATTGAATGAATGAGCACCCCATTTAGTATTGGACTTTGCTTCATGTCTTAGGCATGTCACTGATCTTATTTTTGTTCCCCAGTTAAGCCACTTAGTATCTTGCTTCTATTGTGTGTGGGACAACGGGAGCTACCAAGGTGGGACAGCCTTGGGCCCTCTGCTTCCTCCCAGGCCCTCCTGGGCCCTTGCACTTACCGTCCTGTCTACACAGGCCACGGAGCGTCCCGCAAAGAGGCTGGCCACTCCACGGGCCACATTGACGTCATCACTCAGGATGTCTTCCCACCGGTTATTTCGGAATTTGAACAACTTGTCTGTGTATGTGGCCACACCTGGAGAGAGGAGGCAAGGATGGCTGGTGGACAGTGGACAGGACACAGGGAGGCTCTGGTTCTGTCTCCTGGCATTTGCTACAGGAGCTGGGGCGGAAAGTGTCTGTGGTTAAAGACAGGGAGGCTCTCTGCAGGCAAAGCTCCTTTCTAGTTGTGAACTTGACTCTAGCTGGCACCAGAAGAGAGGCTCAGGCTAAGGGAGACAGCAATTATAAGCCTAAGGTTTAGAATCAGTGAACAGAAGTTCCAGTCTCCATTAGACCTAGATTCCGGACTCTGGGCAGGTTGCTCAGCGTCTCCGGGATTCAGTTTCCTTATCTGTTCATGGGGATGAACACTCACATTCAGTGAGTGTGAATACAGACAAGTGTATGGGCCGCATTCAAGTTTGCTGAGGAATGCATGAGGGGCTGTACACGGAATGCTTAGTCCATTGTCCCCTAAGGGGAGCTCTTATGAGGTGAAAATGAGTCCTCCCTTCTAAATACGAGCCACTCGCCAGACACCAGATCCCCAGTTCACAGGCTGGTAGTCTGTGGGTGTGAATACAAGTGTGTTTGAATGAGAGTGTGAGTGTGGCATAAGAATGGGTAAGTGTGCAAGACTGGGGCGTGCGAGCGAGAGTGAATATGGGAGAGCGAGTGAATGTAAGTGTGAAAGTCAGTGTTCCGGATGGATGTGCTAGTTTGAGCACAAGCACGTGTGCAGCCGAGCGTGAGGGAACGCACGGGGTTAAGTGTGCACTGGCGGGAGACCGGAAATGGGTGTGTGAGAGAATACAGACAAGTGTATGAGGGGGTGTGATGAAGTGTCGTGCATGTGTGAATGCGTGCAGCGGCAGCACTGCGTACACTGGGTGTACACACTGGGTGGCTCACTCGGAAGAACACCCGTGTGAGAAGCAGGGAGGCTGACTGTAGTTATGCAGGTGGAGGTGTCTGAGGAGCCGAAGACGCAGGCCTAAAGATGCTCTGTCTTGGGAGGGCCACTGTGGAGTGTGTGTGTGTGTATCTGTCTGTGTGTGCACACGTGTGTAGTGTCTGTGTGCGCGCACACACGTGTGTCATGAGTGTGTTTGTGTCTGTGTGTGCTCACACACATGTGTGTTATGAGTGTGTGGGTGTAGGTGTGTGTGTGTGCGTGAACATGCGTTTGCACACACGTGTGTCATGAGTGTGTTTGTGTCTGTGTGTGCTCACACACACACGTATGTTATGAGTGTGTATGTGGGTGTAGGTGTGTGTGTGTGCCTGAACATGTGTTTGCACATGGGCATGTGTATGCTCTGAGGCGATGTTAAGTTCTTTATCCTTTTCCAGCCTCACCTTGCTCTTCCGAGAATGACACACAAGAGCTGTCCTCACTCACGGTGTGACTGGCAATTGTGAGAAGACCCACATACCGCTTCATCACAGGTCAGACCAGGTGAGAGAGCATGGTGACAGCTTTGCACCCCTGCAGGGACACAGCCCCTCGCTGAAATCCCTGGGGGCCTAATGTGTTTAGAGACCTAGATGCTGCCTTCATCTTCTAAGAAGATAGCATGGTATGAACACTGTTGATTATATAACACCCCCAGCAGGGACTGGGGGCGGCACCCCATAATTAAACACATTAATATTTCTGCAGCGAAACATGAATATTCACACTAAGTGGGATAAATAAAAGCTTATAAATAGCTCACATCAGCTCAGGACAGGTTTTGTTATGTAGTGAATTTCCCACCGACTTAAAAAAAAGTGCTGGAGGCTTCTAGAACGTTCTGGATTCAGATCTGTGGAAAGGGCCTTGTGCTGTAGCTGCCATCTCTCTGGTCACATGAGGTGGTAGCAGGCTTGCCATTGCTTGCAGATGCCTAGGGGCTTCTGAAAATGGCCCTTGCAAGTCTCCAGCCTTCCCCAGCAGAGAGCATCCCTTGTCCATCTCATTCACATTGGGGCTCCCTTAACTCTCCTATCCACTTCCTGAAATGATATCAAATATGTTCCACCAAAGCCTGGCTAGGCCGACTCTGGTTCCTGTGAGTAGCCTGGACAAGAATTCCATGACCCTCCAAGCTTGGGAAAGATTGCACACCAGCCCAAATTTCGAGGCTTTTCAGTAGTTATCAAATTATTAAAAATTTGAAAAGATTGCAACAAATTGTCTGCTTAATTTTACTGAGCGCAGCCTCTCCCAGATGTACTTGGCCACGGAGCTCTTTGGAGACTGTCCATGAGCTAACCCGTCTCTGGCTTCGCTAGTCGCTGTCTAGGGTGCTGAAGTCTGAGCAGGCTTCGGGCTCGGTAGCCAAAGGAATTTGGGTATCTTCTGCTGTTGGTCCACCCCTCTCACCGGTGGCGTGCCTTCTGGGCTCACCAGAGATACCCAGAAGAATAAACTAATTAAGGTAAAATGTGCAACAGCGATGTGAAGCCTTGTAGATCATAAATGGGAACTGCAAAATCAATGGCAGCCCCTCTGCAGGCAGAGGCCCGGAGGCCTGGGCGACAGGAGGGTTGGGAGCCCGTGATTTAGGAAGAGCAAACGCACTGGCAGCTGCAACCTGGGTAATTAGGTGTGTCAGGAAGACAGATAAACAGCGAGCTGTGCGGGTCGATGGCACAGGCAATAAACACCCAGCACTGGCCCCTGGCCCAAGTCAGTGCTAAGGTGGGCCTTGTCTCCTGGCTCTTTGTAACTGCACTTTGTCCCAGGGTCCCACACCACAGTGGGCCAGTACTCAGGAAGAGAGGGGCTGTTGGTAGGGCGGGAAGTGGAAGGCAGCTTTGAGTCACTGGAGGGCTCAGAAGAAGGATGTCATTGGGCAGGGAGGGGACTCTAGGGGTCAGTGTCATAGAGGTGAGTCTGGGGGACTTTTAGGCACAGAGGTTACTACCAAACAGCTGGGTGGCTTTGTGACAGCCAGCAACATCCATTTGTGGGATGATCTTGGAGAGCCACGTACTCATCCTTCTCTCTTAGCTATGAAATGGGGTAATGGGAATGGCCACCTCTCCAACAGGCTGTTATGAGCGTAAGTTAGTTAATGTCTGTAAAGGGCTTCAATAATGCCAGACAGGACAAATTCCACAAACAATAAGAGTGTCTCTGTCCAGCGCTTCCCCTTCCTCCGGGGAATTATAGGGCATGACCAGGCCAGTCCTCAACAAACCACATCCCAGCAGGCAACTGTGACATTAAGTTTCAAATGCCTCACAAGACTTAGTCAATGGAGAGCCAGCAGAGCAGTGATGGCCCCAGGGGAGAAAGAACTAGTTCAGACAAAGGATGTGTTTAAAAAGAATGAACTCAGACTCACACGGTCCCTGGTAGAATTCCTGACCTCTTCCTCCCTCTATCCCAGAGTGAAGAGGCAAGCCCTGTCAGTGCTCCCCCAGCTGTGTCCCCCACCAGTACTCCCCCGCCAGTGCTCCCCTGCCAGCAACCTTAGCTTCCTCCAAGCATCTCCCCAAGAAGATTCATGCCATACAGATAAATGGTGGCTCAGGTACTGTCAGATGGCAATGCCCAACTCCAGACTGTCATGATGTGGCAATGCACTCTCAGCCAGTGTACAAGGCTAGTGGGAACAGCTCTGGGTCCTTAGCTAAGACCACAGTGATGAACTCTGGGACCCATTACTCACATGTGTGTGTGTAGGTCAGAGGACAACCTTGAGTGTCATTCCTCAGGAGTTCCCCACCTTGTTCTTGCTTTGTCTTCCCCTTGAGACAGGGTCTCTTACTGGCCTAGAGCATGCCTAGTAGGGCAGGCTGGCTGGCCAGTGAGCCTCGGGGATTTTCTTGTGTCTACCTTCCTGGTGTTGGGATGACAAGTGTGTGGCATTGCACCTGACTGACTTATGTGGGTTCTGAGGAATGGACTCAGAAGCACTTTACGGACTCATCTCCCCGGTCCCTAATTCTCGTTTTTGAAAACATGGTCTCATATAACCCAGGCTATCCTCAAAATTTACTATGTAGCTAAGGATGGCCTAAGAACTCCTGATCTTCCCTCTGGCTCCTCAGAGCTGAAAGCATAGACATGTGTCACAATACCTAGCTTTTTCCATACTCTATGATGCTGCTTTGGTGGCCTCTCTCCAGGCAAGCTGCTCACTGGTCACAAGGGATGGGCCACAACACTGGCTGTCTGGGGAGTGCAGTTTCTGAGCTCATCTTTCAAATGGAGCCAGGCTGGGGCAGCTGAGAACCAGGACTCTGCGTCTAAGGGAAAGTAGGCCGGGGATCCAGAGACCTGAGAATCCATTTCAGGGCCTGAGATCAGGGTGGAGTTTCCGAAGTAAATAAGATGACGTGCATTAAAGCACAGCTCAGACTTCATGGGGCATAGGAAGCCCCGGGGATGGTGACATGGGTTCTGGGTTGGCAGGCATTGGGTAAAGCTTGGAGTTTTCCGAGTGTCTAGCGGATTCCAAAGCTGCCAGCACAAGGCATCACGTTATGGTAGCGAGGCACAGGGCCTCTGGTTGCAGCTGGAGCCAGCCTGGCTGAAGGAGTTGCTGGGCAAGAGGTGCATCTCCAGAGAGCAGATGGCCCATCTGCTGTGTAGGCAGAGGAGGCCGGAAGAGCAGCCTGCCCAGATCCGTTCTCTCTCTAGCATGGTGACTGACACATCGTCTCCTCTCTGGGAGGTTACGAGTGTCCCTGCAGAACACAGAGTGTCTCTTTAGGTGTGACACAGCCCAGAAGCTGTACAGGGAGAGTTGGGAATCCAAGACTGTAAAAATTAAAGTTTCCCACATTACAAAGCCCACTATGATCGAGGCCAAAAGAAAAATGACAAGCCAGGGAAAACCAACCACAATGCGTGTTTCAGACAAAGGGCTAATTTTCCTAATTTATAAAGAGGTGTTCCAAATCAATAAGAAAAAGACCAATAGTCAATAGGAAAAAAAATGGGCAAAGGCATAGACAAGAGAGCCAAATATATAAAAATATTCCCGGCCTCACTCATTTGAGAAAAATGAAAATTAAAACCACTCTTGGAAATCAATTTTTTTCCTATCAGATTGGCAGATAGTGCAAACGAAGTTGATGAAATGTTGTTTGTTGGTAAGCTTTTAGCAAGTGTTTGCTTCTCAGACACCCGAGCAGTGTGGTAAGTGCTGCCCCGAGGGAGGGCAGCCTGGCGCTCTGAGCTCCATGTGTGTGTTCCATTGACACGGTCACTCTGTTTCTGCCAATATATCTTAAAACTATCCACGCAGTCATGGGAAATAGTGGATTGTACGAGCTCATTCATCGAGTGACATTCTTTGTAAGGAGAAAAGAATTGAACTGAATGCAAGTAATGCCAGTGCTCACCCATGGAGAAGTGATAACTGACGCCATTATCTATACATGGGAGTACTATACAACCATAAAAGAATGTGGGGTCCTTCTGTGTGGTGTTGTGAAGTAATATCCACAGTGTACTGAAAATGCAAACAGCAGAACTGTGGTCAGGGTCCGCTGTGTGCAAACAACACGGGGGAGGTCCCTGAAGCAAGGCTGGGGTTAATAGAGATGTGTTAACATAGGTTAAAGGATAGGGTTAAAACAGAGGCCCTCAGAAGGAAGGCAAGACACACCCAAAACACGGCTGTGAACTTTCCAAAGAAGAGTCATAGAAAGTCAGTGTGGGAGTGGGAAGCCCCAGGGCAAGTGGCCAAGCCCACGGACTGCAGCATCCGATGCTCATCTTTTTTTTTTTTTTTTTTTTTTCAAGACAGGGTTTCTCTTTATAGCCCTGGCTGTCCTGGAACTTACTTTGTAGACCAGGCTGGCCTCAAACTCAGAAATCCACCTGCCTCTGCCTCCCAAGTGCTGGGATTAAAGGCTTGCGCCACCACTGCCCAGCTGATGCTCATCTTTTTAACTGAGAGTAAAAAGTATAAATAGAGTAAGCGTTGTGTTCATAGTTGGTGCTGCCCCACCCACTACCACACTACCAGTCAGGGCCAGGTGGTGACTCCAGAGACCTAAGAACTAAGATTTGCCTAAGAACTAAGAAGTCCAGGGCTCACAGATGCAGAGGGAGGCTCTGGCTGTCTCTTGTCCCCTCCTGTCCTGTGCACACTCCCATGGAAACCTTGGCTTATCTTTTCCCACAACAGTTCAGGACTGGCTTTCTTGTGACTGGTTAGTCCTTTTCTGTTCTCTCTACAGTTCTCAAGCCTTTCCCCAAGCCCCCTCAGGACCCTCAAATGCCACTCTTCCCCTGTACCTTGACTACTTGCTGCAAGGATCTCTCTGCTGTGGCCAGGATGGAGCCTATTGCACTCTTCTCAGGGCACCTGTGGAGGCTCTGGCCTTCCGTGGCCACAGAATCACCCTGTGCTGTCAGGGAGTGCTTAGCAAATGCAGGTGCAAATTACGTTCTTTTCATCCTTTATCCCAGCTGTTCACGCAAGAGTCTATATTTGATGCTAAGTGACAGGTACCCCTTTGGGTTCTAGAGTACAATGCTGAGCCAGACAATGTACAAGACCTGGACAGAGCTAGCATATGACCCACTTCCAGATTCAAGTAAGAGTTATGAAGGCAATAAGCCAGTTAAAGAAATAAGGGCATAATTTGAGATAAGGTGCCTCTTAGAGGGGCCTTATTTGCAGAGTGAGCCCTGGGAAAAGCATTTCAGGCATGAGGAACGGCAAGTTTGAACTTCAGGCAAGGATGTAGGAAGTAGGAGAAAGTGGGGGAAATGTTAGCATAGCAGTTTGGCTGCACCAGGAAGGGATGCAGGTAACCCTAAGGACCTTGAAAACGGTCTGTAGGGCCACTGGAGGGAGGAGACTTTGTGAAGTCTGAATGGTTCCTGTTCTATAGATGAGTCAAAACAGAGGGGTCAAGATCTTGTCTAAGGCACCCAGAAAAGTTTGCATGGACTGACTCTCAGAGGGTATTGTAGGGTCCCAGACCCTTCCAGGACTTCAGTGCTAGCTTCCCAAACCTGGCTGAGGGAGAGACACTGTCAACACCCCAAAGGCCACATGACTTCAGTGGCCGTCTAGGGCTCTCAAAGAAGCTCTCAGGACCCTCATAGAGGGCAGGGTGGCAATGGATGAGTGCTGTCTGGGCTGGACCCGAGGAAGTGCTGACATGACACAAATGTCCCTGCTCCATGCCCACCCCTTGTTGATGAATCAATGGATCACTCAACTACAAAATTAACTCAAACCCACAGACATCCCTCAAACCCACAGAAGGTCATTGGGAGGGGTGCACGAGGCTGAGGCTGCTGGGCACTGCTGTCTTGCCTCTGCCCCTCCGGGCGCTCTGGTGCCTCTCCTAGCAGCAGGTCTTCAGGGCTGTGGTGTTGTGACGTCTCTCTTGGCTTTCTTCTGCTTGGGAAGTGATTTACTTGCCGTTCCTTCCTGAGACTTATTTAGTCCATTTTAATTAAGCTCTTGGGATAGTAAAGACCTAACTGGGGTCACTATGAGTCACACAGTGACCCTTTCTCTTGCCTAGGGTCACCCAGAAAAGTTTTCATGGACCGACTCTCAGAGGATATTGTAGGGTCCCAGGCGCTTCCAGGAACTTTAGTGTTAACATCCCAAACCTGGATGGGGAAAGAGTTTAGAGAGCTTAGTTATGGACTTTAGAGATCAGGGACTGGGAGAGGATGCCAGACGCTGAGAGAAACTACACGCTGTACTGGGAAAAGCAGGGTGGGATCCTCAGTGCTTAGAACAGTGCCGGCACATAGTAGGTGGTCACTAGCAATTTGTCAGGAAAATAAGTACGTCAGTGGGGGAATACTCATTGTTTGTCTGACCACAGACTTGGGATGATTCCCAGGTGGTGAATCACAGCCTTCTCGGGCTGCAGCGTGGCCTTGAGAGTTAAATGTCCACAGTCAGGCAATGGGGTGCTATCCTAGTCAGCCCTCTAACTGGATTGTCGCAGGTCAGTTGGAGGCTGTCAACACCCCACCCACACAAAAACCTCTACAGAACCTTGGCTCTGGGAGTCACAATGACTATTCTAAGAACATACATGGGAGGGGCTGCTGCCTCAGAGACAACCCTCAGGTCCCCTCCGAGTGTGCCGTCTTGGAGGAAGCTGTCCCTTCCTCTGGCATCCTGCCGGAAGAGTGCAATTAGGACAGTTGTCCCCGTTCCTGCTTGCTGGCATTCCAGGGCCTTCCTGGGGACCTGTCCCTTCTGTAGGCATCCTAGACTCTGCTTCTTTTCTGACCTTGCCCCACATTAAAGAGTTGATCAGCCCATCAATTAATCGCGTCCTAATCCAATCTCGGCTTGGTGGAGAGAGGGCAGTAAATCCAGCTGGGTAATCATGCCCTGATATTTGTGTTGGGATAATTACCATCTCTCAGGCCTCACTCGGTGGCAAGATGAGATGAAAACCCATAAAACACCACTCAGGGCTGTGGCTCATTGTTTCTTGGCGGCACAAGACTGGCTTCCAGCCATCCAGCCTGCCCACCCCTGCCCCTGGCACCGGGCCCCAACCTTCCTCCCTCTCATTCATGCAACTGACTGAACTCAAAACTCCTGGAGCAGCCTGGGTGGGATGCAGGATTGGGACTGGCAGCTGAAAGCCTGTGAGTGTTGCTGGGGAGTGTTGGGAGACAGGGTCCTACAGCCAGGCACTTGGTAGCCTCCTGGACCTTGGAGAGCTCAGGAAAGCATGTTTGTGGAAATCTAAACCACAGATTAGACCAAGAGTTGGCTATTATCTGGAAATGTCCTGTGCATACCCAACCTCACCTCTAGGGGGCGCCATGGTTGGGATACGTGCAAACGTTAACTAATAACTCTCCCGCAGCAGTGGGTTTATCAGTGAGAACAGTTTAGGGTTGAGGGAAATCCAAACTCCATCACAGGAGATGAAGGGTCATCCTGGGGTCTCTGCCCAGCACGAGGAGGTCCTGGAGGCAGAGGAGACTGACTAAGAAAGGGCTGTCAGTGAAGGGAAGAGATAGCCGGGGCAGGAAGAGAACCTGCTTTTCATCTGAGATGAGCTAAGGTTAGGGGTGATCTACAACCCCAAGAACACAGCCTGCAACTTGTGAAATGCTGAGTGCCCACAGTAACCAGGCTTCTTCTTTGCCCTGGGGACAGAGGATTGAGTAGAGCTGTAGCATGTCTTGATGGAAAGGACAGAGAGAGGTGAGGCCCTGGGTTTGAATCCTGGGCTGCCGGGTTTGGGTGAGTCAGCTAACCCCTTAACACCCAGTTTCTTCAATTAGTATGGCTGCTAATTCCTTCCTAACCAGACTGCCGAGAGGGTGCCTGCGATAAGGCAATAAGGCGCTGAGGGTTGGGGGCCAGGGCCTGGCACACAGAAGGTGTTTTCTGTATTAGTCACCATTAGCCTAGTGGACATCAGTTTCCTGGCCACTCAGTGTGGTATCTGGGCCATCTGCACCTGGTAGCCCAGGAGCTGGCTGTCAGGAAGAGCAGGCTCACGTCCAGACCAGAGGAGCCAGAATGCACGTATGCAGACCCTCCATTAATGGGGATGCATGTGCCGGTGTGAAAAGAGCTCAAGGCTCCAGGAACTTCAAGGTCAGCCTTCCTCAGAGTCATGTGCCCATGACACCATCCTGATGCCCAGAGTCTCTCTGCCTGGCACATAGGAATCCTTGCACTAGGCTAAAAGCTGAGGAGGCAAATTCTAGAAGGTCTTTAAAGCACTGAGAACAGCCTGGGACATCTGTTGGTTCCAGGAGTTCAGATGGGCTGAAGGAACGAACACATAGGAGAGGTGGGATGACAGGAGGGGAAGAAGAGAAGAGGGGAGGAGCAGAGGAGGGGAGGAGGGGGAGGAGAGGAAGGCTCCTCAGACAGAGGGAGAAAATGATGTTCAGTCTGAGGGAGAAGATCTTTTTCATGCCCCTCTGTCCCAGCCCAAGGTCCCAAGGATGAAACTCCATTACAGGAGATGAAGGGTCAACCTGGGGTCTCTGTCCAGCATGGGAGGTCCTGGAGGCAGAGGAGACTGATTAAGAAAGGGCTGTCAGTGAAGGGGAGATTCAGTCAGGGCAGGAAGAGACCGGACAGCCCAACCCTCACCTGAGAAGGCGTTATTGGTGTTGAGAAAGTAGATCTCCTCACGGCCGTCCCCATCGATGTCACAGGCTGTGACCCCGATGGCGTTCCCCTGACGGTCCCTCAGAGCATAGTAGGGTGAGCTGCGCTCGTCCACCGCAATATTCACCAGCCGATTCTGGGCTCGATTGTACTTCAGAACCAGGTTGGGGCCGGTGTACCTGTAGGAGCAAGGAGAAGGTCATGAGGGTGAGTGGCTTGCTCCACCCAGCTCAGAGTCCATTGCACCTTGAGCAACTCGGCCCCTGGCGTACACAGGAAGGAGCCTTGCCTCAGGAAACTCAGAAAGAAAGGAAGAAACCGAGGCTAGAAAAAAGTGGATCAGAGTCATGTAGAACACAATTCAAGGAGTGGGCTGGTCAAGGAGAGTGGGCAAGCCCTAACTAAGGGCCTGGCTGAAGGGAAAAAAAAAAAAAAACCTTGACATTTTACCTTGCCCATTTCATGGTAAAAAGGCATTTTCCCACCGATGACCTCATTAACTTAAAAAATCAACTTGATGTTGACAAAAAAACCCAGACAAGACTGGTATGGGAGGCTATGACGCTAGAAACTTGCTTCCCAAGGGAGAAACAGATGAGGTCCCTCAGAGAAACTGCAGCTCAGAGGAGCTGAGTGTAACTCCTGAGGGAAAGCGGAATCGGGTGTCAGTGCCTGAGCCTAGGCACATTTCTGATGCTCTCCTGAGACCCCCACCCTCAATCCCCACTCCGTGAGTTATCCCCCGAGAAGCTGTGTCACTGAGCGTCTAGACAGCCGTCTGCTAAGGGGAAAACACTGCTCTAACAGTCCCTGCGATGACAGACTACCCATCTCAGGTGGAGCGTCACCATGCAAACCTGCTGCATCCTTTTCTAGGGAGTTGGGATGAAGGCTGAAGCTGCCCATCACTCATACCCGTCTCTCCTGAACCCAGGCAACCCTCCTTGTCCCATGGAAGCCCCAGGCTTGTCTCTGCTTTATGGGTTGTTGCACTTGCTGTGCCCTCTAGGTGGGATGCTGGTCTAGACAGCTACATGGCTGGCTCCCTCCCCCAACTTCTTCAAGCCCTCGATGACTGTACTCCCTGCATTTGTATCTCTACCCACTCTTCCTCCATGGTCCCCATGTGGCCCCACAGATCTACTAGTCTCTGTGTTCTGGTTTATCCTTCCCTGCTCTCTCTGGTTCCACTGGAACGTTGGCTCCACAAGAACAGAACCTTCTCTTCATGTTGTGCTCAACAGCATATAGTAGGTACTTAATAAATATTTATTGAATGAAATCTCCAAGTCCGGTGGACTCAAGAGTTCCATGGTCTGTGTTTTCCCATCATTTTTTCTCTCTGGGGAAACTGAGGGTATCTAAGATTATCCCAGGCAGCATGCTCAAGCATGATGCGTCCCACTCTCGAATAGCACTTTTCCAGGATCTCCAGAGAAACCCACATGTCCCATTCACCAGGGCCTGCCGGCTGCCCTGTGCTTTCAGCTGGGTGGTGCATCCACCATGAGTTGGCTTAGTGGACCCAGAGAGGACAGTCAGCGCTTGTAGGTCTTTGGGAGAAATCTCTTCTTAGTCCTGAAACAGATCCAGCTTAGCCCTCTCTTTTGTCACCAGAAGTCAGAGAAGTCTGGAGGGTGCTGGTGGCTGGCCAAGAGCTTTCTGGTACCCACAGAGTGAAAGGGGAGATGGAGCTCACAGGGTAGGGGTGGGGGGCGCTGAGTCAGCATCGGGAGGATGGGAGGGTGCGCCTTAGACACCTTGACGAAGTGTGTCTGAGAACCGAGCATCAAGGGCGTGCGGTGTTACCTTCAAAGACACGCCAGGGTGGACGAGACAGAGCACTTCGGTTCTAGCATTGTCAGCAGCTGGCTCTGACCCCAGGGACAGATGTGACTTTTCGTGTTAAATACTAGTCTGAAAGCCCCAGGTCCTCAGCTCTTCCACGGTGCTCATTGGGTGTTGGCCCCACTAAGAGCACGCACTGTCATTCAATGTCTTGCGCCAGCCCCACACAACCCAGAAAGGAAAAAGTAGGGCGTGTTTCTGAAAAAGAAACTGAGGGTGAGAGAGGCCCAGTGAAGTCCAAGGTCATACATACAACTTGTAAGTAGCCACTGGGCTTCTCTCTTCAGGGCAGGAATTCCATGCTCCTTCTGTGCTGTGTGTGATGCTACCGCTCAGTCCTGTGTGTATTTATTTCTCTGGTAGCTTCCCCACAGCAGTGGCTCTGAGGAACGTGAGTGGTGGAGGTTACCAGAACCATACATTTTAATAGCACTTTACGAAGTTTGCAAAGTGCTTTCCGCTCCTCTGCTCCACGGAGGCCCTAACTCTGCTGTACTGAGGGCTGTGGTCTTGGGCTCTGGACTCTGCTGTTCTCTTCTGTGAGGTAGAAACTGGACTAAACAAGGAGTCCATAACTGTGACTGTGGAGTGAGTGTCCGAGCCTGCCCTCTCATGAGTGTGACCGTGGAGTGAATGTCCGAGCCTGCCCTCTCACATTCAATCAGAATAATTCCAAGCAGGTGACCTCCACCATACGCTTCACCTTCCAGAATCTGGTGAGCAAGGCATCCCCAGGCTGAGCGGGGCAGCCTGGAAGCTCTGTGGGTCCAGGGGTTTAACTAAGCTTAGGAGGTGGGCAAAGTCAGTGTCCATCTCCTAGGATGTGGTGGGGGAGTCCCCACATAATGCCCAGCATCGATACCCTCCTTACCCCCTACCTCTTGGGTAACCCAGATGTTTGCCATGCTCTGGGCTCAGCTCTCAGCAGGAGGGGAGAGAACATGCTCCCCCATGTTAGAGGCTAGCCCTTTTATCCTGAACCTGGGTGGCTGGGGTGGGAAAAAGTTTCTTGTCCTATGAAGTGGCCCCTGATCATCTCTTCTTGGAAGATCATGGGGTGCTAGTCTCAGGGTGCCTCCTATGGGGATCGTGGGGTGAAGTGGATAGTCTGGGTCAGGCCTGACTGGTTATACAATTAGCACGTGTCAAGGGGCTCCCCAAACCTACATGGGACATTGGAGGAGGTCTGACATGGGACAGGGATTAGAGACATGAAGTCTGTTTTGAGGTGGGGTTCTTAACAATCTCAATGCAAGGCCAAGTCAGAGCATTGCCCCAGTGGCCAGCCTTCTCTCCACCAGGCTACCCCAGGCTGGCCCTATAGCACTAACATCTGCTCCCAGGCTCCTCCCCCAGGAAGAGCCCCCACCCCCTTCTCCAGGTTGCTGTTGTTATGGCTTGCTTCCTCGCCAGCCCCTAAAGATGCACTGCCCTTTCCAGCTGTGCCTGTGCCTTTGTCCAGCTGCGCCCCTGCTCCACGGGGAACACTCTCCCACCCTCCTGGCCCCATCCTGTGTGAAGTCAGCCCCACGTGCCAGGCTGGATGTGACCTTCTCTCTTCCGGGTATCCTGCAGTGTCTTGCCTTGGCTCGCTCTTGAGAGGGCAAAGGTGTCTGCATCACATCCCTGCCCTCATTAAGTGCATACTGCCAGAGTCCAAAAGGATGTGTGTCTCTGCCTGTGCTGTGCCTAGAGCATACTACGGCAGGTGCTCAGACACAGACCGCAAGAAGAAGGGCTTAGGGGAGAAGGGGTGGAGGGGTGGGGTGGGGATGAGAGGTGGAGGGTAAGGATGGAAGGGATGGTGTGTGTGGATGCAGGGGGAGAGGGTGAGTGGTGAGGGATAAGGGGGTGAGGAGTGGAGTGGAGTGGAGTGGAGTGGAGTGGAGTGGAGTGGAGTGGAGGGTCAGATAAGAAAGGATGGGTAAGAAGAGGAGAGGGAAGGGTACGGAGGATCAAGGTGTGTGTGTGTGTGTGTGTGTGTGTACACGCACGTGTGTGTGTCTGTGTGAGTGTGTGTGAGTGTGTCTGTGTGTGCATGCATGTGTGTATGCATATGCTTGTGTGCATGTGTGTATGCATGTGTCTGTGTGTGTGCACGCAAGTGTGTGTGTGTAAGCATGCATGTGTATGTCTGTGTGAGCATGCACATGTGTATCTGTGTGAGTGTATGCACATGCATGTGTGTCTGTATGTTTGTGTGTGTGTGTGTGTGTGTGTATGCATGTGTGCGATTAGTGAGGGTGCGTGCGCATGTGTGGGTGTGTGTGTGTATAAATTGTGTATAAATGAGAATATGCATTTGTTGGTAAGGGTGTGTGTAATATAGAGGTGAGGGTGTGAAGGTCTGTGTGCAGAGGTGAGCGGGTGAGAGATGAAGCAGGAAGGAGTACATCAGGAAGTTATCCTGAGCAGCCTTCAGAGAGCAGTTCCCACGCACACACTCTGCCAAGTGCTTCCAAATCCCACTGTATCCTCATGATAGGCCTGGGACGACCCCATTTTATAGATGTGAACACTAGAGTACAGAGGTGAAGTGACTTATCCACAGTTTCTCTGTGAGCCTGGGCAAAACATAGGGTCTTGTGTTTCCTTTCTCTGACGCTTGCTGGGAAGCACTGGGTATTTGTAGGAGTCCAAGGGGCTTTGAAAGCACAGCTAAATGGAGCCAGGGAACTGGGCAGGGCCCCATGTTCTTGAAAGCTAGTTATGGTGCCTAATATCAGAGTGTGCCAGCCATGGTTAGGCTATCACAGCCTTGGCAGTGCATCCCGACTATGGCTCAAGCTTGTCACTCAACTCCTCTAAGTTTTCAGCTTCCTCATCTGTAACTCACTGCCGCTCACACCTCGAAGGACCGCCGTGAGGCGTGTGAGAGTGTGTGTGACAACACTTGGTAAACTGTGAACAGTTACACAATCGCAAGCTCTCATCGTCATTGAAAAAAAAAATCACAACAAGCCCGAGGCGTGACCTTTTGCTCCCCAGCGATTGAGCAGTTAGTTTCTAAACAAGCTACCACTTCTTATCCACGGCCATCCCACCCTGGTTAGGAAGGTGGATTTCGTCATTGATTTCCCTGGTTAAACACATTTCTCAAAAGAGTTGTCCTCGTAAGCGGTCTCTGCTTTCCCGCCATGCATTTCCTTATCCCATCGAACCTTGGCCCAAAAAGTCACTCTAGTTGCCATCCTTGGCTTTAATGTGGCCAGATTGAGGGAGGCCCTGTCTGTCCTTATCAAGTTTGGCCTCTTGGCAGTGAGTGGCACTGTGGCCACTCCCAACTGCCCCCCACTCTCCCACAGGACAGCCCCACCCTCATTAGGCTTCATAACGCCCTGCCTTACTTTCTTCCCTCTCTGGCTTCCCCTCCTTTCCCCCCATGGTTGGGTCCCTTTTCCTATGCCTACCTTCTGACTGCTGGAGTCTCCAGGCTTGGATTTGGTTCTGTTGTCTTTTCTCTCTCCATTTTCTAGTTGGTCATATCCATTCCCATGACTGACAACCCCCTAAATTTATATCTCTTAGCCCAGGCTCAGACTCATATATCCGACTGCCTACCTGACATCTCCCCTCATGCGCCCGAGATGGAGCATGTCCAAAATGGAACTATTGATTGCTCCATTTCTCCCTCCCTCAAGTAGGCACCCAAGCACTAAAAACCAGGTGCTTGGCACCAGCCTCAGCCTCCCTCCCCTTCGTCTTCCCATCGAATCCATCAGCCCTTCTTGTCATATCTACCTCTAAAAATATCCTAGCTTTATTCTTTTCTTTCCTCCCCGACTGACTGCCACCATCTCTGGGGTGCCTCCTTTCTCTGTTTTCCTCATTTGCCCCACTGATCTAATCTCCATGTATGAGTCTTTTTTTTAACAAGTAAGCCAGATCGTGGCAGCTACCTCCCTGAAACTCTTGGGTGGATGCTGTGGTTTGAGTCTGATGTGTACCTCACAGGCCTGTGCGCCCAAACTCTTGGTCTCCAGCAGGTGGTGTTTTTTTAGGGGGTGCTGTGGGACCTTTTGGACAGGAGGTATGCTTGATGGAGGGGAGGGTGGGACTTTGAGGATTAACTAGGATCTCATTCTGGTCTTATTTTCTGCTTCCCGATCCACCAAAATGTGCACAAACCTTGGCCATTCCCTTCTTCTCCATGAAGCCACACCACTCTGCTGTTTCTGCCATGGCAGACTTCATCTCTGATACCATTGGCCAAGATAGAATTTTCCTCCCGCAGGATGCTTTTGTTAGGCAGTTCACCAGTGTTTGAGAAAGCTGCTGCTGGGTGGGTTTCACAGGGCCCTGCTTGGCCCCGCCCACTTTGCAGCCACCCACTTTGCTGGCTGACTCTCCCCAGTAGATTTCATTCTACTTCCTCCTGCTGTTCCCACAGCTGGCTCATCTCCTGTCTTAGGGTTCATCTTAAAAGGCAGCTCCCTAGAGAGATCGCCCATTTCTATCTCCCGAACCCTGCACCCTCTTTCCTACTGTGACCTGTTCTCTGTTTCCTGTTTCCCCCAGTGGGCCGTGAGAGTCAAGAGGCTTGGGACCTGCATACTTGCTTCACGTTCACCATCCAGTCCACACCATGTGTTCAACAAATCTTGTCAGAGTGAACAGAAGAGAAGGGGCTAGGTGCCTGATCATCTCTTGGCTGATCAAAAGGCACGCTGTGCACAGTCCCTTGGTTTGTCTTTTATCCTCCAATTTTGGTAGTTCCCCAGACATGTACAAACAGGGTCATAACAGAGAGGATGTGGACAGCTGATATCTGGGGTAGAGGTGAGAAAAAATTACTGATAGAGACAGAAGAGCTACATTGTTGTAGTTGTTGTTAATGGTGATCCATGTGTGTGTGGATCACCTACATGAGAGAATGTAATCACTAGGTAGTTACCATGTGCCAGGTACTAGGCTAAATAATTTACATGTGATATCTCTTTTCATAAAATAGAAAGCTTTTTAGACTTGGAAGCTATGTAACATAGCTATTTTGAGAATTAAGAACAAGAAACTTCTTTTTAAAAAGTAAATTATGAAAAATAATCTGCCCAACAAGAGAGAAAATAGAGAGAGAAGGAAGCAGGGGCCTGGGATGGCAGCACACACTCTCCATCTCAGCACTCAGGAATCAGAGGCAGGGGCATCCTTGTTAGTTTGAGGAAAGCCTCGTCTACAGAGTGAGCTTCAGGACAGCCAGGGCTACATAGAGAGACCTTGTCACAAAGGGGGGGGGGGGGCACAAATGGAGGCGGGAGGGAGAGAGGAGGGGAGAAGGGCATGTGCATACAGACAGGTTGAACACTAGAGACAGCCACAGACATACACACAGATGAAGGGGTGGGGCTCAGACCAACAGAGATGCATGGAAAGAGGAGCCGGTCAACCTGTAGACCAGGCTGATGGAAAGCATTAGTTGACTGTCACCTTGAGTGCATTTAGAGTTGCCATGGAAACAAGCTCCTGGGCATGCCTGTGAAGAAGTTTCTAGACTGGGTGATCTGAGGAGAGAAGATCCACCCTAACTGGTGGCGGTGGTGCCACCATTCTGGGGTGAGGCTCTGAACTGAAGGAAAAGGTGCAGCAGGCTTCCTCTCTCTCTGCTTCCTGACTTGGAAGCAGCTGCCCGAAGCGCCCACCTCATGGCTTCTCCACTAGGAGGCGCTGTGTTTAAACTGTGAGCCAGGCAACCTCTTCCGCAGGGTGTGCTTATTAAAGCGGTGATGGTGTTTAACAGTTTTCCTTATTATTTCATTTTACTTTATGTGTCTGAATGTTTTGCTTGTATGTACACATACCATGTGCATGCCTGGGGCTCAAGCAGGCCAGAAGAGGGCATCAGATCCTGTGGGACAGGATGCAGATGGTTGTGAGCCACCATATGGGTACCAGCAACTGAACCTGGGTCCCCTGCAAGAGCAGCAAGTTCACTTAAGCACTGAGCCATCTCTGCAGTTTCTCAAAGCAATGCTAAACGTAAGTAGTACAGCGTGTCTCCAGAGGCTGAGACGTTGCCACAGGGAAACAGTCCCATCTGGTGGGCTACTTTAGACAATTCCTGTAGAGTTGTTTTAAAGATATGTTGTATTTTCATAACTATGGGCATAAAATACATACTTTATTCTTGGTCACATTAATAAACACCCTCAGCTATAAGTTAAAAGAAGTGAGTTTCTAGTAAAAAGTGATTAGCTAGCCATTAGGTAAAATTAGTTGAAAGACAAACGTATAATTGGTCTAAAGCAATAATCAGCCAAAGAACAATATGTGGCCTCTTGGCTGCTTTTGTAAATAAAGTTTTATTGGAACACAAGTATGCAAAGTCATATATCACATATAGCTACCTTTGGCAAAAGACAGGATTGAGTAGTTGCAACAGGGACTGTATGGCCTAAAAGCTAAAAATACCATCTGGCTCTTGGCAGATCGAAACTGTCAACCTTCATCAAAAAAGGTTGTGAGCCATATATATTATCACATTTCACATACATAATATCTCAAATACATGATAACATGTATATTATATATCACATATGATGACATAGTGATATATAATACACACATATAACATAAGATTATACACACACACACACACATATATATGTATATATATGATAATATACTTTGAGTATGGGACTTTGTGATTTGCCTGAATAGTCAAAACACGGTAACAATGATGATGGGCCAGGTCCAGTCTCAGCCTTTCAGAGGCCCAGTGGTTTCCATCTGTCTCTGGGGGAAAGCTGGTTACCATGTAAGGAAAATCTGATATTCGTGAGACAATCAGGAGCTGCAGAAGTCAAATCAGCTCCATGGATGAGCAGTGAGGCACCAGGCGGTGAGCGAAGACCCCTCTGGCCCTCAGTCCAGTCTGTTGACACTGGAAGCAGCAGCATCCAGGTACCCAGGCATTCTGCACAACAGGAGAACCACCCCCCAGGTTCTAGACCACATTCCTGGTGCACAGAATGGAAGGAATCATAAATCATCTTTAAGCCACTAAGTTTTTGGAAAGAAATCAGATAACGATGAGCTATCACCTCAGATTTAAGGGAAAGAAAAATTCATCCCTGGAAAGTAGGAAAAAGGATTTCCCATGAGTCAGTGTAGTTCTCCAGGCGAGCCGCTTGAATTCACAACCGGCATGTCTGTCCAGTGGAAGTCTGGCTACAGTTGGCTTGTAGCTGGGTCTCAGAATATCTGACTGTGTTCCCAGAGCCCTCAGAGAAAAGTTAACAATGAACAAAGAGCCAGACAGGGAGGTGCATGCCTACGATCCCAGTATTTGGGAAACTGAGGCAGGAGGAACACAAGCTGGAAACAAATTAAAAACAAAACAAAACAAAACAAAACAAGAAAACCCGAATAGCCCCTGCTGTTCCTCACGGGGATTCCAGATATCACCATTTTTTGAGTCCTTGTTTTCTTTCTATCGTGTCACAGCTTGGATGTGAAAGATCTCTCATCAGCTCATGTGTTGGAGGATGTCATCCTGGGTTCATGGTGCTGTTTTTGGGAGGTCACGAAGTGTGATTAAGCTAGAAGCGAGTTTCTGGGGACAGGCCTTGAAGGCTGTGTCTGTTTCTCATTCTGGCCCAAGCTTTCTGAGTCACGGTCTGCCACATGAACAAGCTGTACCGCCAGCTCCCATTGCTGCCAGCTCCCATTGCCGCCAGCTCCCATTGCCACCAGCTCCCACTGCCGCAGCCCAGGCTTTCTCAGCCTCTGCATCTTCCTAACGGTGCTGGACCACACCGTCTGAAACTGTGAGCGAAAAGCAGCCTCTCTGCTCCGAAGCGTTTCTGTCAGGCATTTGACCACAGTTGATGCGAGAAGTAACTAATATACAGCTGTAACTAAATGTTTCCCACTTTCAATCCCATACCTTTGAGCACAGATTATCCAGATTATCTCTTTGGAAATGTACGTAACGATCTTTCTTCCTTTCCGCATGTTTAATTCATTGAAAGCCATTGAAGTTAAATAGGACCGGAAAACATATGGAAAGGCATTAAGACAGGAGATTCCCATGTTGCATTCCGGAATAGGATCTGTGTGCAGACCAAGGATTCTCTGTGAAAGAGTAGGGCTTTGGGAATGGGAGGTTCCTGGGTGGGATGAAGGGTCTGGGAAGGTATATTGCCTAGGCTTGAAAAGGGCATCCAGAAATAATGCAAGGCAGATTTAATCTTGATTTAAGATGAAGAAGACCTCACAAAGACAACGCTCACTGAAAACAGTAACTAAGATGAAGGAAAACCCTCACTTCTGTTCTGAAGAGTGGACGGTTTTCCAAGAAAGGGATGTTTGGAACTAAAAGGTAAGAATAATCTGCAGCTACAAGTGTCTGTGTTCTGTAAAAACTCCACGTGGAGTGACTGATGAACGACTCATTCCAAAAAGAGCTCTGTGCTCAGCGTGTGCTCAGCGCCCTTGGAATTTCCTGTATTTTGATGTGCACAGGAGCACTGGAAGGCAGAGACCCTCCCTGGCAGCTCTGTTTCTCACTGTTTCTAGGACAACGCTTGGACTGAGCAGGTGCCTGCTCCTGTTTGCTGATGCTGACGAGACGGTGGAGATGAACAAGACCATGACTATTCCTCAATGTATTTCCAGGAAAAGAGGGAGACATGGAAGCAGACATCGCAGAAACTGTCAAAGGAGGGATCCCAGGGCCAGGTGGAGGCTGTTAGTCAAGGTTCTTTGATTGTGTGCGACAAACACTTAAGCTGAACTAGCTGTGGAATTTCTTGGCACAGATTCCAAACTACAGGAATCACGCGGGTGTGGGCAACCTGCGGGAGAGTGGAGTGAGAGCTAGCCGCTGGGGACTGTGGGCCTTTGCCTTCTTTCCCCCCTCCCCGTCTTTCTGTTGGCTTCATTCTCTTGCACCATCCTTCTGTTCGAAGGGTTGAACGGTGACAGCATTTCAGCCTTGTACATGAACTCTAGCTTCACCCTCAATAGAAGGCACTTTCTTCTTCTCTTCTCTTTCTTTGTTTTTTTTTTGAGGAGGGCAGGATTTTTCTTATTATTTTATTCAGTATCAGTGTACGCATGTGATGTGTGAGCAGGGTGTGCACACACCACGATGTGCTGGTAGAGAGATCAAAGCACAATTTTCTTGGAATTCATTTTTTTTTTTTTGTTCCTCTTGCCTTGTTGAGGTAGGGGTCTTGCTTGTTTCTGCCATGCTGTGTATGCCAGAGTAACTGGCCCGTGAGCTTCCAGGTGATTCTCCTGTCTCTGCCTCCCATCTTGCTCTAGGCATGCTGGGATTAACAGATGCAAGCCACTGTAGGACAAACTTCAGAGATCTATGATTGGCTCAGCTGGTTTTGTACGGCAATGTCAGAGCCAGGAGATGGGAGCCTGTGATTGACAATTTTCAAATAGATGCTGTGTGTCATTAAGAAGAGAAGTGTCTGGAAGGATGAAGGATGTGTCTCTAGGTGACAGTGACTCATCGAGTCTGCTTTGGAAACATGTTCCTCAAGGCCTACTAATGGGAGGCAGAGTGTCCCTGACTCCATGAAGTCTCTGTGGCCTCAGAGACATTCGGACACTCTTTCACTCTCCTCCCGACACCTGAGGAGGAGGTCAACCCTGAGTGTGGAGTGCCTGTGTGCCTCACTGTGTCCTGGAAATGGGTCCTGTTTTAAATCTCTTTGCATGACCCTCATCCACGTGTCCAGAGGGCAAGTCTGGGCTGTGGCAGCCATGACTCCAGCATGTAGATCTACTTGCTTAGGATTTAGGGAGACCATTAACTGCTTTGTCATAAAACATTTTAGATACCTACTCAAACTTTATGGCATGCTATAACTACCCAGGATCTGCCACTTTCAAACGGCTGGCCTCTTTCTCAGTTGAGGAAGTATGACAATATGGGTCACAGTGGTGGGCCACATGGCCCATAGATGTTTGCTTCTTCTGTAAGAGCAGAAGTGATAAGTTAATTATTGACCCCATGTCACCCCACACTGGGATCCTGCATAAAGCTGGGACTACTGCCAGGTATCATGATGGATATACATGACCTTTGGTGTAAATCTCTGCCTAGGGTATCAGCCTGGTGTGGCGTAAATAAGTGACCCGAATCCCAAGTGTTCAGGAGACAGAAAGGTCACTCACACTGGAAGGAAAGACTTCATAAAAATACGTTTGATCTAGAACGGGAGGCATGCATAGTCTTTTAGTCAGATAGGTATAAACAAGCATTTGTAGAACAAACAGTGTTGGGAGCCGCGCCCACATTCGCCGTTACAAGATGGCGCTGACAGCTGTGTTCTAAGTGGTAAACAAATAATCTGCGCATATGCCGAGGGTGGTTCTCTACTCCATGTGCTCTGCCTTCCCCGTGACGTCAACTCGGCCGATGGGCTGCAGCCAATCAGGGAGTGACACGTCCTAGGCGAAGGAAAATTCTCCTTAATAGGGACGGGGTTTCGTTTTCTCTCGCTCTTGCTTCTTACACTCCTGCTCCTGAAGATGTAAGCAATAAAGTTTTGCCGCAGAAGATTCTGGTCTGTTGCGTCTTTCCTGGCCGGTCGTGAGAACGCGTCTAATAACAATTGGTGCCGAATTCCGGGACGAGAAAAAACTCGGGACTGGCGCAAGGAAGATCCCTCATTCCAGAACCAGAACTGCGGGTCGCGGTAATAAAGGTTCCCGTAAAGCAGACTGTTAAGAAGGATTCAACTGTATGAATTCAGAACTTTTCAGCTGGGGAACGAGAGTACCAGTGAGTACAGCTTTACGAGGTAAGTCTGATCTTGAACTTTCTAAGGAAATTCAAGACAGTCTATCAGAAGTAAAGTGGAAAATGGCTTTGCAAGGTATATTTGGCCTTGAATTTTTTCTAGTGTTAGAAGCCCTTTTGTTCCTTTTCACATGTTATCAAGTGGTTAAGGCAGGGCGGATTCTAGATGAAATTCAGGACAAGCTATCAGAAGTAAAGTGGGGAGAGAGAGTAGGAGCAAAGAGAAAATATGGTACACAAAATAAGCGTACAGGCCTTTCCACGGGTCTTGAACCTGAGGAAAAGTTTAGGTCAGATAAGAATACCTGGGGAGAGATTAGAAGGAAGAAAAAGAAAAAAGAAAAGAAAAAAGATCAATTAGCGGAGGTCTCTAGGAGATACTCGTCACTAGATGAGCTCGGGGAGCCAGCTCTTAGTAGCTCTGAAGCAGATGAAGAATTCTCCTCTGAAGAAACAGACTGGGAGGAAGAAGCAGCTCATTATGAGAAAAAAGGGTACCAGCCAGGTAAAGTGCTAGCTAATCAGTTAAGGAAGCCAAAAGCGGCTGGCGAAGGCCAGTTTGCTGATTAGCCTCAGGGCAGTCGGCTTCAAGGTCCGCCCTATGCGGAGTCCCCGCCCTGCGTAGTGCGTCAGCCCTGCGCAGAGAGGCAATGCGCAGAGAGGCAGTACGCAGACTCATTCATTCCCAGAGAGGAACAAAGGAAAATACAACAGGCATTTCCGGTCTTTGAAGGAGCCGAGGGTGGGCGTGTCCACGCTCCGGTAGAATACTTACAAATTAAAGAGCTTGCCGAGTCGGTCCGTAAATACGGAACCAATGCTAATTTTACCTTGGTGCAGTTAGACAGGCTTGCCGGCATGGCACTAACTCCTGCCGACTGGCAAACGGTTGTAAAAGCCGCTCTCCCTAGTATGGGCAAATATATGGAATGGAGAGCGCTTTGGCACGAAGCTGCACAAGCGCAGGCCCGAGCAAACGCAGCTGCTTTGACTCCAGAGCAGAGAGATTGGACTTTTGACTTGTTAACGGGTCAGGGAGCTTATTCTGCTGATCAGACAAACTACCATTGGGGAGCTTATGCCCAGATTTCTTCCACGGCTATTAGGGCCTGGAAGGCGCTCTCTCGAGCAGGTGAAACCACTGGGCAGTTAACAAAGATAATCCAGGGACCTCAGGAATCCTTCTCAGATTTTGTGGCCAGAATGACAGAGGCAGCAGAGCGTATTTTTGGAGAGTCAGAGCAAGCTGCGCCTCTGATAGAACAGCTAATCTATGAGCAAGCCACAAAGGAGTGCCGAGCGGCCATAGCCCCAAGAAAGAACAAAGGCTTACAAGACTGGCTCAGGGTCTGTCGAGAGCTTGGGGGACCTCTCACCAATGCAGGCTTAGCGGCCGCCATCCTTCAATCTCAGAACCGCTCCATGGGCAGAAATAATCAGAGGACATGTTTTAATTGCGGAAAGCCTGGGCATTTTAAGAAAGATTGCAGAGCTCCAGATAAACAGGGAGGGACTCTCACTCTTTGCTCTAAGTGTGGCAAGGGTTATCATAGAGCCGACCAGTGTCGCTCTGTGAGGGATATAAAGGGCAGAATTCTTCCCCCACCTGATAGTCAATCAGCTTATGTGCCAAAAAACGGGTCATCGGGCCCTCGGTCCCAGGGCCCTCAAAGATATGGGAACCGGTTTGTCAGGACCCAGGAAGCAGTCAGAGAGGCGACCCAGGAAGACCCACAAGGGTGGACCTGCGTGCCGCCTCCGACTTCCTATTAATGCCTCAAATGAGTATTCAGCCGGTGCCAGTGGAGCCTATACCATCCTTGCCCCCGGGAACCATGGGCCTTATTCTCGGCCGGGGTTCACTCACCTTGCAGGGCTTAGTAGTCCACCCTGGAGTTATGGATTGTCAACATTCCCCTGAAATACAGGTCCTGTGCTCAAGCCCTAAGGGCGTTTTTTCTATTAGTAAAGGAGATAGGATAGCTCAGCTGCTGCTCCTCCCTGATAATACCAGGGAGAAATCTGCAGGACCTGAGATAAAGAAAATGGGCTCCTCAGGAAATGATTCTGCCTATTTGGTTGTATCTTTAAATGATAGACCTAAGCTCTGCCTTAAGATCAACGGAAAAGAGTTTGAAGGCATCCTTGATACCGGAGCAGATAAAAGTATAATTTCTACACATTGGTGGCCCAAAGCATGGCCCACCACAGAGTCATCTCATTCATTACAGGGCCTAGGTTATCAATCATGTCCCACTATAAGCTCCATTGCCTTGACGTGGGAATCCTCTGAAGGGCAGCAAGGGAAATTCATACCTTATGTGCTCCCACTCCCGGTTAACCTCTGGGGAAGGGATATTATGCAGCATTTGGGCCTTATTTTGTCCAATGAGAGAGCAGCGTTGGGGGATAATGTCGACATTTCCACTCCCAATGACGGTGATGTATAATGCTCAAGTATTCTCTTGCTTTTTTACCACTAACTGGGAACTGGGTTTGGCCTTAATTCAGACAGCCTTGGCTCTGTCTGGACAGGTCCAGACGACTGACACCATTAACACTTTGTCAGCCTCAGTGACTACAGTCATAGATGAACAGGCCTCAGCTAATGTCAAGATACAGAGAGGTCTCATGCTGGTTAATCAACTCATAGATCTTGTCCAGATACAACTAGATGTATTATGACAAATAACTCAGCTGGGATGTGAACAAAAGTTTCCGGGATTGTGTGTTATTTCCATTCAGTATGTTAAATTTACTAGGGCAGCTAATTTGTCAAAAAGTCTTTTTCAGTATATGTTACAGAATTGGACGGCTGAATTTGAACAGATCCTTCGGGAATTGAGACTTCAGGTCAACTCCACGCGCTTGGACCTGTCCCTGACCAAAGGATTACCCAATTGGATCTCCTCAGCATTTTCCTTCTTTAAAAAATGGGTGGGATTAATATTATTTGGAGATACACTTTGCTGTGGATTAGTGTTGCTTCTTTGGTTGGTCTGTAAGCTTAAGGCCTAAACTAGGAGAGACAAGGTGGTTATTGCCCAGGCGCTTGCAGGACTAGAACATGGAGCTCCCCCTGATATATGGTTATCTATGCTTAGGCAATAGGTCGCTGGCCACTCAGCTCTTACATCTCACGAGGCTAGACTCATTGCACGGGATAGAGTGAGTGTGCTTCAGCAGCCCGAGAGAGTTGCACGGCTAAGCACTGCAATGGAAAGGCTCTGCGGCATATATGAGCCTATTCTAGGGAGACATGTCATCTTTCATGAAGGTTCAGTGTCCTAGTTCCCTTCCCCCAGGCAAAACGACACGGGAGCAGGTCAGGGTTGCTCTGGGTAAA